>NC_080023.1:16566666-17945833 GCF_030020395.1 Manis pentadactyla
AATACAATGCTGATAGGATGGTCCCAAAACAAAATTAAGACTAGTTCACATTCTGTCTCTGACACTTGTTCGTTAAGCACTTGCTGAGACGTGTTTAATCAAATAAATTCTCTGAGCCTCACTGGATTCATGAGTACCACTGAGAAATACTTGGCCTGCTTCACTCAGAGTTATTGTGTACACCAAACAAGAGCAAAACAGTGACATACAAAATGCAAAGTGGCTCATGCTGTTAGATATTACTATTGTCTTAACAGGAAGCTTCTTACAGGGACAGCATCCAGGTAACTGTATCTGAATAAAGTGTAGGAGCAAAAGGAACATCCCATACTCCCAGGGTTCACCAAGAAAAGTAACCCCTGCCCTCACATATTCATTCATTCATTCATTCATTCTCCACTGCTTCATTTTTATTGCTATGAAGCATTTCCACAGACATGCATAACCTTTATATCATCAACAGCTCTTTTATTCAATGACTTCTCTTAAAATTTCCTTAGGAGGTATTATTGACTTAGGTTTTTCAGTACGATTTATATATTTTAATTTTAATAACATTAAAATGGAGCTCAGACGAGAAAATGTTTTATTCTGTGCATATTCACAGCAGTTACTACCATATTCAAGGTGAGCCTAACCTTGTTTTGCAGGTTTTTCCACTGCACTCATCACTTGACAGGGAAATTATCCCAGCTAAAATCAAGAGCGAGCACTTAACATTAGTTCCCTACTTCCAGGTAATATTCCTGCATGTGGTGCACAAGACCTCTGAAACAGCATACCTTTGAAGCCATGTTCTTTCTGGCTAGATTTTTGGACTATGAGGGGACTACATATCTGGTGAGGGTTATAATCTTATCATAAATTGTGTGTGTGTGTTTTAAAATACAGTGTTTGTTATGTACCTCCTCTGATAGGAGCTTGTGATTGAGGTTCTTATAGAAATAAAAAGGGTCCTCCACATCTCAACTGACTAATGATGGTACATGACATTTTTTATTTTGTGGGAAGGCTACATACTAGACAAGTTGTCATTAATGTCCTTTCATTCTATCTTAAAGTAAGGAAACACATACTTTCATTCTATCTTAAAGTAAGGAAAACCACTTGGGAGTAAGTCAGTTAACTTATCTTATTTATTCACTCAATAAATATTTATTTGAGTGTCTACTCTGTGCCAGGCCCTATTTTAGATACTGGTTATATAATAGTAAATAATTACATGAAAATCCCTGACCACATGGGCTACAATCTATAAAGGCAGGGTAGAGGGAAAGCTCATAGATTTCTGGCCTGGATGCGAATGCTGGTCTCACTGATTACTAGTGGGTGTTCTTGCCCTAATTATTTGATCTCTCTGAACTCCATGGTTCTCATTTTCTGAAATGGAGATGACACCTACCTCATTGCATATGGAGAGCCCTGTTTGTTTGTTAATATTCTGAGATAGTTCCCTCTTAAGGCTATAATGAATTATATCTTCCCAAAAAAGATATATTCGATCCTATCCTCCAGGACCTTAGAATATGACCTTATCTGGACACAGGACAGAAGTAATCAACTGAAAATGAGAACATTAAGGTGAGCTTTAATCCAATATGATTGGTGTCCTTATAAAAAGGGGAAATTTGGACACAGAGACAGCCACAGAGAGAATGCCCTGTGAAGATAAAAAGGCAGAAATCAGGAAGATGCTCTGTAAGCCAAGGAATGTCAGCAAACCATCAGAAGCTAGTTGAGAGGCATGAAGAGATTCTCCCTCACAGCCTCAGAAGGAACCAGCCCTGCTGACAGTTGAATTTCAGACCTCTCCGCTCTGGAAGGGAGATACTATAAATTTCTGTTTGTTTTTTTTTTTATAAGTCACCCTGTTTGTGATACTCTGTTACATCAGCCCTAGCAATTAATGGAAAAGGTTTTACCTTGAAGGCTGAGTTTGAAAGCATTTTTTTAAACTGTTTTCTTAAAGAGAAACACATGATACAATGAACCAAATGAAGGTCAGAGAGGACATAGGTATTTACAGACTTCACAGGATAATTATCACTCTGTAAACACTATGCCCTGGTTCTCTCTTTGCATGTAAAAATCAGGAAAGCATATAAAATAACACTGCAAATATTCAACCATTTAAAGTGCTGCCACTGTCTTGAAGACTGACCTTTAAAATGCTTGCAATGACTGTTTCCAGTGAGTTTCTTGTGGTGATTTTCAACCACCTCATCAGCTCATGATACAATTATAACCACACTGTGAAATGGTGTTCTTAACAATCAAATTGGTTCTGAGGTGCAAACATTGCCTGGACAGTACCATGAAGAAATCAGATGAATGGGTCATTTCCATTCCATATTATTGTAATTTACATTGGATGAAGAGAGAAAACTTGGAAAATTGGTCATTGCACTACCAGTCACCAAAACTGAGTCATCAAGGAAATAAAATTTAAATCTGAAAGGAGATTCTATGCAGGAACAAGAATTTGCAAATAATTTGCCATATTGGTCCATTCACTCATTCTATCTGTCATCTATCCATTCATTCAAAAGTACTTATTGAGCACTATGGTGGGTATCCCCTGAAATTTAAACTTTTTTTCCAAATTTAGAATTAAAAGATACCTAATCTCTTATTGCCTGTTGGACACAACCTTACATTTATTTCAATCTTCTAGAAAAATTGTGAATAAAAAATGTCAGGAATCATTAATCACTGGCTAAACTCATTTGAGCAAGGAAAATGATTTTGATAAATTATACATCACATTCACTTGTGAGTGTATTATTAGAAAGTTACAATTTCTGATAAATTTTGTTTATACTTCACCTAGTTCCAAAAAAGAATATGAAGGCTTGATTATCTAGTCAAGGAAAAGTCATTCAGAGTTTTACAAGAGAATGTGGACTTTGGTTTTTGGATTCTTGTTGCCTTCTTTTTGAAGAATTGACATGCGGTGAAAAAACCTTTCTATTTTTAATCGGCATTTTTGTGGGGCTTTTTTCTTGTGTGTGTGTTGTGCCCAGAAAATATTCCTATTCAGTGCATCATTATCTTTCAAAAGTACAAGAATATAATGTAAATTAATAGGTTTCTTAGTTTAAAACAAATGAACCTTCTTCATGTTTCTTACTGTGTTTTCCCCACAACACCCTTTAATGGAAAGAGAATTGTGTTTCTAAAAATTCCTCACAGAGTACCACCTTTTCTTTTACATGTTAAAAAATTATTCAAAATAATGTTGATGCTCACATAAATGTATACTTAGCAGTCTAAAAATGAACAGAATTTTTGGATTGAAATTATGATTCTCTCCTTATGAGGTCAGGTTTAGACAAAAGAACAATTATCCTTGAATTCTCTTGAGACAGGAGCCAAGTATCACTATCCCCCAGAATGATTCTCAAGTTTCAAGTTCATAAATTTGTTTAATTTAGCTTTACATCAGCATCCACTACTGGCCCTGGCAGCCCAGAGGTGGAAAATAGCCCAAAGATATGTTTACTTGGCCAGCACATCCATCCCCATTATCTCCATCATCACCATCATCAATATTGTGGCCATCATCATCATTTTATTTACATGCTATAGGCAGATACATACTCTCTAGTCTCCACTTCCTGAATCACTTATGACTGTCTTACCCCTGGGTACTTTGGAAGGAATACAAGTGAGTAAGTTTTAGGGATAGACACAAAGACTCTTGGGTCAGTTGCCTTAGTTTGCAACCTTGCTCTAGCACTTGTTAATGGAACCACTTTTCAATGATTCAATTTCTCCATCTATAAAATTTGTATAATAGTCTCAGTTCAATTTCATGTAGTGAAGACTAAATGTAATACTACTTAAAAGTGCCTCAAACATTACTAGGCACATAGACGATGCACAAGAAATGTTAGCCATTGCTGTCTGCTTCCTCAATCATCATTTACAACCCCTCTGCAATGGACTTTACCTGAAAAGTACATTCTCTGGCACACAATTAATAGTAAAAGAATGCGAACTGTTTTTTGTGGCCTGGCTTCTGAAAGTATTTGAGTTGCAGTCACTGCTGAAGTTGATGTAGTCTAGGAAACTAAGTAAAACTTTTGAAACAACGTTTCCCAGAATTACAAAAGGATTGAAGAATGAACTACATGAAAACGGAGTGCTATAATCAGATAAAACGTATAAGCCAACATATTTAATAGTATAGATACACATTCTGGGTTGCATTGGGCATGCCTATAGTTGATAAGTAAAGTTAGTATTATTTGATACTTTCCCTCCAGTAGTGAAGGAAGCTGTGAGCCCCAGACTCTCCTTTCTCTTCTCAGTTCCCCTCTCTGCTCCTCTCCGTCCACCTGATCGGGGAATTACCTCACACAGCAAAGTACAAATAAAGATGCTTGCCTACATAGCATATGAATTAGATATTTGCTGAGGTAAACAAGAGAGTACTCATGGGAAAGTGAAGGCAGGGTGGGGTGCCAAGGCTGGAATAGGAGATGATAACCTGCATGACTCAGAGGAACAGATTGTACATTCACCTCCTGTTCTGGCTAGAGAAGGAGATGGAACACGTCAAATTCAGCCTGAAATATTGTGAACTCTAGTTTATAAACCATTTTGCAATGAAGCTGTGTCAGTTATCAGGAAATTATGCAGATGAGGCCCCACATAATGAAAGTGGGAATCACATCCAATTCTGGCAAATGCTGTTGATAAGAATGGAGAAAGAATCACCAAAAGTCTTTAATTCTGCAAACCCAGTAGTATTAGTTGAAGCATGGGTTTTGGAGTCTAATGCACATTATTTGAATTCTGGAACTGCCTGTTCTTAGCTAGGGTAGATCTTGAGTAGATTATTTCATATCTCAACCTCAGTTTTGTTATCTGGAAAATGAGATTATTAAAACCTACTTCTTAGGGTTAAGATAAAGATTAGGTAAAAAAATTCCCAACTCAGTAATACACATACAATTCTTATTCTCATCTATAGCTTCCACCTTCCCTTCTGCAAAAATGATCACAATGCCTTGGGAACAAAACTTGGTGGACAGCCAGATCCCTCTGTGGAAGCAGTGCAGATGTCCCCACTGTATGTTAACAGGAAGAAACATACTTACGGATCACTTTAATGATGGCTGAAAGGGCAGCAAAATATACTACTCCAAGATATGCTGCTTTGCTTAAGGATTACTTTTGAGCTGAAGGCAACTGAAGAGCAGCAAAACTTTCTGTCTTTCCCCAGATTGCCAAAAAGCAGGGCATGTATTTGTAAGAATGTCCCCATCTTACCCTGTCTACCAGGGAGTACACAAATTAATCACTGGAGACAACTCTGGACCATTTCAGCCCAGACACTCCCCAGTGGAATCTACATATAAACCTTGATAAAATCAACACTTATCTACCATTAGTTTCCCCATACATTTGCCTTCCAGCAATTTGCTACCTGGAGAGGTTCAAAGTCCTTTTCCTTTGTCATGTTATTTCTCTATAAAGTTATTGTACTTTTGTTAAGATGCTATATAAGCTCAAGTTCTAATCACCTCTCTGAGTTACTCATCTCTGAGTATTCCCATATGTTTGTACAACGCACAGGTTAATGAACTTCTGTTTGTTTTTCCCTCGTTGATCTGTCTTTTGTTGATCTAATTTACAGGGACCCAGGTAATGAACCTAAAACACCTCTTGTACATATGAAATTGAAGTTAAAACCATACACTAGGTCACTCTTATTCAGATCTGTATTTGGGTCCCCCCATCTATGGAATATATCTCAGGAAACAAATAAAAGACAGGCAATGGGGTATAAAAAATAATTTTTCATTCTTGAATCTTACTCAGCCAGATCTCCAGCTCATCTATTTTATTATAATTAATGGTGATGGTAATAACAGTTGACATTTATTGAACACTTATACATGCAATCTCACTAAATCCTCATAGTTGCTCTTTGACCTAGGTGAGTTCTTTTTCTCAAAATCTTTTTCAAATGAGCAACCAGAGGCTCAGAGATGTTAAGTAACTTACTCAGGACCACACAGGAGCTAATGAGTGGTGAAACCATGAATGCTTGTCTATCTGATTCCATATTCTCACCTCTTGCTTTATTTTTCCAGTTTCTCTGATCATTTGTCCTTGCTCTGTGATGACTATCACATTCCTGTAGCCCTCCTTGATCCAAATACCCAGTTAGATATGTTATTCAAGGTGTAGTTCTGAGCCCCCCTCTTAACCGTTATTCCAGGCTTGCCTTCTGGTTCCATGTCCCCAAAACTATGGATAAAAGATTGCCCTAACAATCTTTTATCAGTTTATCAAGGTTCCCCAAACCTAGCTCTAGCCCTTCAGGGCCTGTCCTTCCAGTATAGACATACCTACATGAAACAGTGAACCAGGAGTGTTTGCTGACCTGCATTTGTCACCAATTTCATCAGCATTAGGGAAATCACCAGGTGCCTACACTTTTCATCAGTAAAATAAAAAGTTGCAGTATGCTTACAAGTTGTACAGCTCTTCTGGAAATGAGAAAATTGAATTTTTCAAATTCTTGGATGCAAGCTGTGCTGTAAAAAATATCATTTCTGATTTTCTGATATGCACTTTCAGGTCTTTGCAATTCAGAGATGATGGCTTTGACTGTCATCATTATCAGTGTGAACAGCAGGAGCACAAAGAGAAAACAAAGTTGGAGAGAGCCCCTTCCATCAACTGACAGCTGCAGTAAAATATTGTCCTTGGTATTTGAAGAACATAGTTAGGTATTATCTCTAGTCTTTTTCCATAGCACTTAAGAAATAGCCACAGAGATCCTAAATGCTGGCACACTCTTTTCCCAAATCAGAAAGTGAACAATCAGGGCTCAGAAATACCTCCCCTGTTGGCTACCAGTTTCAATCCAGAGACTAGACCTGATAAAATGTGAGGGCTTCTGGTTGTGGTGGCTGGGAGGAAGTGGGACTAAACTAAGGGTAGGAGTTATCATCTTCAGACCAAGAAAATGTGAGTCCCATTAGATCTCTGCATCTTAATGATCCTTCTTTGTCATTCTTACTGTTAAAACTTAATTTAAGTACCATTATAAGTATTATAACCTTAGTTGGACATTTTTGCCTCCAAACACATTATACCCACAGCAACCATATTACTTTAAAAAACCTCCCAAATTCATTCATGTATTCATTCTTGCATGAACAAATGCATCCAGCCATATGTTTATTGAACAGACATTGATTGAAAACCTATTTACTAGGAGTTTAAACTGAATGGCAGAGTTTCTGCCCAGAGGGATATATCAGAAATGTATGGAGATCAGAACACTATTGCATGATGTAATGAAGAGCTATAAAAGTGGTGTGTAGAGACTGTTCTGAGAAAAGAGATTTGGGCATCTTACTTGTATATAGGAAATATCAAAATAATATGTGTTGGATGAAACAACATGTGATCATCTACAGGTTACAGATGTAAAGATCTTAATTAAGATGTAACCTCATTATAAGCTATATTTTTAACATATAACATCCATCTTATATGATAGGAATGAATTAATACATGAATTACAAGCAAATATGCCTACATTATAGGAAAGGTGGTACTGGAAAGCTGAAGAGAATCTCAAGAACCCTATAAGCAAGTAGATCATGAGGAGACACAAACTAAATTAATGTAATAAATGATGATGACATGAGATAAGAACAATGAGAAATATAAAAGTAAAAGAATACTATTGGTCAGGGGTACGCATTCTAGAAGCAAAGGCACTTGAGTTGAACTCTGAAGGATGGGGATCCCTTGCAAAGACACAAAGTCAGGAAGGAAATTGCAAGCACGTGCAAATAGAAAAAAGGCCAGGAGGTGGGGAATTAGGGGATCCACTAGATTTGGTAGGATTGCCATGATGGAAGGGAAAGCTGGAAAGGTAGGTTTGTATGAAAGGCATTTTCTCCTAATGGTTTGGACTTTATGGTGGGCAACAGAGATTCCAGGCCAAGGACTATTGCGATTATCTCTTAAGTTCAACTATGTTTTTATTGTCCAGATTATACTGAAAAAAATCAAACATTTTCCAAATCTGCAACAGTTGTATTTTTCCCATGATATTTAGGTGTGATTGATTTGAAACCATCTGCAATTTGTTTCTTACTCTGTTTTGTTTTCTCATTCAATAGCTATTTATTCTGTTTCTGTTAGTGTTATTAACCTTGGCAGCTAATATTTATCTAAAACACCTTCAGAATAGAAATTATTTAGATTAGCAATAATTTGAAACCTGGAATCTGATGATGTATTTGTGGCCATTAAGGAAACATTTATATCTCAGTTTTAACCAGCTCATATCCATCTACCAAACTTAAGAATACACACATTCTGAAATATCTGAAAGTACATATGTTAATTTTTATTCTATTATTTTTCTCATGCAGACCATTCTGACTGAGCCTAGACTGTACATAGGTGGTCATTAGGTGTAAAATGCTTGACCATCCCACCGTAAATACACAGTTTCTAATATAAGCATTAGATCTGTGGCCCAGAAATTCCATTTTCCACACATATCTTTATATGCAGTCACTGTTTCTCTTAGTGGTTAAATGCACCCTCAGACATACAAGGTTTGAATGCTGTTGGTGAATACATTAAGTTCAGCCAACTATCCCAGGGGTGAGAAAGGAATAACTCCTATATGGTTGGCTTAACAGACAAGGAGCCACCTCTTTTCAAACATTTTAAAGCAATCTAGCCCACCTCCTACATCCAATGCTGCATTGCAATGCAGGTATCATGAATCCATCCAAATTTTCAGCCATCCAAACAAATGTATCTTCATCATAGGGAAATTTCCTGGTGGCCTTGTCTTCAAAAGAAACAGCCAAGCCAGAGGGAAAAGAAGAGGGCCATTCCTGAGGTTTGAGAGCCCAAGATTCTTGCTTTAGTGTTTAGAGAGCCACTGCCAGGCAGAGCAGGCAGAACACCAGGGAGGAGAGCAACAAGCAAGGGCACTGGCAGCCCAAGAAGCAATGGGAAGCGTCCTGCACAGGCAGCCCTTGAGCTGTGGCAGGCAGCTTTTATCCTGGGGTTCAGGACAATCCCCATTTTGCCCTCCAATATCTTTAAGCCTTTAAGCCAGAAAGAAGGAGGAACAAAATCAATCCCGACCCCATGGTCCCTAGTCTTTCCCTAGGAATAAAGAATAAAGCAAAGAGAGAGATGGAGAGGTGGCGGGCAGGGAGCTAGAGCTTACTGTATCACAATCATACCTTAGACAAACAAGCAAACAAAAAAATATGCGGTCTTACCATTGGTCAAGTTACACGAAAGTGGACTGGGGAATAGACTCATCACCTGGCTTCTTGTACTTCCTTTTGTCTTCTTGTACATTCTATACCCACTCTACTCTATTTTTACTTTTTATTTTGCTGACTTCATTTATTTGCCTATCTTTGTTTTATTTCCTTTATCAGGGTCTTAGCTAAGCATCGTTCTACATGCTGGAGATCCCACATGATTAGGCATACTCACTGCCGTTCAAGAGTTCACAAGGCGGTGATGGTAAAAGATAGTGGTGATCAAAACGAAGAATGGGCAAGGATATTCATTCCTGGAAAAGTCAGACATTTTATATTCAGAAGAATTCTAAAACTTGGAGTATATTCACTTTTCCTAAAAGGTTTGGATAAGAATTGCTCCCAACCAGTGAAGCTGTATGAAAAAAAACCAGTAAGTCCATGATTCCATGGAGAGCTAACAGTGATGGAAATGAATCTGCATAGAAATTTCTGTTAAGACACATGGCTACAGTTTACCCATCAGGGAATTTTTAAGTCTACATATGCAAAGTCAAGGCTGTTACTGGCTTGTAAGCACAGAGCCTACTGGGAACATTCACAATCTGACATCTCTCCATGTCTGCTGCATTTGATCTAAGACAGCAACAATGCAAGTGATTCCCCCAGAGACTCCCCATACAAGCAGGCTTGTAGCTATTGTTTGGAACTGGCAGAGATTCTGAAATAAGCACACATATTTTTAACTGTCAACACCTCCTGCTAGGCTGAGATAAAATGCTACATCAAACAGGTCAGCCTGGGGTGGTAGAAAGAAGGCCAGACTTGGATTCAGAAAGATGTGAGCTTGAATGAAAGGCACCATCATTGTATGAGAGTCTAGAAGGTGCTCTTTGACTGGGGTAGTGATATCTGCTGAGGTTGGTGTGATGAATAGAAACAATTGTGTAAGAGAATCTTATTGGAACAACTAGAATTTAAGAAGCTTTCACTAAAGAAAAGATATGGTTAGTTACAGTGACAGTATTGATTGAACAATATATAAGAATAAAGCTCAACTTTGTGGTTTAAGATTATTCTCCTAGTGGCTTCTAAGATTATTCGTGATTAAGTAAATCATGTCTAATGCATGTACCTAAGAGAATCATACCCAATGGAAACATAATTAAAACACATAAGGCACATACAATGTGCCAGGGACTATTCTAAGCGACTTACACACATTAACTAAACCATCTAGAGTAAGTCCAATTATGAACCAAATATTATCTTCACTTTTCAGTTGTGGTAACTGAGGCCCATTGAGGTTAAGTAATTTACCCAAAATAGGCAGGTAGTCGGTGGTGTGGCTAAGTAGACTGGAGCAGTCTCATTCCACAGCCTTTGTATTTACTTATGTTGCCACATTCCCTATACCTTTCCTAAATAGTCAACAGTCTTTGTTAGAGAAGAAAGGAGCTCCATATAGTGTCAGTTTAACTAAGATCCTTGACCTAGAGTTTTCAGTTGAAAACAAAAACAAAAAGAAAAATTGATGTAATGGTTATGGTCTCTGTGTGGCCAATTGCTAAAACACTGTAGCACAGTCTATATGGATTCTAGATAACACAGGTGAGAAAATAAGAAGAGAGTAAATTTGGCATGGCCAAGAACAGTCCTCATTCTTTAGGCCATCCATCCATCCATCCGTCCATCATTCCATCCATCCATCCATCCGTCCATCATTCCATCCATCCATCCATCCATCCATCCATCCATCCGTCCATCCATCCATCCGTCCGTCCATCCATCCATCCATCCATCCATCCATCCATCCGTCCATCCATCCATCCATCCATCCATCCATCCATCCATCCGTCCATCATTCCATCCATCCATCCATCCGTCCATCATTCCATCCATCCATCCATCCGTCCATCATTCCATCCATCCATCCATCCATCCATCCATCCATCCGTCCATCCATCCATCCGTCCGTCCATCCATCCATCCATCCATCCATCCATCCATCCATCCGTCCATCCATCCGTCCATCCATCCATCCATCCATCCATCCGTCCATCATTCCATCCATCCATCCATCCGTCCATCATTCCATCCATCCATCCATCCATCCATCCATCCTTTCTGGCTGCAGTAAAATGATGCAGAAGAAACTTTTAGAGCTAAGCAGACCGCAGTTCTAGTTCCAGTTTGATTACTTACTAATTGTGTGATCTTGAGGAACTTAGTTAACCTGATTGAGTCTCTTAACATGTAAAACTCTTTTTAAAAAGCAGTATTTAATGCAGTTAAGGTAATTAAATGGTGTGATGTTTTGTAGGCCTCTAAGTGCAATATCTACTACAAAATTAAACTCAATAATGATAGCTATCCATATTAACATTAATGCTTTCATATGTAAGGCCCTGAGTTATGTTCTAAAGATATAAAGATGAATAAGACACACTTCTTGCCCCCTGGGCGAACCAGGAGTCTAGTAGAGCCATGCCATAAGTGGGATAAATGTGGAATGGTTAATTCGACCAAGATTCAGGTACAAGAAATCAGGAAGGGAGTAACAGTGATTTGTTGAAATTTTCTGATGTACCAAGTACTGAGATAAGCACTTAGTCCCTCCTTACTTTCTCATTTAATTCTCTTGATGACAGTAAGAAGTAAGAACAATTAAGTAAGGCTTAGAGAAGTGAAGTTATGTGCCCAGAGTCATATACTTAGGGAGGGAAGAGCTGAGACCTTAACCCAAGATATTCACAGTATGGAAAATGAACAAGGAAGACTTTCAGCTAAATCTTAAAAGATGACTAGGCATTCTTGAGCAGACAGGTAGTGAAGAATATTCAGAACTCAGGAAGCAATAGGAAAATGACAAAGAGAAATCAAACCATGAGACACACTTAGGGAATTTGAGGTGATGCAGTATTCATTTGAGGACTATTTATTGATGGTTCACTTTGTGCCAGTGACTTTTTTAGACACTGAAGGTATGAGGCTGTAAAACATAGACTGAAATTCCTGTCTGTGTGAGCCTTATCTATCCTCTTGGAGAGAGATCCAAAGTGAAGCACATACACACACATGCACAGACAAACACAAAGGAAAATAAAAAGTCCTTTATAAAAGAAGATATAAAACAGGCAGTAAACTACAAAGCCTACATTCTATGTTATTGAAAATAAATGAAGCAGGGAAGAAATCAGAGTATATTGAAAGCAGACACATTTTCCAGTTTTAAACAGAAAGGGAATACTTAGCAAAGCAGATGATATAAAAGCCAAACTCTGAAGGAGTTGGGGTGGCAGCAGTGAGCCATTTCGGGTATCTAGGGGAACAGTTTGCCAGGTAGAGGAGAAGTATCTGCAAAGGCCTAGAAAGGAAGGAAGACAGGAATGTCTAGGGGTACATCGGGGGTCACTGGACTTGGCAACATGGCAGCCACTGGTACACATGACAGGAGCATTTCGAGGAGGTTTGTCTGAGGATAACCCTGCTCAAAGAAAGCTTAGAGGAAAGATGGGGGAGACAAACTGCAGAATATGTACTTAGGTAAGACTTTGGAATAAGGAACAAAATACACAGTGAAGTGAGGTTAAGAAAGTTCTTCCAGTTGAACACAGAGGGAAAAACAAAAACAAAACCTAGTGATCCAGAAAAGAAAGGGGAGAAATCTAGAGCAAAATCCTTGAGTTGGGGAGGGATGAGGATCTAGTTCACAAGTATGGCTTGGGTATAAAATGTGTGTACCTGTATTGGTGGGAACAGTAATGGAGGCCAAATAGGGCAATTCAGCCAGAGATTCAATTACAGTTTTAAAGGGACCAAACTAAGAAGGCTCTTCCATGCCAGGCTCAGATGCTTGGACTTTGTCCTTTCAGAAGTGGAGGTGTCTTTATAGGTTCTTAGGTGCCAGAATGAAATGGTCCAATGAATTTCACCAGGAAGATAAAACTAGGGCTTAGCTTTGAGATATTCTTGGTATCCGAGTACACGGAAGGGTAAAGGAGAAAGCATGCTAAAGCAAGAAGGTTAACAATAGTGATGACCTAGAGTGAGAGTGAGTTTGGTGTGCAGGAAACCAGTAGATAATGGGTCCTTCTAGGGAAAGACCAGAAAACAGAATGATCGGGAAGGTTCTGGAATTAGTTTCCCAGGTCCAGAGTCAATTGCATGCTATCTCTGTAAGCTTGGAATGGTACTGATTTCTCTATGTCTAATCGTTCCTTACAAAAATAAAAGGATCATAATAGAGCTTCTCTCATAAGGAGAATTAAATTAAATAATGTGGATGAAGTGTTACTTGGCACAGTAAATTCTCACAAAATGTTAACTGTTATTATTACATGTAGTACCTTGGGGGCTGGGAGAGTGTATGAGAGACTGACCCCAAGCTTATGTACTGTAACAGAAGAAACATGATAGAAAATGCTATGATTTCAGGAGGCTGATTATATTACATAAATCTAAATATTGATCCTTAGCATCCAAATTCATAATTTAAAAGGCCAAGGCTTATAACAGGATTCATCCAGACTAACCCTTGAGATAAAATAAAAAGGTCAGGAAAGCTCTTTAGTTTTAATAATTAGTAAGTTTGAGCCCTGGAAAAGGAAGGATATTTGTAAGTAGCTCTTAAAACTGAAAAAAAAGTATCATTTTAAATACAATACCTATCTCCCTACTGCTGCCAAATTTTCATACTTTATCAACTCAAATGGCTAGGAATGAAATACAGGGCTTCAGAACAAATGTTTGATTGATGGTCATTTCTCTGTAATGAGAATTATTTGAATGTGACTGCTGCCATCAGCATATTGAAAAATTCAGAAAGAAAAATGGGACATTGTAATTAGCTTACTTCAAAAAGGGTAGGAAAATTCATCAGAAACCCCAATGATAAATAGAATCTTATCTCACCTATCATAATAGATTGCTTCCAATGGGTTCCTTAATTTTATCTTCAAATCCCTTTTTAAACTTAATATATGCCTAATGAATCAGATTGGAGAGAATTCTTTTTCTAGCTCTTCAGTTCAACAACAATATGTATTGCTTTTCTCTGAGAAACAGCCTCAGTTATTACTCAGTTCTGTTTCATGTATTAAAGATCACAGCAGGTGAGTTTTTAAAATATAATCATAAGGTTCTGCTGTGTTTGGGACTACTCAGCTAGTATCTGCTACTAGAAGTGGAGAACTATACTGATTTGGTTTTGCAATAACAGATTTAACTCTCAGCATTGGGAATGTTCATCAGAGATGTTGAATGGTATCTAATTCATAAAATGCCATCCTTTGATCAAGAAGAACTACAAGCAATATGAGCATAAAATCACAAGAGGCTACCATAGGAACAAATAAATAGCAGCTATCAGTCAAAGCCTTTGTGCTCAGGTTTTAAAATGCTGGATACTCTCAAGTGTTAGGGAGTGAATACAACGGTGTTTGCAGGACAAATTTTATTCCCAAGTTGGTAGGTTGCTTGGTAAAAAAGGAAACGTAACTTCTGAAAAGATATTATATATGACTGTGTTGATATGATTCAGTTTGAGTGAATGCAAGTCTACCAGATTATTGGGCAGAAAATGAATTCAAATATAATTTCTCTATTAATTTGCCTTAACGGATTGGATAAAATGGCTCATTGAACAGATTACATTGAAGAGCAAGTTTCCTAGCGGCAAATAAGTCTATGAGAATATCCCTAGAATATAAAGATGTGTTAGGAGAACCTTTTTGGTAAAAATTTACAAGAAGAGATAGAAAAAACAGCCAGTTTAACTCAACCTGCAATTAAAATGATCTGGGGGAAACTAAGGTTTGTATACATACAATATGTTCGACTCTTCTCAGCATCTATTTCATTTTATAACATAGCAGCTAGGTTTTCCTCTGAGGAACTATTCCTTCTTCACTGCACAGTGTCATCTTATCTTGGTATTAGTATGACATAGAGAAAGATAAAGGAACACAAGGCCAGAAGACTGAGGTTAATGGTTTATGTAACCTTTAGGGACATTTGGTTTCTCATTTTTAGAATAAATCCAATACTAGTATTAGTGCAAATGAAACACTAATACAAATACCTTACAGGGTTATCTTCAGGATTACATAACTAATGTGTAAGAAGGTATTGCTACACAGATACTAAGAACACCTAAGGGGTGCTTGCTAATGCAGACTAGCTTGGCTAACCATGCTAGGCAAGATTTATTACAAGTTAGAAAAAAAAAGGCTTGCCATAATGCCCAAAGCAATCTAAGAAGATTAAGGGATCAGGAGTGTTGTATCAAAATACCAGTGGCATTTTTCACAGAACTATAATCCTAAAATTTGTTGGAACTATAAAAGATCCCAAATATCCAAAGTAATTTTGAGAAAGGAGAACAAAGCTGGGGATATCATGCTCACTGGTTTCAAACTAAACTACCAAGCTACAGTAATCAAAATGGTACACTACTGGGACAAGAACAGATATATTAATCAGTGGATCAGAAAAGAAGTCAGAAATAAACCCAGAGCTATATTTTCTATTAATATATGACAAAGGAGGTAATATACAATGGGGAAAAGGCAGTCTCTTGAATAAATGGTGTTGAGAAAACTGGATCACTGTCTTAACACCATACACAAAGGTAAACTTGAAATGGATTAAAGACCTGAAACCATAAAACTCCTAGAAGAAAATAAAGGCAGTACACTCTTGAACACGAGCATTCATAATATTTTTCTGGATATGTCTCCCCAGACAAGGGAGACAAAAACAAAAGTAAACAAATGGGATTACATCAAACTAAGCTTCTGCACAGCAAGGGAAACTAACAAAATGAAAAGGCAACTTAGCATATGGGAGAATGTATTTGCAAAGGCTATGTCTAAAAAGGGACTAATATCTAAAAGATATAAATATATATCATACAACTCAACATCAAAAAAAAAATTCCAATTAAAAAATGGGCAGAGAACCTGAATAGACAATTTTTCAAAGAAGGCGTACAGATGGCCAACAGACACATGAAAAGTTGCCCAACATCGCAAATCATCAGGGAAATACAAGTCAAAACCACTATGAGATACCACCTCACACCAGTCAGAGTGGATAATGTCAACAAGACAAGAAATAAAAAGCACTGGCGAGGATGCAGAGAAAAGGGAATCCTTATACCTTGCTGGTAGGATTGTAAATTAGTGCAGCCATTATGGAAAGAAGTATGGAGGTTTCTTGAAAAACTAAAAATAGAAATACCATATGATCTAGCAATTCTACTTCTGGGAATTTATCTGAAGAAAACAAAATAATTAATCTGAAAATATATATGTATTCCTATGTTTATCAGAACATTATTTTCAATAGCCAACATATGGAAGCAACCTAATACACACCGATGAATGGATAAAAAAGAGGTGGTACATATAAATGATGGACTATTACTCAGCTATAAAAAAGAATGAACTCTTATCATTTGCTACAACATGAATGGACCCAGAGGATATTATGCTAAGTGAAATGACAGAGAAAGACAAATGCCTTATGTGACACAGTAGTCACTTATATGTGGAACCTAAAAAAACAAAACAAAAAATAAGACTCACAGACACAGAGAACAGATTGATGGTTGCCATAGGGGAGAGGGCTTGGGGCAATAGGTGAAATAGGCAAAGGAAAAAAACCATTAATAAGAATGTTTGATATCTAGATCTGGGTGATGGTTACATGAGAATATATATATGTCAAAATGCATCAAGCTGTACACTATGATTTGTGAATTTTATTGTATGTAACTCAGTAAAAACAGAAAATTAAATTTAAAAATTAAAAGTAAAAATATCCTTAAGAGCATATTACTAAGTGAAGTTAGTCAATATGAAAAGACTACATACTGTGTGATTCCAAGTATATAGCATTCGGATAAAGACAAAACTGGACAGAGTAGGAAGATCAGAGGAGAAAAAAAAGAGGAAAGCAATGATGAGTGAATTTGTATGGCATGAGACCTCCATAGACTGTTTTAAACAAACGGGGGCAGTTTATTTTCAGCAGTGGGTGGACTTTTCATTTTTGACATGAAGATAACATATGTACTTTATATAAAATGAGGGACCAGATTTATGTCCATTTGACAATTCGCATGAACCAGGCTGACATTAGAAAGACATTCAAAGCTCCCAGACATACTAGTTTGGGCTTTTTTGGGAAAAGGCCTGCCCACCATTCCTGTCTAGTGGGCACTACCATGGAGAACATTTATTGTAGTTATTTATACCGCTAAGGCTAATTTTGTTTTCCTTTTGTAAATGAGATAAAACCATTTGCCCAAAGCATTTTAACTCAGGACAGTGTAGAGCCCTCATGACAGAAGAATGTTTTACATTCATATATTTTAAGTAAACTTCAACATCATACACACAGAAATGGTACAGAATTCAGAGGTATTAGAGAACAAAAAGCATCAGTGTGTGAATTTAAGGAGTATGTGTATACTTAATACAGATTTAAAGTTCCCAACAGCTTGCAAATATGTTACTCAAGTATTCCAAAGCAGAAGTTTCTGGACGTACACTAGTCATAAAAACACAGAATGTAGCTTTGTTTTCTTTTACATTCTGCCTGATCATGAGTCAGGCTAATGGGGTGGTTCCTGTGTGCTCAACTACATCCAAGAATATCTGGGGAAGCCGAGTCCCTTCAGAATGGAGTGAGAATAAGGGCTTTGGAGTAAAACAAACCTGTGTTCAAATACCAGGTTCACCTGTTCTCAGCTGGAGTGGCCCACTGGTCTTCCGCCACTCACCTGTGGTTTCTGAGCCTCACTTTCTTCACCTGTATACTGAGTGACTAATAAAGCCTTCCCAGTGTGCTGGTAAAGATAACCTAGGGAATCTATGTAAGCTGCTTAGATGCTGTGCAGTGCATTTTATTAAGAGCATATTAAATAACTACCATTATTATTATTATTAGCTAATAGAGTGTGAAGGAATGGAAAAGTTCCATTGTTCAAAAAGGTACCTGCCAAGTCATAGTTTCCCCTTCGAGGGAGGAGAGACTCCAAACACAACAATCACATTAGACAGGGTGTCAAGTCTCGGACATCTGTCTAACCCTGTGGCTTCTAGCTTCTACTTATCGAAAGCCCTGGGGAAAATTACTGTTCTTCCTAAAACAGAAGTACAGCTATGTTTTCCACCTCAACTATTATTGTATAACTTATTTTTTATCCTTCTCTCAAAACCTTTGTTGCAGATAAAAATTTTAAGTTAAAAGGGGTTGCAAGTAATAATATTACCAAAAATTTGTGACTTGCAAAATTTTGCTAAAACTACTACACCGTTTTTACATGGCAACATACTAGTTTTGCTTAAAGTAGAAACATTTCCCAATCACTGCCTTCAAACTAAAACTTTATAAAACAAAGGAAGTTTACTTCCCAGATATGAGGTTTTTTGTTTTCTTTTCTTTTTCTTTTTTTTTAAATAAGGGATTAAATTAGAAGAATCCTTGGAGCCTGTGAGGACAGCATGCACATAATTCCATGACCTGTGTCCAACTTTGGATACTAGACTCCACAAAGCATTTCTCCAGTTCTGACAGCCTACTTCATTTTCCAAATATAGCCTGGTCTTCATATACTTTTCCTTCTGGCCATCTGCCCTTCTCCCACCTCATCAAGCTGGCCAGTTACTGTCCATTGCTCACAATTCATCTCACGTGCACCCTCCTTGGGGAGGTACGTCCTGAATGTCCCCAGCCCCACGTCTCGCCAAGGTCCTGTCTCTTCCTCTACTTAGTTCTAGCCTTCCCTGCAGACCAGCACCATGAGGCTTGTTATTCTGTGTGAGATTTGCCTGTTTGCCTGTCTGTCTCCCCAGTGCATTCCTTCATGTCTTGAGAGCAAAATGTGTGTCTTTATGTCTCCACGGGGTCGGGCACCCAGTGGGGACTCAGTAATTACTCCTGTTTGGCCCCTGGACTGTATCCAACATGAAACTGTTGTATGCAACCTTAATGTTCAGAAATAAACGCCAGAGAGTAATTGAATACATGCCTACAGCAGATTATTATGTCCACAGCAGACGGAGTTATTTTAAGAACTACTGCTTGTTTTGTGTCTGAGTAAAGGAAGAATATCAAACGTAATTTCTTTACAATCAAAAGAAGCTTACTTCCAAGATAGGAGGGCTTTTCAATCATAGGAAACTTCCTTCCAAGATAGAGGGCTTTTTTCCTTTTTTTTTAAGTAAGGAATTAAATTAGAATAATCATTTGCATTTTCACATTAGTCTTCTCTGAATATGCATGGCTGGTTGAATTCTGTCTGACACCTTCACAGAACTCGCTCAAGTCAGCTTTCAATTATGAAATAAATTGCTTCCATTCTAATTAAAGATACGCAGTGAATACTACCGACAGGAGAGGTAAGGTGGTATGGGGAACAGAGCTTCCATGGTAACCCTGCCAGGGATGATGTAATTGATTCATATGGTCCCTTCTGCCACGTATTGATTACATGCTGACAAGCCTTAAAAACTGCCCATCATTACACAGAGTTATTTATAGACTAAGTC
Source organism: Manis pentadactyla (assembly GCF_030020395.1). Classification (NCBI taxonomy): domain Eukaryota; kingdom Metazoa; phylum Chordata; class Mammalia; order Pholidota; family Manidae; genus Manis; species Manis pentadactyla. The sequence continues at coordinate 16,586,498 of NC_080023.1, forward strand.
CAGCTGTGCAAATAAATGGTGCTAGGGCACGGAGACAACAATTATTAAAAAGAATAATAAGAGACTTGCACTTTCTAGCTCACTTGCCCATGTGTTATCAACAAGGTTTAAATTAATTCTGTAGTAAATAACATATTTGTGTCAGGTCTTTTGGTACAAAGGCTATGCTGAGGGAGAAAAACCTGAAACACCCCATCAAGTCCAACGCTGGAAGCACCATATCACTGCGCAATACTGTTAACCTCATTCAGCCTCCTTGCTGGTTATTAGCATCCAAGTCTATCAGGCAATTTGTCAGAATATTAAGCAAACATAAAGGGACGTGATAAATTAATGCCACGTGGAAATAAAGATTCAGAACCTGAGACAAAGCTTGGGTAACTATCATTTTTCAAATCCTTTAGAGCATTTTACAGCTGCTGAAGTTGGGATATTGGGGAGACAGATTAGCAGCACACCTGTCCATTGGTTCCTGTAAACCGAACTTCTCGATTGTAGCACCTCATTCTTGATGTTCAGTTGGACTTCTGAATCTGCCAGCAGCACCTGAGGCTGATCAGTTGGTGTTTCCCTGGGAGATGGGTGTTCGGATATGGGAGTAGTTATGCTGACAGTGGAGGGTGTTTGCTATTTAGACAGGAGGCTTCGCTGCAAGTATTTCACACACTTTACACTTGCGCTTGAATTGCTCCTTGGGTTACATTTAATAGCCTGCAGATTTAGAAATCAACCCTCAGAAGACTGTCCAAATATTAGGCAATATCTTTTAGGTCAAATCTAATGGCATACAGATTGAGCTCTTTCAATTCACTTTTGTTTTTTAAAATCTTCTGAAGATTTCAAACTTTCATAGATTTTCATGTTTTGGTTCATAAAGAGTTAGCACTATTTGCTTTTAATGTCTTTTTTCAGTATCTCTTGGATCCTGCATGGAACCTCTTCTAGATGGAGAGTTTCTTCAGGGTAAATTCCTATAAATGAAATTCTGTTTCTCAGACACTGAATCACACATTTTTCAATCTTACTAAATTATTTCATATTACTTTTTCAGGAGGTTATATCTATTTTTGATCACACCCATAATGTATAAACCATTTTCATGCTTCCATAGCACCCTAGCATATGGCTTTGGAGACAGTAGATGGTAAATATTTATTTAACTCCTTCATCCTCCAAGCAGTTCTTTCCATCACCCACCCACCTAACTTACAGCTCTTCTTATATATCCCAACTAGAAAGGATTATGCTTGGCCTTTGTCTGTGTATATTTTATAAATACTTCTATTATTGCATCTTCATTTTATATTGTAATTATGTATTTCCGCTCTATGTCTCCCACCCACTTATGGAACTACTTGACCTCAGGGACTAGATCTTTATATCTAAGAAGAGAAAATGAACATTTTCTAATTGGGGATCATCTACAACCTGGCACAGGGCAGTTTTCTTGCACATGTAATCTTTTCATATTTACAGTTGCCTGGTAATAGATATGTTTATTATTCCCATTTTACAAATGAGAAAATTAAGTGCCATAATTTTCCCACTGTTACAGAACAAGGAAAAGGCAGAACCTATGTTGTAAAACTGCCAGACTCTAAGCCCTTAGATCATCCTACACCCCTTCAAAGGAGTGCTTCTTACACTCCTTTTCTGAAACACAGGAGGTGATTCATATATAGTTGTTGAATAATTTTCTTACACTATGCTATGTCAATATTGCTAGGTTGTATTCTGCTTACCCAACATAAACTCTTGTTAATTTTTTAAAATCATATTCTTAAGCAGAGATGGCCTCAACAACTAGAAAAAAATACAGGTCATCTGTCCTTTACTCTCAGGCTGTGCACATGCATGTGTGTGGCAGAGAGAGGGAGAGAATAAATGATGTTACATATTGCTTCTAGTTCCAACACAAAGTACTCATCACTTTTAATTTTAAAAATAATTGATAGCTATTGATAGACTGAATTCCAAAGGTGAATCATTGAAATGCTGAGACAGAAGGAGCGTCTTTTAAAAGTCCAACCAAGTGTTTGTGAGTGACGGAAGTTAGACATTTTCAACTTGAATCAACAATGATTTTGGCATGTATACTTAACTATTTATTGTTCAACATATAGGACAGGTCTATTTTATTCACACATAATTTCCCAAACTCATTTTTCTCCATGGTTCAGTCCCTTTCCCCAGCATTCATATATATACGATGTTTCTAGCAGTGCTCCTGGACATATAGACACACTGATTGAGTTGAGGGGGAGCCTACTGCTGTTCACAACACAGAAAGAGGCCTTTGATAAGTTTTGTATTTGTGTTCAAAAGGTTTGTGTTCTTGGCTCAGCCCTGTTAAGCCTGGGATATAAGCCAAAGTATTTGCTTACTTGCTTTTAAATCTGAAGGGTCAAAACCTTTGTTTACTGCTAGTGAAAGGCAGCTCTAGGTGAGATCTGCAGCATCTGTCCACAGATGAGGCAGTGACTTTAAGTAAACAAATAAGAGTGCTTTGAACTGTAATTAATAAGTGTCAGCTTAAGGTGAAGGTCCAAGATGTCATTTCTTCCAGTTATTCTACTGGCTTTATTGAAAACTCAGCCTTAAACAATAATTTTATACTTTTTCAACTGTCACCCAATGAAATGTACAGCTTTTATTTTACTTTTTCAAGATTTCTCTATGTCTCCAGGAGGAAAGTTACATGAAATGGATAGTTTTCACAGTATTACAGACAGATAGTTGATTTGTAACAATTAGCAGAAGGCACATGCTATTTGGGGGCTAGATTTAGCATGCATGCATTCACACTTCACGTAGCATTTTTACTTAGTTTTCTTTAAAGGACTTGGCATTCTCGGGTGATTCTTGGACAAAGGAAAAAATTTGGCATTATTGCCACTAAAAATCTTCTTAGGTTATGTTGTGTGTTGTCACTGAAATCACTGAGAATTAGAGTTTTAATTCCATTAATCTTGTATTTTTTTCCCCCAAGATAAAGAGGTAAAAATGTGAACTTTGGGAAAAACATGTGTCATGTAATAGAGCTCTTCCACTGAGTTGATAATTAGTGCAGGTGAGTTAAAATTTGAATTCACTACGGTTGATTTACTCTTAGTTTTAAAACCTAACTTGGACTTCATATCCTCCCAAAGAATATCTATTTATAACCACATCACAGGGTGCAATGGAATTGAAACTTATAGTTTCAACCTTCTTACTGCTTTGGAATTACCGGTGAGTAAATTAACATTTCCATGACTGCCAGATTTATTTTCTGTAACAGCTATTCACTGAGCACCAACTACATGTTAAATAGACAAGCCCTGGAGAAACAGAAGGAAAAAGATACCCAGTAACTCCCTTGTGGGGCTGACAGTCTAGCATGGAGGCATGTATTAGTCAAGTACATTCATATTTAAGTAAATGATTGAAAACATGAAAGTGCTAGGAAGGAAGCAAGAGAAGTAACAGGAGCTACAACAGCCTAGACTAACATCTATCAGTTTGAGTGAAGAGAAGACATCTCACAAAGTTGCCCTAAAAAAAGGTGTAACCTTAGATGAATGTAGGATGAGAAAGGACGGAAGGACGGATTTTCTGACAGAGGTAACAGTTGATGCTGAAGTCTGTAACACTCGGAATGATCAAGTGGCAGAGAAAAGTCCACCAAGGCCAGAGTTCTCAGGAGGAGAGAGAAGGGTGGGCCATGAGCCCAGGAAGGTAAATGGGAACATTCAGGGCATCACTGGCCAGGAGGACTGTAGTCTTACCCTTTAAGAGCAATGGGAAGCATAGATAAGTTTCAAGCATGGGACTGATCCAGTTTATGCTGAAAAGGAATCACTTGGCTTAAAATTGGGGATGATTATAGCTTGCATGAGAGCCTCAGAGGAGTAATATAATGATTGGAGAGGGCCATACGAATAAATTCCAATAAACTCAAAGTAAAAATTAAATGTCCTCTGGATTTAGTAGATGTACTCTAAGGGTATAACTTTACTAGAATATCCAGTTCAACCCATTATGTAAAATACAGACCAATTCTCAAACTTTAGAATCCTACTCTAAAAATTGGGCATTAGTGAAAGAAAAAAAAAATTGGGCATTAGTGGAAGACTAGACTTAGTAACACCATCACCTAGAGTAATTGCTGAATCTTGGTAATAAGGAAGCCGATTGCCACTTAATTATTTTATTTATTGGAAAGCAAGCTGAACCCATGGCTCAAACACTGGGTAACCCAGGAGTCAAAATACCTAGAGTTGTAAGTGAGACATAAAATAATAATTATAAAATAAGAAAATTCATCAACACATTTTGGTGAATGCCTACAATATTCAAGATACTGTGTCTACAACAGTGACTATTATGGGCTGAAAACTCATATATTGACATTCTAACTCCCAGTACCTGTATTTATGCTTGTATTTGGGGCCTTTAAAGAGGTAACTGAGGCAAAATGAGTTCACATTGATGGGCCCTAATCCAATATGATGAATATCCTTCTAAAAAGAGGACATTTGGACACATAAAGAGACACCAGGAACAGGGGTGACAAAGGAAAGGCCACGTGAGGACACAGTGAGAAGGCTGCCCATTGGCAAGCCAAGGAGAGAGGCCCCAGGAGAAATCAAAACTCTGACACTTGATCTCGGACTTCCAGCCCAGACTGCAAGAAAATAAATTTCTGTTGTTGATACCACCTGGTGTTGTATCCTGTTATCTGGCAGACTAATACAGTGACAACGCTGTAGATCTTTCTCCTAGCACTTTATAGTTTCATGGGGAACAGAGATAAGCAAAGATAAAAAGGAGAGAAAATAAGTTCCGTGAAAAGGGGATCTTGGGGTGTTAAGGAGTAACTAACCTTAATTTGGGGATCAGGGAAGGCTCCTTAGAGCAGCTGCTATCTAGCATCGTTACTACCCTGTCTCACCACTACAGCCAGATGCATCTTTCAAAACCCTGAATTAGGTAATTCCCCTGCCCTCCTTAAAGAGCCTTGGGGACTTCTCTCTTTACAAATGAATGAATAAGCCAATAAATACACAAATAACCCCTGACCTGCAAAGCTCAAGGTGATCTAACACGTGCCTACCTCTCATACCTCCTTTAGTTCTGTTCTCCGTCCCCTTCCCTCACCCCATTTCCAGTAACACTGGCTTCTTGCTGCTCTATGTGAGCATGACATGCCCACTTCTGCCTCATGCCCTTTGCACTTGCTCTTCCTTCTATCTGGAATACTCTTTCACCAGGTTTTTACATGTCTGTCCCTTCTTATCTTTCACCTGAAACATCACTTCCTCAGAGAAGTCCTAACTAGCTTATCTAAATGTGCCTCCTACTCCTCCATGGTGATATCTATCATATTACCCTAGTTTCGTTTTTCTTCATAGCACTTATCCTGTATTAACCCATACTGTTTACTTAAGTGTTTTTTCCCATCATCCCTCCTTCTCCTCACATGATAACTTGAGCTGCATGGGAATAGGAGATGCATCTGTTTATCTACTGCTTTCCCCAGCACAGTGACTGACACACTGTGTATATTAAATAAATAAGTGTTGAATGAATAATGTTAAGTCATCCAAGCTGACTTTGATTGTAATTTCATATCATCCATCTTTAACAGGAAACAGTGAGCAGTAGGAAGATGCTGAACCATTCCTAAAAAGTAGAGATAAATTTAACCCCATGGTACAAGAAAATAAAAGCAGCAGTAAAACCCCTTCTCAGATTGACATGGAATAGCATGTGGCGTGTTGTGAAATCTATGCCTATTAGAATGCACTGAACATTTCCTGCGTGTCCACAAATTACAGTGATTGAAAAGGGACACAATTGATCCAAAGGATTTGCCAATTGGCACTGGCATTTGACTCTGAGCAAGACACTTAACCATATAAAGTGTTCTGTGAATTGTGGATGACAATACTGGCCATGTCTCTATCACACAGAAACATTTGGGGAGGTAATAGAATTTTTGTTTTAAGTAGCTGAACTCCCCATGGAGTAGGTTGGGAGAGGGGATGAAATACATTGCAGCCAAGTGTCATTAACTATATATTTGCAACATATTTACACTGATTACCGAGTTATTTCTGGCACTAGGAGGGGGGCCTTGGCTACCTACTGAAGATCCTCTTCCTCTACAGATCTTCTATGTCATAGTGCAGCAGAGCTTCCTGGGACTTTATTAATACAGACCTTCAAGGTTAAAAGACAATACCAGGAGTAACTGGATAGAGGTAGGACAGGAGTTAAGCAGAGAACTCTCTACACAAGTGTCTGTGATTCCCTGAAGGACCCTGGGTCTAGCAGGAAATAAGGGCATCAGAATGAAGAGCATATAGTGTAATGTTTAGGTGTATGGACTCCTGTATCAGAAAGCCTGCATTTAGACTTCCCTTCCCTAGTGGGCTGACCTGAAGCAATTTATTTTACTTCTGGGAGATTCAGCTTCCTGTTCTCTGTAAGGGAGCAATGCTAAATCTTACAGGATGGCTGGGAAGATTAAAAGGATTCACATATTCAAAGCACCTAGATTGGTTTCAGCTGCATAGTAAGTGTTCAGTAAATGTTGATATGTTGATGTTCTCTATGATTATCACCATCACCATCATCAAAGTACTGGGTTGACACTGTCAAGTTCAGAGAAGGTACTTAGATGGATCAACTGCATGATGGAGCCAACCAGACATGTTACAAATCAGATGCCACAGCATTTCTTTGTGGAATGTCAGATTAAAAACCTACTGGAGAAGTGACTTCATCCTAAGTACCACTAAATAATTGTTCCTACTTTCCTGATCATTATGCTGAACACATCAAAACTGGCTCAAACACAGGACTGAAGATACAACTTTGGGTGAACCAGAACAAACCATGTCAGGGGAACTTTGTAATCTAATGCTCATCAGCCAAGGAAAGAGCATTACTTTCAACTCTTTCTAAGAGGATATTTTAGTATGTAATGGATGGTGTGAATTCTGGGGAATGACATTTTTTAAGTGTTCATTAAAGTATCTTTAATATACAATCTTACGTTGGTTTCAGATGTACATCACAGTGGCTCAACAGTCCCGTGATCGACTTATATTGTGATTGCAAATTATTGTGCCCTTTTATCCGCCTCCCCATCCCCATCATCCCATGCCCACCCCAACCCCTCCTCCTTGGTAATCACGAGTCATTTCTCAGTGTCTGTGAGTCTACTGTTGTTTTTAATAGCAGATACTCTAGAAACAATGAAGAAGTTGACCATACTTTTCAGAACCTAATGGTGTGGGTGCAATTGCATTTTTTCATTATGTTCTTGTATCCTTGCTCTTTCCTGATGTAGAATTGACTCCCCTCTCAGACAATAATGGGAAATTGAACAACTGCTGAGAAAATGGATTTCCTCCAATAAGAGACATGAAACTCCTCGAAGAGTACATAAGAGAGATGATCTCTGCCCCACTATGTTTGCCCTCAGTTACCAGGCCCCTAAACTGACCTACAACTAGGACTACAGTTTTACTGTTGTTTATATTCTTACCAGACATGGGTAGATTTCTGAGAGATTATCTTAAAAAAACTAGGGAAAGTACTTTCCATATTCTCTTTACCACCTGTTGGCAAACCACACAATTTCCCTCTGGTGAGATACACACTGACAATAAAACTCTAATTCATTCCTTAGTTCATAAAATATTTCTAAGCATTACTGTTAGTTATACACTGTTAGTCAATGCCAAGGTTGCAGTGAATAGGAATACTTAGTCTTACCTTCATGAATCTTATTTTTTAGCAGCTTCAACATACATAGACCACTAAGTTCCCTGCAGTTCATCTTTCATTCCTCAGGTAAGAAAGGGAAGATTATGATTTCTCAAGTGTTTATAGGGCCAGGTACCATGCTAGAAACTCCACAAATCTTTGGAGGGATAGCTTACCTTCTGAGCGGTGCTTACCTACCCGATCTCATTATCTTCAAAGAAAGAATTTCCACAAACTTTAAAAGGAATAGAATATGCAGAAAGCTCATTTCCTATACATTCTCTCTCCTTTCTCACAGTCTAAATTTTGATTTCTCATTTTAGTGGACAACCCCAAGGAGAAATAACTTCCATTTGGAAGGAGATACAGGAGGAGAAAATACAAACTGTATTTTGGAAGTAAGAGTCTAAAGACAGATTAATTTCATGCCAAGACTCAGACAATCTATTTTTAAATAGAGCAAGCAGGAGAGGAAGGGCAGGAGCATCCATTGATGGCATTGCTTTCATAACTCCTTTATGGACAGCTCAGTAGGAACAAAATAATTGGGAATAGCTATTGTGTTTTTCTGTATCACTAAACCAGAAATGAGTGTCATGGAAATGTCACTCTACAGCTAAGAGTAAAATAAGAACAATAATCAGTTTGACATTTTAAATAGGAGAGGTGTTTTTCTTTACTTCAATATAAAAGTTTCTATGCAACATGTAATTATATTTTACACCAGATTTCAGGTGTGTTTAATTACTGTATCAACTCTTTTGTTGGTGTCTCCTAAAATACACTTGGTTACTATTCTGAGACTGTCCTTTCCCTCTCTTCATGAGCCCTGTGATCCAATCAACAAGTGATATGTCATCAAAAATCGTAAAAGGAGAAAGAAACTGCACTTAAATTTTTTTTCCCATTTCTGGAAAAAAATAATGCACCCTGTCAAATTCTAGGTCAGAAGGTGAGTCATTATGACTGCTCCCTCAGGCCGATCCACCATGTGGTTTGCCTGGGACTGAGGGGGTGGTGGAGTCACGGGACTTGCCAGTGCTGAGACAGGAAAGTCCCCAGCAAAGCAGGAGTAACTGGTTACCTTACTGCTCTCTCCATAGACTTGTTGTGATTGAATAAAAAAATGCCCATTAAAGGTATGTCATAATAATTCTTGGTACTTAGAAGCCCTCAAAAATGTCAGCTATTGTTAAAGTTATTATAAATAAAGTTATTATTATTAGGGGCAAGCATGCTAGGAAGTAATTTTTTCATTAACTATCTCTGCTCCTAAATATCCCAGCTTGCATGAATAATATCAGGGACAACTCAGAACAGGGAATGGGTGGACAGCCAGGTATATCCCTTTCTCTGGGGTGGAGTTGGGGCATTTACGTCTTAAGCTCAGTAGTAGGGACAGCTAGAGAGGGCCACTTGTTGCCCGAGGCTAGGTTCCTGAGTAAGAATGAGGGAAGCTAATAACTTAGCTACAGATAGATAAACTATGCTGATAAATCTATTTAAAAAATAATGGTAATTTGTATAGCTTAACAGCACATTACATATACTATATATAATACATATAATAAATATATGAAATATATACTATACATAAAAAATATAACTAATAAAGACTCCAACTAACCCACGAAACAGTGTTCAAAAATGTCCCTATTTCATAGGGAAGGTTACTTCAATGAGCAAATGAGATCATTTACCTACATCACTTTTCATGTATTAAGTACTCAATATATGTATCAATTATTACTTTCTCCACTTTTCTGTAACAGATTTATTGATATATCATTCAAGTGCCATATAATTCACCCTTTGAATTGTATTGAGTAACTTCAGTAGTGTTTCATATATTCACAGTTGTGTGCTACAATCAATTTTAAAACATCTTCTTAACCCCGCTGCCAAAAAAAACACCTTGTATCCCTTGGCAGTCACCTTCCATTTCTCCTAAATACCCTAGGACAACCACTCTACAGTACTACCTAACCTCAATATTTCATATAAATTTGATATAAATAGAAGCATGCAATATGTTGTCTTTTGTGACTGGCTCCACTTAGCATAACGGTTTCAAGGTTCATCCAGGTTGTGGCATCTATCGCTAATTCATTCCTTTTTATTGCTGAATAATAGTCCATTGCATGTAACACATTTTATGTATCCACTAGTTGATGGGCATTTGGGTTGTTTACATTTTGGGGCTATTATGAGTAATGCTGCAATGACATTCCTATGCAAATTCTGCATGGACATATGTTCTCATGTATCTGGGTTATATTCCTAGAAGTAGAACTGTTAGGTCATATGGTAACTCTAAGTTTAACCTTTCATGGAACTGCCTGACTTTTTTTCCAAAGTGAGTGCACCATTTTACACTCCTGCAGCAGTTCATGAGGGCTCTAACTTCCCCACCTACTGGCCAACCTTTGTTTCCATCTGTGCTTTTTATTAGTCATCAAAGTGGGTGGGAAGTGGTATCCTGATGTGGTTTTCAGTTTCCTTTTCCTAATAGCAAGTTATGTTGAGCATCTCTGCATGTGTAACCAAAGATATAAAAACGGCCAAATATGTATTCAGATCCTTTGCCCCTTTTTTTTGGAATATCCTGTTCTAAGTACATAATATTTATAATTGCTCATATTTAAAACATAATCCTTCAAATTAGTATTATAATCCTCACTTTTTTAGATTAGGACACAGAGAATTGAATCATTTATCTAGCTAACAATGTGGCAGATTTAGATTTAGCTAACACTGAAGCCTGCATGATGATGTTTCTGGTGCTAGGTATCCCCCTGAGCATGCTGGGGTACATGAGCTCATGCTCCCTTCTGCTGTCGTGGCTGGGCCTGCAGGTTCGATCAGGAATGTGCCCTGGAATGCATATCATCAATGAATCCTCCAACAAAGAGAATCGAAGTCAAACCCTCACATGCCATGCAAAGCCTTCTGATTCTTGCCAAACACTACACCGCAGCCTCACTCTATGACATTCCCTAGCTCTGCACATTACACAACTGCAAAATCACATGCATCCTGGTTTCTTAAAGGAAATTAGTACTCTTCTGTCTTCAGGAAAAATTCTACTGAATTCACAGGCTTCTGCTCAAAAGTTGTCATTCATATGGATCCTTGCAGTTACATTCCTTTCCTCCTCTGGGCATGTGCCTCCTCTGAATTCAACCACCACTGCTTGTGTGACTATTGTGCTCCTGATGTGTGCAAAGAAGTGGACATATAATAGTGGACATGGTCTAGTCCCTGACCCTAGAAAGTTTAAAACCTAATCTGTCTGTTTTCACCACTATTGTGTAAACAATCTGAGCCCAGGGATTATATCCCTAGTATTGACACCAAGCATAGTCCCTGGGAAAAATCTGGATTTTAAGGAAAGCAGTTCTGATATTTTACTGGATTCCCTGATCTTTATACATTCCATAGGAAGGTAGACTCTTGCTAATAAGAAATGAGAGTAGACCCCAGCACCATACTGCTGGGAATTGAACATTCCCACTCCCGAGCTATCTGCCACAGGAATTTTAGGACAAAACAAGGTAACCCAAATGTGAAGGTGCAAGTACACAATGAATATGCAAAGCTGTAACCTAAGTGATGATCTCTGTCTTGATTGTGTGAACTAACTATTAAGAACATTATAATTAAGGGTACATTTCTCATAGTACCAACAAGCATTTTAATCAACCTCCATAGCATTAACTCCAACTACCATCAGTAAACTAAGAAGATTCTGATATAAATCGCAATGAGTCAATAAATGCAAAATGGCACTTTGGGAGTAAGTGTTAACAGGACCTTATTGTTTTCCTGAGCAGTCACTTAAGATATGAATGGGGGTTGCATTGGGGCAGAAGCAATAATTGACTATGTGAAGAGCAATAGAATTTCACAAATGGTATTTGCACTGTGATGTGAAACACAAACCATCCCCAATAATTTTTAATAATTATTTGAGTGACGAATGTTAGCTTTACAGCTTTAAAGAAATATACTTTATTTAGCTGAAAAAACTAATAGACTAACAAACTCAAAATAAAGGCTGATAAACAGGATCCTTTGAAACTCTCATTATTAACTTACAATATTTGCATAAATTTGAACAAAGATGGATGGCTTTAAATGACTGTCACTAATTAAGAGACTAAAACAAACAAAAGACTAATAAAACATTATGTACAAAGACAGGCACATTAGCATATTCTATCCTATATCTCCGTTGCAATGACATGAAGACAAATATTCCTGATTACACCTGAAGCAATAGTGTAACTAAGGCAATAAATCATTCGAAGAAACCTAGCGGGCTTCTTTTCAAACACACCGATTTAGGTATTAGGCCTGTCATTGAAAAATAAACATAAAATGGAATCAAATTTGTTGTGATGATGTATTGTTCAAAGATTTGTCTCTCTTTTCTGGAAAAATTTAATCAGTTGGCAGACACGTGACTCTGAAATGTATTAGTTAAAGAAGGCTACCAGATGGTTGTTAGCAAACTTCTTTCAAACATTCACCAGAATAGATTTTTATCATTAGCGGGGGCACATCACAAGATTTAAAGTCAAGAGTTGTTAAAGACTTGAGTGTTGTACTTTTCTCTTTCTTCTTTTTTCCCTTCCAAGAAGATCTAGTAGATATTTTTCCAATTAATTTAACTCTGAAGTCTTATCTTTAAGATATGTAACAAAGTTCACATTATAGAAGAAAATTGCCCTACAGAGAAGCAAAGGAAGGAAGGAGCCACCCTGGGTACCCCTGAGCTGTAACCTTACCTGTTTACAGTAAGGTTCTACAGAGGTGGTTCTCTACCTGTTTTTAAAAGTCCATCCCAAAGAGTAAGGAAGAAGGCCCCTTATCCAATGAGCTCCCAGAAATCTGTGCTGCTACGTGTCCAGTGTCCCAACCCCCTGACACTCATTGATTCATTGGTACACAAAAGAAAGTTGTCCTATAAACCAATGGTAACTATTGATTTGAACCCCAGGAAGTTTCAGTTATTAAAAATTGATATTTTTTATCAAATCTTGTCTTAACTTTTCAAACCATTTGAATCATACTGTAATGTTATTTTTAGACTGTTTCATGATTTTCTTCTCTAGTTGTGATTATCGGGTCCCCTGTTCAAATGTTGCCATAACTGAAATTTTCCACTGATCTAATGCATCAACTATTTTATGCTCAGGTACCTAATTTAAAAGACACCTTAGTAAAGTGTCAATTAATAGTCCAGTAATTAAACACGGAGATATCCAGAAGCTACAGGAGCTATTTGAAGACTTATGGTCTCAAATCCACTGCTAAAAAGGTCTAGATAATCCTTTTGCTTACCAGTATTTATTGAATCCTTGCTGCCTATTGTGTGAAGTAATTTATTTCCCTTAAAACAAACTTCTACTTTTTGCTTATCTACTGAGCAGCCTTTAGAGGAAGAACTATGAGCCTAAAGAAAGTCTCAGACTCCTGGAACAAATTAAGGAAAATAAAATAAAAATCCATGGCTCCATAATAGCAATGGGTTATTTCAATATTACTACCATTTGCAAAAAAGTGGTGTCTCTTACTACATGAAAAGGGAAAATATATTTAAAATTAAAAAAATTTGCTACTCTCTAACTTTTATAGTAGAATATAGTACCTAGTATAGCAGAAATCTTCCCCATTCCCCCTTTTTGTTTCGGAGACAGTCCTACCACTACTTCTTCAACTTCTCCCTACCCCAATACAGAACCACAGAAAAAGTCATGTGACCCAGCTGACCAGAGGATCCCACCTTCTTGGTATCAGTGATTACTGAAAACAACAACAACAACAACAACAAAACCTATTTAAAAATCATGTTCAATCAGTGTTCTTCTTTGGGATGATTCATATGGATACAAGGGTAAATATGCTCTCTCACCCTGTGCAGTTGCTAACTTGGGAATATGGGACTCCTATATTCTGTGATTCTTAAGAAAGCTAATTATAGCAGGCTAGGTTAGATGAGCCTCCTTTAGACCTGTTGTCAGAAGGTCAATAGTAGCCCAATGCTACACCACAGTGCCTGTCACTCATCTCACTTCCTCTCATCACACAGGCATTTCATCATCTCACATCAACACAAGAAGGGCAAGCACAGTACAATATTTTGAGAGAGAGAGACCACATTCACATAATTTGTGTTATATATAGTATTGTTCTATTTTATTATTACTTCTTGTTGCTAAGATTCTTTGGAATCTCTTACTATACCTAATCTGTAAATTAAACTTTATCATAGGTATGTACATATGGGAACAAACATGGGGAGTATAGGGTTTGGTACTATCTGCAGTTTCAGGCACCCACTAGGGATCTTGAAATGAATAACCCACAGAGAAGGGGGGATACTATAGGGGAAAGCAGAGAAAACAAAAGATAAGACATTAGTAGAAAGAGTCTTGCTATTTCTGAGTTCCAATTCTTGCCTCCATATCCTTGAGACCACCCTTTGATTTGAACTAGCCACAATGTGCTACCTAGTAATGTATGCCAATAAATCCCCTTTTTGATTTGGTTATTTTTTCCCCCAGACTGAAAAAGTCTTGGCTGACAACTGTCCTTTAATATTTCTGAATAAACTGGTGTGCATGCTTTGGCACTCTTTTATTAAATTCAGTTATTGAACTTTTTCTATATGCCGAGCATGAGGATCACAGAATTTAGCCCCAATCCTTTTATTTAGGGAGCATTTAATCCATGACAAACTTATGCATGAACTATCAACTGTAATAAAAATGTATGTTCTATTAAAATATTGCAGAATTGTCTATGAACATGGTGAATTCTTGGCATTTTTAGTCTATGAATAGGAGAGTTAAGACTGTCTTACAGAAAATATCTATAAAGACATCTCACCACATACACATATGTTGTCACCACCAGCATCAAGTCCTCAAAGTCCTTGTAAATGACATGGGGAAGTAACCATCATAGAAACTATAATGAATCTTCTTTGGACACTCCAACTCATTTCAAAGTTCCAAATCACTTATTTGGTCTAAGTAAAATTTATTTCCAACAAACTTTGCCTTTCATTCCATCTTATCCAAGAACTTCTCAAAATGGAAACATGGTTTTTGATTTTGACTTTCTGCTTTCCATGAATGGCTGATATATATATTCCACATTCCCTCTGTGGAAAGAACTGGTACTAAAAACCATATATATGTGATTTCATTCAATTCCTCCCTGAAGTATATGAGGTAAATTCTTATTATCTATACCTTAAAAATGAGGATTCTGACACTTAACGTTGATTTGGTAAACTATCAAAAGTTACACGGATATTAAAGGTTGGAGCCAGGTCTTGTCAGTCATCAATAACCCTGTATGGATTAACATCTATATAGATTTAACAGAGTGAGACTGAGTTAGTCACAAGTATCCTTACAAGAGGAAGACAGGTGATTCAGGGTCAGAGAAGGAGCTGGAATGGGAGAAGTAGGGTTTGGAGTATAATGAGGGGCTTGAGCTAAGCAGTGTGGGAGGTCTTGAGAAACTCAACAAACGCAAAGTAAGGGATTCTACCCTGGAGATTCCAGAAGGAACCCAGGCCTGCTGATACCTGTGACACAAATTTAAACTTCCAATATGCTGATCCATAAAGAATAAAGCGTACTGTTTTAAGTCACTCAGTGTGTGATACTTTATTAGCACTACAATAGGAAACTAATATAGTTTCACATGCTCTCCTAGGGAGGGAAACAAAACACAGTATTTACAGGTCATCTGCCTTTGCAATTTGGGGATGTTCCTTCCCACCCTTTAGCTGAGGCATAAAAGGAAAAAACAACAACAAAAGGAATCTTCAAGACAAATCCCTATATTCACATTTAGCCCTCCTAAAAATTAAATTTGAAACAAAAGACTTTATACTTGATGCTATAAGTGATAATAATTTGTGTTCAAACAGCTAAGGGATAGGTCTTATTTCAAACTCTCCCTTGACATTTTCATTAGTATAGCAGATCTCAGGAATACTTGGAATGAGAGAAACATTCAGATTCCTATTTTTATCCATGAAATCATATCATCACCTTTATCAACAACATCCTAAATCACTGTTTTCATATTCTTCTTCAATGTAAGATACTAAAGAGATGTAATAATCAGTGTTAATACATATTTCAAATGTTTTTAAAATATATCATTGCCTCTGCCTTACTCAATGATCTAGAATTAGTTTAATGAATCTGATGATCTTGTCAAAAAGCTAAACATGGCAGGAGATCAATGAATGATCACGTGTCATCTTAATGAATGGCTGTAGTACATAAATGGAGGTGAGCACTCCTGATGTTGAGAGCTTTCTGCCCTTGGGCATGTCATTCTTCCCTAAATGGGGCTCTGTGACGCACCTATAAATTGAAGGCAGGTGACAGACTACTTGATTAGACGTCATGAAAATGAAATGTTACACTCCAAGATGGCTGGGTACAGAAAGCTCCAAGTCAGCTCTTAAGCTATTTTCTGAAAATTGGAAGCAAACACAGTCACACACACCATGGGGTCACTCCCCACAGGGATGATTTGGGAAGTTGGCTGAAGGCGGCTGAAAGACGAGACCTCACATGCTTATTACAGCTGTGATTCTGAGCTTGGGCCTATCGAACTAATTTTTTGGTCCGGGTTAAGTCCGGCCAAGTCTATTCAGGCCTATTTCTCCAGAGTTCAAGCCTACAGGATGAAAACTGTCTTTGAACTTGCAGGCTCTGTGGTAAGAGAACAAATTCAAAGATATCTGAAGGCAAAAAGAAGGAAAATTGACTTTTTTCTTCATTTGAATGTTCAGAAAAAACAGTCATTAGATCTGTTATTTTAAAATATAACTTAATTCCTTTAATCTGAACATTTCAAAGGGCTTTTGAAAGCTCACAAATCACTACGTATCTCCTAACACAAAGATGATCTATGTCATTTTCATGGTATGCTATGTTGAAATGAAATCACAGGAATCTGATCATTCCTCTGAGATTTCAGTATTTTTTTCTTCTCTAATAAATTTATTTGGGAGTAAAAACCCAACTTGGTGTCAGTGACTGAGCAGTAATTTTAAGCTCACACACACACACATTTGCATAGAGTCAAAGTAGATTTTACATAGCCACAAAGAACCCACAATGGCAAAGAACTAACCAGAGTTAATACTTAGTATAAATAAAATTCATACTACTGTCTACTGTGACTATCTTTCCAGCACCAGCACTCTGATCCCCAACATACAACACACTGGAATTCCTCTCTCTAGATCCTTCTCTTATAATCTTCCCCCTTACACCACTCACAGTCCTGGGCAATGTTAGACTAGAAGGGACTTCAGAAATCACCTATTACCTAGTTCCTCCTGTTACACATGTGGAAACTGATCCACAAAGTTAAGGGATCTTGGATAGGTTAGTAGAATAGCTGGAATTAACACCCAGGGCTCCTGCTGCCATCTCTTCTTTCAGAATCTCTTCAAAAAATAATTATGTGGTTTAGGAACCTATAGCAAATGTGTTGACTTTTCCCTTCGCTTCCCTTCCCTTCCCTTCCCTTCCCTTCCCTTCCCTTCCCTCCCCTCCCCTCCCCTTCCCTTCCCTTTTCTTTCCCTTTTTTTTTTTCTTTTTCTTCTCTCATCCAGCATCCATTTTCCTTCTGAGAAAATGTAGGCATCCCAATTTAGTTTGTAGGAAACTACTGCTCTCCCACCAGCAGCCCAGGCATCTCCGGTGGGGCTGAAGGGTAGGACATAGGGCTCAGGTGTTGCTCTGGCCAGGTGCAGGTTCAAGGTGGGGCCTGGGGGGCAGGGAGGCCGGAGGCAGCTTCTGCTGGGGCTGCCAAGCAGGAGGTAGCAGCTCTCTCCCACTGCAGAGCGAGTGGCCCCAGCAGGAAGGGAGGCGGACCCAGTCCGCAATCACCGAGCTCCGTGGGAAGCCAGAAAATAAAGCCCTTAGGCAGAAGCCAGAGCCCAGAGAGTAAACGGATTCCTAATGACATGTTAAATTAAGTCCCACCTGAAGCCCAGAAGCCACCCGAACTTTTCAGTTCTGTGGACCAATAAATTCTTGTCATTGTTGAAGCCAGTTTGAGCTGGGTTTCAAACCACTGGAGTCCTATCTAAGGCTGCCAGATAGAATGCAGGGTGTCTGGTTAAATCTGAATTTCACATAGCAGTAAATGACTTTTTAGTATAAGAATGTCCCACACAATAGTTGGGAAATCTGACAACTCGAATCCTATCTCCTCTAGCAAGCTATTTCTATACTTTCAGCAAGGCCAGTGGAGAAAGAAAAGAGGCCTGTGACCACCCGACAGACAAATGATAGCATGGGATGTAGTGAGGTGTTTTGTACACTTCTCTGGAGAAATAGGAACTAGTTGCTTATCACACATAATATAGAAAAGAAAAGGCAAGGCATTTATCAAGCTGATGTTCCAAATCCCCTTTTCTTTTCTCAAGCCTATCTCTACATTGGTTTCAAACCCAAGGTTCTGGAATTCATCCACTAAAGGAGGAGGCAGTAAGAGCCTCTATGTTAAGCATGACTTTATCTTAGAGTTCAGTTTAATTCATTTTATTTTCCCAGGTACTTACAGAAGACTGCCTATGCCTCAGATGATGCAAAGCATTGTGGGGAAGCATGGGTAAGAAGGTCCCACTTTTCCACTTCAAAGACCTCAGTCAGTCCAGAGGAACAAATATAGGACAGAGGAAGAGAACTGTACAGAGAACAAAAATGCCAGCCCTGGAGTGGACGGCACTTTCGTAGTACCCTGGTGGAGAGGTGCAGTGTGGGGTAGGCCAGAGTACTCCTCTTGAGCAAATGCCTTCTGGGCAAGGAATTCCAATAATAATGATGTGTTGGAAGGGTGGAGCTAATGGTGGTGGTGGGGTTCAGTGGTGCTGGTATGGTCAGGGCTTATAGATACAGAATTCAAACTCTAGCAAATCTGCATTCAGCAAATGTTTTGCATATTAGAGCTGGGAAGGGCCTTTACCAAATCCCTGATTTTACAGGTGACAGAAAAAATGGGGGATCAGCTAACAGGATAGTTGCAGATCTAGGACCAGAACTCAGTGAGGTGAACTCTGGAACCCAAGCTTGTTCTGCCTGACGTGAGGGTGTTAACCAGCAGGCTCTTATGCCCCAATTCTGTTCCCCTTTAAAAATTACTAGGTGAAAATGTACAGCTGAATTCATTCTTATTTTATTCCCCATTAGCCTAGAAGGATCTAATTTAGACACTTCTCAAGGAAAAGCATGGACTTTCCCTTTAAGGAATAAAGATGTATGAGGACTGTCCCATTTTACAAATCTCCTATGCCCGTGCTCAGAGGGGAAACCCAAGGGGCTCCCCAAACACTTCCATTTGTCTTTTTCTGGGGCAGACCTATTAAGATGTCACTGTTCAAAAAACTCAGCAGCCAGTGAACTTGCTAACGTTGGATGTGGGTCTGCTGGACTTGAGTGAGACAAATTGGCATTTCCCTAGTTCAGACTTGAGCGTACCAAGGAAAGGAATCACTTCCAGCTTCTTACAAAAGCTGGACTAATTTCTTTAAGAAAGGCTGGCAACAGAGAATAAGGAGCACAAGATCCCGCCTGATTTTGCTCATGGCAATGAGATGCACACTGTAAAATCAGGTTACCAGTACGAATGAGTCCGGTGTGCTAATTCATACCTCATTCTCTATCCTTATGTCATGGGTCCATTATATAATAAGTTAGCAAGATTCTAGGGCCTTTCTCTAGGGAGGGCAAGCTCCAGAAAACAGAAGTGCCAGACAAGCATGAGGGTAGCCCTTTAATGAAGGGAGAAGAGGGGCACTCTATTTTTCAGAGCCCCTAGCCCTTGATATTTTAATAGTGAAAGAGTGCTGCTGATTTTTATTCCCCTCCTGAAGTACACACTACCCCATGCATGGAAAGGATCCTTCAGCACGTCATGGATGAAAAAGCAAGTAATGGCCTATTAATTTAAAATGAGGCCTTAAAGGGTCTTTGATAGAATTCATTTTTTAAAAGCATGTACTTTATTCTCCAGGTTACTTGCAGTGGGTACATTCTTAACTGCTTTGAAATGCAGAGTGAGGAAAAAAAAATTTTAAGGATTCATCTTTTTCAGATTCACTGTCTACAGGGGTTCCCTGGACTTGGTCCAATTCCCCCAAATCTGAATGGTACATTTTTTTTAAGACAGCAGAGTTATTCTAAAAAGATAGCTTTCCCGCGGTTGCAAATTCAAATATCTACAAGGGAAGCATAAATGACTGTTTCTTCCTTGAAGATAAATTAATCACGGCATATTTCCACCTGCCACTCTGTGTCTCACTATTACCACAGTCACAGATAACATCTGGTCACGCTGAACAGGAATTCCGTTCACAGACAACGTGTTAAGTGGCCAACAGGCCTTGTCAAAGCCCTCCTTGCAGGTGGGAATCGCTCCATGTTGAGGCTGGTTTCTTTACCAGGGCAGCTGTAGGCATACACGAAACTGAAACTCTCCTTCTCTTCCCTGAACACCCTTTACGGCTGTTTGGAAACTTCTTCAGCTCCATGATGGGGCCTTTGGAATGGAACATCCACAGAATCCCACCGCACAGCCTCTCACCCGCACATGCGCACACAGCCTGCTTCCGCTCAGCGGGGATGCGCCGCCAGGCCCAGGTTTCAGGCCTGCTCCTCTGCGCATGCGGCGGATCCCACCGCCTCTCTGGGACGTACCTAGTCTCGCTTAGGTCATCATTTGTCCCTCTCCCTGTCATAGCAGACAGTCTATAACAAATCCTCCTTCTGATAACACCTTCCTTGGCCCCTCATCCCTCTCTGCACAGGGATTTCCTGTGTCCCTTTATGATAAAATGCCTTTGTTTCAACATCCCCTCTTATTCACTCATGGACGCATATGCCTGTCCCAGTGAGACTTCAGTCTACACCACTCTAATGTCACAGTCACCCACGGCACCTGTCAAGTCCAGTGGTCTTTTCTGGTCCCCATCTTACTGAACTCATCAGCACCATTTGATACAGTTGTCATCTTTCTCCCTGAATGTGTTCTTCCCTTGACTTCATTCAGATGCTCCTGGCTCTCCTTCCACCTCCTGGCTATTCCTTCTCAGTCTCCATTTTTTATTAACTTTTGTTTTATCAGTCATAAACACACACAGTTCATAGGCACACACAGATACACACATTATCATATACACACACATAATACTAACCAAGTTCAAATGAGCTAGCCAACATCTACTATGACAGGGTTATCAATTTACAGTATTGCAGATGTACTCTAAGCATGTCAGAGCAATTTCTAGCTGTTGTGCATGAACCAAACTGTAAGTGAACTATATACATTGTCTTTAGGAGAAAAAATTCTAGATTGATGGCAGAGTATGCAGCCTGGGATAGACGGCAATTGCACTTTGACTTGTCACACATCAGAGTTAACTGGTAACTACGCTATGTATGACACGGCTCTCAGATGTCTAAATCTTGTGTAATGATTTCATAACTAAAAGTGGAAACTTCTGATATTAGGCCCTCGAAACTAAAACTTTTCCATGGAACACTCCAGCAGATATTTACTTGCTACTCTTAGAGTAGCTGGACAGGAAATGCTCATGGTGGTAAAGAGCTGTCTCTGAAGATGCAAAGATGTGAATTTGAATCTTTACTCTCCTGCTCCCCAGCTCAGCAACTTGCTTACCCTTTCTATGCTTCAAGAGAATTGAAAGGAAATAATGTCTGTGAAGCACCAAGCATCATGCCTAACACACAGGAGGACCCAATAAATGTCAGCCATGATCATTATATTGTTATTACAATTAGTACAAGTAGTAGCCGCCAATATATAAACTGCTTATAGTTTTGTGCCCTAGCCTGAGATCATTTCATCTCATCATCAGGGAAGCCTCTGTCCACTGCAGCCAGTGTCCAGTCAGTTTTGTAAACCTTAAAGCTAGAAGGCTTTGCTTTCCGGCCAGAATTTGATAGCATTTCTCAATCTCTCCTGCAGATAAGTGGCTAGTGGACTAAGCCTGGCTCAGCAGGTGGAAACATACAGGATTTTGTGAAAAAAGTTTTTTTCGTGAAACAAACAAATGGTGCTTTGAGAGCCTTCTCCTCCTAATCTAACAGTGCAGAGGACATAAATAGTAGCATCAACAACAGAAACGTTGCCATAATTATACTAAATGTTATTTGCTCTTTTCACTGGGCTGATATTTGCATTCATGGTACAAAATCAGAGGTGGGTGAAACTTCCAGCGTCTTAGCTATGACATCAAGAATGGTGAATATCCGTTGTGTTTTCAGCATCACATGCGGGCAAAGAACAAGCAGGCCAGTTTCAGTTAACGATGTATTTAACAAGCACTAAACATTATGACTTTTATTAATTCTCATCTTTTGAGCACACATCTTTCTAGTATTCTTTGTGACAAAATAGGAGGTGTATATAAAGTACTTCAGTTGCCTACAGAGTGCGGCATTTGTCTCAGGACTGGCACTGGTGTAACTGTTTGAATAGTGAGCTGAATTAGTCACCTTTTTCAAGGGCCAATACTTGACTTGAGAGAACAACTGACAAACTATAGTTATTCAGACAGGAGTATTTGACAGACATTTTCTTGAAAATGAACGATGAGCTTGTTCCTTCAAGGAAATGACTGACAGTGATTTTGGCTAATGGCAAAACTGCAGCTTAGAAACAGGAATTAGAATTTTGAAAAACTATCTGCTTGACCATGAGCTTGGCAGTTTTGCAATATTTGAAGTCTTTTTGGAGGAATCAATATCTTATTTGTGTGTGTGTGTGTGTGTGTGACAATTTTTGGCTGTGAGAGTTTTTGGAAAACATGTACAAATTGGTACATCAGCACCTTCCAAATGACCAAGGCATGACATTGCATTATCACGCATGGGTGCAAGATCTATGGTTCAAGATGGAACCAACAGATTTTTAGAGTACCTGCGATCCTGCATGGTTGTGACAAGCATTTCCTTTCACCTCCTATTTGTTCACTGTCTTGGAAGAGTCCTTACACTTTACTTTGGTGAACGTCCCACTGACTCTGCTCATGCGAATGCCCTCTTCATGGAGAAACCACCACTGAAAGCCCCCTCTGAAGCAGATTCTCTCATATCTCTAGTTTTCCTCATTGTACTTACCATTACTGGTCATTCTCTAACCAATGCATTAATTGGTTGCCAGTCTTTTCCAAAGGAATGTAAGCTCCATGAAATAGGGGTTTGTTTATTTTGTCTCTTCTATTCACTAGCATTTGCCAGACACTTGAACAATGTCTGGGGCATATTATATACTCAATAAATATTTGTTGAATGAACAGATCAATAGATGAATAAACATTTAAAATGTTAGTATACTCGGGGTCAAAGGAGCTAAATACCTTGAAGAAATTCACCCAGCTCTTTGGAGGCAAAGCTAGAATTGATAACAGCTTAGTGCCAGAATCTAAATTCTTAATATTCTGTTCTACATTTTGAACTCTCTAAACACTTACAAATACTCATTCCTCCATTTTGTAGCCAGCTTTTATTTTATGCCATATAAATTAATCTTAAAAGACTTTTTTGTTAGGCAACCTATTCTCCTTTAGCTTCAAATATTTTAAAGGGAGAAATAATAAGATACATATATATATAGTCAGTTTATAAGGAGACATAAACTATACATACATAGACTATCAGGAAATGCTGAAATAAATTCATTCAACAGATGTAAATTTGGCAAAACTGATCAATAATCACAGCACCAAAACAACAGAATCTCCATAGGATACAATTTTGAAGATCTATGCATAATTTACACAGCTGTGAATATCTCCAAACACACAGAGAGCCCATAGAATCAGAAAACCAAGACAATGCCTGTACTTGACATTGAAACACTCAGTAATAGTTTTGATCCATTTCATAATCCGATGTAATCGTTTTCATACAGTTTTTTTTAAACAAAGGGTAGTGAGTGTCTTTCAGTCCTAAGAACAATAAAAGATTCATCTTATATACTAGTATGATAGTATAAATGCATTATATTTATAGAATACATAGTATAAATAGATAAAAAACATTGTCATTCAGAGACTTCCCAAATCTTTTTTCTTGATTCCCTGCAAGGAGAATTCAGGGCTGATCTGCTCAGAGAGATAGCCAGTTTTGCTAATCATGAGAATGCATGAAAAGACAAATTACAAAAAAAGAAATATAGATTGATTTACACTATAAAGCTTCTGGAAGGGAGAGAGAGGTGGAAGAGTATAGGCTAAGGGTTTTTTTAGGACAATTTGAGAAGAGGCATGTAGTACAGTTCCTGTGGTTTGAGGGTTCGGAGACAGTTTGAAGAATGTATGTGGGATGTTTTGCTGTGCTCATTGTGATACGATTCTTTTTGGTGCAACTGTTTCAGTGCAAGTGAACTAATCCTTCAGACTCTTCTTGAAAAATATTATTAAAGCTAAATTACTTTGCTATGCTTGTTTGTACTTGGAATTTTTCTGATTTTATCTTTGATGTAACAACCACCACGTGTGGATCTTTGTCATAAGGAGACCCAGTGTAATTCTTGTTACAGTGATTTGCTAACACGATTCCATTTGTGGAGTTTGATGACATATTGTATTGATATGAGCTGTATTTCTTTTCACTTTTTGCACTACTAAATGTTGGTTTCAGTAAAGATCAGTTTACTACCCAATGACACCCCAAATTTCTTTCTTCTGTGATTTTTGAGTTGCACAGGGTGGGACGGTAGTTTCCAGTCACATATTGCTATTGAACATTTTAAATGTGGCTAGTGAGACGGAAAAAACTTAGTTTTTATGTTATTTCGCTTAAATTTAAAAATGGTACTCAGTTTAGTTATTGGAAAAATTTTAAGTACTGTTGTAATAACATGTATATTATTTTTGAGCTATAAATTTCTGAAATCTAAATGCAGGTCAAGTATTTCTAAAACACAGGGAAGGCAGTAAGCTCTATTTACTTTGTCCACATTAACAATGGGACTTACTCCTTTCGGTTTCGAGGCATTTTACCTAAAGAGGTGGAAATGGATTGAAATTATAGTGAGCACATTCCTGAAAAATTAAGGTTGCAGTCGTTTTAAAACAGGCCTGCAAATTCTTTGGCAGTTCTCCCTTCAAAAGGCAATGCTTCATTCCACCTCCTAGGAATGCAGGTTGAACTTAATGATGCCTTTCCAGCCATGAAATATAGCAAAAGTGACTTGCTAGATGATCTGCAAAGCCATCAGAAGGGTGTAGCTTTGGCCTGACTCTTTCTTGCAACCATCAATCCTGGAGAAGCCAATTGTCATGTAGTAAAGACACTCAAGCAGCCCATGGAGAAACCCATGTAGCAGGAATCGAGACCACCTGACAAAAGCCAGCACCACCTTCCAGCCACATGAGCCATCTTCAGAGTGGATCATCCAGCCACCGCTAAGTCTTCATGGACAGAAGTGGGGAGCAGCATTAGGACTGCAGCCGCAGGAATGACTGAGCCAGAAACACCCAGCCGAGCAGCTTCCAGATTCTAGACCCACAGGCAATGGTGAATTATAATTAAAGTTGACAATTTCAAGCTAAGAGTTTGTATGGTACTTATTTAGACATCAATCAATAAATAATGGGAACATAACGCTTAAAAATATATCCTATGTTTGCTGACCTTTGAGATGCACTGAAATGGGGAATGCAATGGAGATGGCACCACCCTGGCAGTCACAGTCTGGCGACATTGACAAATGGATCAGGTGGCCAAGAGACAGGCCACACTGAGAGGTGACTGGGTCTATTTTAGTCTTCCAGAGTAGAGGTGACCTGGAGAAGGACAATGGCCGAGGATACAGAAAACAGATGAGTTGAAACCTACGAACATCAGAAGTTAGTCATTCAAAGATGATACCACAGTTTTGGGCTAGAATATCTTAGTGGTTGATGCTGCCTTAAGGGCTCAGGAAGAGGGGTTCCCTTTTGGATAAAGTAAATTTTGAAGTAATATAATTGCCTTTTTAAAAATAAAAATAGCAGGAAAGTTAACTTATCCATAGTGAGGAAAATTTATAAATATTTGGCTAGTGATTTGGCCCTCTTAGGCTATATTAAGATCAGTCATGATGGAAGAGCTGTCAGTGAATATTTGGTTGATGTTCTTAGTGATGTTACAAACCATAAGTGAAGATCAATACCATTGGTACCACCAAAGACAGTGAAGGCCAAAGACAATGCCTTTCCTCAGTTCTTATTCATGAGAAGTCATAATTACCATTTTTTTCCCCTTTCCTAGTTTGTTATTATTGAGCAGTAAAAATCTGGCCTTCCATCATCAACATGAGCTTCCTCCTCCTTATCCTCCTCAGAGAAGGAGGGGAAAGAGCTACAGGTATTGATACAAATTATGTCCACATACGAGGCACATTATATACTCAATTTCTGTTAGCTCTTAAGTGTGCTATTGTGTGAGAAAGAGATCTTTGTCCCTATGTACAAGTGAGAAAACTGAGTGTAAGAGAAATAAATTAGTTGTTTAGAGCTTGGGATGGAGAAACCCAAGCTTTTAATTTCACCATTTTGCAGTTCTTTGACAGCTGCTCATTACGAACACAACCAGCAGCCATTCCCCTCTTCATTTTGTTCAGACAATGATCTCTGCTAAACTGCTGCCTGAACACATGATGATTTCTTCTCATGGAGAATGTTTTCTGCTCTATTCTACATGGATTCAGATGGAAGATTTCCCCAGGTTTAGCCTCTTTCTCAAAGTCTTCTTCCATCCGTGAGTTCTCACAGAACTTTATCTGGCCTCTAAGGAGTCAGTGACACAAAGCTTGACAGCAAAGCCATCTGGATTGTTACTTTGTTTAATCATCTTGATTGTCTCCACAGTTTTTGAAGAACACGGACCATAACTTCTGCTTCTGTGACTTCCTCCATACCTTGCTGGAGATTGGCAATCAATTATTTTTATATGTTTCTTTGATTTAAAAAAAACATAAAGCTGTTAATTGTTCTCAGAATTATCCTATTTCTTTCCATGACATATAGAAGTCATTCTAATCTGTTCATAACCTAATTTGGAGTTTCATTTCTAGATAATCCATCTGCCCCCATGTTCAACATAATTTTTCCACAATAGTACATGTCATTTTATATTTCCATGATTTTTCATAGGTGTTCCTTCTACTTTAATATTACTTAGCTCCATCACCTCCCTGGAAATTTCTTGGACATTTTTTAAAATTGTAAGACATGCTGAAATTGACATGCAAGAATTCCTCTGATCCTTGTCCATTTGTATAGCTCTCTGTGGTTGGGTAGGAGTGACCACAGCACATTGATTCAGAGATGGACCTTCACTGCTATACACCAGAAATCCTAGTTCCATTCTCTTTGCTCCGTGGTAGGTGTAGGACTGGGCAGGTATCCAGGTTCACACCTGTGAGCCCAGGGCATTTCCTGGCCACAATGACTAGTTAAAGAGTGGGCAATGGCCATAGGTGGTCCAACTAGATTAACCATTGTATATTTATTCAGTAGTTGAGGGGAAACCAAGTCTTGTGGATGGTATGGTAGTAGGGTGGGTTGACATGAGATGTCGTACTGATGGAACCAGTTCCAAGCTATGAGAGAAGCCAGTCAAGGATGAAGCTGCCACGTGGAGGAGACCAGACCTAAGAAGCTTACAGAGAGATGGCCATGGAGCTTTGATCTCTAGTTCTGGATTCTTTTCTACCTCTGGGTGTTTTCAGCTACTTGAGCCAATAAATTGCCCTAATTGTTTAAGCCTAATTGAGCTCAGTTTTCCATTACTTGTAATTGAAAGTGTCTTAGAAATCCAGATAAAATTTAACATCCTTTGTAACACTTTCCCAAATACCTATAGGCAGGTCAGCTGATTGACCCTTCCTTTCTTCCCCAGAACTTTGCTTATACAGCACTTACACAACTGAATGTGTTGAATTGTAATGAACTGTTTTTATTACCTATTTCACTGGTACCCCATGAACTCAGTAAGCACACAGACTGCATCCTACTCAGCATTATATCCCAAGAGCCCTGCACACTGCCTGGTTCTGTTAGAAGCCATTGATACTTGAATGACTGGATCTTTGGCTCCTTTACCGTGTTCCTTATTTCAGCTTCTGATAAGAACCAATATGAACACTAGACGGGGAAAATTAGAGTTTAAACCAAGTGTCTGGATTGATGTAATGCAGTCTGCAGCAGCTCAGCTTATTTATCACAGGGTGATTAGTTCCTTCCCTGAGAAACCTTTCTACCAATTCTACTATGCTTAATTTCCTTTTGAAATTACATACAGCTGCCACAGAACAGACTGCTGTCATGTTCGTTCACTCATTTATTCAACGCATATTTATTGTATGCCTACCCTGTATTGGCCACTGTCTAGGCACACAACACTGAGCAAAATTAAATAATTCCCCTTCTATTCTAGCAGGGGAAGTTAAACTATAAACAAAAAGTTTAAGTAAAATAAAGAGTGTGTTAGATGGTGTTAAGTTCTGTTGAGCAAGAGCAAAGAAATGGGGCAGGAAATGCTGGGGTGGTCGGATGAAAATCCGAAAGAGTGATCCTGATAGTCTCACTGAGGTGGGGACAGCCAGAAGAGGTCAGGAAGACACATGCACAGCTTAGAAAACAGTGTTCAGGGAGAGGAAGCTCTCAAGTGCAAATATTCTGATGTGAGCACCTGGTGTGTGAGAGGTGAGACCAGGAGGCCAGGGAGGAGATGAGTAAGGAGGGCCCAGGATGAGAATATCACAGAAATCATGCAGATTGGGAGCCACTGAACTTGTCTGATTTTAGCTCTTTAATCAGAGGAAATTGAGAAGCTTCTGGAAGGATTTAACAGACAACACAGGAAGACAGTCTTACTATTAGAATGTTGGGGACGGCCTTTGTCTTCTCACATGTCTGTAGGCAGAACGGGAAAGCACCTTCCCCCATGTCTGAATGCAGCATGGAAAGCACAAGCTTGAGAACAACTGGTGCCGTCCTTGGAAGTTATCTGCCCACAAAAACACATCTTGTCCTCGAAGACGGGCCAAGACTCCTCACTCTGAAAATAGGGAGACCTTGAGGATGTGTGAAAATACCGCCCCTGCTTCTGGCCTGCCCCCCTGATAAGGGAAAGATGAGTATAGCACTTGGCTGAGGTCCGAGAAAGGCAGTATAAAAATAAAGGTGCTGCGCCACATCGGAGCTGCAGCCATTGTCTGTCTGTCTGTGTTGTCTGTGTTTTTTGTTCTCTCATTTCACCCACTAAGCTTACGCTTTCTCTGAAGCAGTTTTTCTATTTCGCTTACTGTGCTTAATAAAAAGTGCTTGAGTAATTCGGTCTCAGTGTTTTGCCGCGATCAACCCGCAGCTCTGCTGGACGGAGCATTAGAAGACCGGGAGGCATAGCCATGCGCATTGTACTGGGGCTGAGTAAAGCAGCTGCTCAGCTCCACATAGGGAGGCATTATTTAATTAGTATTTGAATTTCATATCAAGTTGCTCTGCTTCCTTCTAACAAAGCCGATGTATTTAATTTTTATTAAATATTTTAGCTAACATCTCATTCATGCACATTTTAATATAAGGGTGGTGGCTTATAAGTGGCAATGGAATACACACAGTTTCACATTATGTGTGACTTGGTAGAGGGATTAGAAGGCATCTTGTAAGGATGTGGAGCCTCTAACGCTGTGCTGTTTTTCCTGAGAGAGGACCGAATAACAGGACCACCTCTTGATTTTCTCCTCTTACAGGCCTGCTGCCTGTGATTGATAGCTATTAAATTAGGTTTTATCTCCCCAGTTTGGACTAGATTAAATATGTTTATAGCACAGCAAGCCACTGAGAGACAAAGGAACAAGTGGCAATTATTTGTCTATTTTGGTCTCCTTCATAGTTAACCATCCTTTAAACATGCAAAGGAGAATGTTTTGAAGACAGGAAGATGAATGAAGTGTATGAAGCATTAAATACATTTAAAGCTCTCCAACTTTACAACTATAAGCTGGCACATACACCTATTTCTTAGGAGAACTTGGTTTTAAAAGCAGAAGCAAAGGAGAAATCCCATGAAATATATAAGTTAATTGAGAATGATTTGTAGTATACTCCTATTTTCCACCATGTCATGGGAATATATGTCAGTTGTATTTGGGGAGAATAGACTTGAGAAGAATTCTACTTGTCAGGTATACTCAGAGGACAAAATCATGTGTTCCTTAAACAGTGATGCCAAGGTTAATACTTTGAAATGAGTGGGGTCAAAGTCATACTACTAGGAGGAAAATGCCAGGAAATTTTGTTGCCTTTAGGAAAAAAAATCACATTTGCAGCTGCAAAGTTTGCCTTTGGAGTTTTATAAGGAAACTGATAGCAGTCTCTACTCATGGAAAGTCTGAACTGGCACTGGAGCACCCATTATCATTCTCTTCCTTTAGAGGTCAGGCACCCTAACTCCCTGTCATTCTGGAAAGCCAGCCAAGTCCAGACACAGGGAAGCCATGTTTAACACACTGCCCCAACATCAAGGAAGAACTTGCAAAGCTCAAGAAAGGTGAGACATTGAAGGCCTGCATTCTAATCACCTGTTAGAGTTTCTCAAAAGGCAGTAGGATGGAGGGAACACCAGACAAGGGTCTTGAAAGGAGACTATGGGAAGATAAAAGAAAAACAGGAAAAAGAGAAACTCCATGTGGGATTATCTCTAAGGGCATAAAATGTATGACTTTCTTCCCAGTTTTGTGGTATTAATAAATAAGTTAGTTTAAGGTAGCATTCCCAAGTCTTTCTGCTCTCTTCTGATTTGAAAAAAGGACATAAAAGAATTCATGATCTCCTGGAGGGACTCAGCCAGAGATGTATCTGGTTGGAAGGTCACTCTGGCCCACCCACGTGACTACCAATGGGAGAGGCCGCTCTGGGACAAGCAAAGACGCTCCTGAGCTTGGGAGGGCATAAGGCAGTTTTCTGTTTTTCTCCTTTCTGTGGGGAAGGAAGTAGGACCTCCCTATACCTGTTCACAGGTAAAACCACAGCCATGCAGAGCAATAAAGACCTCTACTTTTACAGTAGATCCTGAACTATCAGTCTGAGTTGGAGCCACTAGGCCAGGGCATACACTTCTGAGCTTGCCTTTCCTTCCCCATAATCTATTTCTTAGTATGACTTGAATTAGACATCACAATAGCTGAATGTAAATGAGTATTTAAAGGGAAGGTAGAGGTAGGAACAAATAACCTTTAATGGTAGAGTTACTTTGCCCTTTGGGTCTCCATACAAGAACTAAGATAATTGTAAAACAAAGAATTATTCTA
This sequence comes from Manis pentadactyla, assembly GCF_030020395.1. Taxonomy (NCBI): domain Eukaryota; kingdom Metazoa; phylum Chordata; class Mammalia; order Pholidota; family Manidae; genus Manis; species Manis pentadactyla. Next base: position 16,617,635 of record NC_080023.1, read on the forward strand.
GAAGTCAGTAATGAGAACATGACTTTAGTTTTGATTTATCTGTTAAACTGTTAAGTTTGAAATTGTGAAGGATCTGTAATGTTACTACATATATCTGTATTTATATTTACATATATATATATATATATGCATACACACACACACACATAAACATGGACAGTAGTAGAAACACAAGACCTCTGGATCAGTGATCAGATTATTTACTCACAGAGTGGCCTGCATGTGCTCTTCATGCCTAAATGTGACACAGTGAGAGCCAGCTGTGCCCTGTGCATACAGAGGTCTGTGTCATAGGCAAAGAACCCCAAAGCTGATGAAACTTGGACCTTATATAGGGTAGCTTACCCTTATGTTCTTCTGCCCCTTTAGAGAGGGTTAAAGAAACATTTGCTCTGCAATGTAAAAACTCATATTAGGGGAAGAGAGAAGGAAGGTCTCTACTCCAACATCCTGGTTGCAATCAAATATCTTCAGCAGAGATATCAGAGTTTGTAATTCTCAGGAGCTTTCTACCTTGAGGGTTGCTAATCAATCATCCTTTAGCCCAGGTGCCAGCATTCTCTGCTCAGAAAGCTCCAATTACACAGAAACATGAAACTATTCATGGGGAGCTGTTTTCCCACAAGAGTGTGGATAAAAGCATTCTTTGCTTCCAGTTGGTTTAAAGCTAGAATAAGGTTATGTTCAGAGATAGAGATAGGGAGCAAAGGCAACACAGGCAGGGCAGGAGAGGGTGCAAGGCAGTGTGCACTTCACTGAGCTGCTGAGGGGAGCGGCCATGCCCACGCGGAGCCGGCAACCAGAGTTCCACCTGTGTGATGCACTCTTCCTAGAGTTTGAATCAAGGCTGATGCATCCTTCCAACTGCAATTGCTATTCCACCATAGGAATTTTCCTATTTTCCAAAGTATAATAAGACAGAAACATTCTCAGTTGTATTTCCAGCTCTAGCACCAAGAACAGTATCAGGAATGTGAAATGTGTTGTAAAATTAATGACCTAGAATATTGTCTCCTTCAAGCCAAGCAATGGCTTCCTAGACAGCTTCCTATAGCACACTGCTGATTTCCAGGGCGTCATATTTACAGTTAGGTGATGATGATGATGATGATGATGATAATGATGGTGATTTTGGTGGAAGAAAACAGAAAGTATATGTGTACAATCTGTAGGTTATACTAAGTCAAAAAGATCTGAATTTTATAGCACTTTCATCATTACATGATCTGATTTAGAAGCCTTTATTTGCTCATTATATAATGGTGGGAATGATAATAATAATACCTATTATATCAAAATAGTGTCTATCTTGGAATAAGCAGAAGAAATTACATGTGAACAGTCTTTAGCATGGTGTCCAGCACCTAGGAGTTCTCAAGAATAATTAGCCATCGCTATTTATCACTACTGACTTTTCTAAAAGGAGGTAAAGCAGAGGAGGACAAGCAAGTGATAGAAAAAAGGTTGAGTTCTTTGGTTTAATTCTGTTTGGCTTCGCTCCCTACCAAGTTACTTTTCTAACCAATCCAAAAAGAGATGGGGTGTGCAGAAGAGATTTAGGAAATTTACAGCACCAAATCATCCAAAAGAATCTCAGTGCATGCAGTAACTGCCTACCTGTCAGATTTGGGCAGAAATGGAAAGATAATTATAAAAGAACCATACCTTGGATTTCTTTCTGCATCTGCACAGGGGTCATTCTGATGTAAAAAAATAATGACAAGATGGGATTAAAGATGGCTGCGTGAGAGTAGAGACAGAGGCTTCCTCCTAACACTGGATACAATTAGAAAATTTAATTGGTGCACCTAATCCTGAGAGAGCAAAAGGAAAAAGGACGGCATCAGACAGCACACACCTGGAGAAAAGAGCAGACCTCAGCAAACGGCTTAACGTACCAGAGCTGTGGCTCCGTGGGACCTGAGCCCCTCCCCCACCCCAGCTCACCGGTGGGAGGAAGACAAACGGAGCAGGGAGGGAGTGGAAGGCTTGGGACTGCTGAATACCTAGCTCGGGAGATCTGCGCTGGGAGCACAAACCTACATTTCATGGTGCTTTCATGAGACTCGCATGACTACTGGGTTGGAAAGTTAATACAGGCAGAGTTCCTGGGGAGACTGGGATTCCGGCTGCTTGTGGAAAGCAGGGATCCATATCCAGCTGCTCTGGGACAAAAACTTATACCTGTGTGACCGGCCCACTGGCTCAGGCAGTGGAGACAGACACAGGAGTCGGGAGGCGGGGAACAGCTCTTTCCCCCCTAGGCACCAGTACCGCTCCCCTGCGACCCCTGACATTGCTTCAGGGGCTGAGCAGCTCCAGAGACTACAGCTTCTGGACACTAGAGGGCGCCATATACAAACATGAAACGCCAAAGGAACCTTGTCCAGAGTAAAATTGTTAATACAACTCTTGAGAAAGATTTAAATGATATGGACCTCGTGAATCTTCCTGAAAGGGAGTTCAAAATAAAAATCATCAACATCCTAATGGAGGTAAGGAAAGACATCCAAGAACTCAGGAATGAATTCAGGTCAGAGATCCAATCTTAAAAGAACACGATGGAGGGTATTAAAAGAAGATTGGATATGGTAGAGGAGACAATAAATGAAATAGAAACTAGAGAAGAGGAATACAAAGAAGCTGAGGCACAGAGAGAAAAAAGGATCTCTAAAAATGAAAGAATATTGAGAGAACTGTGTGATGAATACAAGCAGAATAATATTCGCATTATAGGGGTACCAGAAGAAGAAAAGAGAGAGAAAGGGACAGAACATGTCTTGGAGGAGGTAGTTGCTGAAAACTTCCCCAGTCTGGGGAAGGAGATAGTCTGTCAGGCCATGGAGATCCACAGATCCCCCAACATAAGGGACCCAAGGAAGACAACAGCAAGACACATAGTAATTAAAATGGGAAAGATCAAGGATAAGGACAGACTGTTAAAAGCAGCCAGAGGCAGAAATAAGATTACATACAAAGGAAAGCCCATCAGACTAACATCAGGCTTCTCAGCAGAAACCTTACAGGCCAGAAGGGAGTGGCATGATGTATTAAATGTCATGAAGCAGAAGGGCCTGGAACCAAGATTACTTTATCCAGCAAGATTATCATTTAAATTTGAAGGAGGGATTAAACAATTTCCAGATAAGCAAAAGCTGAGAGAGTTTACCTCCCACAAACCATCTCTGCAGTCTATTTTGGAGGGACTGCAATAGATGGAAGTGTTCCTAGGGTTGGACAGCTGTCACCAGAGGTAGTAAAATCACGGTAGGGAGGGTGGAGCAGCTGATTGCTAGGCAAGTGCAAAATTAAATAGACTATCCCCAAAGTCAATCAAGGGATAGACAAAAAGTACAGAATTTGATACCTAATATATAAAGAATGAAGGAGGAAGAAAAAGGAGGAGAAATAGAAAAGAACCTTTAGGTTGTGTTTGTAACAGCATACCAAGTGAGTTAAGTTAGACTCTTAGATAGTAAGGAAAGTAATCTGGAACCTTTGGTAACCACGAATCTAAAGACTGAAAAGGCAATAAGTACATACCTATCAATAATCACCCTAAATGTAAATGGACTGAATGCACCAATCAAAAGACATAGAGTCACTGAATGGATAAAAAAACAAGACCCATCTATATGCTGCTTACAAGAGACTCACCTAGAAACCAAAGACATGCACAGACTATAAGTCAAGGGATGGAAAAAGATATTTCATGCAAACAATAGGGAGAAAAAAACAGGTGTTGCAGTACTAGTATCAGACAAAATAGACATCAAAGCAAAGAAAGTAAAAAGAGATAAAGAAGGACATTACATAATGATAAAGGGCTCAGTCCAACAAGAGGATATATCCATTATAAATATATATGCACCCAAAACAGGGGCACCAGCATATGTGAAACAAATACTAACAGAACTAAAGGGGGAAATAGACTGCAATGCATTCATTCTAGGAGACTTCAACACACCATTCACTCCAAAGGACAGATCCACCAGACAGAAAATAAGTAAGGACACAGAGGCACTGAACAACACAGTAGAGCAGATGGACCTAATAGACATCTATAGAACTCTACACCCAAAAGCAACAGGATACACATTCTTCTCAAGTGCACATGGAACATTCTCCAGAATAGACCACATACTAGGCCACAAAAAGAGCCTCAGTAAATTCAAAAAGATTGAAAGATTGAAAACCTACCAACCAACTTCTCAGACCACAAAGGTATAAAACTAGAAGTAAATTGTACCAAGAAAGCAAAAAGGCTCACAAACACATGGAGGCTTAACAACATGCTTCTAAATAGTCAATGGATCAATGACCAAATTAAAATGGAGATCCAGCAATATATGGAAATAAATGACAAAAACAACACAAAGCCCCAACTTCTGTGGGATGCAGCGAAAGCAGTCTTAAGAGGAAAGTATACAGCAATCCAGGCATATTTAAAGAAGGAAGAACAAACCTAAATGAATAGTCAAACGTCACAGTTATCAAAATTGGAAAAAGAAGAACAAATGAGGCCTAAAGTCAGCAGAAGGAGAGCCATAATAAAGATCAGAGAAGAAATAAACAAAACTGAGAAGACTAAAACAATAGAAAAAATCAATGAAACCAAGACCTGGTTCTTTGAGAAAATAAACAAAATAGATAAGCCTCTAGCCAGACTTATTAAGATAAAAAGAGAATCAACACATATCAAGAGAATCAGAAATGAGAAAGAAAACATCACGACAGACCCAACAGAAATACAAAGAATTATTAGAGAATACTATGAAAACCTATATGCTAACAAGCTGGGAAACCTAGAAGAAATGGACAACTTCCTAGAAAAATACAACCTTCCAAGACTGACCAAGGAAGAAACACAAAAACTAAACAAACCAATTACCAGCAAAGAAATTGAGGTGGTAATCAAAAAACTACCCAAGAAAAAAACACCTGGGCCAGATGGATTTACCTCAGAATTTTATCAGACATACAGAGAAGATATAATACCCATTCTCCTTAAAGTTTTCCAAAAAATAGAAGAGGAGGGAATACCCCCAAACTCATTCTATGAAGCCAACATCACCCTAATACCAAAACTAGGCAAAGACCATACCAAAAAAGAAAATTACCGACCAATATCCCTGATGAACGTAGATGCAAACATACTCAATAAAATATTAGCAAACCGAATTCAAAAATATATCAAAAGGATCATACACCACAACCAAGTGGGATTCATCCCAGGGATGCAAGGATGGTACAACATTTGAAAATCCATCAACATCACCCACCACATCAACAAAAAGAAAGACAAAAACCACATGATCATCTCCATAGATGCTGAAAGAGCATTTGACAAAATTCAACATCGATTCATGATAAAAACTCTCAGCAAAATGGGTATAGAGGGCAAGTACCTCAACACAATAAAAGCCATATACGATAAACCCACAGCCAACATCATATTGAACAGCAAGAAGCTGAAAGCTTTTCCTCTGAGATCGGGAACAAGACAGGGATGCCCACTCTCCCCACTGTTATTCAACGTGGTATTGGAGGTCCTAGCCATGGCAATTAGACAAAACAAAGAAATAAAAGGAATCCAGATTGGTAAAGAAGAAGTTAAACTGTCACTATTTGCAGATGACATGATATTGTACATAAAAAACCCTAAAGACTCCACTCCAAAACTAGTAGAACTGATATTGGAATACAGTAAAGTTGCAGGATACAAAATTAACACACAGAACTCTGTGGCTTACCTATACACTAACAATGAGCCAATAGAAAGAGAAATCAGGAAAACAATTCCATTCACAATTGCATCAAAAAGAATAAAATACCTAGGAATTAATCTAAGCAAAGAAGTGAAAGACCTATATGCTGAAAACTGTAAGACACTCTTAAGAGAAATTAAAGAGGACACTAACAAATGGAAACTCATCCCATGTTCTTGGCTAGGAAGAATTAATATTATCAAAATGGCCATCCTGCCCAAAGCAATATACAGATTTGATGCAATCCCTATCAAATTACCAACAACATTCTTCAATGAACTGGAACAAATAGTTCAAAAATTCATATGAAAACACCACAGACCCCGAATACCCAAAGCAATCCTGAGAAAGAAGAATAAAGTGGAGAGGATCTCACTCTGCAACTTCAAGCTCTACTACAAAGCCACAGTAATCAAAACAATTTGGTACTGGCACAAGAACAGAGCCACATACCAGTGGAACAGATTAGAGACTCCAGACATTAACCCAAACATATATGGTCAATTAATATTTGATAAAGGAGCCATGGACATACAATGGGGAAATGGCAGTCTCTTCAACAGATGGTGCTGGCAAAACTGGACAGCTACATGTAAGAGAATGAAACTGGATCACTGTCTAACCCCATACACAAAAGTAAATTCAAAATGGATCAAAGACCTGAATGTAAGTCATGAAACCATAAAACTCTTAGAAAAAAACATAGGCAAAAATCTCTTGGATGTGAACATTAGCAACCTCTTCATGAATATATCTCCCCGGGCAAGGAAAAAAAAAGCAAAAATGAACAAATGGGACTATATCAAGCTGAAAAGCTTCTGTACAGCAAAGGACACCATCAATAGAACAAAAAGGTACCCTACAGTATGGGAGAATATACTCGTAAATGACACATCCGATAAAGGGTTGACATCCAAAATATATAAAGAGCTCACGCACCTCAACAAACAAAAAGCAAATAATCCAATTTAAAAATGGGCAGAGGAGCTGAACAGATTGTTCTCCAAAGAAGAAATTCAGATGGCCAACAGACACATGAAAAGCTGCTCCACATCACTAATCATCAGGGAAATGCAAATTAAAACTACAATGAGATATCACCTCACACCAGTAAGGATGGCTACCATCCAAAAGACAAACAACAACAAATGTTGGCAAGGTTGTGGAGAAAGGGGAACCCTCTTACACTGCTGGTGGGAATGTAAATTAGTTCAACCATTGTGGAAAGCAATATGGAGGTTCCTCAAAATGCTCAAAATAGACTTACCATTTGACCCAGGAATTCCACTTCTAGGAATTTACCCTAAGGATGCAGCACTCCAGTTTGAAAAAGACAGATGCACCCCTATGTTTATCGCAGCACTATTTACAATAGCCAAGAAATGGAAGCAACCTAAGTGTCCATCAGTAGATGAATGGATAAAGAAGAGTGGAATGGAATATTATTCAGCCATAAGAAGAATACAAATCCTACCATTTGCAGCAACATGGATGGAGCTAGAGGATATTATGCTCAGTGAAATAAGCCAAGCGGAGAAAGACAAATACCAAATGATTTCACTCATCTGTGGAGTGTAAGAACAAAAGAAAAACTGAAGGAACAAAACAGCAGCAGAATCACAGAACCCAAGAATGGACTAACAGGTACCAATGGGAAAGAGACTGGGGAGAATGGGAGTGTAGGGAGGGATAAGGGCAGGGAAGAAGAAGGGGGGTATTGTGATTAGCATGTATAATGTGGGGGGGTGGGGGAAGGGGAAGGCTTTGCAACACAGAGAAGACAAGTAGTGATTCTACAACAACATCTTACTATGGTGATGGACAGTGACTGTAATGGGGTTTGTTGGGGGGACTTGGGGTAGGGGAGAGCCTAGTAAACATAATGTTCTTCATGTAATTGTAGATTAATGATAACAAAATTTAAAAAATTTAAAAAAATTAAAAAAATAATAATGACAAGCAAAGAGATTTCACTTGTAGCTTTGACATGGCACAGAGCTTGGTCATACCTCTCAGATGTGCTGTAGTCTCACATTTCTGCATTTGTAAAAGCTACCCTGTGTGACCTCAAGAAGCAGACAGACACTATACACCTAATTGTCAATGTTGCCCACGTGTCCCAAGTTCCACTGACAGAAACATACCAAAATACTATCATAATTGAGGGGTGCAATGCATTAGATACCTGGGGATTTCTTTATTTTTCAGCTCAACAGTTGTAAATGAAATCATAGGGAACAAATGTATCTTATTTAAATCTCTCTTGTTTCTCCCCTTTCCCACTCCTACCACTCTATTCACTCCAACTGCAGCATCACTATCTGGTTCCTGAACTGTTGCAATAGCTGCCTACAGATTTTCCTCTTTTCTGTCCTGCTCTGTCTCATGCCTCCAGTCAGTCTATTCTCCATAGCAATCTTTGTGACATATACATCAGGTAAGGTTAATATCCCGTTGAAAAGCCCTCAATATCCTCCTATTAGGAAGTTTCATAATCCTTAATATGGCTTAGATTTTCTCTTCACGTATCTCTCATACTTTGTTGTTTGCCCTCTGGAATATGCACTCCCCTGTAAGTGGAATGCTTGATACTTAGCTTTAAGAAGTTAAAGCTTAAGCATGTCATTTTCTCTAAAGAAATCATTCTTCAATGTAGACCAATGTAGGACCTACCCAAACTGCCACTTCCTGTGGTGGAATCTAGTTTTCCTCTAGTGTATCACTCTTTACATTGCATCATTTATGTAGCATCTCAAGTCTCTGCTAGGCTGTATAGCAATATCATTTCTTTGCATCTAACCTTACCCTTTTTTTTAATGACGTATAGTTGGCATAACATTATAATAGTTGCAGGTGTCCAACAGGATGACACTTACATACATTACAAAATGTTCACCACAGTAAGTGTAGTTACTATCCATCATCATACCATACTACTACAAATTACTGACTGTGTCCCCATGCTGTACCTTTCATCCTTGTGACTTATTTATTTCATAACTGGATATTTGTTTCTCTTTGTCCTCTTTACCTATTTCGCCTATCCGCCCCACCCCCACTCCAGCAACCACCAGTTTGTTCTCTGTATTTATAAGTTTGTTTCTGGGTTTTTGTTTGTTCATTTGTTTGGTTTTTCAGATTCCACATTAAAGTGAAATCATAAACCCCTCTGTTTAATGAGAAATATCACTTTACTACAGGTGAGATTAGAATGAATGGAAAAGAAAGGAACTATGTTTATCTTTTGTCTTCACAAGCACTAACTTGAAGCTCAAAGCCTGATGACAATCATGAAAGACAAGGTATTGAAATGGTAGAAAGGTTTTTTTCTAATTCTAAATTTTTTTCAGTCTACATTTGTAATAGTGTTTTATTATAAGCCATTGTTTGGAGAGAATTGACAGGATTTATTTAAGAAGGTCTCATAAGTCCAAAGGAGAAATTACAGCCTTGTGCTATTGAAAGAGAAAGATAAGTGGAAGAGAGATAGGAAGCCAGATGTCCGTCTTTCCCTCTTAAGGGTTATGCGTCAAGTGAAAATCCTGTGAGTCCACTTATCTGAGCTGCAGTTTCTAAATGTTTGTTTTGTTCTACTTATAGAATCTGTTTACCTATGGCTCCTTGTCTGCATATGAAATGAAAACACTGTGCTTAGCACAGAAAGGTGCCTTGTGAACACCAGTTGAATGAGTAATGCTATTTCAGGAAAGAATAATCTCATGGCTAGTTTCTAACACATTTCCTTATACGTTTCCCTCAATCACACTTCCTGCACCTCCTCCCATCCTTGTACTCCACATCCATATCACATTATTCAATGCAATTTTTTAAAGTTTCACAAAGTTTTTCATATCAGAGATGATGTGTTTTCACCAAAATCCATAGAGAGAAAACATCACAGCTGGCATTTGCATTTTGTGTGCAAATACAGAGTCCTATAATTAAGCCATGTAATTTATGAAATTTCCTTTTTTTTTCCATTCAGTGGTTCCTTGCTTTGCCAAGATAGGTAAAGGGATGTGTCAAAGCATACTTACCCTCTACTAGTAAAGTGACAAGGTCTCTACATTTGGACTATATTTATATTTATTATAATATATATTTAGTAAAAATAGCAAAGGATGATTCCTTTCTTTCTTTAGGCCCATCTTACAACACTGTTATTAAGTATTTACCTAAGGTTCCTGAACCTAAAGAGAGGTAAATTCACACATTAAAAACTGGAACTTTGTGATTTATAGAGAGCTCTCCTGTCTCCCCTGTTGTATCATTTTGAATTGAAAAACATTAATCGAATGTCTTCCAGACAGTATCATATGCTGGGAGATACAGAAGCTGGGTAGAACAGTTCCTGCCCTAAAATGTGAGTAAGTGATTTTAATTCTTTCTAACCACTCTTCATATACCCCTCGCACCCAAGTTCTTTTCAGAAAACACAAAGGAGAAAATTTTATCCAGGATTGAGATGAGACAGATGCAAAACAGAAAGACACAGGAAGAATACTAGAGAAAAAAGGGGTGAAAACCCAAGAAGGTTGAGAGAAATAGAACAATCCACAGCAATCGATGTTTGCTTGACCTTTGAAGGACTGTGATTATACCTGTTCTTTTCTCTATCTTGTCTTAACCCTTTCAACTTATTAATGAGATAAAACGATCAGGCTTGAAAACACCACATCTCTCTAACGTAAAGTTCAATATTATAAGATAAACAAATAGCTATTTTTCCTAAGTAATCTTAGCTCAATTAAACACTTTTCTTTAAATATTTTGACTTGTCAAGAGACAACTAAGAATATCTTTGATAACAACACTATAGTTTCTTTTTCTTTATTAAGGTATCATTGATATACAGTCTTATGAAGGTTTCACATAAGCAACATTCTGGTTACTACAATCCCCCCTATTATCAAGTTCCCACCACATACCCCAATATAGTCATTGTCCATCAGCATAGTAAGATGCTATAGAGTCACTATTTATCTTCTCCATGCTATACTGCCTTCTCTGTGACCCACCCCTATATTATGTGTGCTATAATATCCACTAATCCCATTCTCCCTCTCTTCCTGAAGAGCTTACCCTCCCCAACCCCTTTCCCTTTGGTAACAGCTAGTCAATTCTTGGGTTCTGTGTGTCTGCTGCTGTTTTGTTCCTTTAGTTTTTGCTTTGTTGTTTTACTCCACAGATCAGTGAAATCATTTGGTACTTGTCTTTCTCCATCTGGCTTATTTCATGGAGCATAATACCCTCTAGCTCCATCCATGTTGTTGCAAATGGTAGGATTTGTTTTCTTCTTATGGCTGAATAATATTCCTTGTGTATATGTACCACATCTTCTTTATCCATTCATCTACTGATGGACACTTAGGTTGCTTCCACGTCTTGGCTATTGTAAATAGTGCTGCAATAAACATAGGGGTGCATATATCTTTTTGAATCTGTGATCCTGTTTTCTTAGGGTAAATTCCTAGGAGTGGAATTCCCGGGTCAAATGGTATTTCTATTTTTAGTTTTTTGAGGAACCTCCATATTGCTTTACACAATGGCTGAACTAAACAGCAGTGTAGGATGGTTCCCCTTTCTCCACATTACCAGCATTTGTTTTTGCTTGTCTTTTGGATGGTGGCAATCCTTACTGGTGTGAGGTGGTATCTCATTGTGATTTTAATTTGCATTTCCCTGATGATTAGTGACCTGGTACATCTTTTCATGTGCTTGTTGGCTATCTGCATTTCTTCTTTGGAGAGGTGTCTGTTAAGATTCTCTGCCCATTTTTTAATCAGATTATTTGCTTTTTGGTTGTTTAGGCACATGAGCTCTTTGTATATTTTGGATGTCAACCCCTTATTGGATCTGTCGTTTATGAATATGTTCTCCATACTGTAGGATGCCTTTTTTGTTCTACTGATGGTGTCCTTTGCTGTACAGAAGCTTTTTAGTTAGATGTAGTCCCATTTGTTCATTTTTGCTTTTGTTTCCCTCACCCCAGGAGATATGTTCATGAAAAAATTGCTCATGCTTATATTCAGTAGAGTTTTGCCAGTTTTCTTCTAAGAGTTTTATGGTTTCTTGACTCTTTTATTCTTCATATGAGAAAGAAAACATTAAAACTTCACTTTCTCTCATCTTTCCATGCTTTGTATTTGGAATGAAATATTTATTAAGTATGTATGCACATTAGGTGAAATGAATGTATTTAAGTAGAAATAATATTTTAAAGAATAAATTATGAATGAAGATAATAAAGTTTTGGAGTATTTTTCTATATATTCAGATTTTATGTATATAGTTATAGACACATAAATACAGATATAGAGATAATTTATACATATATATAATTTTGTATATCATTAACCTTTACTATATTCCTTTCAGAAGTTATGGTGACATAATTTACTTCAAAAAAAACCAAAAACTCTTCAGAGATTCAAACACGTTTGCCTTCCAGATTGTACTGCACACTAATATATACTAAAGGCAATGATTGAGAATACTATACACCGATAGAAAGGAAAAGAGTGTTAATACATGCTAAAGCATGGAAGGACCTCAAAAACTTTACACTAAGTTAAATTAAATAGGCACAGAAGATAACACATTGTATGGTTCTTTATGTGAAATCTCTAGAAAAGGCAAAGACACAGAGACAGAAAGAAGTTTAGTGCTTGCCAGGGTCCAGGAGTGGACACAAGAGATATTGTAAATGAGAAGCAGGGTTCCTCTGGGTGTGATGGAAATGTCCTGAAATTGGATTATTTGTAATGGTTGCATATTTGCTTAAATTTAATGAAAATCATTGAATTGTAACTTACAATGAGTTAATTTGTGATATGTAAATTACACCTTAATAAAAATATTTTTAAAATCTTTGTATTTGCTCTTGGATGAAGTAGTCAAATGTTTAGCCTACACAGAGAGGACAAAAGTGTACAACAATAGGATTTTAAAAGCCTGGAAGCATTCGTATTTGTCATGTTATTCCTTTAGAACAAACTCTTTTTCACTTACTTGCCTGAATTCCTTATAAGTATTTAAACATTCAGCTTCCTTCGGTTAACATGTGTAAAAAGACATCCTTTGATAAAGAGAAGAAATCAACATTAAATCATGCCTAAATGCATGAATTAGGTTTATTTTCTATAAAACCCTAACTCTATCTTAAAGAAACATTTTACTCAAGAATTTAATTCCTACTTTCATTTCTTTTTTGCTCAAGATCCTTTATATCAACTCACATCCTCAATACCTTCACATTGATCATTACTTTTCTCATCCCACAAATATACTCTAAATTAGTCTGGGAGAAAGTCCAGCTCTTTTTTGTTCAGGGGGTAGGGCTTTCTTAAACTGGGGTTAGAACCCCCAGTAAATGACCAAGAAAATGTTCTGCTTAGGAGGAGCTGAACCAGTGAGTCTTAATATAGAGACTTTAGTCTAGGAAATGGGTGTGCCTATAAGGAAATTTCAGGTCAAGCTAGAATTCATTTTCCCTGGGAACAGTCCACTTACTTATTTAACAAATATTTATTGAGCATTTACTATAGGCCAGGCAATGTTTTAGGCACTGGAGATATAAAATGTGGGGACAAAATTCCAATTTAAGGTTTAAATTTTTGGATCATTATTTCCCAACCTTCAGTAGAGCAATTTTCATGGCTTTTAAAATGGTGTTGTGGTTAATTAAGAACAGGTTGGCACCCATGTTTGGGAAAGGCTAGTGAAGCATAGTGCAGCCTTCTCCATTCTCTGTCTTCTCTACGGGCAGCTCAAAAGCAGAGGCGCCTACAAAGTGAGTATGATAATCAGGACTTCCAGGGCATTCTTTGTAGAATAACAGGCTTAGTCATCTGTGGCTGAGGTCCAAGCTTTGAGAAAAGGTAATTAAAGAGTGGTGTAAGGAACAATGCTTAGCAAATCGGGGGTTCATAAAACCACCTGCAAGCTCATTAAAATAAAGATACTCAGTCCCAGAAATCCTAATGTGTGTGGTTTGGGAAATGATGCTTTAGGATTTACAAGAAACTAGAGAAAGGTGAATTCACTAAGAGTGAATGGGAGGCAGGTCTTGCCATTATAGGGATAAGAATTGTTCTGATAAAGCAGAGATAAGAGAGGATTTTCAATGAAGAGTTACCGTTTCCTCTTTTTCAATGTTCTTAAGGAAACTTACTGTCAGATGCTAACCATAGCTAACATGAATTCTCCTCCTAACACCAGCATAAAACAAAGGTATAGGAAAGGACTGATTGTTGTCTTCACTTTAAGGTAAAATTGGATAACATGCTTGAGCAATAATGGAGATGCTAACCCAAAAGGAGGGACTGGCACTGGGAAGTGTCTGAAAGGGCTGTTATATGGGTAGGACTCAGACAAATAGATGGCAAACAAAACAATTATTACAAGCGAAGGGCTAGCTCTGTTATTTTCTCATGCTGTTACTTCTGAATCAGAGAAGTGCATTATATTGTCATTCAAAAGGGACACTGAAGGGTTCCCATTTTATTTGAATGCATTCTTCTTAAAAATGTAATATCCTGTTTTGTCAGCAACACAATCGTCCTCCAGGGTCATTAGCCACCGTGACACTGATCAGAGGCCATGGTGAGAGGAGGCATGAAAGAGAACTGGAATAAAAGGAAAGTTGATGTTTTTCCAGAAGAAGAATTCATGTTACTTATGCCTACTTTGGCCAGCATTATAATCGGTCACCACTACAGCTAACATGAGGGAGGAAGCCCATAATTATGCTTACGGGGGCGAGGAAGCCATCTTGGAATCCACAATGGTTTTTAGACAATTTACAGATGGGATCCCAGGAGAAATTATTCAAATTGGCAAGATTTAAGTGTCATTTAAGGTAGTACATTTGCTGGCTATTGGCCAACATGAAAGATGATGCCCTACCGTAGAAACGGTGGGAATTAAGGTGCATTTTCTAGGATGAATTTCAACTAAGCTAAGCCTCTAAAATGAGAAGACAAGAATCACCTCTCAGATCCCTTTTCATTTTAGTCTTGTGTGATTCTGTAAGTTTATTTGCTTAACACCCAAACAAAAATATAAAATATTTTTAAAACCCGTATTTTTTAATTTAATCATCCATTCTTACCAATACAATGTTTCTATCTTCTCTTCCAATCCAGGTACCTCCAAAGTAACATTAATTAAGCCCTTGCAATTCTGATCTTCCCCTTCACTCAATCCAGTATGCACTCAGAACCTGTCCTTGATAAGTCACGGTGAGGATTAAGAAAGGAACTTCAAGAAGAGTCTCCACTGACAAAATCATCATTGTCAACAGGCCTGAAACAATTTGGTGCCACTGATGAACCTACAACAGGTACCTGGCACATAATATGGTCTCAGGAAGTATTAGTAGAATTAATGCACTCTTCTCCACAGTTCTAGCAGGCTTGCTTTTTTACTTTGTACATTTATTTCCCTACTGACATATCTTTTATCCTAAGGAACTAAAATAAAATTGATTTCATAGTAGTCTATTCTTGCATCATGTTACATACTAACTACTGTATATTTTAATGATTTGCAGAAATGTCAAGAGTGGTGAAGGCTTTTGTGAGTGGCTTTTCCTCAAAAGGGGGAGTAAACAGAAGAGCTTGATAGGGAAAAAGTAATTGGTAATATTCGATTATGAAAATGGAAGAGGTCAGCATAAGTTGAAGGAGGTCATGCAGTTGTCTTCAAGGAAGCATGCCCTCTATCCATTATCAACACAGTGCAATAATGTTAAAGAAAGTTAAAATACCTCAATTAAATCAATCTACTCCAAATCAGTTCTATGGGTAATGACTCAACAGTAATTTTCTGAATATCTTTCAAGTAGGTATGAGCATCATTTAACCATCACTTATGAAGGGTATACCATCCATGTACCAGATATTTTTCTTCCTCTATCTTCAAAATAAGCTGTGAGGGTTGAAGATACTACAGATAATAACAGAAGACGAATATGTGAGAAATCTGGAGCTCAGAAAGGTTCAGCAATTTACCCAAGGTCCTATAGGTAATTAAGTAGCTGACCTAGGAATCAAACCCTTAGGCTGAGTAAATTCAGCTCTTTCTACTCTACTAGACTGCTTCTAAATTACATCATGAAATGTAAGTGTGGAGCCAAAGATAAAAATAGTCACACTATAACAAATAGATTCAAAGACCTTCAAAAGAAAGGCACTGACTTAAGATACTATTTACAATAGAAACTCAAACAAAGCATCAAAATAATGTAAAAAATAGAATGCCATGTGCTTCTGATATGCATGTCTTACAAGAACAACCTCAATAGATATAAGGAATAAAAGGGATGAGGCAGATTGTTGTCAACTTGCCAGAAGCATTTCTTCAATAAATTATATTTAAAGAAGAACAGAAAAGGGTCAGGATACCCAATAAATAACAAAGGAAGGAAGGATAAAGAATATTGAATTGTGTGTAAGAAGATGCAGAAGAATATCAAAGTGGACCATGAAAAGTTCAGACAAAAGTTAAGAGTCCGCAGAACCAAAATAAATTCTACATAGATGCAAGAAAGTTCTAGTTCAGAACATTTCGATCACTAAACAGTGAAATTAGGAACACATAAGAAGTACAAAAAGGATACAGACAGAATAGTGATCTTTATATCCACATAGTAGTAACCAGTTCTTTGGTTTGCTTTGACTTTGATTCTCCCCAGAACGTATGTTATAAACGTATAAATACTATACAGCAATAATTTAATGCATGCGTAAAATGTCAGTAAATGGTGCTCAGACATGTATAAATTCAGAACCAGTTCCTAAATGTACTTTTCTTATAGATTATGTGCTTTGTATATCTCAGATACCATCCAGATAAGAGTGATATATTACCAGAGAAACATATAAGAATTAGCACTAGATGATGCAGAATGGAAATGCTCAAGAAAATACAGGGGAATGCTTCAAAGAGGGAATCAGATCTCAAGATCAATAAATACATTGTATGACCATACAGTCATTTGATGAAAATGATTAAAGACTGAATTATAAACTGCCAGGACAGATTAGTGCCCACAAACAGATATAATGGAAACACAAATATGGAAACTTGCAGACAAAAACTGTGACTTATGTTTGAAGTCTTAATCATAATGCTTGGTATGGTGAATCCAAAACCACAACGATTGGTTAATAAAATGTTACTAATAACTGTGTCAGATAGTGAGTACACAATTGAATAAATGCTTTGTATGTGCCATGTTGTTCTCGTAATCTCATTAGGGAGCAAAGATATAAGAATAGTCATACCTTTAAAATGCTACAATAGAAGTATGTGTATATAATCTTACAGGAGCACGGACATCTGAAGGCAAGGAGAGTGTCCTCAGTTTCTGCTGAAGAAAACTACATTAAGAAGGCATTATGCCAGGTGAGATTACATAACTCTAAGCAAAGTCAGGAAAACTCTAGATTAGATTCGAGTTCTTAAATGAATAATAATCAGTCATTTCTCCCAAGAGCCCACAGAAGTTTCCCTATAAAACTTAGTTTAAGTTGCTCCTCATTCTTTGACCATAAGAAAATGTCTCAATTTAGCAAACATAATGGTACCTGCAAAACACTTAAATCAGAATTGATTCCACATATATTGATTTGGGGGGAAGACAGGCACTGTAGATGTGTAACAGAAATTATGATATTTAACAGCCCTAAAGAGCACATCTTTTCATAAGGGCACATATGCAAGGAAATACAATCATATTGAATCTTCACTATCACTATTCAAATTAGTCAGCTGGGAAAAAGCCAAGTACCAGTGTTGAAGCTACTCATTCTTCTGCATTATGTTAACAAATGCTGCTGAAGAAATGGAAAATGAAATGTTAAACATGAAATTCCTAGAGAAAAAGAGAAAAAACTTAGGAAGACAAATGGATGTATAATCCATAGCTTCATCAATGTGTACCAGCAACCTTGACAAAAAGCAAATAAATCAGACTCCAAAATCAAAGCAAGCATTTAAGAAAGGCATGAAAAACAGAAGTACATAGACCAGGCCAAATAACTGAATCTGAGTCACAATCAGGCTGATTTCTTCCTTTGTGATTTCTCTCTCTCCAATAACCAGGCCATATCCAATTTCCTTTGGTTATATTTTTTCTATCAGCTGTCACACTTTCCTGATACTTTGTTTAGTTGAAACCTACCATTTACCTGCTTCCATATATAAATCCTTTACTAGTGCAATTTTCATCCTATTCCCAGAAAATACGTCTCTCAATGCCAAGGCTAAATTTTGGGTCTAAATTCTAGAACAAGTCTAGACCCTCTGCAAAGGAGGTAGAATAATCTCTAGATCAATTTCTCAAAGCTTCAGTCATCTTTAAGTCTTTCTGTCATCCCAATTTTAACCTTTGTGTGGTAGATGAACTTACTGATCCCAATTCTTCACTCTTCTGTGATAAAACTGTATGTCCATATTATTGCCTGATGATGTATGCAATATAATTCACTATATGAAATCACGTGATTTGATTTGGCCAACAGGATATTAGAAGACTTCCTGTAAGCTAAAGCTTGAAGTGTGCATATATAGTAGAGCTTTCATTTATGATTTACTTACCTGGAGCCTGGGCTACAGAATAAAAATTTGTGGAGCATGTCTAAACCTCCAGCCTTCAGCCAAACCTAGTTGACCCACAGCATGAGAGATATAGCTGACCTCATCTTACATCAGACAAAATGAATGTGAAAAATGAATATTCTTGTTAGTATTGTATTTTGGAGTTATCTCTCAGCATATTGTGGAAATACCTGATGGGTGCATGTGTTTCTGGGTGTTAGTAATTGCTATCTTAATTATCTTGCTTTTCCAATCAATCCTGGCCTTCTATTCTCTCTCCAATAACCAGGACATACCCAATTTCCTTTGGTTATATTTTTTTCTATCAGCTGTCACACTTTCCTGATACTTTGTTTAGTTGAAACCTACCATTTACCTGCTTCCATATATAAAACTTATCAAATGCTTAACATACAATGCAGATAAATAAATAACAATACCACCAGTTATTAAGAAACAATTTCAGGTCAAGTACATTTAAATATATATTTCAAATATTCTGCAAAATCTTAAAAAAATATTGTAAGGCAGATTTGATAATTGTCATTTTCTCAGTTCACTTTATTCATTCTTTATTACTATCTATATTCCAGGCCCTCAGCTCAGGAGAAGTAAGTGACCTGCTAGAGATATTCCAGATAGTAAATGCCAGAGCCAGGACTCAAACCCTGTGGCTTGTTAGCCTCTTCCGTATCACATATTTAAAATGGAGAGGTCATGACATTTTGAAGTAATAAGATAGACATCCATATTACAACTGAATAACTTCCATGGGATAACAATTGTAGACCTCAGAATGCTGATAAAATTTCTTGGCTCACATAAAAGGTAGTATGTACCATGTCACTTGACATGCATGGTCAGAGAAGTGAGGATGGTTCTGTTAAGGTGATATATAGAATTCTCATTTAAAAAGTAATGTTAATTGCAGCCATTCTAAAAAAAGCTAATGGTGTAGTTTTAGTGTTTGGACATTTTTCTACTGGGAGACTGTTTGGATTCTGATCCTAAGTACAAGACCAGCATAAGACTGAACATGAGAGTTCAGTGCTTGGACTGTGGGACCATATAGAATTGAATTCAAATCTTGAGTCTAACTTCTACCTTGACAAAGAGACTTATATTCTTGAAACCTCATTTTTCTCATCTGTACAATGTGGCAAACAGAAGTAGTTACCTCACAGATTTGTCCAGGGAATTACTTAAAAGTGTCTTATAAGATATTTTAGCACTGAATCCAGGATAGACATACTGTGGTTACCTGAAAATACACGCATTGAACTTCTGTAACATCTTTGAGAATGGGAATTATTCTTTTCTAATGCCGTGAGAATGGATGTCTCTAAGCGCAGAGAAGAGCAGAGAGCTTGCACCAAGAAGGGGAGTGGAGAATAAATGCAAGAAATTTAAACTGTTTCAGTATCTGGTGTGGAAAAATGTAAACCGCTGCATGACAGAGAATTCTGGACAAGGAAACGTAGGTATGAGAGAGCACAGAGGGTGAAGGTCTTTGAAAGGTATAGCCATGGATTAGATTCCACGTAAGTAGTCAGATTTTATTATAGTCAGAGGGACCAGGAAATGCCATTATTTAAAGGTGAATAGAAGCAATTCAAAATGTAGCTACTTTCACTTTGTACTAGTGAGATTAATCCATGTTTTGAGCTGCTGTTTACACCTTTTCATTGTTTATCTGGTTTAAGTCTAATTGGGCTTGATTGGAATCATGGGAAGCCACTAATTAAAATGATTAACAATATCAATAACGGCAAAGGGAATAGAAAAGGAAGCCTCTTATTTTTAATGGGCTGAACACCAGTTCTTGCTGAATGAATAGAAGTTAATTGAATAGTGACACTGGATAACAAATTTCTAAAATGCCTATTTTCACGCTCTTAATAAAGGGCACATTTTCCAGAAGTCAGGAGCTATACCAAAATCACAAATACAGACACATTTTTTTCCTCTCTCCCACTACACTAGCTGAATTAAAACCAATTCCTAACCTCAGATATTTTCAGGCACCTTGTTATTAAGGACATCTACTAGATGCTGTGCTTAACATTGGTTATACTTCAGCTTTGCCATTAACCTTTAAGTTATTTCAATCTGCTTTTATTTACAAATGTGGTTTCTGCAAATAGGCTTGGAATAGAACAGATTTTAGATGCAATAGCAGGACACAATACAGGCTCAAAAGCAGAGAAGGGAAAAGCAGACTCCTTGAGAATATCCTTACTATTACATCTGGATAATGCCAGAGTGGCTTATTTCTGGAACACAAGTAAAACCATTTGGATGGAACATTTCTCCACTTAAAATATTTACCTCTTCTGGCTTAAAGAGCACTCAGTTCTCTATTCCTGATGCCCATCCCAGGTTCTTCATTGGAATAGATAAACTCAGTACCATGAAAATTATATGCATCTACATTGGGGTTATCTTGCTGGCTGCTGAGGAGGCATAAACACAATCAGAGCCTGGAAAATACCTGGCTCTTACTTTCCTTCCTACTAATATTTAACCCAGAAGAGACTCCGAATCAAGGTACAGGAACACTTTGTAAAATACTACTGATATTCCAGAAATCTGAGGTAGTTCCTTTAAAACCTATTTAATTTACATCTTCACACTTTTTTGGACATTTCCAATAGTGATTTACATAACTTTTGATTTATTTCTCTTTCCTGGGTATGGTTATAACTAATGCTGACACAAACACCATTGTTTCTGAAATGCACTCACAAAACCACTACCTATTCCTTCTCGCCACATCTCCTTGGCTCAAGGACAGTGGTAGAATGAAATTGTTTAAGGTGCAGGATCTAGTATTCTGAGAACATCTGGGTGCTTTCTAGTTATGTGACTTGGGGCAGGTTATTTAACTAATTTATGCCTCATTTCTGTACGTATAAAATGGGAATAAATATATTATGTACCTAATGGGATTGCCGTGAAGATTTAAAAAATAATTCTTATAGAAGAACTCAGAACATTACCCACCCCAGAGCAATTCCCTGATAAATGGTAGCTGGTTTTACTATTCAATGACTACCATTATTCTGGGAGTTCATTCAGGGCAGGGCAGCAGATCACAGTAATGTCTGAATCCTCAGACCTGGCACAGAGCCTGGCACATGGCAGATGCTTAGCAAAGAACTGTGTCATCCTTTTGCAAACTTACAAGTCGAAGTTCTATGAGGACAAGTGACTGTGGTGTTTGATCCTTCAGTGCAGTCAGGATAGGAAACCGAATTTTCTAATTGAAGTACCATGCTTTCCTTACCATAACTATATCTACCCACTCAGTTACTTATTTTGTCTCACCCACTGAACATATCAAAGTGCTAGTCATGGGCAGGCTCAGTCATCACTTGGTGGATTGAGTTTTCTCTGTTGGATGCTGTCTTCTTGTGTTGCACTAAAAAGCATATGCGTTCAGAGGCGTTTTCACTGTCTGACTCACAAATGGTTTCTCAGGCCTTTTTCTTTCTGTTTGCTTTGCTTGTATCTCTGTTTCCTCGGCATAACTGTTTTCAACAACAGCAAAACTTGAAAAAAAGATATACTGTCTTCAAACAAAATCTTTTATAGAAGCCACATTATAAAACAACTAAATAAATGGTCCTAGGAAATGCCCAGAAATTTCAACGGCAAGAATTCTGGAGTCGAGGACTCACCAGGCGGCTGCTCCTGCTCCCAGTTTCCTATGCCCTTCTCCTAAGCACTGGAGGCAGTTTCGCTGATCCTTTAGGATTTCGGGGAACATCATTTTAAATACACTGCCTTCAGCCCAGTAATTCCCGATGCCCCAACTTCTATTAAACTAACTTCCTTAGTAGAACTGTTTCCAGTTTTCAAAAAGGGTAAATTGAAATAAGTAAACTCCTATGGCTCTTCCAAAGTGGCTTACCTAAACAGTGACAGGGTTGCTGAACAAAACAGAAAGGAAATCCTAATTTCTTGGCAACAAAAATGGCTGATAAAGCATTCCGTACTTTTAATCTTCTTTTAATTAAAGCTGCCAAGGCTAAAGTGATTAGTCAACATGAAGTCAATGGAACTTAAGCTTTTATGGCTTTTTATTTTACAGATGGCTCTGCACAAGTGTGTGTGTGTGTGTGTGTGTGTGTGTGTGTGTTTTGTTGCTTATTGTTCTGAAGGAGACCACTGATTTAACTTTTATGCTCTTGTTATTCTAGTTTATACTTGCTAACTCAGTTCTCTAGCAACGAATTTCCTGAATCTTGTTGCAAAGATGAGACATTCTGCTGATAGAATTGTTAGACGGTGGGTGCTACTTGTCAGATACTTTCAAACCATGTGATCACCTAAAAGCAAAGTTGCTCAGTCTTGCACATCTGCTTAGATTGAAGATGACCTGCCAATAGCAGGTTGTACACACCTAAAAATTCAAACAAGACCCAGAAAGGAAACATGATAAGGCCATTTTTGGTGTTGGTGGATGTAATATTTCTTTTTCTAGAATTAATGTTCTCTGAGAATTCTGAATACAATTTTATGCCTTTTCCTATGCAAGAAATGTTTATAGAGTTAGATAGCTTCATGCAATATATTGTGTAGAAATATATGATCTTTTTTAAAGTTAAGTCAAGACAGAATTTTTGTCATTTCTAAAAATGTTTAGCATAAAATACATATGACAATTTTTTTCTCTGAAAAAATATGACTCAAATATGTCATCTTTAGGGATTTTTTTTATAATTGGTAGTTGTAAATGTGAGAGAGGGACAATGCACAATTGAGTTACTAGTGTTATATACTGAAAAACCAGAAAGGTGTTTTCATAAAGGGCCTAGATGGTTATATGAAAAATTTAGAAAGGGAATTACAAACTATGTGAAATATCAAATGTGGACATGGAAATAAATTCAAATTGAAGTTCAAGTATATACTAATTTCCCTAATTATAGATGTCTTACATGTTTATGATAATTTAAATATGCAGTTGAGGATGTAACTTAGAGAGCACTGCTTTATTATTTTTCTAAGCATAGTTTTAGAAGAATCCCAAGGATATGGTCAAGTTATATTAACAAATTTTAGCAATGGTCAAAAAGCAGAGAAAGGAGCCAATAAGAGGGAAGTCTACAACCTGACAACTTACAGGTATGTCTTGTACCTTAAGGGAGTGTAGGTGACTATTTCAAAGCCATGTTCATGTATATCCCATGAAATATCAACATCAATCCTGAATATCTGTAATCGTAAATCCCTTCCCAAATTCCAGTGGAATGCTAAATGAAATTCAGTATAGCTAAACAAGGAAAACCCTGGGTATGGGAGTTCTTCCATATTGTTCATGGATTAAGGCAGACACAGCTGGCTAACTAATTAATGCAATGCTCATCTCCAATTTTTCCTCACCTGCCTCCGCTAGAGAGACTGTATAGAAGCTACACATCTTGCCAGACTGCCTTGCAGATGGGATGGTCATGTGACACAATCCTGGCCAAAAGGATGTAAACAGAAGTCTGCAGGATTGCAGATGGAAGTTAGTGCTTTCTGATAAATGGGACTGACTGGTCAGAGCAGACACTTCCCTTCTCTTTTCTTGCCTTGAGTATGAATGTTTTGCCTGGAATTGAGGCAGACATCTTGTGAGTGTGGGTGGAAGATGCTCCCAAGAGATACCAAACCTTGCCTCCAACATGGTTGACCCGCAAAACCAAATTAATAGCAGTCAAACTTCTTGGTATGTGAGGAACTTCAGCTGTACTTGTTTAAGGCAGTATTGCTTTGGCGTTCTGTTAGAAAGGAGGTTCATACCTAATACACTGATTGGTGGAGCATTCATTTCACAGTCCACCCACATCACTTTATAAGCAAACATCTGTTAGTATCTCTACCTCTGTTATGCCTGAGCTTGGCAAATCACATCCACGTTCAGAGTTCTCAAATACTCACTTTGGAAAATCCAGTGAACTTGCTTATTCACTGACCCAATTACAAAGGAAAATGAAAGCATTAAATTTAGAACACTAGTTAAGACAACTAAAATAGAAGAAAATAAGACTTCCAAATTCACTAATATCCAGCATAATAAAGTTGCAGTATTGTTAATCATGCAAGCAATAGAAGCTCGTAGGTAGGTAATATATTTAGACCATGAATTTGAAATAGGGAAATATGTGTATTTATAAGTACAACCTTTATATGTGTTCACTATAATGAAAATAACCTTCTCTCAGGTAACCTACTGAATAGAAGTGCAGATCAATAGACCTAATGCAGAAACCATTTCAGGAAATATCAGAAGCTATCAATTCTCAACTAATTGGGAAATTGTTTTGCTAAGTGAATGGCTATAAAATCCCAATGATGAAATCACTGTAATCATTTTATTTATCCTATTCTCTGGAGGAATTTTAAACAAAGCCTGCAGTGATTGCTTTGTTATTTTGAAGCTGCCTGGTAATTTTCCAGTGTATTAAAAGACATTCAGTATTGACACTAGTAGGGCAAAAAATTGGGTGCCTGCCTGATGGAACTGCTCATTTTCAGTCAACATAATTACTCTGTATTAACACATTTGCTATTTAAACAGTGTCACACTTTCAGAATTTTTTTGGCAAATAATTAACTTGATGGGATCATACATCTCTATTCAACTTGAATAAATATCAGAATCATTTCTATATTGTGAAAATGTGCTAAGTCTAATTAAATGATTAGGTTCGAGCTGTTTAGTGTCAGTAACATAACTCAATTTCATGACCTCCTGGAATGAAGCAAAACAAATCAAAACAAAGAGTCTAATTCCTAGAGTGTATTCCAATTTATGTGATATTGGAAAAATACAAAAAGAAAATCAAAAGATGTAAAATATTTTTCCCAAGACCTCAAACACTGTTTTATATTATGAAATGTGCAATCAGTATCAAAGGCTGTCAAAATAATCTTCCTTGCCCATAGATTTGACCACATTTTATTCTCAAACCTCCAGGGCTGCCTGTCACCTTCTGTATCAAATTTAAATTATTCTTACTGCTTCAGGCATTCCATCTGCCCTTGTTTACAATGCCTTGCTCAATTTTCCTTTCTCCATTGTCCATTTGCTAGAGTCCATCTAATTCACAGGACTTTTTATATTAAAATATAATTGATTGGAAGAAGGATGTACTAAAAGTCAGAAAGTACAGAAC
Organism: Manis pentadactyla; assembly: GCF_030020395.1. NCBI lineage: Eukaryota > Metazoa > Chordata > Mammalia > Pholidota > Manidae > Manis > Manis pentadactyla. Next base: position 16,643,172 of record NC_080023.1, read on the forward strand.
TTAAGCAAATTATATAACCTCCTTAAATCCTTTCTTTCCCCCATAAAAAAAAATGAACAGATTCTTCTCAACTATATCTTTCTATGACAACCACTCATCCTTCTATGATTACTTTCAAAATTCCTCTTCATTTCAAATAATTTGTCAGATCAAGACAGAGGATCTGAGGATGAATGGCAAGGTAGGTTTGGAGGATCTGGGAAAAGATCTAACATTTATTGAGCATCAAGTCTACTGACAACTTTACTTCATTACTTCATTTTAAAAGTGCCCGCAAATACCTACTGGAAAAAGTAAGATATTTAAGACCAGATCTGCTTTCTATTGCTTAAAACTTACGATTTACTTTTCTTTTTTACTGTATTTTTTGTTGTTAGTTTTAAAATTTATCCTCCCCCCCTTTTTTCTCTCTTTTTTGCATTATTGCTGAGATCAGGATATTGTTCTCACTAATGCTGTCTTCAACTCCAGGCCCTACCAGTGAGAGATTATAACTGACAAATTGAGTCAGAGGCTACCATGGACACCCTTTTCGTGAGGTTTTGCATAGATCCCCGGGAGGTAAAAGACTGAGTCCCTTAATAACTGCCCCTTCTTAGAATGTATGGTTCATGATGTCAACATTAATCTAAAAGCTGGGGACAATAACTGGGGACATAAAATCAGTTATACTTCAAGAATGAGGGCCCATAGTCTCTTGGTTTTTTCAATAGAGCTGTTTATTTTTGTTATATCCAAGTCCTTTCCTCCCATTCTCTTTTGAATTTACTACAGTCCAAAACTTCTAGCAAAGTCAACAATGATGGCTACATTGCTAAATATAAGAGATAACTTTCAGTCTTTATCTTACTTGGCATATCAGGGACATTTGACCCAGGTGACCACTTTCTTTCCTAACTAATCTTTGTTTCCTTATCTTAGCTAACAGTTACCTGATTTCTTCCATTCTTATTGATGGCTCCTCTGCTCAATGGATTTGGTAAGTTATTTTCCGTATCTATGCCTCTGTTAATCATCTATAAATGAATTTGAAAACAATCTTTCCTTTAAATACTCATAGGAATATTATAAGGATCAAATAAAAGCACGTAAAGATATTTGAAATTTTTTAACTGTCTTATATAGGTTTGCATATTTTTCATGAAGATATTTCATTAAGATTCTACCATGTGCGAATCACTATTTATGGTTATTTCAGGTTTTTATTTTGCAAATAATTTCGTATTTGCAAAAGTGAGACTTCAGGGCATTAAAGTTTAGCTATTTTGCTACACATATGAGAATAAATGAATGGTTTTACATACAGAGCAAAAATGGTGTAATAGTGAATGTAAATGGCCTAAGAGAGGTATTTCATCCATAGAAAAGAATGTTTACTATTTTTTGAAGAAAAAGAAGAATGGAAACTGAATAGGGAGAATTTCCTTAGACCTGTGATAACAGCAAGTGGTTCTTTGTAATCTGAGGCTACTTTACACTCCGTAGTTACTGTTTTTCCTGATCAACGGTACCACTTTCCCATTCTGGCATCTTGTGGCTGACAGAAGCAGTAGCAAAAGGTGAAAGGTCAGTGGTAAGAAACAGTGGTTTATGCCGTTTGTAAAATATGATCACAGACTCAAACATCCATGGTGGCATAATATCCCAGAAAATATTCTAATGCAAGTGAATCCAACTCTATGGGTAGTAAAAGAGATGAACCAGAAAAATAGTTTTGAATCTGGGTTTCACTATAAACATATTGTTGCTTATCCTCTTGGTTCTTGATTTTCCTTCCTTATAAAACAGAAATAATAAAACTCCTAATATTGCGAAGTTGCTTGAAGAATGAAAAGCATGTGAATATCCTTTACATGTTAGCATCTGTACAGCACTTAGTGGTAACTATTGTTTTTGCAGCAGGGATGAAAACTAAAAAACGACTCTCCCCCACCAACAATGACAAGTGAAAGATTCCTTAAGGAAGGCGCATTGCAGAGTCACAAGCATTACCCAATATATCAGTGGTGTGCTAACAGTAATCACAAAGACCTTAAGGTAGGCTCTGTGATTTCTACAAAAGGCCATGTGGGAAAATATTGTGAAAACATCTTTGCTGGTAACAACTTGCTGGCACAAAACAGTTTTCAAATCAATTTTCAGCCCAAAGTCAAGTGAAGATTGGAGAAAAAGGAAACTTCAAGAGAGCAATTTTTAGGGCATCTGAACATACAGTCAAGATGGTTGAGGATTCTTCCTCAATTAAAATGAAAGGTAATAATTTCTTACCAAAACTAAGCTGATTGAAATATGAATTTAATATGTTGACAGCTGAATAAAAAATAAAAAAATGAACAGATACTCCTTTCTCTAACCTAGCAGCTAACATAGAGAATTGCCTCCCTAACCATTTGATTGAATCCATTGGGGATTTAGGCATTGAGAGAATCTGTAATCAGTGCACATGTTGAAAAGAAGCCAGAGAATTTCAAAAATTAATACTTTAAAAGGAAAAAAATAAAAATGTAGAATTCTACCAAAAGATACCACTGTATTGAAAATTCTATATTTTAAATTCTGGTAGGCAGCTAAAAGACTGTACATCCAAGATCCAGCCCATGTGAAAGGGCGAGAAAGAAGGCAGAAGATGCCAGAAAAGAAGAGTTCTGAAGAGTAAAGAGTAGAAATTTCTGGAAAGAGACAAGCCTTTTTGACCTGAGTCAGCACTGGGGTTCGGTGGCTGGGTGTTTGGGCTCTATCACCACACTGCCTCGGTTCCTACCCTGTCTTACACATTTAGCAATGAGTGACTTATTTAACCTGAATGGGGATACTAACAATAACCCTGCCCTTACAGGGTGGTTTGGACAATACCCCCTGTGCAAAAGAGACCAACTCAGAGAGAAGACAGAGAGAGCCTTAGTTGGTTCTATTAACATTATTTGACAGTATAATTCACTGGAGACACAGCCTGATCAAATCCTGATTCATCATCATGACTTCAGGATAAAATGTTTCTGATGCTAAGACACCCTCATCCCTTTTTGTAACATAGGTAATGAGTCAATCTCAAGTGCTCAAAACAACACCTAGAACAAATATAGCATCTGATACATCTGATATTTATCATGTGCTTATATTTGTGTTACATTCACAATATAGTAAATGTAAATGTCCTAAGAGAGAATTATGTTAGTAAATGGAGAAAGAAACATAGAACTATGTTTCTTCAGAGGAGTCAGAGCATGGGAAGAAAGCCAAAGCTTCTGCTATCTCTAAAAAAAAAGAAGAAGAAGAAATTCTTTTTGCAAAGCCTTTTAAAATATTTTAAATAGTTAAAGCCATGGAAGTTCCCAGTGTGAAGAGAGACTGTATTCCTTAGTGAAGGGAATACATACTTTTGTTATTTTAATTAATACTAATAAACCTGTTTCATTTTGGATATGTGCTTATTCAAGAGGGAAAATCATTTTCAAAATTAGACACCAGGGCTGCCCATAGTTTAGGTAACTTTTAGCCAGTAATGCACTATCTTCTACTGCCTGTGGCTGTCACTTTAGAACTGTAGATGCAAAGAGAAGGTCCCTTGTTGCTGAGCGGCAGAGACGCATCTCACAGGATGTGTGAGTCAGCTGTCCTGACAGAATGCACAGGCTTGAGGGGGAGACAATGGGAGAAATATTTACAACTTCTAAGATCCCTTCCAATGTTGAGATTTCATGATTATCTGGAAGAGGATAATGGCTTAAAATACAGGGTAAAAATGATTATAAGAAAGTATAATACCTATTTATTGAATCTTTTATAGGGAACAAGCAGATGGGTTGATGCCTAATGAACATAATCTTGTTTAATTCCTACATCAATCCTTAGAGGATGGGTTTTATTAACCTCATTGTATAGATAAGAACCCCGAGTCACAATCTGGGGACATCTTTGCAGAAGACCAAATAACTGCAGAACTGAGAGTCCCATCCAGGTGCCTCGCCCTCAAAGGCTCCCACTCTACAATGTGCGACTTGCTTGAGCCCCTCGTCTGCGCCAGTCCCACCCTCTGCCTCAGACAGCTCATTCAAGCCTCTTAACATGTCACATGTCACAAGTGAGGGGACTGAGGGCACACACAATCCCCAGAATGCATATTTGGCATTCATTATCAGCAACGCAATAAACGATACCTTGTAGCTTTTCGTTTTCAGGCCATGAGGAATGTGTTCTCTAACTTGCTGATTGAATGTGGTTGCCATCTCCTTTCAGCTGCAAAGCCTTCTATCTTCCATGCAAGGTCCTATCACTCACCTGCTGGTGAATCTGAGTAGTTTCTTTTTCAGTAGCCTCCTTTTCCGCATCTGAAAACAATGACTTCTAAGGGTTGTGATGTGAATTCACTAAGTTCAGTATGTTAAAGTATTAGAGTAATATCTAGGACATAAACACTCAAAAACATTAACTATTGCTGTTGTCACAATTATCATTGACCTAGAAGATACCAGAATATATTTTCTCACCATGTGGTTTTAGACCACTGCCTTGGAACCTCCTAGGGCAGCACACCTCAAACCTTAGACTGTTTAGTAGGTCTAGGGTGGAGCCTGAGATTTTGCTTTTCCCACAGGCTCCCAGGGGGTGCCAGGGCTGGACGGGGTCACACTTTGAGTAGCAAGAGCTAGGGTACTTTATGAACAGCAGATTCAGGGACCCTGCTTCAGACTCTGGGGAGGCAGCCTAAGAGACTCAATGTTTAACTCACTCTCAAGGAGATTCTAAGGCACACTCCTTGTGAAGGCCATGACAGAGCCTCAGTTGGTTCTATTAACATTATTTGACAGTGTAATTCACTGGAGACACAGCCTGATCGAATCCTGATTCATCATCATGACTTCAGGATAAAATGTTTCTGATGCTAAGACACCCTCATCCCTTTCTGTAACATAGGTAATGAGTCAATTTTCCAAACAAAGTGGATAATCTTTCTCCATTTACTAACATAATTCACCAAATACTAAGGAACATTAGAACAGGCATCCTTTCTGCAAGCTCTACTAAGCAGTAGTTTTCTAGCACAAATATTAGGGGCAATAAAGAATTTCATTCAAGGTTGACAGCTTGAGTTAACAGTTTCTGTTTTATACGGATGTTTTCTTCTCCCTGTTCCATAAGCATTTTTTTTTTCATAGAGCACAGTTTTTTTAAGATTCTTTTGGTTCAATTTCCAGTAGTTTAAACTTAAAAATGCAGTTGATTCAAAGGGATACAGAGGTAGGAGTGCAGAGGAGATTTGAGCACTCAGGTTCTGAGCGGGGTGCTGACCAGGGCATGGGGGGAGCAGCCACCCTCGTCTGTGCAGAGCTTCCCCCGTGCTGGCACTGAGAGTCCTGAGTTCTGGAATTCCCTCAGTCCTAGGCAAACAGGGATACTTGCTAACCCTAGGGGGAACTTGCAGTAGGCTTTTTATCTAGCAATTAATGTCCATCTGATTCCATTGCTTCTATTTCTCCTAAATGGAATGGATTGGATCAGATGTGTCTACTCCTGGCCCAATAAGCTAAAGAGGGAATGCAGTGTGCCACTCCTGTCCACCCCACCCCCGCAGCTGTGAGGAGGAGTCACCCCTGTGCAAAAGAGACCAACTCAGAGAGAAGACAGAATCCAGGCAGAGACCCACAGCGGTTCTATTACAATCTCTCAGAAGGCGTCATCCGGGCACCCTGCTTTGGCTCTGGCTTTTCGGAATGCACCAGTGAGCCATGATCCACTAAAATCAGCCATGCCTCGCTAGACCACAGCAGAAAGTTTGACTGTGATAGAAAACAATTAAAATGTGACTGACATTCACTATGCACTTACCCTAGGCACTTACTCAATACAGTTAATTGATAAAGAGATGATAGATAAATAGACAAATTTATCAAAGAACCCCATTCATGTAGATTCTACATATTCATGTAACTGGTGAGGGGACTGGAGCTTCCTTCAGTTTCACAGGCTAGGAGGTGAATTAAGATCTTCTGGTTCTAAGCCACTAACCTTTCCACAACACCCTTTCTTTCTTTTCTTCCTATCTTCCCTTTTTCTCTCTGGTTCTCTGCCCCTCTCTATATGATCATATGTGTGTGAAAGTCTTAGAGACATCATCTTATGTATATTTACCTATTCCTATAGATGTAGATGTGTACCCTTACCAAGCAGGATTTTTGGCAAGGATTTTCCTCTATTAGGCTCAGAGAGAATAAATGAGTGGGTTAAATGGGAAATTAAGAGCAGTAAATGGAAAACTTTTGACCCTGCAGATTTAAGTCACATCGTTTGATACTCCCTCTTGTCCCCTTTGCACCCTGTATCACTCTGTCGGACTTTGGAAAGCCTCATTATCTGTTGGTTAACACAGATAGAAGAAAACTGACCAGGTTTCTATAGCTGCAATAACAGTGATAGAATTTCTTCAAGGTCTTCTCTGGGCAAGGCATTTGATAAGCCTTTTATATGGTATTTGCCCTCAAATAAATAAACTTAGTCTTGGAGATACAAAGTAATTTCCTAAACCCAGTGAACAACAACAAAAAAGGCAGAGCCAACATTTGAATCTAAATCCATCTTCCCCAAAGGACTTTTTTCTTTCCAGTTTGCCAAACTACATGCTGCAGGATTTCCTTACATATCTTATAGTCTAAGCCAACTTGAATGATGATACAGCATTTCTCCAAACTGTCGTTATGCTGTTACTTGTATGTGTAAGTACAATTATATCATACAGCTTCGTTTGATTTTTATCATATTAATCTATTACCCAACAATATAGCTTTTCTTTTTTTACTTTTCAATGAACTCATTCTTTATAAGTAAGCCTTGTCCTAGAGGTAAAATCCATGACATCATAAATGTGACCCACTTGTTATGTAATTTCTAAAACACAATAACATAAGCATACAAAAATCTTTAAATTCATTTCCTTCTTATGGCAAGGATCAGATGGCTAAACATTACCTAAAATGGCTATTTTTCTATCTGTCAACTTTGCTAAAAGAAGGGTTGATATCTTCTTTCTATAATGCTCTTTTGTAGATCCAAATAATTTTTAAAAGGGAATTCAGAAGACTCTTGGTCTGGGGAAACTTTCTATTTGCTGCTTTCAGTTTGGAGTTGCTCTTAGGATGCGTATGATTTGCTTTCCACGAGAAGCAGATCCGCTCAGAAGGCTTTTCTGTGGTCGGCTAGCCTGACCCAGCCTTGACAGCTCCATGTAAATGTGCTTCACTCAGATTTTTGCGAGGCACCTCTCATTTTGCCCACATAGCTTGAGTAGTTGACCTATTGTAGATTTTATTTAGTTCATTCTGTGAGATGAATTACAGACTACGTGCTATTCAGGGATTTGCAGATTTCCGAAGATGTCCCAGTATGTTGTTTAAAAACTCCAAGGGATACCTCTTCCTATTATACTCTTTGGCTTACCCCCAAGGGGTCCAGGCTATCCTGAGCTTTTCCCACATCTCCTCCTCTGACAGAATATTTTGAATGAATCAAATTCTGAATCTGGTGATTTCTTTGGCCTTTGCACATATCCTCTTCAAGTGTGTGAAAAAACATCTTTTCTTTTGTATCTAACTTTTGTTAGATTCTACTCTCCTTCGATTTTACTAAGTCTTCCTTATAACAGAAATCTCTCATGTAGTGGTGTCTAGGATTCTTCCTTCGCTTCCATCTTCATTTCCCACCGAAGGAATCAGATCTCAGCTTATGATCATTGGTTATTTGCAGCCACTTCTCCTGGACCTGACAGAGCTCTGGGCTGTATTCCATGATTTGTTTTAATTCCCTGTTGGCAGCTTGCTGGCCCTTCCTCTTTACCATCCTGCCAGGTTTAATGCCTTTCAGCATGCCAGCTATGTTTTTCAGAATTTTTCCAAAATGAGATGAGAAATCAAATCTCTAGCTCCCAATTCTCAGTGAACAATTTTTTTCTCACATAATTCTTCACCATCATTTAGTATCTCAATTCCTCATCTTCTGGCCTTTTCCCTCCATAATAAGGATACCATAAAACAATCAGAAATGGTTCCATCTTAATAAGAAAGCTCTTTTGGTATTAGAGTGATAGGGCTAGAAAAGAGTGGAGTGTAAGCACTGCAAGACTAGCTCATTCATGCAAACAAAATCACATTACCTGGCTAGCATCCCTCTTTCCTGTAGACCTGCCTCTTGTAGAGAGTAAAGGCAGATGGAAGATTCTGGAGTACACAGAGCTCGCATATGGCTGTTCCAAAACAAGGTTAATCAAAAGCAAGTGTCTGCACCATCTGATATGGGGACTGAGGGGATGTACTCCTTCATTGCTCTATGGAAAAAGGGAACACCTTCTCAAATATGACATTCCTTATACCACATAAAGACAAAAAAATAAAAGAATCACTATTCATGCTCAATTCTCATCTGTCTCAGTAGCCTATGACCTAAGTTCTTGTCCTTCATTTCATTCCCTATGTGTCCATCTTACATACTGATGCCATGATAAACTTATTACTGTAAATTTGATCACATCTATGTTCTGCCTAAAACCTGCCACCTATGACCTAGAACAGTGAATACTTCATAAAGTTCAGCTGATTGGCAAGAGCATTATATGAGAATTACATGAAAAAGGCAGTGTCTTTAAATCACACAGCCACACTGACAGGCCTCACATTAAGTTCCCGATCACTACTAAGAAAGCCCTCAGTGCTACCTGGACATCAGACCACATTACTCTCATTCAGTCTCCCACTCCCTAGACAACTGGTTCATGTTGTCCCTCACCTCTGATTTCTCATACTCGTCCCATTCTCATGCTCAGCTTAAAAGCTCCAGAGAAAATAGAAGCAATCTGAAAGGAAATTCCTTTCCTTTCACCACTACAATTGATTGCATATCTTAATCTACACTCAGATACCTCTTTCCTTTCCAGATCTGCTACTAGGGGAGACCAATCCCTCCACCTACGCACAAGACTCCATTTCCTCTCACCTGCTCTTCCCCGGGCATGGTCACTTTTTTCATCAACCTATGAGCATGGTTGTTACTCTCTCTTCATATCCACCACCTTGATCACCACCATCATCACCATCAGCATTTAAACCTCACTTATTTTTATTTCCCCACCAGCTACTGCCCCAAACTCCTCAAAAGAGTTTCTGTGGCCCCTCTCTTCAGTTCCTCTACTCCAATCAGGCTGTCACTTCCATACTCACTAAAACTGCTCTGGTTAAAGTCACTAGTGAGAGCTACTTTCGTAAATCCCATGGCTGCTTCTCAGACTTCGGCTTACCTGACCACTTAATCAGGTTGAACCCTCCATCTTCCTACAAACACATTCTTCATTTGATGTCTATGACATCAAAGTACATTAGTGTTCCTATTTTCACCATGGCTGTTCCTGCTGTGTTATTTGGGCTTTCTCCTCACCTGTACAAGCTCTTAATGAAGCAGTACCCCAGGGACTAGGCTTTGGACTTTTCTGTCTATGCTCACTCCCTTTCTGGTCTTTTCCTGTCTCATGGTTTTGAACATGTAAATGGTGACAACTCCCAGAAGTCTGACTCCATCTGGGACCTCTCCCTTGCCTTCCAGACTCACATGGTGATTTGAGTGCATGGCATCTCCATCGGAATGCCTACTGAGCATCTCAGATTTATCAAGTTTAAATGTGAGCTCCTGATAATCACACTCCCAAATCCCCTCCTTCTTCAGATTTCCCCCATCTCAGTATAGGTGAATCATCCTACCTGCTGAACCCAAACACTTTCATAGCCTTATTTTCTGGTCTTCTCTCTCACTCCACATTCCGTCTATGAGCTGATCATCTCAGAACGACCTTAACACTATATACTCAGGTTCCAAACGCTTTCATCACCCATTACTTTCACTTTACACTGAGCCTTGTGCACCTCAAGCTTGAATTCCTGAAATAACTTTCCAGTTGGTCTCTGCCTGAAGCTTTGTCCTCTTTAATATCCTCTCTGTAGAGGGGCCACAGTGGTCCTGTGCAAACACAAATCTGACAATATCAGTTCTCTGGTCCAACCTTCCCAGTGGTTTCTAATACTACTAATAGTGAAAGCTAAAATCTTAAAAAGATTTGCCAAGGCCTTATATGATCTGGTCTCTTCTGACCCTCTGACTCTCTCATCTCTTCTTTCTTGCTACCATCCCATTCTAGCTCTTAGTCAAATTTGCAGGTATCCTGCTACCTCAGGGCCTTTGAACATATTGCTTCCTCTGCCTGAATACTCTCCCTCCCACCCTGCATCTGTCTAATTTGCTTTCTCACCTTTAGTTCTTACCCAGATGCCATCTTTTCAATAAGAACATATTTACTTGCAAAACCCCTTGTTGAATCCTGTTCCTGCTTCATTTGTTCCCCCAGAACTTGTCATCACCTGATTCACTTCAATCCTGATTAGTTATTGTTGGTCTGCTCCACTGGGGCATAAGGAGCATGAGGGCAGGACTTTCATATCCTCAGTGCCTGGGGCATTACTAGGTGAATAGAACACACTCAAGAAACATTTGATTAAATTAAGATGAATGCATTCATGAATATATGAAAGTAAGGGAAAATTTGTAAATGCCAACTTAAGCAAATTTATTTTGTGCAAGATTTCTTAGAGCTCTTTAATTTGATAATGCAGTTTACATATTTCCTGGGGGAGGATGGGGCAAACAAAATACCCAATGTATCCCAAATACATTTGATTACTGGGTTCTCAGGGCATCTTTTGAGATGTGTTCTTTAGACTTTGTGCTACTCAAGATCTGGTTTGTGGACCAGTTCACTCTAGTCTGCAGTGAGAAAAAATACAGAAATTAATAAGAGTAAAAATTTTATAGCAACTTGACATGCTGCCAAGAATATTCTTAGTGGGCTGGTGTTCTGTTTCCTCATTTTTTCTAGTAATTCATTGTTAGGCTTTTAAATACCAGTTTGTGACAGATGAAAATTAATAACAAAAAATTCTTTTCCTTACCACAGATAATTTGAGAAGAAATTCCTTAAAGCACACTTTGGAAAACAAATGTTAAAATCTAAAAGTTATAAAAAAAGAACTTTAAGATCCAGCCACCACTTTTGTTTCTAAGCTACTTTCTTGCCATTTCTCCTCAGCCAACCTATATGCCACTGAGTCAACTTGCTCTTCTCTGCTTATATTTATTCAGCCTGTTCTTCTGCCTGATAAGCCTTTAATTTCTCCACCTGCCTGATACACTTCTATTTATCTTACAAAATTCAGTTCCAAAGGCTAATAGCTCCACAATGAATCATCAGATTCCTTTAATCCAGATTTTGGTTACCTCTCTGTACTTCCATAGCTCTCCTGCAACCTTGTCCCAAAGTTAACAACCCCCTATCCTCAATCACTCCCTTCACCACAAACATGTACTGACCACCTGTGGTGTGTGAGATCTATGATCTCACTGGCAAATATAAATAAGTCCAAACTCTTGCCCTTGGGAGTTCACTCTGTAGCAAACATATCACTCTGTAACAAAAGAAATCCTAGCAAACATAATGACTACCAAGTAATTATTCAGAATTCATTTTTAACAGCTATATTAAGATGTAATTCACATACTATATACCTGTACAACTCAAAAGTTTGCAGTGTACTCACAGAGTTGTGTAACCATCACCACAATCAATATTAGAGCACTTTTTTCAACCCCCAAATGTTTGTCCCCAATAGCAGGTACATTCCTTTCTCTCTCGCCCTGTACTCCATCCCTGGGGGAACCATTAATCTACTTTCTGTCTCTACAGAACTGCTCATTCTGGACACTCCTATGAATTGTATTATAACAATATGTGGTCTTTTGCACCTGGCTTCTTTCACTTAGAATATTTTTCGGGGCTCAACTGTTTCATAGCATGTATCAATACTTTATTCCTTTTAATTGCCAAATAACACTTCACTACATGGATATGCCATGTTTACTGTATTCATTCAACAGTTAATAGACATTTAGTTTGTTTCTACTTTTGGCTATTAGTAATGATACTGTTATCCACCTTCATATACAAATTTCACATAGAAATATGTTATTTCTCTTGAGTATATACGTCAGAGGAGAACTGTCGGTTCACATGATGTAGTAGGTTAAATTGCACCTCCCCCAACCCAACAAAAGGCATTATCTAATCCCCCAGAGTCTGTGAATGAGAAATGATTGCAGGTGTAGTTAAATGCAGCATCTTGAGATGAGATCAACTTGGACTACCTGGATGGGCCTAAACCCAATGACAATATTCTTATAAGAGACAGAAAAAGACAAAATGCAGAGGAATAGGCCAATCTGGACGTATTTTTTTCCCTTGCCGAATTGCCCTGGCTAGGACATCTAGAAAATGTCACATAAAAGTGGCAATAGAAGACATCTTTGTTTTCCTGATACTAGAGAGAAATACCCTATTTTTCACCATTATGTATGATGTTAGCTGTAGTTTTTATAGATGCCATCTATCAGGCTGAGAAAGTCCCCATCTATTTTTAGTTTGTTGAGGGATTTTATCATGAAAGGATGATGGATTTTGTCAAATGCTACTGCATTTTTTAAGATGATCATGTGGGTTTTATCTTTTTTATTTTGTTGTAGGTTATTATTAATTGATTTTTTGTATGGTAAACTAACCTTGCGTTCCTGGGACAAATTCCATTTGTTCTTGGTGTGTAGTCTTTTTTATATATTGCTGGCTTTGGTTTGTAAAGGTAGGCATTCAAGGCATTGTAGTTTGATTAAATTTTATTGAAGATTTTTTAAATCTATTTTTAAGAGATACTGGTCTCTAGTTTTCTTTTTTCGCAGTGTCTTCATCAGATTTTACTATCATTATAATAGTGGACCCTATAATAGGTTGGAAGTTGTTCCCATACCTTCTACTTTTTGGAATAGTTTGTGAAGAATTGTAAGTAATTCTTCTATAAATGTTTGGTAGAATTCACCAATGGAGTCATCTGAGGCTGAACTTTAGCTTGTGGGTAGTTTTAAAATTATTAATTCACTCTCATTACTTATTATATGTTTATTCAGATTTCCTGTTTCATACTATTAGTAGTTTGTGTCTTTCTCAGAATTACTAAGTCATCTAAGTTACCTGGTTTGTTGACATACAGATATTCAGGGCATTCCCTTATGACCCTTTGTATTTATGTAAGTGTGGTAATTATGTCTCCTCTCTCACTCCTAATTTTATTGAGCCACTTTTTCTTTTTTCTTGATCAATCTAGATAAACATCAATTGCTTTCTCTTTTTCGAAGAACAAACCGGGTTTTTGTTATTTTTCTATTTCCTATTTATTTCTGTTCTAAATTTCATATTTACTTTCTTCTGTATTAAGCTGACTTTGCTCTTCATAGATTTTTCTTTAAGTTGGCAGGTGATTGATTTGAGATCATTCCTGATTTTATAATGTAGGCATTTGTAGTTACAAACTTCCTTAAGTGCTGCTTTAGCTGCATCTGGTAAGTTTTTGGTATGTGTCTCCATTTTCATTTATCACAAAATGTTTTCTAATTTCACTTGTGATTTTTTTTTTGGATGCACTGATTATTTACTAGTATGTTGCTTAATCCCCCCATGATTTGTGAATTTCCATGTCTTTGCTATTGATTTCTTTCCATTGTAGTCCAAGAACATACTTTGCATGATTTCAATCCTTTTACTTTTTTTGTGGCTTACTTTATGTCCTAGCATATGGTCTGTCCTGGAGAATGTTCCAGGGCACTTGAAAAGAATGTATATTCTCCTGTTCTGGGGTACAGTGTCTTAGATATATTAGTTCTCATTGATTTATAGTGTTATTCAATTCTTCTATTTTCTTGGTGATCTTCTGAATAGTGCAGAATTAATTTTTAATTTTAATAAATACATTTTTTTTTAAAAAATTCACCTTATTTTTCCATTTCTCATACAAGGAGTATGAACAATATTCTTCTACCACCAGAAGAAAAAATAAGTGGCTATTTTGGATACCTATGACTCAGATTTTGTAGTAGAATGTGCAATTACTAAATTGCTTCCCTTGAGAGCTCTCTGAAGATTCACTTTGACAGACTGCTGTAGGGAGGGGTAGATTGTCAGACCCACTCTCATACTTTAAGCAGAGACCCCCTTGGGAAAACACAGATGTAGAGTGCCACTGCTTTTGCTCTTTTGGAAGATGAACACACTCATTTATTTGGTCATTCATGAGAAATGAATTAAATGCCTTCTGTGAGCCAGGCACCAGATTACTCATAGTAGGATTTACTATTATATAAAAAATCTGAGGGGCGATCCCAGAGAAGGCAGCTAAGAATAAGAACCTGGCGTGATCATAGGGGTATGAGTTCTGCCCTTCCAGATTAAAATGGAGTTATGGTTGCTTTCCATTCACAAGGTCAACTACAATTCCCCCTTTCCTACAAGTCACTGGGGATCAGAACCAGGTTTATTTAACTTTGATCAGTTTGACAGGGTAATGTCCAGCGTCCTGCCCTTCATCTCCAACTTACAACTGTCCCTCTCACCTCTGTTAAACTGACTTGCTTTCTGTCTTAAAGCAGAAAGATCTCTGGATACCAACAGATCTAAGTACAAAATCTGACTCTAGAATTTACGAGATATGTGACACTGAGCAATCTGTCTCACTTCTGTGTTCCCTGGTCTTCTAGTCTGGAAGTGAGGCATGAGAGCACTTACTTCACAGGGTTGTAATGAATGTTCAAATACGACAAGGTTATTATAGTACCTGGCATATAATAGAACCCTCCAAAAATAGTAGCTTAAAACATACAAATCATAATTCTTAGCTTCTCATTCTGTTTTCTGCCTTTACACTCAAACTTAGCTAGTTGCGTTTATTCTGAAACCAAGACTGCTGACTCCTGCCAGCACCTGCAAACAACGGATGTTCTTCTAGGGAATAAAGAAGGGGAAGCCGAAAAGCTGAAGTGTTCCCTTTTCCTATTTCTCTGGCTGTCGGCTGGAATTCCACTGTGAATGAATTGGTCATGTGGCCCCACACTGCGGCTTGGCACCGGCACCCTGCTCCTGCAGCACTCACGTTCACCATGCTCCTTTGCCTTCCACCCACTGCCTTGCAGGTCCTGTTCCCTGACACCAGGAACTTCTCCCTAGTTCTGTTACTTCTATATTTTCCTGTTTATTCACACTGCTGGGTCCCCAAACCCCTTGGAACTCAGCCCAGCCAAGTTACGGACAGCAAACACTGAACTCCAGGGTCTTAACCACATGTTCATATTATGCAATGGATACATCTGACCTGTATTGAGACACTTGAGGGAACTTGGAGTGACTCAACACTGACCCCACAGTCCCTTAATCTAGGCCAGATGGCAGATTGATCATTATCCTCATTCTGATGGATTTGTTTTTCCCCCAAATGAACTATTATAATTAATTATCTTCTATCTGGCATTTGATCAACAAATACCACCCATTAACTAACATTTTCACTGCCAATTCAGGGATAATTAATTATCACAGTGATAACCTGTGGCACTAAAATATTCTGAAATCACTTCAGGATACAGAGAATGAGAGAAAGTGAGAGTAAGAGAGAGAATGAGATTCAAAATAGTTTGAATTATGCTCAACACAGTCATAATATTAAAGGTTCAAAGTCTCATTTCTGTGATGTCCTGGAAACCCTGTCACACCTAGAAAAATACTCCACTTAACATCTCCAAATGGTAATCCCATCTAATATCAAGAAAATCAACATTCATTAATGCTGGCTGGATCTTCTCCAAGAAGCACACCCTCATTCCTACCCTGAAGTCATAATGTGGCTCATCCTGGGTACTGGGCAGTAGAGGTAAAGGAAACTCATCTAATGCCGGAAAAAATAATCTAGCAGCCATCATCACTTTACTTACCACCCTACACTTTTAAAAGAAACAACCTCCCTTTCCATGACCTTAAGGTGTTTTAGAATAATTAAAAATATCTTCTGAAATATGGCATTGCAAGGACCTAAGTGGAAAAAAAACAATACAGTAAAAAAAAAGCATGATACAATAACTTTTCTTTGGGGTTTCACATTATTTTTAATTTTTATTGCTTAAAGATTATTAATTCTATAATAGGATTAGTGCCTTATTGGGTACCTGGTAGGCATTCAAGGCATTGTGGTTTGATTGAGAAGACTAGAGAAGGACATGTGATAAATGCCTGAATGAAGGGTCTTTCCAACTTGGAAGTTTACTCTGCTTTTCTATCAATTTAGATTTCCTGTAAGAGCTTTATATGGTCTGATTATTTATTCCTAGACATAATACCTCAGTGTGTGCATTTCCCCTGAGAACTGACACCCCCTTCTCAGTGAAGATGGTGCAAACTAAGAGTTAATGAATTAGAAAGACTGGGCTAGCTTCAAAACCAAGTAGTAAGTGGAAAGAAACAACAAAGGTATATATCTTCATGAACACAGCTTAGATAGAGCACCTCATAGAATTCACAGGAGACATGCCCAAAGAAGATACATGAATACATGATGAGAATATTGCAATTGGGATTTTGAGAGTCCTGGAATCCTGCTGTGTCCTATTGACTGTGACTTCTTTCTGAATAAAGGGAGCGTGACATTTCCAGAAAGTCTGAAGGCCGTCATGACTCATTTCTGGCATTTCTGAGGCCCTCACCCATTTTGTTGTGTCAGATGGGCATGGTGTGTTGTTCAGGTTAAATTCTTAAATCCGGATGGCTTAGGGTTACTCACTAAGGATGTGGTCACACTGGCAAAGAACCACAGAACTTTAGGAATCCTGGTATCTCTTAAGTGTGAGCACACACTCTGGTAGTGTCAGTGGACACTGAAAGATCCTGCTACACACGAAGCTGGTACTATTGGCAACAAATACGGACACTCTGCCCTGAAAGATCTCCTGTGAAAGTTAGAAACAAGACATATTATACAATCATGCCTGATTTCTTACAAGCCAGGTCCTAAGGGGATGAGAAGACATATTCCTGGATAGAATAAAAAGAGGAAAGAAAGCCAGAGGACTAAGATGAAGGACAATGATCAGTTACTAGAGGAATTAAAGTACATAGGAAAGACAGTAAACACCAGAAAGGAAGAAAAGTCCAAGTATGTGAGAAGGACCAGAGCTCATGCTCTTGCCTGGCAGTAGAAAATAATTCGTCCAGGCCAAGTCAAAGGGCAAGGCTTCTACTGCAAGGGGACCATCTTGGAGCAACGCCCTGTGTTCCCAGAACAGAGCAGGCAAGAGAGACCCAGTCTCAAAAGGAAACAGTTCAGACCAAGAGAAAACTGAATAGGTTCTGCTTTGACCTCTCATCCTGTGCAGTGCACCCTACTCTCTTGCACTGTAGACTCGCAATAATTCAAACCTAATAGTGTCCTAACTTTACAGGGACAGGAGTCACAGTAGTGGCTGTGTGCCTGTGGATATGGAGTCACCCCAGTGATAAGAGGAAACCCACCATGAGCATTTCTCACTGCATCCTTTAGTAAGATCTTAGAAACTGCTTTTTGAATAATTTTCTCCCAAACTGTACAATGACTAAATTCAGATACTATGAATCTCACTAGAGGACAAAATCTAATTTAGTTTAGTGACCTCTATCCCAAAAAGTAAGTCTTCTTTCATCTTCTTGTATATGTGTTTTAAAATTCTTAAAGCAAAAGAGTTTTTTTGTTACCTTTGAAATTCGTGTTTTTGTACTTTTGTCTCAAATTGCTCACCATAACTATTGACTGTTTACACACAGACAAAATTCTCAAAACTATTTTGTCCTTCTAAATATATATGGCAAAACACATGCAAAATGAAGAAAACATTCTTAAAGTAAAATGTACAGTATTTTATTATAGTCAATTATTCCTTTTATAAAATATCTTTTGGATTTATTTACAAATTAATAATCAGTATTAGGTAAAGTTTTCAGACAGGAAAAATATTCTCTATATGTGAAATATACTGGGAAATAATATCTTCATTTCAAAAAGCCCATTACATGCACCTTTTCAAATAGAACTTTACTTTACTTCCAAAGAGAAAGCTTTGAAGAAATAACTTGGGAAAGAAAATTGTATTTCCTGGTCAAGCAGGGAGTTTTCAGATAGTTCCTCTACTCCCCTCTACAGGTCAAGAAAAACATAACAGTTCTTTGCAGACATTTTTTCAGTTGAAATACCAGAAAAATCAAGACCCCCAAAGAATATCAGAGTTATTCCTGGTCTCATTCCAGTGTGGCCAGGTACACCCTTGTAAGTGTAAGGTTTATATTTAAGATAAGACCTGATAGTAAATAGAGAGCATAAAAGGTAGGCCTTAGTCTTATCTACAATGCCAGAGTATTTAAGTCGGTCCTATTATTCACATTTTAATATTCGACCTAATCACACAGTAGACAGATATTTGAGTTTTGAAAACATTTGATCCTTTTGGGATGTTCATAAATTGTGTTTTTCTGTTACCTATGCCAAAATTATGACAGAGATATATTATAAGGAAAAACGGAGGGTAGTATAGGTGACATTGAGAGTGTCTGCCAAGAAATTATACAGAAAACTGTATTTCAGAAAGCTCTGTATGTTGCTTCATGAGCTCATTGTAACAATGTACACTGAAACACAGTGAGCTCTGGGGGGCTTTATATTTGGCCGGATTTTTCAGAACTTGAGGATAAATGGAAAGAAAATAAGATACGGGCAAAAAGTGGGCATCGTGGGACCATTCAGCAGAGGTAGAAAATGGGAAGAAATTATCCCCCGTCTGTTCTTTACACTGGGGGCAGGGGGTGAGACAAGGGGCAAAGGGAAAAAGACAGGAAAGGCAGAGGCATGAGAAGTGTGGAAGCGAGAAGCCAGGAAGAAAAGGCAGCAAGAATATTTACTGAGCCCCTACTTGCACTAAGTCCTTTTATTTGTTCATGTAAGGCACTATCTCTGTTTTAAAAGATGAGAAGATGGAACTTCAGAAAGAATGCATGATTCATTCGGTCTGGTCGTATGGGTGGTCAGTGGTGGAGCTGAGAAGAAACACAGCTGCACCAGACATTGCTTATCTAGCTGTGGTCAAATAACCTCTGAGTTCCACCTGGGAGCCAGCAGCAGAGAAGCAGCATGCAAGGGATAGAGGGGTAAACCATCACACACAGCAAAGGAGGTGAGAATGATCACATCTCAAGGGCACACACTGAAAAGCCCCAGGGAGGCAGTTAGTTACAAAAGATCACCTGCCTAAATTCCTGATTCAGGGCCCAGATGTTGATAATAAAAAAAGTCCCTTCTGGAAGCCTACAACCAAGAGGATAGTGCATTCAACTTCAGCTGTGCATCAGCGGGTGATGGGATCGAGCATTCAGGGCTGAGTATCAGTGCTTTTGGTTCTTTGGTTCTCAAAATGTGGGCCCGGACCAGCGGCATCAGCATCTCCTGGGAATTGTTACAAATGTGAATTCTCAGCACAGTCCACACTTCCCAGACCCATTAAGTAAGAATCTCTGGGGGCAAGGCCCAGAAATGTGTTTCAGAAATCTGCAGGGCATTCACAGGAATGCTCACATGGGAGAACTAGGTTTGGTAAGTTCTTTCATTTGTTAAGCACATCTTCTGGGCTCCTTTTACTCTCAGGTGGGCTTGAGAGGCCCCAGTTAGGGAATGGGAAACTTTTACCATAGACCTAATAAGAAAATGTTAACTTTCCCCAGAGAAAAATAGAGTAAGTAATGCAGATTTTCTTCCCTCATTTTAGTCGAGGGTTGACTGAATTTAGGACAATAGACCACCAATTCCCAGGGTTCCTAGAAGGTTTGATTTCCTAGCTCCTAGTAGCATAAGGAAATTGGGCCAGTTAGAGTTATGAAATTGGGGAAAAATAATGAGCAAATGAACGATGATCCTAAATCTCTCCATTTCAGTTCAACAAGGTGAGCATTTTATATTTTGCCGTGACTATATAAACGGAACTGGACGATTTCCTTAAATCTGCAAGTTGTGTTCAGAGGCCAGCCTCTGCCAATAGCATATACTATTCCTACGGGTCATGCAGGGGGGAGTGAGACCGGGAACACTCAGCCTACCGGATTTTCACAAAGGCTTTATAACCACCATCAAATTTTAATCCCATATTGTACTTGCTAGACAGGTATGTTATTATTTCCATTTCACAGGTGAAAACACAGGCTTCTCCAGCTACTTGCTCGGCTATGGATGAGATCCAAACAGAATTATTTCTGTCTCTGGATTTGACGTTCAAATGGGAGAAGCCCATGGTATCCCTTTGAGGGTGGAAAATATGTCATACCTGATTTTATATTCCTAACAATATCGAGTGAAACAATATATAGTGAAACATCTGGAAGGTCATTTAATAGATTTCCTGACAAAAACATGTTATATTTAATTTTATTTGTTGCATTTTCAGAAAAGAAATAAGAAACAAACACTTTATGGACTGGAATGCATTTGCGTCTCTCCTTGGTACTAATTCACTTTCTAGTGTGTATCCTCACAAAGCATGGCAATGTCCTACGTGGCAGAGGTGCCTCTAAGTTCACCAAAATTCCATGAACTCTCTTCTGTAATGTAGAGTGGTTATAGACAGTGGTTGCCCAATCAAGGACAACATTTCCCAGTCATCCTTGCATATAAATGAGGCCATATGACTAGTTCTTGCTAATGGAATGAATGGAAGTAATTTATGTCATGTCCAGGAAGAGGCAGATGAGAAGCAAGCATGCCATCATCACCTCTTATGTCCCCATCCACTGAATGCATAGGACCTAGGAAGTGGCAGAGCAAAAAGAAGGATGGAACCTGAATTCCTAAACCAGAAGGGAGAGGAAATTCTCCAGCCCACCAGGAATGCTCACACTGAATAGTTATATCAGTGAGAAATCAATTTGATTGTGTTAATCTGATGAAATTTAAGGATGCAATTATCAATACCTTAATAATTAAATTAAATGCAATAAATTAATGCATTTAATGTTCTCTCTCTGATGACAATTTTACTGAGGGAAATTTCCATGTTTTTGAAAAGCATGGATGTTGTAGCATTTCACGAGCTGGGTTCTTTGCTCACAGATTTTTGAGGACCCTGATGGGCTTTCCCCTTGACTTGTTCCTCTTTAAGGAGAATAGGGATTACAGTGAGTGCACTATTTGTAATACAGCTCAAATCTGGCTTCCATCATTAGATGTGTGAGCATAGGGAAACTGATGAGTTTTTCTTCTCTTCTGCAAAATAAGGATTAAAAATCCTTATACTCGGGAGCCAACATGGCGGCGTGAGTAGGACAGTGGGAATCTCCTCCCAAAAACATATATACTTTTGAAAATACAACAAACACAACTAGCCCTAAAAGAGAGACCAGAAGACGCAGGACAGTGGCCAGACTGCAGCTACACCAGCGAGAACCCAGCGACTGGTGAAAGGGGTAAGATACAAGCCCCGGCCCCGGCGGGACCCGAGCGCCCCTCCCCCCAGCTCCCGGCGGGAGAAGAATAGGCAGAGCGGGAGGGAGACCGAGCCCAGGACTGCCGAACACCCAGCCCCAGCCATCCGGGCCAGAGTGCAGGCACAGTGCGTGCCCAGGGGGCCCTGGATACTGGGGGAACAGGGAGTAAGACCTCTGAGCGGGTGCCGAAGCTGATGCCCCTGTGACAAAGAAAAGCGGGGGCTTTTTGAAAGTCTTAAAGGGACAGGGACTTAACAGCTTGACGGAAACAACCCAGGTCACAGTACAGCAGCTGGAAATTACAGGGAAAACCGGGCGCACTAACCCCCTGGGCAACAGCCCTGAGACCCCTCACGGAGGCAAACAGTCAAACAGACCCCCCATCCATTACCCCACCGGGCGCTGCGAAAGCAGAGAAGCAGCCTGAGACAAACTCCGCCCACAGAAAGGGAAATTTCTCCCTTCCGGCCAGGCAAGACACAAAGAACCACTCTACACGCAATTACCCAACACAAGCCACTAGGGGTCGCAGTTGTCCCAGTAAAGAAAGGCCAGTAGCAAGTGAAAATTTTGGCCCTCCCAGCTGACAGTCAATTGCACCTGTCAACATGAAAAGGCAAAAAAATATGATCCAGACAAGACTAACCCAGACAGCTTCGGCATCTGCTACATCTTCCCCTGAGAAGGAATCTGGGGAGATAGATTTAGCCAGTCTTCCTGAAAAAGAATTCAAAACAAAAGTCATAACCATGCTGATGGACTTGCAGAGAAATATGCAAGAACTAAGGAAGGAGAACTCAGAAATAAAACAAGCTCTGGAAGGACTTCAAAACAGAATGGACAAGATGCAAGAGACCATTAATGGACTAGAAAACAGAGAACAGGAACGCAGAGAAGCTGATGCAGAGAGAGATAAAAGGATCTCTAGGAATGAAAGAATTTTAAGAGAGCTGAGTGACCAAACGAAAAGGAACAATATACGAATTATAGGTATTCCAGAAGAAGTAAAGAGAGAAAAGGGGATAGAAAATGTCTTTGAAGAAATAATTGCTGAAAACTTCCCCAAACTAGGGGAAGAAATGGCCTCTCAGACCACAGAGGTACACAGAACTCCCATGACAAGGGATCCAAGGAGGGCAACACCAAGACACATAATAATTAAAATGGCAAAGATCAAAGACAAGGACAAAGTATTAAAGGCAGCCAGAGAGAAAAAAAAGGTTACCTACAAAGGAAAACCCATCAGGCTATCATCAGACTTCTCAACAGAAACCCTACAGGCCAGAAGAGAATGGCATGATATACCTAATACAATGAAACACAAGGGCCTCGAAACAAGACTACTGTATCCAGCATGAATATCATTTAAATATGAAGGAGGGATTAAACAATTCCCAGACAAGCAAAAGTTGAGGGAATTTGCCTCCCACAAACCACCTCTACAGGGCATCCTACAGGGACTGCTCTACATGGGAGCACTCCTAAAAAGAGCACACAACAAAACACCCAACATATGAAGAAGGGAGGAGGAGGAATAAGAAGGGAGAGAAATAAAGAATCATCAGACTGTGTTTATAATAGCTCAACAAGCGAGTTAAATTAGACAGTAAGATAGTAAAGAAGCTAACCCTAAACCTTTGGTAACCACAAACATAAAGCCTGCAATGGCAATAAATTCATACCTTTCAATAATCACCCTAAATGTAAATGGACTGAATGCACCAATCAAAAGACACAGAGTAATAGAATGGATAAAAAAGCAAGATCCATCCATATGCTGCTTACAAGAGACTCACCTCAAACCCAAAGACGCGCACAGACTTAAAGTCAAGGGATGGAAAAAGATATTTCAAGCAAACAACAGAGAGAAGAAAGCAGGTGTTGCAATTCTGGTATCAGACAAAACAGACTTCAAAATAAAGAAAGTAACAAAAGCCAAAGAAGGACATTACATAATGATAAAGGGCTCAGTTCATCAAGAGGATATAACCATTATAAATATATATGCACCCAATAAAGGAGCACCAACATACCTGAAACAAATACTAACAGAACTAAAGGAAGAAATAGAATGGAATGCATTCATTCTAGCAGACTTCAACACACCACTCACTCCAAAGGACAGATCCACCAGACAGAAAATAAGTAAGGACAAAGAGGCACTGAACAACACACTAGAACAGATGGACCTAATAGACGTCTACAGAACTCTACATCCAAAAGCAACAGGATACACATTCTTCTCAAGTGCACATGGAACATTCTCCAGAATAGAACACATACTAGGACACAAAAAGAGCCTCAGTAAATTCCAAAAGATTGAAATCCTACCAACCAACTTTTCAGACCACAAAGGCATTAAACTAGAAATAAACTGTTCAAAGAAAGCAAAAAGGCTCACAAACACATGGAGGCTAAACAACACGCTCCTAAATAATCAATGTATCAATGACCAAATCAAAATGGAGATCCAGCAATATATGGAAACAAATGACAACAACAACACTTAAGCCCCAAGTTCTGTGGGCCACAGCAAAAGCAGTCTTAAGAGGAAAGTATATAGCAATCCAAGCATATTTAAAAAAGGAAGAACAAGCCCAAATGAACGGTCTAATGTCACAATTATCGAAATTGGAAAAAGAAGAACAAATGAGGCCTAAGGTCAGCAGAAGGAGGGACATAATAAAGATCAGAGAAGAAATAAATAAAATTGAGAAGAATAAAACAATAGTAAAAATCAATGAAACCAAGAGCTGGTTCTTCGAGAAAATAAAGAAAATAGATAAGCCTCTAGCCAGACTTATTAAGAGGAAAAGAGAGTCAACACAAATCAACAGTATCAGAAACAAGAAAGGAAAAATCACGACGGACCCCGCAGAAATACAAAGAATTATTAGAGACTACTATGAAAACCTATATGCTAACAAGCTGGGAAACCTAGGAGAAATGGACAACTTCCTAGAAAAATACAACCTTCCAAGACTGACCCAAAAAGAAACAGAAAATCTAAACAGACCAATTACCAGCAACGAAATTGAAGCGGTAATCAAAAAACTACCAAAGAACAAAACCCCCGGGCCAGATGGATTTACCTCAGAATTTTATCAGACATACAGGGAAGACATAATACCCATTCTCCTTAAAGTTTTCCAAGAAATAGAAGAGGAGGAGATACTCCCAAACTCATTCTATGAAGCTAACATCACCCTAATACCAAAACCAGGCAAAGACACCACCAAAAAAGAAAACTACAGACCAATATCCCTGATGAACGTAGACGCAAAAATACTCAACAAAATTTTAGCAAACGGAATTCAAAAATACATCAAAACGATCATACACCATGACCAAGTGGGATTCATCCCAGGGATGCAAGGATGGCACAACATTCGAAAGTCCGTCAATATCATCCACCACATCAACAAAAAGAAAGACAAAAACCACATGATCAACTCCATAGATGCTGAAAAAGCATTTGACAAAGTTCAACATCCATTCATGATAAAAACTCTCAGCAAAATGGGAATAGAGGGCAAGTACCTCAACATAATAAAGGCCATCTATGAAAAACCCACAGCCAACATTATATTGAACAGCGAGAAGCTGAAAGCATTTCCACTGAGATCGGGAACTAGACAGGGATGCCCACTCTCCCCACTGTTATTTAACATTGTACTAGAGGTCCTAGCCATGGTAATCAGACAAAACAAAAAAACACAAGGAATCCAGATTGGCAAAGAAGAAGTTAAACTGTCACTATTTGCAGATGACATGATACTGAACATAAAAAACCCTAAAGACTCCACCCCAGAACTACTAGAACTGATATTGGAATACAGCAAAGTTGCAGGATACAAAATCAACACACAGAAATCTGTGGCTTTCCTATACACCAACAATGAACCAACAGAAAGAGAAATCAGGAAAACAACTCCATTCACAATTGCATCAAAAAAAGTAAAATACCTAGGAATAAACCTAACCAAAGAAGTGAAAGACTTATATTCTGAAAACTACAAGTCACTCTTAAAAGAAATTAAAGGGGACACTAACAGATGGAAACGCATCCCATGCTCATGGCTAGGAAGAATTAATATTGTCAAAATGGCCATCCTGCCCAAAGCAATATACAGATGTGATGCAATTCCTATGAAACTACCAGCAACATTCTTCAATGAACTGGAACAAATAATTCAAAAATTCATATGGAACCACCAAAGACCCCGAATAGCCAAAGCAATCCTGAGAAAGAAGAATAAAGTAGGGGGGATCTCAGTCCCCAACTTCAAGCTCTATTATAAAGCCATAGTAATCAAGACAATTTGGTACTGGCACAAGAGCAGAGCCACAGACCAATGGAACAGACTAGACAATCCAGACATTAACTCAGACATATATGGTCAATTAATATTTGATAAAGGAGCCATGGACATACAATGGTGAAATGACAGTCTCTTCAACAGATGGTGCTGGCAAAACTGGACAGCTACATGTAGGAGAATGAAACTGGACCATTGTCTAACCCCATATACAAAAGTAAACTCAAAATGGATCAAAGACCTGAATGTAATTCATTAAACCATTAAACTCTTGGAAGAAAACATAGGCACAAACCTCTTAGACATAAACATGAGTGACCTCTTCTTGAACATATCTCCCCGGGCAAGGAAAACAACAGCAAAAATGAACAAGTGGGACTATATTAAACTGAAAAGCTTCTGTACAGCAAAAGACACCACCAATAGAACAAAAAGGAACCCTACAGTATGGGAGAATATATTTGAAAATGACACATCCGATAAAGGCTTGACGTCCAGAATATATAAAGAGCTCACACGCCTCAACAGACAAAAAACAAATAACCCAATTAAAAAATGGGCAAAGGAACTGAACAGACGGTTCTCCAAAAAAGAAATACAGATGGCCAACAGACACATGAAAAGATGCTCCACATCGCTAATTATCAGAGATATGCAAATTAAAACTACAATGAGGTATCACCTCACACCAGTAAGGATGGCTGCCATCCAAAAGACAAACAACAACAAATGTTGGCGTGGCTGTGGAGAAAGGGGAACCCTCCTACACTGCTGGTGGGAATGTAAACTAGTTCAAACATTGTGGAAAGCAGTATGGAGGTACATCAAAATGCTCAAAACAGACATACCATTTGACCCAGGAATTCCACTCCTAGGAATTTACCCTAAGAATGCAGCAATCAAATATGAGAAAGACCAATGTACCCCTATGTTTATCGCAGCACTATTTACAATAGCCAAGAATTGGAAGCAACCTAAATGTCCATCGATAGATGAATGGATAAAGAAGATGTGGTACATATACACAATGGAATACTACTCAGCCATAAGAAAAGGGCAAATCCAACCATTTGCAGCAACATGGATGGAGCTGGAGGGTATTATGCTCAGTGAAACAAGCCAAGCAGAGAAAGAGAAATACCAAATGATTTCACTCATCTGTGGAATATAAGAACAAAGGAAAAACTGAAGGAACAAAACAGCAGCAGAATCACAGAACTCAAGAATGGACTAACAGGTACCAAAGGGAAAGGGACTGGGGAGGATGGGTGGGTAGGGAGGGATAAGGGGGGGGTGAAAAAGAGGGGTATTAAGATTAGCATCCATAGCGGGGTGGGAGAAAGGGGAGGGCTGTACAACACAGAGAAGACAAGTAGTGATTCTACAACATTTTGCTACGCTGATGGACAGTGACTGTAAAGGAGTATATAGGGGGGACCTGGTATAGGGGAGAGCCTAGTAAACAAAGTATTCATCATGTAAGTATAGATTAATGATAAAAAATAAAAAATAAAAAAATAAAAAAAGCAGTTCCTGTGTGGTGACCTCCAATGAGTTCTACACAAGGGTGTAAAGGGCATATAAAATTATAGGCAAAGGGTCTGTTTGTGTTTATACAGAGGATCAAAGCCTAATTTGGCTACCCTGAAAATGAACTAAGATACGATATGAAAAAGAACTTCCAACATCAGCACTCTCGGAAAGACTCATGACAGAAGATGATCAGCAAAAAAAAAAAAAAACCCCAACAAAGATCCACGCACTTCCACAGGTGTAGATGCACTCATCCCACCAGTTCCTGGACTTGCCATTGGAATGAAGAAGGAGATATCTAAGCTGGCCTGTGCATACAGTAAAACAAAAATTGGACTGGATCTATACTGTTGGAACTCAACCAAGAATTAGGAGAAGTGCAAATTGTAGCACTCCAAAATCTTACAACCATAGACTATTTACTGTTAAAAGAACATATGGGATGTGAACAGTCCCCAGGAATGGGTTGTTCTAATTTATCTGAATTCTCTCAGACTGTTCAAGTTCAGTTGGACAATATCCACCATATCATAGATAAGTTTTCACAAATGCCTAAGGTGCCTAACTGGTTTTCTTGGTTTCACTGGAGATGGCTGGTAATTACAGGTATGCTTTGGTTATGTAACTATATTCCTATTATGTTAATGTGTGTGCACAATTTAATTAGTAGTTTAAAACCTATCCATGCTGAAGTTACTGTACAAGAAGATATGTCAAAGAAATAATCAATCTTCCCAGGTTTTCTTCCGCCTGCTACTTCTATAGCTTTTCTTCTTCCTACCTAATTACAACCTTTAAATAGAACTCATGCCACATGTCGAATTTACCGAGTATCATAATTCTTCCAAGTGGTAAAGACACCTCAAGACAAATGCTGGGCATAGAAGCCACAGGGCATAAATATGCAAAGAAGTAAAAAGCTAACCTTTTCAAACAATAAGGCTTCTCTCTCACTTACCAACTTAACATTTCCCTGTATGGCCCCAGAAGATGACTGGTTAGCCAGAGACGGGTAAGATTTCTCAAGGGAGGAACAACCTTAGACAGGCACAGTCGCAGGGGGCCATCTGGTGAGAAAATGGGGAGCAGCAGAGGGGAGGCTTAGAACCTCCCCCTCATGTTCTGAGAGAAATCTTCTGCATACGTGGATGTTTTATTGCCCTCGTCTAGCTCGGATTAACACATAGTCTACAGGCACACACCTGATCATCTACATTTGCTCTCTTACAACACTAAACTCTGTTTTCTACCTTTATCTCGTATCTACCTACCACTTCAGCATTTTATTAAAAATAATAATAATAGAGAAATGTGGTATCCACATATAAATCAAGTTTAAAAATCAAATGAATATTCATATTTGAACTGACTGTTTATAGTTCATAATACATGAACAAAACCGAAAGTTTCTGTGATGACTGCCCTTGCACTGTTCACCATGTAACTTATTCACTATGTAAGAATTTGTTCTCCATGTAAGAACTTGTTCGTTATGCTTCAGAAGATTGGAGACTGACGAAAATTAGGCTTGGGGTGGATTAATGATTGTGCATTGAGTATTGACCCCCCTATACAGAAATTTATTGTTGTTAACAACTATTTGATCAATAAATATGAGAGATGCCCTCACAAAAATATATATATATATATATAAACACACTTCCAACTGTAAAATAAATAAGTAACCGGGATGTAATGTATAGCATAAGGAATATAGTCAAAATATTGTAACAACTTGGTATGGTGATAGCTGGTACCTAGAATTATCATGTATATAAATGTTGAATCACTGTGTTGTACACCTGAAACGAATGTAATGTAATACTGTGTGTCAACTACCCTTCAATAAAAAAAAAAAAATCCTTATACTCTAAGCTAATTATGAAGATTAAAATTAATATTTGTAAATGTGGACTATAGTCCCATAGGTAGGATTAGCAGTTGGTGGTAGATTTTCAAAAATATTTTTTGTTCTTCCCAGGGAGATTTATAGTTTCTTTACTGTCCCATTAAAACTGGGTTTTATCATGTGACTTGCTTGAGTTAATGAAATGTAAGAGAAGATATGTCATTCACAAGTTGAAGCCTGATGTCTTTTCTCTCTGACATGGTGATTGGCAATATTCTAACTAGAAATTTCTCTAAAATCCTGGCTCCTAAAATGAAGATAACATAGGACTAAGCCACATTTGCCCCAAAGAGGGACATGTGACACATTTTTGTTGTAGGACATGGGAATTTGGGGATTTTTACTGCAGTATAACCAGTTTTTCTGACAAATGCATCAAACCTATGTTTCTCAATCATATATATGTGAAAATCCTTTAAAATGTCTAACTTTCTACCAAGAACCAAGATGTCTAACATTTTCCCTGTCCCTACTTCCCTGCCTCCCATGAATGACCATTAATAAAAACAATGCAGACTCAATCTTCATCCACTTTTAGGAGAGGTTGTAAAGACTTAAAAAGAATGATGTATTTTCTTGGTAGTTGAGAAGGGTTTTTAAAAAAAACCCACTAGTTTGAGCTCTGATTACCATGCTGCCCTTTGGAAGGGCATATGTAATAAATAGAAATTAGAGATTTGCAGAAATTCAATTTACACCATTTTATTAGAATGTCTGACTTTAATGAGCACACACGAGCCTGTATAAAAATTTCACACTTCACAGAATGGCAAAGTCAGTACGTGGAGAAGTCACGTGCAGGATAAGGAGCCTCAGAATTCTTAACAAGGCTATGGAGTGACAGAACTTGACAGAAAACTGACATCTCCATAGAATAATTCTAAGTTTCTAAGACAAATGATAGAAGCCCAGGGTAAAAACATTGCCTTTAATTATCTCCATTTATGAATGATGTTAATGGGAAATATTTAGCTGAATTTCTACTTGAGAGCAAGCAAATTGTAAAAAATGAGTGTCATTGAGATTTTTGTCAATCAATTACTCTTTCTCATTAGTTTGGGGGGATGTGAGGGGTTGCCCTGGTACATATGACAATTTGATACTCCAAAGTTCTATTAACTCAGAGCCCAAAGATGCAGAAAGCATGTTTTCATGCTGATTTTACTATAATCATGGTGAAATATAGAAGATAAATTCAACTGAACTCCAAGAAGTATGTGGGCAATGGATGCCACAGGTTATGTTCTTACTTTATAGGACACTCTTTGTAAAACCCAAGAATTACTTCAAAACTGTATGTTGTGGAAGTCTTCGTACCTTTCCTGCCACAGTGGTTCAGATTCATTGAAAATAATGCCTTTTCTCAGTAGCACCATCTAGACTGATCTCCCCTCTATGCAGAGGCTGGCCTGCCTCAGGTAAGAGGGAAGGAAGAGCAAGACATGGAAAGGGCAGAGCCTTTGTGTGAGGCGGAAGCAAGCACATCTGTGAACGAGCCCCTGCACGTATGCTGCCCTCCTCATTTTCCACAGCTGTGCTTTCATGTTACATTATAACACACTTTTATTAGAGGCTTAACCAACATACTGCCAATCCATCCTCTCTAAAATATTGTTAAAAGTCACACTTTGGAGAATATCTACTTGTTTATTTTTATTTAAGCCTGCTTTATAATTTGCCAACATCTTCATGTTAGAATTGCACTTTACCCTAGAGGCAACGCTGAGCTGCATTCAGGTCGATGCTTATCCTTGTCTTATAGAAGAAACAGAGCTTAGAGAGGACATGATACAAGTGACACAGAACTCAGGGCACCACACCCACAACCTGTATCACATGGCAAAACCTGTTACTGACCTAGGGAACCAGTACTGAGAGCCTGATGAGGTTCAACATCCCATTAACTGATAGTTCCTAACAAATGCAAGTTATGGGTTAAATTGGCATTGTTAAAAACAAATCATGATTTAATGAATTTTCCAAGAGACACTTAGAGCATAATTTTAATACTGACCCCTTGGTATACTTTTCAAAGACCCTCCTTGGGTAATGAAAACCAAGTTCTCAGTTCTGGGGCTCACAGAAACATACTCCAGTACATTCCCTGAAGTGCAAATTCAGCTATACGTATTGCAGCTGCATAGATGAAGGCTTTGTGGAACTCTGATATTACAGCTGAAAAACTATTAACCTCTAATTTACTGGTGGTTTCTGGTTTTGAAATGTAAAAATTATGTTCATACTCTTTACCCAGTTCTAGAAGATTAAAAATCTAGCTGGTATAGCCATGTTATTTAACTTTTCATTTCTACAAACCTCACTTGAAAATGAATAAACCATTTTATCATGAAGAGCATCTTTCTCTTCAATGCTACGCTATTAAATTCTTATTCCTGCAGTGCCTTCTCACAGACTAGTTCCCTAGAAGGAAAAAAATATACTCTTATTGCTTTTCATATGAAGACCCAGGATCCTGTCTACTAGATTGATGGAGTTTGGTTCAAATCTGATACTTAATAAATACAAATCTATAGTCCAAAAGCAAAAAGAAAGACTCACATTAGTTATTTCTATTTGCACTTTAGAGTCAACTACATTCTCCTTTTTACAGAGGTAAAGCCAGGTGAGAATAATAGCTAAGTTTCTCATACACATTATTGAAAGTGGAATGTATTATCCCTGTCTTAAATAACAAGACTGAAAGACAGAGTTGAGTTTTGCATATGCTATTACTGGGACCTGGAAAATATGCAGGTCAAACTTGAGTTGTCAGCCTCTCAGAGTCTGATATTCATGTGTTTTCTGTTAGACCCTCGGACCAAGTCTGCGTGTTTGTTCCTTGACCCGAAGGAACTCTGTCTCTAGAGTGTAGGGCACTGTCTTCTTTGTGTTCCTGTCCTCCCACCCCCTGTGTCTCTTAACAAAGCCAGCCTGGATGCTGCAGCAGACATGGCTCTGGGTGCTGAGAGTACAAGAGAAACCTGAACCCAATCCCTTACTCCCAGGCAGGTACTAGCAGGACAGGTCACAGCAGTTTCTCACATGAAGAATATTTGTTGAACACATTTTAAAAATCATTCTATGTTTTTACAAGTTCAGTGCTGAAGCTCTGACCCATGGTTGGGATATAATGAGTTACAGTTCTATTGTTTGTTTTAGCCATATTCCTAAGAGCCAATTATTCTTTAGTTTGTCCAGTTTTTGTTTTCTTTTTTTTCACTTTGACAAACAACTATCTTCCTGCAGCTCCCTAGGACAACCCTGCATTACCAATTCTCAGGATTGTGCCTGACTGCCCACCCCAGCTTAGCATCTCAAGCAAACTTAATGAGCTCATTTTATAGTCTCTCCTCTAGGTCTTGATGAAAATATTAAATGCAGGGACTAAGAGTGAATCCCATTGAATACCATTGACATTTTTGTGCATTCTTAAGTTAAATATAGCCACTTTATGAGTAGAACATCCCAGTCAACAGTATATCAATTAATCCATGCATGATAGGGCCACAATTTCACAGCTTACTGAAGCATCTCATGGTGCAAAACTAGTAGCCTTACTGTGAACAAAGGTAAGCATTCAATGGCTTTCCTTGATACTCCAAACTTGCTCATTTACAATAGGAAGAAGCTGTGCTATTTGAAAAGAATTTTGTTAGTTCTCATCAGGTTCTCCAAAAATAGTAGTAAAAACATGTTGTAATTTCCTGTGCGCTGCTTAAAGAAGGTAAGTCCCACGAGGGACCCATTCTTCTGGCTCCATGCTAGTTTGAAGTTTGAAGTGCCCTCCAGGTGTCGTAATAACAATAGGGTATTTTAGCCCAAGAATACAAGCCTGGAGGTATTTTCCTGGATGACTTACTATAATCTTCATTCACATTTTATTTCCTTATTATTTCCCTTTTAGAAATGTTGCTTTAAACAAACCCTTATAAGCCAAACCTGTGTTTAATGTCTCCAGTGTTTTACTATCAACTAGTCAACATATCCTTCTACCATTCAACAATTATCTCATTCTTATTTCATAGAAAAATTTTTGCCATTCTGACTCCTGTAAGTGACATTTGATTTTGTTTTTGTTTTTGTTTTATCAGTGTTTCTGTTTGATGGGTCTTGTTTTTTGTTGTTGTTCTTTTCTTTTCTTTGTCCCATAATCTGGTTAGATTTCCACTTTTTTTTTAAACATTTCAAATTAACATTGAAAGACTCAGAGTCCTGGGTGTTTTCATTATTCATTAGTTTATTTATTTATTTGGCTCTCTTTTCTTTCTTACATGGTATTTGCCTCAATAGAGACTTCAACTTCTGTTTCCATCTAGGACTTGAGCCCTCTGAAATCTCAAAGGCTGTTCTGTTGCTGTGTCTCAGTCTGGTGTATGTCACTTTTTCTTTACCAACCCAAGTGAGACCTAAATAACTACTGCTTCTGCTACACAAGAAAACAGGGTGACAGAGCCAGTTTCCCTAATGCCTAAAAGCACAGTTTTCATCAGTGCCTTTTATAGCTGTAGTACCACCAAATCTATATTGCGTAGGAAAACAATCACTTGTAGTCAGTAAGATTCTCCTTAAGAAGGAGAAACTAACAATGCGAAACAAAACAAAACAAAAACACATTAGAGGTTTGTCCACAAAAGGAAGTTTTTCAAGTTGTTAAAGGAGTGAGGAGAAAAAAGATAAGGCAGCCCTTAAAATGGATATCATTCAAATTCCAAATGCCACTGTTTTTGGCCCCCATGGACACCTCTTTCCTTGATGCAGGCAGTGACCTTGATCTTGGTCCTGTCTCACTCCCTCTTTGGATAGGAATGTCCGAGAGAAAGCAGACAGGAAATGCAGCAATGATAAGCAATATGGCCTTCAGTAGGTGTTCCTGATTTTCCTAGCTTGCTCATAGGGCTTACAGAATCCATCCAAATCCCTTATAAATTTCTGCAAGCAAACCTTTAGTAGATTCAGCAGAACTAGATTATCTGAGTGGCAATATCTTATAGAGAAAACAGAATTGGATTTTGGAGTCAGGTAACTTGGATTCAAGTTCTAACATTCCCACTTACCTTTCTCATCTTTCTGATTTTAAAATGAAAGGGAGAGGGTCCACTCATTACTTCCTTATTTCCACAAATACATAAGGTCTATAACCCGCCAGTTACTTTTTAGGTGCAGTAGATAACCTTTGAGGCCTCTTATCACTTCCCTTAAAAGACGGTTGCACTAAACTTCTGAGTCTTTCCAAAGCTTCTGTGAGTTAAAAGGAAGAGAGATGTGGACAAGCCCAGGACGTGCAGGGCACGAGGCAGCCAGGAGACTTTCACTGTTACCTGTGCCTTGGGCTTCACATTACCCACTCTCATCCTGCTGCTGCCCCAAAAGCACAAAAGATGAAGCAAAAAAGAAAATACTTAAAGATAAGGCTCCTGTCCTAGAATGTAGTAAATAATGATGATAAACACAAAACAATTTGCTGAGCACTGGCTATGGCTTAACTCTGTGGGAAGGTAAACATGTCTAACTTGGTTCTTGTCCTTAAAAAGTAACACTCATGTGGAAACAGGAATGGGTGTTAAAGGTACATATTGTTGAGTATGCATAGTATGGTTAAGGCCATAGAAACTGTGGAATTTAGGAGGACAGGGCCGCATGAACCAGGGATGGCTCCACGAAGGAAGATCATGCTTGCCCAGGTTTGCAAGCGTAAGGCTAGTCTCTAAGATATACACGTACACAGCATACATACATGGACATATGGATATAACTGCATCATGGTTATCATGCAAAATTAAAATCTTACAAAATAAAAGCATTTCTGGGGGGAGCATGAGTAAAACAATTCATCACAGTGAAAGAGTTCACATATATTCACAGAAAAAATAACATTGAAAATGAATACTAAGTATTGAGGACTAAGTATTCGAGTAATAATGTAGAAAAATATTTATAAAATAAGAAAAGAAGAAAAGCATGAAAAAGTAGTTAATAAGATAGAAAATACAACAAAATCAGAAAAAAAATGTTGAACAATTAAAAAAGCCAGCTATTTAGAATTGCCAAAAACAACAAAAAACCCAGATGAATAATGTTAAGAACAAGGAAGTATTAAAAACATGGATAAAGATTTTTTTAAATTTTATAATAACAAAGATTTAAATGACTCAATTTAATTCAAATTAATAAATTTGACTTAAAATTCTAGAAAATTGCAACAGGCTAGGAACCATAAGAAATTTTAAAAGTAGTCATGTATTCTCATCTTTTGCACCCTGAAAATGTTACTTGAGTGAATGAATTTTTAGGGAAGTGAAACTGAATTTTCAAAAACCAACTACTTCCTAAATTAACAGAGATATGATTCAATGCCTAATTCATTTAATCCTACAAATAAGGCCTAGCTCTGATAACAGAAAACCCCAAATAAAACAGATAGGGATGGGTAAGACAACAAGCATAAGCCCAAATTTTTTTGCTATAGATGAAACACCCTAAGTAAATTAGAAAAAGAAAAAAACAAAAAAACCCTTAGTTGTGAGTTACAGTAGAAGGAATCCTTAACTTGATAAGATGTAATTAAAAGAATCTCATAAAAATATACTTTATAATAACAGTTCACTAGAAGGAGTCAGCTACATGAAATCTACCAGAATACTTGCTCTCATGGAGTCAAGCAAAGGAAAAGACTCAGAACCAGTGAGAAAGTTGCCTAAGGTGGTAAGGTATAAAATCACCATTCAAAAAGCTATAATGCTGTATGCCTCAGCAATAATCAAACAGGAAATATATAGTAAAATCTATAAAACATATAGGAATAAGCTATTAAAATCATTAAAGACTTGTGTGCAGAAAACTATAATATAAATGGAGACCATAAAAGAAGACCTAATAGAACTCTACATCCAAAAGCAACAGGATATACATTCTTCTCAAGTGCACATGGAACATTCTCCAGAATAGACCACATACTAGGCCACAAAAAGAGCCTCAGAAAATTCCAAAAGATTGAAATCCTACCAAACAACTTTTCAGACCACAAAGGTATAAAACTAGAAATAAACTGTACAAATAAAGCAAAGAGGCTCACAAACACATGGAGGCTTAACAACACGCTCCTAAATAATCAATGGATCAATGACCAAATCAAAATGGAGATCCAGCAATATATGGAAACAAATGACAACAACAATACTAAGCCCCAACTTCTGTGGGACGCAGCAAAAGCAGTCTTAAGAGGAAAGTATATAGCAATCTGAGATCGGGAACAAGACAGGGATGCCCACTCTCTCCACTGTTATTTAACATAGTACTGGAGGTCCTAGCCTCGGCAATCAGACAAAACAATGAAATGCAAGGAATCCAGATTGGTAATGAAGAAGTTAAACTGTCACTATTTGCAGATGACATGATACTGTACATAAAAAACCCTAAAGACTCCACCCCAGAACTACTAGAACTGATATCGGAATACAGCAAAGATGCAGGATACAAAATCAACACACAGAAATCTGTGGCTTTCCTATACACTAATAATGAACCAACAGAAAGAGAAATCAGGAAAACAACTCCATTCACAATTGCATCAAAAAAAAAAAAAATACCTAGGAATAAACCTAACCAAGGAAGTGAAAGACTTACACTCTAAAAACTACAAGTCACTCTTAAGAGAAATTAAAGGGGACACTAACAGATGGAAACTCATCCCATGCTGGTGGCTAGGAAGAATTAATATCGTCAAAATGGCCATCCTGCCCAAAGCAATATACAGATTTGATGCAATCCCTATGAAACTACCAGCACCATTCTTCAATGAACTGGAACAAATAATTCAAAAATTCATATGGAACCACCAAAGACCCCGAATAGCCAAAGCAATCCTGAGAAAGAAGAATAAAGTAGGGGGGATCTCACTCCCCAACTTCAAGCTCTACTATAAAGCCATAGTAATCAACACAATTTGGTACTGGCACAAGAGCAGAGCCACAGACCAATGGAACAGACTAGAGAATCCAAACATTACCAAGACATATATGGTCAATTAATATTTGATAAAGGAGCCATGGACATACAATGGCGAAATGACAGTCTTTTCAACAGATGGTGCTGGCAAAACTGGACAGCTACATGTAGGAGAATGAAACTGGACCATTGTCTAACCCCATATACAAAAGTAAACTCAAAATGGATCAAAGACCTGAATGTAAGTCATGAAACCATTAAACTCTTGGAAGAAAACATAGGCAAAAACCTCTTAGACATAAACATGAGTGACCTCTTCCTGAACATATCTCCCCGGGCAAGGAAAACAACAGCAAAAATGAACAAGTGGGACTATATTAAGCTGAAAAGCTTCTGTACAGCAAAAGACACCATCAATAGAACAAAAAGGAACCCTACAGTATGGGAGAATATATTTGAAAATGACACATCCGATAAAGGCTTGATGTCCAGAATATATAAAGAGCTCACATGCCTCAACAAACAAAAACCAAATAACCCAATTAAAAAATGGGCAGAGGAACTGAACAGACAGTTCTCCAAAAAAGAAATACAGATGGCCAACAGACACATGAAAAGATGCTCCACATCGCTAATTATCAGAGAAATGCAAATTAAAACTACAATGAGGTATCACCTCACACCAGTAAGGATGGCTGCCATCCAAAAGACAAACAACAACAAATGTTGGCGAGGCTGTGGAGAAAGGGGAACCCTCCTACACTGCTGGTGGGAATGTAAGTTAGTTCAACGATTGTGGAAAGCAGTATGGAGGTACATCAAAATGCTCAAAACAGACCTACCATTTGACCCAGGAATTGCACTCCTAGGGATTTACCCTAAGAATGCAGCAATCAAGTTTGAGAGTAATCAGTGCACCTCTATGTTTATCACAGCACTATTTACAATAGCCAAGAATTGGAAGCAACCTAAATGTCCATCGATAGATGAATGGATAAAGAAGATGTGGTACATATACACAATGGACTACTACTCAGCCATAAAAAAAGGGCAAATCCAACCATTTGCAGCAACATGGATGGAGCTGGAGGGTATTATGCTCAGTGAAACAAGCCAAGCAGAGAAAGAGAAATACCAAATGATTTCACTTATCTGTGGAATATAAGAACAAAGGAAAAACTGAAGGAACAAAACAGCAGCAGAATCACAGAACTCTAAAATGGACTAACAGGTACCAAAGGGAAAGGGACTGGGGTGGATGGGTGGGTAGGGAGGGATAAGCGGGGGGAGAAGTAAGGGGGTATTACGATTAGCATGCATTTCGGGGTAGGAGAAAAGGGAGGGCTGTACAACACAGAGAAGGCAAGTAGGGATTCTACAACATTTTGCTATGCTGATGGACAGTGACTGTAAAGGGGTTTATAGGGGGGACCTGGTATAGGGGAGAGCCTAGTAAACATAATATTCATCATGTAAGTGTAGATCGGTGATACCAAAAAAAAAAAAAGGGCAGTTTCTGTGTGGTAACCTCCAATGAGTTCTACACAAGAGTATAAAGGGCATATAAAAGTGTAGGCAAAGGGTCTGTTTGTGTTTATACAGAGGATCAAAGCCTAATTGGGCTACCCCGAAAATGAACTAAGATACGATATGAAAAAGAACTTCCAACATCAGCACTCTCTGGAAGACTCATGCCAGAAGATGATCAGCAAACAACCCCAACAAAGATCCACGCACTGCTACAGCTGTAGATGCACTCATCCCACCAGCTCCTGGACTTGCCATGGGAATGAAGGAGATATCTAAGCTGGCCTGTGCATACAGTAAAACAACAAATTTGACTGGATCTATACTGTTGGAACTCAACCAAGAATTAGGAGAAGTGCAAATTGTAGCACTCCAAAATCTTACAACTACAGACTATTTACTGTTAAAAGAATATAAGGGATGTGAACATTCCCCAGGAATGGGTTGTTTTAATTTGTCTGATTTCTCTCATACTGTTCAAGTTCAGTTGGACAATATCCACCATATCATAGATAAGTTTTCACAAATGCCTAAGGTGCCTAACTGGTTTTCTTGGTTTCACTGGAGATGGCTGGTAATTACAGGTATGCTTTGGTTATGTAACTCTACTCCTATTATGTTAATGTGTGTGCGCAATTTAAGTAGTAGCTTAAAACCTATACATGCTGAAGTTACTCTACAAGAAGATATGTCAAAGAAATAATCAATCTTCTCATGTTTTCTGCCGCCTGCTACTTGTATAGCTTTTCTTCTTCCTTCCTAATTACAACCCTTAAATAGAATTCGTGCCTCATATCAAATTTACCGAGTATCATAATTCTTCCAAGTGGTAAAGATACCTCAAGACAAATGCTGGGCATAGAAGCCACAGGGCATAAATATGCAAAGAAATAAAAAGCTAACCATTTCAAACAATAAGGCTTCTCTCTCACTTACCAACTTTACATTTCCCTGTATGGCCCCGGAAGATGACTGGTTAGCCAGAGACGGGTAAGATTCCTCAAGGGAGGAACAACCTAAGACAGGCACAGTTGCAGGGGGGTCATCAGGTGAGAAATTGGGGATCAAGAGGTGAGGCTTAGAACCTCACACCCCCCGTTCTGAGAGAAATCTTCTGCATACGTGGATGTTTTGTTGCCCTTGTCTAGCTTGGATTAACACATAGTCTACAGGCACACACCTGATCATCTACATTTGCTCTCTTACAACACTAAACTATGTTTTCTACCTTTATCTTGTATCTACCTACCACTTCAGCATTTTATTAAAAATAATAATAATAAAGAGAGAAATGTGGTATCCACATATAAATCAAGTATAAAAATCAAGTGAGTATTCATATTTGAACTGACTGTTTATAGTTCATAATGCATGAGCAAAACCGAAGGTTTCTGTGATGACTGCCCTTGTACTGTTCACCATGTAAGAACTTATTCACTATGTAAGAATTTGTTCTCCATGTAAGAAATTGTTTGTTATGCCTCAGAAGATTGGAGACTGACGAAAATTAGGCTTGGGGTGGATTAATGATTGTTCATTGAGCATTGAGTCCCCTATACAGAATTTTATTGTTGTTATGTTAACAACCATTTGATCAATAAGTATGAGAGATGCCCTCACACACACAAAAAAAAGTACACACTTCCAATGGTAAAATAAGTAAGTAACCGGGATGTAATGTATAGCATAAGGAATATAGTCAAGATATTGTAGGAGCTTGGTATGGTGATAGCTGGTTCCTAGAATTGTCATGTATATAAATGTTGAATCACTATGTTGTACACCTGAAACTAATGTAATGTAATACTGTGTGTCAATTATCCTTCAATAAAAAAATAATTATGTACAAAAAAAAAAAGAAGACCTAAATTTATGGAACAGGCATGAAATATTCTTATTTGGGGGTGCTTAGTATTGCAGATATGAGTTACCTTCCCGCCAAGTGATTTATACATTCTTTATAGTCCCAAACAAAACACCAAGGGATCTGTTTTATTGCATATGGCAGCCCATTTAGAAATAGAGCTGACAGAAAAAAAACAGAGGAAAGGCAAAATAAATTAAGCAGAATCACAAGAGGAAACCTGTACCACCACGCATCAAAACAGCATTTGTAGTACTGGGGTACTGAGACAAATAGAGAAAATTTGATCATTAGAACAGATTGGAAAGCTGGGTGACAGAGTTGGAAAATCAAAATTATTGTAGGAAATATAAACTACTTAGTGGATGTCACAGGAAAAACTGGCTATTCAAGTGAAATTTAAAAATATTGGATCTTGTAGTGAGTTGGGACCTGGGGGAAAATCATTTAAAAAGATAGGACTAGGCGGAGAGAGACAAGTACCATATGATTTCACTTTTATGTGGAATCAAGAATAGAACAAAACAAACCAAAATGGACAAAACAGCAGTAGACTCACAGACACATAGAAGTGGCTGATGGTTTCCATGAGTGGAGCAGATTGGGGTGAGTGGGTGAAATAGGTGAAGGGGGATAAAGAGACACAAAATCTCCATCATAATATAAATGAGTCAGGGGGATGAGAGTACAGCATTGATAATATAGTCAATAGTTCTGTAACATCTTTCCATGTTGACAGTAACTGCACTAGTTGAGATAAGCATTTAATAATGTTTCTGTTGAATCCCTATATTGTATACTTGAAACAAATATAATATTGTATACCAACTATACTTCAATAAAAAATATTTATCAACAACGAAAAAGATCGGAGCAGCAAGTGAGAGTTGCGCACGGTCTTATTTGGGGCCGTGCTTTGACAGGCTTGCAGGATCCGGGTAAATCCCTCAAAGTAAGCTACCATTCAGAGGCAGTGGTGCACCCGAAATGGAAAGGAGGGGAAGAGAGGGGCCTTACCTGTGCAGGTGACATTGCTCAGCAGCGCTGGGGGTCTGACTACTTGGAGGGCAGCACGGGCTCAGTGCCTTTGGTAGCCCTGGAGTTTATCTCATCTGTGCCTAACAGACATGGATGTAGGTTTGTAGGGTATACAAAGCAGGTGGGGTCTAGAGGGCTAAAAATCTGTTCATTGAGATTATGTTTGAAACAACTGGGTATGTAACAATTTAAGTTTGGCCCTGGTGGCTTTTGAACTAATGAAGCCCAGCCTGCTGTGAATCAGTAAATAACTTCAGGCCAAAGTACACAGGTCATCGTCTTGGGCTCATGTATATAACAGACGCTTACTTCACTTTTTCCATGTGCTATATATATTTATGCATACATCTCAGATGGGTTCAGTAAAAATATGAAAATAAATTGTTAGAAAAATAGAATACATTTACAACATTGGGGTGAAAGAAGCCTAAACCTGCAAGTCATCTAAGAAAAGGTTGACTTTGATACTATAAAGTGAGCAAAGTTCTGTATGAGCATTAGCAATAATAACTGGTATTTAGATGGTGTTCATAATAATGTGTATGTAGGCTGACTTATTTAACCCTCACTCCAATTTATGTGCTAGGTACTGTTATTACAATTTCATGGTCAATTACATAACTAATTGTATAACATGCTTACACTAAATTGTTTTGCAGGACTGCCATATAAAGTTGCATATAGGTTACACAGTACATAGCTTCAGGTGTGTGCTCTGGGGAGGGGTGGCATTCCCACAGACTTTGATGGGAATTGTAACTTCCAGGATGATAATTCCCATAAGCTGAACCTCACAGTTTTCTAGCATTCTTAAACTCATTAAGGTCTGCCCCACCTCCATACCTAATGCACTACACCCCTATAGAAATGCCCTCCTGCATCAACCTCATGAACACGTGCTTAGCACTCAAGGCTCAACCCAAAGGGTCCTTTCTCTGAAAGGTCTTTCCTGGCGCAACCTGGCACATCTGAGCTAAAACTGATCTCTTCTTTCTCCATCCTTCCATTCCTCCCACAAACTACTCTCACCACACTGACATTTTATTTGCTTATTTATTTACTTGTCTGGCTCCTTTATCAGACTGCAAGCTGTTTGAGGTCAGGAATTCTTCTTATCCATCTTTGTAAAAATGTTTCCTGATGTAGGGTCTGGTACATAGTAGGTAATTAATTACTATTTTTTGAGTAAATAAATAACAAGGTCCAGAGAGATCTTCTACTGGCTAGCAATCTGTGTGATACACTTTTCTTTGTTCCTATTAAACATTTACTTGAAGGCACATTTGAATTGGAGGCATTCATGGGTGTCTTATCACACATTAATTAGCAAGGAGGCTGTTTTCAGCTATAATATCTTTACAGTTAGCAAAACACCCCTATCAGCACTTACTATTAAACATTATAGATAAATACTGCAACATTAAGTTTTGTGGCACTGCAAATAAAAGGGTGAGCAAGTAACATAATTACACCACGGTGATTTTTTAAATTATTAAATGCTAACACTTCCTTTAAGACCATGCAATTACTTCTCACTGCCTAATGTCTAAAATTTTAAGATGGCTTAGAATGCGATTCATAGCCTGATGCTTGTCCATCTCTCTATGTTTATTTCCTGTCAGCCCCTCCTACTTCCCACTCTCAGAGATGCCAAACCATACATGCACCATATATTCAGACACTTGACAACTTGACATTGTCCTGATCCAATCTCAATTCCTTACATCATCTGTCAACTGCATGCTTTGGCATATTCTGTCACCTCATCCAAGAATATCCTTCCTGCTTGTGTAGGACTTCAAGCTGTTACTCATAATTTTACTCTCCGCTTAAAAGCCACACCACATGCTCTGGGATACCCCTTCCTCTGAACTCAGCAGAACCTTGGGCTCCTTCCCTGCAACTTGTAGGGTCCTGGATGTAAAATTCCATGGTGTTTATCCTATTGATAATTACCACATTTCTCACGTATCTTTCACCTCCTTGAAAGCAAGGATTCAGTCTTGTTCATTTGTGAATCTCCAGGATCCAAGACCATTAGCAATGGCAGCCACATAATAGCCACTTAAGCAATGATTGATGCAGGAGAAACAAGAGTCTGGTTCAGGCCTGTCCTCATCCACTAGTTTTCTGACAAGTTCCCCTTGGAAATGCCACTGCTGCCTCCACAGCTGTGCCAGGTCTGAGACTTGGTTTTCACCTGGTGGTTTAGTAAGGATTCTGTGGAATTCTTTCTACTTCCACAGAATAGAAAGAATTCCAGGAAAACAGACTTCTCTCTACTTTCTCCATGCCTATGCCTCACAAAGCCAGCCCTCTTAGGGCAGCTTCCTAGAAATGCAGGAGCAGAAATGAACT
This sequence comes from Manis pentadactyla, assembly GCF_030020395.1. NCBI lineage: Eukaryota > Metazoa > Chordata > Mammalia > Pholidota > Manidae > Manis > Manis pentadactyla. Next base: position 16,687,106 of record NC_080023.1, read on the forward strand.
GCATCTATTTACTTTTTTTGTTTTGTAATCATTAGCTCTGGTGCTTTTTGATCATTACAAAGAATCTGCTGGATAGTCCACTGGTACAACAGCCTGATGTGTGTCTCCTTCACTTTTCTACAATGAATTATTCAGTTCCCCTCGCAATGCTGCGGATGGGAGCTGCGGGCAGTGTGCAGGCTTAGAAGCATGCTTTTGGCTTAGATGAGGACACAGACTGAATAATTCCACAACTCAAAAGCAACTTCCAAGATAAAAGCTGAATTTATAAGCTGAAAGACACTCTGAACATAGGAGATAAGAAATAAGTAAGTAATGTATTTTAGGTAGTTTTAGTGTTTTATCTTTCTCTCCCCCAAGAACAAAGGAAATGGAATGATTCATCTCAAGGACCATCCGTAGAACTGTGATTTTTGCTCATTTTTCTACTTTTTGTAATTCTAGGTCTACCTAATTTATTGACTGAGTACTAAAAACTATTAAGAAAAAAAAGGAAAGGTCTTTTTTTTTTCAAAAAGTCTACTTAGCTTAGGACCATGCTTCTCAACTGTGTCATTCTAAATATTCACCCAAACTTTACTTTCCTCCCTTTAGGTTATTTCCTATTAACTAGACAACTTTAAAGCTTTTAAAACAAAGTTTCTTTTCATTTAGAACATGTTTATATAAAAAACTGCAAAGGTTGTAGAGAGAATTCCCATATATATCACGTCCAGTTTACTCTTATTAACACCTTGTTACTTTGGCAAATTTATTACACTGTTGATATGTGTGAACCCAAATCCATACTTTATTCAGATTTCTTTCTTCTTTTCTAACTCCTTTTCTGCTCCAGGGTCCCCTTCAGGATACCAGTGACATTAAGATGTCATGTCTCATTAGGTTCCTCTTGGCTATGAGTTTCTCAGGCTTTCCATGTTTCTGATTCCTTGTCTATTTTGTGGAGTATGGAGGAGGTACTTTGTACAATGTCTCTCAGTTGGGGTTTGTCATATATATTTCCCATGATTAGACTGGAGTTATATATTTTTCTCCTCAGGAAATCATGATTTATCACTGCTGATGTTATCCTTAGATCACCTGGTTGAGGAAATAGATGAGATTTCTTAAGTGTGGAGTTATTCTTTTTGCCCCTTTTCTATACTGTGCTCTTTAGAAGGAAGTCACCACATGCAGCCCTCACTTAAGGAATGGGAGTCATGGCTCATGTCGATGAGGGCAGAGTATTCACAAAATTATTTGGAATTTTTCTGCATGGAGATTCATATAATTTCCCCCATTAATTCATTTATTCAAGCATTTATTGATTTCAGCAGGGACTCATGGATATTTTTTACTTTGGGTTGTGATAAAAATACCAAATTATTTTGCTGCTCAAATTATTTCAGTTTTGGCTATTGAAAGTTAACTCACTTGGATTCTATTTCCCTTTGCCATCACTGTATTTTTTTTTTTAATTTGGCATCTCCCTACTTTCTAGCATGACAACATGATTCAGGTTCAGGCTTATCTTGTATATGTTCTGCTCCAGTCCTAAGGTCAACTATTTCTTCAAAAACGCCTGGCTCTATTTATTGAAGAATGGTATTAATAATCCAAATTGGGGCACTTGGTGTACTCACTGCTACTGGGATGTCATTGCTTCTAACCCCTCTGAGCCTACAGAACAACTGTGTATATACCCATATCTATAAATATGTCTATATTTACCTACCTATAACTTTATTAAGCAGAACATGAGTCCATATTAATATGTCTGACTCTAAACTATTACCACATTAATTATTTTTGCCTCCTCACTTTATTTATAATCTCCTATTCAAAAGTGAGTAGCTTGGCTCTCCCATCCACAACCTATTTATGCAATTGTTCAATCCCAGTATCCAGGCATACCTCGTTTTACTGTGCTTTGCTTAATGCACTTCAAATATAGTGCATTTTTTAACAAAAATTAAGTTTTTGTAGCAACCTTAGGTCAAACAAGTCTACTGGCACCATGTTTCCAACAGTATTTGCTCACTTCCTGTTTCTATGTCACATTATCATTATCACATTTCTAACTTTTTCATTATTATTATATTTTTTTATCAGTGATCTTTGATGTTACTATTGTGATTGTTTTGAGGCACCACTAACTATACCCATGTAAGACAGAAAACTTAATCAACACATATGTGTGCCCTGACTGCCCCACTGTCTCTCTGTCCCATTCCCCTTTCTCTCTCTCTCTTCTCAAGCCTCCCTGTTCCCTGAGACAATAATATTGAGTCTGGGTCAGTTAATAACCCTACAATAGCTTCTAATTGTTCAAGTGAAAGGAAAAGTCACAAGTCTATCATTTTATATCAAAAGCTAGAAATGATTAAGCTTAGGGAGGAAAGTATGTCAAAAGCCAAGACAGGCTGAAGAAAAAAACCTATGTTCTTGTGCCACAGTTAACCAAGCTGTGAATGCAAAAGAAAATTTATTAAAGGAAATTAAAAGTGCTATTCCAGTGAGCACACAATTGATAAGAGAAGAAAAGAGTCAGATAGCTGATCCGGATAAAATTTGTGGTCTGGATAGATCACACCAGCCACAACAGTTCCTTAAACCAAAGCCTAATTCAGAGCAAGGCCCTAACTCTCTTCAATTCTATGAGGGCTGAAAGAGGTGAAGAAGGTACAGAAGAAAAGTCGGAAGCTAGCAGAGGTTATTTCATTTAAGGAAAAAAGTCATCTCCATAACAGAAAAGTGCAAGGGGAGGCAGCAAGTGATGCAGAAGCTGCAGCAAGTTATCCAGAAGACCCAGCTAGGGTAACTAATGAAGGGGGCTACACTGAACAACAGGTTTTCAGTGTAGATGAAACAGCCTTCTACTGGAAGAAGATGCCATCTAGGACTTTCATAGCTAGAGAGAAGTCAATGCCTGACTTCAAAGCTTCAAAGGATGGACTGACTCTCTTGTTAGGGGGTAAATAGAGCTGGTGACTTGAAGTGGAAGTCAGTGCTCATCTACTATTTCAAAAATCCTAGAGTCCTTAAGAATTGGCTAAATTTCTTCCCCTGCCTATAAATGGAACAGCAAAGCCTGGTTGATAGCACATCTGTTTATAGCATGGTTTCCTGAATATTTTAAGGCAACTGTTGAGAATTATCACTCAGACAAAAAGATTCCTTTACAAATATAACTATTCATGGACAATGCACCTGGTCATCCCAAAGCTCTGATGGTGATGTACAAGATCAATGTTGTTCTCATGCCTGCTAACACAACATCCATTCTGCAGCCCATGGACCAAAGAAAATTTTGATTTTCAAGTCTTTTTAGGAAACACAGTTCATAAGGCTAGAGCTGCCATAGATATGGTACCTCTGATGGATCTGAACAAAGGACATTGAAAACCTTCTGGATGGGATTCAACAAACTAGATGTCATTAAGGACATTCTTGATTCATGGGAAAAGGTCCAAATATCAACATATGAACAGGATTTGGAAGAGTTGATTCCAACCCTCATGGATGACTTTGAGGGATTCAAGACCTTAGTAGAGGAAGTAATTGTAGATGTGGTGGAAATAGCAAGAGAACTAGATAGAAGCAAAGCCTGAAGGTGTAACTGAATTGCTATCTCATGATCAAACTAGAACAGATGAGGACTTGCTCCTTATACACGAGCAAAGAAAGTGGTTTCTTGAGATGTCATCTATTACTGGTAAAGATGCTCTGAAGATTGTGGAAATGACAAAAAAGGATTTAGAATATTAATTTAATTAAATTTATTTGATAAACCAGTGGCAGGATTTGAGAAAAATGACTATACTTTTGAGAGAAGTTCTACTCTAGGTAGATGCATTGCATGCTACAGAGAAATTGTTCATGAAAGGAAGTCAACTGATGCAGTAAACTTCATTGTTTTCATTACCACAGCCACCCAGCCTTCAGCAACCACCACCCTGATCAGTCAGCAGCCATCAACATCAAAACAAAAACCTCCACCAGGACAAAGATTGCAACTAGCTGAAAACTCATAGAATGGTTGGCATTTTTTGGAAATAAAGTGTTTTTAATTAAGGAATAGACATTATTTTTAGACATAATGCTATAGCACACTTAACAGACTATAGTGTAAACATCATTTTTATACACACTGGGAAACCAAACAATTCATTTGACTTGTTCTTTTACAATATTTGCTTTATTGCAGTGATTTGGAACCAAACCTGTAGTATCTCTGAGGTCTGCCTATATATGCATGGCAATATCAGAACCCCCATGAGAAACAGCTCATTTATTTTTCAAACTATATTTCATCTCTAACTTTGAATTTTCTCAAACCTGGAAGAAATTGCATCAAGAAGAGAGATGATGTTAAGACAAGTTCAATGAGACAAAACCTACTAAAGCTAATGTATATCCAGCAGACCTGATAAAGAACATGGGAGAAGGTTCTTGAGTTAATGCTATTTTGATTAGGTAGATTTTAATAGTAAAATAGAACCAATAAATCACAGTCATATATAAAACAGGAATTAGGAAATACACAAGGAGCATGACTGTTGGCAGTGAGGAAATGAACTCATACCAGGAGACTACAGATTTCAGAGAACAGAGAAAAGCAAAAAAACTAATGGTCAGTTAAACAGTTAAAGGCTGGGAGATGTACTGAAAGTAGAGAAATAGGTTCAAGGGTTGGGCCCTCAATCCAGAATCCATGGCAAGGGAAGGATTGATGGTATCTGGGCAAAGGGTCTCATCAATACTTCATCTTAGGGATTTTACATAGGCTCTGGAAAGAAAGTCTAAGTATGAGTGGCTTAAAGCTAATAAGTTAAAAAAAAAAAAGAGCATTGGGCTAAACCTAACATTAAGTAATGTCCTACAGGACCCAACACAAATCCTTCTGGGCTCCTAGATAGGGGTTCCTCAACTGTATCTCACACTAGAATGTTCATACTCCCACAGTTCTCATCAGATATTACAGTTATTTGTTTATGTTTGTGACCTAGGGAGCAAGGTCTGTAAGGACAAGGACCATGACTTAGTTCCTTTGATCCTCAGCATTTGGCAATATGCTTGGCGATAAGCAGTAACTAGATACATGTTGAATAAACAGAACAGAGAGAAAGCGACAATTCTAGACACTGAGAATTTATGAACAAAGAGTTAAAAAAAAAAAATCTCCCTCCAGCACTAAATCAATGCCCTTCCATTGATTAAGAAGGTGGGCCCTTTCCATGTTGATTTTTCCAATGACTTTTTTAAAAAGTTTTATTGCTGCAGTCATAGGTAAATCAGTAACCTATCTGCAATGACTAACGTCTATTAATAAAATAGATACTATTGGAGAATTTCATTAATCCTATTTTTCTGCAGTCCCAGTGACAGGTAACTCACTAGCATCCTACATCTATTTTAAGGGAGGTACAGATAAAGACTTCTATTATTAAGTGTTTCCATTGTACTCCAATTTCTGCATGATGCATCATGAATATATTTAACTGCATTATTCTTTTCTGTCAATAATTCCATCTTTGGAAGTTGTTTTGATGATGCAAAGGACTAGAGGGTAGATATTTTGAGCTTGTCCTCCAATTAAAAGATGTCACTAGTTTTCTGTACACTCAGAACACAGGCAACTTTTATCACTGGGAGCGTTTATTACAAAATTATATAAACACTGAGATTTTAATACATCCTTCCAGACTGAGTGAGGAAAAATATGACATCCCAAAGTCCTGTGATTGGGAGAAAAGTGAACTTTGATAAGTTTAGCGAGACTTTCAATTTCTGGACTGCTGGCACTGTTTTTCCCAACAGTTAATTTAACTTTTGCATAATCCTATATGAAATATTTGAGGGTGTGGAATACATGAAAATGGTCTTTTTATTTTTTTGCTTTCAAATATATTTGTAATTTTATGTAGGTAGGCAAAGTACTTAAAAGAGTACTTCTGAAGCATATCTATTCTCATAAATATAGGTTTGGATTGATAACACAGGGAAAGTCACTTAGCTTCCTGGACTTTGGCCAGCTCATCTCTAAAAAGGGATAGCACTAACTTGACTGTATTTCTTATTTGAAGAAAGAAAGATTTGAAGAGCAGCTGAGATCTCTTCTAGCACTTGAACTTGACAGGAGAGAAATTGACCAATGCATCACACTTACTTTCCTGGAGCACAAAAATCTGTTGCCTGTCTTTTTCCATCCCTATTTCCAAAACACACATATATAAAGACTTTTCTCTCTTAATAAGAGGCTTAAAAGTACTTCTGAGACTGAAGGTGAAACAAAAATAACTACAAATGCAGTTGAAAATTTTAGAAACATGAGTCAGCCGACACTCCCATTATATATCTCATTTAAGGAAACAAAATTTCTAACAAAAAATTCACTTGAAAAGCCATTAAAAAGCTGGTATGTACAAATTATCCATTTAATATCTGTAAAGTTCTTTGTAAGAAAATGTTTTTACTTAACCCAAAATATGTTTTAGTTTTGGCTAGAAAAAAACTTGACAAGTTGAAGCAAATGAAAGGAACTAGCCTTTACCACGGGCTCCCTGCTTCCTCGATGCTTTCCACATATATTCAGAAAGAAAGAGAAGTAAAGGTGTGTGTCCAGGTGGATGAGAAGTTCACTCCAAGTTGGAATTTTAAGAAACGCTTGTCAATAGAGTTGAGAGTTAAGTTTCCACAGGAAATTTATTCAAATCAAAAAGGCCTAGATGCGGAAAACACAAATCTCCCTGCCATTCCCCAGTTTAAATAAAGGGAGGCTTATGAAATACAGGGCATGATTGTAGGAAGGTTAGTTTGAATGTAGACAGAATATGCTGTATGTATGTATATATGAATGTACAGAGCAGAGACGGGCTAGCTGCTGACCAATCTTCTCTTCATCCTCCAGGGTTCACGTCAACAGAAGAAACACACTTCAGGAAACTACAGTCAGGCATGGCATTGAGAATAAACGATGACCAAAGACTCAGACAGAAGTAAAAGAAGCCAGGTCTGGATCATAAAAACCTCCTAGTCCGATCCTTTAAGCAACAACTTTGGAAATTTGGTGCTGAAAGCTGTGGAGCCCCAAGAGCAAAGGAAACTGGGCCCTAAATGCCATTTGACATACAGATTTATGCTTATCAGAGACACCCCCTGGGACTTTAGAGGTTAGAAAAAAACATTTTTCTGACAAGCCACCTATGTTTTGGCATTTACTGGCTTATCTGTGTTACCATTATTAATGTGCTAAGTGTTGCCTTAACTAATATACTAAGATTCATCTTGCTGTAGATTTAGATGGCATTTTACACAATGCATTCACAACTAAACTGCCTGCAAACCCACAATTAAAACTCAGGGAGGAATACTAGATGCAGGGCAATAACTGATTAAATGAAAAAAATACAGATCATGTATCTTGGGAGAATCACAATATCACAGACCCATTGGCTAACAGTTAATTTTTTCCAAGTCCCTGGCACACAACCTTAGGTGGCCATTTTACTTCCAAAGATAGGTTACCTACAGTATCCAGGGGTAGCTAATTGTGATTTTGACAATATCTGACAGAAAGTTTGCTTTATAGTTGAAATTTATTATTACAATTTTCATCTTACATGGATGGCCACTTCTAAGAAAAATATTGAAATGTAATATCAATAAATAGAGTATATCTACTGATAGAAATCATTTTATTAATTCCTCAATACTTCCTTGGACAAATGTACAAATATCATTACTGGTGATATGTTACTGGTTCTTCAGCCAAGATTTCATTCTGTGAGTTCACAGCATTGAGCAGATACATGTGTGACTGGTTAACTGAAAGTTCTCAATTTCTTACAGTATAACAAGAAATAAATTATTTTTTCTTATAATAACTTAAATATTTATTCAATAAAAATGCCTTTAAAAAATTCTGTATTATAGCTCTTTCCCACCTCTGGATAATATCTGGAGATCAACCCAAGCTCTTGAGTCACTTAGGTTTTAAGGAAGAGTTCTGTTTTGGTGTCTAAGATTCACTTTCCTCTTTGAATTGCTTCAATCCAGCCACATAAACACTTCATTCTCAAATGCAAACTTCTCCCCTGCAGCCCTGCCCAGGCTGTATTCCAGCGTTGAGGAGCTACAGTGGGGCAGGACAAGCCACTCACTCTCTCCCCTCTTCTCTTCCTCTTACCTCTTCATCCGACTCATTCGGCTGCTTCGGATTCTTCCAACGTCTAGGCAGGAGAGGAACCGAAGAGAATGAAGGGGTCGTGGGAGTTTTATTTACAGAGAACTTCTTAGAAGTTCTCCCTTGGCTTTAGATTTCCCCTTTGGGTGAGGAATACAAATTCTGGCTCTCCATTGGGACATAAATGGGGTCCCCACGGGGCCATCTGTAGTGCACATTTCTCAGTCATGGTGGGACACTCACCAGCAGACCTCTGGTCACAGTTCCTGTACCTCCTGCTGTACCTTCCATTCAAATCTAGCCCACAGACACTAAGCCTTGGGGTCCCTTTGCCCAGTAGACAGCTCTTTTAGTCGAGGTCCCCTTAGATGGGTTGTAACTATCTCCTTAAAGCACCTGCTAGGCCAAGGGAAAATCAAAATACATCTTTGCAGGTCACTTCAGGTGCTCCATTCCCTGTCTATCCTGCTCTCCCATCACAAGAAGCTCTAGAGAGTCATCCACCCTCAGGGTTCTCCAAGGACAAAGCAGGACTGGTCTCTGCTTACTTCTATGCACAGCACTGACTCCTCAGGACATCAAGATCTCCTAAGAACTGCATCCCTGCACTCCATTCTATACACCAGACTGGCCCTTGCGTTTCCACTGCTCAGCAAGCTTCTGGCAGGGAGTCCTGTCTTCCCACCTCACAGTCAACACGATACCTTTGAGATGGTCTCTTGAAATATCTTTTTTTCACTTGAATGGAGCACATCCTTCCCATTTACAGAGGGTGGGAGAGAAGCCAAGGTTAGCCTCAGCAGACCTAAGTTTCACCACCATTGTAACAAATTCCACCTTCCAAAAATGTTTGACTTCTTTTTAATAGGATGGATGAAAGGTCAAATGATCACTTAGACACTCTGAGGGGCTTGTCAGGTAGCTTCAGCCCTGTGCTTTGATGCTAGAGCCCACATATAAAGATAACAGAAAAAAGGTTCATTCTATTCCCTATTAAACATGCAAAGAGGGTACTCACGTGGTCTGTGTGAAAAACTTACAATCGCTATCTCCATTAATCTTTATGAGAATTTTATGTGGTAAAGAGGATCGCTCCCCAGTGTCAAGGATGATGAGATAGCAATTTACTAAATAGACCCAGATTATCAAACACCTTGCAAGTGACCAGTCTGTTACCCTGCCCACAGTTCCGTATGCCTTTCTCTTAACTGCCTCAATGTTAAAAGATTCATAAGAAGACAAACAGGGGACACAATTGCTTTAATTAGTATGAATTTGGTCATTAAAATCTAGGATAATTAACCAGAAATATATTAGAAGTTGTGAGGGATTGACTTTAAAAACTAATAATCTTCTAAATACCAGTGACAACACCATAGAAAACACAATAGGAGAAAAATATCTTAAATGATCCATTCTTCTTTGCTGATCTTTGAAAATTAAGCCGGTTCCTTTAAATAGTATTCCTTCTCCAGCTGGCTGGTTGTGAAGCCCCCTCAGCAGGGGTACTGGGCACGCTCTCACAGGAGGAGAAGCGCTCCTTCCTGGTTCTGCTGTGCTACTGGACAGGATTTCCCCAGGGCACGTGCTCTCTCCACACCATACTCCCGTCTTGCACAGCAGCCAGCAGCCCCTCCAGCATGCTCTCCAGGCAGGTCTGTACTACAGCACCTCCACTGAGGCACCCCGGGAACGGCTTCCCCTAGACTCACTGCCCTTCCCTGTCCAATGAGCTAAGGATCTTAACACTTGGGGTGAGGGGGTTCTATCCACAACTGTCCCAAAGCAGCTAGGTTTTTGTGGAGGAAGAAAGGAACAAAACTTGAAAGCAGCAATGACGGTGAAGGAGGACACCCCACCTCCTGGTTCTGTGGTCCTGGCAGAGAGGGTGGAGAACAGCACCATTTGACAAGCCTGGAGGGGAAGCTCACAGGCACACGAAGAGGTGTGGACTTCAGGGACTTTGCCAAGGACGGCTCTGCCCTCCAGGGGACATGGGGAAAGACGGGGAGGTTGGAGGAGGGCAGAAGACTGGAGCAATCGGAGTATGGAGACAAGCTTTGGGGATAAGACTCCAATGATGATGGCTGACAGGGAGGTATAGGATTTTGTGAATAAATATTATTATGAGTGGCAACATTGTTAAACACCAACTTTTTTTTTTATAGCGCAGACTGCATTCTACACAATTCAGAAGTCAACACACCCTCTGTATTTTCCCAATGACCACTCATTGAGAGAAACTTCTAAGAAAAATTATTCTTTTCATATGTTACAAGCTACAATATTAGAAGTATTTTGTACTATTACACAAATATTAAAATACCACAGTGTAACTAAAAATGAAGAAGCGGGACCGGATGTTTCACATCCTACCAAGCTATCTAATAGCTTTGGATTCCACTGCAAGTGGAAGTTTCCATCTCTGGAAGGAGCTCAGGAGATTGGGGGTGAGACTACAGGCAATCAGAGAACGAGAGAAGGGATGTCTTGGTGCTGGAGAGGAGCTGACCTGTTATCAGGAGTCAACAAAGAAAAACCTGGGGCCTAATCAGGGGCTGGTGACAATAGTAAATCAACCATGTTCTGTCCTTGCTGCAGGGTCCAGTGGGACAGCTCAGCCTGGGGACATGGAACCAGAGAGTATGGCTTCAAACCTCAGGGGAAAAGGGCCTACCCCAACTCTGGCAAAAGGGCAGACAGGCAGCACCCTCCAAGCCAGTGCTGCCATCTTCATTCTCGGCTTGGGCTTCATCAGCTCTTGCCTGATCCAGCATGACTGGTCTCCCTGGCTCCAGGCTCAGCCTGCTTTAGTCTTCTTAACACACTGTAGTCAAAGAGTGGTTTTCTAAGTGCCAATCTGATCACTGGCATCCCTATCTTATAATATTCAGTAGCTTCTATTGCTTCAATCTTCCTCTAATGGGCATGTAAAAGAGGTCACGTCTCCTTTATTTAGAGTAGACTGCAGGTTCAAATTTAGCCTTGATACTTACAACTATGTGATATTGGGCAAGTTATATAACTTCCTTACACTTTTTCTCCTCTGTACCTGAGACATTGCATGCTCTGGGGCACCATGCATGTGAACCATAAAAAGCACCCTATGAAGCAGGGCAATGAGCCAGCCAGAAAATACACACTTCACATGATTGTCAGGAAAACTAAGTGATTTAGTGCCCAGGAAGTATGTAGAACAGTGCTTGACACATACTCAGCCTTCAGTAAAAGCCAACTCTAATTATTATTACTCCTCTGTCATTTCTCTATGTGACTCTTATTTCCCATTCTTATCCAGTTACACACACACACACACACACACACACACACACACACACACACACACATATTTTTAAACAAAGCTTTTTCATACTTCAGGCTTCAGAACCACTTTCTTTCAGTCCACAAGCACTCCCTTCCCCAAACCCCAAATGATGAACTTCTACGCATCCATCAGATCCTGGCCTAGATGCTCCCTCTCTGCGGTCTTCCCTGAACCCACTCAGTGTTTATTCCCACCTTTTCATTAAAGCTGTATTGAGTCTGAGCCTCTGTTGTTACAATGAATCCTCTCAACTGTTATTAGTCTTTCTTGTTTATAGCCCTTCACAAGAAGAATGTGTCCCAAATTATGCCATTAGTTACACCACCTTCAAAACTTGTGCCATACTCTCCTAAACTCTTACTGTAACTGAATGCTTTTCTCCAAATCAACTCACAATTTCACTTACATAAATGAATTTCAAAAGAAACTTTATATAACTATCATAAATTAGTATAGTTATATAAATCTAGAAATAAGTAATGATTCCAATATAACAAAAAAAATCCTTGTCTATCTACCAGCCAACTCATACGATACCACAATTCTGGTGAGAAACTCTGTATTGATATATAACAACTCTGTGGGTGTGGAAATATCTCTAAAAACATTCCCAGTAGCTACTACAATGTTGGACAACTCAGCAAAAGTTTCTTGAATTGCCACAATATTTCAGAAAGTCCTGAGTTCAAATTTTGACTTTAAAAAGGGGAAAGGAGACTACAGATCTTTACAAGTTTAACAGTTTAGTAGCAGAGTGAGATTTGGCAGGAAAAAATTCACCTGTGAATCATTTGTCAATGGAAATAGAATTTTCAAATTTGGAACTGATGATCCAGGTTGTCTATATAAAAGCAATGTGAAAAAAATATTCTCTGAATCAACCATGAAGAAAAATTTTTATCACCCCCCAAGGAACTACTACTTTTGTGGTTTGGATATTGAGAACTACAAAACTGTCTTTGGCCAGTAGGTAGATTAGACCCCAATACGTACCTTTTCCTTAAGAACAGCTCAAGGCCTTAACACTGTGCAATCTGCATATTCTTTTTCTCTTAGTGTTACTCCACTTTCAAATTTTCTCTGGTCCTTTTTTGTTATGCTTTATTATTTTAACTTATGTTTTTTCCCATAATTTATCTAAATTTCTAGCAAACCAGATATATAACTATTAAATAAATTAAATAAACAACCAAATAAATCAATGGATGAATTGGTGGATGGATAAATAAACCAAGTCATGATCAGCTGAGTGAGCTATGCTGATGTACTGAACCAATTCTGCTAGGGGAAAATTAATAGACAAGAAATTGGGTGAGATGTCAACTAAAAAGCCCCCTGATGGGACAGTATTTTTTTCACTTCCTTGTGTCTTGTTTCAATGATTTGAAGGCATAGGCTACTGACATGAAAACCAGTTTAATTAAAAACTTGGGATTTAGCTTCTCAGGAATAACAAATGTGCAGATGAGAGACGCTACAAATGGGTGGTGGGCACACCAGTAAAGCAGATTATGCACCTCTATTTCACACTGACGTGGAAGGCGCAAATGACACAAAGCAAAGAGTGACTCTTATTCACAAGAAAACAGATACAAAACCTAGCTGCCAAACATAGCCAGGAAAGGTGCAAAATCAATTTTCTTTGCTCTTTAAGCATTAAAGTCACTGCTCCCATGGGGGATTGGCTTAACTATAAGGTTATGTAATATTGTAATTTTTATTAAAACATATTAAAAGTCTTGAAAATATTACATAAACACTGATAATTGAAAACTAATGGAACTATGTGATAGCATAAATGGTACCTTTAAAGATCAAACAAATCATTGAGGAAAAACATACCTAGAGTACTTTCCTGTTTTATTTCATAGAAATCTCTTGGGATTATATTTATTTGTTACATGAAATATAAATGTATATAAAGGAAGAAATAATGTAGATATAGTAAAGGGCTGTAATATCTTTGAATTTATAGAAGGATTCTACAAACTTCTGCACAATGTAAGGGAGCTATCATTTTTAGGAAGCTTATTAAAATTGATGATTATAGTCCCTTTGAAATAGAACATTATAATGTATGCATAAGTACTTTGAATTCAGAGTTGATAAATGTAACCATTACTTTAAAAGCTGATTTTTCTTCCAAATAATATCTAGACTGTTTCACTGATTTCTCTCCTCTCTTCTCTCCCTCTCTCTCTCAAATATACATATGCACAAGAATAAATAATCACAAAGCACATTTTTGCCTCAAATTTTGGAAAACCAAGTATCCAGAAACACAGACAGTAATTTACAACTCTGTAAAATTTGAGATAATCAGAAATTCAAGTTCATATACAGAGTCACTAATAATGGATTTCTCTATAAGCCATGAAGGTATTAAACCGTAGAGCTACAACAGCAGCAATTAAAACCAGCTAAAAGGTATTTAAGCATTCAATCTCTGTGCTACCAATCCTTCAGAAGAGGTTTATGTCTTCGTGCTCAATCTGGAAAACCCTGCTTTATAGGACTATCATGGAAACTACCAAGGTACAATTTCACTTAACTTTTAACTTTTTCACCTTAATTTGAAGTGTGCATAGGCAAGAAAACTGGTTTAGGAGTGAAATATCCTAGGGTTAGTCTCTTAAATCCACCACTCATTAGCTGATGTAAGTGAAATATCTTAGTTTTAGACTCATAAATCCACCACTCATTAGCATATTTGATATTTAGTGACTGACTTTTAAAAGAACTTCCCAGAACCTTAGTTACTTAGCTATTTTTTTTGAAATAAATAAATAAAGAGACATACCTCCTGAAAGCTGTTAGCCTGGCCTCTCCTAGAGACGGGGCTCCTTTATGAAATTCCTTACGCTGAGACATAGTCTCTCAAGCTTCAGTGTGCTTTGAGTCAAATGCCATAAATTAGATCTTCAACCCGACCAGCGAAAAAGACCAGCTAACAGAGGAGAGATGAAGATCAACACCTCTTACTTAGCTCAACGGCAGAGCAGCGCCTACGAGCTGATTGCACACAAGGCTGCACTGAAGTTCTCGAGCAGCAAATCCTCCCAGGTCATCAAGAGACACCTGTTGCTCATCTGACCTGAGCTCCTGCACCTTTTCAAGAAGCTGCCAGAATTCACAGCCAGAAAGCAACTGGCTCAGTAGGCAAAAGGACTGTACACTAGGATGTGATTTGTCTTTTATCAAATCCCCATAGTCCCACAGACATGCACTGATGTACATTTTCAAAATATAAAAGGTGATAAACGCAACATTCAACATTCATTAAGCAAAAACAAACAAAACAACCAATAATATTAACAATTCTATTTGCTCTAGGAAGATTAAATTAGACAAAGTAGACCAATTCAATCATTATTTTGTTACTAAAAAGTGCATGCAAGTATAATGGCATTGACTTAATAGAGATTAATAAGTTTATCACACTAGTAAATCCTATCTTAATGTATGAAAAAGAAATCTAGGAAATGAAGAGTTGTATTGGTCTTTCTTTTATTTCAAACTCAACACTAAAATTGCATCATGAATCTTATGTAAAAATGTCTGTAACTATTCGCCTGAGACTTAAAATTTCACCTGTGACCTTGACAAATTAAAACCTGTTAAATTCATGGAACCCCAGGAAAATGTGATTCAAGATTTCCAAATGATGATGACAGTAGTCACATATTTTACCCCATTCTCAACATTCATGGTGATTCACATATTTCTTAGTTTCATCTTTTTAACTCTGTATTCAAAGCTTTGTAAACACAGATCCAAGTAAAGTCTTTAATGCATAAGAATAAGAATAATAATGAAAACTTTATGGAGACCCTCTAATGTCTAACTTCTACATTTGTTATAATTCAATGTATCCTTGCATTCTTTACATTCTTGCCACACAACTTCATATTCTCTAGTTTTCCCAAAATGTTAGAATTCTATAGTCATGAAATTCTGCCTTAGTCAGTGATAAGTATGAAAAATATTTAGTTTGATGACTGCCTTACTGACTTAAATCAGTATCAGTGAACTAACTATAGAATTTACTCTTAGACCCCTCTTGTCCTAATGTACACACACACACACACATGCACACATGAAATGCTTGCCCTAACTTGAGAAAAATCACAGTTCAAAGAATATGCAAACAAATAACTTTTCATGGCTTCTGAACATGTAAGAAATAAGTTACAGAATCCCCATTTGGAAAGGAACTCAGTACTTTTACCCTTACCTGTAATTTATCTCCTTCGTTTTATTTGAATGAAGGCAAGTCACCATTGTGCCTCAATTTCTCCTGTGATCCTTATATATTGACCTTTCTCTCAATTCCCATTTAGAGAAAAAGGGGAAAAAAACAGTCTAGGGAACTGAATAGAAGGCCCCTCTCAAACCTCCCAGGCCTGGGTGGCAATGATCTTCACCTCTGCAGCAATTAAGGGCTGTGGTCTTCATATATCACCTTTTGGAAACACAGAAATGTGCTTTTTTGCAAAGGCAGTGTACATCCAATACCATGTAGACTTATTGTCTGTCTAGACATCTGGATTAATTAAGTTTAAATATTGCTATCAGCACTGTCCTGGTTATTGCAATACACCTACTTTCTTTTACATAAAGTTCAAACTTTCCCTTGCTAAAATTTTTTAAATAACTTCCCTACTCTCTTTCTGTCTCTCTCCATCACTCTGTCTCTCTATATAGATACACAGATAGGTGAGATAAATACATACGTGTATATATACATACACACACACACACACACACACACACACACACATATATATATATATATACACACATATATCACACACATACACACTATACCCTAAGGCAGATGGCTTGCTGAAGAATGTAACTAAGTATGATATCTACCTAGTGCCACCTAAATCCTCAAGCTAAGGTTTGAAGTTATGAAAGCAGCATAAAGGAGACATTTCTTTATGAAAATCATAGTATTGTACTAGTTTAAATCCCATTACTATCAGAATAAAGCTGAAAACAGGGCACACTCATTTCCACTTCAAAGTCTGATACCTGATGAAAATGGAAATTAGCATTTTCCCCTAATTAACAGCCTGGTCTAGAGTGAGAAAATTGGAGTGAGGGGAGAGTACTCTTTTCATGAAAGAATTAATAACCAGACACAAAATAGGTTAGATCTTACCTAATGAACTCAAACTGCACAGCTGTCACAAAAGAGAAATGAGCAAACAATTCTTGGCCTGTGAGTCTTTTTTCTAAGAACACACAAACAACAGGATCTCAGCTTTTGAGTGGCAAGAGAGGAACTTTTTGAATATTTACAACCTTTTTAAAGTCAGATCTTCTGATTTAACTAAGACTGCCTCTTAAACATTCCCCGAATCCACAATACTCCTTTTCTCCAAAACTTTGCCTAAGTTCTCTTTATCTGAAATGCCACTACTTTTTCCTCCACTACTATCTCTTTGGGGAATTAATTACAAAATCAGAAATGTGAGTTTTACCTTTAATAAGGGAATTCATTTTCTTATTAAAAATACTTGAAATTGACATAATTTAGACTAAAGGATAAAAACCTGACTATATTTTGCACATAATAACCCCTAGCTTGTCCTAAGGAGTGCCTTCATTTCCATGTAAAATCACATAGTTCTTAATGCATTCTAATTTTAAGAAATGTATACCTATAATTATGGAATCTATGCTTATTAGTTCTTCTACATAAATATCTGTTCTTTACTATTTTTTTAAATATTATTTTTATTTTGGTATCATTAATATACAATTACATGAGCAACATTGTGGTTACTAGATTCCCCCCATCATCAAGTCCCCACCCCAGACCCCATTACAGTCACTGTCCATCAGCATAGTAAGATGCCATAGAGTCACTACTTGTCTTCACTGTGCTATACTGCCTTCTCCGTGCCCCCCCCCCATATTATCTGTGCTAATTGTAATGCCCTTTATTCGCCTTATCCCTCCCTTCCTACCTACCTCCCCCAGTCCCTTTCCCTTTGGTGACTGTTAGTGGGTTCTGTGATTCTGCTGCTGTTTTGTTCCTTCAGTTTTTCCTTTGTTCTTATACTCCACAGATGAGTGAAATCATTTGGTATTTCTCTTTCTCTGCTTGGCTTGTTTCACTGAGCATAATACCCTCTAGCTCCATCCATGTTGTTGCAAATGGTAGGATATGTTTTCTTCTTATGGCTGAATAATATTCCATTGTGTATAGGTATCACATCTTCTTTATCTATTCATCTACTGATGGACACTTAGGTTGCTTCCATTTCTTGGCTATTGTAAATCGTGCTGAGATAAACATAGGGGCGCATATGTCTTTTTCAAACTGGGCTGCTGCATCCTTAGGGTAAATTCCTAGGAGTGGAATTCCTGGGTCAAATGGTATTTCTATTTTTAGTTTTTGAGGAACCTCCATACTGCTTTCCACAATGGTTGAACTAATTTACATTCCCACCAGCAGTGTAGGAGGGTTCCCCTTTCTCCACATTCTTGCCAATATTTGTTGTTGTTTGTCTTTTAGATGGTAGCCATCCTTACTGGTGTGAGGTGATATCTCATTGTGGTTTTAATTTGCATTTCTCTAATGATTAGCAATGTGGAGCATCTTTTCATGTGTCTGTTTGACCATCTGAATTTCTTCTTTGGAGATGTATCTGTTCAGCTTCCCTGCCCAGTTTTTAATTGGATTATGTGCATTTTGTTTGTTGAGGTGCATGAACTCTTTGTATATTTTGGGTGTCAACCCCTTATAGGATATGTCATTTATGAATATGTTCCCCCATGCTGTAGGATGCCTTTTGGTTCTACTCATGGTATCCTTTGCTGTACAGAAGCTTTTCAGTTTGATATAGTCCCACTTGTTCATTTTTGCTTTTGTTTACCTTGCTCATGGAGATATGTTCATGAAGAAGTTGCTCATGTTTATATTCAAGAGATTTTTGCTTATGCTTTTTTCTATGAGTTTTATGGTTTCATGACTTACATTCAGGTCTTTGATCCATTTCCAGTTTACTTTTGTGTATGGAGTTAGACAGTGGTCCAGTTTCATTCTCTTATATGTAGCTATTCAATTTTGCCAACACCAGCTGTTGAAGAGGCTGTCATTTCCCCATTGTATATCCATAGCTCCTTTATCACATATAATTGACCATGTACACTTGGATTAATATCTGGACTCTCTATTCTGTTCCACTGGTCTATGAGTCTGTTCTTGTGCCAGTACCAAATTGTCTTGATTACTGTGGCTTTGTAGTAGAGCTTGAAGTTGGGAAATGAGATCCCCCCTGCTTTACTCTTCCTTCTCAGGATTGCTTTGGCTATTTGGGTCTTTTGTGGTTTCAAATGAATTTTAGAACTATTTTCTCTAGTTCATTGAAGAATGCGGTCAGTATTTTGATAGGGATTGCATAGAATCTGCAGAATGCTTTAGGCAGGATGGCCATTTTGACAACATTAATTCTTCCTACCCAGGAGCATGGGATGAATTTCCATTTATTAGTGTCCTCTTTAATTTCTCTCAAGAGTGTCTTGTAGTTTTCAGGGTATAGGTCTTTCACTTCCTTGATTAGGTTTATTCCTAGGTATTTTATTCTTTTTGATGCAGTTGTGAATGGAATTGTTTTCCTGATTTCTCTTTCTCTTAGTTCTTCATTAGTGTATAGGATTGTGTATTCATTTTGTATCCTGCAACATTGCTGAATTCAGATATCAATTCTAGTAGTTTTGGAGTGGAGTCTTTAGGGTTTTTTCTATACAATATCATGTCATCTGCAAATAGTGACAGTTTAAGTTCTTCTTTACCAATTTGGATTGGTTGTATTTCTTTGTTTTGTCTAATTGCCATGGC
Source organism: Manis pentadactyla (assembly GCF_030020395.1). NCBI lineage: Eukaryota > Metazoa > Chordata > Mammalia > Pholidota > Manidae > Manis > Manis pentadactyla. Next base: position 16,706,450 of record NC_080023.1, read on the forward strand.
TAGGACCTTCAGTACTATGTTGAATAACAGTGGGGAGAGTGAGTATCCTTGTCTTGTTCCTGATCTCAGAGGAAAGGCTGTGGGTTTATCATATATGGCCTTTGTTATGTTGAGGTACTTGCCCTGTTTACCCATTTTGTTGAGAGTTTTTATCATGAATGGATGTTGAATTTTGTCGAATGCTTTTTCAGCATCAGTGGGGATGTTCATGTGGTTTTTGTCCTTCTTTTTGCTGATGTGGTGGATGATGTTGATGGATTTTCAAATGTTGTACCATCCTTGCATCCCTGGGATGAATCCCACTTGATAATGGTGTATGATCCTCTTGATGTATTTTTTAATTCGGTTTGATAATATTTTCTTGAGTATTATTGCATCTATGTTCATCAGGGATATTTGTCTGTACTTTTCTTTTTTTGTGGTGTCTTTTCTTAGTTTTAGTGTTAGAGTGATTTTGGCTTCATAGGAATGAGTTTGGAAGTATTCACTCCTCTTCTATATGTTGGAGAATTTTAAAGAGAATGTGCATTATGTCTTCTCTAAATGTCTGATAAAATTCAGTGGTGAATACATCTGGACTGGGAGTTTTGTTCTTGGGTAGTTTTTTGATTACTGATTCAATTTCATTGCTGGTAATTGGTCTGTTTAGATTTTCTTTTTCTTCCTGGGTCAGTCTTGGAAGGTTGTATTTTTCTAGAAAGTTGTCCATTTCTTCTAGCTTATTCAGTTTGTTAGCATATAGTTTTTTATAGTATTCTCTAATGATTCTTTGTATTTCTGTTGTGTCCATAGTGATTTTACCTTTCTCATTTCTGATTCTTTTCATGTGTGTAGATTCTCTTTTTTACTTACTAAGTCTGGCTATGTGTTTATCTATTTTGTTTATTTTCTCAAAGAACCAGCTCTTGGTTTCATTAAATTTTTCTATTGTTTTATTCTTCTCAATTTTATTTATTTCTTCTCTGATCTTTATTATGTTCCACCTTCTACTAACTTTGGGCTTCATTTCTTCTTCTTTTTCCAGTTTCAATAATTGTGAATTTAGACTGTTCATTTGGGATTGTTCTTCCTTCTTTAAATAGGCCTGGATTGCTCTATACTTTCCTCTTAGAACTGCCTTTGCTGCATCCCACAGAAATTGGGGCATTGTGCTGCTGTTTTCATTTGTCTCCATATATTGCTTGATGTCTGTTTTAATTTGGTCATTGATACATTGATTATTTAGGAGCATGTTGTTAAGCCTCTATGTGTTTGTGAGGCTTTTTGCTTTCTTTGTACAGTTTATTTCTAGTTTTATGCCTTTGTGGTCTGAAAAGTTGGTTGGTAGGATTTCGGTCTTTTAGAATTTACTGAGGCTCTTTTTGTGTCCTAGTATGTGGTCTATTCTGGAGAATGTTCCATATGCACTTGAGAAGAATTTGTATCCTGCTGCTTTTGGGTGTAGAGTTCTGTAGATATCTGTTAGGTCCATCTGTTCTAGTGTGTTGTTCAGTGCCTCTGTGTCCTTACTTACTTTCTGTCTGGTGGATCTGTCCTTTGGAGTGAGTGGTGTGTTAAAGTCTCCTAAAGCGAATGCACTGCATTCTATTTCCTCCTTTAATTCTGTTAGCATTTGGTTCACATATGTACGTGTTCCTGTGGTGGGTGCATAGATATTAATAATATATCCTCGTGTTGGACTGACTCCTTTATCATTATGTAATGTCCTTCTTTATCTCTTGTTACTCTCTTTGTTTTGAAGTCTATTTTGTCTGATACAAGTATGGCAACACCTGATTTTTCTCCTTATTAGTTGCATGAAATATCTTTTTCCATCCCTTCACTTTTAGTCTGTGTTTGTCTTTAAGTTTGAAGTGCATCTCTTGTAGGCAGCATATAGATGGATCTTCCTTTTTTATCCATTCTATTACTCTGTGTTTTTTGATTGGTGCATGCATTCCATTTACATTTAGAGTGATTATCAGTAGATATGTACTTATTGCCATTGCAGGCTTTGGATTCAGGATTACCAAAGGTTCAGGGGCAGCTTCTTTACTATCAATCTAACTTAACTCACTTGTTATGCTATTATAAACACAGTTTGATAATTCTTTATTTCTCTCCCAAATTTTTCTTTCTCTTCCACTCTTTATATATTAGGTGTTTTATTCTGTACTCTTTGTGTTTCCCTTGACTGATTTTGTGGATAGCTGATTTTATTTTGCATTTAGTTAGTATTTGGTTGGTCTGCTTTCTTTGCTATGGTTTTATTTTCTCTGGTGACAGCTATTTAGCCTTAGGCATACTTCCATCTAGAGCAGTCCCTTTAAAATACACTGTAGAGATGGTTTGCGGGAGGTAAACTCCCTCTACTTTTGCTTATCTGGGAATTTTTAAATCCCTCCTTCAAATTTAAATGACAATCCTGCTGGATAAAATATTCTTAGTTCAAGGACCCTTCTGTTTCATTGTTTTGAATATATCATGCCACTCCCTTCTGGCCTGTAAGGTTTCTGCTTAGAAGTCTGATGATAGCCTGATGGGTTTTCCTTTGTAGTTGATCTTTTGTCTCTCTCTGGCTGCTTTTAATATTCTGTCCTTGTTCTTCATCTTTGCCATTTTAATTATTATATGTCTTGGTGTTGTCCTCATTGGGTCCATTGTGTTGGGAAATATTTGGACTTCCATGGTCTGAGAGACTATTTTCTTCCCCAGCTTGGGGAAGTTTTCAGCAATTATTTCTTCAAAGGCACTTTCTATCACTTTTTCTTTCTCTTCTTCTTCTGGTACCTCTATAATGCGAATATTGTCCCATTTGGATTGGTCACACAGTTCTCTTAATATTTTTTCATTCCTAGAGACCCTTTATCTCTCTCTACCTCAGGTTCTTTGTATTTCTGTTCTCTGATTTCTATTCCATTAATGGTCTCTTCCACCTCATCTAGTCCACTCTTAAATCCTTCTATTGTTTGTTTCATTTCTGTTATTTCTCTCCTGAATTCATACCTTAGTTCTTGAATATTTCTCTGTAGCTCCTTCATCATGCTTATGACTTTTATTTCGGATCCCTTTCCAGGAAGATTGGTGATTTCAGTCTCATCAAGTCGTCTCTTTGGTGTTTGAGGGATTTTGGACTGAACAAGGTTCTTCTGCCTTTTCATGGCAATGGGTGTGGTTGCTGGTGAGTGGCGTGTGTGCAGCTGGGAGAACAAAGTCCTTTCCTGCTTGCCGGTCATCTTGCCTTTCTCCACAGTCCATGCCTGTTAACTGCACACAGGGCACAGCCTCTGGGTTAATCCCCAAAGCTGCTGTGGGCGGAATGGCTCTCCCAATGGACTAGGGCACTGGCAGGTATTGCAGACAAGCAGCGTGTGCTCTGTCATGAGAACAGAGCCCCTTCATGCCTTCCAGACTCTGCACCTGTCTTCTCTGTCTGTGCCAATCAACAATGCACAGGGAGCAGCCTCTGGGTATGGGTCAGTTTGCTGTGCACACAGAGAAGCCTCTGTGTTAAGCTGTGTGGTTGCTGTAGACAGAGCTACTCCTCGGCTGTTCCGCAGCAATGGTGGGTCAACCAGTTTGTTTTCAGTGCCAGTGGGGTGAGAGGAATGACAGGCTGCTTGTCACCATGAGGGGCCTCAGAGCTGTGTTGCCAACCAAGGGGTTAGTGCATCTGAAGTTCCTGAAAGTTCCCTGCTGGGCTGAGTGTTCCAGGACAATTTTGTCTACCTGTTAAACCCTTGTCCCTTTAAGACTTCTAAAGTGCCTGATTTTCTATTGTCCCAGGGCAGCTGGCTGCAGGAATCTGTTCACAGTCTTAGTCTCAGATTTTGCTTTTCCTCTCTTCTAATATCCAGAGCACCATGCAATGTGTGTCTGTGCTCCCAGGGCAGATTACTAGGACTGGTTATTTAGCAGTCCTGTGCTTCCTCTCCCTTCCCACTCTGATTTTTTTCCCTCCTGCCAGTGAGCTGGGGTGCGGGGAGTGCTCGGGTTCCACCAGGTCATGGTTTTGTATCTTACCCTTTTCCATGAGATGTTGGGTTCTCGCAGATGTAGATGTAGCCTGGCTGATGTACTGTATCTTTTGGTCACTCTTTTAGGATTAGTTGTATTTGCTGTATTTTCAAAATATATATAGTTTTGGGAGGAGATTTCCACCACCCTATTCACCCCACCATCTTTCCCTCCTACTGTTCTTTATAATTGAAAGTGATTTTACAATCACATATACCACTTGTCTCATTATGCAGACTTGAAATTAATGTGGTGAGAAGAACTTAGACTTATTTAATGTGATAAATTGCAGTCCACTGGGAAGGCAGAGCCAAGATGGCAGCGTGAGTAGAGCAGTGGAAATCTCCTCCCAAAACAACATATATCTATGAAAATATAACAAAGACAACTCTTTCTAAAACAGAGACCAGAGGACACAGGACAATATCCAGACCACATCCACACCTGCGAGAACCCAGCGCCACACAAAGGGGGTAAGATACAAGCCCCGGCCCCGCGGGACCCGAGCACCCAGCCCCCAGCTCCCAGAGGGAGAAGAGCAGGCAGAGCGGGAGGGAGACGGAGCCCAGGACTGCCGAACACCCAGCCCCAGCCATCTGCACCAGAGTGCAGACACAGTGTGTGCACGGGGCCCTGGATACTAGGGAAACAGGGCAGCAGGACTGGTGAGCGGGTGCCTGAGGCCAACGCCGGAGAACAAAGAAATGGGAGCGGCAATTTTTTTTTTCTTCTCTTTTTTTTTGGGGAGTGCTTTTTGGAAGTCTTAAAGGGACAGGGACCCCAATACTAGGGAAACAGGGCAGCAAGACTGGTGAGCGGGTGCCTGAGGACAAAAGAAAATCATGCTTTTTTTTTTTTTTTCCTTGTTGTTGTTGTTTTGTTTTGGCGGGTGCTTTTTGGAAGTCTTAAAGGGGCAGGGTGGGACACTTAGTCCAGACGCAGGGAATCCGGGACCTCTGGGCACCCTAACCCCTGGGCTGCAGGGAGCACGGAGGCCCCTCACGGAGATAAATAGCCTCCCAGCAGCTCCTGCTCCAACGCGACTCCACCATTTTGGAGTAGCTGCCCGAGCCAGGCCACGCCCACAGCAACAGCGGAGATTAACTCCATAGCAGCCGGGCAGGAAGCAGAAGCCCTGTCTGCGCGCAGCTGCGCAGCACAAGCCACTAGAGGCCGCTGTTCTCCCAGGAGAGGAGGGCCACAAACCAACAAGAAGGGAAGTCCTTCCAGCCGTCACTCGTCCCAGCTCTGCAAACTATTCCTATCACCATGAAAAGGCAAAGCTACAGGCAGACAAAGATCACACAGACAACACCAGAGAAGGAGACAGACCTAACCAGTCTTCCTGAAAAAGAATTCAAAATAAAAATCATGAACATGCTGACAGAGATGCAGAGAAAAATGCAAAAGCAATGGGATGAAGTCCGGAGGGAGATCACAGATGCCAGGATGGAGATTACAGAAGTGAAACAAACCCTGGAAGGATTTATAAGCAGAATGGATAAGATGCAAGAGGCCATTGAAGGAATAGAAACCAGAGAACAGGAATGCATAGAAGCTGACATAGAGAGAGATAAAAGGATCTCCAGGAATGAAACAATATTAAGAGAACTGTGTGACCAATCCAAAAGGAACAATATCCATATTATAGGGGTACCAGAAGAAGAAGAGAGACGAAAAGGGATAGAAAGTGTCTTTGAAGAAATAATTGCTGAAAAGTTCCCCAAACTGGGGAAGGAAATAATCGAACAGAATACAGAAACACACAGAACCCCAACAGAAAGGATCCAAGGAGGACAACACCAAGACATATAATAATTAAAATGGCAAGGATCAATGAAAAGGAAAGAGTTCTAAAGGCAGCTAGAAAGAAAAAGGTCACCTATAAAGGGAAACCCATCAGGCTATCATCAGACTTCTCGACAGAAACCCTACAGGCCAGAATAGAATGGCATGATATATTTCATACAATGAAACAGAAGGGCCTTGAACCAAGGATACGGTATCCATCACGACTATCATTTAAATATGATGGTGGGATTAAACAATTCCCAGACAAGCAAAAGCTGAGGGAATTTGCTTCCCACAAACCACCTCTACAGGGCATCTTACAGGGACTGCTCTAGATGGGAGCACTCCTAAAAAGAAAACCGAACAAAACACCCAACATATGAAGAAAGGAGGAGGAGGAATAAGAAGGGAGAGAAGGAAAGAATCTCCAGACAGTGTATATAACAGCTCAATAAGCGAGCTAAGTTAGGCAGTAAGATACTAAAGAGGCTAACCTTGAACCTTTGGTAACCACGAATTTAAAGCCTGCAATGGCAATAAGTACATATCTCTCAATAGTCACCCTAAATGTAAATGAACTGAATGCACCAATCAAAAGACACAGAGAAATAGAATGGATAAAAAAGCAAGACCCATCTATATGCTGCTTACAAGAAACTCACCTCAAACCCAAAGACATGCACAGACTAAGTCAAGGGATGGAAAAACATATTTCAGGCAAACAACAGCGAGAAGAAAGCAGGGGTTGCAGTACTAATATCAGACAAAATAGACTTCAAAACAAAGAAAGTAACAAGAGATAAAGAAGGACACTACATAATGATAAAGGGCTCAGTCCAACAAGAGGATATAACCATTCTAAATATATATGCACCCAACACAGGAGCACCAGCATATGTGAAACAAATACTAACAGAACTAAAGGGGGAAATAGACTGCAATGCATTCATTTTAGGAGACTTCAACACACCACTCACCTCAAAGGATAGATCCACTGGGCAGAAAATATGTAAGGACAGAGAGGCACTGAACAACACAGTAGACCAGATGGACCTAATAGACATCTACAGAACTCTACATCCAAAAGCAACAGGATATACATTCTTCTCAAGTGCACATGGAAACAGCCTCAGTAAATTCCAAAATATTGAAATTTTACCAAACAATTTTTCAGACCACAAAGGTATAAAACTAGAAATAAATTCTACAAAGAAAACAAAAAGGCTCACAAACACATGGAGGCTTAACAACATGCTTCTAAATAATCAATGGATCAACGAACAAATCAAAATAGAGATCAAGGAATATATAGAAACAAATGACAACAACAACACAAAGCCCCAACTTCTGTGGGACACAGTGAAAGCAGTCTTAAGAGGAAAGTATATGCAATCCAGGCACACTTGAAGAAGGAAGAAAAATCCCAAATGAATAGTCTAACATCACAATTATCGAAACTGGAAAAAGAAGAACAAATGAGACCTAAAGTCAGCAGAAAGAGGGACATAATAAAGATCAGAGAAGAAATAAACAAAATTGAGAAGAATAAAACAATAGCAGAAATCAACGAAACCAAGAGCTGGTTCTTTGAGAAAATAAACAAAATAGATAAGCCTCTAGACAAACTTATTATGAGAAAAAGAGAATAAACACAGGTCAACAGAATCAGAAATGAGAACGGAAAAATCACAACAGACTCCACAGAAATACAAAGAATTATTAAAGACCACTATGAAAACCTATATGCCAACAAGCTGGAAAACCTAGAAGAAATGGACAACTTCCTAGAAAAATACTACCTTCCAAGACTGACCAAGGAAGAAACACAAAAGTTAAACAAACCAATTACAAGCAAAGAAATTGAAACGGTAATCAAAAAACTACCCAAGAACAAAACCCCCGGGCCAGATGGATTTACCTCAGAATTTTATCAGACACACAGAGAAGACATAATACCCATTCTCCTTAAAGTTTCCCAAAAAATAGAAGAGGAGGGAATACTCCCAAACTCATTCTATGAAACCAACATCACCCTAATACCAAAACCAGGCAAAACCCCAACAAAAAAGAAAATTGAAGACCAATATCCCTGATGAATGTAGATGCAAAAATACTCAATAAAATATTAGCAATCCGAATTTAACACTATATCAAAAGGATCATACACCTGACCAAGTGGGATTCATCCCAGGGATGCAAGGATGGTACAACATTGGAAAATCCATCAACTTCATCCACCACATCAACAAAAAGAAAGACAAAAACCACATGATCAACTCCACAGATGCTGAAAAAGCATTTGACAAAATTCAACATCCATTCATGATAAAAACTCTCAGCAAAATGGGAATAGAGGGCCAGTACCTCAACATAATAAAGGCCATATATCATAAACCCACAGCCAACATTATACTGAACAGAGAGAAGCTGAAAGCTTTTCCTCTGAAATCGGGAACTAGACAGGGATGCCCACTCTCCCCACTGTTATTTAACATAGTACTGGAGGTCCTAGCCACGGCAATCAGACAAAACAAAAAAATACAAGGAATCCAGATTGGTAAAGAAGAAGTTAAACTGTCACTATTTGCAGATGATATGATATTGTACATAAAAAGCCCTAAAGACTCCACTCCAAAACTTTTAGAACTGATATCGGAATACAGCAAAGTTGCAGGATACAAAATTAACACACAGAAATCTGTAGCTTTCCTATACACAAACAATGAACCAATAGAAAGTGAAATCAGGAAAATAATTCCATTCACAATTGCATCAAAAAGAATAAAATACCTAGGAATAAACCTAACAAAAGAAGTGAAAGAACTATACCCTGAAAACTACAAGTCACTCTTAAGAGAAATTTAAAGGGACACTAACAAATGGAAACTCATCCCATCCTCATGGATAGGAAGAATTAATATCGTCAAAATGGCCATCTTGCCCAAAGCAATATATAGATTTTATGCAATCCCTATGAAATTACCAGCAACATTCTTCAATGAACAGGAACAAATAATTCAAAAATTCATATGGAAACACCAAAGACCCCGAATAGCCAAAGCAATCCTGAGAAAGAAGAATAAAGTAGGGGGGATCTCACTCCCCAACTTTAAGCTCTACTACAAAGCCATAGTAATGAAGACAATTTGGCACTGGCACAAGAACAGAGCCACAGACCAGTGGAACAGACTAGAGAATCCAGACATTAACCCAAACATATATGGTCAATTAATATTTGATAAAGGAGCCATGGACATACAATGGCGAAATGACAGTCTCTTCAACAGATGGTGCTGGCAAAACTGCACAGCTACATGTAAGAGAATGAAACTGGACCATTGTCTAACCCATACACAAAAGTAAATTCAAAATGGATCAAAGACCTGAATGTAAGTCATGAAACCATAAAGCTGTTAGAGAAAAACATAGGCAAAAACCTTTTAGACATAAACATGAGTGACCTCTTCTTGAACATTTCTCCCTGGGCAAGGAAAACAACAGCAAAAATGAACAAGTGGGACTATATTAAGCTGAAAAGCTTATGTACAGCAAAAGACACCATCAATAGAACAAAAAGTACCCTACAGTATGGGAGAATATATTTGAAAATGATAGATCCGATAAAGGCTTGACGTCCAAAATATATAAAGAGCTCACCCACCTCAACAAACAAAAAACAAACAATCCAATTAAAAAATGGGCAGAGGAACTGAACAGACAGTTCTCCAGAAAAGAAATACAGATGGCCAACAGACACATGAAAAGATGCTCCACATCGCTAATTATCAGAGAAATGCAAATTAAAACTACAATGAGGTATCACCTCACACCAGTAAGGATGGCTGCCATCCAAAAGTCAGAGAACAACAAATGTTGGCGAGGCTGTGGAGAAAGGGGAACCCTCCTACACTGTTGGTGGGAATGTAAGTTTGTTCAACCATTGTGGAAAGCAGTATGGAGGTTCCTCAAAATGCTCAAAATAAACTTACCATTTGACCCAGGAATTCCACTCCTAGGAATTTACCCTAAGAACGCAGCACTCCCGTTTGAAAAAGACAGATGCACCCCTATGTTTATCACAGCACTATTTACAATAGCCAAGAATTGGAAGCAACCTAAGTGTCCATCAGTAGATGAATAGATAAAGAAGATGTGATACATATACACAATGGAATACTACTCAGCCATAAGAAGAAAATAAATCCTACCTTTTGTAGCAACATGAATGGAGCTAGAGGGTATTATGCTCAGTGAAATAAGCCAAGCGGAGAAAGAGAAATACCAAATGATTTCACTCATCTGTGGAGTATAAGAACAAAGGAAAAACTGAAAGAAGAAAACAGCAGCAGAATCACAGAACCCAAGAATGGACTAACAGGTACCAAAGGGAAAGGGACTGGGGAGGATGGGTGGGTAGGGAGAGATAAGCGGGGGGGAAGATGAAGGGGGGTATTAATATTAGCATGCATAAAGTGGGGGGTGGGAGAAAGGGGAGGGCTGAACAACATAGAGAAGACAAGTAGTGATTCTACAGCATTCTGCTATGCTGATGGACAGTGACTGTAAAGGGGTTTATAGGGGAGACCTGGTATAGGGGAGAGCCTGGTAAACATAATATTCTTCATGTAATTGTAGATTAATGATAACAAAAAAAAAGAAAGAAAGGGGGATTATTCCCTGATAGGATAAAACTAACTGTAAGTCAATGATGAATGCATGCTCTAAATATCCTTAATTTTGATCATTTAAAGGTGTCAGATGATCAGCTATGGAAGTACATTTTTCTGATAATATTCCTTTCTCTTAAAAAAAAAAAAGCAGTTCCTGTGTGGTGACCTCCAATAAGTTCTTCACGATGGTATAAAGGGCATATCAAAGTGTGGGCAAAGGGTCTGTTTGTGTTTATACAGAGGATCAAAGCCCAATTTGGCTACCCAGAAAACGAAATAAGATACGATATGAAGAAGAAATTCCAACATCAACATACTCTGGAAGAGTCATTCCAGAAGATGATCATCAAAAAATGTCAACAAAGATCCTGGCGCTGTTGCAGTTGTAGCTGCATTCATCCCACTGGTTCCTGGAATTGAAATTGGAATGAAGGGGGAGATATCTAAGCTGGCCTGTGCATACAGTAAAATAACAAATTTGACTGGATCTATACCGTTGAAACTCAACCAAGAATTAGGAGAAGTGCAAGTTGCAGCACTCCAAAATCTTGAGACTACAGACTATCTACTGTTAAAAGAACATATGGGATGTGAACAGTTCCCAGGAATGTGTTGTTTTAAATTGTCTGATTTTTCTCAAACTATTCAAATTCAGTTAGACAATATCCATCATATCATAGATAAGTTCTCACAAATGCTTAGGGTGCCTAACTGATTTTATTGGTTTCACTGGAGATGGCTGGTAATTATAGGTCTGCTTTGGTTATGTAACTGTCTTCCTATTATGTTAATGTGTGTGTGCAATTTAATTAGTAGTTTAAAACCTATACATGCTTAAGTTACTCTACAAGAAGATATGTCAAAGAAATAACCAATCTTCCCATGTTTTCTTCTGTCTGCTACTTCTATAGCTTTTTTTCTTCCTTCCTAATTACAACCCTTAAATAGAATTTGTGCCTCATATTGAATTTACCGAGTATCATAATTCTTCCAAGTGGTAAAGATACCTCAAGACAAATGCTGGGCATAAAACCCACAGGGCATAAATCTGCAAAGAAGTAAAAAGCTAACCTTTTCCAACAATATGGCTTCTCTCTCACTTACCAACTTTACACTTCCCTGTATGGCCCTGGAAGATGACTGGTTAGCCAGAGACGGGTAAGATTCCTCAAGGGAAGAACAACCTAAGACAGTCACAGTCGCAGGGGGGCCATCAGGTGAGAAATTGGGGATCAACTGAGGTGAGGCTTAGAACCTCACCCCCCGTTTTGAGAGAAATCTTCTGCATCCGTGGATGTTTTCTTGCCCTTGTCTAGCTTGGATTAATACTTAGCCTATAGGCACACACCTGATCATCTACATTTGCTTTCTTACAGCACTAAACTATGTTTTCTACCTTTATCTTGCATCTACCTACCACTTCAGCATTTTATTAAAAATAATAATAATAATAATAATAATAAAGGAGAAATGTGGGATTCACATATAAATCAAGTATAAAAATCAAACGAATATTCATATTTGACCTGATTGTTTATGGTTCATAATGCGCGATCAAAACCGAAAGTTTCTGTGATGACTGCCCTTGCACTGTTCACCATGTAAGATCTTATTCACTATGTAAGAATTTGTTCACCATGTAAGAACTTGTTCGTTGTGCTTCAGAAGATCAGAGACTGATGAGAATTAGGCTTGGGGTGGATTAATGATTGTGCATTGAGTCCCCTGTACAGAATTTTATTGTTAACTGTTAACAACCATTTGATCAATAAATATGAGAGATACCCTTTCAAAAAAATAATAATAATAATGATGACAGTGGACATCTTATTGTTTTTTTAATCTAAGGGAATGCCTGTATCATTTTCACCTACAATTATTACTCTTGGTTCCTAATAAATTGTCTTCATGATTTTCAAGAAGTTTCCTTATATTCTTATAATAAACATGCATTCAATATTAAAAATAATAATAATAATAAAATAAATTGCAGTCCACTGTTCTTGGGTTTAATCTGACATTTGAAAAAGTATGCCTGTTCTATATGTCATTTCTTTAAAGAATATTATATTTGATGGGAAAGAAAATTAATGTAAAATGTAAGCTGAGCTGTAGCTTTACACCCTCCTTTTCTCAAAAAATAATATTACCAATGTTTTCTTGCTTCAAATGTCCCTCTTTTAGCCACATTCTCCTTAATTTTCCTCTCTCTTTGTACAGAGAAGTCATATCTTTTAGTTTTGGGGCAGTGGGGTGGACATGGAGGGAGGCATTTAAAACAAACATGTGATATAGCCTGTAATCCTTTCAGGTAAATATGCAAACAAAACTATGATCATAGACTTTGATCATTCTAGTAAATCATGAACTATATAATATCAATTATTGTTCTAATAAGAAACATAATCTGTTATACTTCACAGTGAAAATATCAGGCATGCAGAATAGATCCATCTACTAATTGGTAAAGCTGGAAAATCAGGTGAACTGTTCATCTCAAATCATGTGTTGAAATCATTTTTTTTTCTCTCCAGAAACATGCTAAGTGTCTGGAATTTCTCTATGGAAGAACAGAAAGCTTCACTTTCTTTCTTTTTTAAAAAATTAAGGTATACCTGACATATAATATATTAGTTTCAAGTGTACAAAATAATGATTCATATAGTGACATGATCAACAAAATAAGTCTAGTTGACATCCATCACCACACATAGTTACCATTTTTTCCTTGTGATAAGAACTTTTAAGATATACTCTTAGTACATTTCTTTTTCTTCTATGGCAGGAAAGTGACTGATAGAAGGATGTGACAATAGCCATAGAGCAAGTCAGCAAGGAGACAGTTTAGCTTTAACTCCCTAAAATGCTAATGCAAGATGAAATCAGACTGAATGAACATCCCTGGCCAAACTGTGCTTCAAATTTCATGCTAGCAGGGTCTTAGTGTTTGCTAAGGGAGAAGCTATATTAGCAACAGCTCTCAGCTTTGGATTTCTGCAAAAGCAGTTAATGAGACTCCTGTAAAACAGTGACTGGTGATCAATTACACTGACTATCTCTACACCACCATCTGATCTTGAGCTTCTAAAACTTTAGAACACATTAAAATCATAGGATGTTTGTGAAAAATACCAATGCCTATTCCCCAACCCCACAGACTTCATTATCTGGTTCCATAGGGCACAGAGATCAGCATTTCACCTGTTTGAATCCAGGCCTGGGCCAGTATTGTTGCAATGGCAGACAGAATTAGAGACCTTCCTCCAGGTTGTTGGTCTAAATGAGCAGCCTTTGTGCAGAGAGGCTAATTCACCTATTATTCAGTTTGAGGAAAGTCTATGCTGAATGTTTGTAGTTCCTCAAACTGAGATTAAAATGATTGGATGAGTCTCACACAAGATATTGTCAGATGATATTTGTAATATTTAGTAAGAAACTTTTTAAAAAGTCATGAGCAAGACCAACCCATGATTAATTTTCAATTAGTTTCAGTCTGCATATGTATGTGTGTGTGTATATATTCAGTTTGAACATTTTATGCAATTTGCCACTCATTTTAGTCCAAATTAACATACCAGGTTGTTGTGACTTCAAAAATCCTCTCAGATAATCTACTATCACCCTTGTAGTAATGCAACCAATAAAACTTTTAAAATGTTCACTAAGTAACAACTAATAAAAAAGGGTACCCAAAAGTTTTATTTTCAGAGTGACCGCTCTAGGCCTTTACATAACCTGAGCGATTCAACTCCAAGGTGAGGATTATCTCAAACCCTACATCTTACATGGCACTGGGCTGTTTTCAAAGTGATGGCATATAGATGAATTCATTTCATCTTCACAAGGCCTGCAGAGCATTCAAAGTTCAGAGAGACATGTCTTGAACTACATCTCTGACTGTAGTTTCATAGATTTCTTTCCCCAGGGCATTCATCTCATCACATAAAATTGAAATATTAAAGCAAAAAAATATTACATCAAGCCAAAGTCAGGACTTATCATTTCCCATACAAAATCATTTTCTTCTACTCAGATCATTAGACTGGCACATGTCTGAGTTCAGTCTGGGGGTGTAAAAGACTTTCATGACTGCCCCACTAGACCAACACCCTACCCTCTCCCCACAACTTTAAACTCAAGCAATATCAAACTGCCTCTAGTTGGCTGTGTATGTCATGCTATTTCCTGGTTACATAACTGACTGAACTCTCCCCTCTGCCTGGGACCCCTGGATTCCCTCTCTCCTCTGTCTGACAAATCCTATTTTTCCTCCAAAATTCTGCTTAAATGCCATCTCCTCTGGGGGACATCCTTTGGTACTTTATCTATATTACTTGTTTATGGATCCAGTTTCTCCCAATTCTTAGCACCCGAAAGGCACATCCTGCACCTTTCTCATCTTGGGATCTTCGTCATGTCTCTTAATTGCAGCGAATGTTAAACAATCAATGGTCAACATGAAACACAGTATTTAAGAATGACTACATTACTGTCTAAATCCATTTGAATTTTATTAATAAGGATGCAATAACTAAAAATTTAGCGACAATCTTTGACTGCTGACTAACTTCAGGACTGACATGCATTTTCAGCAGTTTTCTAGTTTGTTTTTAATTTTTCACCCACATTTTTTCTTCGGTCAGAGGACAGCAGAGGAGTTATAAAAGTACAGCCCAGAGGCAGACTGTCATCACATCCTGACTCTACCTCTTTATAGTCATGTGACCTTGAATAAAGACATTCCTCTCTCTGGACCTCACTCTGTCTTATGTAAAATTAGGAAATAACAATAACTGCCTGATAGAATTTTTGTGGGGACTAAGTGAATTAATGCATGCAGAGTTCTTAAAACAATGCCTGGTACCTGGTATATTCTCAGTACAGGCACTTTAATAGTAAATAAATCTACTAACGTTATTAATGCCCTGAGATCAGAAGTTTACATAGAAAGGAAACCTGCTTATATTTATTCCTGTTACCTCTACTCATGACCCAACAAGTTCTTTTGAATAAATTCAGATGGTTTACATCAACTTCTTTACCTCCATGTTTTAACCAAACGATCTACCTGGGCAAATTCAGTCTCCGAGTTAGCACTTTCTCATAAGAATATAATGCAAATGAAGTGTGTAATTTAAAATTTTCTAATAGCCACATTAAAGGTAATTTTTAAACATACAGGTAAAGTGAATTTTAATAATATATTTTCTTTAACCAAATATATATAAACATGGAATCAGTATAAAAATTATTAATAACATCCAATGTGCATTTATACTCACAGAAAACCTAAATTAGAACTGGCTACTTTTCAAGCACTCACTGGCTAGACAGCCAATGTGTATATGAGATAGCTTGCATACGAGATAGGACGAAGTCCATCCCAACTCAAGAGCATGCAGTTTTTAGATTTGTCACTAGGTGGTGCTGGAGCCAAATGTGTTCTCGAATAAGTAAAAGTTCTCCAAATGATGCTATCGAGTTTTACAATACAACATACCTTTGCTTCACGCTGATCCCGATTTCTACAGATAGTTAGGATAAACTAATGGAATAAAAAGTATCATCTTAGTATAAAAAACCAGCAACAAGGAAAATCAGGCAAACCCCATTTCTCTTCAAACAGATATTCTGAAGTCAGCCCGTCCCATTTTGTGTGCAAGGCTTTAAAAGGTTTTAAAATTTCTGAGGAATTACTTTCTATAATGTGTTGAATTTCACCAGATATAACAGGAAGATTGCCAGGGGATCCTGGGAAAACTCTGTCTCTCTTTGTAAGGGATGCACAGTTCTGGTACATTCCTTTCCTTTTCCTCCTGCCTTGAACATGGTTAATGGACCTGTTGCAGCTATTGGCTGCCACGAGGAAACAAGCATGGGGATGAAAATTAAGCACAGATAAGCAGGGAGATCCTGGGTCTCAGACAGCATTACTCTGAGCTGACCCAGGACTAGGGAACCACCTTCTTCCAAACATGTGAAAGAAAACATTAGCTCATTAATTTAAGTCACTGTTAGTTGAATGCCATATACATGTAGCTAAATAGATTCCTAATACATGCACTTTCCCTGCTTCGGCTCCCAGATCCTCATTTTCCTGCTCTCCATTCAACATGAATCTGTATGTGTCCCCCTCAGAGTGCTGAGCTGTCTTGTGGCTCATCGCAGAGGTTTTCCCCTCAAAGCTCAGCCTTCATGAAGGAGAGCTAGAAAAGTTAATCCCAGCTAATAAGCATCTTTCATATTGGTATATTGTTAAGAGTATTATTCCCATTCATCTTACTCATTGATGAATTTAAAGCTGAGACATCTATGAAAACCAGGTAGGAATAGAAAGAGATGATGATGGTCGCCAGCAGTTGAGTAGGTCCTTACATTTGCAAAGGCCTTTCACAAATACTCTTTTATCTGACCCATGACAGCTTTGTATAGCAGGTATGATTCATGTTCCCTTCTTACAGGTATGGAAATTGAACCTTAGAAAGACAGTTACTCTTGAAGGTCATGCATCCATTATGATATAAACCTGCTCCTGAAGACATGGTGTGGCAATAACTTGTGGTCCACTTGATCCCATTGCCTGTACTGATGATAATAAAGATGAACATTGATCAAAAAGGTGGTACTATGTGCTAAAGGCACTCACTGCACCAAGAGTTTTACATACATCACTTAGTTCAGTCCTCACAATCACCCCATGGCCTGGTACCATTATTCTCTCCATTACAGGTGAGGAAAGTGAGTTCTAATCAGAGACAATTCTCCAGCCTTGCCTTTCATCGGGCTGTTCCTGCCTTTACAACCGAGTAATATATTCCTATCCTTTGCTCCTAGGAGGCTGGATTTTTGTCTTTGCACCCAAATCAAGCTGCTAAACTAGATTCTCCCACCCTCAGCTTTTTGGGTTTTTTTTGCTGCTGCCCTGGACTGCAAATCCACTTGGGTTTAAGAATGGCAACCATCTGCTTCACATCATGCAAAGATTTAGCATTAAACTATTTGACTTGATTTTCCCACTGAATTGATGTTAATGAATGTGGGCTCTGAAAACCTGTACTTCAGAGGAACTCTGATTCCTAACTTTTACATAAACTTATCATTTTCTTTCACCTCCAAGAAAAAGACTTAATTTAAAATGTACTTAATAAAAACGTGTGCACTTCAAAGATAAGTAAATACATTTTCATACAGTTAAAAACAAGGCCTTTGTACTTATTCTCCAGATACCACTGATACCATTTTTCCCTTAAAAACAAACAGCCAGATTTAGATAATGCGCACGTTCACTTGGATGTAGATATTTAAATGCTTCCTTTGGGCTTTGATAGTGGGATGGAACATCATGGGTCTGGTTTCATCCACGTCCTGCCACTTACTAATTATAAAATCTTGAAAAAGCTGCTTATACTCTCTAAGTCTCAGTTTCTCATCTCTGAAACAAAGTCAGTATGTTGACCAACCCCCCTGTTTAAAACAACGAATGGATTTAATTGTCTTACATATATCTGTGCACAATGTACACTCAACAGATATTAATTCTCACTCTTCCCTCTTTTAACTTCCCCTACTAACATGGGTATATTAATCTTGTTTCCCAGGTTTGGTATGTCTTGAAATAGTTATGAGTATTTCTAGGCTCATGATACTAGGAAACAATATAGTAACAAAACACTAAGTATAATTCATGCTTAAGATATAAACTACCATTTTTGTGAACTAAAGGAATAATAGAGGTTGAATATTATAATGTCATTTTATATGTTCTTTGAAGCAAGCCTTTATTGTATTCTATTTGTAAACCCTGGTGGATGTCTTCACTCTTGGGTATTGCTTCTTAGAGATACTTGAAACTGTATAAATACCAATATTGCATTATACAGATGACAAATCAGGGTGCAAAAAGAAGTATATTTCTAAAGAAAATTGAAAAGATCACCACCTTTTTATAGAAAACTCTTTGCATTACTTTGAAATGCATTGATCAAATTATGGAGAGAAGCTCTGTTTGTTAATAACTTTCCTAATCCTTATGCATGTCAATATCCTTCAATTGAAGATGGCAAATAATGGCTCTTATTGTAAGGGGGATAAATGATTCTCATGGCATCTGCAGTCCCCACAGTCATTGGAGGATGGGGTTTCTGACTCTCAGAAAAGAAAGTATCAGAATTAGCTGCAAATAATTGAAACTGTGGCTTTGGAAGCTGCTCCTTCCTAATCCCATGATATCTTGTGCATAACTTAAGCCTGCTTGATATTCTAATTTTCATTTTATCTACCTTTCTTTATCACTAAAGTATGTCCCTACTGAGATTCAGAGACATAGCCTAATTTGATTTTGTATTAATGACATCCAGCATAATGTCTGACACAGGGTAGTAAATTTTAGTGGAAGAGGGACAGGAAAAAAAGAAAGAAGATAGAAAGAAGAAAGGCAAGGAACAAAGGGGGGAAGGATGCCTGTCTCCTTGATACACTCAGAACTGAAAACTCATATTTGTTTCACGACATGAGGCTGCCTGTCTATAGTGACCGCGATGTGAACTGAGCTCAGCACCCAAGGCAGTCCAGCAACCTTACTGACAGCAATACCACCAATCTCTCCATTTGTAATGACTTTACTGAACAGCGTCCTTTGTCTGAAAGCTTTTACTTTCATATTTCTTGTTTTTTTAATTAGATTTGAGGCCTTGTAAAAAGCTGCTCCTTGTAAAAAGATGGCAAAAATATCCAAGGTGCTCGTGTTTATTTTGTGTTTACCCACAGTGTGGCAGCAGAGATTTAAAAAGTTGGAAAAGCCAGCAGGTGAGGGGGAATTCCTTCTGAGACTGGTTCGGACACCCAAGCCGTAGACGTGCTCTCATCAGGGATAGACACGGACACCAAATGGCAATTAATTTTCTGTACTGAAAACTCCGACAAAACAAAACATTGGTTAATGAGTTTCTTATGTTTACTCTAAGAAATTGATCCACTGACGTTGGTTAAAATTATCCTGTTAGGTACTAACTAATAGGCAAATCTGTCAGAAATGTTGATATTTGTGTTGGAATGAATAAAGGTAAACACAGTAGACTGACTTACATGATATAAATCTATTGAAAGACTGCCCAATGAGTTGTGACAACCTTCTATTCAACAATGTAAACCATCCCTCTTCGTGACCGATCTATGAAATTAGAAGCAATCCCCTATGGGTGTCACAAAGAGCAAATGAGGTAATTCGTTTGGACGTGCATAGTAGGCCATCTGGCAAGAGTGGAATGAGCCGTAGATAAAAGCCGCCCTGGCAATACCATTTATTCCACTACAACCATCGCCATCCCCCCGCTACCACTACGGTGCTGCTTTGTTGCAGGTGGAGGAACGCAAGTCATTTGTGGAAAAGCAGCAGTGCCCAGGCAGACCACCTGCTATGGAAGCAGAGGTCATTCTCCAGCAGTACAGACGGGCATATCCTTACATAACCTGCTCGCTATGTGAGGAGAATAAAGCCAGGTACTTCCTCATGCAGGTCGAACACTAAGGACTGAAACCTCCCGCTTCCAATATACTCACTGTCTACATTAATAGGACTTACAATGCTGCTGTCTGTTAGCATATCTTTACTGTTCCAGGAGACTCTTGTCCAAGTAAATAACTTGATAGTTCATTAAAGGAACTTTCTGAAAGACCCACCAACTCTTTGCTAGGAAACATCAACCAACAGTTTATTAACCCCGAGACCATACAAATCCTTCACCTCAAAGTCTTGCTTTGCTATTTCCACCAATCCTGGAAAGTTGTATCTGATCCTTACCCAACCCTAATCAAAGCCTCTCATCCAAAGACCTGCCTTAAGCCATACTTGAAATTCTTGATAAAATTTGACCTTGGCCTTCTTCAGAAACACCACCACCACTCTCCTAAGGAGGTGTTCCCCCATACCAGAACACCCACAAAACTCATCTGTGCCTTCCCACCAGGTTCCATTGGTGATATTCGGGGAGGCGGCATCGGACAGGTAAGTTCTACAAAGCAGCATACATGATATGAGTTAGTAATATTCATACATATGGAGGAAGTTTTACATTCTGCGTCTTCCTCATTAGAATTGATATCTCATTCTCAAATCCCATAAGGCAAATGATATCACAATGAAGATATCATGAAATCAATTCTGTAGTTTACTTTGTAATTATAACTGCAATCAACCTCATGCTAATGAAATAAATTGTATAAATACACTTGCCAATAGAAAGGTTATTTTTTAAGGAGTCATTACTTTAAAAAGGGACATTCAAGTCCTTGATGCTTTGAGATGAAGAAGTGAGACCCAGAGTCTGTGTGCAAGAGCGATTAGGAGAAAAATCAGGCTACAATTCTGTCTTGTAAAAAGTAAGATAGTATGATATGCATTTTTTTTCAAACTTAAGGGCATGTAAACCTATTTTAAATGAAAAATAAAATATTTAAGGGTCCATATAATATACCTCTGAATCTATTTCACTGGCATAATGGCATCAGGAAAACATGGGTTTGAATCCTAACTCTGCCTCTTAGTATCTATGAAATTTTGTTCAGTATATTAATCTATTTTGAGCACATTTCTTCATCCACCAATAGTATTTACCCCCAATGATTTGTTGTAGAATTAAATAGTATAACATAGGCAGATAATTTAGCCTTTACATGGCACTTACTAAATGCCCAATACATTCATATTGCAACTACTTCATGCAATTTTTCAACTTGGCCACTTTACTGCTTTTTAGTTAGATTTCATTTAGACAAGCACAAAAGGAATGAAAAGGAGCCACATTTGGGGCTTGAATGATGGTGCAGAAAAACCTTACACCACTCTGCCAGGTCTACCTATCTGTGAGACCTGGAGGTATGAGAAAGATTTAGGAGAGCTTGATTTATTAATAAGTTTAACAGAAGTGCAAAAGTGACTTCTTATATACAAGAGAACAGGTTAAAAATTGTAAACAGACCCAAGTCTGATTTTTCCATGAAACAAAGGTCCACTCAATAAAGATGCTTCATAAATCACAAGAGATAATAAAAAAGTCCCTGAGAAAAGTGAAGCTATTAGCCACAGGTTGTCACCTAATATTTCTAATACAGAACTACCAGACCTGCAAAACCAGAAAAATCTTCACTATAGGATGTATCCTGACCCATTAAGAGACAATGTCGTTTCCCCGATATAACTTTAGAAACAAGCCAGTGGCATGATTTGCATGCACTGATATTGCTTCTAACCTGTACTTATGCCTTCAAAAATGACACAGTGACATAGTGTCTTCAGTTATATTTCCCAAGATAAAAACATTTTCAGTTCAGCAGAGAAAAGCATATTGTCACTAACTCAAGGCAATTGGATCACTGCAAGCCTAACATTTTTCTACATGGTACACGGAGGAAAATGGCAGATATTTTAGAAAGACAGCATCGGATTATTGATATCCACACAAGAATATATAGCCACTTCAAGAAAAGTGTATGTTTCCACAGAGAATGTAGAGCCTACAAAGACAGCCCTAATGGGAAAAATAGTAAACTAAATGACTATGGCATTTCTTTCCTCAAAAGCATTAAAATTGCATTTATGGATATGCAAACCCAATCAGCACAGGGTCACCAGAAGGTTATGGAAGGCATGAAACACAAAGAAACAGAGAAAGAAATACTAAAGTAAAAAGAAGGATGGAGACAGGAAAGGACCATTAAATTATAGCTAAAAAAAAAAAAAAAACAGATAAAGGAAAGGCTATCTCCCTATGAGAGCCTTTTCATTTATTTATTCCCAAATGCCCACCCTCACAACCCACGTGGAGTATGTGGTGGAGAATAGAGGCTGATCACCCCGTTGCACTGGAAGCATCACTATCTCAGGCTGACCTATCCATCCGTTCCAGGGAGAGTTGTGCTCGAAAGAAGACTGTGCATTTATTTTTCACCTCTTTATTCATTCATTCACTCATTCACTTTTACCTTTATTCTAAATATGACCTATGCGGTCTGTTTGATTTAGCCACTATGTCTATTATCGAGCACAAATCATTCTCTATATTTCAACCATCCTGTATGTCTTCCAGTGGCTTGAACGTGCTCTCCTTTGGTTTAGAAATGCTTGCTCCCTCATGCCTCACTGATTTCCACTTACCCTTCAGGTCCCTGCTTAACCATCACTTTCCTGAAGACCTTTTCCATAAGCTCCTTGACTAGGTTGAGTTTCAGGGACAGATGATCCTGCTCTGAAAAAAACCTCATGCTCATTTCCCTTGTAATCATCTCCCTCTATGGGCTGTTCTTCAGCATCTGTCCTGTTCTTCAGCGTGTTGTCATCTTCTTGCAGCCAACTTCACAGAGTAGTAGCTCAACACATGATTATTGCATAAGAGAATAAAGAAACAAATCAAGAGACTGGCTGGCTGGTGAATGGAAACTATCAAGTGAGAAAACCTACCATGAGCTCTAACTTTGAGCAAAGTCCTATGTGAAGCCTGGAAGTAGGTGGGGGAAGGATTGCGGAGGCTTTCTAAATGTCTCAGAAGAATAAGTCATTTCCTCCTCACTGTGGTAAGGAATGAGACTTGTAACTGTGCTATGATGTTGAGAAGGTCTCTTCTTGTAGCCTAACACGGAGTCAAAGTGCTAAGTAACTCAAGTCTAATGAGTCACCTTTAACTGAGGTCAGACATCATCACATGTGTATACCAAAGGAGCAGAATAGGTCCTCCTACCAATTCTACCTCCCCTTTTGTCCATTGAAAATGGATGAGAGGACTTAGGGGGAAAAAAAATCCAGCAGAGACATGAATGATGGAATTTCTTTCCTCTTCTCTCTCTCTACCGGTGCCCCAAACTAAATTGACTGGGGACACCCATGAGCCATTTGTCAATACCTGGGGCTCCTGCATGAAGGAAAGGCTCACATCTACTTCTCCTGCTATAGGCTGTTCAGCTGCAGAACACTTCGGTCCACCTTAGCACAGCCAGCAAATTGGAGAAGAGCCTGGAAAGCTGTTCCTGGGAAGACTTGGAATTTAGGAGCATACGTGATAATGGAGCAAACAGAATAATGTATGCTTGTAGTCTGAAAAATAATGACGATTAGTGAATGCGTAGAGCAGCCCATGTGTGCAGAGAAGGTGATGTGATGGGCCTAGGAAAAATGGGTACAATTTATCCCAAGTACATGGGACGCTCAAAGGATATCAGAGATGACCGCAGTGGTGTTCTTTCCTTTATGTGCAGGATAATGGAGGTTCTGAGACTGACAAATCTAATAAACATAAAGGGGACTTTCCATGAAGGCAGGACCATGGAAACTGAATATCAACACCCAGGAAAAACACGAGCACTACATATGCAGAAACAAATAAGACAGAGTGAAATCTCTTTCTCTGCATAAACAACTGTAAACACAGGAATGTAATATTTTTCTCTTCCCCTTACTCTGCCTCACGTACTGGAAGAGCTAGGTCATAAATGACAGGGGAGGAGATAGAAAATTTTGAACCAAAAATGTAATAAGGAGTTTCAAAATACTGAACTTTAATATCTAAAGCTGATCAGAAATTTCTGCAAGATTGCCAAGATGGCATTATGTGACCGGAAGTGGGGAGGGGCACACCACAGCCTTCTGTGATCCATGACATAAGATGCAAGCTATGAGACTTCTGATAACAACTACCACCGTTGTGGGTCTACTATGCACTCAGCACCATTTGTTATCTTATTTATTCCACATAAAATTCTAAGACTAGGCACTTCTATCCTCATCTCACACATAGGACAACAACCTGGCCCAAGGTCATATAGCTGTGAAGATCTGAACATGGATTTCCTACCCTACATCCTTTTTATTCTGATCTTTCTGTCCCATTCTCCCACACATTTCCCATGGAGCCTCTTCCCTGAATTTTAAGATCAAATACAGCACACCCACTCACTCCACCAAATATTCATTGACTTTCCATGGAACCAATTAAGTGGCTAGCGCAAGTACATAAAACAGTGTGAGCACTTGTGACTCAATCCAGAAATGCCCTGAGGAGTTAAAAGAAAATGTTATCTCCCATTTATTTTTGCTTTTTCTCAGCAATCAGTTCTAAGATAGAAATGACTGCATTTTCTTTATATTGGGAGACCTTAGCCTCCGTAACCACCAAGGAAACACACAGATGCTGAGCAGCAAAGCTCCAACAGGGATCACTGAAGGGCGGGACAGCAGGTGGGTGAGCAGAGGACTGGAGAGCAGAGGGACCTGCCTAGAGAACGGCTCTTGGTTCAGCTCTCAACCCTTCTGCTCAGTGAGGCCTCAAGGTAGAGTCAGAACTCAGAAAGATGAGCCCTCACCATGGAGGGTGGAAAGTGACACCTACAGGTGGAGAAGATAGGCCATGAAAGG
This sequence comes from Manis pentadactyla, assembly GCF_030020395.1. NCBI lineage: Eukaryota > Metazoa > Chordata > Mammalia > Pholidota > Manidae > Manis > Manis pentadactyla. The sequence goes on from NC_080023.1 coordinate 16,731,308, forward strand.
AACCTGTCAGCAGAACAGCATTTCCAATGGGCCCATCAGCAGTGCGTATGACCTGATTCTACAATGCCTGGGAGTGGTCCTATTTCTGGTGAGATATACTATCCTTCTGCTATAGCCTAGGTTCTCATGAGCTAAGTTTGGCAAAGTACCAGAATGCACCAGATAAAAACATTTCTTTATCTCCAAGAAGAGAGTCTCAGAATCCTAACAGAGGTTGCAAATATATTGTAGTGCAGGAAGTGCAGCGGTCTTTTGTCTAGATTAGAAACAACATTCTACTAGGTTTGTTATCTGAAATTGTACAACAGGATCTTCTGTGAGTTGCCCATGCGTTCAGAACAGACCATCCAATTCCTAGTGATCTGAGTATCAGGGTATATTTTGGGACACTAAAACAGACACCTAGTAGCCCTCTTACTGGCCTGGAGCTCAAGAAGAGTGAATATGAATCCCAACCCAAATCAGATTTAGCAGCTGAGAATTATTAAATGCCTCTTATGGACCGAGCACATTAGATACTTACCAATTCACTTAATACCTAAACCTATGAGGAAATACCATTATTACAGCCATTTAACCCATGGAACAGACCAAAGGAAGAAAAGGTTGAATAATTTGCGCAAGCTGACATCGCCATGAATTAGTAGTGCTGGGATTTGAGCCCGAGCACCTCAAACCCTCTCTCCTAGCCATTATATTACCCAATGAGAATAATGCCTCTGCTTTTACAGATCATGCTTAGAATTCAGTCTTTATCCTCTGTGGGGCTATCTACTAACAGGTGAACTTAATACTTGGCTTGATGTCTTAGCACAGTGCTCGGCACTGAGTAAATAAAGTGTTAAGGAAGAGGTCAAAAGGAAATTTTACAAGGCAATTTGTTCATGTTTTACCTCATTTTATTTTAAATGATGAAATGCTGTATGCCTATCCGAAAATATAGCATAGGAAAACATTTCCACCACCAGCTGTGTTTCAATAGACTCTATCCTAAATGTGTGATATTTAAAGATGGCTTCCATTTGGGCAAGAAAAATTCCTGGGTTGACTTTTATGAAGTGAAAATGTATGCTCTTGAGGCATACAAATATACTGGAGCATTCTTAATTCATTCCATTATCTTTTAATTAAATGGCCTTCTATTATCATTTTGCAAAGTAGAATCATGAATTTGTTGGAGCATAGAATTTGGCATCCGGTACTTTTGTCATAATCACTGCATCTTCTCTAATTCAGTTGTCCTTCAGAGCTTTATTTGTTTTGTGCCTCTAATTATCATCTACAACTATACCCAGTTTTGAAACAGTACTTTTTCACCAATCCAGCATCCAACAAAAGTATCCAATAGCAGCCAAACTATTACCAATGAGTAGTCTAAGAAAGGAACTTAATGGATACATTTTTTTTCTTAGTATTTTCTTAGTGCCAAGCATTGATCTATATATTTCAGCTTAGAGTATCTCATTTTATTGTATGTACAACTGCCTTCATGTGTAAAATGGGGTAACAATAGTCCCTTTAATGACCACATATGGTGATTGTAAGGGTTTAGTCAATTTATGATATAAATTTTGTGAACGGACTTAAAACACAGTATTTTCTATACAATGTCAGCTCTGATTGTTCCTTTGGTTCTTAGTCTCACAAGGATCTCAAAATTTGCATATCTAAAACTGCAACCATCCCTGTCCCCAAGACTCTTTGCCATGTCTCCCACTCCAGTCTTCCCTAACTCAAGAACGGCATTATCATCATCATCTACCTCATATGTAGGGATGCTTCTAACTCTTCTTTTCTTGCACTGCCCAATCTATCAGCAAGACTCAGAGTGCCTCTTTCAAAAATATATCTTGATTCTGTTCACTATCTTAGGGATCATCAGCTCTTGTCTGGATACTGGAATAATTTATGAAGTGCTCTTGCCTCCTTTGTTCTTAATTACCTTCCACCTTTCTCTTCATAACAGCCAGGGTAATTTCTGCTCATGAAGTGGATGGTAGTTATTTCAATGATGTGTCTTTTTCAGAAGCTCCAGACAACCTGGAAAACATGTGTGAATTGCAAAAACCCCACACTCACCTGTGGTGAATATGACAATAAAACTGTGGGCAATTTAGATAGCTCTTAGAAGCCTGCTGTCTTCCAAGACACTGTACCAACATATTTACCTCCTCTAGGGGATGATGGGAGAAATGTAGCACACATTTGAGAGACAGTTTAAACACTAATTACTTCAACCTGTGTCTGTCATGGTTAACACTGCATTAATAGTAGCAGAGATGAGTTGACAGGTGATTGCAAAATAAAAGACTATTTTAATATAATATGCATTAGGATATTTTACTGCAGTCTACACACTACCATGTACCAAGCCAACTGACTAAGGAATAGCACTTAACCCTTCAGAGACTCCAGGAAAGAAAAAATATTCTTGCATTTTTAAACCTCTTCGCTTTCTAAGCAAACAATATTGTAATGCAGTATATTTTAAAGCAGTTATAAATAAAGCAAAATATACTTTCACCCATTTTCAGCTATCACAATATATTCTTGTTATGACCAATTCTTTCTACCCAAAGCAGTGAAACAAAAAATAAGACAAAGAGAAATGCAAACTAGTTCCTAAATCCTCCCACCCTAGTCATCTGCACCAAAGCCTCTCTCGACTAGTCACTACCTGTTAGACCTCAAGGTAAATTCTCAGATCTTCTAACATTTGAAGTCTTTATCTATAAAGTGGAGATGAAAAAATCATAATTCCCTCTTCATTAGGTTAAGTACATTAAATGAGGTGATACTTGGAAAGCACCTAGCACACTGCCCAGCAAATAGTAAAAGATATGTTTGCTTTTTATTTTTATCCTTTTTTTGAAATGCGTCAGTGCCTCTGTGATAGAGGTGTACAACTCTATAATGCTGTAGTTTGTTCTTTTTTCTTTACTCTTTCCACGGTCAAATGCCATGGTAAATATGAATTGTACTGATAATAGAGATTTGATATCATTTAGTCCTAAATAGTATTCATGATCTTTCTATGCTGGACACCTTCATATCAAGGCCCTGAAGTACTTTTAATGACATACCTTGCATCCTGTATACCTTCCTTAGAACCTTCAAGTGGACTTAGAACAACATCCAAGTTGAATTATATTCTTGTTATGCTTCTTTGCTGTGATGCTTCTTTCCTGTAAAGGACCTGGGTTTGCTGTGAGTCTAAACCTCCTCTGTTCCTCAACTAGTTCCACCCATGAAAAGGTAGAAAGATACATCATGTGGGAGGAGCAAGCTGGCCCCCTCTGCTGCACTCAGTCCTTTTCTCACCTGCCCCTCTGGTAGACCTGCCTTGGCCCAGTCCTCCTTATGAATGGGTTGGGAGTGTCTACTGTTTTTGGGTTCCAGGCTTGAGCCATGTGGCTCTCACCCTGAGCATATGTCTTGACTTCCATGCTGACTCTAGCATCTTCTCACTTTGCCCAGATTCCAGAGGGATGAGGTGCTATTTTTTAAGCAGCTCCTTAGAAGTTCCAGAGATGCTCATTAAATTATTAAAATACAGCTTACACTGACTTCTCCCCAAAATTTGTTTTATGCTCCCTTCTGACTTATGCTATAGCTACTTCCCCTCCCCCATGTCTCCCCCTTCTTTTTCTTCTTCCAATTCTGTTAACATACCAACTTCTTTTCCATTCTGGCTTTTATATCTGCTATTCTTTCTTCCCATTCTTCACATACTTAATACCTTTTCATTCTTTAGGTTCTATTTTACATATCAACTCTTAAGGGAAACTTTATAAGGAAGCCCCTGGTGCTCTGTCTCTTAGCTTCTCATGTTTTTATTTCTGTCATTTATTTCTTGAACCATTTGCTGTCTGTTTCCACCACCAGTTTGTCAGCTTCATGAAAGCACAGATGCTGTCGGCGCCCTTGACTGCAGATTCCTCAACCCCATGCACAGTACCCAACACGTCATGAAGGCAATACAAACTTGTTGGAACCATGAATGATTTGTCTTAATTGAACTAGGCAACCACAACTCCATCATATCCTAAATGCAAAGAAGGCACTTTGCTAAGATATTTACATGCCCTCGCCCTCTGGGAAACTGGTTTCTGAGATAGCCAGTCCAATTTGAAACCATCAGAGAGCCCCCTTTCCCTTCTGCTCGCTTTGTGAACTTCCATGACCCATGCAACAAATAACACCTAGCACAGAGAGTATCAGTAAAGAACTACTTATGAAAAGAAGAAGCAATTTAACCTAAAACAATCTTGAAAGGATACTTCTATGCCAAATATTATAACTACATGTAAATCTTACATAGTATATGGGAAAACATTCATACCATTATATTAATTTGCTTTGTATATCTCATCTTTCCTATGATACAGAAAGATTCTGGGAGTCAAAAGCCCTAACTTTAGCTCTACGTTCTTTAAAATGCCTAGTAACAGTTGGATAATGTATAGGTATCCCGTAAATAAATGACAAATAACCTTTGTGCTCTTATGTATAATATTACCTTAGATACTAGATATGTATACTATCTTAGATGTTGGATATGATACAAATAAAGTAAAATATGTATAATTCTACTTATGAACTCAAATGTGAAAAAAGAGTAGAAAGGTTTGCATTTTTAACTTCAGGGAAAACACCCAACCACTTTCCAAATCCCCATAAAAATAGAAAAATAAAAGATGCTTCACAAAATAACCAGTAAACCAGAGAGTCATTCATTAGTATAGAGGCACCTCATTTCCTAGAACTTGGAAGGTCATTTTTTCTTTAAATAAGAATACAGTAGTGGCCCTGTTATCACGAGGGTAATATTATTACTGTGAAAAACATGCTCCTAAACTTCAGGTGCCCTAAATCGGGGATTTAGAAGTACAGCAAGGAATCATAGAACATGATGCTTTGCCTCTTAAGTGAAAAAAACTTTATATACAATTGAACTAATTAATAGCAATTCAACCCTGAAGTTATTGTGACATATTTTATAAATCAACAGTAATTATTTCCTGTCTAATCCTTGTAATCATTAGTAACTAAGAAAGTGTTCTTATTCTGAAGATTAAATAATGTTAAGCTTATAAACAGTATTACTACAAAGAAAAATAAAACAATTTTCATATTACTAAACCAAGAAATTAGCCAGATTTTTTTGTACTGGCATGGTGCCTGGATGAATGGATATATGGATAGTTATATGAATGCATGGAAGCATAGACACATACATAAATAAGCATCTTAAAACATCTTCATCTATATGTAAGAAAATTGAAGTTATATGGCTTTTCCTTGATTTGAGCACATAATTTCAGATCATTTTAACAGCCAGGAGTTGCCTATTATCCCAAACATCATTCCACATGGAGCACAAATATGAATAAGACCCCTTTGAGGTCTTGGGGCTCATATCCTAGCATAACGGAGGCCTGTCATATTTACAGAGTGTAAACATACAGCCAAGGGTTTCAGCTCTTCCATATTTTCTACAAATAAACAAATACTAACAATTTTCAAAGAAATTTCACTGAAAATTGTACAGAGGACTCCAGGCTGCCTACAAAATGTTAGGCCCCCTGCCCCGACTCTCCACTATAATGTGTGTTTCAATGAAATGATTGAACAACTTGGAGAGATGCTTTTTCCGTATAGTATAGAACCTGTAAAGAATCACAGAGGGGTTCCCTTTAATCGTGTTTTCAGGAGACAAAACCAGTCCTACACTCAAGCTCGCAATGCTGCTTTACTCTTTTCCTACATGCACCTGTATACCTCAGAGGGCAGGACCGAGTTGACAGCATTCTGAACCTCGTTAACTAGGATGCTGCACTTTTGAGGGTTGGGGTCAGAAAATGTCTAGGCTGCAGTTTCCTTCCCAGTAAAGTTCCCACCAATGGTAGTAAATGAACAAATGCATTCCATGGTAATAAGGAACGTGTTTTAAGTTCATATGCTGAGCATACTAAAAATAAATACACTGAAAAGGACTTTCAAAGATAGCCCCTCCATTACTCCGATATTCCTTTACCCTCATCTCCTCAAGCCTGTCAAATATATATATATATTTTTTACCAAGCAGTAAAACAGAGACAAAAGAGTCCATGCGCCCTACCATATGGAGTCATGGACTCCTTGGCACATTTTACACATCAGTTCATAGAAGGTGATGCAACATAATGGAGAAGGCAGGGACTTGGGCAACAGAAAGACTTGGTTCAAATCCTGGCCCTGACATTTCCAAGTAGGGATACCTTATATAATGTTCAGGTTTTTAACCAGTAAAATTGAGATACAACCTAGCTCTTAGGACTGTTAGGAGTGTGAAACATCTGAGGGACAGACATAGAGAAGCTACCAGAATAGTTGGCATATAGTAGGAATTCAAAAATATTAAATTATATTTACATCATATCAGTGTTGGAGGATAATTATAATGGATAAAATAAAAGTTGTTCATCGTGTTTTGAACATGTCTACTATACCAGATTTTAAAACCAAATTTGTATAATCACAAAATGTAAAAGCAGGACAATCACTTTAAGTTGTATACAATCTAATTTCTCAAAATCAATCTGTATGTCTCCCTAAATTGCTAAAATCAGTGAGGCTACATTAGATCCTTAACCCCTGCACCACAGGATCCAGCCATTACCTGCTTCAATTTATGTTTGCTATTTCCTGAAAGTATCCTCCTAAGTACAAGTACCATCAACTGGGGCCAAATCACCACCTACTTTTTTTTTCACTTTCTGAAGAAACTTTTATGGGTCAGCCCTAACTAATCAGCACTTAATTTTAATGTATTACCATCAAGTACTAAGGACTAATTTTATGAATGATTAATGAGGGCACTTAACTGAATGGCACTCTCTGCTGTCTCCAGCTATTAAAGGTCATCGCTCTCACTGACGCTAGATCAATGGTTCTTTAAAGAGTAAAATCTGTATTTCTGCATTGCTTTAATCCAGGTCTTCATTTAGAAACTCATCTGTGGCCCAAATGAAATAATTTGGGTTTGAGGGTTTTTTCGCTTTCCTTCAAAGAAATGAAAACTCAATTTTGGGGATGTGGCAAAGATGCTCACTACAGTACATGTGCATTCCAACCACCCTTGCAAGTGGTCATGTGACACTTCTCTGGCCAGTGAGAAGTAGAAGCCTGCATAGGATTTCTGCAGAAGTTATGCTGTCCTTTCCTAGGCTTTGCCCCTCCCCTTGTATTGCTTTCTTTCCTTCCTCCTGCCTAGAACATGGGAGGGAGGGTTCAGTGCTACAGCTATCTTGGGATTATGAGGATGAAAAGTGAAGAGGCTGAGAGAGAATGAAGATAGGGTCAGAGCTCCACAGTCATTCTTGGCTGAACCTTCTCCAGATAAATGGGTTAAATTCAAGTCACAATCAGTCCTGGACTGGGAAGAGAAATGATCATCAAAAACTGCAAACAGCGGTAGGGAAAAGTATGCAAAATACATTAAAGCTTCCTAAAACTCCATGGCTCACCCAGAGATGGGACAAAGAGTAGAAAGAATATTTGTAAGTTTGAGGCAACGGCTGAAGCATGCTTCCTCGGTTAAGATTAGTTCAGGAACTTGAAACGTCTATACCATAACAGAGAGAATTCAGTTTTGAGATGAGAGGGTAACTGAAAGTCAGGACTAATGGAATGTGCTGTATAATTTTACAGGAATCAGTCTTCCTGGTTTTTTCATCTCCTATTTTTCTGTCACAGAAGGTTTATTACAATGAAATATTCTCAGATTTCCTTCCAGGCTTGTTACACTTTTTTAACATCACCCTGGGCAGTAATAAATCCTTAGATTCCTTTGCAGGGTGCGAAGTGGAAAGAGTTGGGAACTATCAAGGGAGGTGTTATCATCAACATTATGGTCGCTGATGCATGATTCCAGGTGGTATGAGTTAAAAGACAAGAATGTTACCGCTTTGTGAATCTGAAGATATCTGGTTTCTCTCAAAGCTGAATGCATCATGGCATATCCTGGAAACTTACACCTTGATCATGCTCAGTGAGCAGAGATGACTGAGCTTTTGTGCTAAGTCTAATCCATTGCAAATCACATTGTCAAGAAACTCAGAAGTCCTTTCGTCTAGTCATCATTCCTCTTTGCAATAATTAATAGCCAGCACATATTGATCACTTACAAGATACCAGGCTCTCTGTAATGCACTCTCTCCTGCTGAGCTCATTTCATCCTCCCAACTCCAATATAAGGAGTCATTACTGTCTTCATTTTTCAGACAAATAGAATCTTATGTGGCAAAGGACAAGTTCCCTGACCTCTCTAAGACTTAGTTTGAATGAAGCACTGTGATATCTCAAAGAGTGTTCTGAAGCCAGAATTTTTCTCACTGCAATTTTTGGTAGAAAAAGAAATCTGCTGGCAAATACATAATGTACCTTGGGCTCTAAGGTCATATGGTCCTATGAATCGTACACAAATCTGAAATTGAGAGTAAGTAAATGTCACAAACACAAATATACTCCTGAAAATGTTTTACTTAAAATTCAGTTTAGAGCATAACTGTTTTTAAACTCTTTATTCTTTAAATATTTTTCTTTTCCTTATATATTATGAACATATCAATATCTAGGTTTATGTAACTACAGTCTGAACAAATACGGTATAACATTACAATAATATTTTAAGACATTAAACAATTTGGTGACAATTTGCTGAAATAATGTTCATATTACAAAAATTAATGTATAGGGGAGGCTACACATGAAACAGATCTTTATCTCTTTGTAAATGCCTCAAGAGCTATATAAAGATTCATTGTGTAGGCTAATGCTAAAGCATTGAATGAAGGGTTATCAGAAGTTTCTATGGTAATCAAAATAGCACAATGAGTAGACTAATTTTTGTGTTTATTCACTCAATAATATTTATTAATAATTTTTAAGGACCAGATTAAGCAAGAATAACACCAAGTCTCTGTTTTCTTGGCACTAGCATACCAGCAGATAGTTGTGTCAATGATTAGCAAATTGGAGTCAGCAGAACAGATCACCAGAGATAAGCAAAGGCATGGGTTACACTCAGAGGGAACAAATGAGGCTATTTGGGTTGGGTATAAGCAAAGACCTCAGAGGTTGCAAAGTAGGTGTACTTCCAGGTCCAAAGTTTCCAGGTTAAGAATGAAATCCTTAAAAACTCTGATTTCAGGGCTCATGTTCAAGAATACCACTCTGAGCCACAATAAGAATCATCATCACTAGCAGAAGTTAAAGGGCTGGTCGTATTGTTTAATGGCCCACAGATTCTAGAGCCTTAACCTGCTCTTTCAGCTTCTTATCCCAGACTCCCAAGGGAATACTAACCTGTTTGTCTTGCCTCATATAGAATTAGAGGGGGAAGAGAGGGCAAATTGGGAAGTGGTTTTAAAAACTGAAGTTTCTTTAACTTGTTATAACTGTAAGGTCAGAAGATGGCAGGTATCGTGAAGTTGTAAAAGCAATGATGGTAACTGGGTAAAAAAATTAAAAAAGGACAGCTATTGTGTGTAGAGGGGAGAGGATTTTGTCTGACTATTTTCTAAATGTTATATTGAAGATATATTATTTAAAATATACTATTTTACTCTATTTTAGGTATAAATACATAAAGTAGTTAATGGTCAACAATAACATACAAGTCCAAGTCCAAGAAATTCCTATTGTTTCAAAACTTGATGTGGAAAATGATACATGAGGTCAATTAAAAATCATGTGGGTGAATCAAAAAATTGAGGGTAAACTGCTGTTTTCAGCAACCCTCAACAGTTTTTAGTGCATAGTAAATAATTTTCTGAATATTTTCAGTAACTTTATTTCTAATGTGCTGGTATTCTTTGAATCTTGTTGCATTTAATTATAAAGTGAAATCACTGTAATATAGATATAGGATAGTAGATATAAATATACAGATATAAAAAGACAAACATTTGCAGAAAAAAGAAAAAAAAATCATGTTTCTCCCACTACAAAATATTTCTGTGTTTTCTTTGTTGAGGCTAATCCTTATTACACAAGACTAATGATAAAAAAATTTTTTTTGTTTAATCAACAAACTGCAAGGTGGTTTTAAATGCAACTTCATTTCAAAAACAAATCCATATATGCCATCATCTCATTTTGTAATGAGGTTCACAACGTTTATAACAATATGACTTTTTCCCCATATTTAAAGATCATGCATTTCTATTATAATAAAGCACTGTTTTAATAAAAACATCACGTATTGTAAAGTGCACTGGGGGATTTTTCACTCCTTTGCTGTTCCTGCTAAAGATAAGGCAGGAAGCACATAGGTAGAGAAACATTAAAAACGTAAATTGGATGCCACACGTATCAGCAACATTCCAAGTCAGTAGAAACTTTCTCTACTGAAAATTTATTTCAATACCTAATGTAATTTTCTTTTTGGAAAGTCTCTAAATCTGAGGACATTAAAATCAGTCTATGTGTATCAACATGCTGATAAGCTAATTTAGCACTTTGTGTTTAAGGTTTGTTTTTTTTTTTTTTTTTTCAGTAGCTGATGGGCAATCTGCAATGTTAAACCTGCTGACTAATTGAAACATTTTCTAAATTATATGGATATCTGGAGAAGACACATTCTACTTAACCTTGGCATTGTTTTTAAATTACAGGAAGCTACCATATATTATCCAAGACTTAAAAATCAGATTTATTTTTTTTCCAATTTGTGTCTCAATGTTGTTTAGATTTACCATTGGAAACTAATGAATTAAAGAAAAAAAAGTATGCTCTTCTTCAGGTTCCAGCCAGAACCAACAATAACACTGTCTATAACCATGTAGTACCTTCTTTCAAAAGAGTTCATAATCCCTTTTAGATGACCAATCAATACTGTTTAAAGTGTCTTTAAATCAGGGAGGCAGCAAGACATTTACATATCAAAATGGAAACCATAAAGTGGTGGCATAAAATGAACATGGGCTCCTTCACTTAACCTGACTGCTAGAATGTTCTTTAGAAAAACTCCTGAGCAGTGGTAGCAGCCACTGGTGGTGCCCACTCAGATCCCCTTCACAGGCTGGAGCATCTATTCTCTAGTTCACTATGTTACTCTTTTGAGTGCCCAGCTGTGCCCCTCTCCTGAGAATTGACCCTGATTAGAAATGCCATACTGGACAGGGTACCCTGTAGCCAATGGCTGAAAGATGTGGGGTACAAACAGCTAATCCTCTTGTTGGAAAGTGGGGCAACTTTGTGATGCCATTCACAAGCCAGAATTTTCTGTTGATCGGGCTAAGGCTAAACTTCAGCTGGACTGAGCCCTTTGCTAGCCCTGTCTTACTCTGCCTCCCTCACTGCCTTACGTGTTCACCTGAACACATTTACAATAAATCACCTGGGCAAGGATCCCCAGGTCAGGCTCCCATCTGTGGAACCTAACCCAAAACAGAAGGTTTCCATGCCAAAATCATCAACGTGATATTTAGAGCTGTGAAAACCCAGTTTACAGGCATTTCACACTGTCATCTCACTAAATCCTCACAACAGTTTTGCACAGTGACCAACCATCCATGTTTGTGTGGGACTGAGGGGCTTCCCAGGATATAGGGCTCCCAGTAAAAAAAAACAGGAAATTCCCAAATGAACCAGGACACAGTGGTCATCCTATCCTGAACTCCACATCTCCCCTCCCCTTTTCTGATGAACCGAAACTGGTAAAAGTGAAAAACTTGTGCACAGTCTCAGAGCAGCAAAGGAGAGACCCAGGATCCAAATTCAAGTGCGTCTGACTGTGAAGATTATGTTTGTACCATCACATCAGGTGGTTGTCTCATGTTTGCACAGTTCATTCCTGTGTTGTTTACTGTTCAAAGTCTTCCTCTTCTATTAAAGTAGGACTGAAAGCAAATTTCTTGTTTCTTGATGGATTGACTGATTTTTTAAAGAATAAAAGAGGCAAAAAGAGGATGATAGGATGATATCAAAATGTGGTCAGAACCAATAGGATATTTAGCTTGCTAACTGGTTTAATTGTCCTACCTCATTTCAGAACACGTTCATCTGTTATATCCAAGCACAACTTTAATATCCAATGGGAAGATACCATGATCAATAGTGACTTCCTGGAGAACAGGCATGTTGATTTTCAATTCGCTGAAATTGATTTGGGGGTTTAGTGGGAGTGGATAATAAACAGAAAGCAGAAGATCATTTTAATAAGTGCCTCATTTCTTACAGGTCCTATGCTGGCCAAGTATTTCACCTACTCCTTCTTGGTGAATCCTATAAAACTCATTTGCAAAGAAATTGATGTTGGGCAGACAAAGTGATACCAAAGAAATGAAAGCTGGAGCAAATTCTGCACAAACCCTTCTTACAAGAAAGAAAGAAACTCAGTGAACCAAATGATCTGGAGAGCCACTGAGCTTTGGAAAATTACGGAAGCCGACACATCAGACATAAGACGAATGACTCCTGTAAAAACTTTTAGGGAACAGAAAAAGCTTGATGCTCTTCAAATGATGGCAAAAGTGGCCGAGAATAGTAGTAAAATATGATCTTTGTGTTCAGTCTGCTGAGTTTGAACTATGTCTTTGCTGTACACTAAATATGTGACTCTGTGTAAGTTTATATATAATAGTTAGAATCACCTCTGCGCCTGAATTTCCTCACCTATAAAGTAGGAGCAGAACCCACTGTGCAGAATTTGTGAAAATTTAATGGTTAAATGCATAGAAACCAGTGAGCACAGTCCTGTGCTTATAGTAATTATATATAAATCGTTAACTCTAATTTTTCCATGAAGGCAAGCAGAGAGCTTGTGGTTTTGTAGGGCAAAGACATATAGGGAGTTCTGTGTTATCTTTAGAAATAGCAAAGTTCATTGGGATGTCATATCAGTAACATCTTGTCCTTTAAATAATTACCAACATTAGTGTAGCTAATTTTATCTTGAACAGGGATTATGTAGCTAATTTTATCTTGAACATTTTATCTTGAACAGGGATTATGCTAAAGGTTTTACATAGGTTTTCCTTTCATTTAATTTTAACATTTTGATGTAAGTGTTATCATCTCCATTTTACAGATCAGGAAATAAAGGTTAAGTGAACTTCAATAGCTCATCCCAGTTCACAGCTACAGTAGTAGAGCTACACAGAAAACCAGATTTATCTGGTAAGTCCACACTTCTGACAACAACTTGTGGGGCTGTTTTAAGGAATAATGTGAAATGGGCATAGAATGGTGACAACGGTAACAGCAGCCGCCCGTTTCACCCCGGCTCTTACAAGTGCTCCACAAAACACACCAGCTGTTCAAGTAGCCGCTAGATGACTTGCCTTTACCTCGCATCACCCCAGAGCACGTTCTCTGATGGCACAGACCAGGCCGACTGAGCAGCTCCCCATCTGAAACCTCAGGACCAGCCTAGGGCCAGAGGGGAGGGGGCTGCAGCTGCAGGCAGGCAGGGTCACAAATGAGGGCAGAACTTTGGTGAGGTGTCCCTGAGCAGCAATCAAGGCCTCATTTTTAGGGGCCCGAAACATGATGCCATCAAATCCTCCAAAGTTGTTCAAAGTCAAAACTCTGCCACATTCAATGCTTTGCCATCAACTCCCTTTATTCCATCCAGTCCACACTCTACCCAGGGCATCTCTTTTCCCTTCCCTTCCTTTCCCTTCCCTTCCCTTCCCTCCCCTCTCCTCCCCTCCCCTCCCCTCCCTCCCCTCCCCTCCCTTCCCTTCCCTTCCCTTCCCTCCCCTCCCTTCCCCTCCCTTCCCTTCCCTTCCCTTCTTTTACATTCCTGCCAATTCTATGCCAGTCCAGTCCATTATAGTCCAGTCCAGTCAAACTCACTGACTACTTATCCCAAGCTATTCTCTAAGAAAGAAGCAGCTATTGCTATAAAAATGAATAAAATTGAGCATTCCTTTCAAGGAGCTCTCAGGCTGACAAGGGTTCATTCAATAGATGAGCTTACAAGGCAAAGAAAGGAAAGAAAGAAAGAGAAAAAAGAAAAGAAAAAAGGAGAGAAAAGAGAAAGAAAGAAAAAGAAATTAGTAATTTACAACATATATCAATTTGTGAAATGGAATGCATTTTAAATCATTTGAATACTTTTGGCTCTAACACAAGATTTGGTCACAGGGTTCATCCTATTTCCAGACAAGTCTACTTAGAAGACTTCCTTCTTGAGGGTAAAAAAAGATGTTTTCAAGGTATATTTCCAATGAACCATGAAAACTAAATGGTGTATTGTTATGCTGAGTGTATTTCCGGATAAGACCCAAGGTCTACAATCTCAAATCTGAGTTGTCTTTTCCCCTGAAGGTGCTAAACCATCACTAATAGACTTTATTTTATGCATCATGTTTTCCTGTAATTCTTGCCAATTCCTCTTTTCTGTAAAGTACCATCACCTCAGCCATCTAAGACAAATGGAGAGCAAACACTATCATTTCATTAATAGGCATTCTAGAGTCTATTTTTCAGAAACATCTGTTTTGCTTTAGTAGAAATTTAAGAAGCTCACTTGTTTCATTAACCCTGTATTTTAAAAACCATACTTCTATATGAATTGACTGAAGAAAAAAAATGTGGTTAATGTTTTATATTGTTCTTTATTGCCCTTCCAGGGGTGAATTTCGATCCTGGGTTCCCTCACTGCTCTATGTATTATTTTTGCTTCTGTTCCAGATTTTTCAAATAGAAGCCTAGTGTGATCTAAATCAGCAATCTCTGGGGTGTTTTATTAACTCTACTCTGAATTCTTCCTCATTCCTATGAAATTGATTCTTTGGAGCTGATACACTGGAATCTCCAAATAATCTCCATTAGTGAATCCTGCCCTCTAGACTTTGTAAATGTAGTGACTAAATCCAATGATGGTAGCATGGCTTTCCCTAAGCTGCCTGACAGAGAGTCCTGGGCACTCACACCTGAACAAGCTCTCATGAATTAGGCACTGTGGTAACTGTGGAACAAATAAGGCTCAGGTGGGGAGGTGTCATTTGCTTGTGAATGGTTCATTTAATTCCAGAAAGTCAATAGGAGAAAACCAGTCCAACAGAGCATAAATGTAAACACCCATGGCCCCAGCTGGTGTCCTGCTGAGTTGGGTATTTAAGATTTGCAACCTGGGCAATATTACAAATTAACATGCTATGCAGATTCTGACACCAGAAAGGGAAATTGTCATCTAAGGTTGCATAGCGGCATTTGCTAATTCTGTTTTCTTAGTATTGTTTTATTTTACTTTGTATCTTAACTTTCATTTCAGCAAATGGAAATAAGTAACCAAGAGGTGAAAGAAAGGAACACCCTCTTACACCTGCAGGTTCACATATATTATCTCATTTAATCTGTATAACACTCCAAGATGATATAGCTCCCTCTGTATTCTGAAAAAGGTAAACAAAGCAAAGAGGATATGTAATTTACCCAAAGTTAATAAAGCACTGTTTTTGCATCCTGTTACACACAAAGCAAAACTCTATACGTTTTTCTGGTACAGCATGTCTGGATAAAGTAAAGGTTCTTGAAATAAAGATTTCTCCCCTGGCCCTGGTTGGCTAGCTCACTACACATGTGTTGGCTACTACATCATTATTGACTCTATATTGAGAGCCCTGCCCAGTGCCCTGAGTGACATGGTGGCATGGCTACAAGGTTGGAGGAGAGCAGAGTAGAGCCTGGAGTGGTGACAGCACCAAGGACAAAGGCCCACAGGAAGGCTGTGAAGGTAGAGAGGCCCAGAGGCATAGACCAGCCTGCTGCATGCAGACTTGCTCTGAGTGGACAGGATTTTTGTGATTTACCTTCCACTGTGGAAATAAAGTGGGGTGTAACCCTTTCACCCCAAGAACATTCCACTGTCATTTCTTTGATCACATTGAATCCACAGTGAACTTGTCCGGGGCTGAAACCCATTGGCAAAACAATTGGTGTAGTTAGCAGGATTCATTGGTGACCGAGGAAAAAGAACAGGCTGCCCTCATGGAAGGAGTGTTTCAGCAGGCTGCACTTATGGGCAGGGAGACACTCGAGTGTCCCCCAGTGGACTTGTGGTACTCTGAAGGGGTGGAGGTTGGGGCCCACCCCAAGAGCAAGAAAATCTGTTGCTGACTGAAAAGGCATCACTACAAAGTGCTGTGGAAATGGTAAAAGATGATGTGGTTCCCTGAAAGGAAGCAGCACAAGAAGGAGCAGTGGCCTGAGAAGGAGCGGCACGAGAAGAAGCAGCATGCAGGCTTCTAGGTGCCGTGGGGCAAGAAAAAGATTTCCATCGGCCCCAGAAATGGAGGAGTGGAGGTTTGATGAATAGGTGGGACCCCTCAATTGAGACCCCACCCGGTGGAAAGCAAGAAAGACTCGGCAACTGTGGGTTCTTCCAGGAGAGGTGCAGCCCCCTCCTCAGGTTGTGTCCTCCTCCATGCCATGCTTCTATCCTCAAGTTCAAACACAAAAGGAAATACGGTCTGCTTCTTGAAGGAAGAATTTAAAGGGCCCTGCAAAGGTCATGAGGACCCAGACATGGGTTAGTTTGAAAAGGCAGGAGCAAGCTCAAGATGGCGGTGTGAGTAGGGTGAGGGAAATCTCCTCCCAAAACCATATATATTTTTGAAAATGCAACAAATATAACTATTCCTAAAAGAGAGACCAGAAGATACAGTACAACAGTCAAGCTACATCTACATCTCCAAGAACTCAGCATCTCATGAAAAGGGTAAGATACAAAGGCGTGACTCGGTGGGACCTGAGCACTCCTTCCCACCCCAGCTCACTGAGGGGAGGAAAAGAATCAGAGTGCAGAGGGAGTGGAAGCACAGGACTACTGAATAACCAGCTCTAGTAATCTGCACCAGGAGCACAGACAAATATTGTATGGTGTATGTGTGAAAAGTAAAATCTGAGACTGAGACTGCGAGTGGGTCCCCACAGCCAGCTCCCCTGGGACAAAAGAAAAGTGGGCACTTTTTAAAAGTCTTAAAGGGACAAGGGCTTAACAGCTGGACAAAAATATCCTGGCACACTCAACCCAGCAGGCTGGGAATCTTAAGGAACTTCAGACGCCCTAACCCCCTGTGGGGTAATGCAGCCCTGAAGGCTCTCACAGCAATAAGCAGCCTGCCATTCATTCCCCCAGACTGGCACTGCAAGCAAACCAGCTGACCTGTCATAGCTGCAGAGCAGCCAGAGAACAGCCCCACCCACAACAACACAGAGTCTTCTCCCAGCATGCAGCTAACTGGGACAGACCCAGAGGCTGCCACCAGCACAGACAGAGGAAGCCAGATCAAGGTCTGGAAGGCACGAAGTGGCACCATTCTCACAGGAGAACACAGCTGGCACATCTCCAACCCCCCTCAGTGCCGTAGGCTATCCTGAGGGCCGCTGTGCCCATGGCAGCTCAGGAGATTATCCCAGAGACTGCTCCCTGTGTTTGGGTAACTGACAGAGGCAGCAGAGAAAGGCAAGGTGACCAGCAAGCAGGAAGGGGCTTTGTTCTCCCAACTGACACACGCACCACCTGTGTGCGACCACTTCTATTGCCATGAAAAGGGAGAAGAATCTGGTCCAGTTGACAATCAATCAGACAATTCCAGAGAGAGGGCCTGGTGAGATAGATATAACCAATCTTCCACACAAAGAATTCAAAATAAAAGTCATAACTATGCTGATGGACCTGCAGAGAAATATGCAAGAGCTAAGGGATGAAGTCCGGAGGGAGATAGCAGAAATGAAACAATCAATAGAAGGTCTTAAGAGCACACTGGATGAGGTGCAAAAGACTATTAATGGAATAGAAATCAGGGAACAGGAATACAGAGAAGCTGAGGCAGAAAGAGACAAAAGGAACTCTAGGAATGAAAGAATATTAAGAGAACTGTGTGACTAATCCAAATGGAACAATATTTGCATTATAGGGGTACCAGAAGAAGAAGAGAGAAAAAGGGATAGAAAGTGTTTAGAAGAAATAATTGCTGAAAATGTCCCCAAGCTGGGGAAGGAAATATAGTCTCTCAGACCATGGAAGCCAACAGACCTCCCAACAGAAGGGACCCAAGGAGGAGAACACCAAGGCATATAATAATTCAAATGGCAAAGATCAAAGACAAGGACAGAGTATTAAAGGCAGCCAGAGAGAGAATAAAGATGACCTACAAAGGAAAACCCATCAGGCTATCATCAGACTTCTCAACAGGAACTTACAGGCAAGAAGAGAATGGCATGATATACTTAATGGAATGAAACAGAAGGGCCTTGAACCAAGACTACTGTATTCAGCATGATTATCATTTAAATTTGAAGGAGGGATGAAACAATTTCCAGACAAGCAAAAGTAGAGGGAATTTGCCTCCCACAAACCACCTCTACAGGATATTTTAAAGGAACTGCTCTAGAAGGAAGCACTCCTAAGGCTAAATAGATGTCACCAGAGAAAATAAAATCACAGCAAGAAAGCAGGCCAACCAAATAGTAACTAAAGGCAAAAATTAAAACCAACTATCCATAAAAGCAGTCAAAGGAAACACAAAAGAGTACAGAATAAAAGACCGAATATATAAAGAGTGGAGAAGGAAGAAAAAAGAAGGGAGAGAAATAAAGAATCATCAGACTGTGTATATAATAACGTAGTAAGTGAGTTAAAGTTAGGAGGTTAGATAGTAAAGAAGCTACCCTTGAACCTTTGGTAAGTATGAATCCAAAGCCTTCAATGGCATTAAGCACATATCTATCGATAATCACCCTAAATGTAAATGGACTGAATGCACCATTTAAATGGACTGATAGAAGTCAAACTGTCACTGTTTGCAGATGACATGACATTGTACATAAAAAACCCTAAGGAATACATTCTAAAACTACTAGAACTAATATCTGAATTCAGCAAAGTTGCAGTATACAAAATTAATACACAGAAATCTGTTGCTTTCCTATACACTAATGATGAACTAATAGAAAGAGAAATCAGGAAAGCAATTCCATTCACAATTGCATCAAAAAGAATAAAATACCTAGGAATAAACCTAACAAGGAAGTGAAAGACCTATACCCTGAAAACTATAAGACAATCTTAAGAGAAATTGAAAAGCACTCTAACAAATGGGAACTCATCCCATGTTTTTGGCTAGGAAGAATTAATATTGTCAAAATGGCCATCCTGCCTAAAGCAATCTACAGATTCAATACAATCCCTATCAAAAAACCAACAACATTCTTCATCAAACTTGAACAACTCGTTCTAAAATACATATGGAACCACAAAAGACCCTGAATAGCCAAAGCAATCCTGAGAAGGAAGAGTAAAGCAGGGGGATCTCATTTCCCAACTTCAAGCTCTACTACAAAGCCACAGTAATCAAGACAATTTGGTACTGGCCCAAGAACAGACCCACACAGCAGTGTAACAGAATAGAGAGTCCAGATATTAACACAAACATATATGGTCAATCAATATAAGATAAAAAGAGCCATGGAGATAGAATGGGGAAATGACAGCCTCTTCAACAGCTTGTGTTGGCAAAACTGGACAGCTACATAAATGAAAGTGGATCATTGTCTAACCTCATACACAAAAGTTCACTCAAAATGGATCAAAGACCTGAATATAATTCATGAAACCATAAAACTCTTAGAAAAAACATAGGCAAAAATCTCTTGGACATAAACATGAGCAGTTTCTTCATGAACATATCTCCCTGGGCAAGGGAAACTAAAGCAAAAATGAACAAGTGGAACTATATCAAGCTGAAAAGCTTCTGTACAGCAAAGGACACCATCAATAGAACAAAAAGACATCCTACAGTATGGGAGAATATATTCATAAATGACAGATCTGATAAAGGGTTGACATCCAAAATATATAAAGAGCTCACATACCTCAATAAACAAAAAGCAAATAATCCAATTAAAAAATGGGCAGAGGATCTGAACAGACACTTCTCCAAAGAAGAAATTCAGATGGCCAACAGACACATGAAAAGATGCTTCATATCGCTAATCATCAGAGAAATACAAATTAAAACCACAATGAGATATCACCTCACACCAGTAAGAATGGCCGCCATCCAAAAGACAAACAACAACAAATGTTGGCAAGGATGTGGAGAAAGGGGAACTCTCCTTCACTGCTGGTGGGAATGTAAATTTGTTCAACCACTGTGGAAAGCAGTATGGAGGTTCCTCAAAAAAGTAAAAATACAAACACCATTTGACCCAGAAATTCCACTCCTAGGAATTTTCCCTAAGAATGCAGCATCCCAGTTTGTAAAAGACAGATGCACCCCTATGTTCATCGCAACATTATGTACAATAGCCAAGAAATGGGAGCAACGTAAGTGTCTATCTGTAGATGAATGGATAAAGAAGATGTGGTACATATACACAATGGAATATTATTCAGCCACATGAAAGAAACAAATCCTACCATTTGCAACAACAATGATGGAGATACAGGGTATTATGCTCAGTGAAATAAGTCAAGTGGGAAAAGACAAGTATCAAATAATTTCACTCATATGTGGAGTATAAGAACAAAGAAAAAACTGAAGGAACAAAACAGCAGCAGAATCACAGAACCCAAGAATGGGCTCACAGTTACCAAAGGGAAAGGGACTGGGGAGGATGGGTGGGAAGGGAGGATAAGGTGGAATACCGGGCATTATGATTAGCAACATAATGTAGGGCCGGGGCACCGGGAGGGCTGTACAACACAGAGAAGACAAGTAGTGACTCTATAGCATCTTACTATGTTGATGGACAGTGACTGCAATGGGGTATATGGTGGGGACTTGATGATAGGGGGAGTCTTGTAACCATAATGTTGCTCATGTAACTGTAGATTAATGATACCAAAATAATAAATAATAAAAAAAAGAAAAGGCACGAGCAGACAGAAAGAAATTGGATAACTGGAGCTATGGCAACAGTTGAGACCAGAGCAGCGGTTCTGGCTGCTGAGGACGAAGCAGAGGCAGGGACAAAGCAACAAGATGGGTCTGTGTGTCTGCAAGACTTTCTGCTGGAGAGGCTGGAGAAGGTGGGTATTGTAAGGCCCGCCCACGGTCTTTTTGGTCAACTCATTTGAGTAGTACTGGTTTGAATACAGCTGGGGTGACCACTTGATCTCCTCAGGCTTTACGGTTATTAAAATTTGTCATGATTTTTGTTATTTGTATGTTGTATTATGTAATTATGGAATTTGGTTACAATGCTCCAGCTTTCTAGCACAGGGACCATTATAGAGGATTGAGGGCACATAGATTGAGACGTGAGAATACTGGAGAGGTGGAGTGTGGATAACGTGAAGGTTCCTGTGGCCAGGATTCTCACCTGGCCCTGGTTGGCTGGCTCACGGCACATGTGTGGGGACTATGTTGTTATTGACTCTCTATAAAAAGCCCTACCCAGTGCTCTGCATGACACAGTGGCACAGCTGCAAGGCTGCAGGAGAGCAGAGCGTGGAGTGGTGGCAGCGCCGAGGACAGAGGCCCAGAGGATGGCTGTGCAGGCTGAGAGGCCCAGAGACAGAGACCAGCTTGCTGCATGCAGACTCGCTCTGAGTGGATGGAATTTTAGTGATTGACCTGCCACCGTGGAAATAAAGTTGGGCATAACCCTTTCACCCCAAGAACATTCTATTGTCATTTCTTTGGTCACACTGACTCCGTAGTGAACTTGTCTGGAGCTGAAACCCATTGGCAAGAAACCATGCTGCTCCCACTTCTTCCCCTCAAATACTTACCATTTTAAAGAAAACAGCCATGAAATTACATGGATGCCATATAGTGATAAGAAATAATTTGTAGAAATGCACACAACAGTCTCATTGCCTCCTGGTCTCAGTGTGTATCCATCCAGTAAAGAATCACAATCCGCTCTGAGCACCACTCACTGAGCATTTAATTGGCACAGATATTTCAGGGAATCTTTCATTTCCCAAGCTCTATGACAGATCAAGTTTCTGCCAGTGCAAAAACTACTAAAAAATTTTCTTGCCATTTGCAAACTTGTATTTTGTACATCAAAGTTCATTGGACAATATATTGTTGAAGGTTGATTTCAACATGTGTCTAACAGCAGCTTGTGGATAATAATGGTGGCCAATGGTACCACACCACATCACTGCACACCCTTAAGTATTATTTATATGTTCAAGTTTATGATACCAAAAGAGCAGTAGGATCCTTTCAAACATTTACATTCCAAAGTACAGAAGCTTATCACATTTTGTGTGGTACAGCTCTTGGCACAGTGCAGAAACAACCAGATAATCACCATCTCTACTGGGTCCGATAGTGTGTTCTAGAAATTCACATCTACCCAGTACCTGTGAACATGACCTTATTGGAAATAGGGTCTTTGCAAATACAATCAACTCAAGATGAGGTCCTACTGGATTAGAGTGGGCCAAAAATCCAGTATGATTATAGGGAACAGGGAAATTTGGACACAGAAACAGAGGCAGATAAGGCCATGAGAAGACAAAGGTAGAGATTGGAGTGATGCATTTACAAGCCAAAGAATGCCAAGATTTGCCAGCAACTACCCTAAGCTAGAAGAGGCAAGCATTCTTCCCTAGAGCCTTAGAGGGAGTATGGCCTGCCAACACCTTGATTTTGGACTTCAACCCTCAAGAACTGTGAGACAATACATTTCTGTTGTTTTAAACCACTCAGTTTGTGGTATTTAGCTTCAGCAGCCCTAGGAAATGAATACATCATCCATAAATATCCCCCTGTGATGGGCAAGGTGCCATGATCAGTGCTGAGCACACAGAACAATGGAAAGAGAAGCCTGGGTCTTTAGTCCCATATCAGTGTCTGGAGGTGTAGGGTAGAGTGTTCTGCCCTTTAGTTCCAGGCTATTAGCTCTCTTCCTAAGGGCCACAGGCTATTATTCCCTTTCCTCTTCTTCCTCATTATTCCTTGGATCACAAACTGCAGCCTACACAGTGGAGTTCCTAGCCTTTCCTTCTAGCCCCAGTATTTCTGCCTTTTAATTGTGTTTACCCTGCAATATGAAAAAATGGTCCATGATATAACACATGCTCCACATGCAGTGCACATAACATGCTGGTTTTATCAAACTTTGTGGCCCTGTGTGCAACCTCACTTCCACTTCTGTAATGCCAGTGTGTGCCCTGTATGAATGTGGCAGGACTAGAGACAAAACTCTTATCACAAAATACTATTTTGTACATTGTAAAAAAAAAATGGCTCTCAAAAGCCACCTAATGCATATAAACAGCATTTGGATGGCCCCAAAGGCAATTTCCAGTTTTACCTCTTCCATCTCATCAATTAAAGTGTCTTCTCCCAAACTCTGGGACAATCTTTTCTAAGAGTGAGCAGTTACTAATTAAAGGAACACCCATAGAGTGCCCCACTGAAAGGAAGGAAGGAAAGAAGGAAGGAAGGAAGGAAGGAAGGAAGGAAGGAAAGAAGGAAGGAAGGAAGGAAGGAAGGAAGGAAGGAAGGAAGGAAGGAAGGAAGGAAGGAAGGAAGGAAGGAAGGAAGGAAGGAAGGAAGGAAGGAAGGAAGGAAGGAAGGAAGGAAGGAAGGAAGGAAGGAAGGAAGGAAGGAAGGAAGGAAGGAAGAAGGAAAGAAGGAAGGAAGGAAGGAAGGAAGGAAGGAAGGAAAGAAGGAAGGAAGGAAGGAAAGACAACAAAAATGAGTCAATTTCAGGGATTCTTCAAATTCTTAACATTGGTTTCTGTGGTGTTGTAAATTAAGGAAAATTTTTAATTATGCATAATGCCTGATGACTTTGTTTATAGATTTTATCAGACGTTACAGAAAATGGAAAGACCACCAAAACATTCCTGTTCGGCTGAGCTAACATTCATGAGTGTCCATTACATTTTTACATGCTTTTCAAGACACTTTTCTATATGTTTTATGAGAAACCTTCTGGCCATTTTGACCAATTACACAGGCTAAATTAAGGTGCACAAAATCACTAACTTGTATACAGCCATATACTATAATAACAAATACGAGTGCTGGGCCTTGAACTTAATTAGGTCTTCAGAGTTGAACATCTAAATGCTTTTTCCACTAAACCATGTGGTCTCTCCAAATACATTTTCACACAAATCCTAGGGCACATGTTATCACGAGAGAAATCTTTTTCTGTTTTTACAGAACAAATCATTAAGAAAAGGAGTCTTACAT
Source organism: Manis pentadactyla (assembly GCF_030020395.1). Lineage (NCBI taxonomy): Eukaryota > Metazoa > Chordata > Mammalia > Pholidota > Manidae > Manis > Manis pentadactyla. The sequence goes on from NC_080023.1 coordinate 16,755,475, forward strand.
TTTATAGTATGAAATCACACTGCCACATGACAACCTTTAATAACCAAAATAGACAACCTTACACGTACACAGCATTTAAGCAATTTAAGCAGCAGTTTCCAACAGTGAGCCACCGCTTGGTACTTCGACACCAAGGTTCACATCAGGTGACTATGTGCAAGGAGAGGCTGTTCTTCCTTTGGGATAAAAGTCAACAATTATGGAAAGAAGTTAGAGCACTGACCAGAGGCTCCCTCTAGAAATCAAGGACTTTCTGATATAAGTGCGATGTAAATGAATCTTTAATCATCCAAAGAGAAGCTTGGGACACAGGAAAAAGGAAACTTGGAGACCTTGGAGGTCATGCTCCAGAGCAGGACACATGAGTTCCAGATTGAGGAGGCCAGGCAGTAATTGGATGAGAGCCACAGGCCTGCCTGCCCCACAGAATGCTCCATGGGAATCTGGAGTGTCTAAGTTTTAAGAAGCTGGTGTTCCAGATATGTCTCCCCCCAGAATTACTGTGGTCAAATCACTTTTAGAAACTGAATTCTGTATCACTCTTCAGGAAATTCATTATGTGCTTTAGCATGCTAAAGGCTCTGAAAAGTCCTGTAACAAAGGAACCTGCTAAACTCAGGGTTTCCAAAAGTAATTTAGTCAAAGGATTCTGTTTTAGTTTTTCAATTTAAAACTGATAAACATGTCTGTTGAAAGAGACACAACTGGGTAACACTGATTTAAGGTAACCTATCTAATCATGAACATTGGATAGTTCTGCTCATAGGGGTGAGCCTAGCTTAGAGCAATTTTGATAATCCCCTCACAGTTCTCAAGGAAATATTTTTACATTCTAGAATCACTAAACTTCCAAGTACTAAATGATTAACATGAGGGCCCCAAAAGTACTTTGTCAAGGGAGCAAGAGAGGATTTTAAGTAATGCTGCCTTTCATCTGTGTTAAAATGTCCATTTCATGTAGATGTGGGTGATGTTTCCTTCTTAACTCCTGAGTCCCAGGACCTGGGCAATTCCTGACATGTGGGAGGCTCTCGATAAGTATTTCTTGAGGGGCTGAGTGAATAATTAAGTGAATACATAAATGCAATTAACCTATACAATTGATTCTCATTATTCACAGATTCTGTATTTACAAATGAATGTACTTGCTAAAATGTACACATTAACCTAAAACTATTCCCAGTGCTGTCATGGTCATTTGGAGACTTGTGCTAAACAAAGTGCCCAAAATTTTGAGTCATCAATGTTCACATTCCTAGCTGATGGGCAGTGAGGCGACATCCTTATCTTTCTGTTTCAGCTTTCATCATGTAAATAAGTGACCTTTTGTGGTATATTTCAGGTCACATTTTTCACATTCTGCAGCTTCTGCTGGTCATTCTGCTGTTTAAAATTGCCCCACACACAATGCTGAGCGCTGTCTAGTGGCATAAGCACAAGAAAGTCATATGTCTTGTAGAGAAAATAGATGTGTTAGATCAGATTCATCCAAGCATGAGGCACAGTACTGTTGGCTGTGAGTTCAATGTAATGAATTAACTACGTATTAAATAAGGTTCTTTAGACAGAAATGTGCATAAAACATAAATATGGATCACTTATGAAAATACTGCGGCCAGCTCTCAGAGTAACCTAACCCTGTATATTCTTTAAGGCAATGGCTCAGCATTGGCTAATTCAGCATTTGCCAGGACTAGATAGAACATAACTACTGCAAATAATCAGAAGTGACTATGCTTTGTCCTACTCTTAGACATTTTCAGATCCTGACAGCTTATTTAAGGTCCAAGTTAAGTCCTTTAGAAAGACAAACTAGTTTAACCTTCTTTAATCCACTACTTACCAAACAGTATGACTATGGATTTAACTTTTAAATAATACATATTATCGACTCTAGGACACAAACATGCAGGGGACAATGTTTGGAAGGCTCTGCTGTAGATGCTAAGAAGTCTTTGTAATCCTTCTGACCTACCTGACCTACTACTGCATATTTTAGAGCATTAATCATGATGATAGACAAAGAGATTAAAGGATTCTAGTCTATAACTCAGACATTTCAAATCCACTTGACTATCAATACCAACCTGACTTGGGTGTTACAAACTGAAAGATTTCCCATCTTGTGCTCTGACTAGTTGTACTTTAGCTTTATTCCAATTTATTGGAGTTCCTCTACTGCTAATTTCCTCTTACCTCTTCCCTTCCTAGTCTTACCTTTCCCCAAGGGAACATCTATTCCACTCCTTAACTTCAGCCCCTACATGTAGGTAATCTATCTGTATGGAGGGTGGTAGTGGCAGGGGGAAATCAGTCTTGTAAGAAATACACACATACACACACACACACACACACACACATTTTAAGACACTGTACTCATTTCATATCACTGAATATTAAATTACCAAAAACTTACCTGAAAGCATTTCCATTTATTATTTCATAGTTCTGCAGTTCAGAAGTCTGGGCAGGCTTGACTGGGTTCTCCACTGAGGATCTCCAAGGCTGAAATCCACTGGTTGTGCTCTCATTTAGAAGTTCTAGGGAGTAATCCACATCCAAGCTCATCGAGATTTTTGGCAGAATCCAGTTCCTTGTGGTTGTAGGTATGCAGTCCCCATTACTCTGCTGCTGTCAATCTCTTCTTGCACAGGCTCTCCTACATTCCTTTGCACATGGCCCTCTCCATCACCAAACTGTCAACAGTACAGTGCATCATTTCCATGCTTGGAATCTCTCTGGGATGTTCTTTCACCACCAGGTGGGGAAAGCTCTATCTTTCACAGAATCAGATGATCAGATTAGGTCCACACATAGTCACCCTATTTTAAGGTCAACTCTGATGTATGATGGAACCACAGGACTGATATCTCATCATATTCAAAGGTTCCACCCACACTCGAAGAGGAGGCATTTACTCAGGGTGAAGGGTCATCGGGGCCATCCTTAGAATTCTGCCTACCATAGACATTCTACTGGGGTGGCATGATAGCATATTGCATGCACAGTCTATATCAAGGGGAAGCAGTCGGCTGTTTTTCAAGGAGCTTGAACCCTGGTTTACATAAAGCCCAGGAAATAAGTCAGAGAGAGAGAGTAAGAGACAAAGAGAGATAATAGTTCAACTGTGTGGAAGAGAAAGAGAAATAGAGAAACAGACTTGTCATGACCCCAAATACTGTGTATATTCCTTTACCTCTACAATTTGCTAATGCATGCTCTTTAGGAGATGACATGAAATATTCTAAAACGCTTGTTTTTCTTAAAAATCATTTGCAATTCCTAATTGGTATGTCATTTTACAATTACACTCTGGTACCAAATCTGAAGTTTGAGGCATTCTATGTCTTCCTTCCCTGTTAAGTTGTTTATGCTGCAGAATGTCTGAGTCTATAATTAAATTATTGTCTTAAACAAATTAACTATACCCTTGCATACATTAACATATCATTATAACTGTGGAAAACACATAGATGTGTGCCACAGAATGTCGAGCTGAATGTTGCTGCACAGATCTGGGCTTGCTTTGCTGATAACTGGCCTCGGTTCTAGGGGTGGGAAGAGGCAGGGAATATAACTCGAGGAAAGAGAGAAAATTTACCCTTCCCTGATATAAGGGTAGGTGTGGTAGTTGGAAATATTTTTGAGCAACTATTTACTCTGATCCCCCTTTCTTTTTTACTATAGGAAAAATATTTTCCTCAATCTTTTGACATTGGACTTGGCCATATATCTTGCTCTGACCAATAGAGCTTTAGTGAATGTGATGTGAAAAGGGACCTTAAATATATTTGTGAGGTTTGACTTGGCTATTGTACTCTAATGATCCACTACAATCAAAACTTCAACTTGCATGCTGGGATGCCTAAATATGGAGCATATTGGATAAAACCTGTTCGGCTGACTCTCCCAGAGGAACTCAGTCTAGAGCAGCTGAATCAGTCACCTATAGACCTGTGAGCTAGAGGATGAATACCTCCTGTTGCAAGCCAATGAGTTTGGGGCAGTTTGTTGCACAGCATTAATGCAGTAGCTGACTAATGTAAAAGAGAAAGAAAGAAAAAAGGTTAGAAATACAGATTTAGACTTAAGTCTGAATCAGCTAAATTACACATATTTATATTTTATCTTCTTATACTTTTTATCTTTATATATAGCACATGCATATGTGCATGAGTAATGTTTTATTAACAGTGTATCACACTTATAAAATTGGTCTCTTTGGTTTCATACAAAACAATTATAGTTAAAGGGCTTTCATGTAAAAAATATATATATTTAAAGAAGTCCTTATATGATAATATTGTTCACAATGAAATGTAAGAACAGTGCAGCTGCAAGTGTTATTTCTCCTTGTCCAGGTATCAGCCACTGTAGTCTCCTGGTTATTCACAATTTTAAAGGGTCTTATAATCTACAGACATAGGCATAGGCAGAAAACTGCTTTTTGAGAAGTCTATAACCTTCTAAATGATCCCATATATATATTACATCTAAATCTGTGAGAATTTTGTTTTTCATTTTTATAAATGAGAGAACAATACTTGCAGATAACATCAACTCACAACTGTCCACTTGCATCAATATAGCATAAAAAAAGAATTGTTTGTGGGGAGAACACTTCAAAAGCACTACCGAAATAAATTTAAATGGTTGGAAAAGATGTGAAAGCCCATCTCATGTCTATCTGACCATGGGATTCCATTTCCTATTCAATAGAAAATCAAAAACAGCACATAGCAATGCTCTACATAATCCAAATGAATAAGCAGCGTATAAAGTGCTAAAAATGTATACCTTCCTGCAGATTTATTCAAAAAACTTGGATGGTTTGAAACTGTTGAGATAACAACCAACTGCTGGGGCAAACTAAGGGGGGTTTGCCAATGAGTAAATAAATCTTACATATGGGCCTTGCCAAGAGAGAGCACACATATGCAATGGCATGTGGTTGAAACCAGGGAACCCTTTCCCCTGATAAAATTATTATTTAAGCATTTTCACTTTTCTTTTAAAACTTAGCTTTAATTCATATCCTATATTCAACTTATTATCTTTGTCAATCTAAAGCAGGGCTTCTCAACCTCAACAGTTGCCATTTTAGGCTGCATAGTTCTTTGTTGTCAGGAGCTGATCTGCTCATCCTAAAACGTTCAACAGCTTCTCTGGCTTCTACATATCAGATGCCAGAAGCACCCTCTAATCTGGAGCTATGACAACCAGAAATGTCTCCAGAGATGGCCAAGTGTCTCCTGGGGGCAAATCCCCTCCAGTTAAGAACTAATGGTCTACAGAAATGCAAGGCAACACATCTTCTCTTACAATACTAGATGATCAACACAGGCACAAAAACAGCCACAATTATATGATGCTTACACTTTGTCAGACATAGTAACTCAGATTAGTCCTTACAGGAGTTAAATGTCTTATATGTTATTATTACATTTATATTATTGATGAGAGACTGAAACACAGAGAAGTTAAGTGACTTGCTCAGGTAGTAAGTAGAGCCTGGATATGAACACAGGGCAGTGGGGCTTATGGGGCAAAAGTCCTAAATGAAATGGGTTTCAGGACATCAGGATTCCAGCTGGACCTTGGACATAAACAGTGTCCCCCAGGAGCTCTCTTTGCTTAAACATTAAATCTAGGAGCTGACAGAGATGACTGTAGAGGGCTGACACTCTGTGCTTCCCTAAATGAGAGTTAAATCTATTTTGCTAGACATATTTGAATAAAAACACAGTGACCACATGGCAGATAATGTCCAGCTACAACAGCCCAGTTCCTAACGGCAGCCATTCATGTTCATTAATTTAAATTCATGGTGTTTTAGTGCCTAAATACCCTTAAACCTGTGTGCTTTGAGAAAATTCTGCAGTGATAAGAGGCTGCTCACAAAACAGTCTTGCAAAATTTCTCCATGGATCTCATCACAAGGTGTTTGAGGTGAAGCCAATCACAGACATGGTAACAGAGTACACCTAAGTTTTCCCTTCCCAAATAGCCAAAGAGAGAAAGAGGTTAACTGCCGGCCAATCAACGGTGAAGTTGAACACTTGAATTAAGTGCCAGAAAAACTTATCAGTTGAATACTGTTAATTAAATCAATAACCAACACTGGAGGAAAGAGAAGTTTCTTCACCTAAATCGACTATGTAACCCCCATGCTCAAAACAAATTAGAAGATTATAGTGCATGAGAATATGCTAAACTCCATTCCATAACCTCATTGAAAGTTTCTCTTCACTAGTTCATTTGTTTCTAGTCCTTCCTCTTCTCAGTGAATCAATCCAGCTGCTGCTAAAACCAGCTTCCTGACACCATTACTGCTATTCCACATAATTCTTTAAACTCATCACTAATCTGTCCCTGATGGGTAAAAATTCTTGACCACCTGAACCTGCTACCCACAGACATGATCAGAAATAGGCATTCTTACAGATTCCAATAGAAAAATAAAGCTCTGTATAGTTACCAACATGGTAAACTTTAGGTTGCATAATGGGAGATTCCAAGAGAACTGTCTTGTACTCAATGATTATGATTTTGACAAACTTTGCAAAAGGTCTACCATAAACATAAATTTTTAAAAATTCAAAAAAGAAAATACAGTTCTCAGTCTTTCTGAGCCAAAAACCGCACACTGCTATGTTTAGTCCCAGAGACTCCTGCCTCTATCCCCTTCCACACCCAGATACATTGCCATACTTGAAAATGTTTAGAGAGCCATTCGGGTCACTTACTGAATATTCAGATAGTTCTGTAACCTAATTACATTCTTGCAAGATTTAAAAAAACAGAAACACACATACCCACACAAAATCAGGCAAGTATGAGCCATACTTTTTGCTACATGTATGATGTATATGAACATATATTATATTTATGAATAAATTGCTGTATATGAAAATGTATCCTTTAGTCTGTATACCAAACTGAAAATAAGTGTTCCTTGCTTCTTCACTTCAAACTGGAAACACTTTCATAAGGGCATGATTATATTTGGAAAACATATAAATACATTTATTCAAGAGAAATGGAATGAGGCAGATGACAAAGTTGACAGATGTCTAACTGGAGTTCCTTGGTTCTTGCTGCTTTTAATAATAAATGTCCCTGTATTAAATAGGTGTAATTTCTACCTGTACCCAATCCGTGGCCAGCCTCGTATCTCCTTGCCATTACTATCCTGGGAACTTCTCCTTCTGAATTATTAAACGGCCTCTGAAATTGGCTCCAGTTCATAGAAATGTGACAGTCCTACGCATCTTAGTGCTATGAATTGTTACCGAAAGACTAAACATCCTTGACAGCCTGATAAAAAATTAATTATTATTCTTTCAATGGAAAGGATGCAACTCTGCCAAAAGCTGTTAAATGTGGAGCTTTCAGTGTTCTCGATTTCTCTCTTGGCGTGGGCACACTCGGATTTTTCATGGGGATTAAATAGCATAGACAAAATATCCAGCCTTACCTGGCACATGTGAATGCTTACACCTTCATCCCTGACAGGGGCCCTAGAATTTGTTGTCTTCTTTTTTCCTTAAATACCAATGCATCTTTAAAGAACAGAGGTAGCAGTGTGAAGTGGAAGAATAGAAGAAAAGCTGGATTGTTAGAAATGATACCAGTCAAGACATACTTAGTTCAGACACACACACAATGAAGATACTCGGATACTCCAGGCAAGTTGACTTCTCAGCTGAGCTTTGGTTCCACATATGAAAAGACGGCTTAACCCCACCCAGTTCTACCTGTTCATTAGGTTATTTGTAGATCAAAAATATAGTGAAAGTTTTTTTTTTAAACCTATATGTTACAAAATATAGGTATTCTTATTTATATGGCTAATAGGTATGGAATTAATGTGGTAAAATTATATTAATGGGTCATGTGCTTAGGAAAGGGCAATTCAAGTTCCCCAAATCCCGTTCACTTTAGAGGAAAACAAGCTACTGATTTTACTATTTAGTGATAACTCTTTCAAACCACAAACACAAGATCCTGGAGTGAAAGTGCTGATCAATTAATTCAGTGAGGATGTTACTGGATACCACAGAAATAGAGTTAAAAGGCTAATTTGAAAAATACAATAATAATGAAAGACAGTCTTTTTCCTTTAAAATCAATTAAATGGATTGAGGTATTTCACCAATTCTTCACTGGAGGAACTATTTTAAGCATCTAAAAATTAATCATCCCAAGACAGAATAAACAGTGTGCAAAGAGCACTTGGCTATTTTTTCTCTGTTATTACAAAATGTAAAAAAAAAAAAAAAATCCCTACCTATAGAATATTTCTTGCCCATACACTGATCAGATATAACCATGGAGTTTGAAAGTGTCTAGGACTGAGAATATTTTTATTTTTAAAGGGGATAGAGGTTGAGGAAAATGTGGAGGACAGAGTGTTATCTGTACTTGCCACTGCAAAGCATATTCTTTAATATCTAGTTTTTTAGACTTCTTTCGGCCAACTGACCTTTCCTTAGAGTAGCTTATCTTGCTGGGGAGTTCTGTTCCCTCACCTCTTAGGGTTCACAAAACTCTGAAGAAGCAAAGTCAGAAAATAAAGTGGATATGGGAGCAAAATATACAAGCAAAATAAAGTTTCTGCTCAGTTAGACTTGGATTCAGAACAGCCACTGAAACTTCAAAGGCAGCTATACCACGACCGAGCTCACACCCCATGCAGGTGTCCTGAGAAAGGAAAGCAGTGAGAGACTCAGCCTCCTGGGGAACCAGCACCAGGGGGTGACCGATGGGGAAAAGGAAATCTTTCTTCTAAGGACAGAAAGAGCACCAATGAAGAAGAGCAGGGTGGCTTTAGAATGCTAGGACACAACACCCGAAAACTCAAAATGGGGCATAAAAGAGTGGAACGAATTCACAGAGAGCACAGGTGTGGGTGGCGTGGAAGTTGTTCACTGTGGACAAAATCAGAAACTTTCAAGTCAGCCATAGCCGACTTTGAGATGCCATCCATCTGTCTCCAGTTCTATGTCATCTCCATCTTCTTATTTGTAAATTGAAGCCAACAACAGCAGTCTTCCAGAAGCGCTGATAGGATTGAGTGAGATGTGGATGAAAACAGTGGTTGTATTATTTGCATATCTTATATACCCCTCTCCCCCTAAAAAGAAGCTTGCTTCTTTTCTTGATTACTAATGCCATTGCTTTAGCTCTACAAGGGGCACAGAGACTAAGCTGGGCCACACCAGTCTCCAGGCCTACGGAGGTGCAGGTGTCCCACCTGCCACTCCTATTCTGTTTGGTGAGGCACCTTAATAGCAGCTATGTGATCTCAGGGCATGCTATTGAGATTTTTCTGAGCTTCAATTTAGTGGTAAAATGGGATCATAGTAATTCACCACCTCATGGGGTAGTTAGGACCATTACAAGAGGAAATGTAAGCAAATGCCTTTGGATGTTACTATTAGCCTCATTATTATCACTATCACCATTAGTTAGGGAGGAGAGTTAAGAGGTCGGTCTACCTTCTCTCTTTCTCTTCTCTTATAAAGACCCTTGTCATGGATTTGTGGTCCACCTTCAGTATGTCGGCAAAGATCCTTTTCCCAAATAATGTCATGTTCCCAGGTTTCCCCAGGGTTAGGAGGTAGACATATCTTTTGAGAGATCACATTCAACTCACTATAAGGAGTTAGATGTTAGGCATATAAATTGCTATATTTTGAAATGCCAAGTAATGGTAAGTGCTCTAAAGATAAGGGGTAAAGATGAATACGGTAAAGAATAAGAGGGTAAGAATCTCCCTCTTCGGAGAAATCAGTCAGCAAATGTGTCCTGAGAGTGACAGCTGGGCCACGCACTGCATGACACCAGGAGAGAGGAAGATGCAGATAAACAGGGACATGCATTCTCAGCGGACGGAGCAGCAAATGTAAAGACCTAAGGCAGAAAAATCAAGAAAGTCAGAACGACTGGAAGCTCAGGGCGGGAGCAGAGCAGCAACAGGGGAAGAGATGAGGGGGCTATTATTATGCACTGAATCTGTCCCCCTAAGATTCACATGCTGAAATTCTAGTCCCTGATACGATACTAGGAAATGGAGCCTTTGGGAGGTAATTCGGCTCTAGTCTCAGCAATGAGATCAGCGCCCTTCCAAGGAGCAACCCGAGAGCTGTCTTCCTGTCTCTGCTGTTGCCACGGAGGACCCAAGAGAAGGAGGCCATGTGCAGCCCAGAGCAGGGGCTTTGCCGGAACCTGACCATGCAGGCGCCCTGATCGTGGGCTTCTGGCCTCCCAAACCGTGAGATACAAAGTTCTATTAGTGCCAAGCAAGGCAGCCTGTGATACTGTCGTTATAGTAACCTGAGCGAAGGAGCAAACAGGTCACAGGGAGGAGTTTGCATTTCATTCCAAGTTTGAAGGGGAGCCAAGGCAAGGCTGAGAGCAGCAGTCATCTTCATCTCTAAGGAAGATGGTCTATTTTAAAAGAAACCGTAGACAGAGGCCTCGACATTTAAATATCAGGTTCTCAAACAATTATCTCTAATAACGAGACAAAGTTCCAAGGGCAATGCTTTGCCACTATTAAAACTAAATTTACTTTTTCTACCACTTCTTTTCATCATCTTGTGCTTCACGGAACATGTCACGTGTTTGCATAAATGTCTCCTTCAGCCTGCATGCCCTTCCCCCTCGTGCCTCCTCCCCCTGCTGGCTTGGTGCCCATTTGTCTCGCTTTCCCGGAAAAGGCCACTCACCCTTCCTCCCTGCTCCAGGGCACCTCTTTCCCTGAGCACGTCCTTCACTGTACTGTCACCATCTGTTTACAAGCCTGCCCCTTCCCTCACTGGACTGCACAGTTCTTTATGGCCACATCCAGGTCTTATTCATCTTTGCAGTCCCAGAAACTAGCACTTTGCACAATAGGTGCCGAATAAATTGTGTTTGTTAGATGTGTGAATGACTCTTGGTCTTTTTCAGTTTGATTTTGCCTGGATTTATTTATTCTCTACCCCACTATTTAATTAAACATAGTCTTTCTTCTGGTATGTAATGAATCTGTAGAAGGCTAGTGGCAGGATAACAACCTAAACCTTTTGCAGTTTACTAGCAATGCTCTCAGCTGTAGGCCTATTGGCTTGCAAAAGTCCAATTGCAGATGCCTTGGCTTGCAAATGCCGCAGGAAGCAGATGCACAGGTAAGTGTTTTTCCTACATTAAATACAGGACAATAGATGCAGAATGAGCTGCATTAACCTGTTCTAAGTCACCCACCAAATCACCGCAATGGGGCAGCCACATACACAATTCAGGCGGCTGCTCCCTTTCTTCCCTCTGTCATGTACCAAGTTCACTGAGCTGGTGCTGTATTGGGCATGCACTTGAGTTCTGAAAAGTCAACAAAATCTGGGACCCGTACCACACATAAACACAGACAGAAGCAGTGAAAGGACTCCTCTCCCTTCAATTACTCCAGCACAAATGGTTCCAACAGTTCTGGCCTTTCAGTGACACTTCCTGAGCAATGGGGTCTTTGGAAATGTTCAGTTTTTTTGTTGTTGTTGTTGTTTTTATGTATCAAATTCTCTTGATTGGATTTCCTCTAATGGAAACCTCAACACTGCTGACATGTAGTTATGTTAAAGCATAATGGTCAGAGGAATAAAAACACAGAACTAAAACAGGTGCATCCCAGCAAAGGAATAAAAGATACCTGAGCCATTTCAGGCAATGTATATTCTCAAATATACATTTTTGAGAAAAGCAGCATTTCAGATGGACTTTGTCATGTTTGAAAAATATCTTCCTTTAAGTGAATATTGAGTATATTCAGTTAGCCCAAGCATCTAAAGAGAGAAGCTTCCCTATAGATAAAAATAGGATCACTGTGACCAATGTCCCCTGTCATTTCATGGTTGTCAGAATTTGTATGTCAGCAGATCTGGGTCCAGTGAGCTGGCCCTTAAAGCTGGAAGCACCCTGGGCCAGGTGTGTCTGTGGACACAGCTGTGAGCTGTAAAAAATGCAGGCTTAGTTAACCCAGGATGATTTCAGACCCCAAATATGTGAAGGAAAAAGCATTTTTTAGTTTGTTGTGTCCCAGTGTACTACTAAGGTAAACACCTTTTGCTTGGTAAATGTTTATACCCAACAGATTTTTTTTTAAGGATGATAAACATATGTGTATTAAAATGGATTTTGAGAGCACTGGGAAATGTTCATAGACTTTCAAATTGAAGAACCTTCAAGGCATAATTACAGTGATGTTGATATGATGGCAATTCTACTTTTTTAAATAGTTCTTTCATTTCATGAAATAATTTACCAACAAATCTGTTAGGTGCATGGTTCAGCATCACTACATCCAATTTAGAGATTAGGACGATTCAGTCTGGGTGAGTTAATTGATTTACTCCAGTTCTTGTGGTTGATATATGTGAAAGATGGGACATCAACTCAAGTTTTTTTGTCTCCTGGCTTAAGCAGGATACAAAGTCAAACTTCCCAAGATTGCTCAGCCTCCTCAAGGATGGGATGGTGCATTCTCTTTCTCCACAGCAAGTTCAGAAGTAGTTGCCATTCCTACTTCCTCAAACTGCCAATTACCTTGAAATAACACCATAGGACAGTTTATTGCAAAGAGTCTGGGACACTGATTCCAAAATATGTCATCAGACATTATTCAAAACGGTATCAAAAAGCTGTCAAGGAAAATACTGGGCTAAGCTATGTGAAACATAACTCTTCACTTCAGCACTTAGCACCACCTTAAATATCAATATGTGCATTGCGTATCTTCCGGTAGTGGGTAGAGAATGCAACACTTCCTAAATATGTCTAATCACATGATGCTTTTTATTATTTTTTCCCCAGAGAAATATCTAGGAGTGCATTGCTGATGGAAGTTGTAGTGCTCTACAGTAACAGACCATCCCAGATTTGATATACACTACAGGAAATGTATGCACAGTAAATCACACCATGACAATACTGATATAACTACTGTGGCTAGTTTCACCATGAATAGTACCTGAATCACATCATTTCACATTCATTGAGATGGCAAGAAAGATCAGAAGAGTAAAATACAGTACTGGGAAAAAATATAGGTAAGATGAAAATTGCCACAATATATACTTACTCTTTAATATAGTTATAGAAAAACATCTTATACAAAAACTTATGACTCCAGTAATATTTCAGTAGTGATTTTATGAAAAATTCTCCTTTTCTATGCTCCCAGATAATCAATGTTTTGCATCATAAAATCAGAAACCTAGAAAGAACAAAGTCCTGGTGTCATGGAAGGAAGAGTAAGAAACTAGCTCCAAGTAGACTCAAATCCACCACCGAGGTCCCACGAGCACCACTGTCTGTCCCATAGTACTACTTGTTTATGCTGTGAAGACATCCTTGAGATGGAGGAGCATTCTAGGGTCTTCCTCCTCTCTCCAGTTTTAAATCCAAACTCAAATGTTTCCCAAATGATTTAAATTGACACAGTAAGGCTATGGTGAATATGGTTTCCTTTCTGGGTTTTGTACCTATAGGTAGGGAGATGGGTGGGAAGGACAGTGCAAATGGAGTGAAGGTGGTCAAAATGTATAAACGTGTCTAGTTTTAAGTTCTGGGTATGTACGTATAGCATGGCCTGGTTAGTGGTACTGTGTTGTCTATTTGAAACTTGCTTGGAGAGTAAATCTGACAAGTCCTCTTCACATGAGAAAAAGAGTTTGTAACTATGTGAATGATGGATGTTAGCTAAACTTATTGTGATAATTATTTCACATTACATATATATGTCAAATCATGTTATAACCTGAAGATAACAATATTATGGGTCAATTACTTCTCAATGCAATTGTTGGCGGAGAAAGTAAAAGTTACAAATTGGGTTCACTTTGGACATTTGCAGGCATTGTGCCTATAATCTTAAATAAGATGTAGCCAGCATTTTTCCGGATTTAAACTGGCTAAAGTAATACAAGCCATACACTGTCAGCCTCATTAGGGAGAGCTGCCTTATTAGGTGACATGAAAAAGAATTATCTAGGTACAAAGACTGAGGGCATCATCAACACCGCTAATTTAGATACCATAATCAAAAGTGATGATTGAAGGAAAACAATGATCTCTTGCCTATTTAAAGCCATGCCATTATAGTAAATTAATTGGAACGTGAAGCAATTATGTAGATCATGCTTTACTGGATGTTGTAAAGTTAAGACTGTAGTGATCAAAAAGAAGCAACTAGCTTGTGGGCGGTATAAGCAGTTCTCTGGCCATTTATTCTTTGATGATGTGACTTCCTAAACCTTTGACATTCTGCACCATGCATTTCATTGAGTCAGTAAAATTACTTTGAACCCACATGCATAAGTACTTTCTCTGTATCTTTTTGCCAGTGAGTGAGAACATAGGCTTTGGCTCAGGGGGACCTGCATTTACATCTAATCTCTACCATCTGCTTTGAATAAGGCAATCAAGTTTTCTAAGCCTCTGTTTTCTCAACTGTAAAAAGTGAGATAATAAAAGCTACCTAAATAGTTCTATTGATGGCTAAATGGAATGAACATAAAGTGTTAGATCAGTCTGTAGTATACAGTCATCAGGCAATACATGGCGGAAATAATTATAATAATAATCACTTACTTTTAAGAGAGATAGAAGGAAACTCAGAGTTCACTCAATCCAAATATGTCACAATTTGAATGAACACATTGATCTGCACAATTCTAAAGTTTCAAAGCACTTTTGAAAATTTGCTCCGCAATATAATGTAGTCCCACCATCTGCCAAGCTCTGTGGTAGGCACTGACAATCCAAAAGTATATTCATTCCCCATAAATGTACCGATAGTACTTTTTCATATCGGGATTTATTCCAGAAAGAAATGATGGCAGTTGTCCCTTGAGTTCAGATTACATAGTAGGGGAATGACACACTCAACATGACACCTGTAGTGTAGTGGGGGTCTTGCAGTGTCAAGAGAAGAAGAGAAGACACAATGGCTCTGCCATGAAATGCTCTTCACAGAAAAGGTAATAATTTACTGGGTCTTGAAGGAAAAGAAGGAAGAATGTGGATCAGATCTTGTAGGGTAGGCAGAGAGAATTTCAACTCCAATTAACTGATGAGAAAATCAATAACTTAAAAATATATATGCAAATTGCCCAGGGTCTCGTATCAGATTAGGGGCCGAGTTGGGATTAATTTCCTATGACCAGTATTTCCCAACACTTCCATTCTTTAAATTGTACTCTTTTTTCCATCCTCCTAAATAAGTAAAACCTAAATTTGCACAAAGAAACAATTTCAGCAGGTTAGTTCCCCTGGAGGAACTTTTTATTTAATTTCTTCATTTTTCATGGATTTTTTTCTCTTGATTTATGCCTTCACTTGCTCTATTTCACTTTATTTTGTCTTCCCCTTCTTAATCAGATGATGATCCTTTGAGAATATTTCATTTTTTGTATATAGCAATTTGTTTCCTCCCCAGAGACCTAATTTATGTATACTCCAAAAATAAGCAAATAATGTAAATGATACTTCATGGGGATCTAAATTGAACTTTTGTCAACTTGGTGCCACCTGATGCACAATGTCCTGACCTTAAAGTAATGTCCCACTGGGCTATTCTCATTGTAAAATGAACTCTGCATCTGATTTTCAGATTATTGGATCCTCTTGTTTACCATAACTCTGCTTAAAGGGACTTGCAGCAAATAGGCCATAGCTGTTTTTGCAATTGAGCCTTATTAAAATTTAAAGTATATCCATAAATACATAAGTGCCTATTATAGATCAAAGTTCTAAGTATTAAATATTCACAAATACAGCTCATTTTACAAAACCACAGACTCAAAATTACCAAAAGCCAAATAATCTTAGTATTTAGTACCAAATAACCTTAGTTATTTCTGCAGTGAGTATACTGTACAAATATTAAGCAATTCCTTTTGTAGCTTGAGAAGACATTTTGTTTTATTTGGGGAACTCAGCACATGTAGCTCTCATTCATGTGCACAGTTGTAATGCTAATATTTAAACAATGGTAAGGTACCACCTAATATTATTTTATTGAATGCATCAGCAAGAATGCCATTTTTTGGCTTATTTACTTCACTGATTGACTTGATTTTCATTCTCTGAAGAGGTTAATACATTTGGGCATATTTCCTTTTATGATTATTCATGGAGGATAGCAAGTTTTAATTGCTGTAATCCTCTAGAAAGTTTTAGCCAACAAATAAAAAATTGTGCCTGCTGCAGAATGTTTAGACTGATGCCTACATTAATAATGAGGCTTTGTTCTTATTGATACTAAATAGATCATACTACATAATTAAGAGGGGAAAAAAATCAATGTTAGAAAAAGACAACAAGTTATTCAATTAGAAACACATTTTGATGTGTCTTGGCATCATTTTTTGGCATTAAAGTTACTGGTCTATTAAATCCCATGGGAGAAAAATAATAGAACTCATTACATGGAAAGCTCTATTTTGCCACAGCTGGAGTCTAGATTGCACACTTATTAGCCACCTGTACTGCAGCAAGTTGAGGAAATACAGATTAGTAAGGTAATAACCCCTCCCATTAGGGAAGCTCCAATGTCCTCAGGAACTTTGGGAGGATTAACAGGTGCATAAAGAAGAATGGGTGTCTGTTTGCCACGCAGTGTCCAAAAATGAACAATAAGCACTAGAAAAAGATGGTTTCTGTTTCAGCCTCCTTTTCTGATATGCAGGAATGAAGGAAGGAATTAAAGGCATTAAAGGCTAAAACTGGAGGGGAGAGAACCACAATTTCTGAGACACACTGAGACAGGAAAGTCATTTCTTAAGACCAAAGTCTAAATGAAAGTTGGTGAATATGTATAACCTCCCTCACTCCTCAAGAAGATCTCAGAAACAACTCAAAGACCTTGCCCTTTAAATTTTGATCATTTAAATTCTAACAAACTGCTATGGCTCTCCTGGCTTTCCTTATTTTGAGGAGGGAGCCAATTTAATCCATACTACGTCTTCCACTTAAACATCAGACCAAAATATTTAAAAAGCAAATGTTAAGGCAATTATATTATTTATTATCATTATTAAGCAAAGGATTATGATAGGTGACATTCACTGAGCATTTGCTATTTACTAGGAATGGTATGAAGTATTTCACCATGTTACATCGTTTAATCTGTTGAGTTGTCCTTCCTCAGATCACGTTTTTTGATATCAGAGCCCACCCTTGCTTTTTTGGAATATCACAATGCTTTCCACACTGTTCATTTATTTGGAAGACACCATCCCTAAGCCAGAGGAGTGGACATCTGACCTAGAGCTGGTTAATGAGAACTGTCTGACAATGATTAGTTCACGAGTGAACATGCCATTAAAGCCTGGCCAGGGTGACAGAATCCTGGGACTTCTGAAACTATCCAAACTTGTGGAAAAACCCCTCAGGTCATCTACCATGAATCTATGACTAGTAAAATCTTCTTCCTTTCTAACTCTCTATATGCCCCTCTCTGCCCTTTTTTGTCATCCTAGTAGCTAGCCCATTCATCATGAATACAACTATGGAGGAGTCATTTCCAATGTAAAAGAAATAAAATGAAGGTTTAATATACTCATTTTGAAAAGTTGCTGAGCCCTGGGATATATAAGACTGTCAAAGTATTATTGAAGCATATAAGCAATTCTAGGAGAGTCAGACATGAATGATTAGAGTTTAAGTGGCTATCATTAACATTTAATTTACAGAGGTGGATAAGCCATTCACCACTGATATTAAAGAGCAATTACCAGGATTGAATGTATGTGCACATTATGTTGAAATGGCTCCTCCACTCCTTTTGGTTAAGTCATAGAAATCCCTTCTAACTAAAAGAGTGCTAATTGTTTACCTCCCATCAACATTCATGCTTAAGTTCCTCCAATAAAGTGACATGCTGTCTTTGAGGATTTAATAATGACTTGATGAATTTTAATATCAGAACCAAATAACCAACATGCATTTGTTTTGTATCAAATAGAAATGAGAAAACTTTTCCTGACCAATACAGAAAAAACTTAGAAGAAGAAAATCACATAGTGAACATCTTATTTTTTATAAGGCCAACAACCACATACAGAGATAAGAGGGCATCAGTAAATTTAAGATTTTAACTCAGTATGAAATTAAATGTTGTGGTCTAAAACTTATTCCAAGCTCAAGATACCAAAGTGAACAAAAATACTTTCCCATTTATATTCCACCTCTCAACACTTGCGCAAATACACAGAACCCAAAATATCTTATGCAATTATCTTAATTACTGTCACCTTTGATTTACCTTACAAGGGTAATGCATTTGAAATTGTAATTTCTCATTAAGTCAGCTAGATATTACTGGATTTTAAAAACATTACTTCTTTGTTAATTGTTCTGATATTTTAAATATGTGTGATTCAATGATGGAGATGTTAAAATAACCAGTTTTTACGTCAAAGGGTCAGTTGTGCAGGGACATGATTTTCAATATTAATAATTACCAGATTATTTTAATGATAGATGTATTTTTGCACAATCATATTAGTATATGTAGATAAAATGAGAGTTCCTGTGGCCAGGATTCTCACCTGGCTGGGGTTGACTAGCTCACTGCACATCTGTAGGCAATACATGGCTGTTGACTCTATAAAAAGAGCTCCACCCACTGCTCTGGGCATGACATGGTGGCAGGGCTGCAAGGCTTCAGGAGAGCAGAGCAGAGGCTGGAGTGGTGGCAGCGCTGAGGACAGAGGCCCAGAGGATGGCTGTGTGGGGCGACTGTGCAGAGAGGCCCGAATGATGGCTGTGTGGGATGGCTGTGCAGACAGAGGGGCCCTGAGGATGGCTGAGTGGACAGAGAGGCCCAGAGGCAGAGACCAGTTTGCTGCATGCAGACTTACTCTGAGTGAACGGGATTTTAGTGACTGACATGCCACCTGAAAATAAAGTTGGGTATAACCTTTCACCCAAAGAATGTTTTGCTGTTATTTCTTTGGTTACATTGAATCCATAGCGAACTTGCCTGCGACTGAAACCCATTGGCAAGACAGTACATACTGGAAGTGGAATCAACGTTATAATAAACATTAACCCAAACTCAAGATGATTTCCATCAACTTAATACTTCGTACTTTCTATGCATTTGAACTCTTTCTCCAATTGAATGTGCATTGGAAGATTTATTTAAGGTCTGTACCTACCCTGCTGTGTGAATTTTGGCATATTGCTTAGCCTTTCTGTATCTGACTACTTCCAAATCGAACATGCTTTTACTTGCATTACAGATCTCCCCACAATTAACATAATAACCAATGGGATAAAAAATATGAAAATGAAAATCACAAAATGCTAAATTATGTAGCCATGTCTATAATTTCCTAATCAAATACATAATAAGAAACTAGTAAATATAAAAATGATTCAGAAAAAAATACTCAATTTGACAATGGGAGAGATACATAAAATATACCAACAGCTATAGAAACAGTTTAGTTCAAATGTTATGGAGTTCAAAGGAAGGGAAAGATGATTTTGGTTAGGAAAGAGGGATAAGAATAGAAGAGCTAAGTGACACTGTCTGAAATGGATGTGTGGCAGGTGGGGGAGGAGGTCATGGGCTTGAAGGGATACGGTTATCTATGGCCTGTTTTGATCACACCACATCCATTTCACTTCTTCAGTCAGTTGAGTGGATCACCTAAAGCTTTGGAGGAAAAGGAAGAGGGGAAGGAGAAGAATAAGAAATAGAATAATCAAATACCCTTTACTGAACAGTGAATATAAAACATTGCATTTTTATCTGTGACTCAGTTTTGTGACATATTATCGCTATTATATTCATGTGAAAGTACAAGAATTACCGGAACCTGAGATCATGTCCTTCACTACATCCTATCCCATTATACTCTTTTGAAAGCAGATTATGGTTCGTTTTACTTTCATAATTTGAAATCTTCTTGCATTGCTGTTTTATGTGGCTGCTTGATGAGCACAGAGATGTACCCAAATAAGAATCAGCAAGCTGACCGGGTGGTCCTTTTCCAATAGACTTTACCAGACATCAAGTTTCAGAAATGAGTACCCACATGCACTTGTTCAGTCGTTCAACCACCTACTCCTCGAAAGACTAAACAGTTAATTTAAATGGAAAGGCACTCACATCTGGGAGGAGGATGAGCACATGACTCCCCTGCCGGGTACCCCTAGAATCATGGGTATTTGGGGAGTCCTCCATCTGCCCCTCTCACACTCAGGTGCCTGCTCATTCCTACATCCGTCCATAGTTTTACAAATGAGACACTAGGATGTATTCATTAACAGCATGAACTTTAGTTTAGCAGCATTTAGAAGGAAGTCATAATTCTAGTTATCACTGTACAAACCTGAGGCACATTGCATAAAATAGAGATTAAAAAACATCACAGAATAGTTTGAAGCTTTCATTAATATGAATATGTGAACCTTTCATAAATATGAATATATGAACTGCTTAGCCTTAAGCCTGGAGTACAAGTACCCCAAAATGGAACTACTTGAGTTATATGGCTATGCATGGTTTACATCTACATCATTACTATGCCCTATATGTACCTACAGTGATTGATTTGTAGGTCAAGGATGGTGGTCACCGTTTCAGAGCTATCCCATAATCATTTAAAGAGTGCCCTATGTCAGGCACTGTACTGGGTACTGGAGAGGAGAAAGGATACAAAGGAATGAGTAAGATGAAGTCCCTATCCTAGAGAAGCTCCTCCCAGGGCAGTGAGGAGTAGACAGATCTGGAATATAAAATGGGATAAGGACAGGGCAGAAACTTAAGACTAATTCTGTCTGAGAAA
Source organism: Manis pentadactyla (assembly GCF_030020395.1). NCBI lineage: Eukaryota > Metazoa > Chordata > Mammalia > Pholidota > Manidae > Manis > Manis pentadactyla. The sequence goes on from NC_080023.1 coordinate 16,776,315, forward strand.
AACTAAGAAGCTTCAGAGGACTGCTATGTCAGGTGAGTCTGGATATCCAAGTAGAATTTCTCTGTCAACTAGCATAAAGGGGAAGACTTCTCTAGGTGGAGAGAATGAGCAAGGGTATGGAAGAAAGCAAAGAATTTTAAGGAGATTAAAAGACATTAGGAGTCCTCAGGAATATCAGCAGTCACATAAATGGAGGGGTAAAGAAAAGAGACCCAGATACAGTTGAGCTCTGAAGTGTGAGAGTTCCCTTTGCCACAATAAACATACTAGGAATAAACAAAATGCATTTTTAAATTAGTGTTGGCAACAGGATGAAGTATGGGCTGGTCTGGGAGAAGCTGGTAGCAAGGATACCAGTTGGACCGAAATGATGGATGGATTGATCCAGGACAGCAATGGTAAAAAGGAAGAGGCAACACTGAGAGCTATTTTGGAATAGAACCAATACAGGTTGTTGGCTGGATATAAGGCAAGAAAAAAAACATGTTAAGATTTCTGGTCTTAGAAATGAGGCATGTGATAAAGGATGGAACCAAGAAATATAAAAACAGGGAATAATTATTTGGAGGTATATCAGCCTTCTTCCCATCACTCCCTGGCCCCTAGCCAAGCCCATATTAGTAAAAAGGAACTGGAAATTTGTTATATATTTCTTGAATGTAAATTATGCCTAACTCAAACTAGTAGTTCTGTTATGTTAAAATTCAATTAATGTTCCACAATTAAATATCTGATAACTCTTACTACTCAGCTCTAGATTTGAGTAGCCATCCAAGGAGACTCGTTTTAATTCATGTTTAGCAAGATGTGTATAACTTGTCCTAAAGATGTTGAATCCTTTCCTTGTGGATCCTCCAAATGACCCAGGAAGCTGGAAAGTGTACCTAAAGCCCCCATTTTTAGGTAGTTTAAGAGCTTTACACATGCTGAGAAAACAGACTGTCAGACATTGATTGCCAGGGTAGAGTCAGACTTTCTGGCGGGAACATCAAAGAACACAAATGTAGCATTAGAGACATATGGGACATGAAGACAAATTGTAAAAGGTAAAACGAATCTCCATGTTGTGCAATGTCAGACTCACCAACTACCTTCATGATGACTTACAAACCCATGGTGACTATTAGTACAGGAAACTGGCATTTCCTATGAAAATTTTAAAAGGTCACATTAAAAAAATCTAATTATGGAAAATAAACATTTATTAATTATCTCCTATAATAACTGTGACAAAAATAGCTAATTATCTATCCAATATTTATTCTTGTTTCTACTTTCTACTTCAAGAACAGAACCCTGATTTTATTAAGACTAACTAGTAAGATGCCCAATTTTCTTTCCATTCTCTAATGAAACTAGGAATGGCCAATGAGGTGTAAAAGGAAGTCACTGAGTGGGGCATCCAGGGAAACTTTTTCAAGGAGTCTGGACTTATGAGGAAAGAAAGCCTGTCTCCCTGTCACCCTCTCTCCTATTTCTCTTTCCTGTTTCTTGGACTATATCCATAAAGGCCAGAATTCAAGAATGGAAATGTACACAAATTCTCATAGAGTGAAAAGAAAAAAGGAGCTGAAGTCCTCCACGTCAGCTTGAGCTGATCTCAGTTAACAACATAAAAAGACAACACTACCTTATATAAGTATGGGGAAATGGAAATTTTCACCCAGAATGTACAGAATTTCCCACCTGGCCTTAGTTCATTTACATGCCAATAGATGTTTACCACAGCAAAGCCTCCATGGATCTAGGCAAGGGGTGGAAAGAAAGCAGCCATTCTCTCCTCCCCTCTGTTCATGGTACCTAATTGGTCTGGCGCTCACCAGTCACCAAGGACCCACCCATGGAATTCTTGCCAGAAGAGGAGGACAGGGGGTAGAGTGTGAGTGAGGGCCGGAGGGGAAAATGCAGCAGAGCCTGGCTAGCGAACTTAAGCAAGCTGTGAGCAACAAAAACTCTCTCTCCCAACCTGCCCTTCTCTTTGTCTTACTTCATTTTCAAGAGATTCATAGGGAATTTGTACCAGGAGAAGAACAACCTTACTCCCAGAGTTACAATAAGTTAACATTGTTTGGATTTTCTGATGTGTGCAACTAAATGTAATTAATATGTCACACAGCCAGTGATATGCTTAGAGCTAAAAAGCAAAGTAGAATACATAAACAGTATGGGAGACTATAGGATAGACATTATAACTCTAAAAACAGTACTTTTTAATTCCCCCCAAATAGTCTGATATAAAGTGAACATGGTTGAACAAAGAAATTGCATTTGTAGTCATGACATTGATGAATATCATGAAGAATGAGTGTTTCATCATAAACCTGAGTGATGAGTCTGGGATATCTTAAAGCCCTATAATTTTCTAGGTACCAGTGGGGAAAAAAACACATGATCCCCATTCCCAAACAGTTATAAACTTGAAGGGGGAACAGTAGTGCTTGATAATAAATGGCATATGTTAAAGCCATATCATGAGCTGCTATCCAGCTTGCAAGTCAACAAATATTCTCTTATGATGAGGTGCCCTGGCAAGAGAGACATGAATGAGAAACAATATGACAATACTTTAAAATCTAGGTTCCTAGCAGGAAGAGAGATAATTCAAGTGGCATTATAATATGATAGACTTGTGTGAATGATTTCAACTTTTCACAAGTAACATTGTTATGGGCTGAGCTGGGTCACCCCTCCAAATTCATATGTTGAAATCCTAACTCCCAGGTCCTCAGACTGTGATTTTATTTGGAAATAGGGTCTTGCAGACAGAATTAGTTAAGATGAGGTTATGCTGGAGTAGAGTGAGTCCTTCATCCAATATGACTGGTGACCTTGTAAAAAAGCAAAATTTGAACAGATAAATACATGCACAGGGAGGAGATCATGTGAAGATGAAGGCAGATATCTGCGTGACATTTCTACATGCCTAGACATGTCAAAAACTGCAAGCACACCACCAGAAGCTAAGGAACAGCCATGCAACAGATTTTCCCCCACAGTCCTTAGAAGGAATCAAACCTGCCATCATCTTGATCTCAGACTTTTGGCCTCCAGAACTGTGAAACCAAAAATTTTTGTTGTTTAAGCAATCCAGTCTGTGGTACTTTGTCACAGCAGCCTTCAAAGTAGTACAAACTTCAGTGCAATCAACAAGTTTGCAGAGACACATTTTTCAATCACATGCACTAAGAAACTGATGTTCTCAACTTGGCTGGTGAGTAAGCCCAACTTCTGCTGAATATTCCAGTATAATGGTGCTTGAAGGAAAATGGATAGAAAACTTTTCTTTTTACAGAGGCAACAGCCCTCTCCAAAAATCATTTGCAATGAGTGCTGGCAGAAGAGCTGAACAGAAAACATTGCTTTAGAAAAATGGTAGAAAAAATGTGCTTTTGGGAATTCATGGAGTTGTTAGAATGCATTTTCATAGACTGAGAAAAGTTTCTGTGCAAAGCAGAGGAGATAAAGTTCTGTAAATGATGTAGAAATAAGCACTATGAGAGGTTAAAGGAGGGAAGGGTCCCTTTGTGCAGTCAGGAAAGGCAGTGGCACTTGAGAAGAGTTCTTGAACATGTTCCGTCAATTGTTCCACTCAGACAAACAGAAACCTTGATGTAGGTAAAACTGCAATATTTCCAGAATCTCTTGCATGGCCTTAGTGCATCTCCATATCAATAGGTGTTTCCAAGAGGTGGAGAGAAGTAGTCCATCTCCATATCGTAGGTGATTAGGAGGGGGAGCAAGGACATATCTGGAGCAGAGAGGCTGGGTGGGGCCCCTTTTTGTAGCCAGGTGGCGAGACACATGGGTGAGCAGAAGTGGATGACTGCTTATAAAGCAATAAATGGGTTTCTCCCACTTTCTCTCTCCCTTTGACTGATATTGCTTTCAAAGGTAATTTGCCCCAGCCTGGGAAAATATTGTCCCCCCAGAGTTACACATGATTAGTGCTTCAGACGGATGTAAGTACATGTAACTCAATTAACCATGGCTCTTCTCCACTGGTTTTTGGAAATAGGACTGCATACTTGTCCCATATGGGGACAGTGGCATTAATTCATAGTAAATTAGATTTACTTTTTGTAGTAGTTAAACATATTATTTTATTAACATCATCATTGCCATCACTGTTATATTGTTTATCCAGTGCTTATTACTCAGCCGAAATTGAGCACTTTCCTTCTGATATATCAAACCCTCTTGACAACACTATGAAGTAGATACTATGACCCCCTGTTTTGTAGGGGAAGAAACTGAAGATCAGAGATGATGAGTTACATGGTCAAGGTCATTGATGATAAGTGGCTGAACCTGGATTCAACCCAAGCCTAAAACCAAACTCCTTCCTCTTGAGCATTAAATTCTTCTGCATCTCCAAAAAGTCACCCAGACTCCCACAGTCTTTCCAAATACTCCAGTCAGCAAGAGCACTTGAAAATTCAACTGCCACCTGCCAACTGAGCCATGTCTCCAAATTCTTAACTCAGCTCAGTTATAACCCCTTCTGAATATTACTTCCCCTCCATCTCACTTTTGTAAGGGTTTGAGATGTCAGGCTGAGTGATGGTGATGAGAGCATGCTAATGTAAAGTCCATAAACAGGAGAGGTTGCCAGGAGTGGGCATAAAGAGGTTCACAGAGGATGCATCTGGGCAAAAACAGCCCCAGCTGTTTTCACATATGTGCAGGTTACCAGTGTGCCTGTACACCCAGGCAGACCTGATGGTGCTTATTAATAAGAAAGGACAGTTAAACTCAGAAATGCAGATGTAAAGGCTATAGTTGTTCTATTTCATAAGCCTTTCTGGTTTGGTTGTTTATCCTACACACATAAACACAGTAGATAAAACCTCCACATAAATAAGAAGCAGGTGCACTGGTATATTCTAGCCAAGATATTATGCAAACGTTAAGCCAGGCTGATCAGCCGAAGCACACATCCATCAGTTTCATGGCAGAATGTGGGAGGAGGAAGGTGGAGCTAAGCAGGTGGGTTAAATTAAAACTCATCTGGCTTGCAGAAGGGCCATGTATTGTCTGTAGTTGAAAGGTGCCCAGGGGCACAAGACATGTAATTTGTACTGAAAGAAAATCCAGAGCTTGTAGACTCTCGAATGTCTCAGGTTTAATGCGGAGCATCCACACAAATGTGAAATAATTTAGAAAAAGGAAGGCAATTGTAATGATTCTAGTAATACCTATCCAGCACCATGACGAAAGTTTTGCTTCTATTAATGCTGCATTATCACATCAAGCTTATAGGATATGTGTGGTGCACTAGCTTATTGATACAGCAACTGAATTTCAGAGATGAAAAGGAACTTTCCTGAAATACAGGTATTTTAGATATATATAGTATAGATATAGAAAATGAGATGTGGAAAGAGAATTTGAACTAGAACTGCCTAAGTTAGTAATTCCTATAACAAACAGCTGTCCCTCACATCTTGATTGCTGGAGATTCTTCTATGTGAAATAGCCAGATGATGTATAAGCACTGTGGGGAAGTTGGGGTTCCTATGGCCAGAATCATAACTAAACTTAAACCACCTGATGATGTAACTGGCCTGCTGCTAGGCTACCGCTCCACACCTTTAGGCCATAAGTTATTATTGCGCTATAGAGAGAGCTCGGCCCAGGCAGAGACGCTGGTGCTCGACCTCCCGCCTGGATAACAAGCCGGGTAATAAACCCTTTCACCCCAAAGAACGGTTGTCAATTTCTTTGGTTACATTGATCCACCCTTACAAAAGTGAGATGGAGGGGAAGTAATATTCAGAAGGGGTTATAAATGAGCTGAAACCCATTGGCAAGACCATTGGCATAGTCCTGTTGGTCTCAAAATGGCCAGTCTTGTCAATGTTTCACGGATATTTTGAAAAGAAGGTGGTTTCCATCTTCTGAGGGTGCAGGACCCTTATACATCTTTAGGAGAACCTTAGTAGATTTTAATATGAATGGAACTATGAATAAAATTCTGTAATCCTAGTAGGAGATGAAAAACTAGAGAAAGAAGAAACAAGATTTGAAGGAAATTGATTGTTTTTAGTTGTTGAAGAGGAACACTCAAGCCAGGAGTCTAAGACAGAATATGAGCTAAAGGAACTACATAAATAACAGAGAATAACAGAAGATAAGACTAGACTGGAGGGTGGGATCGGAAGAGGTATCTCTACAACAGCATGAAGCCTTAGGTACTGTCTCTTCACTCTCTTATTCTTGTGTTTGCCTTACTTCAGCATTTCCAGTATTCCTGCCTTAAATTTTTGTCATTTCTGAGAATCTAAGAATTCTCTCTGCTATTATTAACCTAACAACTTTCTTTAAACCCAGATCAATTCACTTTTTACATAGCATTGCTGTAAGTAACAATATCCATGAACTAATGGAATGATGATATAATGTGTGCATGCCATTAAATATGACTATTAAGTGATATTTGTCTACATATCTTCTAGAATGATCTCACTTATCCTGTGTTCATGACTTTGATAAGTGCTGAATAAATAGTAACTGTTTTCTACTTAACCTGGCCCCTGTGGTAGAGCTGGTATTACCCCTAAACTGACTACAGGATGCAGTAGTTATGGAGGTGACAGTTTGGCAGCAGGAGACACCTGAAATAAGTAGTAATAAGTAGATGAGAGGCTGGGGACCTAACACTTGTTGACTTAAGAATCCAAGATGATTTGAAAGGCTTGAGATAGGAAAGTTTAGAGCAAAAATCACTTTTTCTGTTTTGAATTAAAGTGAGTACATTATACATTAGGGGCCAGATGTTCAAGAACATAAAAAGGAAAATATTTCTCTCTAAAGTTTTTTATACCCAAGAAACCAATTTTACTATTGAAAGTGAATAATGCCCAATGCCTTGTTTCTTCTCCCTTTTTTTTTTCCTGTAGCTTACTTCTTAGCAGTTACCCAAAGATAAGTTAAGGTTTCTCTTATGTACACAATTTAATTGTCATCCTTACAAGGGATTACATTCAAACAATCTCTGGACTCATTGTCCTATACTGATACTGTCAAATATTTAAAGCACATTTACAAATTTGGTGTCATAGTTTATAGCAAGCCAAACTTATTTCATTCATTAATTAGATAATAGTTACGTGTGGCTTTGCTGGTATGAAAGATACCACAAATTATATAATTTTAAAAGAAAAAAATAAATACTAGCTTCTAATTATTGAATACTTAGTCTATGCAAGGACAAATAGGAAATGAATATGAATATTTTCAGTTTGCCAATGAAAATATTAAAACTTAAGTAGACTAATTAACATATTCAATGTCTCACAAGTAGTAAACAACAGAGTTGGGGCTGCAAATCAAGACCATTGCACTACAAAGGCCAGGTTGCTAGTGGACCTTCAGATGAAATGGCCTCATAGATCTCATACTGGATGCGTATTACATGTTGAAATAAATGCTGTTAGACAATGGGACTGTTGCCTACTTTGTAACTTCATAGTGAAGATTAAATAAAGTAATATGAACGAACATGCCTGTCAGTCCCACCTGGTACCTGGAGGCCCCATGTATTTGAGTCCCTCTCCTTCCTCAGAATGAGTAGCTGGTTCTGGCAAGCTCTTCACCACTCCTGCCTTTTCTTCATCTGTGCATGGAACTAGAGGGCATTTACCAGACTTTTAGGGCTGGCCACATTACTGGATTCCAGCAAGGGAATGTGAGTGGATATGATGTATACCAACTACTTTCAGACAGGCTCATAAAAACTTCTGCATATGATCTTACAATGCAGATGACCCCTAGAGCTGCCTTGGAATATGATGGAGCCACAAGATAGAAGGCGCTTGGGTCCCTATGTCACCACTTGTAGGAGCTATTTAATCAGATATACTTTTGGTCTATGGACAGCAAGAAAATAAAGTTCTATTTGGTTAAGTCACTTAATTGTTTCACTTTGTCACAGAAACTCATCTACTGTTTTTCATTATGAATGTCCTCTCGAAGAAAATAATCCAAAACCCTTAAAAAATTTGGATACCCAAGTACAAACATCAGATCTGGCTTGCACGTTGACTAAAAACCAAAGTCCCAAAATTGCTTAGTCCACAGGAAATTAGTTAAAATGTTGCCTAAAACTGTTTCTGGAAATATATCTTGGAGGTGAATTATAAGTCTCTGACCAGTAATTTGTCAAAAATTTTAAAAACTTTGAAGACATCAAAGTTGTTTATTTCATTTTGGTTATTCATTTTATCAAATTATTACTTCTTTAATAATGCATTTTTCTCTAACCCTTGAATTAAAAAATCTGAAGTGCTATGATTATAATTATCTTATATTAATATGCTAATTGATTCAGAGATTTTACTTAATTGAAACTCTTAAGGTTTTAACCAACTAGACTTACTAAGGTTAAATAAAGTACTATTGTATTTTATTTTTACTTTACAATTGCTCCATTATCATTTCTGATTTTGATAACAGCAATAGAATTTATTATTCACTGTGCAAACATTTTTCTAAAACATTAGTTTTATAGCTAACTTCACTAAAAAAATCAATCAGCTGCACACCCACTGAGGTTTTGCATATTTTTTATTTTAATAAATTCTACCTTAGAAACTAATACCAATATATCTTTCTAGTCATAACCGGCATTACACACTAACCTCTTTAGCTAAAAGAAGTTTACTTAGGCCTTGAATGTGCTTTGCTAGATGCTCCCCTGGGACTTTGGTCCAAGCAGTTTATCATGTCTGGAAAACCCTTGGCTCTAATAAGGAGAGTCACAAAAATGTCTTTCAAATGTCAGTTTCTGAAGAATGTGCAGATTCTAAAGTCTACATGATCTGGTCTTGCTTAACTCCTATGCCTATTATTTTTAGACCTGAATTCCATAAAGGCACTCTGTTCTCCAGGGCCGCTGTGCCCGCACGCCTTCTTCTTCCCTGCCATGGCTGCCATTCCTTGCCTTTACTATACCTATTTAGCTTGGATACTGTTCAGAAGATACCTTCTGTGGAAGAGTTTGTGTCTCTTTCTCAGTAGGATCCTACATCGCCTGTCCCTGCCTCTATCATATGCTGCATACCATCTATCGCCATTTACCAGTGCCATTCAAGGCCAAACATGAAATTAAGTGTTTATGCATATTCTTAAAAATTCTTCCAGAAAACTCACAAGTTGAACATATATATATGCTATTAATAAAATATATTAAAATTATCTTTTGCATCCTTTGTATATATATGTCATATATATATATATATGACAGAGGGAGTCAAAGAGAGAGGAGAAAGGGGAAAAGAGAGAGGGAGAGTCAGAAAATCGGAGACTGAGAAGAAATAATTGAAATAAGGCAGATTCTTCAACCCATCATTCTGCTCAACAGGTGGATGACCAAGAATGAGCATCAGAGAGGGAGATTCTCACCCGTGTCATTTCAACTTCAGGACCTGATAGAATGTGAGGATCTTCGAGTCATGAGGATAATTTTCGTTTTTAATTACATGTTTCACCTCTTGGCACCCAAGGACAAGCCAAGGACCTCATTGTGTACTCAGTCAAAGCAAAGGTGATCCCTTCCCAGCATGAAGATGATACATCCAAACTGAATAGTTCAGAGGCAGTCCCTCTGTCTGTAACGTCACACATTCTTCAAGTGTTTACCTTGCGCACCAACTTGAGAATCCTGTTTTTTGCATATTGCAGGTGCTCAATAAATATCTGTAGAATGACTGACAAAGTCAATAAATAAATGTTACTACTCATTACCATTTGTTTCTGCTAGAAAAGCCTACATGTTTTAGTATTTCCTCCTTCTCCAACTTAAACAGTCCTATATCACAGATTCAAAGGGATCAAGTGATTTCAGGCTGTTTCATATAAAGTATCTTTTATGAGGTGGAAACCCAAGAAGCATGCAATTCCAGTGCTTTGCTTTGTTGCTTCTGATGGCCAAGTGCACATCGGCACCAAGCCGGACCATGTGTCTTGCATCTTCTGACAATGAAGAGAAGCACTGTTAAAGCCGCAGTGCTGTCTGAATGTCACACAAGTACAAGATATGTCTGTAAAATATGCCCAGAAAAAAGAAAATTACTTTGAAGAAAAAGTTGACCCATTAAATTTCCTTAATGCAAGAAAAATATATAAAGATTATCTTTTGCATCCTTTGTATGCCTCACTCCTATTAAGAATTCTTTGTGCCATGTTAAATACTGATTTAATCAAAGTGATTTATACCTTTTTAAAAAATGCATGCTAGGCAGCCTATTAATTTCTGTTTTAATTGGATTACATGTATTCATTCATGTGTTTGTTCACCCTCCCATGAGTTATTTTTTTTAACATAATTCCACATTCAGAATTCTGGATACAGTTACCAAGTATGATCAATTCCCCTCTACACCCCTGCTTTTCATGGCTGAAAACCCTTACACTATATTGAAGGCAAACTCTCTTTTGATACTCTCTGCATTTTTAAAGTCAATGGATAATTCAGTACATGTTGAATACAATGACATTCTAGTTATTATTCTCTATAAGCTGCCTTTCAGCATAAAGGAAAAAAACTTAATTTAACTAAATGTTTCTACCTATTCTGACTCTTGTAGCAGAACAAGAATATATAACACAGTGAAAATTACTTCTTGAAAATATATTTTTTGATTACTTGAACACTGTCCAATCAATACAGCTCACAGTATTTGATACAGGCATCTTAAATAAGTTGAGATACATTATCATTTATACTAAGCATTATCAATCCACCCCAACTAAATGGGTCACTTCCAAGTATGATAACAATTGCCCAAATCTTTGCTGTAGTAAAATATCTTTATGTGTATGGTAAATTAGCAACATCTGTTAATCACTGAGTTTTATCTACATAACTTGGAAAGTACAGACGTTCTCCATATATGAGTTCAAAATGTTTGGAAAGAAAAGGGAATGAATCTTTATTGAGCCTTGACCTTGAGCCAGTAACTCTTCTAGGCTTAATTTATCTCACTTATATCCACAGTACTGCCTTTCAGCATCCTATGTTGCACAAAAAGAAACTTCAGAAAGTTTAAACACGTCTTCCAAGGCTACCCCATTAATAGGTGACAGAAACTATGTTTAATTCTACATAGGTTTTATTCTAAAACCAGCCTTCTTTGTTTTAAGAGAGAAAGAAAATTCTGTTTGAGATTTCTAAAAAATAGTTTCCTATGAGAATAAGAATTAGGCCTTCAGGAGATTGCTTAATATTATCTGAAAATTACTTTTAAAAGGTAGAATAATAAATATTACTGGGTAAAAGTATGTTTACCTTAGGGCGGTATGGAATAAACACTGTCTCATGTGCAGTAAAAAAATGTTTCAGAGTAATCACTGCCAGTGTTCTTCCAAATTCACCATCTTACAATTGGCTTGTACACATTTAAAGAAGAAAACTACATTAATCTTCTAATGGTAGGTTGTGAGCCACAACTTACCATGCCTTCAACCTACAAATTCAGCTCAGCTACTGTGTCAACAAGGACTTTACACACTGTTGAGAGGAACCATCAAAGATGTGGTATACAGAAAGTGGTTTTCCTTTCCTGAGCATCACCATGCAGAATGAGAGAAAAAAGGGCAAGCTGGTAGCACTTGTGCTTTTCTAAGGCCATTCTATCCCATTCAGAGAGCAAACGACCAAGTTCAGTGAGTGTAATGAGAGTTCAGCCATGGGAACTGACACTCAACCTGAGCTAAATTTATAAATTCCAGTGCACGTTTCATTTATTGTATCTTCTGTATTTCACTCTGTCACCCTTCATGATGACATTAAGTATAGATCTGCAGAGAAAATACATGTTTCTGCAATGTTTAAGTGAAACACCATTGTATTTCTAAAGAAATGAAAACAAGCACCTTGGTGCAGAAATGGTATAATAAGAAAGCTGTAGGAGGTGTATTTTGTGATTTTTCAAGGAAACTGACAACTTGAGTAATTCACAATTCGAAATTCAAAATGTCTTTCCTGTTAGAAAAAAACCCCACAGCTCCCTCTCCTGAGAAATCTGAAAGAGACTGCCAACATTTCTTTGGATGTGCATTATTGATCCATAACAACATGTACTGACCTTTGCACAAATAACAGACAATCTTTTTGAGGGAGAAAGTAGATAGGAATGGAATTGTTGGGAGCTTGGGCTCTAGTCATAGAAATCTGGGTTCAAATTCTGGCTTTGCCAGTTACAAGTTATATAAGCTTGGGAAAAGTATTTTCAAAGTCTCAGGTTTTGCTTCTGTAAAACAGGAGTGATAAATAATGCCTATTACATGTGCAGGAGTGTTATAGGGCTTAAACAATAGAATGTACTCAGAGCTAAGTTTTACATAGGGCATTCTATCAGAAATTGTTCAATAAATGCTGACTCTCATTACTGTGTTTTGGTTGGCTCTGACCCTCATCATCTCTCTTGGAGAACTGTGTGCTTCAGTCTGTCTGCCCTAAACAGATTAGCCAAATTTCTGTGATCACATCATTCTTCTGTTTACTCGCCTTTCACAATTACCCACTATTCACACATGGTGTTTTTCAAACTGTACATCATGAACCACTAATGAGTCATGAAACCAATTTAGATACTTTGGGATGAGACTTAAAAATAAAGGAATAGAATGGAATGGACCAGGCCAGACATTATCAGAGCACATCACACACAGTAAGGGTAAAGATTATTTATGAAACCTTATTACAGATTAGTATGTATGTTGGGTTATAATGTAAAAGACAACTTTCTTACTAGTGATAATCAAAAACATCTGAGAAGCACTGGACAGGATAACAACCAATCTCTGGAGTTTTACTACCCATCTGGCCACTAGCCTTGGTGACTTTATACTCATGACCTAGTGAAGAAGAAGTGATCGTGCATTTCGCCTCCCTTTTACTTTTGAAGTGGGACAAACAGTTTAGTATGATGGGAACTGGAATAGAATAAGTCTCAGGTTGTATGAGTTGGTGATATTATTACATAAATGTAATGTTCATTAAGGGAAAAGCATGTAATTTAGAGTTCAAATGGTAAGAGTACTGTATCATGGCTCTTCTATCCATCTCTACAGAAAAATAAGTAGAGCTGCATCATTGCTGAATATATTTTGCACCAAGAACAGCACAAAAACAGGAGTTTACAGCTATTGATTGTCTGGAATTTTTATGTAAATATCAGAATAATGATTTTCCATTTCTTGGATGAAAATATTTGCTATACAGATGCACTTTCAAAAGAAAACATTCCCAACACAAATCCATGCCTCCGTCTTGTAATAAAACCATGAACACATGATACGAAGAAAGGTAACAGGGAATCTGGTATAAAAATATGACCCCTCTGAGATAACTGAGAAGCCTTTATTTTACTGAAGAATGATAAGAATAGTCTTTGGGGAAGAAGAGAAAAAAGAGGATCAAATATGTTAAAATTAATGTGTGCATCTCTCCCGTGATCACAGTTTTCTTAGTTTCAACAACGCTCATTGTCTATTCTTTTCAGTAACTTCAGAAAAATCAGGGTAATTTTGAAGATTACTTACAACACTAGGAATTGTCCTAAATCAGGCCCTCCACTAAAAATCTATAACTGTCTTAATTCTAACTAATAAGAGAGAACTCAACTGCAAAATCAGACTCATGTCCATGTTTGCAGTATTTTCTTTTCTGCTTTGAAGAAAACTGCCTTCAGAACAACCCAAAGTGAATTTTAATGTATATTCATCATCTTTAAAAACTGAGTTTACAAATCAAGCACTGTGAACAATTTATAAGCATATTCATTAAAAGACTTTACAGCAGAATTAAGAGCCAAAGACTTTAGAATTTGATAAATCAACTTAAGAAGCCTGAGTTCAAATACCAACTCAACTGTTTTCCAGCTTTATGACTTTAAAAAATTACTTGGGCTTTCCGTGCCTCAGTTTCCTCATGGGTAAAAGTAGGATAACAATATCTACTTTTTGAGCAGAAGTTATGCTTAAATAAGGTTATATATATTATATACATTATATATATATATATATATATACACACATATATATATACACACACACACATAAATAGAACAGTTTCGCTGGGACCTGACATGTGAGTGTTTAACAACTGGTAGCTACTAAGGATGAGGACAGTCTGAAACAACTCTTAAGAACTAACTACTTGGTACAGTGCCAAGATTATATACCTGGCCTTCTACAGAATAACCTTATATGAAGGAAACCATTTTAACATTAGCATTTTAAATTATGTACTAATTTAATGCAATTCTTATATGAATTTATATTTAAAGGATAGATGTTCATGGAAAAGGTACTGAACAAAGCCCACTATCAAAGGCTTTTATTTTACCCATTTCTTCTGAGTCCCAAGCAGGGAAGAAACAGAATGATGAGACAATTTGACTTTATGAACTCAAGAGAAACAGAGATTGTGCTACTATGGTACTGAAGGGTTCCTTTCACATAGCTTCAAAACTATCTAATTGAATGAGGACTCCTTGTAAATGTTCCATGGTGAGATTATGTTTGTGGGTTAAATTTCTATTTTCCTGCAGTTGTCCATTTACATATACAAAATATGTCTCATTCATCTTCATATCACCAGGGGCTCCACGATGCCCAGCAAATAGTTGGCACTCTTTGGACTTACAGTGAATGATATTGATCCATGATTCATACAGTTTTAAACAATGATTTACTGCTCAGCAATCTGCCTCACCCATGGTTAGTGGGCAGTTGGAGGGTAAATCATTACTCTCATTTTTCTTTTCTTTTCCCCCATTACCACTTTTACTTTAGTGAAAATAAAGTTAAATGAGTGTATTTATCTTTTTAAGGTGTTTAGATCTTATGCCTAAAAGGTCTGTTTCCCTTTTAAAACATGAAATCAATTCAGAAATATGCAATCAGGTTTTAAATTTTGTTTAATTCATAGAGTGTGCCTCATGTCAACCTGAATTAGCCCATTCATTTATTCAAAATTATTCTAGTCTGAAGAATTCACATGCCAGAATAGAATCTGCCTTCAAATCACTTCATATCTAAAGCGACATGCACACAGTAAGAGACGTTAGTAAATTGATAAGGCAGAATATGAGTGACAACTTGGACAATTTAGATAGTAAATTGCCTGAATTAATATTACATATCATTAACTGAGCAACTACCATCATTACTTATCTGCAAAACAACCAATTACCAGGCCTCCGAAGTCTAGGGAGAGCATGGCTCCAGGCCACAAAACTACCAAGGGGCAAATAGATCCTAGATTCCATCCTAGGTCTGTCAGCCTTCAAAGCTTTCTTTCCACTACACTTCACTGCAGGAAAAACAAGTTGGAAGAACAACAAGGACAACAAAGAAGATTGATAGTGATGAGAGAGAGGAGGGAATCTGAAGGGAAGATGAAGTAATGAATTGAAGGAGTTTGAACTTTGGTAGAAGAGCAAGATGTATTACCTTCTCCAAGCAAGCCTGACCATTTCCTTTGATTGACTGAGTTTCATTTCATTTCATTTTTAAGAAGACAACAAACCAGGCTGGAGAAGGCAAGCGGCCCTAGGGCAGAAATGGCTGTGGAACAAAAGCTTAACATTGCAAATCCTTACGCTTGGCACAGGACTTGGTAAATGCAGCTGTTTCATAAATATTCCCGGAACATTCAACAGCCACAGCAAATGTGCATCGAGTGCTCACTATGTACCAGCCACTGGCTAAATGTTCTGCGTGTATTAACTGACATATTTCTCATGACAAAGCTGCAAGATAGGTGCTGTTCTCACCTCCATTCCCATGAGAGATGAGGGACTGACCCTCAGAGAAAGTATGCCCCGTGCTCACAGGAAGTCCACTTCAAATCACCAGATCCTACCCACGAGGCTTAGCCGGGTGAATGGAATAATCAGGACCTTCTTAGCTTATTCCAATTACTTCTAACACACATTATTTTTGCCTTAAAAATCTATTACCAAGACATTAATTGATTTTATAAAGCAAAACAAATACTACTTACACAACTAAAATGAAGTGGAAACAAAGAGAAAGGAATCGCAATGTATTTCACCTGGAGAATCATAACCATTGATCCTGGCAGATTGAAGCTTCCTCTTTGCTCTTTAAACACCATGCTGAGATGTTGTAAAGGAAAAGTGAAAAATATGCTTGAAGACTCATCAGTTCACATATATTAGAAGAAGAATTTCCCATCAAAATAATTATGCTTAAGTATACAATAAAAGTATCAGTGTATAAAGTTCATTATTCCAGAAACCATAAAAGGAATTTCCAAGAAGCTTAACTTACTGACATGAGGATGTTGGAGGGAAAGCAAAACTTTGAGATAATGGAATAGGGACACATAGGGAATATTAGTAAGGAGCAACAGTTTGGAAACTTGCAATGGACAATGATTATGAGTAAATCCAGTAATTACCAATAAATACTCTCTGATAAAACTAACATTTACCTAAAAAAGAAGGTCTCCAGCCGTTTGGAGAATAAGAGAAACTTTTAAAATTTATGAATAGTTAAC
Organism: Manis pentadactyla; assembly: GCF_030020395.1. Lineage (NCBI taxonomy): Eukaryota > Metazoa > Chordata > Mammalia > Pholidota > Manidae > Manis > Manis pentadactyla. Next base: position 16,792,846 of record NC_080023.1, read on the forward strand.
AGTAGCATTGATTAAAGATAATGCACATTTGTGACACGGTGTCATTCACCCACCCACATTGTGTCATTTAATTTTCTCAGCAATGAGTTATCAGTGCCTCCACTGTAAAAACAATGGGACAAAGACATAGAAATTAAGAACTTGACTTACTTTAGCAGCATCCTATAGTTTTCAATTGTAGCACATTTTCAATTGTTAGTATTTATATGTATAATTACTTAAAGTCTTTATTCAGTTTTAGACTATATGTTCCATGAGAAAAGGGATAGTGGATTTTATTTATCTCTATATATTCATTATCTGGCTCATTAGAGGTGATCAGGAAATGAGTGTTGAAGAAATGAAAAAATTAAAGAGACAAAGCAGGAGTCCCCCAAATCTATATGCATAAACCATCCCAGTGTCTCACTTTGGGTGAATATGTGGGAGATTAGTTTTAGGAACAGCACTGAGATCCCAGAACTGATAGAAAAGAATGAGAAGAAGTCATAAGAAGGTGTGGCAGGAACTAATTAAAGGACCACCAGAAAGAGACACTTCAAGATACAAGTCCTTCCTTCCTTTTGATACTAATCAACTTATTGGAGACTCCTGACAAAGAATATATACGAGGTTTAATAAAACTGATAATACAGAGACTAATTGAAGAGAAAATATATTTAGCTTCTAAGTCTATTTATAAAATGCAGTTCTCTTGATAGCAAAACAATCCTTGGATTCTTTCTTAATATGGGAAAGAGAACATTTTTAACTATCATTTATTTGTGTGGGATTCAGAAATTAAGCTAATCTTGAACTGGTTAAGTCATTCAAGACTCTGCCTCCCTATTGGAAAGTAGTCGTTCTGACAAGGTATGTTTAGTATCATTATTTACAACCAAAAACAAAAGCTGTCACCTCAGTCTCTAGCCAAGAGTCAAATGGTACCAACTGATCAACAAAACTATCCTGTTCTCAAGTTGGAATGATTACCCCTGCAACTTGGGACTTATAATAAGAAACATACATTTGGTCTTAGTCTCTGTTTCTGGCACAGAGCTCCTAAAATCCCTTGCAATTTCCTAAGCAATGAGAGTCAGTTTCTTTTTGTTGTGTTAACAAATTTGGGGCTGCACCTAAGGATGGAGGTTGTCTGTCAGGAGAATCAACCAAGTGACTATAGAGTTGGAACTTTCAGTCCCACCCCCACCACCACCCCTGGGGAAGGGCACGGCGATGGAGGATATGCCAATCCTTCAATTAGTGTCCAATGGACACTGATTTAATCAATCATGACTATGTAATGAAGCCTCCATAAAAGCTCAAAAGGATGGGATTAGAGAGCTTCCAGGCTGGTGAACACATGGAGGTTCAGAGAGAGAGGCATGTTCAGAGAACATGGAAGTTTCATGTCCTTATCCCACATTTGTCTTATGCATCTCTGCCATCTGACAATTCCTGAGTTATATTCTTTCGTGGTAAACTGGTAATGAAGTAAAATGTTCTTCTGAGTTCTGTAAACTGCTTTAGCAAACCAACTGAACCCAAGGAGATGATCATGGGAACCTCCAATCCATAGCTGCTGGTCAGAAGCACAGGTGACAACCTAAAGTGTAATTGGCATGTGAAGTGGAGTCGGGAGTGGGAAGGATGGAGGACAGTTTTGCAGGACTGAACTTTTAACTTGCGGAATCTGATACTATATCTCAGAGTAAATGATGTCAGAATGGAGTTAAACTGTAGGACCCTCTAGTAGTGTCACAGAATTGCCTGATGTGTTTGGGGGAAAACACCATACACTGGAATTGATGTCAGAACCTTTACCCATCAAGGATTACTTTGTATCTGCATTGAGGAATTAAGGCATTTATTCCAACTAAAGATGGTAGACATAGTTTGTCTTCAAGCTACACAAACTGTTAATTTTAGAAACAAGCCCTGGATTATCATCTAAGGACAGATGGGTTTAAAATCTTGTGCTACTGATTGTGAGTGACTTTGTGAGTGTCACATAACCACTTGGATCATCAGTTTTCTTTAGTCAAAAATGGGATGATAATTCCTGACCTGTATCATAAGGTTACTAGAAGGAACATAAATGAAGTAAAGGATGTAAGAACACCACATGAACTATAACAACCACTTTCATTTTAACACCAGCCAATTGCTCTTTCTGTGAATCATTCCATCTCATTCCTGCATCCAGGTGTCAGTTTGGGGACTAGAAAGACATTACTTTTCCCCAGTGGTACTAGCAGGCCTACCTGAGAAACCGAAGTAAGAACTTTTGGAAATGTTGCTTTCCTTGCAAATAACAACAAAAAAACACAACAGTACTAATGGCTAGATATTATGTATTATTACTCAAATATTATTGAGTGTCTGCTGTATGTCAGATTTCTAAATCATTATGTATAATCTGTACTAGACAACCCTATCCTGATGTTGCTCCAGGTATAGAACTAACTAGCACAGGAATGATCTAGAGCACCATTTCACTTGGTTTGCTCACAGAAATAAGGAACTCACTAGTTGGAGAAATTGCACAGAACATTATGTGTCAGGGTGTGAGGGAATCTCAGTATACAGTAAAGGCATGCCTTCCCCAAAGAATGCTCATCTAACCCAATTAAATGTTTGTTTAACCAATATCTGAACACCTCCAAGTCTGGGGGAACTTAGTACTCTGTGAATCAGCTACATTCCATTTGTGTATGCTTATTAAAATGGCATTTTTTTGTAACATCTTGAAATCTGCTTCCCGTTGCTCCTAACCATTGACCTTAGTTATCCATTTTAAGGTCAAATTGTAGGAGTCAAATAACAATTCCTTGTGATAGCCTTAATATTTAGAGGCTTTATCCTATCTTAGCTAAGAGTTCTCCTCCTCATTAAAACAAAATAACTGTCAACATTATTTCTATTTTTAGATATATTAAAAAAAAGAATAGATGTAAAACATAATTATCAATATCTTCTAATGTAATCAATTATTTATTGGGCATCTATTAATTTTAAGGAAACTTTCCATTTTAATTAAGTTTTTAAAAAATGTTAATTTTAATCTTCACTTTTAGTGCAAAAGTTTTAATTTTAAAGAGGGTTTCAGAACCCTCTCTATACGTTGTACTGCCAGTAGCCACATTAATTGACCATTTTTATCTACCATGCTATGGTGGTGTATCAAAGGCTGGTAGGGTGAGTTGATGTATCAAAAACCATTTAATTCCCAATAACTCATCTCTGATCTGCCCTCCTCCATTTACTATGGCAACTCTCAAACCAAAGAAGAAAGAGGAAAGATTCTGATGGTGATTAGGCAGTAAGGTTTTGTCTCCTTCTTCTGATTTTCCACTGTATAGAGCACCACCCATGGTGGGTCCTACATCAGACACTGAATGACCTTGCTTTCAAATGTCATATGCAGGATAGTTCTACTTCCTACATATTTACCAACACAAAGGGTACTCTACAGTTACTGATTGGTAATGAAAGAAGTAATAAAATCAAATAAGACAATAGTTGCCATTGAAATCTACCTTGTCTCTAGGAAATATTGTCAGATACCAACTCAAGAATGAGGTTTGCTGCTTATGTGAATATTCCTACTTTTTGTTCATGTATTATTATATTTGTAATAGTAATAGATCAATGTAATATCAGGATTCTGCAATTATAATTGGATTATTCCTCAACATTTAAATTTAGAAGCACAGCAGACTTAGTAGAACTATTTTTTTCATCCATTCAGAAGCTGTTGATCATTTCCTATTATGAACCTGATGCTAAGCACTGAAAATAGAGATAAAAGACGGTCTCCAATAGAATTAACACACAAAAGAGATGATAGATAGATGGATACATAGACAGATAGATAGAAAGATGATAGATGATAGACAGATAGATAGATAGATGATAGATAGATAGATAGATAGATAGACAGATAGATGATAGATATAGATAGATAGATGATAGTAGGTAGGTAGGTAGATAGATAGATAGATGATAGTAGGTAGGTAGATAGATAGATAGATAGATAGTCTCCATTGCCTTTAGGATTGGGAGGAAATAGGCAAGTGTTCCAGAGGAAGCAATATCTCAGCTCAGTCTTGAAGGACAAAAAAGCATATAAGGCAGAGTCTAGACTACAATCTAATTGAGGAAACAATAAATAAAATATTAATGAGAAAGTGTTGAATTGGATAAGTCCACTGTAAATACTGCAAGCAAGGGAGATAAGTAACAAGAAGTTACATGTAAAATGTTGCCATATACCTGGGTTTTGAAATATGTATGGGCTTGAATAGTCAGGGGACAGAAGGTAAATTATGTTCTCTCTAATTCTCTCCTATAATTCCTAATTACCCTCCTTTATGACACTCTTATCAAGTAAGCAATTACTTATTAAGTACCCCCTCACCCTTCTAAGCTGTAAATTACGTAAGGGTAGAGACCAAATATGTTTTGTCCCCTATTAAACTGCTGGTATTACTAGCACAATGCTTGTCAAAGAGAACAAAATGTTTTGTAAATATTTAAATAAAGGATTCGAACTAATGAATTGATTTCCTAAAGATCCTAAAAAATGTGAGACAGTTTATAATATACTCACGTTTTGGTGAACTGATAATGCTCTATAGATTAAAAATAAACCTAGGGGGAGCAGTAGGAACTAAGGAAGGATTAGTCAGAAGGTGCGAGCAGATTACTGTTGGCAGAACAGGCAAAATTTAGACCTGATACCATTCAGAATATTTTTTTTGAGTAAGTGTGATGCAATGAAAAGACGCTAAGGGTTTGGTCAGGTCCCCTATGCCAAATAAATTAAAAGGGGAATGGCTGAAGTCAGGTAGAAGAGCTAGACAGCTGGTATCTCAATCTTGCTGGAAAGGGAAGATGAAACCCTTTCCAATATGTTTTCAGGGAGGGGTGAGAAGAGAGGAAAGGAATGGCTATCAAGAAATAGGATGGCTTAGACTCGATTTGGTAAACAAGAATAGCTCCATACTTTGCTGAGCCATGGCAAAATGATTTTGCAGAATCCCTGTTTAATAAAAAAGTATTAATTTCAAGACAGTGACAGCAGAGCATTAACACGAGTATCAGGCTCTTCGAGGCATGCTCACAGGCTGCATATCCACAAAGTTGGCCCTATTACAAACAGTTCTTATAAAGGAAGGAGGGAAAGAAGAAAGAAAAGAAGGAATGAAGGGAGGGAAAAAGAAAAAAGAAAGATTCCAGGATTTTATTTGACCATATATTTAAGTTGTATGACACAGAGACACATAAATTCAAAATAACCCCAAATTACATGGTCTGTTACAGTTTTTAAGTTCCACTAATATGTAATTCCAAAAGTTTATTGCTGTCTTCCATGCACACTATATATTATCAGTTTATTGTTTTGTAGGAAAGGGAACTACACAATATAGTTGGACTATTATATCAGTATGGCTACCCTTATAGAGAAAATTGGCCACCATTCTCACCTCAAAATCATATCATAGTATTTTAAACTACATAAATAGCAACAGTATCACATAAAAGAAAATAAATGCCCACCTCTCCCACTAAATATTGCTCAGCTCAGAACCATTTTGGCCAAGTACTTATAAGTATTATACTAGAAAGCACATTGACTTCTCTTTTAATTTCTTATTTTATTTTCACTGGTTTTCCTTAGACATAAAGGACATAATGATGGATTGATTATAGTTTTAATAGGCCCAGATAGCTTTGTCAGGGTTGACAATCACTATTAGACACAAAGAACAACTCCAGTGTTATACTTCTCTTGGATAGAGCTCTCAATAATTTTGTTCATGGTTGTTTGTATTCTGAGAATTCCTGAATCCAACCTCATCCCCAAATTCATCCTCATTATTGATAAAGCATGTGCTTCTACAAGGGCTGCACATTCAATCTTCCATCTCATTGAAAAATGCACAGTTATAACTCCTAGAACAAAGAAAACATAGAGGCCCAGTTAATCATTTTCATTCCCATCAGGGATTCGCAAGAAAGAAATTATTAAGAACTGAATAATAGATAAGAGAAAGTTTTTAATGTTTGGAATAGAGAGGGAAGAAACAACAGTTCATGGTGAGGAAACCTTTTAGTTTCTCTTCAAAGAGAAAGTCTCACGCTTGCATGGGCCATACACGGAAATGAGACGAACAGGGGGGAGAAACACAGGAGTTTACTGAAATCACCATATTATAATCTTCCAAGAGTCCTGAGTAGCAGTGTCCAATCACTTTCCAACTGCTTTTCACCCCCTCTAAAATGCAGCATTGCATATATTCATCTTGCAACTTACATAATCTCTGCTATTTGTAGAAAATGAGAAAAAAAATATCCTGCTACTCCACAGGTACCAGGGCAAGGTACAGAGTATTGGTGTAAATACTTCAGAACAGTGCTATCAAGAAAGGAATTTTTAACTTACATGGCCACTATTGGGCTGAATGTCCACGCTTGTTAACTTTAACCTAAAACTGCAGGAATTAAAGAAGTGACACATCTATTATCTGTCAGAGGGCAAGGACAGAGTGGGATCCTCCAGTGATTTTTGTGGTCTGGGCACTGACTCGTGCACTGACAGCCTGTCAGAGCTGTTTCTGTATCTACCTTAATTGGAATTCTCGATTCAGAGTTGCTGTCTGTACCACTCTGGCTGTGGTGAGCTATGTGATCACTATGGTCTCCAGACCTGGCACAAACAAGGCCAACTTCCTCCTCATAAAATGACTCATTACAATCCCCTCCTGCTATCTATTAGCACTGCAGCTTTAGCACTAATTTCCCAGACCCCCTACTCTCTCCACTGCCCCAGAACACTCTCCAACCAGCTGGCACACATTTCCAAACCTTGTTTAAAAGGGCATTTTCTTGGCACTTCAAGATAGATGTATGCCCTTAAGTGGAACTATGCCAAGATCTGAAATAGGGCAATCTGTCCAATCTCTTAGCCATGGAGATTTTGAGAACTCTTGTTCCATAGCAGCACTAATGCCATGTCAAAAAAAGAAATTGGCAAGAAACCATCACTGAGTGAGCCATAACTGAGGCTATTCTTAGCTGAAGAATCTTTGTTTCCACTGGTGTCAAAGTAAAATAGGAAGCATTCATGTGAAAAATCACTTAAAAAAAATCTACAACCCAATGATTTGCTAAGTGAGTGTATCTTGGGGACTGTGTGTTCTCTGCTTGAGGATAGAAAAGGAGGCTTGTGGCTGAGTGAAAGGGACACAGCACAAGTAACTTGAAAGACATGATACTAAGTTTCTTAAAATCTAAAGTAACTCAACAGGAACCACATGAAGAAAGAAAGCCATATTTGTTTTATGAGCAATGCTGTGTTCCACACTTTGGTGTGTGCTGTCTCATGGAATCCTCAGAGCTACATAACATGTTCGGATATTATGACACTATTTTAGAGGTGTGAAAATTAAAAATTCAGTATCTTTTAACTGAGCTATCAGTCAAGGTTACAAGATAATTCAGTTGACAAAGAAAGACAAATGGCAAGGTAGGACAGTGCAGCAGTTATGAGCAAAGGCTTTGGGTTGGAAAACACATGGTTGTTTACTTCATGACCTTGAACAAATTGTAACCTTTAGGGGAACAACAATAGTGTAAATCTGCAAGGCTCGTGAGTAGATTATATATGATGCAAAATGCTGAGGGAAACATCTGGCAGAGAGCATGTCTTTAGGAAAGACAAACCAACATTAGATATGACAACAGGGAGGACAGGAGAATGCACAAGGAGGAGAGAGAGGAACCGTACGATGCGATCAAGAAATCAATCAGAATAGAGCGAAATATGGGTGAATATTTAATTTGATCTCAGGAAGGAAAAATGCTGCTTAAGCTTAACAGTAATGGAAGAAATCACAAGAGATAAAAACAAATCAATAGATGTGTCTGCATTAAATTTTAAAATTTCTGCACATAAAAACTAACCACCAACAGAATTAAAAGGCTAATCAATCTAATTATCAACACCAATTATTTGGAGAAAAGGAATCAGAACAAGTCAGGGTGCCATTTTGTGCCTTTTAAACTAAGTCTTAAGTCTTCACTAGATTCCCATCTCCAAATTAGTTTTTGGTCCCCTAGCTCTGACTTATGAAGCAAGCACTCATATTTGGACAAGTTTATTGTGTCAAGAAAATATATAACTCAAGAAAGAAAAAGATGGCGGTGTGAGTAGTGTGGTGGAAATCTCCTCCCAAAACCATATATATGTTGAAAATACAGCAAATACAACTATTCCTAACAGAGTGACCAGAAGTAACAGTACACCAGCCAGACTACATCTGGGAAAAGTCAGCATCTCATGGAAAAGGGTAAGGTAAAAAGCCACGACCTGGTGGGACCTGAGCACTCCTCCCACCGAGCTCACTGGCGGGAAGAGCGGGGAGGGAGTGGAAGCACAGGACTGCTAAATACCCAGCCCTAGAAATCTACCCTAGGAGCATGGACTCACATTGCATGGTGCTCTGGAGATTGGAGGGGATGAAAGGCAAGAGACTGAGACTAAGACTGTGAATAGGTCCCCACAACTGGCTGCCCTGGGACAAAAGAAAAGCAGGCACTTTAAGGAACCTCTCAAAAGTCACAGGGCTGCTAGGGGGCCAAGAGTTTGGGAGAAGGAACAGGTGAACAAAATCATCCTGGCATACTCAGCCCAGCAGGCTGGGAACTTTCAGAAGCTTCACTAACCCCCTGGTTGGCAAACAAGCACCAAAATTCCTCAGTGCGATAAGCAGCCTGCCACTCCTTCCTCCCCACTGGCACCTGCATGCAAACCAGCTGTGGTGTGACCAGCCAGAGGGAAGCCCCGCTTACAGCAACTATACAGCCTAATGCACACACTTCTCCCCACATGCAGCTAACTGGCCATGACCCAGAGGCTACTCCCTGCCTGTGGTTGACTGGCACAGACAGCAGAGATGGGTGCTGAGATCAGGAGCAACTAACGAGCTTGGTTGTCATGGCAGAAGCCTCGCTGCTTGCCTGCAACCAACTGTCATCGTCCTAGGCCATCCTGGGGGCCATCCCACCCATGGCAGTTTAGATTAACCCAGAGGCCACTCCCTATGTGTAGTTAACCAGCACAGATAGTGGAGACAGTGACCGGCAAGCAGGAAGGGACTTTGTCCTCCAGATGACACCTGTGTCACTCACTGGCAATGACTCACATTGCTCCAGAACTATGAAAAGGCAGAATCAATTCAAAATCCCTCAAACACCAGAAAGAGAGCTGGGTGAGACTGAAATCACCAATCTTCCTGAAAAAGAATTGAAAATAAAAGTCATAAGCATGCTAATGGAGCTACAGAAAAATATTCAAGAGCTAAGGGATGAATTCAGGAGGGATATAACGGAAATGAAACAAACAATGGAGGGATTTAAAAGCAGATTAGGTGAGGTAAAGGAAGCAGTGAATGGAATAGAAATCAGAGAACAGCAATAGAGAGAAGCTCAGGCAGAAAGAGAAAAAAGGATCTCTAGGAATGAAAGAATATTAAGAGAACTGTGTGACCAATTCAAATGGAACAATATTAGTATTATAGGAGTGTGAGAAGAAGAAGAGAGAGAAAAAGGGTAGAGAGTATCTTTGAAGAAGTAATTGCTGAAAACTTCCCCAATCTTGGGAAGGAAATAGTCTCTCAGGTCATGGAAGTCCACAGATCTCCCAACACAAGGGACCCAAGAAGGACAACACCAAGACATATAATAATTAAAATGGCAAAGATCAAGGACAAGGGCAGAGTATTAAAAGCAGCCAGAGAGAGAAAAAGATCAACTACAAAGGAAAGCCCATCAGGCTATCATCAGGCTTCTCAGCAGAAACCTTACGGGCCAGAAGGGAGTGGCATGATATATTCAATGCAATGAAACAGGAGGGCCTAGAACCAAGAATACTCTGCCCAGAAAAACTGTCATTTAAATTTGAAGGCGGGATTAAACAATTCCCAGATATGCATAAGTTGAGGGAATTTACCTCCCACAAACCATCTCTACACTGTATTTTAAAGGGACTGCTCTAGATGGAAGTGTGCCTAAGACTAAATAGTTCTTACCAGAGAAAATAAAACCACGGCAAAGGAAGTAGGCCAACTAAATACTAATCAAATGCAAAATTACATCAGCTACCCACAAAGTCAGTCAAGGGATACACAAAGAGTACAGAATATGATACCTAACATACAAAGAGTGAAGGATCAAGAAAAAGAATGGAGAGAAAAAAGAATCTCCAGGCTGTGTTTATAATAGCATAATAAGTGAATTAAACTAGATGGCTAGAGAGTAAAGAAGCTGCCTGTGAACCTTTGATAACCACGAACCCAAAGCCTGCAATGGCAATAAATACATATTTATCAATAATCACCCTAAATGTAAATGGACTGAATGCACAAATCAAAAGACACAGAGTAATAGAATGGATAAAATAGCAAGACCCATCTATATGCTGCTAGCAAGAGACTCACTTCAAACCCAAAGATATACACAGACTAAAAGTGAAGGGATGGGTAAAGATATTTCATGCAAACAATAGGAGGAAAAAAGCAGGTGTTGAGGTACTTGTATCAGACAAAATAGACTTCAAAATAAAGAATGTAACAAGAGACAAAGAAGGACATTACATAATGATAAAGGGTTCAGTCCAACAAGAGGATATAACCATTATAAATATTTCTGCACCCAACACAGGAGCACCTACATATGTGAAACAAATACTAACAGAATTAAAGAGGGAAATAGAAAGAATGCAATGCATTCATTTTAGGAGACTTCAACACACCACCCACTCCAAAGGACAGATCAACCAGTAATGACACAGAGGCACTGAACAACATATTAGAACAGAAGGACCTAACAGACATCTACAGAACATTACACCCAAAAGCAGCAGGATATATATTCTTCTCAAGTGCACATGTAAGATTTTCCAGAATACACCACATACAAGGCCACAAAAAGAGCCTCAGCAAATTAAAAAAGATTGAAATTGTACCAACCAACTTCTTAGATCACAAAGGTATGAAACTAAAAATAAATTGTACAAAGAAAACAAAAAGCCTCACAAACATATGGAGGCTTAACAACATGCTCCTAAATAATCAATGGATCAATGATCAAATAAAAACAGATCAAGCAATATATGGAGACAAATGAAAAACAACAGGACAATGCCCCAACTTCTGTGGGATGCAGCAAAGGCAATTCTAAGAGGAAAGTATATAGCAATCCAGGCCTATTTAAAGAAGGAAGAACAATCCCAAATAAACAGTATAAATTCACAATTACTGAAACTGGAAAAAGAAGAACAAATGAGGCCCAAAGTTAGTAGAAGGAGGGACACAATAAAGATCAGAGAAGAAATAAATAAAATTGAGAAGAATAAAACAATAGAAAAAATTAATGAAACCAAGAGCTGGTTCTTTGAGAAAATAAACAAAAAAGATAAACCCCTAGCCAGACTTATCAAGAAAAAAGGAGAATCTAGACACATACAGAGAATCAGAAATGAGAATGGCAAAATCACTATGGACACAACAGAAATACAAAGTATCATTAGAGAATACTATGCAAAATTTTATGCTAACAAACTGGATTACCTAGAGAAATGGACAACTTTCTAGAAAAATACAACCTTCCAAGGCTGACCCAGGAAGAAAAAGAAAATCTGAAAAGACCAAATACCAGCAAAGAAATTGAATTGGTAATCAAAAAACTACCTAAGAAAAAAAATCCTAGACTAGATGGCTACACTGCCGAATTTTATCAAACATTTAGTGAAGATCTAATACCCATCTTTTTGAAAATTATCCAAAAAGTAGAAGAGGAGGGAATACATCCAAACTCATTCTATGAGGCCAGCATCACTCTAATACAAAAACCAGGCAAAGACACCACAAAAAAAGAAAGTTAGAGCCCAATATCCCTGATGAATATAGATGCAAAAATCCTCAACAAAATATTAACAAACTGAATTCAAAAATACACCAAAAAGATCATCCATCATGATCAAGTAGGATTTATTTCAGGGATGCAAGGATGGTACAATATTCGAAAATCCATCAACATCATCCACCACATCAACAAAAAGAAGGACAAAAACCACATGATCATCTCCATAGATGCTGAAAAAGCATTCGACAAAATTCAACATCCATTCATGATAAAAACTCTCAACAAAATGGGTATAGAGGGCAAGTACCTCAACATAATAAAGGCCATATATGATAAGCCCACAGCCAACATCATACTGAACAGCAAGAAGCTGAAAACTTTTCCTCTAAGATCAGGAACAAGACAAGGATACCCACTCTCTCCACTTGTATTCAACATAGTTCTGGAGGTCCTAATCACTGCAATCAACAACACAAACAAATAAAAGTCATCCAGATTCATAAGGCAGAAGTTAAGCTATCACTGTTTGCTGATGACATGATATTGTACATAAAGAACCCTAAAGAATCTACTAGATCTAATATCTGAATTCAGCAAAGTTGAAGGATACAAAATTAATACACAGAAATCTGTTGCATTCCTATACACTAACAATGAAGTAGCAGAAAGAGAAATCAGGAAAACAATTCCATTCACAATTACATCGAAAATAATAAAATCCCTATGAATAAACCTAACCAAGGAAGTGAAAGGCCTATACCCTGAAAACTATAAGATACTCTTAAGAGAAATTAAAGAGGACACTAATAAATGAAAATTCACCCTATGCTCTTGGGTAGGAAGAATTAATATTGTCAAAATGGCCATCCTGCCTAAAGCAATCTACAGATTCAATGCAATCCCTATCAAAATACTGATAGCATTCAACGATCTGGAAGAAATAGTTCTAAAATTCATATGGATCCACAAAAGAACCCGAATAGCCAAGGTAATCTTCAGAAGGAAGAATAAAGCATGGGGGATTATGCTCCCAAACTTCAAGCTGTACTACAAAGCCACAGTAATCAAGACAATTTGGTACTGGCACAGGAACGGACCCATAGACCAATGGAACAGACTAAAGACTCCAGATATTAACCCAGGCATATATGGTCAATTAATATACCATAAAGCAGCCATGGATATACAATGGGGAAATGACAGCCTCTGCAACAACTGGTGCTGGCAAAGCTGGACAGTTACATGCAAGAGAATGAAACTGGATTATTGTGTAACTCCATACACAAAAGCAAACTCAAAATGGATCAAAGACCTGAATGCAAGTCATGAAACCATAAAACTCTTAGAAGAAAACATAGGCAAAACTCTCTTGAACATAAATATGAGGAACTTCTTCATGAACATATCTCCTTGGACAAGAGAAACAAAAGCAAACATGAACAAGTGGGACTTTATCAAGCTGAAAAGCTTCTATACAGCAAAGGACACTATCAGCAAAACAAAAAGGCATCCTACAGTAAGGGAGAATATATTCATAAATGACATATCTGGTAAGGGGTTGACATCCAAAATACTCAAAGAGTTCACGTGCTTCAACAACCAAAAAGCAAATAACCTGATTAAAAAATGGGCAGAGGATATGAACAGACACTTCTCCAAAGAAGAGAATCAGATGGTCAACAGGCACATGAAAAGATGCTCCACATCGTTAATTATCAGAGAAATTCAAATTAAAATCTCAATGAGATATCACCTCACACCAGTTAGGATGGCCAACATCCAAAAGACAAACAACAAATGCCGGTGAGGATGTGGAGAAAGGGGAACCTCCTACACTGCTGGTGGAAATGTAAATTAGTTCAACCATTCTGGAAAGCAGTATGGAGTTTCTTCAAAAAACTAAAAATAGAAATACCATTTGACCCAGGAATTCCACTCCTAGAAATTTAGCCTAAAAATGTAGGAGCCCAGTTTGAAAAAGACAGATGCACCCCTACGTTTATCGCAGCACTGTTTACAATAGCCAAGAAATGGAAGCAACCTAAGTGTCCACCGGTAGATGAATGGATAAAGAAGATGTGGTACATATACACAATGGAATATTAAATCAGCCACAAGAAGAAATCAAATCCTACCATTTGCAACAAAATGGATGGAGCTAGAGGGTATTATGCTCAGTGAAATAAGCCAGGTGGAGAAAGACAAGTACCAAATGATTTCACTCATCTGTGGAGTATAATAACAAAGCAAAAACTGAAGGAACAAAATAGCAGCAGACTCACAGAACCCAAGAATGGACTAACAGTTACCAAAGGGAAAGGGACTAGGGAGGGTCGGGTGGGGGAAGGGAGGGTTAAGGGAATTAAGGGGCATTATGATTAGCACACATAATTTAGGGGGGCACGGGGAACAGGGAATGAAGTATAGCACAGAGAAGACAAGTAGTGACTCTATAGCATCTTACTATGCTGACGGACAGTGACTGTGTGATGGGGTATGTGGTGACGACTTGATAATGAGAGGAATCTAGTAGCCATAATGTTGCTCATGTGATTGTATATCAATGATACTTTAATAATAAAGAATATATATATATATATGTTAATTTCCTCAGTTGAAATAAGAGAATTTTGTTACCAATGACATTCAGACTTAAGCATTCTACAGACCGAATTATAGACTTCCACAGTGAAAGGCATACCTCTCAGTGTATTTTTTACAAGTACAGTTTCAAGTTAAGGATGTAAATGATCATGAACCTGCCATGGGACTGGTTTGTTTCCTTGGCTATTGAGTGATAAGACACCATCTTGATCTTAAGCTGAAGCATAAATCATAGTTGTAAGAAGTTGCCCATAGTATAATGATTTTACTGATAACACTCAAAATGGCCTGGCAAAACTAACAGTAAACGTTTGAAAATATGGACTAAGTGCTCCAGGCAGAGTGCCTTTAGATTAGCAGTGCTTGATGTTGGATGCTACTAGCATCCCTTGGGGAACTATTAAAACAATACCCATGTCCCAGTCACAAACCAATTCTAACAGATGGCTGGCACTGAGAATCAGTGACCTGATTCGTGAAAGGAAAAGGACCAGTTTGAGGAGGTAAATGCTATGTACTCTCAACACTCCGACTTAAACACCATTTACAAATGGCCTTGGCATGAAACATGGGGCACAGCCCTGAGATTCTCTGTGACTGAAATGAAGTTGCAATGGAAATGGTGAATTTGTGTCCTCCAAAACTATGAAATACTGGGGCCAAATGGACATTATCAGCAAATCTTTCTAAACAGTATCACCATGATCACCATGGTTATACACCATTCTCCACTGAATATCTTATATGCTTGGCACACTTATTATTAAGTAACAAGGAGCTCACCCTTCTCTTTCTTTGAACCCCCTTGACAATGGAATATATAGTCTTTGTGGAGCTCTGATGGGTTACAAGTTGAGCTTTGGAAAAGATAAAAAGATGCTTCCTGGCTCTCTTCTTCCTCAGAGTAACAATAAATGTTCTCAGTTCCAAGTCTTTCCCTCTTCCCAATTTCTCCTGGGAATATCTTGCACTGGAGCCTCACTGACTCAGGATAATTTGATATGCCCTGTGCTATAATGAGTTGGCTGCTACTGTGATAACCATTGCATAAACACCTGTGAAATGAGAACTGTCTGTCCCTCCATCCCCAGTCAGGCTTGTTGCCTCTTAGCCAAAAGAAGATCCTGGAGAAAACTGCCCAGATGGAGTGCCTTCTTTAAGAGTTCATGTTAATAAAGGTTTAAGTAAGGACTTTTCTTTTCATAGTCTCAAAAACAATGCCATTAGCAAGGATGGTTGCTTTTGTCTAGTATTCTACTAAGGAAAGACTCATTAGTTATTACCTTTGGGGCTTAACACTTTTAAGGCTACCTCACCAATCGGGCAGCTGGAATACAATCAAAGTCTAAATACAGAAAAATATCTCTGCAGTAAAAGAGAAATTGAAGTCTACTACTTCTGATCAAGAGCTCCACATTGAATATTTTTCTATTCAGCCAGTGTGGCAACTGTGCGATTTCTTCTAAAAGACTAGTTACACTAGGCTACCTTAAACAGAAAGGAAATTGATAAGGTGGATTTGCATAGGCCCTGGTATGGTGGGAAGACCAGCTTGTAAAATGAAGTTAAGAATCAAGGCAATAATGAGAGTCAAAATAGCATGAGCCACTCAAGAAACTTCACAGGATGCCACAGCTCTTGGAATACATTATTGAAGTGTCTTTTGCTATGCTAGTGAGTTGACATTTTTGGAAAGCCCTCTGTAACATAAGGATGGGGGCTGGTTGCCAGGGGAACCAATCACATGCTTAGAGGGTTGGCCATTAAGTTACTAGCCCCGGTCACAACCTCCTGGTTGAGGAGAGGGGCTGGGGGTTGAATCAGTCACCAATAGTCAATCACTTAATCAATCATGCCTACATAGTGAAGCCTCCATATAAACTCATGAGGGTGGGCTTCAGAGAGCTTTCAGTTTGGTGAACACATGAAGATGCCAGGAGAATGGGACACCTAGAGGGCACGGAAGCTCCAACACCCTTTCCCATAGCTTACCCCATGCATCAATTCAATCTGGCTGTTCCTGAGTTATATCCTTTTAATAAACCAGTGATCTAGTAAGTAAAACATTTGCCTGAGTTCTGTGAGTCTCTCTAGCAAATTAACCAAACTTGAGGAGGGAGGTTATGGGAACCTCTGATTTGTTGCCAGAAGGTTAGAAGTGCGGGTAATAACCTGGACTTGTGTTTGGCATCTCAAGACCAAGGAGGAGGTTGTGGGACACTTCAGTTTACAGCCAGCTGGTCAGAAACCCAGGTAACAACATGAACTTGTGACTGGCATCTGAAGCAGGTGGGGAGGCAGTCACAGAGCACTGGACTCTTACCCTGTAGGATCTGAGGCTTTCTCTGGGTAGATAGCGTCAGAACTGAGTTAAATTGTAGGACAACCAGCTAGCGTCTAAGAATTGCCTGGCAGTACAGGGGAAGCTCCCCCTCCGCACACTGGAACTAGGCCCCAGCGCACAAAAGCAAGCTCTCACCTTAGCCAGGTCAGATTCAACAGGAAACAAAACCCATTGTTTTCCTGGCAGCATCGATGTACATGTTACCATTTGTCACTGGCTGCAAGAGTCAAGGGCCTATCCCTGAAGCTGACACCATGGGCAGAGGACTCAGCCCCGCTGAGTGGCCACGCCTCACTTCTTTACTCATTCCTGGAATAAGAGACGGGACATAATAACTGCATCTGGAGTTTGGGGTCTGAGAGTTCCCCCAGGGAAATTTTCAGAGTACTGACATAAAAGAAAACCATATTAATACTAGGAAGCAAAAATACACATGTGCATTGTCCCACAAAAGATGGAGTCCACAAAGGTCTGGAACTATAATTTAGAGAAAGTGAAGTGAGTATATGAAATGATGTTCAACATTATAAGTCATTAGGAAAGTACTAAATAAAACAATGGCATACCACTACACACCAATTAGAATGATTGAAATCCAAAACACTGACAACACCGAATACTGACGAGGATGTGGAGCAACAGGAACTCACATTCACTGCAGGTGGGGATGAAAAATGGCAAGCCACTTTGAAAGACAGTTTGGCAGTTTCTCACAAAACTAAACATTCTCTTGCCATATGATCCAGTGAACTGAAAACTTACGTCCATGTGAAAACCTGCACGTGGACATTAATGGCAGCTTTATGCACATTTGCCAAATTTGGGAGCAACTAAGATGTCCTACAATAGGTGAATAAATAAATCACTGGGATTTTTATTTACTTCTTCCAAACAATGGACTATTAGTACTAAAAGAAATGATTTATCATGCCATGAAAAGACATAAAGGAACCTTAAATGTATATTACTGAGCAAAAGTAGCTAATCTACAAGGGCTGCTAAGTGTATTAATTCCAACTATATGGTATTCTGGAAAAGGCAAAACGATGGAGACAGAAGATCAGTGTTTGCCAGGGGATGGGGGTGAGAAAGCTGCAAATAGGTGGAATACGGAGGATTTTTAGGACAATGAAAATATTCTGCATGATACTATCATGATGTCACACATTTGTCCAGACCCATAGAACGTACACCACCATGAGGGAACCATGAGGCCTTTGGGGGTTTTGAGGTGTCAGTGTGGGTTTGCCAGTCATAACAGATAAACCACTGTGGTTTGGGGTGTAGGAGGAGAGGCTGTGCGTGTGGGGGGGTGCAGGTTATATGGGAACTGATTGAACTTTCCCCTCAATTTTGCTGTGAACCTGAATGTGCTCTAAAAAATCAAGTTCATTAAAGAAAAAGAAAAAAGATAACCAAGTTCCCAGAAGCCAATACACCTGATGCTATTCTTGCACTTCTATTTAGAATCAAAGTCCCTCACAGACCATAAAGAGCCAAGACTTTGGAATTAATGCTGGGTTTTAATTCTGCCAGCCACATTTTCTTAGCTGTAAAATGCGTAACCTCCAAAATCTGGGAAAAATTGTGACAACCTGTGGAAACCACATAGATGTGCATCCCATGAACATAACCAATACTTCTTGAGAATTTACTAGTTCTTTATATGTAATCATTCATCTGTCAGTCACTTAACCCTTTAAAGTAGGCAGTACTATTCCCCTTATTTTAGAAATAAACTGAAGCAGAAAGGATTTAAGTGAGTTTCATAAGGTTACATAGCTGAGAAGCAGGAAAGTTGGAATACAAATCTGAAGAGTCTAGATCTAGAAGCTGTGCTTTTCCAGGATGATAAACTGCCTTAATATCCTTGTCTCCCTCCATCGGCTCCATTGGATAATAGGTGTTCCACTAACTAACTGAGAATTTTTCCAATTTCCAAGTAAGTAAGTGGAGACAAAGTAAGGGAGTACTACGAATTCAAGATTCCAAATAACTTTGTTTTGATTGGGTTGTAACTTTGAATTGATTTTGTTTTTTGAGTAAGAACTGTAACTCAACTAGTGTATCTAAGATTCGATATTGGACCATATTCAATTCCTACTTAATCTTGCCTATTGCTACCTCTCTACTCATCTCATCTTTCAGATGTAAGAAGGAAAGAGTGAAAATAATGTCAAATTCAGGCTTTTGGTATGAGACAATTTTAGGCTTTGAAGGGTAATCCATTTATGGAACAAAAGAGTCAAGTGAAATTGAAGAACAGAAAGAGAAATAACATTTAACTAATCTGAAAGTAATGAATATTCAGAGGAGGAACTTTAGCTTCAATTATAGAAAAAAAATACCATTGCTCCTCTCTTCTGTTCAGAGATGCTGGATTATACAACAGATTTATTCCTGAGTCAAGTATATTAAATGTTGGTTAACATTATTCATTCTCTGAGTCTTCTGTTCGGGTGAAGTGAAATCGTTTTTTAAAAACAGTTCTATTTTTAAGGCCCAGGGTTTCTTTGTTGTTTTGTTCTGTTTCGTTTTTCAATTTTTTGATTGCTGCATATACCTTTCTTCAACTGCTGAGTTCTGAAAGATGAACATGTCCCCTTCCTTTATTCCTTTCACAAACATTTATTGCCCACCTACTGTGGACAGTATTTAGGCTTCATAGATAGACAGATGAGTAAGATATGTTTTGGGAAAGATTAGAAATAGAGGTAAACACAACTAACCTAAAGGAGTTGACCCACTGCAGCACTACCACTGCCCAGCCTACTCATTGCATGTTAGAAGGTTACCCTCTACAGCCAGGGGGGATCATGCAATTGACTCTGCCCATCAAGCTGTGACCGGAAGGAAGGACGGTCATTCCCAGGTCAGAGAATTACATGCTGATGGAAGACTTTGCCGGAAACTCTTTTTATGACTGAAGAAGCCACATGTTCTAGGTTGTGCTGTCTCAAAATGGGGAAGAGGGTCTGGATTGACAGGTTGGTTGTGTGACTCGCACTAGATATGGGCCATGAAGGAGAATCGAACCTTTCCTGCTTTAAGGAACTGAAACGTCATGGTTAGTCTGGGGCTGCAGCATGGCCTGCTCCATTCTGACTGGTATATTCATGGCACGGGGTGGAGAAACCAGGAAATCACAATAGTTATGTAGATCCTACAGTGGGCTCAGAAATGTTTTAAGCATTTACTATCTCATTTCATCCGCACAACAATCGAATGAAGTAGGTAATCTTTTTATTCCCACTTTACAGATGTATAAATTGAGGCACAAGCAGGTCAACAACTTACATACATATAATTTCAAAAGTCTATTGACTCAGTAAATGGTGACAACTGTTACGATTTTTTAAATATTGCATTTTTTTTCTCTTGTAGCTCTTAGAACTGGTCTTGTTTCCTGGGATAGATTGCTTCCTTGAACTTGAAAGGTTGCTGAAGTATATAGCCTATCAACTTATGTGTGCTGTGTTTTGAAATTCTCCCAGCCCCATCCACCCTTCTAGGAAGGAAAAAAAAAAAGCCTAAGCCGGGAAAGAAGCACAAACTTCGTTATTTGCTATTTACAACCTTGAATTACTACATTAAAGAGACAGAGCCTAATCAGGATGGGCATTTGTTTGCTTGGCACAAGCAACACCCACTCCTCAATAAAATCCGTATTTACGGAGTACTAAAGCCGGACTGGAGGGACCGGGTGTGGAGCTAAAAGCTGGAAAAGGACCAAGATACTCTGAGAAAGAAATGAGGAATGACCAAGTTCCAGGAAGACGCAGGAGTGGAAATAGCAGCTGAGGAGATGGAGGGATGACGGGTGGGGAAGGGTTGATAGCAAAAGCGAGCCTGTGGGAGCCTGAGGAAAAAAGTGTCTGATGAGATTTCATTGAATGAAACATGATGGGGCAGTGAATGGAAAGCCACCCCACCGACTATTTGAAGAAATATCGCTCATGAATGCCTCGGTGCAACTTTCCAGGAAGAGGGACTGCTTCGAGATTAGCTTAGAATGAAAGCAAGGCTTCCCTCCGAACGCTGAGGTTGGGCCCATCTACAAACCCACCGCCAAGCACACCTCTTGATTCCGCGGACTTTTGCTTTAATTGGTCCCTTCATTTCCCACGCCTTACTTGGGGCTCTGTCTGGTTCTACTGCGTCCATCCCAGTAGAATTTCCTTCCTCCTGGCAGATTGGGGGTGACCAAAATTACAAGTTTGATGGAATTTTCTGAAATATATTCTTGCACCACTTTTACTGCTTCAGAAACATTGTACCCAGACTTCACAGGCTTTATGATATTTGTGTCTTTCAGGAGAAATGAAATGAATTGGATTCCCTGCGGTAAATATAAAAATAAAAAGAGGAGTAATTTTATTTATAGGGAAAAATAACATTTAGTTAAACAGGAGAGGAAAAAAAAGACAAGTGAAGAGAAAAAAAAACGTATCCGATTCAAGACAGTCATCAATACAGTTGACCCCTCACGTAGTCAAAAATTCACATATTACCTTTGGCTTCCTCAAAACTTAGGTTCCAATAGCCTATTGTTGATTTTATGGTTGTAAATGATAAAATAGACTAGTAACTACATATATTTCACAGTTTATGAGATACCTTTTTCTTAACCTTTTCAATATTTCTAGGCTACATGGTTCATCTTAGAGTTTTTTCAAATCGTCTCAAATCTTCAAAAAATGTTCCAATATTTTTATCAAAAAAATGTGCATATGTGGACCTGTGCAGTGAAAACCCATGTTGTTCGAGGGTCAATTGCAATTATAAACCACTAATTCAGATGGGAGAGTCAATTATTTCTGTATGTCTAACAATTTAGAAAGGTATAAAATCACCAGTTTAGTATGTATGCCATTGACTATTCTGGATTAAAGCAGCATCTGCTACCATTAAATGAAGGGAGAAAAGGAGGAA
This sequence comes from Manis pentadactyla, assembly GCF_030020395.1. Lineage (NCBI taxonomy): Eukaryota > Metazoa > Chordata > Mammalia > Pholidota > Manidae > Manis > Manis pentadactyla. The sequence goes on from NC_080023.1 coordinate 16,814,633, forward strand.
GAATGAAATACTATTTTTTATCGATAAGCCATATTCCAATCACTATGCTAAACTATGCAAAGATTTTATAAATTGTTACCATCCTATTTTGACATTGAGGAATATGGAGTTTCAGGCAGATTAATCAGCTTGCCCAAGTATACTACTCAAATTTATTAAAGAGAGATTGAATTCTCATTCTTTGCCAGTCTGTATACAAAACCTTGGTCAAAAAACTTTTACTGTAAAGTGCCAGATAGTAAATATTTTAAGCTTTGCAAGTCGTACTCTCTCTTGTAACTACTCAACTTCATAGCTGTAGTGTGAAAGTAGTCACAGGCAGTATGTACAAAAATGAGAATGGCGTATGCGAGTGAAATTCCACTTACAAACACAAGCAGCAGGCCAGATTTGACCTGGGGTTTACCCTAAGTGAGGGTGAGAAAGTCACCTAATATGTCACAGAGCTTCTTTGATTCTAAAGGCACTATTTTTCTTTTATCTGTTTTGTTTGAATAATGTTGCACCCAAAAAAGACAGATTGGAGATTTTTACTTGAAAAGGCTTAACTGAGCAAATGAAATATTTGCAAGATCCTACCCATCTGCACCCTGGTTCTTTTTCATGCATGTACCAGGGAGACTCCGTTTTTCATCCAACTTACAGATTTTCACTTTGTCTCTTGTTTCTTCCCACAGTTTCCAGATTCAAGTGCAAACATCTTCCCAGCTGATTTTCTATTAGGCAGAGCCACATTATGGCTCCTGGAAGGCATATTAGGTTGGGTTTATTAGCTTTCACTTCAGGGGACAGTGATTTCAGAATACATCAGAATTTATAAAGCTGACATATTTGATTAACTGCATCACTCCTTCAGCCTTGTGTCTGGATTATACTTTTACTGTGAACATCCTTCAAATCCTGATTTCATCATCCTCGTACGTAATTGCCCCTCTTTTCACTCAGCTCCTGTGTAGAATGGGACCCTTTAGGGGTGTTCTCCTACCTCCTAGGTCCTGCTTTGAATATTCACCCCCATCCACATATTAAAACAAGTAATGCATTTTGAAATTAATACACACTTTTAAAAATTATGTTTCAGTTCTGTACAATCTTCTACTTATCTATACTTTCTTATAAAGGGAAAAATAATCAACAGGGTTTTTTAAGTAGTTTCTATTATAATTATGGTGTATTATTTGTAGAGTCCTTTAATTTCAGAACTTTCTTATTTTCTTATTTCACAACTTCCCTGAAAAAAATGAAAATAATAATAATAAGGAAGAAGAAATGACAGTAGCTGTGATGTATTAGGTACTTAATAGGTGCCTCAGATTATATTTAGTGCCATAAATATAATGATTTTTTTAATATGCAAAGAAAAGCAGAGGAAAACTTAGCAGACTATTATCATAGGAAACAGGTCGCATGGCAGAGCTGTGCGTAGACAGAACAGAGACCTTTCTGACGGGCTTCCTTAGTTACTACTTCTGTAAGATGATTTCTAGAATTTGGATTTCACTGGACGGGTTTTGTTTTTCACATGTGAGTTCAATAACTATTTTGAGCAGACCTGCTGTGACACAGACTGCTGTGTTAATTTACCTGGTTTACCTGCCAAAGGTGAATTATTCCAGGTGCCAGGAAACTTGACTTGAAGAAATAAAAATTTTGAGCTACACTACAAAAATTGAACCCAAAGGACATTCTAGAGAGTACTAAATATATGACTTGACTACCTAGGAAATAAATCACTATTATCACTATTCCCATAGATTTTCATTGCATGATATCAGTGGGATTCAAGAATATATGTTTTTTAACAGAAACTTCTGGTGATTATGTTTCAGGTGGTCCTGAGATCACATTTTTTAAAATATTGCTTGAAACTGCCTCTCTCTATATACCTTTACTCTCTCTGCTATCCTGACCCTCTTATTCAGTCCACTGGGAGGGCTTGGTGTGATACCTCATGCTGAGGTATTACCTCTTCCCTCATGCAGAAAACAACCAAAAGCTTTCAGGCTGAGCCAAGGAGTCGACTCAGTATCAACTTACAACACCCTTTTTTGTTCTGTACCTAGAGGAGATGCTGGATCCAGAACAATCTAAGTTCTGACCAATGCTGCCCAAACTTCCTGAACTGACTTCAAAGCTTCACCTATCCAGCCTTTCTCTTGACCCCATATTAGAAAAACACTCCTTCAGTGCATGTCCTCATAACACTTTTTACTTCTACATGGTTGTGAGCTATTCTTCAAATTTTAGTGCCTGATAGACTCCTTCCAGTATTACACCCTCCATTCCATTTCCACCACTAGCACTTGTTTCTAAGCTTCTTCTAATACCTATAAATATTCTGTATCCCTAGTCTTGCATTTTGTCTCTTTGTCACATGCTGGCTAGAGGACATCTCCACTTGGAAATCCCACAGAGACTCGGGTCAAACTCAGAATATCCCCACCTCAAACCTGACCCCCATTCTGATTTTTTTAAATCTATTTAATTGTGCCATCACCCATCCAATCATTAATGTTAAACAAACAAAATAGATCAAAAGCTGGGTATCATTGTGGAGTCTTTATTTTTCCTTACGTCTGTCATCCAATCAATCACTGATCTATATTGATTCTATATTACTTAAAAGCCATAGTTTCCACTGTATGCTTACCACCTGCCCCTTAGTTTACACTCACCACTGGCAAGGGTTCTGTCTGGTCTCCCAGTGTCTCTCCTCTCAATTCCTTCTCCACAGTGCAGCCTGAATTATGTTATAAAACCCAAATCTGATCATGCTTTAGTGGCTTTTTCTCCTTAAGAGACTTTAATGTCTTCAAATTACCAAAAGAATAAATTTCAATATCCATACCATTAAAAAAACCCATTTATAGCCTAGACCCTGCTAATGCATCCAAACTAATCTCCATCTTGTTCCTTATATATACATATTTAATACACAAAATCCAGCCATAATTGTTACTTACAGTGGCTCAAATGTGCCATTTCTGGCCTCTACCACTCCAGCTCAAGCCACCATCATGTCTTTTTGGTCCTCTGCAAGACCCTCTTTTTAATTCTCACTTCCTAAACAGCTTCTCTAACAACCCCGAAAGTGAATTTTTAAAACATGATTGGATTATGTCAGCCCTCTGTGTGGTTCTTCAGTGGCTTCATGCTGCACTTGGTTTAAAATCCACACTCCATGCTTTGGCCTACAGGCCCTCTATCATCTGACTCTTGTCTACACTCTACCTTCCTATTCCCATTCTCCCACTCAGTCAAATCACTCCAACCAAACCGAACACCTCGCTGAACCTCAAATGAGCCAAATTCATTTCTGCTTCAGAGTCTCTGTCCTTGGAACTTTCCTGTAGCGTTTCCTCCATGCCTATGCCTGGCGGGCTTCCAAAGACTTGGGTCTCAATTGTCACTTCATCCGAGAAACTCTCCTTGACCTCAACAGCAATTGCTAGCTGTCCTCCCAGTAGTTTACGTCACATTACTGTTTTGTTTTCTTTACAGCATTTCTTACTGAGCATAATAACCCTTACATAGTTTACTAATATATTTATGTCCGTCCCCCTACTCAGTTGTAAGCTTACCACCACATGAAGCACTAGCTTAAAAAGCATATGTTGAATGTCAGTGGATTTATGTATGTTTTTCCTTTCTCTTAGGAATGTGGTTCTTCAGCCTGGCCACTAACTACTTGGTAGACCCTTCTTTATAGTTCAACTCTCGGTTCAAAGAGCTCTTCTGCTGGGAAGTCCATTCTTCACCCCAATGTTGATCGTATGAAACTTTGGCTCTGCTGCATATAGACCATGCCTCTGTTACAACGCCAAACTGTTTCATAGTCATGTTTGCCTGCCCTTCTCCCTAACTCACACTCCCAAGAATACAGACTGTGTTATTCATCTGAGTATCCACTACACAATAAATTTGGCACCCTTAACCTAGCCTATAGTATAGTGTCACTGTGTGACACAAGACAGTGCGACAGTTGTGATGGTCAGAGTGTAATAGTTTTAAAACAAATAAATAAGCTGAACTTATTCAGTTATAACTTATTCAATTATAAATAAGGCCTCTCTCTGTATATGTATATAAGTCAGTATGTGTGTATTTTTAATATCACTGATTATATAAAACATGGGTATCTTCAGGTACAATCACATAAAGAAATTATGCTTAATTTGATCCTCATTCTATTATTTAGAATGTATTTTTAAATATATTTGATTATTTACCGCTGATTTAACAATTGGTTGTAGCAATAGATTCTCTTCTTGTTGCTTTACAAACGTATATACTTTTCTAAACTGATAAATTTAGGATGAAGAAGTTAAAGTAATAATCAATTAGTTATAATACTTAGTCCATAGGAGGTACTTAAAAGTACTTCTTAAATGAATAAATAAATGAAAAGATCATGTGGAGAACTAATCATTGGATTTGAATTCTTCCACTTAAAGGTTTATGAATCCCATTAATAGATAAGGAATAATGTCCATGTTTATATGCATTCCTATAAATGTTAAGTGTATGCTTGCATTTACATATCTATTCAGTTTAATTATCTTTTCTTTTTGGCAGTTGCATTAATATATTTGTTTTCAAGACAAAACAACTTTAACAATTCTTAAGAGACTCATGATCATGTCTCTTCTCTGTTGGTCCTGCCAAAGAGCTTTAAAATGTCCTTTATCTCCATTCATTACATGGATGAATAAGCTTATTTGGGCATTTATTTACTAACTTCTGTACTTTCCTTAGTTTTCTAATGTTGTGTTTTGAATCACTGAGCTGTGTCAGCACACTGATCTTGCAGTGGAGTGGCATCTGCCAGTTAGATAAAGTGGCAGAGATACCGAGATTCATTCAGATATTTTGAATAGCTGTAAAAATGTGTGGAAGGAAGGAAGGAAGGAAGGAAGGAAGGAAGGAAGGAAGGAAGGAAGGAAGGAAGGAAGGAAGGAAGGAAGGAAGGAAGGAAGGAAGGAAGGGAGGGAGGGAGGGAGGGAGGGAGGGAGGGAGGGAGGGAGGGAGGGAGGGAGGGAGAGAGGGAGGAAGGAAGGATGGAAGGAAGGGAAGGAAGGGAGGGAGGAAGGGAAGGAGGGAGGGAGGGAAGAAATAAGAGCACAGTAAAAATGCAATGCCTCAAATGCAAAGAAAGAAAATATAAAATCCAATCAAGTGATTTACCTGGCTGGAAGTTAACAGCAGACAGGGAATTATATTATATGAACCAAGAAGTCAACGCCTTTTTAAAAATTTTGAAGCCCATTCTATGTGCAACTCCATGTATCCTGCCAGCTAAGCTAAAAATCACTGGCTCCAACTTTGGGTAATGGGGGAGCCATTGCCTGAGTGGCCACTCATCATCCAGTGCTAAGAGAATTAGAATAAGTAGCAATGATTGAAATAACCCTGGATGGCAGGAATGATAATAGTCTCCCTGACTAAGAATGTATCTTTCAATACCAGAGAAGATGGAAAATCAAAAGGAAAAAGATTTAACAAAATCAAAATTATAGCCTTCGAGGGTATAGGCTCTTCCCCAGAGTAAGTGAGTAAAATGCTGTAAATGAGGCACAAGAATTTTAGAAATGAGTCCTTTTGGAGGATCTTGGTATGATTCAGGCCTGTGCCTGGCTCTCCCATGCACCAACGCCAAATACTTCCAGGGTGTGATCGATATGCCCAGTCTCAAAACACTATTTTTAATACTCCCTTTTAAAATACTTATTATTTAAAATTTGAGAATTGATTTGTCATGTCTTAGAATTTGCACATTTGGCAATATATATCCTGAAAGGCTGAAAAGAATCTGGTCCTTTGGAGTGCTTGTCTTGTATTTTAATTTAAAATATGAAATTATATAATTGACATAGATATGTGACTTTAGGTTGAAATTTTAGTGGGTTTCTGTGCAGTAATGGAGACCTGAGAGCAATCTTTTGTTCATTGATTATAAATGCTTAGTTTTTTGGTTTCACAATATTTACTTAGTATATAGGAAAGTCATTTATCTAAGAATGAAGCAAAACATATTCCTTAGTATATCTTCTATTACTGCACATAATTGAGGCCAATGAAATCATAGTGTCTATCACTGTGGTACAGAAATGGAGTCCTTTTTTTTGGTCTCAAGCCAAACGACTTACCCAAAAACTTAAGAATGTCAAGTGAATACCTACTTTTTGCTATTTTAACTAATAACTACATTGAGGATAGCTGATATTGATTGCCCTTACTGTATGCTAGCTAGTGTGCCAAGTGTTATACATAAATCATCCCACAAGACAGTTGCTCTTACTTTTTTCCATTTGTAAATGAAGAAACTAGAGAGAATGGAGTTTAAGCAACCTGCTCAAATATATACATCTAGTCACTTTGGGAGCCAGATTTTTTATTTAGTGTTGTGTGATTTCAGAGTAAAATGCTTAAACACTGAATGCAATCCGGTGATAAAAGGTAAAACCACATCTCTCTTATTTAACACAAAAATACTTCTCTTCAAATATCAGGTAAAAATGGAATTTTAGCAAATCAGATTAAATCGTAGGTCAATTTGCCATTGAACCTATCTTAACAGTGAAGAATGACTCTTAATACAGATTTATTTCAATATATATTTTTACATACTGGCTACATTTAAAGTAATCCCAATTTCCACACAGACTATTTATCAATGTTATTTTACCTCAAGAAATTAAGGTAAGTTTTGATATCCCTTGTAGCACAGTAAATTTAGACAAATTCAAGCAATTCTTTGAAAGTCTCCATGGGACTAAGAGATTGAAAGAGAAACTCAGCAAAGTACGGGAGTTGAGTGGAAACAGCTTTCAGTTTGATCAATTATTTCAAAAGCCTCAAAGCAGTCAAATTAATTCACTCTAGATCTCCAAGTGTATCAGAACATTCCAGTGTAAAAGGACATTGTAATCCAGTTAGCTTAGACTAAGTGTTGCACCTTTAAGCAATCTCTAAATTTTTAAGGACACAAGAGTGTTTCTGGGTACAGAAAAATATTAAGTTTTCCTTGGTGGGCTTTTAGGTGGGGTAGTAACTACAAGGCTAATATAGTCCTCATTGAAATGAGGACAAACTGTCGCTTAGGGCTCAGAAGCTAAGAAACCAAGAGGCCAGGCATGTTATAAAGACAAACACCAGCCCCTCCATGGGACAGTGCCATCTGGTGTGTTCTAGACGCTCTTGTCAGAAGTAACAGACTCCTGAGGTCCACGTTTGCTCTGTTGGTCTGGGCTGTGTTTCAAGTGGCATATTGGGAAAGGCTTGCAGTATGGCTCAGAGGTAACTAAGCTGCCCTTGGAGGCTACAGGCTCTTCCCCAGAGTGAATGAGTAAAATGCTGTACATGAGGCACATGAATTTTAGAAATGAGTCCTGATGCAGGACCTTGGGATGATTCAGGCCTGAGCCTGGTTCTGCCATGCACCAAAGCTTCCAGGGCTGATCGATGTGCCTGGTCTCAAAACATTCTATTTTTAATACTCCCTTTTAAAATACTTACTTTATTTGCTTTAAAAACCAATACAAATTAGTTTTCACATGAAAACAAAGAGAGTTTGCACCCATCTCCACCAAAAAAAGTGACACATTTGTTTTTGTATGCAAATAAAGTTAGGTTACATACCCACCCATCCTCACCACAGAAAAAAAAAGAAAGCGGGAGTTGGGGACCTATGGTGGCTATGGCTGGGTGGAAACTGAGTGGGTCTTCTCCCAGCCAGGGGATGCCACCTCTCTGCTGTCCTGGAATGCTGCCCTGTAAACTGCCTGCCTTCCACTGTCTTCTCTTTGGGCAAGAAAAATATGTAGAAAGGACAAGAAATTCCTTAAGCATTAAAACTAGCACTCTGGGCAAGTTTGGTGGGGGGAGTTAAAAGCATGTATGACTAGCCGAAGAAGGTACTGGATGGCAGATTGGGGTGTTGGTCATGCAGATGTGGGAACTCAGAGGAAGAGGACCCTAGAAGTAGCAGCTTCGTTATTTCTAAATAGTGATAATTCGATTGGGGACTGCAGTAGCATATGAATCCTGAGACTCCGTATGTATGCCAGGCACGATGACTGAGGGAGTTGTCTTTCTGAGAGCAGCAGTTAGCAGATGGATTCGTTTTCTCAGGCTGCTATACCAAATGACCACAAACTGAGTGGCTTCAGCCAACACAGATTTGTCATCTTACGGTTCTAAAGGTCAGAAACCTCATGTCAGTCTCACTGGACTGAAGTAAATGTGTTGGCAGGGCTGAGTGCCTTTCCGGAGGCCCTGGAGAGAATCCCTGTCTTTGACACTTCTTGCTCTTAGTGGTCAGCTGCATTTCTTGGCTTGCGACCTCTTCACACCTTCAAGGCAAGAAATGGCAGGTTGAGTCCTGGCTGCATCACATCACGTCACTCCAGTCTTCCCGTCTGTCTCTCTCCCACTGTGCAGGACTCTTGCGATCACACTGGGCACACACAGACAACTCAGGAGCATCTCTCTAAGGTCAATTTTAATTATGTTTAGTTATATGTAATATAACTTACTTATAAATTCCAGGGGTTAGGATGTGGATATTTAGGTTTTCTTTATTCTATCTACCATAGCAGCTGTGAGAAACATGGTGTCTGGAGTCATGTTGTCTAAACTCAAAGCCAGTGCCACCCCATGCTGGCTGGGAGGCTATGGTTAGTGTTACAGTCCCTCCATGCCTCAGTTCCCTCATTTGTAAAATGCAGCTAATAGTGCCTATCTCAGAAGGTTCTTGTAAGAATTGGTTCATTTATGAAATGTATTTAGAATATTACAAAATAAGTACTCATTTAAACTTAATTCTGATGCTCCATCTACTTTTCTAAGATAAAAGCATTACATGTATAGTGAATGCCTAGAGGTATCAGACCTAGAAGGGAGATTTGATCAGAGGTGCGGAGAACAGACCCTTGCAGCCTTTTTTCCCATGTCAACACTCTAAGTGCCCATGACATGATTAACAAGGACCTGCTTTATTTCCAGGATCTCACAAGCCATTCATTCACTCCGAGAATCCCTGTGCATGAGGGCTTCACATATACAAGCAGCACCTGTGTGCTACTCTGCTGGTTTTCTTAGTCCTCCTCCACTGAAGGTGGCACAAACTGCCCATCAAAAGCACCCAAGCCATTATCCACAGTACTGCTGGCCTCTCAGCCAGGTATCTGTCTGCCTTCCCGATAGGCCATTGAAAAACCTGGGCTTGCCCTGAATTTTCAGAGTATTCCCAGAGTGGAGCTGATGGGCTTCCTGGTAACATAACGATTTCCACTCTCGCACATCCAGCTCCTTCTCATGATAAACGGGCTCCTGAGAACTGCAGAGCACACATGCTTCAGGCGATGGCCCTACACAGCTGTGCACGGTGCCTGAAACACTTCCAGGCCCTAATTCAGGCCTAGATGGCCAGTCTAGCCCACTCTTCCAGACTTACACTCATGGCACTTTTCTTTGAAGAGCCTCATTTTTTTTTTCCCCATGGTGGTCTTTGTAATGGACTTTTCCCTCTCTGCTCCTGTATCAGCTTTCTATCATTGCCATTACAAGTTATACAAACTTAGCCACTTAAGGAAACCCTAATTTATTGTCCCACATCTTCCATAGATCAGAAGTCCAACAGGCTCAACTGAGTCTCCGTTTAGAATCTCACAAGGCTGAAATCAAGGGGTCAGCAAGAATCCCTAGAAGAAAATCCTTTTCCTTGCTCATTCAGGCTACTGGCCGAGTTCAGTTCCTTATAGTTATAAGGCTGAGGTCCCCATTTTTTCACTGGCTGTCAGCTCAGGGCATCCTCAGATTTTCAAAACTACCTGCATTCTTTGGCATGTTGTTTCTTCTTCCATCTTCAGAGGCAGCAATGGCAGGTTGAGGCCTTCAAACCCCACATCTCTCAGGATATCTCCTATGCCTCTCTTTTCTACTTTAAAGGAGTCATGTGATTACATTGATAATTACCAAAATCATCTCTCCATATCAAAGTCCATAACCTCACTCACACCTGTAAGTCCTTTGAACATGAAATGTAACATATTTGCAGGATCTAGAAATTAAACCAGAGGTGTCTTTGGGGACCATTATTCAGAAGCCACACACACACACACACACACACACACACACACACACACACACACACACACACACTGTCCATTAGGTCTGCATATGTCTCAGCTCCTTGGTTCTAATTCTTTCCCACAGAGCCCCTTGTTCTCAATAAAAATCAAGGCAATATGGCTGGGCATCTCTTCTAGTATCTCCGATCAGTCTCGACAGCTAGGATGAACACCAAATTGTAGCAGTTGAAGTCAATTCACCGCAGAACATACAGTGAAATCCAGACACAGTGGGTGGTGCTTTCTGGCAGTCAAAGCCTGGCTTCATTGCTGACCAAGCCAAAGGCTGTTGCCTTATTCATATTAAAATGTACACAAGGTACTGGGAGATCTGATGCAAGACAAACTGGCTTCCCTAGATGAATTAAACAAAGGACTTCCAGGAGATTAATTGGAGCTTTGAGGTATGTAAAAAGTTTAGTAGGATGAAAAGGAATGGGTAGGAGAAATCATTTTAAGAAATAGAAGAGCAAGCATAAGGCTGTGAATGTTAAGAAAAACTAATTTTGAATAAAAATATACTTAAAAATGTGTGTTTATGTTTAAATCAGGCATAGCAATATTACCAATAGGTCATAACAATTATCACCCTCAACTGGGTGGAATAGAATGTATCTCTTAGCTCTTCCCCATAAAGTTATAAGAGTCTCTCTCTTTGCACAACACCAGCATTATATTAATTGAAACTCATTCATATTGACCAATTCCTCATTTTGGATGAGTTTTAGTTAACAAAGTTCTATACAAAACAAGAATCGCCTGCATGTCTATTTTCAATTAAAGATTAGAATAACAACTAGAGGGCATACTCACTAATTCAGAGTTCTCTGATGTTAGGAAAATTTGCTAATGCTAAATAAAAAAAGGACTAGATTTGAAAGTGATCTTGAAAAACTAAAGCAACCTATAATAAAAAGGAAGATATTTCTTAACAAATTATATAGAAAAAAAGAGGAGAATATTATCTAATCAAAATATGGACATTAAATAGTCAGAGATAGAGGAGTTGCAGAAAAACCACCTCGGAGCTATACTGGTGTGAACTGAAGCAAAACAAGGAAAACATACAATGTGCACCCTACTATGAGCCAAAATTATGCTAATATAAGTACTCTTGTGGTTATCACATATAACACTCAGAAAATCTTTACAACGTAGGTTTTATCATGCACATTGTATATATGAAGAAATTGAAACTCAGGAATTAGGCAAACATCTTGGTGCTGGTAAGAGTGAGCTTTGAACCAAAACTATCTGACTTGAAAGATTATCCCATTTCTACTGTTTCTCACGCCATGACAAGAATACTGGATGCAGTGTGTGATGTGCAGGCAACAGGCAGAAACTCTTATAGCATGCAAATAAAATAAATTGAGTAGATACCACCATTGTTATCCTAAGGATCTCCTTTAGATTATAAAGCCAGTTTGGCTACTAAGTGAAGTTCTATTGCAGGTTATGGCAGCTCATATTCTTGGGGCAATTTGAAATTTTTGGAGAATGGAGTTCTCTGTCTTAACATGGCAGATACAAGGATGGTAAAAATGTGTGAGACAATGACTGGTAAAGGATGTTTGCATAAGGAGGAAAATTAATTTGAAAAATGTATTAATCCCACTGAAGGTTTTGCCTGAGCGAATACAGAGATACAAAAGCACAGTGTATTAAATTAGTTTGCTAGGGAGTAGCTTAACCAACAGAAATCTATTTTCTCACAGTTCTGAAGGCTGGGAGTTCAAGACTAAGGTGAAGAAGAGCTGGTTCCTTCTAGGGGCCATGAGGGAATATGTTCCAGATCTCTCCCTCCTCAGTTGCTTTCTGCCTGTGTCTTCATGGATCTTCCCTCTGGAGTAACTGGGTCCAAACTTCCTTTGCTTATAAGGACATTAGAGATGTTGGATTAGGACCCACACTACTCAACTAATTTGAACTTAATGGCCTCTAAAGCTCTATCTAAATACAGTCACAATCTGCAGGACTGGCCGTTAGGACTTCAACACAGGGATTTTGGAAGGGGACCCAATTCAACCTATAACAGAGAGGGAAAAACTGATCACAACTGGAGTTTATATCAACAAAACCAAATACATATATTAGAATACATAAAATATGCCGATAAGAGTATGAAGTCATTTATGAAAATGAGCAATCAAGGAATTAACAGGGTCCTATTGTGGCCTATTATTAGCATTATTAATGAAGACAAATACATAGCCACTAATATCCACCCTCTATATCTTTACCTGATTGTTTTTAAAATCAAGAGTCACTCTAACTCTTTATTCTATAACCCCAAGAACAGCTAAATAGACATACCATATATTTTTCTTGAAAAATAACATTTTCCTATGTCATTGGCTTCTGTTGTGCTAATTCATGCCTAGAGGCATAGCTAGGGAGAGGGGGATCCAGAATGGAAGAACCCAGTGCCTCCAAGCACTACCTGTAAAATAAACTGAACACATGTAGGATCACTATTTGCTTTCCTAGGACAATAAACTTAGAGAGCCTTCATGTTTTGACTTTTCTCAATGCTTTAACCTTCCCTTAGTCATTAGACAGCCTTTTAGAACAGCCAATCATAAGAGTGGTGACATTACTGCCTTTTAAATAACAATAGAAAATGTAGGATACACTCCTGTCAACTCAGTTAATGATTGTTCCACTTTCATTCTATTTATTTTGTGAGGGAAAAAGATTGATTTCTTTTTTTAAACCAGCAGGTTTTCCTGTTCTGTTTTGCTTTAGGCTGAAATTGGTTGTCAGGATTGAGCCTGGTTGAAATATTATGTGCACTGAATGAACAGAAGTGGTATGCCCTCATAGTATGTCCCCGTAAGTGAAAACAAAACACGTTTTTATACAGAAAACTAGCATGTTGATAACACTGCACTGACTTAGGCTGAACCTGCAAATCACTGAATCATAGAATTTCAAAACTGGAGACTGACTTTCTGGGTTTTCTGTGTAGACACTTGATTTAACTGAAGAGAATGAATTTGATGATTTAATGAAAACCTTAGTATTATGTTTGACAGGTCAATTATTCATCACATAGACGAGGCAGAAACATGAAACATCAAAACTGATTAACTCAGCAAAGTCTTCGGTAATACTGCCACTTCCTATCAAAGCCAATGGCTTCAAGCAGAGCGTCTTGATAGAGGCAAGAATAATTACAATACAAAATGGGGAGTGCAAATCATGAAAGTCATCATGTAAAGGGTGTTTTATGAAAAACAGAGGAGGTGTTTGGTGGTATCATGCCTTGGTGGTATCAGGAAAGTCTTTCTCCTAGTAGGGGTAGTATTTTTCTTAATAAGTGGCAAGCAAACAGCACATAAGTAGACTGCTTAAATCCTGTTAGGGACAAAACGCCCTTTTTAGTGTTTCTATCCCTATTTTCATCAGTCTAAACTTGAGTGCCTGTCAGTTGAGGAAGAACTCCGCCATAGTTGTAGAAAGAGAGCTAAATACTAATCCTTCCTCAATCCAGTAGATCCTATATCCATTAAGGCGGACTGTTGTAGTCATGGCCCCCAGTGAGTCAGCTTCCCTATACCCGTGCCTTGGATGGACCACTGCCACACTGAATAAGACTGATATATGCTAACCAGTAAGGTGTTGTAGAAATGTGTGGCATGACAGGCTAGGTCATACAAGGCATTGCATCTTCTGTCTGTTTTTTTTTTTTTCCTTTAGATCACTCTCTGTGAGTGAAGCCAGCCACCATGCATGAGAACACTGAGGCAGCTTTATGGAGAGCTCCACATGGAGAGAAACCGAAGTCTCTGCCAACAGCTAGCACCAATTCACTGACCTTATGGATGAGCTACCTTGCCAAAGGCAGTTCCAGATCCTGTCAAGCCTTGAGATGACTTTAACTTCTTGAGAGACTCCAGGCCAGAAGAATCCAGCTAAGCTCTTGGATCTCTGGCCCACAGAAGCTATGAGTTAATAAATGCTTATGATGTTTTGAATCACTAAATTTTGAGATGCTTTATTGTGTGACAACAGATAAATAAGACATTGCCATTATTTATCATTATAATAAGCCTCTCAGTATTGCCCAAGTACAACCATTAAGTATATGACCTGGGTGTTTCCTAAAATGTATACAGTGGGGAATGTTCCATGCACCTATTTATATTTGTCTCTGGAACAGTTTCTATGAGGGAGCAATTCATCCATTTCTTAATGGATCCATGTAGGACCCCATCAACATTTTCATTTCTCCTGCTGTTCAGAGAAAATGAATTTAGCCTTGAGCTGAATAGAATAAGTACAAACTAAAAAGATTATTAGAGTGTGACTTTCTATTCATGCAGACAACACTTTCCTTGACATGAGGGATGCAAGTATTAAAGCATATGGTATACAACCCTGCCAGGGTATAAAACCATGCCAGAAAAAACATTCTGGTCAAACAAGCTCACCAGCTTAAAAGGAACTCTTCTACAGTTGACAGAAAATGAGTGTATTTCTCCCTTCATTAATAACTATTTTCCCCCCTTGCAGCTAGATAGGTAAAGGTGGCGAGACCCTTGAATATGTGAAATCTAAATCTATCATGCATACAGATATACATTATTAAAACGCATTTAAAAAGCTAAAATGTTAGGAATCAATTTTAGGACAACTATGAGCATAGTCTGTAAAAGGAGTCTTAATCTTTGAGAAGCAAACTCCATGACACCAACTGGTCACAAAGGAACATAACCATTGGTCTTATGACACATGTGGCACACTCTGAAGACACCCTACATCTCTCTGAGGCACAGTGCACCTATATTGTTCCTGGAAATAGAGAATTAAGCTGTATCTTTCCGAATGTGGCCACCTCCATGGGGTGGGCTTCTCTGGTTAAAAACTAGTTTGTTAATAGGCAGAAGTGATAAAGAGGAAGAACTTCCAATTGTAAAATAAAGCAGATGGATGAAAAGTACAGCCTAGGGAATATTGTCAATAACACTGTAGTCATTTTGTATGGTGACTGATGGTAACTACAGTTATTATGCTGAGCATTTTGTAATGCATCTAATTGCCAAATCACTATGTTATATACCTGAAACAAATATGATATTGTATAATATTGTATACAAACTATACTTCAATTAAACATGGTATTTAAGATGAAAAAATAGAGCACAAAAGAAAAATTGAATATCATCACAGAAGATTTTCAGAAGGTATTCACATTAATACTCAAGAAGGAAATTGTAGTTGTGGTTTTAAAAATGGAGAATAAAATGTCATTTCTCTAGGAAATGCATTTAAGTGAATGAAAGCAGGAAAAAAATATATAGTATGTACATGTGCTGAGGGCTTTCCTTTTTGTGCAAAACAAAATAGGAGAGCTGTGTCTGCAATCTAAGGATGTTTTTGCTTAAAAAAAAAACTAATTAGTTAAATACTAGGAAATTGAGAATAATATAGGTAGAAAGAAAGAATGAAAGAAGGAAGGAGAAAGAGGGAGGGAAAGAACTTTGGAAATTAAAGTTATAGAAAAGGAAAAGGAAATAAAAGGAAGAAAGAAAATATTAATGATCAGAATGAAATAAAGCAAAAATAAACATCTCAGAACCATTAGGTATACTTCCAAACTCATTCTATAAGGCCACCATTAACCTAATACCAAAAACAAAGGCATTACAAGAAGAGACAAAAACAAACTAATCTTCCTCATGAATGTAAATGCAAAAATTCTCAGCAAAACATTTGCAAGTTGAATTTAAGAATTTATAAAAAGAATTATACACCAAGACAAAGTGGGGTTTTTGCAAGGTACACAAGGCTGGTCTAACTTTTGAAAATCAATAAATATAACCATCACATCAACACACCAAAAAAGAAAAAATCACATGATTATATCAATGGATGCAGAAAAATCATATGAAAAAAATACAACACTCCATTGAAAAAAAAAACCTCAGTAAACTAGGAATAGTTCTCTATCTGATAAAGACGTTCTACAAAAAATCTCCAGCTAACATCATACTTAATGATATGAAACTTAAAGCTTTCCCTTCTAAGATTAGATGTGAGGTAGAAATGTTCCCTCTTACCATTCCTGTTCAACATGATATTAGAAATTGTAGCTAGTGCAATAAGACAAGAAAAGGAAATAAAAGATATACAGATTGGAAATGAATAAATAAAACTGTTTTCATTCACACTTGACATGATCATGTATGTAGAAAATCCAAACAAATTGATTAAAAAAAAAACCTCCTGGAACTAATAAGCAATTATATCAATATTACAGAATACAAAATTAATATACAAAAGTCAATCACTTTCTTATATTCTACCAATGAATAAGCAGAATTTGAGAGTAAAAGCATACCATTTCCATTTGGTACTTCTAAAAATGAAATATTTAGATATAAATCAAACAAAATAGATACCAGATCTATATGAAGAGAACTATAAAACACTGATGAATGAAATCAGAGAAGTATATAAAATGGAGAGTTGTTCCATGTTCATGGATAGGAAGAATCAATATTACCAAGATGTCAGTTATTTTCCATTTACTCTATAGATACAATGCAATCCCAATCAAAATCCAAGCAAGTTATATTCTAGATAGCAACAAACTGATTCTAAAGTTTATATGGAGAAACAAAAGACCCAGAATAGCCAACACAATACTGAAAAATAACAAAGTTGGAAGATTGACACTACCTGACTTCAAGACTTACTATCAAGCTACAGTAATCAAGACAAAGTGGTATTTGACCAAAGAGTAGACAAATAGATCACTGGAACAGAACAGAGTCCAGAAAAAGACACACACATACATATAGCCAACTGATCTTTGATAAAGGAGCAAAAGACAATACCATGGAGTAAACACAGTCTTTTCAACAAATGGTGCTGGAACAACTGAACACCACATGAGAAAAAAAAGAATCTAAAAAAGGCCTTAAAAAATTAACTCAAAATGGATAAAAGACCTAAATAAGTATAAAACTATAAAATTCTTTAAAGAAAATGTAGGAAAAAACCTTTGATATGATAGCTACTCTTTAAATAAATCACCAAAGGCAAGATAAATGAAAAAAGTGATTGATAGAACTAAAATGAAAACATTAAAGTTGGAAACTGCTCTTTAAAAGACAATGTCAAGAGAAGAAAATAAAAAACTACAGACTGAGAGGAAGTATTTTCAAAAGACACATCTTTTGATAAAGAACTGTTTAAAAAAACAAAGAGCTCTTAAAACTCAACAACAATAAAACAAAAAAATGGGCTAAGTTGCTTAACAGACACCTCATCAAAGAAGATACATAGATGTCAAATAAGCATATGAAAATATGCTCCACATTATATGTCAGCAGCGGAATGTAAGTTAAAATGACAATGAGATTCCACTATCCATCAATTAAAATGGCCAAAATCTGGAACACTAAAAACAACAAATGCTGGTGAGGATGTAGAGTAAGAGGAATTCTCATTCATTGCTAGTGGGAATACAAAATGTCACAACCACTTTGGAAGACAGTTTAGTGGTTGCTCACCAAGTAAGAAAAATGTCTCTTACAAACATTCTCTTGTCATAGATCCAGCAGTCACACTACTTGCTATTTACCCAAATGAGTTGAAAATGTTAAGTCTACACAAAAACCTGCACATAGATGTTTAGGGCCGCTTTATTCATAATTGCCAAAACTTGGAAGTAACCAAGATGTACTTTAATAAATGAATGAAAAAATAAACTGTGGTACATCCAGACCATGGGATATTATTCAACACTAAAAGAAAAAAAAAAGAGCTATCAAACCATGAAAAGATATAGAGGAACCTTAAATGCTTATTGCTAAGTGAAAGGTGCCAATATGAAAAGGCTAAATACTGTATGGCTCCAACTATATGACATTTTGGAAAAATATAAAAACAGTAAAAATATCAGTGTTGCCAGGGTTAGGGGCTGGAGGGATGAATAAGGGGAGCACAGAGGACTCTTAGGGCCGTGAAACTATTCTGTATGATAAGGTAATGATGGATATATGTCATTATACATTTGTCTAAACACACAGAATGTATCACACCAAGAGTGAGCCATAATGTAACTATGGACATTGGGTGACTATAATGTATCAGTGTATGTTGACCAGTTGTTCAAATGTCTCACTCTGGTGGGGTGATGTTGATAATGGGGGAGGCTATGCATGGGTGGAAAGAGAGAGCATATAGACAATCTCTATACCTTCCCCTCAATTTTGCTGTGAACATAAAACTGCTCTAAAAAAATTAATTCTTAATAAGTTTGTAAAAAATACACATGATATGACAGCAAGAAATCTAGATACCGAACAATAAAACAAAGTAAATTTTAATCAAAGAAAGGGGAAAGGAACAAAAAATGAGAAATAAGAAATAAGAAAATAAAGTACAACTGCCAAAATGGAAGAGATGTCCCTGCCACCACTCCTCAATCTGCCTCCACATTTACATGACAATAATTCTATTCTTCTAGAGTACAAAACTCTAGGAGTGAAGATTTTATCCCTCCTTATCTTGCAAACCACATATCCAATAAGGCAGGAAATCACAGCTCTTTCTATAACCCAACAACTATCCCTCCACTGTTACCACCTTAATCTAAGAATTATCTCTTGCCTGAATTGTTGAATTAAACTATGCATCGGTTCTCTGGCTCCAGTCCTTGCCCTTTACAGTCGATTGTGAACACAAGCAAAGTGATTCTTTTAAAATGTAGGTCTGACCACGTCATGCCTCTGCTTTAACCTCCAACGGTCATTTCATTTAACATCAAACTATGGGGGGCCCTGGAAGAACTGGTTCCTGCCCCAACCTCAACTTCTTTTACTCTCTCTCTCTTGCTCACATGAGCCACTATGACATCTGACTGTGCATCCAACAGACTAGGCAAGTTCCAGCCTTAGGCTTTGCACTTGGGGCTTTCTGCTCCCTGGAATATTTTTTCCCAAGCATTTTTTTCCAAGGCTAACACATTCACAGCCTTAAATTTTGCTCAAATGTTCCCTTTATCTGGCCACAGTTTTCACCAGTGCAGCCTTCACTCTTTCCCTTCCCATCCATCTCTATTCTGAAATAATGATACTTCAGATTATTATCTAACATATTGTTCAATTTACTTAATGTTTTTTCTTCCTCTTAAGACTATAACCCCCACCAGTGAAGAAATTTTACTCTGTATTGCTTACTGATGTATTTCAAATGTCTAGAGCAGTTTGTGGGAAAATTTTAGTGGCTGTATTCACTTCCTAGGGCTGCCATAACAAATTGACACACAAACTGGATTGCTTAAAATAACAGAAAAACTGCCTCATAATTCTGAAGGTTAGATGTCTAGATCAAGGGGTCAGCAGGCCCATGCTCTCTCTGAAACCTGCAGGGAAAAATCCTTCCTGGTCTCCTCCTAGTTTCTGGTGGTTTGCTGATAATCATTGTCATTCCTTGGTTTGCAATACTTCAGTCTGTCTCTATCATTACATGGTGCTCACTATGTGTCTCTGTGTCTATTCTCTTCTAAGTATACCAGTCGTACAGACTAAGGGTCCACCCTACTTCAAAATAGCTTCATACTAACTTAATACTCCAGTTACATCTATTTAAGTAATCTCATTAATTAGTGACATTATTTTCAAATAAGGTCACATTCTGAGGTACTGACAGTTAGGACTTCACCACATTATTTGGGGGGAAAATATTTATCCTGTAACAATGCTGCAAAATATATTTTTAATTAATCAAGGGAAGTATGAACATGGCACTGGTTCTTAAAATATTTTTTTGGCTAATGATGATGTGGGAAGACCCTTGTTATGGTTTAAGTACATCTGAATAAACAGACTCATTAAAAAGGCAAACGTAGTTGCATTTGACGATTATCTTTGATTTTATAGGTATTTTTACTACAGGTATTTATTTGAGAAACATAAAAAGATTGTGCTTATTCCTTCTTTTAGTATTGTTTTACATTACAATATAGAAAAAGTAATTTTTAATATACATTTCAATGATATATAACATTGAATATGTTTCTGCAGAATACATCACCACACTGTATTCCCTCAACTATGAAAATCACAATGAAGTGGGTCTTGATTTCAGAAAATAAGATGGCAGCCAAAGTGCTTTTAAACTATATGTCAATGAAGGAAAATGCCAATAATTATTCTTCTCCAAAGCTAATGATGATTCTCCTGCTTTTCATTTTAATGTCTAAGATTCCTCAACTCAGTGTTTATATTTATGATAGCTACCAGGTTTCAGTAAAAAGAAAAGATTCTGTGAAGATAGTATTAGGGAATACCTTATTCCATCCTCCATTGTCTAACAAAGATACTCAGAAATTTATCATCTCTTCTTCCAAGGTCTGGGTTATTCCAAACTCTTCTAGGTAATAGAACCCACCTTAATTCTGATAATTTGTTTTAACCTTACTGATAGTGAAGTCATATGGGAAATCCAAAAGGTTATCTCTCCCTTCAGGTCTCTGTGAGTTTGAAGTACCTGACAGTTAATAAAAAGTACCTTTTATATTTTAAACAGAAAAACTTTCATAGAAATTAAAATACCAATGACAAAACGGACTTCAGAAGGGAAAACTTATCTAGAATTTTCCAAATCTTGGTGGGTTGGGCGCCATTGGTGGTACATAGAATGCTTCTAGGTAGTAACACACTATTTAGAAGTTGATTTTAATTAGAATATATTTGTTTTACATAGATGTTAATTCAGTTTGCTAGACTCCAGGATTCCTCTCAATTTCCCACCTGATATGATGCCCAGAACATAAGAGGCACTCAATATAGGTTTGTTGACTGACTGAAAAGTAACAGCAGAGATGGGTCTCATGCCTCAGGCCTCTGAACTCCTTCCCTAACTCCCCTGTCATTCTTCCACTTAGTCCATAAGACTCTTTCCACTGTACCATGCAGCCTCCATTTAATGCTTGGCTATTAATTTCCAAGGTCAGAAATTAAAAGAATAATAATGGTATACTGTATATTAAAAAAAGAGAGAATTTCAAATGGTTATTCATAGTAAATGCTTTAATTATACTACATATTTTAATATACAAATAGCTTTCTAAAAAATTAGTGCTTATTGAAGAAAATAATAAAAATGACAGTACCACTGACTTAGAGCAGAGTAAGAAAAACAGCAATCAGCATTTATTATCCACATATACTTTGATCAGATCCTATTGCATACTTGACAAGACATGTAATCAGATGGTCCAGATCCAAATTGCAGCTTTGCTCATTACTTCTGTCTGGATTTGCCCAGATCATTAATACCTTTTAAGCCCAGGAGAAGAAAAGTAACAACCCTAAGTGTCCTGTGATGGAGACAAACCAAATAAGGCCTGGGTGCGGAGGCCAGGTTCTTTCTGTTGATTGTTTTAGTCAAATACATATATTAATAACAAATCTTTCATTCATCATCTGTTCAATTATTTTGCTCCTACTTCTGAACCAGGACTTTATCTGGTATGGAGTATACTAAATGGGTAGACTTCACCTTTAAGTTTTTCACAGTTTAATGGAGGATTCAGGATGCAATAAATCAGAGATATTGCAAAACAATAAATGCTAAAATCGACAGATACATTCTACACTTTAGGAGTTCAGAAAGATTAACTTGGTCTTGAAGAGACTGACTAAGATTAGGAGGCAGCACACAAAAACGATTACACCTTTGGGGCCAAAGGTCAGAGTTCATTTAGGAGTTCTGTCACCTTGGACTTTTATAATAAATTATATAATATATATAAAGTTTTAGTTTTTTCATTATAAAATCACAGGTCTCTGAGATTCGGTCTTGTCATCTGTAAAATGGATGCAATGATACCTACTTCCTGAGACTGCAGTGGGAATGAAATGAAGTGATGTAAACAGTGTAGAACTCCATGTTTTCCTGAGGAAGTAAAGGTAGGCACTCTAGCCAAAGAGGTAGCATGCTAGGCTTACCAATAATCAGTTCTAGAGATCTAAAAAAAAGGAATGAGTAGTAGAAATTAGAAAATTATTTTTTAGAAAATACACACTAAAAAGAGTAAAGATGAAAGGGTAGAAATCATAATTAAATAAAGAACAGGTAAGTGAAAAATAAGATAGGCTGTAGAAAAAAAATTCTTAGGGTTTTTATCCTTCTTTCTAATGTTATTCTTAAATACTATTACCTGAACACAAAAAATAGAAGGACAAAAAAAAAAAATCACTAGAAAAACTAGCATTAATGACCAATAGTTACAAAGATTTGCTTGGGTAATTAGTCCTAGCCAAGTCCTACTAGTTCCAACCTATCTAATGACATATTCTAAATCTCAGGAGTCTACACCTGCTGCCCATGTACTTGGCCAAGGCTTCGGGCTCAATCATCCAGTTTTAGGGCTGACATTTATTACTTTTGGCCCCTTATTTTTCAGAGTTGTTTCTGACCTCTACCACCAATACTCTCCACACCACCTTTGATGTTCCGCCAACTCTCAGTCTGTTTGCAGATTGTTGTTTCCAATAAACTTATTACTTTTCCACATCTATGTAGATATTCCAGGCTCTGGGCAGGAAATCACAGTATAAAACTAGAACACAGACAATTACCTACAGCACATGTGAAGTGCGGCAAGTAAAAAGCATCAGATAGGAAGCTTCAGAAACATGGCAACCAGTAGCCACGTCCCAAACAAGATACTCAAATTCACCTTAAAAAGGCAAAACAGCACTCCAGCTAAACAACACATATCCACAGGCCTAGGGGCTAGGTCTGCAACCCCTAGATAAACTCTTAATGTGGCCCAGATTTCTTGAGTTGAAACTGCCTCTGACCCTGGAGGGTACTTTCCATATGAAAATGTGCCATAACTTTAACATCTTTCTACTTTTTTTTAAAACAGCCTAAACTGCTTAAGCTGCTGTCACAATAAACTACAAGGCCTAAAGCTGGTTTTCTTAAGATCCAATATTGTAAGGCACAAAGGCCTGACACTGGCCCTCTTGATTTACATCATGCAAAATGACTCACCCAGAGTCACTGTCAAAACTCCGGAATGTTTTGAGAAGATTTTCCTTCTACTGGAAAAGCAGTCATGAAAATTAGTTAGAATGACCTAGGAGGCACTCTACAATGGCAGGGGGCCACCTTTAAGAGGACTCTGAAGGGAGCCTCATCCTAGTTAGGGGCTGCCACTGGCAACTGGGCAACCTAGACTGGGAGGCCAGGGAATCTTGCCCCTGCATTGTGAATGCTGGTCCATTCCTTGCTCTGTCACTGTCTTCACACAGCTGAAGTTCCTGTATCCTTACTCATATTAAAGATGCATCCTTTGCCTGGAACCATGGGTAGCTTTCTGTCAATCACTGTCACCCAGGTAGCAATAGCCAGGTAATTTATTCGCAGATGTACAAATGGTGTCTAATTAAAAACCGCTTGCTACTCATCTTTTAATGACTTTACAAAGAGTGTTCCTCATTTTATCTCTGGGATACACAAAAAGCAAATATGCCTTACAAAAATGCTAATTCAGGCCATAAGTTGCCAATATTTGTAATCAATTCCTCTATAAGTTTCTCAACATTACCTATTCCACTACTCCACCCCAATTAAGAAACAAATTTATTAAGTATATGTGTTCTTTTTTGCCTAGAAATATCTCTGAGTCCCCAGTACTATAGAAAGGGAACATATCCCTGGTTTTGCAGCTGTTAGAGAGGGAGAGCCATGCTTTTGGGAGTTATTATGCAGAGCTTTTTATGAAATCAAAAAATGTATTCATAATATCTGTTCATTTAACATGTTTATTCATGTCACAGAAGCATGTCTCCTGCATATAAAGGAAGACAGAATTCATAGTGGAAAAATTTGATTAAAGAATAGTGATGAAACTGCACAATTTTTTATAATTTTTAAGATATGAAAACCTGAATCGGAGAAATCAACTTTAAAATGCAGTTTGGAAATAATTTATGCCAAGGAAAGTATAACCTGAATGTCCCAACTGGAGACTCTGAGTTACACCTGAATTGTCAGAGCAGGTTCTACTTAGAAAATTCAAATCCATTTCTGTATGTGACTTGTATTTTACATTTCTGCTGTTCTCACTCAGAACTTAATGCCTGAGGTTCAACTACAATAGATGAAAACATTTAATCATTCATATTTTCCTATCAATATTTAATATTCAATATAATTGTCTTATACAATGATGGGATTAAGTATGTTTCAGTTTAGCCAAATGCAATACTTGCAGAAAATGATTCTTTAAAGTTCTATGCAATATTATAGTTTCCAATTCATTTTCAGTTAGAGTGTAGGTCTTGTTTTAAAGATTAGTAAAACTGATTTTAAAATTCTGAATGGCCCATGGATGGCGAATTATATCAAACCCAAGTCAAGTCTGACTATAGAGAAGTATGTATTGACCAGATAGGGAACAGCACCATTCCACTTGCTACAAAAGGTATTCAAAGTAAGACATGCATTTTGTGAAAGATTGTACACTAAGGAAAAAAATGCCTTCTTCATCTTTCATGTTCATATTCTACAAAGTCCAATTCAGTAGGTACAAATGTCCCAAATGACAAACGTTGAAGGGAATGGCATTTTAAATTGCTGCCCTAATGTAATTCACTTCTCTCTTCTCTTCCTTCTCTCTGCCTCTCATCCTTAGTACTTAAGCAAATGACAGTTCTCAAAATTCAGCTTTTAGTTTTGCTTTAGCGTCAGCTGGGGTTTGAAATTTGCCACCTCTAACCTCAAAATCATTTTCAATTGATTCTGGAGAGGCTTAAGAAGTGCAGCCTATACACCACACTCAAGAAATACCACCTTGGGAATTACCACCAGTTCTTCCTTATGGAGTGGGTTCAGAACCACTCAGAGTATAAACTGAGTCAGAGTAAGTATGAAAAAGAGTCCTCTTCTCTGCTCCACCAGGGTAGAGGGTAGAGGAAGGGATGATTACATGTGTATGCATACAACCCTAGAATATGTACAGAAATAACATGTCTCTGGATTCTTCATTCGAGGCAACAATCACCCCTTTATTTTCCCCCAGATGCCTGATGCATTGTGGAAGATGCCACGGCCATCAGATCAGATGGGCCCAAGGAACTCAAATCCTGCCTCCAACTTCTACTAAGAGTGAATTCTTAAACTCCCAAGTCAGTTTCCTAGCATATGAGACCAGGACAATAATAACTAGCTCACAGGATTTTTTTAGGGCAGTGAAGTAAATTTTTTTTCATAATACCTTTTCCTAGTAGATATTTCAGAACTGTAACTATTCTTTTTTTCATTTACAGACCCCAGGTACAGACACAAATGCTGTATTATTAACCATGTGTACATGTACACTAAGAGTAAATGCTAGTGATTCCAAAAAATAAGTGGGCATCTTATTAGGTGATCTTTAATATTCATTCTTAACCTGGTATTGGATGATTCTGTGATTCACACTGGTTTATTCCCTGCAACAGACTGAATGTTTGTATCCCCCTCAGATTCACATGTTGAAGCCTAATCCTCAGAACCATGATGATATTGCGGGGGGCCATTTGGGAGGTACTTAGGTCACGAAAGTGAAGTTCTCATGAATGGGATTAGTGCCCCTACAAAGGACCCCAGAGAATCTCTTTCTCCTTCCACTATGTGAGGACACAGCAAGAAGATGACCAACTATGAACCATGAAACAGGCCCTTATCAGACACTGAACCTGCCAGTACTTTGTTCTTGGACTGCGCAGCCCTAGAACCCTGAGAAATAAATGCTTATCCCATCTGTGGTATTTTTGTTGTAGCAGCCAGAATTAAGACAGTTACCATACCATAAACTGCTAAGGAGTGTGCTAAATATTGTCAGCTGAACATAAATCATCTGTCATGGCCATATACTTATCATACTCATATTTAATAGATATTAAATGTGACTCTCAAAATGTCAGCACCAAAATCTTTGTAAACAATGTTTACTTTTCACTATAATCTCAGACAATAATGAATAGCTCTTTCCCATTTATACACAAAAGGGAAATTATAAAAGTTGAAAATGGGCATTATGTTTCAACAGTTGAGAAACACTCACGTAGAAGACTCTTTGACACATGTAAATTGAGTGTCAACTTCTTATTCACCTCATGTTCTTCCCATTTCCTCCTTTAATACACTCTCTTAGAGGCTTCAAATGACTACATGTCAATGCCTTTATGAAAACTTGAATATACTGAAATTGACTGAGAAGAGAGTTTCTCTCCTGCTTGCTACAAAGTCGCCTAACTTTATGACAAAGTAATAGGCAGACTATGTTAATTAAGCCATGCTCACATTAGACAGGGCTCAGTATATATATTTTTAAACATAGTGATTTGAGGTTCCAAATTATTAGGCAGAAAACTGACAGTATTTTCAAGGACAAATTGAATTTTAAGTAAATAGTCACGGCTTCGTTAGATCTCTTTTGCTAAGCACTAGAACAGTGATGGTGATGATGATAAAATTACAGTAATACCCATTAAGCAACTTCTAGGTACCTGCAATACCACTCTGTATTCCCATTTCCACATTTATAAAATCCAGATAATAGTGCCAATCGCCATAATGTGGGTTGAATATTAAATTAGTAAATTTTCTGAGCTGGACACATAGCTGGGTTATCAGGATGTCAGCTCTTGTTCTCAGTCCATTAATTACATCTACCCTAGTTGGGAAGTGTGGAAGGTGAAGCCCAGTAAAGTCAGAAGCTCTCCAGGCCCATGGAGGAAGACACCTGGGAAGCTGAGTTTAAATCCCAGTCGTCTGGCCACATGCTCTCTTGCCCTCACTCAGAGCCCTGTCTTGGGGAAATGCAGGAACCTGGGTGAACTACCCACTACCCAAAGCACAAACTTTCAGCGACCGTGACAGAGAAGGTCCTGAACGAAGGCTTGGCCTTCTGCTCTCCTTAAGTCCGTTTAAGTAAAAGAGAGAAGTAATTTGACATTTAGTTAAGAAGTAATTTGACTTTCAGTTAAATGTACTTAAAACAAAACTCTCAAATGTTCCAAAGACAAAATGATTGAGGAAATAATGGGCATCATCAGTAGCCAATGCCTGAAACTGAAAAGTTACCGTCTCTTTGTAAATGACGTGACAAATCAGTACAACATCCACAGCCAGTTTATAAAGCCGGGGTGATCATAGCTGTCAGGGGCTGTTCACCTTAGCCCTCCCTCAGTCTAGAATGAATCCCCCAGTGGTTAGAACAGCAAAAGCCTTTTACCCACGCATGAGCGACTAGGGTTTTTAGATACATCAAACAGAAATACAGCTTTCCCTGTGAAATTTTAATTTCAGATAAACAACAAATACTTCTTTTAGTATATGCATGTTTCAAATGTTGCATGTGGCATATTTATACTAAAACATTATTTGCTACTTACCTGATATTTAAACGTAAACTGGTTGTCCTAGGTTTTACCTGCTAACGCTGACTGGAGCCTACTTTTTAAAGTACCTTTCCAGGGCCGATTATCTAAGGAAGGATGACGTTATGGACTAAGTATCTGTCTCCCCCTCAAATTCATATGCTGAAGTTCTAACCAATACGACGGTATTTGGAGGTGGGGCCTTTGTAAAATGATTAAGATTAGATGGGGTCATGAAGGTGAGGTCCTCATAATGGGATTAGCGGCCTTATAAGGAAAAACACCAGAGAGATCACTTTCTCTCCCCACACATGCACAGAAAAGAGTCATGTGGGCACACGAGAGGGTGGCCTCCTACAAGCCATGAGAAAAGGCTTCCAGAAAAGAAACCTACCTTGCTGGCACCTGGACCTCGAACTTCCAAGATTCCAGAACTGTGAGGGATACGTCTCTGTTGTATAAGCTCCCCAGTCTAGGGTATGCTGTTATGGTGGCAGGAGTAGACTAAGACAAAGTCCTAAGTCCTCTGACCTGGGTTAGCATCAGCAAGCCTCGTCTCTCAAGGCCTTGACCAACAGTGGTGCCAAGCAGTGTGGATAACTTCTCTGCCTAAATTTCTTGATCGCCAAAATGTCCAACCCCTAAAGGATCTCGGATCTGTGTGTGGAGAGTCACACGTGTTCCTGCCTCTCTCAGAGTCTCTCTATATGACCTGGCTGCCCTTAGCTTCTTGCTGCGCATTTCCAAAACTGGGGAAGAGGGTTTCTGTTTTACTTTTTTCAGACCACATTCTTCCAGGTTCTAAAAATTGTTGTTCAGTGTGATCATTTTTAAATACTACTAATAATGGATTAGATGTATAAATCCCTTGCCCAGCCATTTTTGGCCCCTTTCTCTGTTGCTCCTCCAACGTCTATTTCACCTGACAGTGGGGTCCACGGATTCACACAAGACTGAGAGCAGTTACCCCAGGCTCATGTCTGAATGCTGAAATCTAGTTTTCTTTTCCACTTCAAAACTGGTTTTTCATAGAATTGTTCGAAAACTTGAACTACATTTCGAAATTCTCTGCAAATTTTGTATACACTTTCTACTGTGTTAAAATAAACTTTTCCAATTACTTTTGTATACACATATTGACTAGAGCTTTTACGATTTCCACACTTCCTTCTCCACTAGGCTGTGTAACTCTCACCTACAAACTGAAGTTTTTGTTTTTCTCATTCCTGACCTCTTTTTTCCCCAGGCCCAATCTATATGTCTCTCTCCATTTCTCTCTCCTTCTCTGTCTCTCTCATACACACATAACTATTAGTTCTTACTTAACTTTCATTCATTTTAAGCAAAATTAGCACAATGCTAAATGTGCATCAATTATTCTATACATGAGATGTTGATTGTTTTCTGACAACATTAACCTGAGATAAGCTCAATCATTTGTGACTTGTGAAATTATTTCTGATTTTTACCCTCTTATTAATCTAAGAGGAGAACAAGAGACAGATTTTACCAGGAAAATATAAAATGACTCTGAAGGAATTTCCCATCAGTACTTACAAAAACATAATATAAAAGAATGTGGCTGATGAAATTTACTTGAGGTGTCCTGCATGTTGAACGTGTCCCTCCGCAGCTGATTTCATTAGGCCCTCAGCCTGTAAGCCCAGAATCATTCATTGGCTTGGATTGCTGTTGAGTCTAATAAGTGTTGGTCGTTAATAAATCCTTTTCAGAACATGAGAGTGACTTAGGAAAAGCACATCTCTCGAGTAAAAGTTGAAGAGAAATGATTTTTGGAAGGAAAAGCTTTCAGAATTATGCAGAGACTGAAATTTACTCAACTTGTGATGATCCAGTGGGAGAGAATATGTATGCAGTAATGCTTCTTTAACGGACTGGAGATGAGCTTTCCACCCAAAATAGATATATTTTACAGAAGAATGGTATTTATTGGCATATTATGAGTTACCTGAGCCTGGTTTCCTCTGTAAGTATTGCTTACTTTACTTCACTTCAAATTCATTATTGAATTCAGGGCTCCTTTGCGCTGTTTTAGAAAAAGTTATTTCCCCAATGGATGCACCTTATTTCCTTTCAGCTTGTTTCTTTGCCTCCTATAAAATTCAAGCTTCTGACTACCAAGCATGATTTCATGAGCTGCCAGTAGTGTGCTCCTCATCTGTGATGGCCCACTGCCCTGTACAGACTCCATCCTGCTGAGCCATGGTCATCGCTTAGCCTGGTTGTACCCCCCCTGCTGAACTGTAAGTTTCTTAAAAGCAAGGCCTGGTTGTTATTCTTCAATGTGCCTGAGTCCTAGCACATGACTGGTGCTTGACATACGTCCAATAGGCAAACAGACAAATAAACAGAGGCTTTAAAATGAGCAAAATAACTCAGGCACTCAAAATATTAGAGGCAGTATAGTCAAGTGGCTGAGAACAAATCAGTTTCTGCAGCTTGGCTTCATGAGCTTAAATTCCCCTTGAAACCATTTCATCTAAAGGACTATCACCTTGAAAAGCTCTATCTTCTGGCATTTTTATATCCTTTTAGGCCAGCCATAATTATACTCATCCTTTTTACTAATATCCACTGTGCTGCTATGTTTAGGGGAATTTCTATGAACACAAGTATCTCCCTATGAGTATGAGTCACACTGTGCCTTTTACACAAACTATTTTACTGAAAATGGCACATAGTTTTTTGTTAAACATTGCAGGACTATGTGAGTTTTGAGAAAAATCTAAAGTATAGAATTACATAAATTAAAAAGGTGAGTTCCAATCCACTTGAGATAAAAAAAAAATTGCATTTCTTCAATGCCTCCCCAAGGTGTTAACATGGGTCACAGGACAGAAAACAAATCGAGCCAGGAGAGCTGACGGATGCTCCAGGGCATTATCAGGGGCATTGGTCCCCAGAGAATTGCAGAAGAGAAGCCTGGGCTCGAAATAGAGAATTTATTTTAAAGGAAGATTATTGTGTCAATAGCTGTCACAATGAGACCTAGGCATTTAAGCACCCCAAAAGGGTAATTAATCAATGATCAGCACCATCAATGTAACTGATTGCATTGCACCACTGAGGCTAATGTACAACAAAATTATCTGGGGGAATTAACGAGCCTAGTTTCATGGCTCCTTAAGGGAGCAATAATAGTAAGTACTCTCAAAGCAACAAGAAGGCTGTCAGCTGCAGGCATTTTAATGTGAAATGTCCTTGTTTGATGTCCTCCTGGAGTGCAATTCTCTGCTAGTGTTCTTAGCCTAAATATACCATGGAATCTATAGGGCTTTGCTATCTATCTTAATTCACAAATAGTGCTAAGATGTCCTTTTATGAGACATTTAAACTGAATGTGAATGATGACATCATGAGTAACTTAAAAAAGAAAAACAATTCCTTACATACAGAAATAATTGGATACCTATAGAGAATTTAGAGGACTTTCTGTTCTGGATCCTGTCTGGTGTGGCGTAGCACAAACCATGCTCTTGGGCAGTTCCTACATGATAATTACAAATGTTTGGGTGTCAGCAATATGTTTTTTTTTTTTAAACATATTTCAAGCTCACCTTGTCTTCTCCTTTCTCACCATATTCATCTTCATACTACCTGGATCTTTATCGTGATTACTTATTCTGTGCCAAGCACTGGACTTATTTCTCCATCCCCTCTGTAGGTCTAGTTTCATTCATCAAGTGTCCAGTTTATTGCAATCATTCCCCTACAACTGTCCCTCAAACGTCCCTCCTCATTGCAGACACAATGATTAAAAAATAAACAAATAATGACTTTAAGCCTTTCCTATTTAAAAACCTTCAATTATGTCCTCTTCATTCATCCACTGAACATTTTGCTTCCTTACTAGGCTCCATGCAAGGAAGAGCCCAAACTTCTTGGCATGGAATGAAAGGTTTCTGGTTGCTACCAAACATACTGACTATCATCTTCTTCTATTCTCCTCACACCTACCTTTCAGAAATAACAAATCCCCTATAGTTCCCTGGAAACAATATTCTTCACCCGTTATGTGTTTCATTTGTTGCATATTTATTGCACCTACCAAAACATAAGATTCTGAAAATCCTGAGCTTTTCAGTATTTATCTTCATTTTTCTAGAATCCAGTATAAAATCTGCCTTATAGTACTTGATAAGTATTTGTAAGTTGAAAAACATGTACTTAAGAGAAAAAGTTAACAATTCAAATATAAGCCATATTTTTATTCAGATTATTGCTATTTTTAACAACAAAAAAATCCCCACAACATGTTTGATCAGGCCATATCCACCAGCTGTTATAATATACTTCAATTTATATAGTAGAATCCCCTAATTCACTTTTATTACACCTCTGAGAGAAGTATCTTCCTACTTCTCTGTTTATCTAAATGGCAAAATTTCACTAAATGTAGTAGAATAGTTATGTAAACCCTAGCTAAAAATGAACTACTGAATAGGTATTTCGCAAATTATTTTCTTCTTAGATTTATAAAGCAAATCAATAGTAATTTAGCATTGAATATACCAACTTGGACACATTCATACCATCACACCAGTACTCCAATTGAAAAACTGGTTGTCCTTAAACATTTCCTAAGCTGATTTTTTCTGTTCTTCTAATGTTAACGTCTCTTTAAACAGTTTCCACAGTTCAGCTTGCTTCAAAAGCCCTTACAACTTTCTTTCATAATACTTCTTCAAGTCAGGTCAGATCAATTCAACTCTCTCTCTCCACACCCATCTTCTGGACCAACTGAGTTACATGGCATTCATGCTTTATTTGGAATAAAGTCATCCAAAGTATCTAACTCTTGAGCAACCATTCCTTCAATCTGCTCACCTTAAATGAAAATTAATTTTCCTCTGACACCATTTGCCTTGAGGGTCAAGTAATGAAATAAAAGGAAAGGTGGCTTTTGACCATCTAAACATCTACCCACCATCTGCTCATTCAATATGTATTTGAGTTGCCACTTCCAGACCATTATCCCATTATGATTTCTCAATAACTTCCTCTCCCTTAGGATTGATACCATCATTTATTTTTCCCCTCAGCCTTTAATGACTTTAGGACATGGGCCATTTTCTTTTACTTCTGATCCTCTCTATATCCTTGATTGGTTATGTCACTTTTCACAGTGATGACTCTTTAACATGTTCATTCCATGTTTCTTGATATCCTGCATTATTGCTACACTTTAGTTACCTACCAGTCTATACTTTAAATAAACAAGTCCTCTTTAACCACAAACTCTTAACTTCCTCCTTTATAATGACCTCTTCTTTGTCTTTCATGCAATTTTTTTATCAAAACTGTAATCCATTCAATAAACATTTACCCGAGAGTACACAGTGGGCCAGGCATCATGCCGGGTTCAATGCATACAAAGTAGAATATGAAGGAGTCCTGGTCCCATGGAGCTAAATAGGAGCCAAAATATTATGAGGGATCTAAAACTAGCTAAAATAGCTAATGGTAATTAAAAGTAATGAGGGCGGCAGATAAGAAAATTACATGAAGGTCAGATAAGTGCCACAAGAAAGGTATGTACAGGGGGGTGATGGGATTTTAGAGCAAAGAAATATCAATTAGATATTTTGGCAACATCCTTTAGAATTTCCAACTCAAAAGCTTCCATGAAAGCATTAACTAAAAACAGCACCATCCTTCTGGATGGCCTCAAACAGTTTATATAAACTTTGTTGCCTATAGAACACATGATCTTATAGTGTACTTATCATTAGTATAAGTTTTATATCTATTTCTAAATGGTAAATTCCTCTAGAAGATTTATTCAATATTCTTTGGGTCATGGACCTTTTTCAAAATCTTACGTGTAGTTATTCAATAAATTTTTGCCTATCCATTTTTCCCTCGCAGAAACCTTTAAAGTCGGAAGTTTATTTTACCTACTTTACATATAAGGAAACTAAATATTAGTGGCCATGCAGTTGACCTGTGTTTGCCTAGCTAGTACATAGCTAATACTCAGAAATTAGGCAAGAAAGACATTAATCTCTTTGTGTGAAGTTAATAACAAGGTAGGATCTGTTTACTACTACCGATTGACCTACCTTAATAAGAGCATTAAGTCAGCATTCCTCAAACATTTTAGTCTCAGGAGCCCTTGATATTCTTAAAAATTACTGAAGATTCCAAAGAGCTTTTGTTTGTGTGCACTTTACCTATTGATACTTAGCATATTAGATTTTAAACTGAGGAATTTTTTAAAAATATTTATTTCAAAATAACAATAATAAACTTGGTACATATTCATACCAATATATTTTTGAAAAATAGCTTTATTTTCTAAAACAAAAAAGTTAGAGAGAAAATGACACTCCTTTACATTTTTGCAACTATCTTTCATGTCTGGCTTAATAGATGATAACTGGATTCTCACATCTACTTCTGCACTTAATCTGTTATGATACCACACATCATGGAGTTCCTGGAAAACCCAGCTGAGCATTCATTAGTGAATGGAAATGAAAAGGGAAAATATCTTGGCATTACTATGAAAATTGATTTCATTTCTGAACCACATGAAAGTGTCTCCGGGCCCCCCGCCCCACCCTTTCACTGATCATATTTTAATGTCCAATGTTCTGCATTTCTGATGACAGAGGCCCTAATTTTATTCATTATGCAGTGCTCACAATTACTATTAAAGCCATAGAACTTTTCTCTCCAAAAATGGAAAGAAGAAAACATTATACACACAATTTTAGTGGTTTCATGAATCCCATGTACCATAGACTGCCTGTCTGTGCCCCACTCCAAACGCATGTGTTGAAATCTAATCCCAAAGTGATATGAATTGAAGGCAGGGCCTTTGGGAGGCGATTAGTTCATGAATGCAGAGCCCCAAGGAGTGGGGTTAGTGAGCTGAGAGAACAGACCCCAGGCAGTGCCCTTGTCTGTCCTGCCACGTGAGGACACAGCAAAAAGACGACTAAAAACCAGGAAGCGGGCTCTCAACCAGACACAGAATCTATCCGAGCTTTGGTCTGGGATTTCTGGCCTCCAGAATTGTATGAAAGAAAGAAATTTCTGTGGTTTATAAGTCACCCAGTCTATGGTATTTTTTTGTAGCAGCAGAAATGGACTAAGATAACAAAAGTGTCATTCAGTGGAAGTTAAACTCTCTAGGGCAGATGTTTCAGCCTTTTTCATCTTGTATCTCCTACAATACTGAAAACCACACAACTTAATGCTTTGTATGATTTCAATATTTGAAATAGAAAATACTATAATCAGAAGGATCCTTAGAGACCACATTGTCGAAATTTCTCATTTTTACATTCCTCCTGTGCAAACCTGGGAAAGTAAGTGACAAGGCTGAGGCCACAAAGACTGTGATAAATAAGTGATGTAGAAATAAAGCTGTAGTGTCAGAAGTTATCACACATCATTCACTCATGTAAGAGTCATTTTAAAACTGATATAAAGCTATACCTTCAAAGAGAAAAAAAAAAGACAAATAGAATTTTAGAGCTTAAGGAGACAAAGAGGTTGTCTACCTAAATTATCTCACTTGTAAAAAAAAGATAACACTGTTTCAGAGTGATACAATTACTTCTTGAGATTCACAAAACAGTAAAAACCTGGATTATCAATTCTGTATTGAGTGTTATTACCACAATACCATATTGCCTTTGAAATAACTCACACTTTGCAGTAAATTAATAATTCTTATTTGGAAGCAAATTAGTAAGAATAGCAATGGGGGTGCTACATCCAAAAATAGAAGCAAAACGTCAAAATATACCACAATAACCTAAAGTAAAAATTTTATTCACTTTTAGCCAGCTTCTCCAAACCTAAAACCTGAGAGCAGAGGCTGGGAAAATCAGTAATCTAAAATGCCATCTTCTTTTGTCAAGACAATATAACACATACATGAAGTAATTCTGAAATAAATTGTTCTGGCAAATTGGTACCTTGACCCAAAAAGAAGGTCATGAGACCCAGTGCCTTTCCATACTTCACAGAAACTTATTCAAATTGCTATAATAGATTTTTCTGCTCTTGGGAAATGAACAACTAAATGGTAGCATCCTTTCTAATGGCAATTCTCAACATTCTCATTAAAGTTCTGTGTTAAGTGTTCAGATGCATTAAATCAATCCATTGTTTTCCATCCACACAGGCAGCCCAGATTTCTGCGAAGAACAGAGGCCGCAAGGAAATCAATCATCGGAATGCGCTTCTTTTCACATAACATGCGGCTGGTTAATTGGGTTTTTAAATAATCTGATATAAATTTGGACTTGAATTCAAAGTTCTTGACAGAACTATTGCCAAGCGATGAGAGAGTAATATTTTCTTAAAACCATTACTTGAAAAATCTTGAAAGAAATTACTTATCCATAAGGATTTAATTTCTTTTTTCCTATTTGAAATTGTGCAAGCACCCAGGCAGAAGTAGAAAACAAAAACTTCATGTTGTAGTTGTACTTAGATAACGTTGCACTTCCAGTTTTTCCTGCTGAGCAACGGACAATGAGATGTAACACTGACATTCTCCTTGAAACTCTCCAGGGTCAACTAAAAAACTCCTTCTGTAGAGGTAGAAAGTTTACCTAAGAACCTCAAAAAAAGCACCTAATCTCCCTAAGGTCTTTAGATACAATCTTACTTTTTCTTCCACTAGAAACTGGATAGCAAGGAGAAAATAAGTGATTTCTTCATGTTAGGCAAATAAGAAATAATATCATGGAAACCATTGTACAATGAGTCCGAAGCAAAAGATAAAATTATTTACTACAAGGCTGTAGCAACCCAGAATTTGACAGAATTGTAAATCCATGCCGCTGACTCATGACATTAATTTACTACAAACACAATGGTGAGTGACTGTCTTTATGTAGAATACAGAGTGAGGACACTTGGGAAGCACTTAATCATTGTTGTTCCCATTGTCGCTACTGGGAGCCGCAGAGAAGGAGTAAGCTAGTATATGTTGATCAACTATGAAATGCCAAATACTTGGCACTCCATACCTGTTTAGATTTCTCAGTAGTTCTCCAGGTTAGGTATCATTATTTTCATTTTAATGATGCGGAAACAAATGTGAGGGAGTCAATAATTTGGGTTAAGTCACTCAGCTAGTAATTGCCAAAACTGGAATTTAAACAGCAGAAATTATTGGTCACATGGATTTATGGCATGACAACACTGTGCTAAGCAACTTGCATGGATTATCTCACGAAATACGCCCCATAAATCTGCACATAGGTTCTGGTATGTTACTCACTTAAAAGATAAGAAATTAAATTTTGGAGTTGCTTAGAAATATTGGAGTGCCTTATAATGTAGATAGTAAATGGCTCAATGGTGATTCAAACTGAGATTGTCTGACACCAGAATTCCAAGTTTGTAACTTCCATTCCATAATGCCTGCTAATTTTAATGTCCATGCTTTGCCTCTACACAAATCAGGGGCAAAAACAGTCAAACTCATATTTTCTGTTTTTTTTCTCTTCCTCTCATCAAATTCCCCAAACACTAAGACAATATAATACACCAATGCCTTTGGAGGTTCAAAAGATGCTAATGATAATGGAGTCAAACTAAAAGGTCCATTTCAATTGCCAAAGAAAATGCTTTCTAGAAGAATAAAAGAGTTTATAGAGGGCAGAACTGCATCTACCTTAGACGCTTATGGGCTAAATTCCCCAATCAGAATCAAATCAAAACTAATGATAATTCATCATCAACCAAGAGACAGTCATTGTGGAGTCAAAGGCAATTTAAAGGCAACTCCACATATCTTCTAGATGCAGGTCTGTTTTAGATGGCATTCAACGCACAATCCAGGTTCAAAGATTTTTTTCTTTTTTTCTAGATACATTTGGTGCTAGCCAGCTCGTCTATTCTTTTAAAGGCTTCCTGTGGAAGTATAACAGAAAACTGGGCACCCATGAAAAAACAGAGTGAAGTAACATAGTGCCATTTCTAATGTTTCCATGTTTTTATTACAGTAGTGAAAGCTCCATCTACCTTTACAGGGGAAACTGCAGCATGATGTTGACAACCTCACCTGTAAATGCAAGCACAGCCCCAGCCCCAGACAACTGACATTCCTGGGGCCCCAGAGATTTCAATTTCTGCACTCTGGACTTCAGGAACTCTTCTAGCTTGTAACTGGGGCTTTGACAGCCAAACAAATCCGTTGCAAGGAATGCTGTACATTTCATAAAAATTTTTCACCTAAATACACATATTTTCTCATTTACAGACCAGGATGTCTGATTCCGTGAACATGTTCGACAGAGAGAATTTCACCAGTCTTGAAAGAAGGATCTTCAAGTGAGATTCTTTTCGGCACAAGGAAAATAAGTCACATGTGATAATGTAGCAAAGCAAGACCTTTTAAGTACCACGTATATTCTGATAACATTTTTAATAACCTAATTTTACTGATATGCTGGTTAATTACAAGTGAAGGATTATCTCTTTATATCTCTTTATGAAAAGGAAAACTATATGGGATTTGTTAGGTCACTAACATAAATTATTCTGCTGATTTAGGTTTTAAAAGAATATGATATAAATTTGAATGTGAATCTAAAGTGCTTGACAGAACAATTGCCAAAAAATGAGAAAATAAGAAAACAGATGTTTAAGATTATCTAGGATACAAAATAACTGAATTCTTTCATCAGCTATATTTGCTTTGATTTCTCTACACTGCCAATCAAAGGAGGCAGGAAATGCAATCTATTAGACTCAATCATATTAAGTTCAAATTACATTTAACTATTCAGTTGAATAAAACTACCAGCAAAACTAATTACAGAGCTGCCATGTAGCAATGATAAAATTGAAGGAAAACAATAGAACAGGAAACTCCTAAGAAACTGTGAATCAATAAATATATATAATTGTCAGTGAAGAAGCAAACTATGTCACTAAATAATTTTGAGGAAAAATTACTTTAATTTTCATGAAATGTTTTTATTTCATATCTCAAAACTCGAGTTCTCCTTCATTAACTAGACAAACCTTTAAACAATGGAATGTCAATTCAACAAGAACACTGATAAATTGCAACTATAATTTCAAAGATAATACCTTTGCTTCAAAGATAATATACCCAAATTTTATAACAGATTTGTAACTTAAAAATACTTCAAAGTATTGTATACCTCCTTGTGCATAGAGGGAAAATGCCTGCCTTATTCCTTAATTTATGGGTTCTTTGAGGAACAGAGTACCTTATTCAAATTTGGGAGTTCTGCCAGTTGCTGAGCATGCATATTCAAGTTGTATTCTGGACCTGGAAAATAACCACAAGACGGGTTCCAGGACCCCTGGGTCCACTGTGGAAGGGCCTGAGTGAAAAACTCCATTCACCATCGGACCTCCGTAAGATCTTTCCCTGATTGGTGGACCACCATGACATTTTTGTTCTCCAGGAATCAGTGTCAGTTCAGAGCCAGTATCCAGCAATCTCTGAAAGGTCTGAATATTTCCTTTTCTCCAGTGCATAGTAACCCTGATTAAAGACCATAGGTCACTTTGGGAAAGGATCAGAAAGATTAACAGTATACCTTTTGGTAGTAGAGCAGGGTCCTTTCTCAAGGTGACCCATCCTCCTCTTCATTCACGATGTTGTCAATCTTTAAACTAGCTCAAGTCTAGTAACTGATTAAGGGGTCATCATTAAAGTCCCCAATCACCTCCCCTGCATTTGGTTTCTCAACTCAGTGATAGCAGTTCCCATTGTATTTTCTGGCCTATGGGGAAAAGTGATGAGAAAACTCTTCAGGATTCTGGTGTTCTCCTCACAAATTTTTTTTCTCAAAGTCATGGTGAAAGGTATTTCTTCTAGACCCTCCTAGAATGGGTGAGCAGATCTTAAGTGACAAATCACTCTAACATTTCAATCTTCCTAAATCTTTGAATCCATTCCTTTATAGAATATCAGAGCGGATCTAGCATTTTAATTAATTTACTATGGGCCAGCTTTTGTGGGTCCATGTTTCAGCCAACCAACCAATCAACCAATTAGAGCCCTTTGTAAATCCCTCAGCTACAACGTTACATCTAGATTCTCTGCTTAGTGGGCCTCCCAAATTTTGGAAGAAACATTTTCCTGATCGGGGTGTGCTACTCTGGCCTATTTCCTAAATAACCCCAAAGCTGCTAGTTTTGAATGGAGCAAAGAACAAGAGAAGTTTCTGCAAGAGGTCCAGGCTTCTGTACAAGCTGCCCTACCACTTGGGCCATAGGACCTAGCAGATCCAACGTATTTAAAGTGTCGGTGGCAGATAGGGATGTTATTCAGAGTTTTGGCGATCCCCTATAAGTGAACTGCAGCACAGGCTTTTAGGATTTTGGAGCAAAGCCCTGCTACCCTCTGCAGATAACTGTTCTCCTTTGATACACAGCTTTTGGTTTGCTGTTGGACCATAGTAGAGGCTGAATGCTTAACCATGGACCGCCACATGGACCACCATTTGACTTAAGCTGCACATTATGATCCAGATCACAAAGTTAAGCCACAAAGTCAGACATACCCAGCAGCCCTCCATCATCAACTAGAAGTTGTACACATGAGATCAAGCTCGGGCAAGCCTTGAAGACACAAGTAAGTTACGTGAGAAAGTGGCCCAAATGCCCACGGTCCTCATTCCTGCCTCACGACCACTCTCTCCCAGCCTATACCTATGACCTTAAAGGGAGTTCCTTGTGACCAGTTGACAGAGAGAGAAAACATAGTTCTGCTTTACAGATGGTTCTGCATGATACGTAGGCACTACCCAAAAGAGGACAGTTCAGCCCTACAGCTCTTTTCTGGGACATCCCTGAATGATACTGGTAAAAGAAATCTTCCCAACAGGCAGAACTTTAAGCAGTGTGCCTGGTTGTTCACTTTTCTTGAAAGAAACAATGTCTAGAAATGCAATTATATACTCATTTAGGCCACGGACAACAGTTCAGCTAGATGGTCAGTGACTGGAAAGGAACATAATTGGTGACAAGGAAGTCAGGGAATGAAGTATGTGGACAGATATGTATGGGCAAACTATGATGATATTTGTGTTCCCATGTGAATGCACACCCAAGGGTGACCTCAGCAGGAGGATTTTAATAATAAAATGGGTTGACTGACCCATTCTGTGGATATCAGTTGTCCTCTTTCCCCATCAGCCCCTGTTGCAGACCATCCCGTTCATGAACACAGTGACCATGGTAGCAGAGATGGAGGTATGGCAAGGGACCAACATCACAGACCTCCATTACCCAAGGCATATCTGGCTCGGGCCACTGCTGGGTGTCCAACCTGCCAGCAGCAGAGACCAACACTGAGTGCCCTATATAGCACTGTTCCCTGGGGTGCTCAGTTACCTGGTGGCAGATTGACTATGTCAGATCACTGCCCTCATGGAAAGAGCAACATTTTGTTCTTACTGTAATAGCCACTCTGGATAAGGATTTGCCTTCCCTGTATACAGTGCTTCTGCCAAAACTACCATCTGTGGACTTACACAATGCCTTATCCACCATCGCGATACTCCACAAAGCATTACTTCTCATCAAGGAGCCCACTTCACAGCAAATGAAATGGCGATGGGCCCGTGCTCATGCAGTTTGCTGGTGCTACAAATTCCTCACCATCCTGAAGCATCTGGCCTGATTGAATAGTAGGATGGCCTTTTGAAGAGTCACTTACAGTGCCAGCTATGTGGCAACACTTTGCAGGGCTTAAGCAAGGTCCTTCAAGAGTCTGTAGATGCTCTGAATTAGCACTGGATATATAATGCTGTTTCTCTCATAGCCAGGATTCAGGAGTCTGAGTTCAAGGGTTGGAAATGAGAGCAGCATGGATCACTAGTACCCCTAAGGACCCCCTGGCAAATTTTTTTGCTTGCTGTTCCTATGACTTTATGCTCTTCTGGCCTAAAGTCTGAATTTCAAAGAGGAATGCTTCCACCAGGAGACCAACTGTGATTCCCTTGAACTGGAAGTTAAGACTGCTACCCAGCAGCTCTCGGCTCCTCATGCCTCTCAATCAACAGGCAAATAAGAGAGTCACTGCACTGGCTGGGGTGTTTGATCCTGACGACCAAGGAGAAATTGGTCTGCTATTCCACAATGGAGGTAAGGAAGATATGTCTGGAAAATATAGGATGTCCCCTAGCATTACCATGCCCTGTGATTGAAGTGAATGGGAAAACTATAAAAACCCAATTCAGGAGGACTATTAATGGCTCAGACCCTTTAGAAATAAAGCTTTGGGTCACCAACCTAGTAAATAATCACAATTTAGTTCTTGCAGAAAGCAAAGAGTAGTGGGATAAAGTAGCTATAAATGACCAGCTACAAATACATGACTAGTATATAAATCAAGATTGTAATTGTCATGGGTATTTACTCCTTGCTTTGTTAAAAATATATGCATGTTCATATTAAGTATATTTATACTTTCTTCCCTTATCCCTGTATCATATAACATAAGATGTATTGACTTTATATCAGAGTATTTAAATATTGTTAACTCTACATGATAGTATTTAGATTGTAGGATATCAAGGAGATAAACAAACATTACTTAAAGGACTTTCAAAGATTCTGTATCCTTTTTTGGTGAAAGGATTTTAGTGCATTTTGGGTTCTGCACATGATAGTTGTAGCATGTTATGTGGAAACATGAATTTGTTAATGTCTTTACTTAGAGATTAATTATGATATAAGGAGAAGGGTGTAGTGTGGAGTTGGACTTGTAATGGTTAATTTTATATGTCAGCTTGGCTAAGCCACAGTCCCCAGGTATTTGGTCAAACATTATTTGAGATGTTTCTGTAAAGAAAGTTTTTGGATAGCATTAGCATTTAAATCAGTTGACTTCTAATAAACCATATTACCTCCATAATGCAGGTGGGCGAGCTTCATCCAGTGAATTGACAGCTGTAATAGAAAAGACTGACCTCCCCTGAGCAAGAAAGAATTCTGTTGGCCGACTTCTTTCAAACTCCAACTCTAAGCTCTCCTGGATTTCCAGCCTACCATCTGCCTGCAGACTTCAGACATGCAGTGGCTTCACAGTGGCGTGAGCCAATTCCTTAAAATAGATCAGTCTCTGTGAATTGAACATATGCAGTACAATTAACTATCTACAGAGATCCTGGGTCATTTTAAAGAATAAAATGAAGCAAAACAAACAAACAAAAAAATGAAGCCTAAGACTGAGACAGATTACTAAATCTATTAAGACAACTATGGAATTTATAGAATATTTACTATTCTAGAATAGTAAATACAATAAGCAGAATGAACTACCACATGACATATCACAAACCAAATCTAATATTACCTTTGAAGGAAAAGGGCTGGAGAATTCTACTAGAACAAGTTTATAGAACTCTTGTCCAACCCATGCTATAAAATAACACTACGGATAAACTTTGAAAGAACCAGATTGATGGGAGGCACAGCTTGGTTTAGCTGGAAGTGAAACATCTTGAGAGGAGTGAGGTCTGGATTTAATCCAGGTTTGAATTGCAGAAAATTGGATGACACTGACAATAAGACCTCCCATTTCTAAGCCTTGATTCCCTCATCTGAAGTCACAGCAGGTAAAACCAGCAGGTGTGAAAAGGGTGCATCCACAGTCAGAGCTACGCTGATTCCTACACTCTTTTGCTCTGTGGTTATTAGAGTCAAGACCTAGATTTACTGTGGGCACTTCAGAGTCCTCTGGAATCCGGGGTGGATCTCATAAATTCTCCCACAGTTGTCTTAATAGATTTGGCAATCTATCTGGGCCTTAGGTCTCATTGTTTTGTTTTGCTTCATTTTGGTCTTTAAAATGGAATTATGACTTGGAGTTTGTAGAAGACTATATTTTATTTTGATTTTTGAACTCTCTGTGATTTATTATATTTCCTTAAAGTATCATAAGATCATAGAAAAAATACCATGATCAGATATAAATTGGTCTAGTCAGTTCATTTTGTAAGTACTTTCATTTATAATTATTTACTAATAGTTTCT
The DNA here is from genome assembly GCF_030020395.1 of Manis pentadactyla. Lineage (NCBI taxonomy): Eukaryota > Metazoa > Chordata > Mammalia > Pholidota > Manidae > Manis > Manis pentadactyla. Next base: position 16,858,176 of record NC_080023.1, read on the forward strand.
TGAAACTGTGAACTCAGAAAACATTTGAATTAAGTATTAAGCATACCCTAGTATACCACAGCTAACTGTTATTGAATATTAGTATATGCCAGATACTGTTTTAATATTGTCTTCTTGACTCACAGAAACAACCCTAAAAGTAATAATAATTAGTACTTAGTAAATAATATTTTGCATAAATAAGCACAAATGTTTTCTATAATCTAGGCAGTATTTTAAGTACACTTAAAATAATAATTCATTTAATCCTTAAGATAGCCATATGAGGTTATACTGTTATTGCCATTACTTTGCAGATAAGTAAGCTAAGACAGAAAGGTTAAATAAACTGCCGAAGTCACACACTTAGCAGTAGTACTGAAATTCAAACCAGAAACTAGTTCCCAACTTGGTGTCATTAAGTAATTAATACAGTTTCCTTAATAGGCATACATAATCACCATCCTCATTTAAGAGATAAAAAATTTGACCATCAATTTCACTTAATACCTTGACAAGGTCACATAGATTCTAAAATATAGAGGCCGAACTCACAACCAGAACAGTCTGGCACCAAAGCCCATGATTTTTACCACCAGACAGCACTACCTTCCATTTTATAAGGCAAAAAATAAATAACAATTAAAATAACTGAATCTCTGAGCTGTTGGTGAAGCACTAAGACAACTGGCAAAAAACTTGATTTTGTTAAACACCTAATGGAAAGAGAATATCTAGTATTGGAGATTCTAGCACACTTTGCTCATGTTACAAAGACTTAGAAATGTTGACGTGCCCACAGGAAAACTAACTAGAATCAACACAGAGCCCAGCAGCGCTTGGTTTGGGACCAGAGTACTTACTCTGACTCTGCTCTGATACAGTACAGTCTGTCATCCAAGACCTCATATCTGACTTTTGCTCCATGCTGTTCTCAATTCCTGAGCAAAGCCGCATGCCTGTGAGTTCCCCTCACTCCTGACTGGGTCGCCCTCCTCAGCTGGACTTGGGTAGGAGTGTCAACATGACTGCTTCACAGCAGAGACCGCCTCCTCCTGCCACGGGCAGTAGAAACCCCAACGACTGAGTCACTTCACCACTGAGTACTAAATAAGAGCGGAAGGCCCTGTGGTTAGATGATTAGTTCAGATAATTTGAACACACATTTTGCATTAAAACATTTCTGTGTCTTTGCTGTCAGTGTTCACACTACTTCAAATGACCTTCGATTATTATCTATTGCAAAATCATCCAATCTCGAAGAATATGCCAAATCTACTTACTCCATGAAGCCTCTTCTCATTCCTACAGCCACATAAAGTAATGGCTTATTTGAATTCTAATGTGCAGTTTTCATATAACTAACTCTATCATCCTGATCTCTGTTTGTCTCTATTCCTCCATCAAGATGGTAATCTCTTAGAGACTAAAGGGTATATTATAAACCCCAACTGGGTCTTTTGCATAGTAGACCCTAAATACACAGTAGCTTCTAAAATACTGCCCATATTAAATTGAACTTCAGTTGTATTTAGTTGTCAATCTGGATCCCACTGCCAAGAATCACATCTTTCCCAACAGAAATCTTCCTTGCTAGCCTGTTAAATGTGCTCTTCTATTCCAGCTAAATCCAGTTCTTCTCTGGCCCTATCTTATTAATGACTAGATGCTGTTGTCCTGATTGGCATAAAAGAAGGAAGAAGCAGCACACAAAATATCTGTGGAGTTTAGTAGAGTAGATACACTGAATCCCTGCGTTCAATTATTGTAGGAATTTAGATTTTAATTGCAAGTTTTTTCTACTGTCTTAATGAAACACATAGTTTTGAACATTCTTCTAACATTTTTAATTCAATAGCCATTAAAGAAGCCAGGTATGTAATCCTTTGCCCAGCAACCTAGTAAAGACAAGAGGGCGGAACATGGCAACATGACACGTGACATGTTTCCCTTCCCCCGGCTGTGGCCCCCTCACTCTCCTTGGTAGGGAACTGCCTCCAGCATCATACGTGAATTATTCAACATGTGACTAATTCTAACTCTACTTATTCAATCACCATTCTATTACCTAGAGCATTAACCATACACAACTTTGTTCTCTCACTCGACGGCAAATGGGGGAATCACTTTAGAAAGCACAGTCATACAGAGAAGGTAAAGGTTAGATTTGCACTTTTTATTTTCCCTTAACTTCTTTTTCCCATTCCTATTTGTTTAGAATCAAAAGAGCTAGCATGTTTGGAGGAAAAAACAAAACAAAATGGAAAAAAAAGGTGAAGAAGCCCCAGAATTGGATATTCTAGGACAAAAATTAAATTTCACTTTTTTAAATATACACCTCATTAAATCTTTCAATTTCATTCTAAGTTGCTACTTGTTTTCCATCTTAATTATATTTTAGTGCATCATTAAACCATATTTATTAACCTCACCAGAAAACATAATACATACACATATATGTACACTTTTTTTTTGAAGAATGGTAATGCATATGTTTCCAAAAGTCTCTAGGTAAACTGCTTCCCATACTGCTTTTTCTTTTTTTTTAAGTATCATTGATATACAATCTTATATTGGTTTCAAATATACAGCACAGTGGTTCAACAGTCACCCATATTATTAAATCCTCACCCTGAGTAGTGCGTTTACTATCTGTCAACACAGAAAGATGTTATAGAATCATTCAGTATATTCTCCATGCTGTGACCAACTTGTAATATACTGCTTACTTCTAAGAAAAAATTCTCATAACTATTTCCTATAATTTTCAATAATATTTTTCTCCTATCCTGATCCAGACAGGAGACCAATATGATTGCTATGGGCTGGGCAAGGTGGTAAGTCAGGCACTTTCCATGGATCTTTACTATGTGCCTATTTCAGATCATACTCCTCATTTTATTCTATTTCCCCAAAAGATCTAGGCTTACAAATTACTACTGAGAAGTGGGCAGTTGACTGAAAAACTGCTGAATACAGGAAACAATTCACAGTGCTCATCACAGCAAAGAATAATTAGTTAAATACCTCTTCAAGATCGCATCTTTGGTGCTCAGTATCCCTCATCTTGCTGCTCGCTATTCTCTCTTCCTCTCTTCCCCAACACTGGGTGTTGACTAAAAGTCTCTCTATTCTTATCAACAATTCACCTCTGGCCCTCAATTTGTGTATTGCACTCAATCTTATTAAGAATCACAAAAATATGTCATCTCCTGTTGCCACAAGCCCATCCCTGGGGTGGCATCTGCAACACCAGTGAATATTTTTGAAGGACAGATATGCTGATCTACCCTATCCCCCAGCCCTGCAAAATTAAGAGAACTGTATAAAATATATGCTGAAGGATTCACATTGCTACCACTCCACACTTTAAGTTCATTAAGCTGTAAAATGCCACCATTTTTGTATGCATCCCATGTCATCATTTACTATTTAAAATCAGAATTTGAATATGCAAAGAAGTAATTATTTTGTATGAATATGCTACCTTTCAGAGAGCAGAGATTCTAAGACTGTGTGGGGCTCTTGAGAAACTGTTCAGTAATGCTTATTCTTCAGTAAATTATGGGAGATGAAGTTTACAGACATGGTTAGACTGTCCCTGAAGTGGAAAGAACTGCCAGACATACCCTCCATATTCCCAGGTTTTGAAACACAAATGTGTTCAGTCAGTAGTTCATAGCAATTTCAAACAGTAAGGGAAGCAATTAGATGCAAATGCAACAGAAAATTAAAAGTACCTGAATAATTATTTGTCAACATTTTGGTTTGCATACAGACTATTTCAAAAGAAAATCATGCATTGTCCTAGCTCCACAGTAGCAAAGCAGGTTGTCTAGAGAGGGGAAATTCTGTCATATTTATCACATTTATTTCCCATGCATGTCAGGAAGGACAGGCCCTACACATCAGAGAAAGTCAAATATTTATTCATTGGATTACGATATGATTTTAAATTCCCTTGTGTTTGCTCAGTGACATACTTCCTTCCTCCTGATTAAACACTTTATGGAATGTTACTTTAGTTGTAATTAATATACTCCAGTATTTGTTCAGTATTGACTCGATAATGGCTTAACATCCTTAATCAGTTTAAATGTAAGATAGAGAAGGACATGAGATTGAAGCCATCACCCTTACCCTGGCTTTATGGCCTATATTTAAGGCTGAAGCACTTTTGCTTCTAGATGACAGAAACCTTAACTCACATTTATTTCTGATTAGTCATGAGGCATACTGGGAAATAATTCTCAAACTGTTTTGGAATGGCATCAGAAGAGAGGGATCATGCAAATAGTGTTAATACCTTAGCCATGTACACAGGATTAATTTTTTACTACCATTCTTATAGTCATGTGTGTGATGAGTAGACAGTATCTAGAACTCTCATCACCGGAGTCAGGATTTCATTGAAATTTACATTCCACAAAAATATAATGTTTATAAACATTCAATGTATCGTATTATGTATTGAGGATATGAAGAAGAGATGAAAATCAAAGTAACACAACAAAGTATGACACTTGCAATATAATATAAGACTGTTCAAAGTAAGCAACTCTTTCTCAGGTGGGAAAGGAATCATGGAAAGAATGGGATGCCTTACAAGCTAGTTAGTCTTTCTACATCCAGGATGTTTTCAAGCATATGCTGTAGAGCTGTTCCCTTATCAGTAGTGAAAAAGGGAGCTCCCATATTGTGTACACCTTACTCAGTTCCTTCTAGGTGAAGAATTTAGGATTGTTTATTGGCTAGTTATGTCCCATTCTTTTGATTCTTGTTACAGCACCTCTTTGCAAATGCCTATGTTTCTCCATAGGTGAGATAAAGACAGCCCTTCTTATTTGTTACCCTTGTAATATGACATTTTTCTCCAACTGCACTTTGCAAATTTTTCATATGACTCTGAACTATAGAGCTGAATCAATTGCGGGGAATGTGCTGAATGACCATCCATAAAGGGAAACAAAATAAATGACCTCTAAAGGTGAATGGGAGCAAGCAATTTAGAGGAGTGAGTGAGCGTCATATTTTATCACAGGCAGTTGCCTTATTCCAACTTGGCAAACACTTACCAAAAATGTACAAAACCACAGATACTCAGCCTTTCCACATTCATGCAAAAATGTTGTGTGTTCTGGACAAATGATGTGGCCTACTATGCTTTAACCCTGAAATCAAACTCAATCTTCATATGTTAATGAAGACTAAAATAGATTGTTAGAGGATGCCCTGAAGCAGAAACCAAAAGAAAAAGCATTTTCCTTCCTAACTCACTCCACAGGGTCTGTACTTTACCCAGCAAGAGAAGGAGCATCCAATTGTGTTTCTCACTATGTGGAAACCCTAAGTACATGGTCTATTAAATTTGCATTTTGTAAATTTTCTTTCACCTTGGATTTTGTACTTACTTTACTGAACTGTGACTTCTAATCAGTGTGTCATATGGTATTCATTTTTATATTTTTGTTACCTCATAGAAGGGAGTGTTGGAAGGTATAGAATATGGAAGACACTGGTAAAATCATTCTAATACAAACTGTAAAATATCAAAAATAAAAACCCATGTTCATGTGATATTCCTCACCTTTATGATGATGCCTCTAGTTTGGGCAAAACTTTTATTCTAGAACCCACTAAATGACCAGGGTGGGGTTACTTATGCATATTTGAAGTCAGGTCAGAGTTAGATATTTGGAACCAAACCCAAGGTGTATTGTTATTTACTGCTGCATAAGATATTATCTAAAAGTTAGTAGCTTAAAACAACATGAATTTATTCTCTCTTAGTTTCCATGGGTCAGGAATCCAGGTACAGAATAACTGAGTTCTCTGCTAATAGTCTCACAGAGCCAAAATTACAATCAGACAAGCTCTCTTCTCATCCAGAGCTTGATATTCTTATGCAAACTTGTGTAGTTGTTACAGGATTCAGTTCCTTAAGGTTATAAGACTGAGGTTCCTATTCCTTTGCTGGCTGTCAGCGCCACTCTCAGTTCAAAGCCATCCATAGCTCCTTGCTGTACGCCTAATCCATCTTCAAAGACAGCAATAGAGAATCCCCTTTCTCTTGAATTCCTTTTACCATTCAAATCTCTGTTGCCAGGAAGATCCTTGCCCTTTTATGGGATAGCTTGATTAGGTCAGGTCAACTAACATAGTCTCCTTTCTTGAAGCTAACTGCCAAATAACAAAACCTAATTTCGGAAGTTATGTTGTGATATGACATCATCATCACAGGTCCCTCTCACACCCAAAAGGAGGATACAATGCAAGGGTGTGGTCTGTGGCAGCTCATTTAAGAATTCTGTCTACTCCATCTGGAAGGGAGCATCATGAAACCAAGGACTGAGCAAAGGCAAATAAGTTGCTGTTTCCAGCAGGGCTGTCCTGAAAAGGCAGGGAGAAAGCACCTCTGGAAATATGGATGTTTACATGAGCAATGACTGAATGTGAGCAAAGACCAAGAGTTAAAACAGGATATTTTGGATAAGGTCTAACAAGTAGTCTATTTCATAAAAGTTAGAGAACTGTGACTATTTGCAGGTTACCCTAACTGAAAAGATTCTAGCACAGTTACCTGTGCAACTGGGTGACCAAGCTAAATCCTGCAAATTCTAGGTAAGGCCAACTTACATGATGAATATTGAATGAGTCAAAGGGTTCTACACCATTAGCAATACCCAAAGAAACTTCTGGATTTTTTTTTCTTTTTTTTCTTTTTCAAAAACAAAAGAAAACAACAACAAAATAGCCAAATGAAGTTTCCTAAGTATCTTCGGCATAGATTACAGATTAAGAAGGTTCTGATGATAGACTGATGCTGAATCCAAGCTCTCGAACTTACTAGTTATTTGATGCTAGGAAAGTTATTTCAATGCATTTTGCCTCACATAACTTGGCTGTAAATAAGAGGGTAAAGAAATACAGGTTGATGTGAGTATATATATATACAGAGAGATAGATATATCACTGATATTTCAAACCTCCAATGGGTATGCTATCACAGCACTTTGGAGTTATTTGCTTACCCACCATCTAATCTTCTGGGTAGTAATTTTTCTTGAGTGAAGACAGTTGTGCTCCCCACTGATCTGCACTTCCGGGCCATGGTAGATACTTTATAAATACAAATTGCTTGAATATCACATCTGCCTTAGCAGTAAATCATTTTGCAGTACAAGTTTTCAGTTACAAAAAATACTGCCAGTGACCCAGTGTACATTTATGCTTCTTACTAACAGAACCTGGATTTTGCTTGGGAAGCAATGTTCCAAGTTCACTGATCCACCATCCCTTGTGATATAGTTCTATCCAAAAGGTAAGAAAAACCTGGAACTTTCCTGTCTGGAAAGGGGATGTGAGGTAGGTGGCTAGACAACCATTTTGTGACTTGGAGGCATAAACTAGAGAAAAGACACAAACTAAGAATGGCAGTGTAGAAAGAGACATGGAACCTGAGACACTGAGGACCTGAGAACCTCCTGCACTAATACAGGACAGAGTACCCTTGCACTTGCAGATATGTGAGGAAAATAAATGCTTATTTGGTTAAGCTACAATAGCCAGATTTCTGTTAAATGCAACCAGGCACAAGTCTTAACTGATACATCAATTTATTCAGCATTGAAGGCCAAAGATCACCAAAGAGCTTGCAGAATACAGCTAATCCATATTAATACCATCCTTCTGCCACTCAAGGATACATAATTGGTATAAAGCCACTATACAAGTAACTTGAGTGGGGTGAAAGGAAGCAAACAGGGAGAATAATGCCTAAGGATATGTTTAAGCATAACTTCAAGCAATGTGGAGCAATCATCCATTGCTGGGCAACAGAGAGATGTTTCAATTTAGCATCCCATTTTGCATATGATGTGCCATATAATTCAATCAGCCTTCTAGGGAAAAGGGCACCATAAACAGAAAAGTGTAAGTGGCTACAGACCTCAGGGGGAATAACAGAGGAAGAGTCAGTCTATGAAGTCATCATGCATTAGCTTTTTTAAGCAAATACACACACACACACACATTTATGTGTTGCAGTTACACTCATTGCTTTGCAAATATTAACCTGTTTATCACTGAAATCAGAATATCATTGCTGTTGAGAACAAAGAGCTGGAGAAGATTGCCTTGCCTGGCTTGAAATTCGATCTCTGCAGCTTTCTCGCTGTGAGCCTCAGTTTTCTCATCTACAAAATGGTTATAATAGAATCTACCTACAGGATTATTATAAGGATGCTCTGAGTGACATAGATGAAGTAAGTACACAGGCTACGGCTTGGCACAGTCACATGTGTCAGCCTATACAACCTGTACAATTTCACAGAAGTAAATATGCTCTCAGTTGTGCATGTACAAAATAGGGATTTATAAACACATCTATTTCTTTGTAGATAAATTGAAAACCCATTGTCCTGATATATGTAGTGCTGGTTTACATGTTCCAGATCCTTATGAATTTTAAAAAGTTCCAGAAGCATCAACTACAACAGCTACCACTTGCTGGATAGTTACTAGGTGCTGGGGCTGTGCTGAACACTATTTACATTATCCCATTTATTCCTCAAAATGCCCAAAGATTGTAGTGTAAATTCACTGCCACAAAGGATGAGTAAATTTCCCATGGTAACAAAACAAGTAGGCAGAGGAACTGGAATTGAATCCAAATCTAATTATATCAATCTCCAGAGCCTGAATGTTGTACTTGGTGCTGTTATTTTGACCTTTGCACTATTTATTAACTTAGATGACATGACACACCTGAAAAGACACGACATCCTCACTGAAGAGACTCAGCTGAGGTCCCAATAATATAGGAAAATATACTTGAGCTGATTTCCACAAACAAATCTCTTCTTTGCCATTAATCTCTTCTGCTTATATGCAAGAACAGTAATGCTTGGAAAAATCTTAGAACAAAGAATAGCTAGATTTAAAATGTAAAGCCTGAAGTATTTGCTCAACCACATGCTGGATAAGCTTTCTACCCATTCACATAAGAGATAGTCAATTTCTAGTGAGAGGATGCGGAATGAAATTTAATAAACTTCTCCAGCATATACACATCCCCTTAAAACCAAGCAGACCCCAGAGCACTCTATAATCAGTTGTATTGTTTGTTATTTGCTGAGTGTGCTCTTTAGTAATTGTCAACTTAACTGCCTCAATCAATCGTGTGCCTAGTCCAATAGCACTAAGTCTAGAGGGTGCAATCTGATCCATTCCTCACTCCACTCACAATGATGGGTGGGATGTCCTGGGACAGAACTGCATCAGCTCAGAGAAAGGTGCATATTTTTTCTAAACAGCATTAAGGATTGATCTCTTTTCACAAACACCTTTTGTCCAGGACTATACTATCTTATTCACCATCACTTACGTACCTGGAGAATAAGCTGGTGCATAGCAGGCACTAAAAAAATGTTTACCTAAAAAAATAAATGATTGGTCTGCAAAAGGAGGAAGGAAAATTACTCCTCACTTTTCTCTCCTTTCCTGCACCTTACACAGATCAGAGATGATGCTACTTCCTAGGAATTCCATGCAATGCCATAAAAATGGAAGGCCCAGGGCCTAATGTACTATTCTATTCAGAATGCAGAAGTAGACGTGAACAGCATAACAAATAATGAGATCGGATCCCATGAGAGTTTCTTTTGCATAATAAAATCCCACATGTTAAAATGCAGATTTATTTTAAGCCCTGGAAGTGCTGACCATATGTCACAATGGCTGAGGAGATGGCTACTTAATAGATAATTTGCAATGCAAGCCAAAGAACTAATCATGGCCATCTGATCATCATGCCCCATCAAAAGCCAGCAATGAGGAGCCAGGGAACAGAGCCAGAAACTGGCAACACATCTCACACGCAAGGAGAGTTATGGGGAGTGTTAAGGGGCAGGCTGATTAAATGAACATCTCCCCACCCTAACAAAGAAAACAAAATAATAATAGTAGTAATAATAATAACACAGCCCCATTACAGTGTGCTTGCTAGAAAACATGCAATTCACTAAGCATGTTGCCACTATAATCTTTTTAAATTCCTTCTCACTGGGGAAGTTGATGATGACATTGATAGCCCGAGAAGACAGGCTATTTTCCAAAACCTACACCCCAAAAATCTGGGGTCTCTACTTTGAGTTCTATTGAGAGCCTAAGCTTTTGACCACTCTTCTACAGAACATGGCATATTAAAGATGATAAATACTCAGTGAAATTAACTGTTTTTTATTGAGTGAATTTAACAGAGCATGGTACATAACTTTCAGCCTCACAATGTGTTAATACATTGATTAGTGTGAATGGAATAACTCGGAAATGTCTTAGGCAGTTCTCTGCCATCTCACTAGCTGTTGGAGGACAGTTGGCCCTTTATTAATGACAGAGAGTCATGAGCCAAACTGCATGTCTTTGAGCCCCTTAGTCCCTGTATTATTCTGCTAAGGCTACTGTAACCAATGGAGTGGCTTAAACCACAGAGAGTTACAGCCTTGCAGTTCTGGAGGCTAGACCTCCAAGATGGAGGCACCAGGAGGGCTGATGCCCTCTGAGGGCTGTGAAGGAGGATCTGGCCTGTGCTTCTGCGCGACCTGCTGGTGGTCGGCTGGAAATCTCTGGGGCTCCTTTGGCTTGTAGATGCATCACCACCATCTGTGCACACTTCTTCACATGGCGGTCCCCCTGTGTGTGCCTGTGCCCTCAGGTCCCCTTTATATAAGCTCACCAGTCATATTAGATTAGGGCCCCACCCTACCCAATAGGACCTCAACCTAGCTAATTACATCTGCAACAACCTGTATTTCGAAGGGTCCCATTCTGAGGTCCTGGAAGTCAGGATTTCAACATATGATTTTTGAGGGACACAATTCGACTCATATCAATCTCTTATACCTGTGCCTTGCACGAGCTGTTTTCCACACTTAGCACCTCCCCCCTATGGTGTCCCTGTCTCTCATGCTCTTTCAATTGGTTACTTAGTCACTCGGGTCACTGCTACTATCTCTCCTCCTTCAGGAAGCCTTCCCTGACCCACTCAATAAATGTCAGCAAGTATTAATAATAATAGTATGAATAATAGCAGATAGGAGTGAATCACACTGAGCAGGAATATTAGCAGTGACAGAAAGCACTGGGGAGTCTTTCCAACCCTGCCCTGTAATCATCTGCTTTTTAGTTCTCTTAACATTTTTATCTTGTTTTTTATTAATAAAATGAAGGCTGCTCCTAAGCCTTAAATTGTTACCTCTGTTGGTTTATTATTTTCTGGTACATACTCGGTTGTGATATATCTAGAAGTCTGATGCCCGATTGACTTCCTTTCCACATACTAGACTTTTTGACTGATCTCAGGCAAAGGAAAACATATCTAATTCTCATTTCCTCACCTCTCAAATCAGGATACAATGCTCAGGTTGTAGAGCTGATATGAGGTTTAGAGATATACCTGGGATGGTGCCTGATTCATGCATGAGAGGTACTGAGGTACTCATTATTTGATAATTGTTATAATTAGGATGATCATTATTGTATAAAATTAATATGATTAACATTTCTTTTAGTCTACAATAGTTCTTCTAGTCTATGGCACCAAAAGTAGAAAAGCTTATCTTTTGGACCAATATGCTACATGATACTCTGAATGAGGCTCTCTCTATGAGTCACTATGTGAGCTTTTCCTGTACAAGCCTCTGAAATCCACGGAGGTCGTTCAGACACTCTTCACGGTTGCCCTTGCCCATAAACTGATATTTGATGAATCTGTTGCACCATGTTATTTATTACTGCATCATAAAATATATTTAAATATAATTTTACTCAAGATACACAAGCATACATACAGCTAAATATTGAAAACATGGGTAATCTTATAGCTACCAAATAAACTCATCAGAAGCAAACATTTAAAGATCTCATTAAATACATTGTCACTTTACTTCTGTGAGAGGTCAGTTGATTGCTTATTTAACTAGAAGAATCCACCACTTTATGTTAAGCAATGTGGCCAGTACTGTACTATGTACAGGAAGACATAATAAAGCTGTAGTCTATATAGAAAGTATCACATAATACATACCCTTTAGTACAACATTCTTCGATCTTGTTAGGCAAGTGTGTGCAGGGGGTGTTCAGGGGTTCAGGCCAGAGTGTCCTGAGCTCTAGGTGGAGAGTAAGGGACCTAAATTCCTTCGCTGTATTGCCCCATGGCCTCTGTTTCTCTTGTGAAATAATAGTTGGTCTAAATCTTCTCTCCAGCTTTGGGACTTTAATGATTCCAAAGTGTTCTCCAATAAGAGAACAGTAACGCAGTAGAAAAACAGTATACTCAGTTTGCAAATGCATCCTACTGACAAATCTCAATTAGTAAATAGACCAAATCAAAGTTTCTCAAAAAAATATGTATAATTTATATGCACTTCACAAAGCAGTCCATTGATTATAAGATTAGCCTCACAAATTTCACCTGAAAATCTATTTCAAAAAATTGAGCTCTGTTTGCCATCAATTAGGTAGCTTAATATAATGAAGAGTGGGTATAAGAAATGAAATAAAACCTATATAACTAAACTTTTCATTTTCAGTGGGAATAAAAGTAACTAAGACATCATTAAAAATGTTTTAGATGCTATATTTTAATATGAAAAACAAGTAAAAAAGGAAATTAATGAGCTAGACACCTTAGCGTATACTACTGGCATGTATGGCAACTTATTTCTTAAAATAGTTAAAAAATACTGCTGTTAAGTTTCCTTGAAGCTTAAACATTTCATCAGTATGGTATGATAGAAACTCATAACATTTTTATAGATAAAAATACAGCTTCTTTAAAAAATCCACCATTGGGTCTCTTACAAACACATTTAATTGGTTTTATAACTAAATAAATATAAAATGCAGGTGTCTAAAATATACTTCTCATCAACAGGAAAGGTAATGACCTGTTTGCATTCCAAGGTACGATGATACCTCAGCTTCATGAGCTAACAATACTACCGAGAACAGAACATGGCTATTCAGCAAATGATAAACATTAGAATCAGTGACTGATTGACTGATTGATTCATTAATGAACTGAGTAATTCAGTAGCTCATTGATTTGCTCAACCAACAACTTTACCTGAGACTACATGCCTAACATAAAGAAGTGAATATTACAAGTCAAACTCTAGGAATAAAAAAATATTATATCCTTAATGGGTAGGTATCTTATCACGTTTTCTACTCAGCAGAGTAATTTTTACGCAACTGGTTAAAACTGCTTATGGAAGAAATGATATTATATTTTCTTTCTTTTTTTCAGTTCTTAAACTGGTATTCTGTGTATGACTGGCATTTTAGTGCATGTATTTAGTTTACCAGAGCATATCATTCCTTAACCATGTGAGATAGAAAATAAGAATAAAAGAGTAGGTTGCATTTTGATTCATATCTATTAAACTGGAAAATAATTTTTAAAAATATATTTAAAATCTTAATTCTGGCTGAAATTTGGTTCCAGACACTTTGAACCATCACCTTTTTCATTCCATTTAAAAAAAATTAAACCTGAAATATTTTTTTAGAACAGTTTTAGATTCATGGAAAAATTGAGGGAAAAGTACAGACAATATCCATATATTTCTCTACCCCAATACATGCATAGCCTTCCCCATTATCTACATCACCCACTAGAGTTATATTTGTTGCAACTGATGAACCTATGTTGACACATCATAATCACCCAAAATCCATAGTTTACACTAGAGTTCACTCTTGGGGTTGCACATTCCATGAGTCTGGAGAAATGTATAATGACATATAGCCAATATTATGGTATCATACAGCATATTTTCCACTGCCCTAAAAATTCTCTGTATTCTTCTTATTCATTCCCCCAAGCTTCTGGTAATCACTGATCTTTTTACTATCTCCATAGTTTTGCCTTTTCCGGAATGTCATATAGTTACAGTCAAGCAGTATTAACTGTTTTAGATTGGCTTCTTTTACTTACTAATATGCATTTAAGGTTTCTTCATGTCTTTTCATGGCTTGGCAGCTCATTTCTTTTTAGCTCTGAATACTATTCCATTCTCTGATGTACCTCAGTTTTGACATTTATAAATAAACTTGCTAAAAACATCAGTGTCAACATTTTTGTGTGAATATAAGTTTTTAACTCTTCTGCGTAAATACCAAGAAATGGAATTGTTGGAATGCATGATAAGGGTATGTTTAGTTTTGTAGGAACCTGCCAAACTGACTTCTAAAGTGGCTGAACCATTTTTCATTCCAATCAGCAATGAATGAGAGTTCCTGTTGTTCCATATTCTCATTAGCACTTGATGTTGCCAGTCTTCTGGATTTTGGCCACTATAATAGGTGTGCAGTAGTATCTCTTTGTTTTAGTTTGAATTTTCCTGATGACATATAATATAGAGTACCTTTTCACATGTTTATTTGCCATATACATATCTTCTTTTGTGAGATGTCTGTTATGGTCTTTGGCCCATGTTTTTAATCAGATTGTTTTATTATTTTTGAGTTTTAAGAGTTCTTTGCATATTTTGGATATTAACCCACTTAAAAAATCTTACTAAATATCTCTCATCTCTTCAGTTGGTCTTGATAGAGCTAATTGATGGATCTTCTTTAAGTGATTCCAATAATGCACTTTTTGGACTAATACAGTAAATACTTTGTTAGTTTTATATGAAGACTCCTGTGCAGTGGAAAATATTCTGTGTAATACCATAGTATTGATTATATATCATTATACATCCCATTTCTATCTCCATTTTTCCTTCTCAGACTTAACTTCTATTATTTTTATACATCAAATAAACTTTTTAGCTAGTTTCCTCATCTGAATATTAGTATCATAACTGCTACATTTTAGGTACTTGTGAGGATTAAGGAAAATAAACTGTGGCATGCAGTAGGTACTTAACAAATCACAATTACTTATTATTCTTAATATTAAAACTCCATGACTGAAAGAATATAGTTAATACAACAGAAGAAAACCTGGTTTCAAACCCTAAATTGTTATTTGCCAGAATTCTTTATTCAGATAGGTTAATTGCTCTCTTTGGGCTCTAGTTTCTTTATCTGAAAAGTGGTGATAATAGGTGATTGGCTGATAAGAGGTTGGAGTTGGATTAAGTAATTAATAAGCATAATAAAAGCTAAAAGCACCAAGGAGAGTTTGTTCCTTTTTTCTTTGGTCCTGTATGTATTCTATACTGTAGCTTCAGGCTAATCACCATTTGTTTATTGTGTCTATCTTTTCCTGCCACCAAAATTTTTCTCAGCCTAGTCCCTCAACTAGCATTCCTACAACTGCATTATTCCCTATCATACCCATCAATATGTTATCTGTCATGTAAGGCTCAGCTCAAATGTTTCCCTTATTAAAAGTCCTAGGCTTTTCCCCTAACAAATACCTTCACTATCCTCTGTACTCCCCTATATCATACCAAATGCAATACTCATATATATCCTCACTTATATATACCTCTTACTTCCCTTATCTAGACTACAAGTTAAAAGAGGCAGGGATAGATACGTTATTCCCATGCATGTCTCTTAAATTATCAAACCCAATGCCTTGAATGTAAGAATATTCAATAAACTTTGATTAAATTAACTATAATTAACTATAGTCTGGGCTCTTATATAACTCCGTACTTCCCATCTAAAGTAATTTCTACCTTTAGAAGCATTTCACAGCAAGCAGACTATATAACATATTTAAATTTCTATTGATTTACCCATGTATCTTTTCAGTTTTCTCTGAAGATGTGGATCATGGGCAGTCACATAGGATGACTGGAGGAAATTACAGCAAATGTGGTTCGGGGGAATTTCAGTCATGGACTAGCACGTCATACTTCTGGCATTAAAAAAAAAACTAAGCAGAAGGAAAAAGAAAGATAACTGTCTACTTGAACATGGGGGTCAGAGGTCCCCCACAGGGCTGGGGGTTCTCCATCCATTCCTCTAACTTGTTAAATCTGTTTACCTAGCAGTCACAGGAAGTCAATTCTTGAAACTTAGTTCCATTTTCCAGTAGTGGCTATAAGGGTGCAAACAGTACAGTGATACTTATTGTTCTCTCTTATGTAGCATTCTTTCTCATTTGCACTACAACCCAATTCTGTGAGATAGTTATTAATAAATCTGTCTTTCCTATAAGGACCTATGGCTCAGAGTCACCAACCAACCTGACCTAAAGTTACTAATACATCCACAGGATAGAAGATTCCAGACAAAAATTCTTCTAACTTCAACCCCCACTCTTCTTGCAGTACACCACACTCAACAGATTCTTTTTATCCTTGATTTTCCAATTGACACCCCCAAAATATTGAGAAGCAAGTAACAACATAAAAATTAAAATAGGAAATCTGCCATAACCTTAAACCAGCATCAAAAGTTAAAGGAAAAACTACCAAACAATTTTGGTATAAGAAGTTATTCAAAGACTTTATTTCTCAAGGAAAAAAGAAGATCTTAGGTCTGACCTGAGTAAGGACAGCTTTCCAGCTGCAAAGGAGAATTCTGCTCCTGGTAAAGGGGGATACAATACCACCCAAGTAGTCTGCAGGCACTTCAAAAAGAGGGCTGAGTGCAGTGCACCTTTTCAGAAGTCTGTTAGGGTTTCCTCTCACCACTTGCACCAATGGCTATTAGCCGGAGTGCCACTGCTCTGGGTTTTTTAAACACCCTGTCACCTTCATCCTGAAGTTTAAATGAACAGAAACCAGAGTTGGGAATGCTCTGAGATCTCTGACTTCACATACCTGCAGAGCTTGGGGAGATTGACATTGGTTTTATTTTCATATTATATTTTCCAGTAATGGAAAACATACCTGTCTACCTGTATAGACATTTTTAAATTTTTTATTCTTGTCCATAAAAATCTCCAAAGACACACAGTTTACTATCTGACTACATGTTTCTCTAGTCACAGTCCACAATGGATATTCTTCCTTCCCACCCCTCTCACCCCCAACAACACAGAATAAAATGAAAGTTGCCCACCTGCCTGAAAGATGGGGTACCATAGCACCCACCACCAAACAGCTTTGGTAAACAGCCTTGGGAACTTGTCACCCGCGATAAATGCAGCATCATGTAATCCACCCAGAGTAATGATAATAGCTCAAAAGCAGCATTAATTAGGATCCTATTCTTTCTACTTAGTCCTCCTACATAACATTATCTTCATATAATTTTGGTATGTGGTCCAAAATAATTTTTCTATATAAAAATGATTGTAACAGCTTTGCAGTTAAATGTGTTCACTTTTTAAAAAAAAACACAGATTCTATACACAGAACAGAAGGACTAAAATATAACCAAGGAAAAGATTCAGGCTGCTATGGCAGAGATAAATGTTTGTCACATCTGGAAAAAAACAAAAGGAACTGGAGAAAGGTTATAACAACATCCTCTAGAATTTTCTATTTTTCAACAAGAAACTTTAAATACTGGCTCTATTAATTTGGTCCAAGGGATACTCAAAAAAGAAAATGAAACACAAAGTAGATATATCTTACATTGATAATTTAAACTACATGAAAAAAGAAATGTTGACTATTTTCTAAACGTTGCTATAATAGGTATTTATCCAAAAAACATTTCAAAGCAGTCTTATTTGGGGCAGGCACATGGGAAAAGTTTAAGACCCCAGAGCAAGGGCTATTTTAGAAACATCAGGGAAACAGAAAAAGCAATTCTTCTCAAGAGCATTATAAAATCATTTAAAATTGTTTTTTAATTTGTTAATTTAAAAACTGGATTTTAGCTCCCATTAATACTTGTTTCCTACTTATTTTCATTCTTCATCTTTTTGAAAACAGAAAGCATACATGGATGACATTAAAATACACATCAAGGTGACTAAATTTTTTACAAAATTTTTTGCAAAATGTATAGACAGAGTTTTGATGATGGTCTCTCGACTATGAAAAGCCAGCTCTGGCCCACAGTAGGGGGTTGAGGGGAGGGAGAAGTGGAAGAATTTGGGAACATTGTGACGGCAGATGCTCCTGTCTCTTTAGAGGCCAGCTGGGATTAAATAAAGGCTATTTTACCCGCTTTCTGCAAGCCTTCAATGGCATAGGATCAGTATTATAACTAGCTTCTGGGTATTGCTAGTTGACCCAATGGGCCTTGAACTGGTGATCAGAACCTTGCATGCACTCAGTCCTAATATATTTGTGTTGGGTATAACATTATTTAATTTCTGAAAGGTCTCTTAGAAGCCACTAACCTCCCTTCAGGCACTCTGCCCCTACTTTGGGAGCACCTCTGACTTAATCCATTCCAGAAAAGCTTGACATCTAATACAACCGAAGTCCCTGCGTTGATACACTCAGATAGCTTCGGAAATCTCGTTCTCACACCACCACTATTTTGTATGTAAGGAATTCATGGCACAGAACATCAGAGCTAAGATTCAAACCCAGGTCTTCCTGGTTCATACCCACTGCTAGTTCTGCTAATCTACACTACTGCTCTATCCACTGGTCACATTTCAACCACCCTATGAATGCTCTTCAGTAGGTGTGTCTGTCAATAAAAAACAGAGGCAACCAAAAGACACACTTTCCATAACCTAGTATTTATACAGGGACAAAGATGAAAGAAAACTGAGAAAGTGTTTATTGCCTTAATATAGTTAAGCCAAATAATATTTCTATTCATTATCTTGAAAGCTGGAGATAGCTTATGGTGAGTAAAAGCTCAGATGTGAGCCTACCTTGGGAAACAGTCTAGCAGAGTCGTTAAAAGCACAGACTCTAGGGTCAGACACCTCAGCTCATCTTTTCTCTTTGTTATTTACCAGCTGTGTGGCCACAAGCAGGTGACCCTGTGTCTCAGTTGCTTCCTGGAGATACACACGTGACTAAAACATGACATTCATAATATAAATGTAACTTCTATTCCTTTATCTAAGCATGCCTTAAGCCATCTATAACACATTATGGATTATTTTTTTAAACACAGATATTGTGAAAAGTTTGTGCATTAGACAACTTTATTGCATTGGTTTTATGTCAACATTTTTATTTTGTTGCATATATCATTTTAAAGTCATCATAATAATTTGTATGACTTTATTTGGTATCTCATTTATTTTTAGTATTATAAGTGCCTGAAAAAAGAAAACTAGGCATAGCTTGGCCTTCCAGGCCTTGGGAGGTCCTGACTTAACCTCACTGATGTTTAATTTCTTCATCTACAGCATGGGCTGGCTATTAGTGTCCACCACACAGTAATCTTTGGTGAAGAATAAATAAAACAGTGTATATGAAGGACCAATACAGTGCCTGACACATAGTGGATCCTTAACCAGTTACTGCTATTGTTATTTTTCAGAGTAACAAAATAAAAAGAGTGATTTTTTTTTCCTTTTTACACATTTTTTCTTCAAAAAAGAAGAATCACTTTTTAAGATTTACTACTGGTCCTCTGATTAGTCAGTGTACCTCCAAAGATCAAGGAAGAGATGGTAAGTGAAATTTGTAAAAATTTTTGTAGACCTTCCATACCCAGAGCCTCTTTAGTTAAGATGGAGGAAGATTCGTTCCATTAACCCTTTGTCCTGAATAGTTAGAAATAGTGGGCAGAGAAGCCATAAAAGACAGGACAGGATATTTAAGACAAAGTGTGTGAGACTGAAAATATTGTAGTAAGTAGTAACTGGTACATAGTTACAAACCTAACTCTTAAGACAACTGTAGACTTGGAAAGAAGTTAGTAAAAGCTTAGGAATGGCCACTACTACTTTCTTCATTTCAGCCTCCACCTCTCAATCTCTATGTTAAATAAACATATATGCATTCTTTGTAGAAGTTCTTCAACAGGAATGCCTAAAACATAAGTCATGTCTCTAAGAAGAATTGCATATATGCAAATTTAAAAGGCATATCCGTATGACAAGGAGACACATAGCCAGATGGCCCTTCATACAATAGAATTTTTCTGAGGAGCACTAGGCGGTGCTATTTGTGATGGGCAGGGAGGTAAATCATAAAGGCATATCAGCCATTTAGCAAAAACTTGTACAAAAACTCCAAACTATGCTGGATACAGAAAACCCTCAGTTATCCAGGCCCCCACGGACCACTAGCAGGCTCAACTGCAGCCAAATGTGTATTTGCTTGAAGTCTTCATCCTTCCTCTGACTGTACCATGGGGTCCTGGCCATGGAGTCTTATCAGGTCTTTTGTCATTTTCAATTGTTGTGGATTGAGGAAGGTAAAAACTAATTTTAATATTATCTGTAGTAAAACATAGGTAAATGATAAATACATTAAAATGTAGACAGTAAAATATTTATGAATGTTAAAACAGTCACTGACTAAACTTTATTTTCTTTGGCCACCGTCGTGCTCCAAGCATTTCCCTGACTGTACATACCCAGCTATTGCTCCTGTCCATAGAATAGCACATTCTTCATGCATTTTATTGATGCCAAAATGAGAGATTACTTTTGGAAGGGAATGCATGAAAACAAAATGGGAATTATCTCAGCTTTGTTACTTTTTTAAGTTGAGAATGTAATGCTCTTACTGCAGCAACACTGCTGCAGATTCAGAGGAACAGCTTGTTGGTAAGATACATGGTACTTTTTCCGTAATAACGTTTGTTTCCTTTATGTCATCAGTTGAGCTGGATCTTTACCTCATTAGAGTTTTCCAAATGCATCACTGCAACAGATCATCTCTCCACACTCCTGTATCCATTATCTATAGAGCCAGTTCATCCAATTTCCCTAGCAGTTTATGAGAAAAAATAAATAAAAGGTCTACCTTCCCATATATCGGTGTGATTTATGTTAATGTGAGAGCCCAAGTATTTGTATTTTCTCTGCATCTTCTATTTGCTTAACATATGAAGTAGCAAAGTTAATAATCCTTTGAAAAACTCTTCTCTGGTCTCTACTGATTTGAACATAAAGTTCAAAAGGAGATGGTATCTTATAAAGATTCTAAGCTCACTGCATTAAATTAATAATACTCATCTCTCTGTTTCACATGGTATTTAGAGAAATTTTATAGACAGTAAGTGAAAATACCAAAGTTGTTTTTTTAGATAAAAACCAATCAGGGAAATTCCTTTAGACCTTCCTTCAGGTCTTTTTAAAAAATATGCTTCAGCCAGTGGTGGTGAATAAGTGGGAAGAAAGAGAACCACAACATAGGTTTTTCTCCTCAATTTTTTCTCAGCTCCAGAGCTTTCTAAACCCTGTTGACCTGAGCAAAATAAAAAGGGAAAAGAGGAGCATGACAAGAAGGAGGAGAAATGGACAGTCACCCATGCAAGTTAAAAAAGAAAAATAATACTCATCTCAGGAATTATGGGAGGGAAACAAGACACTACATCACTAGAAAACCCAGTTACACTTCCCCTGCCACACCTGCCCCAAGAAACAACTGAAGGAGACAGGGACAAAGCCAACCCTAGGCCCAAACTATTCTGTATGGGGGACGTGGAGATGGTAGGACACAAAAGGGAAAAGCTGCAAAGCCTCCCATGATTCTACAGACGTGTCTGAGTCCATGTCAGCTGCTGTAACAAAGTACCACAGGCTGGGTGGCTTATAAACAATAAACATTTCTTTCTCATACTTCTGGAGGATGGAAGTCCAAGATCATGGTGCAGGCAGATGTCTGATGAGAGCCTGTTCCTGGTTCAATGTGCCTCACAAGAGAGGCCGGGGCTCTGTGGCGTCTTTTTGGTAACAGCATTAATCCCACTCCTGAGGGCTCCACCCTCATGGCCTAAACACCTCCCCAGTGTCCCACCTCCTAGACCACCACAGTTAGAAACTGGATTTCAACATGAATCCAGCCAGGGAGACACAAACTTTCAGATCCTAGCAAAACTATAATAAAGCTCCTGCTCACCTCATTTCCACTTTCCCATTCTCCTTTTCACACTTGTCTTTGGATATAGTATATATTTCTCTGCAGCCCCAGACACCTCTGTTCTTGACTTCACATGTTCATTAATTCAGAAACCATCTGTGGAAAAGTCTATGTGTTGGCTAGGACTATAGACACAGTACAGACACAATGTGATCATGAACCTTTCTGGGCTCACATTCTTGGGGCTGGGGTATTTGAGGGAGGACGCTGGAGAAACAACAGGGCTAGAATGTCACAACAGTACCAGGACAGGCATTTACACTGAGTGCTGTGCAAATCCACTCAATAAAAATGCAACCAGACATGCTTTTATGTTTTTGTATTGAAATTTAAAAATCCATGATGTCTTCCTATGTGCATGATACAGAGAGGTGTTGTTCCACAAAAAGATGAGATGACGAGGACCACTTCCTTATTCCCTAAATCGGTGGTCTCTACAGTGGGTGTGAAGAAAACATAATAAAATGTTATGAATAATGCTTCTATTTGTTTTTAAGAGAAAATTCAGTTGCACTAACTCTTAATAGGTACACTGTATGTCACTAACACACAGAAGTGGCTGATGGGAGGAAAGAAAGTTCTATAGTGGCACACTGCAAAGAGTTCTAGTTTGTCTGTGCCCGGGTAGGTAGATGCATAGATCATACTATTAAACGTTATCCCATTCCATTATCACTCTCAAAAAAGAGGCAACAGAAATAAATGATTCATACAAAGAAACCTTGGATTACAAACAACACTCATAATGCATGCTCGGGACAAGAACAT
Organism: Manis pentadactyla; assembly: GCF_030020395.1. Taxonomy (NCBI): domain Eukaryota; kingdom Metazoa; phylum Chordata; class Mammalia; order Pholidota; family Manidae; genus Manis; species Manis pentadactyla. The sequence continues at coordinate 16,880,852 of NC_080023.1, forward strand.
AGCAGAGGTAACTCTTCTGCTCCTTGGTGAGAACTCAGTAAGATCACAGGCAAAGGAATGGTGATATATTCAGATCAGGTGTGAATGGGACACTAAAAATGTGAAATTACCAAGATGCTATCAAATATCAGTTACATTCTGTAACTTAAAAATGAGTTTCACCCTGGATATATTATGTGGAATGTCAGCAACTACTGGAAAGCACGGATGAGAGGGAAAGTGCGCATTGATTCAGTAAGCAGGAGTCATGCTGTGCTTTTTCTATGTGGACATACATACATATGAAGTAACATTCGCAGCCATTGAAAGCAGGTATGAAACATAATGAACTTAGAAGCAAATTTGGAACTGAAATATAGGGAAAAAGCTAAAGCAAGATAAAAATCAAGATTTTAAAAAGATAATTAAGAAGGTATAATCCCCTGATTTTTACTAATATTATATGTTAATATATATTAAAAAATATAAATTTAGATTATATATTATACTATATATCATATATTGTTATATAATTTAAGTATGCATTAGATGTTAATTATATTTACATATAATTTTACTATGTACTAATATAATATGCAGAACATGATTATATAATATATATATTAATGTATGATGTGATTATATTAATATTACATATTTATGTGATAAATATTATGTTATTACCATACATAAGAAAAAATAGCACAATTCAATATATATAGTATTCCAACATTTTAATAAAAAGAAAGGTTTGAGTTTTGCTAATATTTAAATATTTACATATACCTTAATACTTTAGTTTATTTTTATAAATCTTGTAAATATGCACAATATTTTAGTAGAGTAGTTATGTGTATAATTTATAAACAAACACAAATTAATTATCTGTCCACCTCTTTATCTACTTTTTCTTAACTTGTAAGGCAGATAATCAACAGTATGGTGTCCACCATCACTGTCCACGGTGAACCACCTCAGACAGAAATCAGTGTGTGTGTATCATTTACACATGGGAACAGAACTAGGGGTCTGGGAAAATATGTGAAGGGCCAGGAGGTTACATAGTCATTTTGTTAAAACATATCTAAAATTAATCAAAGCACAGTGCAACTACAGAAGACACTGTATTTCAACATAAGCAACTCTCGTTCTAAACTATTAAGCAGCAGCATGTTCTAAATAACATTAACCTTTCCTGAGTATCCTGCCTCAGCTGACTAGTCTCAATCAACTTGAGAAGAATGTGTTTCTGTGCCTTTTATGGAGGGGAGGTTTATAAGGGTTACTAATCTTGCTGGAATTGGGAGCTTATGTCAAGCCTAGAACTAATGAAATCAAATTGTTTCATAATACATATATATCTAGATTTTCAAGTCATCATCTCAACATGAACCTCTTAACACTCATAGAGCACTTATTATGAAGCAAGTATGGTTGAAGCATTTTCTTATTACTTATTTAATTCACATTATAGCACTATGACATAAAGCCTACTTACTGTCCCCTCATCACTTTTTCTAGATAAAGAGATTGAGGCACACAGAAATTAAATCCCAAAGTTGCATAGGTACTGGTTGCAAAAGCAGGTTTTGAAAACTGGCAATTTGGCCCAAGGTCGATATTCTTGCCAATTATGCTATTTACTGAGGAAGAAACGATGGCTCAGAGAGGTAAACTTTCACATGTATTTACATCACTTTATTTTTTACTTCATTACCATACTTTTTAGCCAAATGCAGAACTTCTCATAAACATAAATGTCAAAGTTGAAAAGTATAAAAGTATTTAGGGGTGAAATCTCTTGTCTCTTTTTTGTTCCATGTTATAGAAAAGGGATCTATTTGGGGAAGGATGGAGATTTTCAAAGTAAAATGCATGAGCCATTAATTGGTCATTGTAAAAATTATACCTATACCTTACAAGATAGTAAACTTTTCATGACAATCTTATTTTAAATAATTCTTGTCACAGTCTTCTATCTTCCATAATAGTATTTGTTTAGGATGAAATGCTTGTTAATTTTGTGTATAAAATATGCATTCCTACTTTTTTCACTGGTAGAAAAATAACTTATCTTCACTTAGGATTTCCAACCAAGTTGAACAAGGCACACATCTGAAATGGGTAAGAATGCAACACATCAAACATATTTCTTAGTACTGAAATATAACATTTCCATTAAATTTGGAGAATAATATCAATCATATTTAACTTAAAGTTTGTATCTTAAACCCATCTGATAAAGTAAGTAGACAGAATCTCATGAATGAAAAGTTTTTGAAATGTTTAATAGCTTGTCATGTTCTCCACTGTTTTAGTCATTTTTTAAAATAAGAAATTATATAAAACTGGGTTAACTCAGTATCAGTTTGTTTCTACTCTGTTTCTTACAGGTCATATCAGAGCTGACTGAGCACTGTAAGTGTTCAGCAGACTTTGATTTTATTTTTATCGTATGCCTCATAAAACTGATTTAGAAACCTAAAAATGTGTCACTAAAATATTGAATTATGAACAGTCAGAGCTTATTGAATTCCCAAAATCTAATGAGAATGGTTGGCTATGAAAGTAAACAAATATTCTTCAAATTTAGCCAGCTACATTGAAGAATCTGAATCTAGAGGGTCTAAAACTATCATGATGATACCATGCCAATTTTTCAGAAGCCAACAGCCTGTTTTTTGGAAGACTCCTCCTTCTGCATGGGTGCCCGATATAATTGCCATCACAAAGTGATTTGGATCTACTTTAGAATTACAAAGGAGGCTGAATAAATGTGGAGAAAATCGCCACTATTGGCACATTTTGAGTTATTTTCTACATGGACATCCTTCCTACATTACCTCTCCTTCACAGAATCATCACATTCCAACTGTCAGCAGAATCCGCTTTTTCTCTTGGCTATACTTCATCATTTTTCTCTTGCTATTAATGGATCTGTATGATTTATGGATCCCCTGCTGCTGACATTATCCAGAAGCAGGGGTGTTATGATGCTTTGAGCTCTACCCCATAGTACCAGCCTGAACCCTAGGCTGCAATGCACATGTTGAGGTGGAAACAAAACCCTAATGGCTTGCACGAAAAAGTATTCATTTTAAAGGTCTAATGATTCCCAGAAAGAAAGTTAAATACAGACAAATTGAATTATACCCCAGCAGTGCTCCTCTTACTCAAAGGTCAGACTTCAAGCAAACAAATCTCCCTGTATTCCAATCCTGAAGCTTGAAGTAAAGGAAACAAATTCTCCTGGATGTCCTAAGGCCCCTGCAGTAAAGCTGTGTACTTCACAGACCTTCTCTGGGAGCTAGATTAATGCTAACTTAACATACAAAGCAGGGACACAACAGATCTAAGATACTAGCTCTGTAAGGTATGTTCCCTGTGATCATTACATAACCCCTGCCAATATCAGTTTCCCCCATGAGAGGGGATTGTAACACCCATTTCTAGAGTTGTTGGGGACTTTAACTGAGGTAATAATCTTCTGAGCATAACTAAGGTAATAATCTTCTAGTAAAAAATGGTCAGTGTATATTAAATGTGTGTTTTGTTTTCATCAGCCTAGCATATACTTGTTGGTAGATTATGTTTGTTTTTTAATCTACTTCCATCTAGTTCAGATGAAAGAAGCATAAGGCCTCTTATAAGGATTAGAAGGAGGGACAGGTGACTTTTGGGGTAACAACAATGTCCTAGTAATTACCTAGTGCTGTGTAAAAAATTATCCTCAAATTTAGTGGATTAAAACAGCAAATATTTATCTCATAGTTTCTGCTGGGTCAGGACTGTGGAAGTGGTTTAGCCGAGTGGTCCTGGCCCAGGGTCTTTCATGAGGTTGCAGTCAAGGCTGCAGTCATAGCCAGGGCTGCAGGCATCTGAAGGTTCGGCAGGGCTGGAGGACCTGTCTCCAAGTTGATACACTCACATGGCTGTTGATGGGAGGCTTCAGTTCCTCAGCTTGTGGGTTTCTCCATAGACTGACCCCACGACATGGACACTGGCTTCCGCAGAATGCACCAACAGAGGCAGACAGTGACTACACGGAAAGCCACAGTATCTTTTTTAACCTAACCGTGGAGGTGAATTACCATCATGTCTATTGTCTGCTAATGGTCACACAGATCAATCCTGGAAGGGAAGGGACTGCAAGACAGTGTGACTACCAGGCATTGGAACTCGTGAGAGGCCAGCAGCATTTGCATAGCATCTCTCAAGTTATAAAGTGCTTTTCACAAATAAAACAACTCTATGAAGAAGTCAGGGCAGTTAAGTGACCTGCCAGTGGCCACAATTAAGAGCCTGTACTCAGAATGACTCAGAAGAGCACATTGCTTCACATTACTCTTGGTTTTCTTAGTCAAGCAATGTATTAACTAACTAGCTTAATCTTGACAATTTAATATTATTATATTATATTGCATTATAATAATTATTATAATCTTTATAATTATCATTATAAATTGTAATAGTTACAGGATTTTAATTTTTGATTTTTAATAACAAAATGGAATGCTCAATTACAAGGACAGAAAGTTAATTCAAATACATTAAAACAATAGGAAGGGAAATTTTATTTAAAATAGAAGATCAAAAGAAAAAAGACAGATTCCTATTTATTATAACATTATAATCTTTATTCCCAATCCTACGTTCTAAGAAACTTAACCTATATCTCTGGCAAAGTTTTTAAAAATATGATAACGGGGAAAGAAGTGTTATTCAATTTACCATCCTCAACTATCATTCTAATCTTGAGTCAGCAATTAGTATAATACTAATATACTGTACATACTGAAAAAGCTAATGATAATGGGTAATGGACTATATTCATATGTTATCCCAAATAAATAGCCAACTTTAAGCTGGGTTTTTTTTCCCTAAACAGGTAATTTCAGTATAAGTATTAAACATTGTTTAATCATTAGTTGGTCCAACATTTCTATTTGACTGAGTTATAGTCAATATTATTGAATAACTAAAGTTTATATGGAAGTTAACTGACAAGTTATTGTACACATTCCTTTATAAATGGTTTTAAAAATCCCAACTTACTTTAAGGCTCAAAGACACCAGCACATACTCTTATGCCTTGCAGAGAATGTTTGAAAACAGAAATGAAGATAAAACTGTCCTATCATCAGACTCCATCTTTTAAACACTTTAACATTAAAAATTCTACCAACAAATTGGATTTAAAATGGACACTATTAATGACTTGTCAGCAGAGTTAAAGTAATACTTAAAGCTTTTTGCTACATTTATTGAGTTAGATCCTTGTCTAAATCTTTTCTTGGAGTAATAACCAGAAACTTGGCCCTGACGAACATGGAAGTTCACAGATCAGGCAAGATTTAGTGTGTGTATGTGTGTATGTGTCTGTGTATGTACAGCCATGCACTTTTCTACCTCTTTTACAGGATTGTGAGTAAGGGCTTTCTCTACATCTCTGGAGGTTTAAATTGATCTGTGTAACTTCTGGGTAAAAGTAATTTTTAAAAGGTAATAATGTGATTATTGAGGCAATTTAGCCCCTAATGGCTATGATGAGTGGGTGATGCTCCTTAATTGTATTGAATATTGTATCTTAAAGATAGGGCAGTTACCACTTCTGCAAGTTATCTTAGAATGCAGAGCCACAGTAAACTTAGCTGTTTCCAACTTAGCTTATACCCAACTGTAATCTCCCTCATTGTACCTTTGGACCTAGTATCCTTAACCAACAAATCAAGGACTAGAACTTGTGTTCTTGCTCTTATTCCAGGTTTTCCCCCTGTACTGTACTCCTCACATCCCCAGATTGGACAGCCTCGGTCATACCTAGAATAGTGACCCCAAAGCTCAGTCATCTGTGGACCCCATTCATGGCTATGCAGTGTCTGTCTTCCACCTAACACCTCCTTCATGAGTTTTACCATATCTGTGTAATCTCTGGACTGAGATTCGTAAAATAAATGTTTTAGTTAAATAAGCGTATTATAAAATAAAAGTTCCATTCTCATAAAAAAATTATCATTTTGCCATAAATTGGAGAAATCCATAAAAAATACCTTCTAAACAAAATGTGTGAGTGTTCTCAAAATTTAGATTTATTCTGTTGCCTTGCTGGAGACTGAGCCTCAGCTCTGCTCTTTTGTTAAAAATGGAGAGTCCCAGGTTTTTGAGTGATGATAAGACATATTGAAGATAATTCAGGGATGGCCACTGAAATAAACTGTAAGAACTGTTCTGTGTGACCCAACTACTCCTTAAATCCCAAGTCGGAGGGTCATGTAACATCAGCTGACATCTTAAGCATCATAAACTTGAAGAATTTGTACTCTAGACTCTAGCAAAAACAGGAAGGTGTTTTCAGCCTATGAATGAGGTTGTAGTTTGAGCATGTCCACTACATTTTTAGGTAAATCAGGTCCAAGAACAGAGAAACACTGAGACAACTATGCCAAGAGAGCACCATGGAGCTCAATGAACTAGACCTCTTGGAGGCACAGGTTCTCCCACGGAATGATGGGAATGGATCGAAGAGTCACTGCCTCCCACTTCTAGTCTCTGCTGCTCGCTATCTTCACCAGCCCTTTTCATTATCAACATTTGTGCCACTTCTGTCTTTGACTTCTCAAAGTTAGGGAACTTTGAAGCATAATAAGAACCCTCATTTTAATCAAGAGAAACCTGAGAATATGAAACGAATTTCATCATCTTCCTAACTGAATTACCTGAATATAAACTTAAGAGTGACATTTCCAAAGTTAGATCACAACCCAGATAAGTCATCCTCAAATCTTGTCCAGAAATGGCTCTTCCCTTGGAAATCCTATGGAGGATATTCAACTACATCTCCATTTTTGGTAATATATGATTATTTTTAGATGAACAGGAGATCCTACTTTCCTTTCCTCATTGCAGCCGAGATATTTCATGCTCCTTTTAACTAGTCCAGATTCAGAATATAGCTATGTCTGACAGATTGTGTCAACAGAAATTTATTTACTCAAAAAACATTGTATTCCCTTAAATATGAATAAATCAGCTCTGGGTTTGAGGTCTGTTTTATGCTATATAAGTCTCTCTTTTGTAAAAAAGATTGTAAGATTTTAGCCTGCTCCATTCTTCCTATATTTGAACTGTTCTGCATTTTAACCTTACTTATCTTCACTTGCATTTGGAAAGATGGGACTCAATAAAGTTGGAAAACATATGTCATGAAGCAACCTCAGACAACTGTGGACATAATATATGAAATACTGATTATTTCTTTAAATATATCAGCTAAGATGACATAATTAATATTGCCATCACACTTTATAACAATAAAGAGTTTTTTAAAGGAAGATGCAAAGTTCTCTGTGAAATATGTGACTGAGATGATTTAAGGATCACATTAAATTGAATTAAATGTCTTTTCATCCATCAATTTTTCAAAATACATATTGGAAAAATGTGACTCAAAGATCTTAGCAAAGATAATGGCTATCTATAGAAGTAGTTTCAAACTAAGATTGAGGATGTAGATTATGAAAGTAGCTCATAGAACAAAACAGAAATATGAAGTTATAGATTTTTGCTTTTAATCAATAAATACTAACTAAATCAGATAGAAATTCAGATTGGAGTTCCTCAGGCCACTTAGAGATTACCGATGGTCTATTTTTGAGTTCATATTTTCAATGTTACACAGCCAAAGGCCTAAACTGTAAAAGGCATCCGGCCTGATTCACTTGAAGAACTCTATTTTAACTCAAAAGGTATATAATTAGAATACTAGTATTCTAGCACTTCAAGATATTTTTAAAGTTGTTTGAAAACTGCTATATTCTCACAGAAGGTCCCTCACTGGCACAGAAAATGGAAAAGCTGCTCAGCGTGTTCAGGGTGCTCTTGAATCTCCCTTTTTGTCATCACTTCTCTGTTTCCAGGCCATCAGTGCCTCTTGATTTCACCATTGCCGTCAGTCCCCTGTAGCCATCTGCTGCCAATCAGACTTCCCGAAACACTGCTATCAAGAGCCCCGAGACATCCTGGTTCACTGCAATGCACCCCCCAGTCCACATTTCCAGTCATTTCTCCCAAACACTCTGCCTCACTAGCAGTGCTGGCCGGCTGCCACTATGGCCTCCACTCCTACTACCATCCTGGTCAGAGCCACCACTCTTCCCGCCCGGTTCCATCCTTGACCCTCTCTAGTACCATTAGAGAACTTACTCTGAAAGGGTCAGATGGCAAATATTGTAGACTTCGCAGGCCAAGCAGTTTCTCTTACAATGACTCAACTCTGCCACTGTAACACAGCAGCACCATGGGTAATATGCAAATGAATGAGCCGAGTTCCACTAAAACTTTATTTGGGGACACTAAAACTGAATTTCGTATCATTTTCTTGTGTCATGAAATATTATTCTTCTTTTGATGATTTCCTAATCACTCAACAATGTAGAAATGATTATTGGTTACTGGACCATACAGAAGCAAGCGCCGTGACTAAGTCTGCAGACTACTGCTCTACTGTGTGGCTCAAAAGAGCAGCCAGTGATTAGCATGATGGACTTTAACTCCTGCTCAGAACCTTGTACTGGCCCTGAGTTCCACTCAGGGCAAATGCACAGGTCCTCACCATGGCCTAGAAAGTCTTAATATATTTTGGCCCCCATTGTTTCTCTGCCCTTATTTGTAATTATTCCAATTATCCTCTTTGATTTTGTTCTGCTCCAAGTAACTGACCTACTTTCTGTTCCCTGAACACACTGAATACAAGCCTGCCTTGGGGCCTGTGCATCGGTGGGTCTCTCTGCCTGGCAGCTGTTTCCCCATCTATTTCCATGGCTTTCTTGCTTACTTCAAGATTGTGATCTAACATCATTCTCTCAAGGAGTCTCTTCTGACCACTCTAAATTGTTACCACCCTTCTATGCACTGGTTGTGCCCCCCTATAATTCACATGCTGAAACCCTAACCTCTAGTACCTCAGAATGTGGATGTATTTGTAGCTAATGTCTTTGAAAAGGTGACTCAGGTAAAAGAGGCCATTAGTGGGGTGTCCTTATCAGAAGAGAACGTTCAGACACACAGCTGCAGAGGCCATGTGAGGACACAGTGAGAAGGTGGCTGTCTGCAAGCCCACGAGAGAGGCCTCGGAAGAAACCAACCATGCTGGCACCTTGAGTTTGGACTTCCAGCCTCCAGGACTGTGAAAAAATAAATTTCTATTGTGTAAGACAGCAAATCCGTGGTATTTTATTGTGTTAGGTCTAGCAAACTAACACAGTCCTCCCAAGCCCACTTACCCTGTTCTATTTATACCCAGAGCACTTATCACACATACTATTTAATTAACCAGCTTAGTATGATTATTATCTATCTCCCCACTACACAAGGGCAGTGATCTTCCGTTTACTGATGTATTCCAAATTCCCAGAATAGTGCCCATAGGAGGATTGGTTAACATTTATCTACTGTTAAAATGAAATGTAGCAATACATTTTCTCTGCATATCCCCCTCCTCTGATTCTTTGCTCTTCCAGGGGGACCCAGTCACCAGCTCAGCACCTCCAAATCCTTAGCCACTAAAATCCAGCTCAAATGTCACCACCAATAAAAATGCCTCTTCCACCAACTCAAAGTGGCTCCTTCTTTGGATTCTACTAATACGCTATCTGTACCACTCTCCTGGCACTTACACTCAAATCTATTAAGAATTTTTATATATGGTTTCACTCCTCTACTGTCAAGCTTCTCTGTGGTGCAGCTGGCATCCCATATATCTCCAAATCCCTTACCCTACAAGTGTACCATACAAACTAGAAGTACAATAAACAATCGATGAACTTATGAACATTATCATAAAAATGTCTTTTAATAATTATAGTGTGCCAGACTCTATCTTAAGTCTTCATATTATTTACATGATCAGCAAAAACTTTATGAAGGTGGTGCTGTCATTAGCCCCTTTTATAGATGTGGTTACTAAGCCTATGAGAAGGACAGTGACTTGCCCAAGGTCATACTGTTAATGACTAGTGAAGCCAGATTTCAAACACAGCTCTATCACTCTATAGTGCCCAGGGTCTAGAGTATACAGTCTTATATGTGTAAAGAAAAGAAGTGCTTACTTTGAAACAAAAATTTCAATAAACATCATGCTAAATGGAACAAAAACAAAGGAAGAAATATAATTCAATTAAAATCTTAAAGGCTTAGATGACTTCACATTTTCAATGACTACTCGTTCTGTTCTCAACTCTGAGTGTGTGGAGTCACTGCATTCTTCAAATTTATATGCTGACTCTGAATTATTTTAAATTCATATGTTTCATAATAAAATACTTCTCCAGATGGATCTTATTTGTAATAACTGAAGTCTTAAAATTAATAAATTAAATTAATTTGGCTTTCCTAAGGATAGGACTTTAATATCTACGCATACCTCCCACCTTCTGACAATATTCATGAATTTAAGAAGTAAGCAGGTTCTTATTGAGTTCTGATGTAGATAATTTCTACTTTTCATTGCTTTTTTAATTCTATTATACTTCATACCCCAGAAAATAGGCAAGATAGACAGTTATTAATTGTTTCCATTGGTGAGGGAAAAAAAACCTTTATTTAATCACTAATTTAAAAAATATAAGGACTAAAGTTGAGATTCATGAAGTTTTGGCAAAAAAAACCTACATTGAGTTATTGGAGAAACATGCCAGTTATCTGACATTTTTAGTAGGACAGGATTTTTGATAAAAGAATATTAAAGCATAGTTAAGTATGCTTTGAAGGAGATCTTTGAGTCAGATATTCTACTTGCTTTTTGAAATTTTAAACTGATATAAATTAAACATACCTGTCCTGAGAGCTACAAAACAATGAGATGATGTTAGTTAATATACTTTGCATTGATTTATCAGTATCAAAAACAGGGCTTAGGGCCACATGAATTAGTACTGATCTGAACTATGTTGGCCTTAAAAATATTGGCCTGAAAAAAATACCTGGTGGCAGCCTGAATTAGAATCCCTTCATTTTTCTGATGAAGAAAGTTATCACGGGAAGAGGGTCGACTTGCCCAAGGTCACCTACTAAGATGATATGGTCTAAGATTGGGGTTCAGGTCTTCTGGTTGCTAAAATGAGGCAGGTATTTTTACCAGACTGTGCCACCACCATAGGCACTCATCACGTCTTATAAGGTTGTGAGAACTATGTGAGAAGAACTTTTACTGTTTTAAAATTTTATCAATGCAAAATACAAAGCAACAGTAACAATAGGAAAGCTATTTTACATTACTTTAGAACACTGTTAATTAAACCTCACAGAGTTCTGGAAAAGTAGCATGATGGACTAGTAAGAGGACTGATTAGTCCTCATGACCTTGGTAAAATCACTTAAGGGACTTAGGACTCAATATTCTCTTCTGAAAATGAAGAAGTCAGACCAAATGGTTTTTATGGTGCACTGAGATTTTATATGTCTGTGATCCAATAATATGCTCCAACACAACTCTTTATGTAAGTAACATGATACACATAATACTGTCTTTATTGTTGTTATTTGTTGAGTACTTTCACTCATTGAGTATGAGCAGGCTTTCACGTTCAGAGATCACAGACTACACTTTTACTTGGAGACAGGCGAGGAGGGCATCACGGGAAGGCACATTTACATGTTTTGGGTACATGCCCAGAAGCTGGCTGTTTAGTTTCCCATGGGGAACTTTAATAGACACAGCATAAAACTGAACTTTGAAGTTCTAAAAGCATTTTATGTAACTGGCTTCAGGGTTCTTTGAAATCTTTTGACTTTGTTTGGCTTGGGGAATTATAAGAAGGCTAAGAAATTCTTTTAGATATATCCCATAATAAAATAGGCTCTATATATCTTAATGACATAGTAGATAAGAGAAACATGACTAATTTGGCTTTAAGTCTATTTCCTAACCTGGTAGCCTTGCAAAATGGAAATCTTTCCCTTGGTGAGGTGATAATATTGAGCTAGGGGAATTTATAACTTTCTTAAAGTTATAAGCAAACTGGAGAAGAAAACTGCAGATAGGAAACAGAAAACTGAAATCCTGATAATATACTTTTTTGTGATACTTCTAAAATCACAGTACATCTAAGGTGACTTCTTTTGGTTGCAGCAGGTTTACAAGTAAAGAACTATATATTTCTCTTTTGTTATTTAAAAAACACTAAAATGCAATTATTATATGTATAAACATACATTGTAACAAAGTGAGGAAACACAAATACATAGACATTTATACATAAATCACCCATAGGACAGATGATTGTTTAAACAAATGAGCAAACATACAGCACCTACCCTAATTAAAAATATGTAATTACATCTCCTCTATGTACAATTAGAGAGAATTCAAACTTCCTGGGCTAATCTACCCCAGTTTCTATTATGGGAAGAAGTCCTGAGCAGAGATAAGAAGGCAGCAGAATCACACAGAGATTAGAATGAGTAGCTGACATGGTGAAGATCAGAAAAGGTGATACAGGCAAACAATCACGATCCCACCAACTTCAGGAAAGACATTAGCGAAACAGAGGCAGGAAATGTCCCCTAATATGCACTGGTGTGCCATTTGTCATACATCCAATAACTACTTTTTGAACATTTATTATGCACTAGCCATGGTCTAGGCACTGGATTACAGTAATGAACAATACAAACACGACCCTTAAAAAAGGGTTTTTACATTCCAGTTTTATAGATGCTCATAAATAATCCAAATTATGTTAGATACCAGTCATTTCCATGGAGAAGGTGACTATATATCCTTGTTTGTCTGGAACAGTCTTGGTTTTTGCCTGTATTCCTACTGTGATTATTAAGATTGCCTTCTTTTACTCTCAAAAGTGCCTCAGTTTTGGTCACGGTATCTGTGAAAGGAATCTCAAAACGATGACATAAAAGAAAGCCATTATGGGAGGGAATAGTTTGGATTGGATGGTCAGGAAATGGCTTGCTGAGATGATATTTGAGCTGAGAATTAAAATCATCACACAGCTTTTCAGAGTGAGTTTGTGTTTGAGGAGGGAAAACTGTGTAATGAAACAAAGATACAGTTTGGATTCTGACAAATCTAGTTTTATATCTTAGTCCCACCACATCCTAGATTTGGCACTTGGGGACAGATTCCCCATGGGATGCTCAAGTGCTGTAGCTTAAGTCCAATTATGTGATCCAGAAAGGGACACATTAAATTATGTGGCGAAAGAAACTGGTATTTATGATCTCTCCCTGCAAGTCCATATTTTTGAGCAGATACTATAGAGTCAAGACTGTGTTAGGGTAGAATGGGATAATTAAATATTGTTATGTCTTTTAGAATTTTCTGATCTACTTGGCATAAGACCCGAACACCTGAATCTGTTCAATAATACAGGATTAATGAGTAATTAAATGCTAAACAATATGGGAAAGACAATGGTACTATGAGAGCTCAAAAAGAATGAAATCAATGCACATCAGAAGAGTGAAGACAGACCCAAGGTGGGAAGAAATGGGATCTGAATAGGTGCTTAAGTGATGCAATGTAACATTCAGTACCTCATCGTTCAGTGAGCCACAGAAGTATTTCTCTGGACAAGGAACAGAACTTTCTGGTGGGCTTTGCTGGTGGTTTCTGCAGCAGTCATGTGGGAAATTTAGCTTTTTAGCAAAACTTCCTTCTCCCAGAAAGAAACCTACTGACCCTCTCTCTCCCAGCTGCTTTCTCACCTTCCTTGCCTGGCTCCCCTCTCATCAGCCTCTGACCCTCTAATTCTCCCAGAGGAACATATTTTAAAGTCTTATTGTGTCCCTTACATTACCCTTATTCTTGCCCCTCCTTGGCTAAAACCACAAGAGACAGCTCCCCTCTGCTTTTGGAAATTGTAGCACAAGTTGGTTTATGGAGTTAGCTGTCCCCCATTTATCAGCTCTACTGGCAGAGTCAACTGGGCAGGTGGAAAACACAAAGAAATAGCTTACAAAAATAACCAGGCTCAGCCCTCAACAAACACTTAATAAATGTTAGCTGGGTGAATAAATGGCAATTATCCTTACTGAAAACTAATAAAAAGCAAGAGTTTAAAACTTGCATTCATTTACATACGTTATTTTCTATTTATTGCTAGTTACCAGACAGCCTTAGTAATGATGAGGTATCCAATTACCTTTAGGGAAAATGTAACTTGGAAAAAAACAAAATCCAAAAAAATTCCCAGAACATCCTATTGATACCAGATCAATAACAATGACAAAATTACCATTTGTTGAATGCTTGCTGACTCAGCTCCAAGATCAGCTGACTCAGCGCCGAGCACCTGACTGACTGTAGGATCAGAGAGAGAGCTGGAAGAGCTCCTGACTCTTCCCCTTTGCATCCTGTTGCCCTCCAGAAGCACAGCTGGACGTTGAGCAGAGAGAACAGCTCTCCTGAACACATTCTCAGAATTTTTTTTCATTTTTCATGTATTATACTTATGTTATGGTCACTAGGACTGTGATGAAGACATAAGAGGAAGCAAAACAGAGCCAGATAGTGAGCCAGGCACACGGCACATACAGAAGGGTGTCAGGGAGGGAACACTGTCGGGAGTTTGTCCTCCAACCAAAGCTCGGCATGGTTCTCCTCTTCCCACCACGGTCACCCATTCATTTCTTCTCTCTGACTCACTCTCCCTGAGAATAATGACTAGTGGGCCCTACTCAGCCATTATGATGTGGTGATCTGCTGCCGAGTCCTATGTATTCACCTTTAAAGAAGTAAAGTGAACACTGGTCCCAAATAAAGAACATCTTGAGACATTCTGATGTTACTGCAGTATCTCTATCAGGCAGGAGAAATGGAGAAGGCTAGGCATACAGCCATGCTTTGCAGAGGCTGGATAGAAACTAGTCTGTTGTCAAATTGTTGGGCATCTACTGCACTAAACATACCAGTGCTGATTTCCTGGTTGCACTTTGCTTTCTTCCATAAGTAAGGGCGGTTCTCAGATCTGAGACCTTCCCCACCAACCTAGAAATGCATCCCAATACTGGAAAAAAGGAGCTTGGAGGGAAAATCTACTTCATCAAAGAAAACCCATGATCATACCGAGCAAACACAAAGCACAGCGATATGCACCGGGTTGTAATACCATCTTCCCTTACAAAAAACATTACATTGTTTTCATATGTCATTTAATTTGGCTTATTATAGTGACATCTCCTCAGAAAACAGAATCACTTTGTTTGAAAGTGCAGGTTTCTTTGACTTATAAAGTTTAAGAAACACACAAGAGAAATTTTGGAGAAAAGCTATGTGGTCAAAGTAAAACATAAAGAAGTAGAAGATATGGGAGGATGACAGGAACCTTGCAGGTCACCCAAGGACATGATTAGCTCACTCATGTCACTTTCAATATCTTTTGAGGTGAAGCAACATGATCAATGTTAGTAAGTGTAAACAAAGAAAGCCTTGTCAGTGGTAATACCTGTAGTGTGTGACTATGAAATAATAAATACGTCCATGAGCATATTTTCCCACTCAGAACAATTTCCTCACTGGCTCTAAGATGGGGTCAGCCAATGACAACACTAGCAAAAACTCTAAAGGGAGGAAGAGGGAGAAAGCAGCATTTTTTTTTTCCTGAGCTCCCTTTCTATGTGGTCACCAGGCGTTGGTTGTGTCCCAGGACTGAAGGGCACATCTCCTGTATCCTCTGCATACAGTTTCCCTCCCCAGGGTTCAGAAAAGGCTCCCATCCCTTGCTCCTTCAGGGCCTGCTGTTTCTAGCTTCAGAGCACACATTGCCCATTGCTGCTTTCCTTGCACCTTGTCCACACACACAGACCCTTTATTAAATTCTTCCTGAGTGTGACATCTCTTTCCTGCCAGGAATATAACTGATGTATATCGCAATCAATGTCCAATATGTTCAACAGTCTTTGCCATGTACTGTGAAACTTCAATATTTCTTCAAGTACTTAAATTAAGCACTGATGTGTTGTTATTCTCGAAATTGCAGTAAGAAAGCTCTGATTGCCTTCATCAGTGGGACAAATGCAGCACCTTCTATGAATACCAGCTCTTCCCTTTAGATCATGGGCAACATATTAAGTTCATCTATCAACAGCCTTCTCTTTGGCAGATCTTTAAGCCCTACATGTTTACTTAATATACTAATTATGTGGTAAGGAAAATAAACTATAAGATTATTAAACATCAATGTGCAGATTTTCTTCTGAAATGTAAGTGGTTACCAGTAATGTGCATATATAGGTGTTTTCTCCATTGAACTCAGGGATCCTCTAATCAGATTTAGAAGCAATGGTAGAATCTGAGATTAGGCAAGATGCTGAGTCCCTCAAAATATTCCCTCACTCCTGAATAAAAAGTTAAACTCACTAATAGAGATCAAAATAATTCCTCTGATAAAGTTTAAAATGGAAACTCTGCTGGAAAAGTAACACAACGACATATATTCTCTGGCAGCCAAATAGAAACAACATCCTTTGCTTTCTTCTTGCCTGAGGGTAAGTTTCAACAGAAGCAGCCCAAGAAATCTGAGTGTAACGTGGTAGCATTTTATGTACATGTCAGTAGTGCAGATTTTACACATTGCTGTGAGAAACATAATCTCACTCTACCAGCAAAAGTACAATGAACTAAAAAATAAAAAATTAATCAAGAACATCATTTCAGAGCTGGCAGACCAAGTGAATATAAACTGTTTATTCAATTGTCACATGCCAAGGATGCATGAACAGGAAAACAGAAACATCTGTCCTATTTAGCCAGGATTCAACTTGAGTTTTGGGAATTTTTAATTATATGAGGACTTGAGGAACACATCTTTTGCAGGAAACATATCTGCCCTGTGTTCAAATGTGGCAGGGCTGGTGGACAGAGGAGATCCAAGGGGCTGATAACAGGATCCTGTGATTTGTAATCTGGAAAGGAAAGAAGGGAATAGGAAAAGGAAGTACATATAGCAGGACACAGGTTTCTCAGATTTTGCTAAGGGTCACCTTTTATTCTCTCTTCACACTTTAAAAATGCAACACAAAAATATCTAAAAGTCCATATATCACTAGCCCTGTGAATGGCTTGATCCACAGTAACTTCAACTATGACTAATCTGGAAACAACTCAAAGCAAACCTGTGAAACAAATGGGTGCGCTCTCTCTCTCTCTCTCTCTCTCTCTCTCTCTCTCTCTCTCTCTCTCTCCCTCTCTCTTAAATCTAAAGTTCTCTGCTTGATGAAATGAGGAAGTTTACTCTGTGTTTTTAATTATTCAATTTTAGTCATTTCATTAAATGTGAAATACTTAAACCCACTAAACAATAATTCAAGGCTAAACAGTTTTTTTTATTTAAATTGCTCTTATTTTCCTCAGGTGGGCAGGCAGTTGGATTTTTGCCACACCTGTAGCTTGCCTTCTTGAGGCCGGAAACAGAGCTTCAGACAATATCCAGCTGAGACATATGTTTGGGGAATACATGCTAATAAGAAAAGGTGAGCAAGTCTTGATATTTCAAGAAAACTATGTACAGAGAACTGATAAATGTCCAACCTCCAAATACGTACATAAAAACACATTTTACACAAAGAAATGGTTCAAAATCTGATATCTGTAATATTCACCCTTTCTTCAGGGGTCAGCATTTATATGCCTAGAGTGTTCTATGACTTTATATGGTACACAAATTTCCCATTAATAGAAAAAGCCTCATGTTACTACTGTCATACTAGAATTCTCATAAATCAATTCCATTTATTTAGATGTACAAGAATATATGAATGCCCATGAGCCCAACCTATACTTGAATATAACTGGTATATGAAAATACAAGTTTCAAACTGAGAAGGAATTAAGGTAATTAATCTGCATTACACCTCACTATGCCAAACATCGTAACCATTAACTTTTAATATTGTCATATAGAATTTCTGAAAATTATTATGTATAACAAAGAGTCTTTTAAAATGTTTATATTTTCATGATAAGTAAAGCCAATATATGTGTTTGTAAAATCCACTCTGGAAAGTGACTTGCCATGACAAAAGTAGGTAAAAAGTTTCTGGCAAAATGAAAGCATGTTATTTTATCTGGTCAAATCTTTACTGCTGAATTTGCAACTCTCTAGTATAAAGATTATTTTGGAAAAAAATCACAAATTAAATTATTTATTTATGAGCGATCCTAGGCATTGCCAAAATTTACATGAAAAGCTCTCAAAAAATGAAACCGCTTTCCTGTAAGTTGTAGTAACACTAATAAGCCCCATCAAAGCCCCATGAAATTTTCTTTGCACTTCAAATCTTCTGTTCGTGTAAAGGCATGGTCACCTTGGTATCAAATGAAAGGCAACTGCCAACAATACAGATTATGTATTTTAGAATCAACCTGTTTCAAATGTAAAACAAAATCACTATTTCCTCAGATCACATCCTTTATTGAAAAAGTGAGGGAAAAGGGGTCGTTGGAAAAATGAACAAAAATCATCCAAGGCATATTCATATTGTTTTAAATGTTTGATAACTAAAAAGGCACATGCTGATTGTTCAGGATGCAATTAGCAACTGCTCGCATATCCAACCTTAAAGCAAATTTTTAAAACTAATGCAACTCTGCCTCCCACTTCTTCATTAATTACTAGCTAAGGGACTTGAAAGTGCCCTAATGAATTTTACATTAGATTCGGCAATATGAACAGTATGTATCATCGCGGCATCTAGTAAGCGCATAAATTGGCTTTTCCAAGTTGCATTTTGAGCAGCTGTAAAGATTCCAGCCGGGTTTTACAGCAGTTAGTACTAGAGACTACGCCGAAAAGAGTTTTTACGAGAAACGCGTTGCTGTAATCACATTTTCCAAGTCATAAATCTTATCTTACTACTTCAAAATAATCTGTCCTATTTCTCTAAGTTTTTATTTTTTTCTCCTGTAGCTCAAAAGGGAGAGAAGGAATCCCATCGAAATTGATTTCTAAATGCCCGCTAAATACGGCCGTATTTCTGCAACACTAGCTTTCCATACATTTCATATTATAAATCATCATTCAGTCATTAGACAACTACTAGTATAAAGATTCCATCCTTACGGCTTACAGCTTCACAATCATTTACCATTTTCATAGAATTTTTTGAAATCAGAAGTTTAAGAAAACTATACACCAACAAATGAGGAAAACAGGCAGGGCACTGCACCTAATCCAGTTAGAAAAAGGTTGGAACCTTAACATTGCCTTAAGAAAAAAGGAAAACAAGACTGCCATGGAAACCTCATGGAAAGCTTTCCTTTATAAAATATTTTTCTAATTTCATAGCAAGATAAAATATCACACACTGAGCATTGTCCAATGAGAGAGGATATCACAAACGGCCCACCATCCTTAATTGAATGTTTAAAGGTATCATATTGGTATTACTGATCACATTGAAATGATAAAGCTAGATCAATTGATAGGACTAAATCTTTATAATAGATAAGGTAAAGCCTGAGTAGAAAACACAACAGATCTCAAAGTTAACAAGAGTCAGGTACAGATTTTCAATGATTATTCTTAAAAGCACCAAAAATCACCCAATTTGCTGCTTAAACATTAGCATCAGATAACAATCCTATTACTATCTATTAATACTTAATACTGCTCCCAGAAATCATTTGATTTGCAGTTGTTCCCTCAAAATTGTTTTTTCTTATCAGATTGTCAACATAATCATACATGCATTTCTGTTTTTAACCATAAAGTGGTTATTTACGTCCTAGAGCAAATGTTGCTCCAATTCGTCACTCTGTCTAGTGAATGGGTTTCTTAACTACTTCTATTTTCTCATTATTTAGATTACAGAAGACAAACACAAGTTGAAAAAATAGAACTAACAATAGTTCTTCACGGCCAGAATCAGAGTGTGGTAGTTTATCAACCAAGCTTTGCCTCTCAGAAGTTTGATGGTCCATTAAAAATATTTATTAACAGAGTCAAAGTAGTGTTGGTCCCACCTGTCACTACCTTAATGATGGTATTGCCTGGGAATTGTATGGACAACAAAACTGCTGGTGGAGCCTCATAATTGTGGGACATCTTACAAATATTTTCTTGCTATCAACACTTAGATTTAAATAGAGTTTCTATTTCAATCCAGTCGTGCAAATTTTTAAACATTGAAATGCACTGCCATGAAACAAATACCAAAGCTCTTATGGACATTTTACTCTTCAGCTGTTTTCACATTTTGCTCACATTTTGCAAGGAATTCAGATATCCAAGAGAAACATCCTTAACTCTTTCACTGACAAGCTGTATGATCAAACACTAGAAATAATCTATGGATTATAATGATCAAAGAGTTCTGGAGAATTTCTAAATACCTGCAGAAAGAACAAGATACATGATTTTCCAGTAAGCTGCAGTGAGCAGAAGAGAGGGAGAAACCCCTCTCACAATCATGCATTTAAAAACAATCTTTCTACTCTGCAGACACTGTTTCCTTAGACTGAGGCACATTAAACAGCAACACTGCCAAAATGCCATAAAAGATACATCCGTAGACTTCAATTCTACCCCCAAATTAGAGCTGCACTGCACACATTTTTTGAAACATGAATCTCAGCAAACACTACTGTATTTTATTGACAACATTAAAAATAAACACAACACAGAAATAGTGAGCCTTCTCTATTCCGTTTCAACTTCATTACCATGCTCTACCAGCCTCTATTAAAAAAAAAAAGTCATTACCTGTATGAAGAGAACCTGTTAATAGTCTGAGAAGGTACTGGGCAAATTTCAATATTTCACGTTTACACCGTTTTCTACAGCCACTCATCTTAAGCAACAAGGTATTCCTCTGAGGAGAGCCAGAAGTCTTTGCCAATAAAAAAAGACAGTCTCTGAGGGAAAACTTCTGTCTCAGTTTATGTCACAGGCTGCCTTACAACTCCTGTGGAATTAGCTGTTAGTGCCTGAATCAGAAATTCCTTTAAAAAGCTAAAGAAGCCGGCTACAGAGAGAACAGTAACAGGGTGGTGAGAAAGGGCTGCTTCTCAGAACAGTCACCAAGTTCTTCTGTGGCAACAGATAGGCTGCCGGTTCACACTTGTAGTAACCCACTGTGGTTCAGCTCAGCATCCCCTCTCCAAGAGCAATTGCAACCTCACAGACCATTCAGAGGGAGGCGGGGCCTGCAGTGCCAGCTCATCAATGAATCAGCATGTAAGCAGGTGAAGGGACAGATGACAGGTCACTGGGGCTGAAACCCTTTGGATACTAATAAAGAGCTTCCAATGCAATCAAGCCTGCTGGGGAGGAATCTCAGGGTTCAAGCTGGTACAAAATGATTCCCAGAAAAGGGAAGCAGGAACGCATGCTGCTCAAGGTCAGACATCAGACAATTCCCTGACACAGTGTTAAGCATATTCAGAAAGCCTAAATGGTGAAGAGGCTCCTTTGCAAAGCTGACCCTGATTCTAAACAGAATTGAAGATTTACCACCACACGGGAAGCAATGCTGTTTTATCACAGATAAATATATTCCATTTCATGGGCACAGAGGTGGAAAATAAGCTGTTAACTAAATTTGCCTGTATTTTATGCACTACCAACACTCGGGTATTCGAAAATTTGGGAAAAATTCATTGTCTCCTTTAAAATACGGTAGCTGGGAAACCACAGCTCTTAAGCCTCTATACTTTACCTCCAAGTAACCAAACTCCAAAGCTAATTTACTGCATTATCCTAAGAGAAAGAACAGCCTCAGTTTCTTTATATTTCTAAAAGGCAAAATGCAACTTGCTGGCTCCTTACCAATTGACTTATTTTAAATTCATGGTGAGAACAATTGTGAGATTTTGCAATTTTCACAAAGTACTTCTCTATTAAAGACAGTGTTATAGAAGTAGGCAGGGGCTATAAAAGCCAGGAAACTGCAGGCTTGCCTTCTTTGATGGTGCAGGGGTTTTTGTTTGTTTTTTTTTTGACCCCATTCTTGAGTGCTTTGGGCAGTTTCTAGGATTTGTCTACACAGTAATTTATATTCCCAGTATGTCTGTTTGTTCATTTGTTTCTACTTGCTTTGTATAAATATAAATATTATCTTCATGAGTACATGTGGGATATACCTTTTCCATATTTTCAATACCTAGATAGGCCTTCTTTTTTTTCTGATAGTTACAGCAATTCTAGTTGGAAATAATATTTCCAAACAATACCATGAATGAAAAATGATGATTTTTTATAATAAAGAAAGAAGTGCTTCTGGAATCATAGACTTAAACAGATTTAACAGTGACTGACTCTCTTCTCTAATGCTCCCACATTCCCAATCAGACTCAGTGTTATAACCATTTGAATGGGGTAATGCAGCCTGCTTTCCAGGAGTTTTCAGAACTTTAGTTAGAAGTGTCTGACATAAAAATAGATTCATACAAAAAGGTTAGCACCATACCTTCTGAAGTTCTTGCCTCCATGCATTTGCCATGAGTGATGGTGTCCATGACTAACTTTGAAACAGGCAGAAGAAATATACTATTGTAGCTCTATAGTAGGGCTAATTATTTTAAAGCCTCACTCTCTTATCTGTAAAATGGAGACCAGGATACTTCATTCATTTATTGGAGATTGAAACAAAACATGGTATAGACAAGATTAAGCACAGCACTTTCATTTATGTAGAAATTATGTATTGAGAACTTGTTACATTTCATACATGGTTTAAATACTGGAGATACAGCAGTAATGGAAAAAAAGATACAACCTCTGCATTCATGGGATTTATGCCTCAGAACAGAAAACAAAAATTAACAAAGAATAAATGATAAATGATCACATATGCATAAGTGTTACGGAGACTATTAAATCAGGGTTGATAGACTAGAAAGTGAGTAGCTTGAATGGTCCAGAGGGAATCTCTAAGACAAGACAGTTAAGCTGGTATTTAAATTGTGAGAAGGAGCCACTTCAACCACAAGATGTTTAGAGGAAAGAATATGTCAAGCATAGTGAAAAGTTTGTGCAAGACCCCAAGCTGGGGAAGAGTCTGGCATCCTCAAAGATCAGAAAGAAGGGTGTGGCAGCCGAAGCATACTGCACTGGGAGAGGCTAATAGGAGGTGAATTCATGGAGGAAGACAGGCTGCTAGCAAGTCACTCCAGGGAACAGAAAAATTTTGGTCTGTTTGTTGTGTAAAGGATGGATTGCCTGGGAGCAAGAGTAGAAGGAGCATCTATGAGGGGCATCACAGAGGTCTGGAGGATAAATGATAGCAGCATGCCTGGAGTGGAAATGAGAGGTGGTTGGTTTCTGAATGTATTTTGAAACAGAATTAGCAGGATTGGGAATGAGGGAAAGAGAAGAATTAATGATGACTTCATTTGGGGCTTGAACAATTAGATAAATTTAATGAGTTGAAATAGAAACACTGTGGGTAGGCTATGAGATTTAATAAAATCAACATTCTGCTTTGGACATATTTGAGTTGAGATATATTTGGTGTATTCAAAATTTAAGATACAGTTTTTTATTGATTCACACATTTGCAAAAGGAGGACATCACTATAGAACCTGTGGCTATCAAAGGATAATAGAAGAATACTACATACAACTCTATAGACATAAATTTGAATTTACAATGTAAAACTCCCCCACAAAGAATCTTCAGTGCACATGACTTTATTGGAGAATTCAAATGTATGAAGAATCAACACCAGTTATTCACAATCTCTTTAAGAAAATAGAAAGGAAGGTGCTTCCTAACTAATTTTATCAGTCTAGTATTACAATGATAAAAACATCAAAAAAAGGAAACTATAGCCAATTATCTCTTATTAATGTAGACTCAAAAATCCTTTATAAACCATTATCAAAGAGAATTCAGCAATATATGAAAGTACCACAACCAGGTGAGGTTCAGTCTAAGGATATAATGCTGGCTTGATATTGAAAAATCAATCAAAGTAATTCCTCATATTAATATACTAAAGAAGAATCATATAATCCTATCAATTGATTCAGAAAAAAGCATATGATAAATTCAACACACATTCATTAAAAATAAATAAATCTCAGAGAAATCAGAATAGAGGACAGTTTCCTCAGCTTGATTAGGCACATTTACAAAAACCTACTGGGTACATTACACTTAATGGTAAGTGACTGAATGTTTTCACCCTAAAATCAGGAACAAGGTAAGGGTGTCTGCTTTAACCAGTGCTACTCAACATAGCACTGGAGTACTAGCCAGTGCAATAAGGTAAGAAAAGGAAATTAAAGACTTACAGATGTTAAATAAATAAATAAATATCCCATTTGTAGATTACATGATGGTCTATGTAGAAAATCCCAAGATAGCTACAAACAAAAAAAGAAAAAAAAACTCCTAGGATCAATTATTGGGTTCAGCAAGGTCATAGGAAATGAGCTACACATTCAGTTGTACTACTGAGAAATCAATTATACTAACAATGAACATATGGACACTGAAATATAAATACAATATCACAATAACTCCAAAAAAGTATACTTCGGTATAAATCTAACTAAATATGTACAAAATTTCTATACTGAAAATTACAAAATCTCTGATGAAAGAAATAAAAGAAGGTTTAAATAAATGGAGAAATATACTGTGTTCATGTACTGGAAGATTCAACACATTAAAAATGTCAATTCTTCCCAAATGATATACAAGTTTAAGGCAATTCCAATCAAAATCTTAGCAATAATTTTTATTTTAATAAAGAAGATTATTCAAAAATACATAGGAAGGGACATAGGAACTAGAATAACTTAAACAATTTTGAAAAGAAGATTCAGTCTTTAAAGCATTCTACTTGATTTCAAGAGTTATATAGCTTTGATATTGGTAGAGAGATGAATACATAGTTTAGTGGAACAGAAAAGAAAACTAGAAATAGATCCACACAATTATACACAACTAATTTTTGACAAAGATGTCAAGAGTAATTCAATAGCATAAAGACAGCCTTTTAATAAGTAGTGCTGGAGCAACTGAACATTTTTAGGCAAAAATGAACTTCGACCAAAAACTTATACCTTATACAAATATTAGCTCGCAATGGGTCACAGGCCTCACGTAAAACATAAAAGTTTAAGAAAAAAAACAGGAGGAAAATATTCAGGATCTTGGACTATGCAATGACTCCTAAGATTTGACACCTAAAACCTTCCTTACTTAAAGAGGAGAAACTGACAAGTTGGATGTCTAAATTTAAAAACTCTCACTCAACAAACACCCTGTTAGAGGATGAAAGACAAGCTACACAATGGGAGAAAATATTTGCAAACCATATATATGATAAAGGACTAGTATCTAAGATATATAAAGAACTTTCAAATCTCAACAGTAAAAATAATTCTGATAAAACATGAACAAAATTCATGAAGAGACATTTCACTGAAAAAAGATACACCAACTTATAATGGTCTGACTTATGATTTTTTTTTTACTTTATAATGATGCAAAAGCGATATGCATTCCATAGAAACCATGCAAGCATACTGTACTTTACTGTGCTTCACTTTATTGTACTTTGCAGATATTGCATTTTTTATAATTTGAAGGTTTGTGGCAGCCCTGTATCAATAAAGTCTATTGGCACCATTTCTCCAACAGCATTTTCTCATTTCATGTCTGTGTGCCACATGTTGGAGCTGTTGCAATACTTCAGATTTTTTCATTATTACAGTATTTGTTAGGGTGATCTATGAGTGATTACAAGTCACTGAAGGCTCACTGTGATGGCTAGAACTCTTTAGCAATACAGTTTTTTTAAATTAAGGTATACATATTTTTAGACATAATGCTATTGCACACTTAATAGATGGCAGTATAGTACAAACATAATTTTGATAGTCACTAGGAAACAAAAACATTTAATAGACTTGCTTTATTGTGATGTGTTGGCTTTGTTGCAATGGTCTGGAATCAAACTTGCAATAGCTCTATATGCTTGCCTTGGAATTTTGATTTTTGATCATTACCTAGACTAGTGATCCACAGTATGATCTGCATCTCTTGTGATGCTGCTGGGAGGAAGCAATCAAGAAGGTAAACAGTTTATACTTACAACAATTCTGTACCCATACAACCACTC
Organism: Manis pentadactyla; assembly: GCF_030020395.1. Classification (NCBI taxonomy): domain Eukaryota; kingdom Metazoa; phylum Chordata; class Mammalia; order Pholidota; family Manidae; genus Manis; species Manis pentadactyla. The sequence continues at coordinate 16,906,920 of NC_080023.1, forward strand.
TGTTTTAACTTTTAGTACAGCATTCAATAAATTACATGATATTTTCAACACTTTGTAATAAAATATACTTTGTATTAGATGATTTTGAACACCATGGTCCAACATAAGTGTTCTGACCATATTTAAGTTAAGCTAGGCTAAGCTATGATGTTCAGTAGGTTAGGTATCTTAGGTGTATTTTCAACTATTTATATTTTCAACTTTGATGGATTTATCAGGAAGTAACCCCATCATAAGTTGAGAAAGATAGCAAATAAACACATGCAAAGGTATTAAATATCACTAGTCATTACTGAAATGCAAAATGAAACTACAATGAAACATTGTTACATAGCTATCAGAATAGCTAAAATAAAAAATTGTGATAAAATCAAGTCTAATGATGCAGAGAAACTGGAACTTCCTTATATTGCTGGTGGAAATGTAAAATGGTATAGCCACTCTGAAAAGCAATCAGGTAGTTTTTAAAAATTCTAAAACACATCAGACATCAACCATATAACCCAGCAATTGCAGCCATGAGTATTTATCCCAGAAAAAATGAAAATAGATGTTCAGACAAAAACTTTTACATAAATGTTTATAGTATTTTTGCTTGTAATCACCCCAAACTGGAAACAACCCAAATGCCCTTCAAGGGAGAATGGTTAAACAAACAATTGTGTCTCCATACCATGGAGTACTATGCAGCAAGAAAAAAGGGATAAACCATCAATGTACACAATTTGCAAGAATCTCAACAGAATTATGCTGAGTGGAAAGAAAATAATCTCAGAAGATTATATACTGCATGATTCCATTTATATAATATTCTTGAAATGGCAAAATTATAAAAATAGAGGATAGATTAGTGGATGTCAAAGATTTAAAAAAGGGTGGAAGGTAGAGGGAAGTGGATGTAGCTATAGAAGTTCAACATGATGGATCCTTGTGGTGAAGGAAATGTTCTGAATTCTGATTGTATCAGTTGTGATATTCTACTGTAGTTTGGCAAGATGCTACCATGGGAGGAATTGGGTACTTTACCATGGATGTCTTTGGATCGTTTCTTACAAATGCATGTGAATCCACAATGGTCTCAAAATAAAAAGTTTACTTGAAACTGAAATAAATAAAATTTGATAATAGCTTTTTAATACAGTGTGTTCTGTGTTTTACTGTTTTAGGTTCTGAATATACACAAGTGAACCAAACAAACAAAACCAGTGATTCATGGAGTTTACATTATAATGGGAGGCAAGATAGAATAGAATGGGACATGGAGAACTAAATATACTGAAAGGAGGGAGGGGATCGTAGTGCACATAAAATGGGATGATCAAAACAGTTTTCACTAAAATGAGATTTTGGCAAATATTTAAAGAAGGTATGAGTGATAATGTAGATACCTGTATTACACATATGGGTATCTCTTCTGCATATGCATCTTTCTGTATCTTCTGGGCAGATAGTCTACAAATCATTTTGTTGGGGGATTTCTTGAAATCTGCCCTCTATAAAGACTCATTGTGACATCAAAGCCCAGAGCACCAAGCTGATTAATCTTTTTTCTAGGAAAATCAATTATAAATCACCAATTTTGTTGAGTAACTCATTGCCTGTATGTATTTATTGTTATGAGGTGTGTAGGGAAAATATTGTTCCTTAATGCTATCCTCAGGAAAACACAAAACATAATTAGAAAGATAAATATAAAATGTCACTGAGTATTAGAAAAGAAAAATGCTCTTAATTATCAGCTAATTTGGGTTAATATAATCATTACCTCCAATAATATCAATAATCAAAGTTGCATGTTCAAAAATGACAGATGTCCTTAATGTTTCAGAAATGCTTGAGCAAAACAAGTGTCATTCATAAAAATGTGTACAGAGGCTACTAAAGTTTCTTGTAGGAAAATTACAGCTAAATTTACTTGCAAGGCAAACAGGCAGACTGTGCAGGATGAACCAAACATCCCACGATGAGGGATGATTCCTTAAGCAACCATTGGTCTTGTTAAGTGACGGACAAACGTGAAAGTGGGGGCTCATTTCAAGACGTATATCTCTTAAGTGCATTTTAGAGCAATTTCTTTTCTGAGCAGCTCTTTTTGAAAAGTCCAAGTAAAGCAAATCTAAAATGCACTTGAGTCACCCTCACTGTTTCTTAGAATGGAAAAATAAACACAACTGACTGGTTAAGGGTAGAAGGTTGGCTTTCTTTCAAGGAAGAAAGAACTCAGTAATTCCCAAGAAGACTCTTGCCATAATGGAGTTTTTCCCCCCAAACACTGCTCCTCTCAGTACATCTTGGTGTATTCTGTGTGTCTCAGTGGGAATAGACATTGTTATGCTTTTCAAATTGTCACAAGTTGCAAAATTAAACATGTGCAGCTTAAAAATAGCTCACCATGGGGCTGCAGAGAGCAGCAGAACAAAGCCTTGCGGCAAAGTCACAGGTTTTGAAAGTGGGTCTTGATGAAATATCAGACTAGCTAGTGTCCATTAGAGAGGAATGTCCCAATGCCAGGTCCATTATTATTCCAGAATCAGCACTATTTACCTACTTCAATGAATGCCAACATGCTCTTTTACATCAACTTTGGAAACAGCTTTGTGAATACAAAGCAAGTCAAAATCAAATTTACTAGCATGAGAAATCTCTTTTTCATGTGTCTAGTTTCAAAACAACCAAAAAATATCTAATTAGTATTCTAGATAATACCTGGATAGTGCAATTATTTAGGATTTCTACCATCATTTAGTGTCATAAAATGAGACTAAAACTATTGTTATAAGAATTCTGTATCACATTGACATTAAGGAGATGAAATAATAGACAAATGTTTACATGTAAGTAGAGCTATAGAAGGATCTATTTAATACAAATTATGCGATTCAAAAGGAGAAAACTGGGGGTCTGAAGAAGTGAAAATTTTTCCCAGGGGATGAAGTTCTAGCTATTTTTTGTTTTGGTTTTTAGAGGGAGGGCCACAGTTTTCCATACATGAGTGTTCAGAGGTAAGTAAAAAGTGTTTATGACATAGCATATATTTTAGGGAAAGAGTCCATTGGAAATAGATGCCAGCTAGACATGAGGACTCCTTCAGTGGGGCTCCAACCAACTGGAGCCCTAAGAGTTTTAGTATTATTGTACGGGAGCCAGGAACAGATGTGTTTTGCTGATGGAGAGGCCTGAGAATCAGTCAAAAGCATGCATTGCACTTAAGAGAAAATAAAGACACATTGGAGAGACCTGGCAAGCAAGAGATATGACTGAGATGGTGGGCACGGAGGCAGGTTTCCATGTCAGCCTGCAGTACTCTGAAGGACAGTAGATTGGGGGGGGCGCCAGCAGGAGGAAAGTTGCTGCTCTCCTAGGCACAGCTTTATTACCAGATTATAAAAAAGAGGACCTGACATGTTCCAAGTGCCATTCTTTCACAAAATTAGGCTGAAAACTAGTATCTTGAAAAAAAATTATGTATTAGTTTATTTTCTTTGCGATTTTTTTTTTCCCCACTTACTGATGGGCTATCTAGAGTAAAGAACCAAGGTTCTAATTTAGCACCAAAATTAAATATCGAATTATTTACACAGACTCATTTTGCTTAGCTATTAAGCAGCCTTGCAATCTCCTGCCTGAAAAACACATGTGTTTATTGGGAATATTAAAACAATATCCTGCAATTATGTAGCAATTTGAAAGTGTTCATATATAAATGTATTCTTTATTGAGATCCCTAGAACTTAGACACTTCAATTGTATCCACATCTCTACCCAGTTTTTCTCAGAGTATGGTTTTTGGCCTATTTGCATCAGACCTATACAGAATGCTTATTTAAAATGCAGATTTCATGGGCTGCACCTTCAACATACAGATACAGAATCCCTGAGTATGGGACAAGAAATCTTACAAATTTAGTATCTCCTGAGTTCTCAAAAACACAGAATTCTGGTAATCTAAGCAACTTAAGCCAACCACCATCTTGGAATGAAAAGTCAAAGAAAAGCTAAATTGTACTTTGAAGATGATGAAATTCTGGTTCTATAAAAGTTCCAATAATCTATGAGAGTTCAGCTCAAAGCCACCTGCAATAGCTGAAGGTCTGAGATATGGTCGTGGTAGCATATTTCCAGCTGTCCATTTCAAAACAAATTGCAAATGAATCAAATGAAACTTCATTTCATTTTTATCAAAGGCAATCAATAGGCAGGTTTTAAACAATCAGATTGCTCATTTGGCTTTAACAAAAGTCAATCGCAAGCAGTCCTGTGGTGTCCATTCAAATCTAATGGGTACACACAGGCTTGGTGACACTGCCTTTTGTATTAGAATGGCTAATGTGTTTAAAATAGGCCACGTACATGACTCAAACTTCAGGATCCAGGATGCTCATTCTTTTTCCTCCTGAATTATATGTTTTGAAGGTTAGTCTTTCTCTTTCAATTATTGTATTACATATACAATTGGGTTAATATAATGATGAGTAAGCTGAACTCTAGCCCATAATGTTTGTTTATATTTGTTTGCTTTGTCAGAGAGAGGCATAGGACTTTCTGCTTCATTCTCTTGTGAGGTGAGAGCTTAGAAAAGACAACTTTGAGTCTGGAGTAACTAACTGAAGGGCCATGTATGATAAAAAAGAATTGAAAGGAGAAATAAATGCGTTAGCCTCTATCTCACTCCCACCTAACATATATAGATAATGAGTTTATTTAGAAATTTTTATTTAGTTTTTACTTCTTATTTCTAAGTTTCAGATGATGTTAAGGTATATACTGAGAATTTAGAAATGCTGAACTAGCATTCAGAAAAAAGGTCAAGGTTGAAGGTCATGTGTAGAAGTCATCCATGTTGAAATGACAGTCAAAGCTGAATATGGATGGAACCTCTGACGGAGACAGAGGTGACCTACAAGCCTGCTGTCACATGGTCTCAGTTATAAATGGCTTTGCCCTGTTTTCCATTTAAGATTGAATTGCCTTACACTCTTTATTTATCATAAAACTGAGATTTTTTAAAGAGAAGATGGAAGTTTCTTTAAAAAAATCAAACATTAAAATAAAACAAGAAAACAAGTACTAAAATGATTATGAGAAACAGTGGTGATATTAAAACTGAAATATTCTTGATTTGTTCAACAAAAAAGGGCTTTCTTCCTTATGTAAACAGCTGAAAATATTAGATGCAATGGCATTAGATAATCACAGAAACATATTTACTCAGTAATATCACCCACCAGGTTATGAGTAATCCTTTTTGCAAAGTCTCTGCTAAAGTTCCCATTAATGCTTTCATAATTATACTGATGCCATAGGCCAAATGCCAAAAAACCAGTACACATATTAGTCGTGAAGCTAATAATTACCTATATCATATTATGAAAACCATGAGAGCTGCCAGTACGTGCAACTCTCAGATTAAATTGAACAGGGAGCACATATTGGCATGCCATTATGGAGAACAATAGCAAAACACAAGTACTGTCACTCTCCCAAAACTGCATCTTCTTGCTTTGACTTACATGAAGAAAGATATTAGATTATGCTGAAAATAAAGACTTCTTTTAAACTTTGTCTCACAATTCTAAATTCAGTTTCAACTAGCTGGAGGGAAAGTATGCCTCAGAATCCTCTGTGCCTTTGGAATGTCCTTGAGTGTGCCCTAAGGATTCATTTAAACAGCAGTCCAAGGATGATGAGCACGCTGCACAAACTCCCCTGGAACTTGCTGCCATACCCCCTTCTCATCAGAGCAATGTGATTAAATATTCAGGATCTGGCCATGGTGGTGCCAAGCAAAGCAATGCAGGGCTCTGACCTTCCCCAGGAAAAATCACTCAGGGAACAAATGTGTGATAATGGGTGACACCAGCTATGTGCTGTAACCAAAAACCACCTAATGCAGTTTTCATGTTTCACATTCTGCAGTATGAGAAATGCATTATTAAATTCTCACTGGAGAAGTTGTACTAAAAAACCTTTTGAATGCTGCACATTCCTATTCAAATCCACCAATATTTACCCTCAGCTCCATGCAAACTTTGCAGTCAAGATGTGAGGGGTGGGGGCTGTGGAACTAGCAGCCTATTGAGACAGGCTTGCTGATGGACTTCTCAAGGACCCAATTTGGGCAGGTGCTTCAGATCTCAATTTCTTGGTCTGTAAAATGAGGGCACTGGATTAAATAACTCCTGACTTTTTTTCCATATATATATATATATATATATACACACACTCTGAATGGCCACATTATGTTGCATAATATGGATGAACTTCAGTGTGTTCACCATACCCCTACCAACAGATACTCAGGATGTTTTCAAATGCTCTTTTACCATAAATAGTACTTGAATAGATACCCCTAGGCACACATACTTAGGATATGCAGATTTTATTTCTCTAGGTTTGTGTCATTTACTTTGAGGCATACCCATTACACATTATTAAGTGAAAAAACAAGTTACAAAAACATGTATATGATATGATCCTATTTTTGTGAAATAAAACCACATTCCCTAAATGTGCATATCTCATTTGCAAAGAATGGTAATCTACTTCATTTGGGGGCAGAGAACAGATAATGAAAGAAAAAGGAGGCTGCAATAAAATAGAAGATCTCATGCCATAGTGCAAACATTCAGAATATAAAATTATACAATTTAGGAAAATGCAAAAAATTTTAATATGCATCTATAAGAAAGATATAGATTAATGGGATTTCAGTAAGTGATGAACAGTTTAGGCAATTTTTTACTTAAATTCTTTCATTCATTTTAAATTGTTTTTACAGAACCACAACATATAGACAAAAAAGAAAATAATGTGTGTGTCATATGCACATCCCTTAGGGGTTCTATGCCTGCAAAATACCGATGATACCTATTTATTGAATATTCAAGGCACCAGAGGAAAACATTTTGCTGAGTTATCTAATCTTTGCAAGAGACTTTTGAGTTAGATCTTCTTATCCCCTGAAAAGGATAGAGAAACTGAGGCTGAGAAAGATTGTTTCACTCTCCTGAATTCATGTGGTCTCAAGTATCACATCTTAAATGTGTTCCACTCTGCTTGACTACAAAACCATGCTCTAAAGCACTGTGGAATGTCATAGCCCACATCTTTGCTCCCTGGGAACCTGAAAAACCCACATGAGCAGTCATTTGGGGTAGAGCATTGAATTCCCCCTTTTCAACTATGGGAACCCTTAAGATAACAAATAAGCCCTCTGTGTTAAAAGTACTCAAAGCAAAAGTTAATATGCTTGTTTATAGAAATAACAACAAACATTATTGAATAATGCCATCTTTGCTATTCTGAAACATTGTTAATGGATACAACAATTTTATGTAGGAACCTAAATATCATACTTCATTTAAGGAATTTTACAAGGTAGAGTTTAGCAAACTGAGCAGATATTATTATTATTGGATGAGGTCTGTAATGATTGGTTCTATTGAGTAACTCCATGTGTGTCTGGGAGGCAAGATTTCATCGGTCTGAGAAATGATTTCCATGTTTTTATGATTGTGCCTTTGGCAGGTGGGCCCATTTTTGAAGATTTACCTGCAGTCTACCAGTGAGGAGGGACTTTTCTTACAATGTGCTTGCTGAGACCTCTCTCAAGAAACCCTCTCCCTAGAAACTTCTCCATGCCTCTCTCGTGAGATAAGCCTAGAATCTCGACTTTTCTACTGCTGCAGCACAGACTCACTTCCAGTGTTTGCTCCAGCACTCATGGCATAGAGCAGTACCATGGACAGCAGCTGCTGTGGGAATTTAAGGGCAATTTTTTACCTAGAGACCTGAAAAAATCTGGCCATAGCAGCAATTCACCAACTTGGTCTTCATTCTCCTCTTGCATTTCTTGGCACTCTTTATTCAGGAGAAAAGGCTGCATGGGCATTCACTCTATCACAGAATACCTTAGAAATAGCAAGGACCAAAGACTTGGGCCATCTGAGCCCCCTATGCCAGTTGTTTCACTTGGCCAATTTCTAAGCCTCACTTTCATCACATGCAAAGCGAGCTTATAATGCCCACCTAATTGAACTACCCATCAGAATTCTTATGAAAATTAAATAAGATAGTGTATATAAAACATACTGGAAAACATCTGGTATGCAGGAGCTATTTAACCAAGGGAAGTTGTAGCTATTACTGTTATTTTACTAGATTCAAATTGAGAAGGGAATCTTTCTATAGCAAATATCAAATAGAGTTGGGGAAACATCTAAGTCCCTCTAAGGACCTACTGGAATCTTCTTGAGTATTGTCATGATTATTATTTAAGAGTTAGTTCCATTTTCATTAATTAACCATATTACAGGCAATATAGGGCCATATCTGCATTCTTTCTTTTATCATGTAGACATGTAAACTTCACAGTACATAGCATGGACAGACCCATGGATGAACTTCAAAAGATTATAAAACTGTATGAAGATGATATGAGTACATATGCACTTTCTGACAAGAGTTCAGAGCTTTCATTCAATTCTGAAAAGTTTAGAAATGATACGTGATTTGACACTTGGCATACTGTCATTTTTCCTTAATGAACAGAATAAAATCCCTTCTATTCCATTTTTACTCTTTTCTTTCAATACAATTTTGCATAATGTGTCTTTGCCATTTCTACTTGTGAGATAAATTATTTTCAATTGAGTTTAACAGATGTGGTTTGGGTGTATTATGGCCTTCCTTATATCAAGCCCAATGTCATCAGATATTTTTTCCTCTGGAAACCCGAGGAATATATCAAACTTGTGCCCTCAAATAAATAGTCCAGTGCTGTTTTGTCATCTTGTTCAGGTGATTATCTCCTATGACAATTGTATGGGAACTGTAACCTTTCTCTTAAGATTAATGGACTGTAGTCAATAATGACTGTGCCTTCAATGATTCCTGGTAGCATTTCCTCACTCACAGAGGACAAAGATGGTCCAGCTCTCCCTTTCTGGGCATACTGACTACTTTGCAGCCTCCCCTGCCATTTATCTGTCCCCATCTTCCCTTGACCTTTGTGAAAAGTTCACAAACAGTGAGCCCTTCTTTGCTACCAGTACCAAGGACATGCACAGGAAAGGAAAGAAAGAACAGGAAAGGATGGAGATGGTAACAGAGTCAAAAAAAAAAAAAAGGATGGAGAAGAGACAGGGAGGAGAGAAGGAGGCAAGGGAGAAGAGGGAGGGTGGAACAGGCTAGGAGGTAAGAAGAGAGGGAGAACGAGAAAGGGGAGGGAGATTATGATTTGGTACTTTCTAGTATGTTAATATGTATGTTTCTGAGAGACATTTCTCTGAAACCTCGCAACTTCCTTACCCACTCAGCACATTTTCTCTGAGATAAAAGAGAAGCAATTGAGGGAATTCTGACCCACAGCTTTTTAAATTATCTATGAATGATATTTTTAAGTTACCTATGAATGACATAGCATCTTTTAGCAATCTGCCTTATTAAGCTACTATATTTTGTAGTACCAATTTCATATACACTGAAGTGTACTTCTTTATCTATTGCCAAACTCTTTTTATTTTTTTGAGAATGGGTGAGAGGACAGTATTTTCCCTAATGAACAGAATAAAATCCCTTTTATTCCATTTTTACTCTTTTCTTTCAATACAATTTTGCATAATATGTCTTTGCCATTTCTGCTTGTGAAATAAATTATTTTCAATTGAGTTTAACAGATGTGGTTTGGGTGTATTATGGCCTTCCTTATATCAAGCCCAAGAAGTAGAAGCATTATACTGTTCCAGCAATTGTGTAGGACTAAAAATGTCCAGGATGAGCTGCATCAGTCAAAAGAAAACTAACTGGAAAAAGTCATTTATAAAAATTAATTTGGCTTCCTCTTTTAAGGATCTATGGTTTTCATTTTTTTCTTTGTGCTTCTCCTATCATAACTGCAAAATATTTCACTCAACTCATATTATTTATTCACTCATTCATTCAAATATTTATTAAGGAAGGAACTGTAAAATCAGGTAACTTTGATACAACTTCTCTGATTTCCTTACAATTAACACTGAAGTGGAGACACCTGGGATCTAACTAACTGGAAGGAGTTAATGTGAAAAATTTATTACTCCAGCCATGTGAAGAGCCTCTTCAATAATGATCTCAATTTTATGAGGAATAGCTAAGACTAAGTATAAGACCAAATCATTCTTAGTCAGATTTGATGGTAGGATAGTTGTCTAGGGGACCTCAGCTCTATTAGTCAAACTGTCTTAGACCACATATGTGGGCAAGATAGAACAGTCTTGAGTTCCTGATAAAAGGCAGAAATTTCTGGTTTCTTGAAATCCTGTATTAAGGAGTCATTATTAGATAGTGATAAGATGATTAGTTATTAGTTGAATTATAAGATGGTTTGATGGACATGTTTACTCCAATCAGTGAGTCAGATGGGATCACATCCTTTGTCTCCCAGTTTGATGAACCCTTTCAAATTTCCTCACCTCCAGCTCTGGTCCTGACTCATCCTGCCAACCTAAAATGGCTTTGTTGATGGGAGCAAAAGGCTATGGCCAGATATTACTGACATTCAGTTACTACAGCCATTCTTCCTTCTGGGATGACTGGCTATCAAGAGCTCAGTGTAAATGAATTTAGAAATATCTTCTAAGAAGCCATTTCTCTCCAAACCCAGGTAAAGATGGTAAAGCAATTTCTTGTGCTGAGTTCGCCTACTGTCCTCCCAAAGGAGAAACTACAACCTTGAATTTACTTAGTTTATATCACCTTGTACTTCCAGAACCATTAAGCCATATGGGTTTCAAAGGATGCTTGCAGATCATTCTTTCCTCTCTTATACTCATAATCTCCCCAGCCAGCATTTCTCTACCTTAATACTATTTTGGGCCAGATATTTCTGTGCTGTTGGAGATTGCCCTGTGCATCACAGGATGCTTGGCAGCATCCCTGGCCTCTGTATATTAAATGTCAGAAGTACTTCCACAGTTAGGACAACCAAAAATCCAAAAATGTCTCCAGATATCTCCTAACATCTCCTAGGGGACACATTATGCACACACATCCCCATTAAGAAACACTGCATTAGGACCATGACATTGATTAATGAGATCTCTGTGGATTCTTGCTTAGAATCCTAGTGACTCAGATTTTACATGTGCTTTTGACAATATTAATTACATAATTGACCATATGTTAACTACATAGCTCCCTAGAATCCAGTGAATTATAAGCAGTAAATCAAATGCACTGAGCACTGAACAACCCTCTAGAAGCTAAGCCTTTGTGATTGCAAGAATAAGGCTATGGATCAACCAACCAATGGGACTCTTTTTCCTCAATGGAAAACACACCTTGCAAATTTTGGGCCATCTACACTCATTCAGAAATCTAAGACTGAGACAAAGAGGCACACAGCCAACAGTCCCTAATTTTACTTTTGCTAACTTGCTTATTTTTCTTAACTTGGTTGAACTGATTCAAATTTGCACATATTAACTCCTTAACCTGATTCTTTACTTCCTTTGTTTTCTGACTTCAAGACCCTGAGCACTGGCTCTCATTCCTATTTATAGTTCCTTCTTTAATACAGTTCCTACTGAAAGTTCTGTTTTATATTCTGAATCTCCAATTATTAAATTACTTCTTAGCGTTGTACTGTATCACCAGCATTACTTGGGCTCAGTTCGCCAGCCTCCTAGTCCGGCGTCGTCTTGCCTCTGTCATCCTGAGTTTGCTCATATCCTGTATGACAGACACACTCAAAGCAAAGACGTAAGAGACAGCAGTTTGCCACTGGGGCAAATAGAGAAAAACTATAAAAACCAAGTACAGTTCTCAAAGATGTCCCTTCAGACTTGATGACTTTTGAGATCACCTTATTGCACTACAGTATGAGCATAGTATTTGCAATAATGACTTAGAATGTTCAATAAAGAAGTATGTATACTCTACTCGGGAAGAGAGGGAAGTTGAGGCTATGCTTAGAGAGGATTCTGTTTCATCTGGTTACTACAGAAGTTTTAACATTTGAAGGGATGAACTTCAGTTTCCTGGAAAATATTCTTATTTAAAAATACCACCTTACCTAAATAGAGTATTTATTAACCTATTCATATTTATGCCTATTAGGTGGAATCATATAAAATTGCTCTTTTTTACAGGCAGATATTGACAATAACACAATCAATCCAAGTCATACCAAGAAATTTCTAAACACAAGAAAATACTTATTACAAACTAGCAGAGCCTTCTTCAAAAGCAAGCACACTTAAAATTTCATAAAATTTCATTTCATTTTTCTAATACTTGATGAATTCCTTCTTCTTACACAATATCCTTATGATCATAGGAACCCAAGAGCATTAACTGTAAATGATAAACTAAAATGGTGTTAGGAATCACTCTACAAGACAAGACTATATACCCTAGGGATAAATAAGAAAACTAAGTGATTATTTTAATGAGCAAACCTAGTTACAAAGGACCCCCTTCTGGATCTTCAAGTTTCTGTTTTGCCCAGGTTAGTGCATTTTAATTTTAGATGCCAAAATCTCCATTTTGGGAGTTCTAATCTCTTGCCACATAATCAATGATTTGCATTTCATTTGTCATTTTTAAGATGACAGCACTTAGCAGTGAAAGCCTAACAAACAAGCCAAAAACACATATTAAGTTTCACAATACACCTGCTATCCTAAGTGATCAAGAAAGAGGTAATCTTTTCTGCAGTGAAACCCCCAAAGTTGCTAATTATTGATGGGACCTAATGTTGGAACTCATTAAGAGATACGCATTGTCAATACATGAGACGGGATAGAAGAGAAAATCAGAGAGAAAAAAAGGGAGAGAGAGGGAAACCTAATTATCTTAGATACCCAGGAACTCTGAAATGAACTCCATTCATCTCAGAAGAACATACAGAAATATAAGGGAGTCTATTTAAATTTATTGTCTGCCTTCTGCTTCAGCTGCTACTAACAGACACCCCATAGAGAACCTACAGAGAGAAAAGCATTGTTTTACATTCTCCTTATATGAATCCAGGATGCTGGTATTCAGAATGAATGTAAATGTGAAAATATGGTACTTCATCAAGGCCAAGCACTGTGTTACCAGCTCAGTGGTAGAGCAAAAGTTCAGGAAATGTTTATTGAATAAATAAATGGATGTAACTATTCCTAAATCGGCTAGAAATCCATGGCACGATGGACCATGACCCCTCATCAGCAGTGGAGGAAAGAAACTTAGGGGTCAGGTAAAGATGAAACAACAAGGAGTTGGGCCAGTTATTTGATCCCTCTTCTATGTCTATTAACACCAGTTTAGCCAACAGCTGGTGAGGAGAATTCCTTTCTAATCTTCAGGGCTCCACTTAAACATGACTCCATTTCTCTTTTATGCTCAAGAAATATGCTTTTAGGCCAGCTGTACTGAATTTCACGTATTTTCCAAAGTAAGTGCAATAAATATTTCTCCAATTCCTTCATGTAGAATGTAAGTAGAAAAAAAAAGGATTAAGAGAACAAAAGATAATATTCAAACTTCCAAAAACAGAGAGAGCCTCATAGCTGATAGATGTCAAGTAAATTTAAGCCAGACTCTGCTGTCTTGATTTTCATAACCAAATGCTGAAAAGATTCTTTCATATTTTATTGTTAAGTTTGGAGAACCTATCCCTGATTACCAAGCTATTCTCACAGATTTAAGTGACCAGGCTACACAGTAAAAAGGAATGATTGAAACTGTTATGTAACTTTAGAGCTTTATGTCAAAGTTTGTTAAACTGTTCAGTGAGCTGCACCAATGTGTATGTACAAAATAATTTTTCAGTAAAGGCAGTAGAGTGCAATGATTTAAAAGTATAGATGCCCAGGTTTGCATCCTATCTCAGCCTTTACTAGCTGTTTAACAGCGGCCGAGTTACTTAACTTCTCTGCTTCAAAATTCTGTATAAGATTATTTCTACACTTGGGGGGATCTATGGCAATTTATATTTTCTTCTTTCTGCTTCTGTTTCTCCATTCCCTAAAATTCCAAAAATGAACATATTTTTAAATGGCCAGAAACTCTAAGTGGTGACAAGGAATCAAGTAAAAAGGAAGTATGAGACTAGGCACCACCTTTAGTCATGTACTTCACAAAGTTAGATGTCAGTTTTAATCAACATACTTGGTATCTTTTAATCAGTTAATAGAAAGTAAGAACCAGCCACCCAGTTTTTGCTGATAAGTAATTCCAAGGGGCAAATAGGCATCAGAGTTGAAGTTTTTAATTAACTGAGTAAAAATATCATGAAAATTCACCCACGCTCTCATTATCAAACACTTTGTTTTTCATCATTATGATGTTGAGCTCCAGCCTACAGATAATACTCTAAAACATCCCCAAACACTTTTGCTCAAACATCAATAAAGCCTGGTTGTAAACTCAGCCCTTATTATTCACACGGTCCACACAATTCTTTCTTTCTTCCATAATAATAAACCAAGATAAAGTCACCCACATTAAAGTTAATTTCCTCCAAATTACACATCATATTCATAAGACATGACTTCGCATTAAGAAAGTGCTTATCTTTTAAGATGCTCTAAGCACCGCCGAGGTGTTTATGCAAATCTGTCACTGATGTAAAGAGAGACAGATTATTTTATTTCAAAGGCACCCAGTTTCTGATTTGCACTAAAAACTTAAAGTCCTTAAGATCATAAATGTCATACTCAGCCAAACTGTTATCCCATTGAGGTCATTCCTTCAGTCTTTCACCAGTAAAAACAAGTGATATTTTATGAAAAGCCATTTATTTATTTAATCTACTATTAGGTGCTGAAGAAAGCTATAAAATGAATCTAAGCTAGCCCTCAGTTCTGGGCTCTGACAGTCCAGCTGAGAAGGATGTGAAGGCAATCCCAGTGCATCACAGGGGCTGTTACACCCAAGCTTTGGGCATATGAGGGAGTTGGGGGGAAGGGAGGAAGAAGGGAAAATGTGTCTAGAGCAGGCACTGCTAAACAGAGCTGGCCACGAGTTTTAGGAAATGAGTAGGCTTTCCACAAGTGGCAAGAAGAGTAAACAAGGAAACCCCATGTTCTAAGGAGAGAGAGCAACACAAGAAAAATACTGAGGCAGGAATGACCTGGAAAGGGAAGGAAACTGTGTGACAAGTGCTCCCTCCAGGCCAGAGGTTTTATTATTTTTAGTTAGTGTATGCAGATCGAATTCTACACACCATTTGGGCAACCACCAAAATTTTCAATGGAGAACAGAAATCACAAGTTAATTCAAATTATAAACGCAAATTTGTCAAGACCACATGGTGGCTACTGTGCTGTTTCCTTGACTCTAGAGCGAACAGCTGGACTTCTGGTTCCTGCCACTTGCTCCCCACACAGCCTGTCACATCTCCGTGAAGTCTTGCTAAAATGTGTTGCTGTTGCCATTCGACAGGTGCATATTACATTTTGCTATTTCCACATATGGTAATATTTTTGTGCCACTCTATGATTAATCATAATTTTAATTATTGTGACTACATATACATTGGCAGGCATTATGTCTAATGTTCAAGAGTAGGCTGTGAAATGATTCACAGTGTTAGCAACATGGTAAGGAAACTGGCATTTTCAGACAAAAGGAGAAGTTCCATAAGGATTGTTACTATCTATGCATCTACCCACCTCTCTGTCTGCACCCTTATGTACATATTTACTTAACATATATCATATATATTAAAGGTAAACTACATAGAAAAACCTAGTGGGACACATGCTGCCTGAGTCCCCCGTCCCACTTATTTTCCATAGGACATGATTTCACACAGATGGCATAAGGTCTTCAAGCATGCTGACTCGGGCCCCATTTACTAAAAAACAAACAATGACAACAAAAAGTTGTTTTTTGATCTTTCTATGATGCTAAAATGCATCTGTTTCCCAAATCTAAAGATCCTTCTCTGAGTTAATAGGATCCCTGGGATCCAAATTAGGGAATAAGAGCTGCTGAAAAAGTTGTGCTAATAATCACTCCTGCTGCTCTTTTTCTGAGCAGTAACCTCACTTCTGAGAAGCTTCTAAAGCCATGGCTGGTTAAATGCAATGTTAGGCATTCACCTGGTGTATTTCCCCACTGTTTCTTTGCAGTAATGCATAACCCACCCAAATGCTGTAGAGAAGAAATGTTGAGATTATTGTGGCCAATGGAGAAGTGGTATGTCGGGAAATGGAGGAGACAAGGTTCAAAAAGTACAAAGAATTCACAACACATAGCTTAGGAAAGAAAGTTCGGTGCCCCGTAGGAACTCAGTCATACATGATTAGAGAATGTGTGCATGTAAGCTGCTGGCCGTACACACGATGTACTCGTTAAGCCAAGTGAAAGCCTTCCCTCCTAACCCTTAAATCAACTTTGATATCATTATTTGGTTGCGGTCCTTTTGCTATAAATGAGGATTTATTAATTTTTTGAGGGCATTTTCTCTAGGGAAACATTAAGGCCTCCAGGGGCCATGGTCGTATTATGATCTTGAGGCAAAGGGCCAATATCATCACAGCCCAGTTAATTTTATATGCAGGTCTCATACCGGAATGGCTGGAATAAAATGGTGCAATTTGCATAGGATAAAGGACAGATGGCCAGGTTAGGCGAACACCCAATGGGTTGGAAAGAAGAGTCTGAAGAGG
The DNA here is from genome assembly GCF_030020395.1 of Manis pentadactyla. Classification (NCBI taxonomy): domain Eukaryota; kingdom Metazoa; phylum Chordata; class Mammalia; order Pholidota; family Manidae; genus Manis; species Manis pentadactyla. Next base: position 16,923,563 of record NC_080023.1, read on the forward strand.
TCCTGAATCCACATGAAGGATGGTAAATAGTCAAGGATTTGAGGACTGGGGAACTCTAGCTCTTTGATCAGATAAAACTGGACAACACAACTCAGGGAACAACATCCAGTAAGTGGCTGCTGAGAGCCGTAGAGATGCAGAAACACGGGTTGTGGAGCCACGGGGCCAGAGTTTGAATTCCAGTTTCCCAATTTACTAATAATGATTCACCCACAGACATGTTTTTGGATGTTCTCAGTCTTGGGATTATCTATCCAACCCTAATGTGTTGTGAAAGAGTTATAAATAATGTGTGTGAGATATTCAACACATGCTTGACATTCAACATGCACATGCATTATCTTACATAAACAGCATCTAAGAATTTAGGTGAATGGTATCTATTAAATTAGGTGCTACTTTTCTGAGTAGAGCTTATGGAACAACTCATTGCTTTGTAGTGCCTCCCCCACGTAAACTCGTAAACTGTCTTTGGTTATCTTCAAACCTTTAGAGTTCTAGGAAAAAAATACTTTATTTTTCTCTGTCAGCCTAAGAACCACTAAATTCTTGGATTTGCCATGCAAGTTTATGTTCACTGAGCATATATATGCACTTTACACATAATTTTTCATGGTATTTTCACTTTAGAAAAAAGAGGTGATAGAGGCTTTAAGGTACCTATTAAATATCTCCTGCTCAATGATGAATAACAGCAAATAAATCCTGTTTAAGAGATCCAAGGAGCACATGACACAGCCTTCAATGTAAGAGACCTCAGCATATAAATTCAATATTGACCACATCAGAACCAGAAGCATGAAGAAGGTCTTTGGATTTGTGGCCTGATACTGTTTTCTCTGTATTTCTTTTGAGCTGCCTCTTCTCAGTCCTTACTCCTTCCTTTTTTGGAGCTGCTTCGTAAACCTTCTAGCTTTGTAAAAGTTGTGGAGAGATGTCAAAATATTCCAACTCTGTATTTACTCAGCCTGATTTGGTTTCTCAACCTAGTATATCTTGGGTGTCATCTGTTTGACACATCTGCCTGCACTAACCTAGGAATCCTAACATGTTTGTGAAGAAACTGCAGGTTTCTTTTAAGTAAATAATTCTTCATCAAAGCACAAATCCAGAAAAATCAGACTTCTTAGTAAATATGTCAAAACTGTATCTATAGAAAAGTCCCAACCCGCTCTTTTTCTTAAACTCCCTGCCAAAACATTCACACCATTTATGAATAATAATCAGGGGCTGGTTTTTAGAGTATAGTTAAAATATTGGATACCTCAGATTCACACTTAGAAGTCATCTATAAAGCACTTGATGTAAAAGCAAGAAACAACATCAGCTACAAAGCTGGAGAAAATGAAATCAGGCAACTACCAGCAGGCCACTTGAAGAGAAAGGCCATAATCAAATAAACAATTGCTATCTCTGACATGTCTTACTCGGGCAGTGATTGATATAAGCCTTCAAACTACTCAGTGATGTGGAGCATCACGACTTTAGGACAGGGCCCAGTAATCTCTGCAATATCAGATGTAAACAGAGTCTGTGTATATCTGAAACAAACGACCATATCATATTGATATTTTATCTCATCGTCTTTGTGAGTCAAAGTAGAGGATACCAAAACAAGCTTTCTTCTGCAATGTTTTTCTTCTTCTTAGGGGTCTGCTTCCCGCTTAAAACTGTTCAATATTCATCATTAAATTCCAACAAAGACTGTGTTGTTCCTGACTTCTTAGGATTTCCAGTTGCTGCCATGTTAGCAGGTACATAAAAAAATAATATGAAATTAATTTACTAATTAATGAATCAGGGATCTTCCACCTAAAATGGACATCAGACTTGAAAGGGAAGAAAGTAAACTCTAATTTGAACATTCCTGGATAGAATAAAATGAAAGGCACTCTACTGCTGATTTGTATTGCTTCGGTAATAAAGTGTGTTTTCTTAATTGAGAGCAAACAAATGCTATCAGTGTATACACAAGGAAATAGCTTGATTCCTTTCCAGTTCATTTGCATAAAATCTGCACTATAAGGTCAAAAGTCTATGGATAACAATGTTACATATCATAACTTCATTAATTTTGATGTTAAGTTCCAAAGCAGCTAGAACATCAGCATACCATTAGCCTGGAGGTGTTTACTTCCTCTCTGAGACTCCTCATGGAAAAATAACAGATCAGCACCACCGAAATGACTTGCTTCTGGGGCAAGCGTGAAGCAGTTGCTCCCTCAACAGCCAGACTCCACAGTCTTTGCATTCTTAAGGAAGCATGTCTTATGTTTACTAATAAACTGCCTTTTAAGGAGCTAAAAAAGCATCATATGAAACACTACACATGGAAGTGTCTAGGCATAAAGATGAGCCTCAAGGAGAAGAGGCGGATGAATAATTTTGTTACACCATGGGATGGCCCAAAGCATAAGTTAGAAAATCATCATGAGACAGGAATTCAGAAACCAGGAACATGGTGTCCAAATGGTCCCAGGGAATACTGATATTTAATACAAGTATTGGAGACTGTTTCTAGGAAGTTTTGCTTAGAACTTGTGATTAGATTTCATGTCACTGATATGGATCCCTATGCTTTCACAAATAAATCACTTATCACACTACCCTGTATTGCTTGTACAATTGTCTTTCTCCCTCCCCAGATGCTTACTCACTAAAAAATCATCCTATCTGCCACCATTCATATGGCAGCTGAAACAATGTCTAACACAAAGCAGATGATCAGTACGTATTTATTCAATTAATGAGAGTCTCCCAATTTATGTCAGTCATAGATTACAACATTGCTAATACATTCTAAGTTCTCTTCTGTTAGATTGGGGAAGCCCATTCTTTCATTTAAAATCTAATTCCCTCAAGCCACAGTCTCAATCTGTCTAGGGAAGGGGGATCTGTCTGTTATGTTTGGGGCTCCACGGTGAAAAGAACATGGTAAGCTGACAACTGGCCCTTCTCAAATTTGTTGTTGGCCACTACTCCCTACTATTCTAGTGCATAAAGTGAGTAATATACTATATTACAAATGGCCATTTGCCTTTGTTCAGTATGCCTTGCAGAATGGCAAACTGTACACAAGCCACAGCCTGGAACATAACCAATAAAGAGGCCAGGTAACTCTCACACTTCTTTATTTGGTGTCTATTATACTTCCGTCTCCTGGTTTTGCTCCTACTCAGTGGCCACAACTTCTCAGATGTCTGGCTTCTTGTCTTCCAAGTCTCAGTCTAGACCTACTGACCTCTATCTATACTCGTTTTCCAGGCAGGTAACCCTACCCTAGTCAATGTCAACAACTTCCAAATATAAATCATTGGCCTGAGTCTCTTCCCTGAACTCTAGATTAGCTATTAGAGCTAACTGGATGTGATGGGCATCTCTAAAGAACCAAATCCAAATTCAAATATCCCCTTGTCTTGAAACTGTTCTACACAGTCTTTCTTGTCTTTATAAATGGCAACATCATTCTTCCAAGTGCTCAAGTGAAAACAAAACAAAATAGTTTCCCTCCAAATCCACATCTAATCCTTCAGCAAATGATGTTGGCTCAGTGTTCAAAACTGAAAACCTTCCTACTCCTCCCTCCCTCCATCTTTGACCCAACCTGCCAGGAAGTATTGCCTATTCACTGCAATAACCTCTTAACAACATGTCTGTGTCTGCCCTCAAGGCCGACAGTCTATTCTTAACCCAACAGCCAGAGTGATCCTTTTAAACCAAAATGCAGACCATGCCACACTTTTGCCCAAGTCTTTCAAGACCAACCAGCCCATTCAGAGTAAAGGCAACATTTTGAAAGCACCTAGATCATTTCTCTCTCTGGTTCCTCTCTGACCTTCATCTTGCCTACTTGTTCCTGCTCATTCTAGGGCCCACAGATCTGATGCACCTTTAAAAGGCCCAACATATTTGCCTCAAGGATTTTGCCCTTGCTGTTCCCTCCACCTGGAGTCTCTTCTTAAAGACACATTTGTTCTCATTCTCCTTCAGATCTCTGCTTAAATGTCAGCCTTCCAATGAGGTTTTCCTGATCATCCTTTTAAAAATGAAATTCCTCATACTGCATGTTTCAAATTCCCTCCGTTGCTTTCTTTTACTCTGTGGCCTTTGCAGTATGACAACATACACACACACACACACACACACACACATGCACATGCTCACATGCACACATACTCTCAAGCTTGTTTCTTGAATACATTTGTTGCTGCCTCTCCCCTATGTAAACTAAGACCTGTGAGTGCACACACTTTTATCTTTGTGCTTAGAGATACATGCTGAGCACCTGATACAGTGCCTAACCCATATGAGGCCATCAAAAATAGTTTTTATATAAATAAAAAGTTATAGATCTCTATCTGGACAGGAATCACTTGGGGTTTTGGCTGCCTTTTTTTTTTAAACTCACATACTTTCAACCAATGGCTTCCTAACAGACACAAAGCCTTTTTATTTCATTATTAGAGACATTTTTGCAGTAATTTGCCAGGCTTAACCTAAATTAAAAGGAAATAAGAAATACACCAGTGGCTACTTAGAAGAGATGCTGCTAGAAATCTTTTGATCTCAGTACTAATCTAGGGAATATAATTTGTTGGAAGCGTATTATTATCCCAAAAGCAATTCTTACAAGCAGAATGCAAGACTTCTAAAACAAGAATTTCACCATGCCTCCCCCACATTAATGCAGAGTGAAGATTTTTGTTATGAAGCCACAAGTACAGCTCTATTTAAACAAATCAATTTAATTATTTTAATGAATGAATGAAATAAACATTGACACTGCTGTGAATGAAGATAATTAATGGAAGACTTTTTAAAGCAAAGTTATGCCTATGGCTTGTAACACTAAAAATTGCCTGGAAGTATAAAGAGAAATCAGGAGGCTTTGCACACTTTAATCCTAACCAAGCAACTATTTTAAATAACACTAGTTTTATTAATAAATGAAATCTATATTTCACACACTAATAATTTCCTACTTTCATGTGAATCTTTTACAAAACTGTTAATACATAAACACACAAATACTATCTGGCACATTATAAAAGTATTATCTGAAAAATAATGTGTAAAGCTTAATAAATCATAAATCAGATACAATGTAAGGCTCATTAATACAATTGTTTTAGAAAACTCTCCCTAAATAAGACATTGTTAGCTTACTTTCCATTTACAGTATCACTGCTCTTCACTGCTTCATGCCCAATGTTTTGCAAACAGTTATTTTGGTTTTTGCTTTTTTTTTTACCTGTTCCAGGTGTGAGGTAAATCTGGTTCCTGTTACCACATCTTTACTGAAAGCAGATGTCAAAAATATTCAGCTTTATACTACAGGCATAAGATAATTTAGACACAGATAAAACAAATGCCTTGCTGAAGAACGCCTAGCCATTAAGTTGGGGGTGGGGGGGTCCAAACCTAAGGCTTAGATCTTAAACACTGTGATACTGTGCTGTTGCACATCAACATTTTCCACTTAATATTATGATTTGTCAAATTAAAATTTTTTTCTAGACTATGATCTCCTTGAAGAAAAGAAGTCCATGTTGTGTTTGACTTCATGGCCATGAAGCACAGTACTGGCCTGCTACTGATCCTCTGTGCATATGTAGGAATGAATGAATACAGGTGAATGAGCTGCATATTGAACTGGCCGAGGTACCGCACTAAGCCACACCTGTAACAGCAAAACAGGATATATGTCAGTGCCTGTGGGCCCTGCAAGAAGGGCTACGAGGCTTAAAGATATTAAGATCCCTCAAAGAAAGTATGTTTCATAAAAATTAAATATTAAAACATTGGGATGACCCTATGGTCAAAGGAGGTGTAAGATAGGCATAGAACTGCTGAGAACTTTGTTGATTCTGATTTGCTCTGAAATGAGCATCTGCTCAGAATCACAAACTCAAGATGGAAGGTACAGTATAGGTCACCTGGGTCTTGCTGCCGTTCAGTTGAAAAGTCCATTATAATGACGAACATTAAACTTATCATCATGATTGACACCTCCAAATGACAGAGGCCCGTTATTGGTGAGGGAGCCTGTCCCATTGTTAGACAATATTAATTGTCATAAATGTTCTTTCTAGTATAATCCAGCTTTTTTCACGTGTGAAGAGAAGATAGGTGTGTGTGTGCATATATATACACACACACAGGCCTATATAGAAGAAATACAGCAGATCTCTACCAGTATGTTTTGGCACATAGACATGCTTTCACCATGCTATGGGGAAGGTGGGAAGAGGTGGCGGGGGGGGCAGTGAAAAGAGTTTATATGCAAAGAAAGTAAAATGTTTATATGATGAGTAATTTATTGCTAACCACATTGTATTTTAGAGGGTCTAAGTAGTAAAAGAATGTATGGCAGAAATCACATGCTAACACGCCATGCTATTTCTCATCTCCATGTTATTCCTGAATCAAGACATGTTTGATCACCATCCTAGTCCCTCACCACAGACATCCTAAAAGCTAAAAAACTTAAAAATAGACTATATTCAAAATTCAAAGGTGTGCACCCCTAGGCCTTTATGGGAACAAGTATCTAACTAGCAATACTTTGCACAGTCTTCTGATATCCAGGTCATAAGCCATAATTAATTTAATTATATGATTATCTATAAAATAGTATCACAATATCATTTTATTCTATCAAATGCACCTGTCTTTTTTTCAGGCTCTGAAAGAACTCAACAGAGTAATCTTGCTGAATAGAAAGATATGAATCTCTATAAAAATTAGAACAGACCTATACTATCATACTTCAGAGGCCAGACAGACCCTAAAACTCAATTTAAAAAAAACTCCAGAATTAGGAGCTGACCAGTATTCTTTATTTCTTATATATATTCCAGTTATTCCAATAATCCTGGTTGTGTATACACACACACACATTATATACATATTACATTTAATTGAATAACCTTGATTATATAACTTTCACTTAGTCCTTAGTTACAGCACAGGTTAGTCACTTCTTTGTTTTGCCATTTTGGGTATGATACTCCAAGAAATGAGATTGCTTGGGAAATCTACTAGTAAAAATTAATACTTAACTTTAATTCAGTTCCATGTATAAATTACATTAATTTATGCTTGAAGACCTTTCCAGTGCCACATTCGAGGATGAAATGATGTAAAATAGGGAAAATATAAAACTTATCAACACAATAGTCCCAGAAAATACATTTCAAAGCATACTTATTGGTCTGTTTCTCCTTAGTTACAAAATAAAGTCTCAGAAAAGTGAGAAGAGAAATCATACTGATTTTCATGTTGTATCCTTTCTGGCTACTCTGAAGGTATACATATTTTTTAAATGTTATGCTTCACAGTCACTCTAAAATATTGAAACTTGCCCAAAGTCAACCTAGCTATTAAATAGCAGACAAGAGTCTACCTCATGTTACATCAAAAGCCAGACCTCAGTAGCATCCTACTGCTTAGTGGGACCTCCGGTGTTTGATCCTAAAGGAAGGCTCCCTCCTAGACCACACTTGTCTCCCTTCAGCATTCTTCCGGGCCTTATGCTCCTTCTGCAGCAGTTATGCCCTCAATATATTCACCTCTCAAGTTAGAGGTCAGGGGAAGGGCGATGCCAGTGTTGACAAGCATTAGCCTGCCCGCTGGTATCTGCTCAGACTCTGAGTGTTATCAGGGTTGAAATCATATGACACTAAATCGAAGAAATGAAAACCAAAAGGTTTCAAACTACTCTGACCCCAAAATACCCCTATTTCTAGTCTATTTCTATACAGTTCCATTTAACCAAAAACACTAAACAGTAAATTGATATAGAAGATAACATGTTTTAATAGAAAATGGTTAACCTTCAACAGCCGTGCCCTCCTCAGGGAGATCTGGACCGCAGCCCCGGGGCTCCCCTTGGGCAGTCCCATCCCAAGGGAAAGGGGCAGCCGCCTGCATCTACAGCACCCAGATCCTCTGTAGTTCTCATGTTTCATTAGCCAATCTGGTTATGACAAATAAATCTTGTATAGTAAAATTCCCTCATTCAAACTACTGTGTGGTGTCTGACCCTGAGTGGACCCTGACTCATCTACCAGTGAAGTGAATTTGGGAAACCATAGACTCAATAAACACACACACACGCATGCATGTGCACACACACACACATACACACACATTTTTTACTAGAGAATTTCTCAGAGGTTCTAAAGTATATTAATGTACATTAAAAATGCAAAAGAATGATTAATTATATAAAATTTCACAGGTATTCATGTAGACACTACCCCCCACCTTGCACACATACCATGGCACAAAATTAATGTTCTGTGGGGCATCTATAGGGCCACAGAAGTGTTAACCTGCAGGCTAGCTCATTTCTACCTGATAGGAATCTGAAACCAATACATGTTATGGCAAAGAGCTAGTATAATCTCTGCAAGTCAATGATTTTTCTTTTTCTTCTTCTGATAAAAGGAGCTACAGAATAATGTTTTCAACATTTGGCTGTCCTTAAGTACCTGAGACAACACCTGCTCATGAATAATCATGGATTTCACTAGCAAGGAGAGCAGACATTCTCAGTCTGGAGTAGGGAGGAAGGACAACCTTCTCAGGAAGTGTAACAATATCCTGAGCGGAGTGGGGAAAGGAGAAAAAATGTTCCCTCCTTCTAGAGATTCTGATTTGTGTTCTCCATTTGATAGTTCCTGATTCAAAACCATGTGGGCTTTCCCATAAATGTGTATGACATCCATGGAAAGTTGCAAACATAATCAGATGTTTGACCTTTTGCAGTTTGAGACAGAATCATTTCAGAAAAGACCTTGCAGAGGCCTGTGCTTTTAGAAATATATGACTTAAGCAGTAAGTGTCAGACACTATCAAAATCTGGAGCTGTGACATGCTGCAGGACAGAGCTCTGGTGGAAGCTATTATTACCTTTTATGTACATTCACCAAAATGTTGTTAAGGAAATACAATTATCAATTGGGAGGCTCATTTATCCAAATTACTCGGGGCTACCAAAGAAACCTCACATGTAAACAATTTAGATAAGGTTCTAATAATCCAGCTATACCAAGTATCTGCAATTTGTCATTTGGCACAGTCATATTCTTCTGTGGAACAGCCTTTGTCCTTGAAGTGTCATTTCAGCTGAGTGTACATATGGAAGACAACTTTAAGTCAGTGTTAAGATTCTGAGTCTTAGTCGAGCTAAACACACACATACAGAAAGTACAATGAGATTCCACTGACTAATTTCAATGTAGGATGCAATGGCACTCCTTTAATAAAGATCCGGCTAACCCATTAAAATAGAAAATACAGAAGATATACAGGAAATTTCAGAAAACAATCTTTTATTTATTGTACCAGGTATTTGAGGTAGAAATAAAAGAGTCAAATCTTAAAAGCTTTGAGTTACTAGGATATGACCAAGAGTGTTAGGTTAAAAAAGGATAGGAGTAAAGCATAAGACACATTTGCTGTCTTAGTAACTTACTTCATTTAGGATTCAAAAATTTTCATCAAGCTATTTATATTCAGAGTGTTTACAGAAGAGAATGTAATAACAAACTCCAAAAGAACAATGGAATTTTCTAATGGTACAGTCTAGGTCTTGAACGCACATTTACCTTGAGTTGTTTTCTAGGGAAACTGACATTCACCCAAGGCATAAAGTCAAGCTTGTAAGCTATACACTTTTTAAAACAGCTGAGTTTTTGCAGGTAGGGAAAGTTTAACATGAGAGCAATTATGTGGAGTGGATCTTCCTTAATGAAATGGCATGACAAGGTCCCCGCAAATGAGGATCAGTGGGAAGAGAAACCGCTAATTTTTTATTTCATGCAAAATATGTTTTCTTTAATTCATCATCTCGCCTGGCATCTTCTGAGTTGTTTCTGGGCTCCACACATCATGTTAACCACTGAAGAATTCAACAGTGAGACAATGTCTCTTTCCTTGAGGAGCTCACTGTCCAGTGGAGAAGACAGATGGACAATGAATTATTAAAAGAAGGTTTGATTAGAGACATAATAGGAGCAAGTACTGTGTTGCGGCAGTGCAGAGAAAAAGAGATGCTCGTGTGCTCGAGCCATGCTACAAGAGCTTGTGAGAGCCTGTTGCTAAACTGAGGACTTTCGTATGCCAGTCACTGAATACAGCCATTATTAAAAATTAAGTTAGACAAAGTTTCAATTAAGTAAATTAGATTTAAAACAAAGGTTATAAATAGCTGAAACTCCAACAGTTCCTAATTATATTATTATATTTCACTATTACCTATGCACTTGAAGTTATGTAGTTCTACTATACATGTATGGTGGAAATGCCAAATAGTGGTTGCTCCTAAGCATCTATTACCAATTTTGTTCAATAGTATCATATTGGTAGCTTGAAATTTGCCATGGTGGGAGTATTTACACCAAGGAATTCTACAAATTCTACCAGTCAGAGCCTCCCACCCCACACCACCCCCCAAAAAAAGAAACCACCACCACCACCACCACCAGCCAGTTGTTAAACATGTAACAATGTACCACTGAGAACATTAAACCTAGCTGGGTCCTACCAAGTTAGGTCAGGTAGAGCTTACTGGAGGAGGAGAAAGCAAGGATAAGTAACATTTGTCAGACAAAAAAATGAGGACTAGCCTGCATGCACAAAAGTCTAAGCAAGAAATATCTTTGAAGTAATCCTAGCTTCTCAAATCCTGTCTCCTCCAAATATAATTGTTTGCTGTCATAGTTATTTGAGCTGTTCACCTATATTCTAGTTTTCACTTTGGAGCCCCTACAGGATTGCATTTGCAGCTCCCTTCAAATGGAGCATGGCCAAACGGCCTGATTTTGCCAGTAGAATGTGTGCAGAAATAAAATGGGTCATTTCCAGGTTGAAGCTTTTAGAGGATGGAACATGATTTGCATGTGCATTTAACGCTGATGTGGTGACTGCAGAAGCAGTCAACCTAGTCCCTGCATGACTATGATGCGCAAGGAGTTCCTACTTGCATTGTTTATCTATATTGCATGAGAAAAACTTTTGTTGTTTTCAGCCACTGATACTTAGAAATTCATTGCTCCACCATGACCCAAACCATCCTGATTCACACGATTGCCAAGTATTATCCATCCTATTTACCCTATAAATAGTTCTTGATCCCTCCAAAGTTTTGTCTCTGCTCATGTCTCTATTAATTTCTCATTTGAGCCACTACAATAGCCACTGGACTCCTTGTCCTGCTGGCAGCACTGGCACCCTTCAGTCTGTCCTCTGTCCTGTAGAAAGAGCTAGGAACCTCAAAAACTCTTCTATTTACGTACCTTTAAAATGGCCCCATTCTATGCAAGACAAATCTGAACAATTTAAAACAGTTTATTCAAAAAGTCCTCATGATCTGTCCCCTAATATTCATGTTTCAATCACACAGAAATAGTCTTTTTTCCCAAGTGAGTTTCTTAGCAGAATACTCAAACTTTGAGCCTTTATGCTTTCATCCCAATTCCTCCTTTTGACAAACTGAAGCTCATATATCAAGTACCAGTTATTATGTCACTTCATATGTGAACCCTAAAGCAAAACTGGTCCCTTCTTCCCTTTTTTAAATTTTCCAATAGCACTATATTCACATTTCTAGAACAGTAATGATCCTATGATACTATAAACAATTCTGGGTATTTCTCTATCTAGACTTAGCTCTCTGGAATCTATTTTGGAATTTCCAGAGTTTGACACACAGTGCTCATTAAAATTGTACTAAGTATATATGAGTAACTAATCTCTGATTTACTAAACATGATCAGCTAGAGTAGAACATTCCCTTTGGTTTTCTAATTAAGATTCTATCAGATTTCTGACAGAGGTGGGAAAAAAAGTTATGACCATTTAAATTCAACCCATTCATTTGAGGAATAGAAACCACAGCTCATACATGTTTGATGACCTGCTTGCTATTCAGTGTTTAAGTCAGAAATAAGACCCTAGGTGTTCTCACCCTCAGGCATTGTCATTTACCTAACTTGAGTGTTATGTAGTAGTAATAATGCTATTCTTATGTGCACTAATAAAAAGTTCAAGTTCTCATCACTCATGCAAAATCATGCAGAGAAAAACAGTTATTCCTTCTGTAGAATTTTCCAATTTATTTTCATAAGCCTGTTTACACACATTGACCTTAGCTCTTACATATTCTGTCTATTGTTTTGATTCCCTAAAATGTTTTCTCAAAGTGGTCACCCAATGAAAAGGAAAGACAATTTAAGGTAAATTTCAAAGTTTCCCACCAGAAGAGACCAGAAAAATCACCAAGTGTAAACACTGACAGATTTTTTAAAAATGAGATCCTAAAGTGTAATACTTTTATTTAAGTTTATTTAAGCCCCACAGCTATGTAGTAGTCAGAGCAAGCATACATTCAGATTTCTCAGCTCCCAACCTTTAGGCAAACTGCCTGATTTTATTTTGCTATTAATCTTGGCAATTGTTGCCTTCCAGCTCAAGGCCCCGACTTCTGTTGCTTAAATTAAGAAACACAAGTGACATAAAGATCCCCTTATACCTTTTATATAAATACAAATGAAAAGGGAGAAAATGAAGGAAAAACTCTGTAAAATCTAAATTCTGAAGCTAATGAAAGGTTTTTAAAAAAAGGTTTAAAAGTCAAATCAAACAAATTTATTAATATTTTAAAAGTCACATTATTAATAAAAAAGCAATTAAAGGAATACTAAAAAAGGAGAGAAGAACATGTTAAGTGACTTGAAATCTGTTTGTGTTTTCATTTCTCTTTCTATAGCCTAATTGTAGGATTTGAAAAGAAAAACTTACAGCATTAAGATGATCATCTCAGATGAAACAGGAGAGACAAAGGAACTCAAGCTGTCTAAATGAAATGCAACTTCCTGATCATCCACGCCAGACAATGGGGTGTGTGTATGGGGGGGGGGGTGGAGATTTAAGTAAAATTCTATATTTAGTTATATGTTAGAAATAAAAGAAAAACAATCTAATAATTTACGCCAAAAGAAAACAAATCTCAATCTTCTAAAAAGAGTCCCTCAGACAAAACATTTTAATTTCTGAAAAGCATCACTGTATGGACTTAATATCTTTTCTCAGAATGTGTGCTATCTGAACATTTGAGCAATTAAGAATGTATTTTATCTTCACACCTGTCCTGCTTTTCATACTATCTCCGGTCAAATTAGTGTAAGCTTTTACTATGTTGCCTCTAACTTCTACTTCTCTAACTCTACTCATTGTTTTTACTTATTTATTTATTTATTTTGGTGTGGATACTTTTTATTAGCTCAAGAAAGTGCTCTTCTATTATTACTTTGTTATATTTTTATATTTTTTATTTTATGGTGGTAAGAATATTTACCTTGAGATGTACCCTCTAAACAGATTTTTCAGTGCACAATGTTGTACAGCAGATCTCTGGAATTTATTAGGCTTTTGTAATTGAAACTTTCTGCCTATTGATTGGCAACTCTCTGTTCCCTGACCTCCACCTCCTGCAACTCCCAGCCTATTCTCTGCTTCTGTGAGTTTGGCTATTTTAGATACTTCATACAAGGGAAATGGAGGTGACTGGTTCCTTTCACTTAGCATAAAATCTTTCAAGGGCATCCATGTTCTCACATAATGCAAGATTTCCTTTTTTTAAAAAACTGAGTGATGTCACATTCTGTGCGTGTACCACCTTTTCTTTATGTATTCATCCAGCAATGGACATTGAGGTTGTTTCCACATCTTGGCTCTTGTGAACAGCTCTGAATAAACATGAGAGTATTGCTCTCTCTTGGAGAAAGGACAGGCTTTACTGAGTGAAAAGGCAAACTAGAAAGTGGCAAAAAATATTTGTAAACCATGTATCTGATAAGGGGTTAATTTCCAAAATATGTCAGGAACTCCCACAACTCAACAGCAAAAAAAGAAAAAAATACTAATAACGCAATCTAAATATGTGCCAAGCACTTGAATAGACATTTCTCCACAGAAGACATACAAACAGTCAACAGAGAGGACGCTCAATGTCACTGATCATCAGGGAAATGCAAATCAAAACCATAATAAGGTGTCATCTCACATCTGTTACGATGGCCATTATCAAAAGAAAAAAAAAAAGAGTAAGTGTTGGCTAGGATGGAGAAACTGGAACCTTTACCTGCCCATTCTTTATGGAGAGTTACATCTAATATATCTGTCATGACACTTGTCCAACAATCAAGGTCCACCCTTTAGACTGGTAACTGCTTCTTTTTTCCCCTTGTTCTCCTAAAATTCCAGTAGCATGTAGTGCATAGGTTGCTTAATTGGAATGTTAATATATAGTCAACAGCATTAAATATGTAGGAATATAGGATGATTTGTCACTGAATCAAAAAATGAAGAATGGAAGCAGAATATAAATAGTATGTTTCTTCAGGGTTGCTGAGTAATATTTTTAAAAGGTACAAATATCTTGATTTAGCTTTGACTAAAATCATAATGAAATCATAGGCCATAAATTTCTATGAGAAACAATTAAGGAGTAAGTCTATTAAGCCAGGCACTTTAGATGAAGTAGGACACTTGAATAGCCATCCTACAGTGCTCAGGAAGGGAAGGAAAGGTGAAGGTAAAAATATGTAGATATAATTATCATAAAACTTAGGTTAAACTTGCTCATCATAAAAAGTTGATGTCTAAATCTATTTCCTAAACTGAGAAACAAAGAGAGCTTTCCTGTAATAGTCAAAAGCTTGTTTTAAAAGTTATCCTTCAAAAACTGTTGATGTATAACCCTGAGACCATGAATCTTTTATTAATAGAAAATACACTAAAATTAATGTTTATTGTAGAGAATTGTGCCAACTCATTTTAAATTATACACTGTATTTACCATAAGAGGATAGTCTATTTTTCATTTTATTATTATTGTTCTTTGATATGATCTCCTACATCACAGCCTGATTAATATCTAGTACATGTAAAATGTGAATTCTCTTAGTATTTTAGGAACTTAATGGAATTAAAAAATAAAAGTGTTTAAGTAACTTGTCAAAAAAGTGACCCCAGTAAATGGAAGAGCAAGGATTTGAACCCATTTTAGTCTGATTAAAAAGTTTTGGGTTTTCACTTGCTATTGATTCTAAAAATTTTAATTTGCTTTAAATTCATTTTAAATATATAATATAATAACATATATAATTGCCTTTAAAATAAAATATAAACTGAAAAAGCTATCTTCACAGCTCTCATATTGCTTCATCTCTATTTTTCTCAACATAATTTAGGTAAAATTATTTACAGGATAGTTACAAAATAACCTTCTTGAAGAAAAATAAAGAAAATGCACATGGAAAAATTTGCTTGCAAGGGCATATATGACAGTTGATAATTGCTTCAAATGAGTTTTTATGTCAGAGAAGAACTATTGTTTTCATGAAATAAATGAATTACATCTGCATAGAAAACTTCCATTGCTACTCACATTATTATAATAGGAAGAAAAGTTACACTTGTTAAAATACAGTTGTGTCCAAAATTATTTTTAAGGTTGTGTTGAAAAGCTCCTTTGAAGTAGATCCCTTATGTCACAGCCAATTTTTTTCTCTCATTAAAATCTAGCATCAGGACAAAGAAGGAAAAAATGAATAAACAGAATACTCAAACAAAAGTATCCAATGGTTGATTCATAGCAAAACGAAAAATGATATCTACAAGGAAGCAGGGATTTCTGATTTAATTTGCTTTCATGTTCATTCAATTATTAAAGCAAACAGTTTTAGTCTCCTTATATGGTCTTAGCCCAAAAGAGTTTAAAAAATGATGACATTGCATATACTTGAATAACCACAGCCAAACAAGTTTTCAAATACTCAAGGCTATATATACACCCACATATGTATACATATGCACATATTCATATATGCACACAAATACACATACAGTGATTATTTGTTAGTAACCAAATATTTACATATATAGTCTAGGCAAGTATTCATATTCATTTTATCTACAGAGATGTTTAAGCTACCCTGAAGCAAAGCAGTATTTTCATAGAAACTACCTTCTTTCCTTCCCTATCATCCCTCACCCTATTTTCTATCCATTTCTTCTTTCTTTCCACAGGTCATTATTAATCATATCACATATGCTGAGAACTGGTAAGTAGGGAGGATCCAATGGTAAATTACTAAGGAAGGACCCTACTCTCATGGAACTTTAATAGCATGGGATGCAAATTTGCTGCAAGATGAAATTCAAAGACTTTTAAGTCAGGTAGACCTTCATTCAAATCATGACAGCATCACTTCTGTGCCTTTGGGAAATTAACTTGGCTGAGCTTCTATTTTCTCAAAAGGAAAATGGCAATAATGCTAATCTGATCATATATCTTGTAGATTAAATAATGACTGAAAAGCTGAGTAAAGAATCTAACATATGGCAGATATTTAGTAAATGCTACATCTGCTCTCCACACACTCATTTAAACAGCAATTTGCTGTTAAACCTGAGCTTCACTGTTGCAGGTTACAGATAGTCATAAAAAGAAAATATGCCCAGGGTTTTACATTGCTCTAAAATAAATATTTTACTCGGAAGAGGTGCTTAATAAACACTGGTTGGAAAATATGTTGGCTATTACCAAAGAGAGAAAGAGAAAATTTGAGTCAGTAACACTGAGAGACTGAGTACAAAAATAAATTAGCCCATCGTGGGGATCAATACGGCAGTTTAAAAGGTGACTGGTACATCCTTTCTTGTTCACACAGGGGAATCATTTTGTAAGACCGAATTACATAGCCAATCCTAATTTTATTTGCTCTACTTTTGCCTAGAAGGTGCTTTAATTCACTGGGAGGACAGTGAGGACAAGCAGGCCTTCAGCCATCGGGGGCGGTGAATACTTCCATGAAATCAGTTGTTACATGAAAACACTGATGAGCTGGAGAGAAGAGATCTGCTGGGTGCTCAAGTATAGTGAAACAACTAATAAATGGATGCTCTCATCAGGAAATCACCTAATACTAGAGGCACACTAAATATTCCAGAAACCAAGGTACGGCCTGCTTCTCTCTCATCTACTGAGGAATCCCTCATTACCAGAAGGAGCTGGATGATTCTAAATGAGATCTGAGCAGTGGAATCTAGCATTCTTTGGAACTTAAGCCTTACCACTGCTTTCTACGTAATTCCAGGAAGTCTGACTGAACCCAGATTGTCACCCAATTGTCTTCATTTAATGAATAGACAATTTTATGAAAACAGTAAGACAAAGATAGGTGTAGACTGATGGCTAGAAGAAAAACATTTCAAAACTCTGGGACTTAAAATGCCAAATCAACTCCTAATGTAAATTATCACTAGAGAAAACTCATGTTTCTTCCCCATAAATAAGAAACTTGAGTGCAATATTGAAATTGCCTTATTATACCAAATGAAAAAAACATATTTTAAAAAAAAGGAAGATTTCTTTGCAAAATTGACAATTTCATGGTGTTCTTCTTGTTCAGCCACTATTGCTCAGGAGAGGGCGTAAGACTAAAGAACCACTTGAGTGGAAGAGTCCACTGTCATGGGGGGTGTTCCAATTGGCTCAGGCCCCTGAGCATTCAAAACAAGCAAGTAATACCATTCAGATGAATCCTATGTTCTCCAAGCAATCTTCTTGATTATAATTTGGTTCATATGGAACATCCCACTGTGAGTAATGGAGTTAGAACGATGGAAACCTATGATCCATCTAACAGTTAAATTTCTCATATTTCTGTAAAGTAGGAAGTTGGTATTCTACTTCATCTTCCTCAGTCTCTGGTGAATTTTTAAAATAGGAATAAGTATGTCCAAGTGCAATTACCTCCAACATTGGAAAGATGGAATTACTAAGGAATACATGAATTCGGGCCAGACTCACATACTGGTAAATTAGCCAAGTTAAAGGTGTGTATACACAAATCAGTCCTCAAAGCACTGACTGAGACACAAAGGACAGGGAGACTTAGTTCCTCCCCTCAAGGAGTCTTTAAGCCAGATGAGGAGGCAAGCAATATCTATATATGGAGATGGAGAAAAACCTGAAGACAGTTTGAGGCCCAACAGAACAGTGAGATTTATAAGATACAAATATATTAAGAGCATAAACACTCACCCAGACTAAAAATTTTAGAAGGACATTTCTGCATAATGGGATATATATATATGTCTATTTTTCTATTTATATTTTCTGTACCAAACACATATTTGCTATTTTTTTCCAGGGCATACAATCACAGATATGTTACTGTTTTTGCACATGCTTCTCAGCCCAAGACAAATAGGAGAAATAGTACCTGTGAGAAAGTATAACCCCAGGAAAATAATTAGAAGAATGAAGAGGTACCAGCAAGAAAAGCCACTGTTTCCTCAAATATCTCAATTTTCCCACTATCTTGCAAGAAGTACCACAGAAGACCAGACTTTTCCCTTCTCAAACTTGCAAAAATACTACTGCGTTTATTAAAATAAAAAAAACATTTCCCTAACCTTTGTATCCTTAGCCAAACAAGGATTACATTTTTTGTTGCTTTTCTAGTGGTTATCTTCCCTAGCCCCCAATACTATAATATTCATGCTTGTTCATCCCTTCAATACTATATAGTCCCTATTAGCTTACTGTTGGGAACCTGATCTTCAAGATTTCTAATTTATAAATAAAGGAATGAATCCAGCTTATATGTATGCTGGATCAAAAAACTAAAGTTTGCATTTCTTCAAATTTTATTTCTTCCACCTCTCATCCTCTACGTCTGGCAACTACCAATCTGTTCTCTGTGTCCATGAGCTTATTTTGTTGTTTTCAGATTCTACACATAAGAGAGATCATACAAACTTTGTTGTTTTCTGTCTGACTTTATTTCACTTAGCGTAATACTATCAAGGTCCATTCATCTTGGTGCAAATGGCAATATTTCATTCACTTTTATGGTTGGATAACACTCTATCATACATAGGTACACACACACACCCCACAAATCCTTTATCCATTCATCCACTGAGGGACATTTAGGCTGTTTCCATATCTTGGCTATAATAAATAATGCTGCTACGAACACAGGATTGCTCATATCTTTTTGAGTCAGTGTTTTCATTTTCTTTGAATAAATATCCAGAAGTGGGATTGCTGGATCATATGGTAGTTCTATTTTCAAATTTTTAAGGGCACTTCATATTGTTTTCCATGGTGATTGCACCAATTTACATTCCCACCAACAGCACACAAGGGTTCCTTTGTCTCCACATTCTTGCCATACTTTATATATTTCTTGCCTTTTTG
The DNA here is from genome assembly GCF_030020395.1 of Manis pentadactyla. Lineage (NCBI taxonomy): Eukaryota > Metazoa > Chordata > Mammalia > Pholidota > Manidae > Manis > Manis pentadactyla. Next base: position 16,942,845 of record NC_080023.1, read on the forward strand.
ATAATAGCCATTCTAACAAGCATGAGGTGATTTGTGGTTTTAATTTACATTTCCCTGATAATTAATAATGTTGAGCACCTTTTCATGTATCTATTGGCCATCTGTACATCTTTTTTTTTGGAAAAATGTCCATTCAGATATTCTGCCTGTATTTAAATCAGATTGTATGGCTCTCACTACTCAGCTGAATGCACTCTTTATGCATTTTGGATATTAGCCCATTAACAAATATATGATTGGCAATTATTTTCTCCCATTCAGTAAGTTTGCCTTTTTATTTTGTTAATGGTTTCCTTTTCCTTTCAGAATGTTTTTAATATGATATAGTGCCACTTATTTACTTTTACTTTTGTTGTTTTTGCTTTTGGTGCTAGACTGAAAAAATCATCACCAAGATCTATGTCAAAGAACTTACTGCCTATATTGTGTTACAGGAGCTTTATGATTTCAGGTTTTACACTTAAGGCTTTAATCCATTTTGAGTTAATTTTTTTGTATGATGCAAAATAATGGTGGAGTTTCATTTTTTTTGCCTGTGGCTATCCAGTTTTTTATCAATACCACTTACTGACGAGACTGTCCTTTCTCCATTGTGCACACTCGGCTCCTTTGTTGTAAATTAATTGACCACATATGTATGGCTTTACTTCTGGGTTCTCTATTCTGTTCCATTGATCTATGTGGCAGTATTTATGTCAATGCCATACTGTCTTAATTACTATGGTTTTGTAACAGAGTTTGAAGCCAGAAAGCATGATGCCTTCAGCTTTCTTCTTTATCAAGATTATTTTGGCTATTTGTTTTGTTTGTGGCTTCATACATATTTTAGGATTATTTGTTCTATTTCTTTAAAAACTGCCATCAGAATTTTGATAAGGGTTGCACTGAATCTTTTTGTTGGCTTTTCTTTATGTTTTTTTCTAAATAGCTTTATTAAGGTTTAATTTGTATAAAATTAAATGTACAGTGACTTTTAGTAAATTTAGTAAATTCTTGTTTTAGAGTATTTCCATTAACCTGAAAAGAATCTTATTGCTTATCTGTAGTTGATTCCCAAAGCCATTCCCAGACAATCTCTAATCTGCTTTTCATTTCTACATATTTGCCTAGTCTAGATATTTCAAATACATGAAATCATGCAATATGTACTTTTCATCTGGATTCTTTCACTTAGAATAATGTGTTAAGGTTCATCTATGTAAAACCATCTATCATTAGTTTGTTTCTATAGAGTAATACCCCAAATATGGATATACCACTTCTTGACTCTTTTGGGTAGTGTGGACATTTTAACAATATCGATTCTTCCAATTTATGAACATGGAATATCTTTCCATTTATTTGTGTTTTCTTCAGTTTCTTTCATTGATGTCTTTACCTTCAATACACAGGTCTTTTACCTCTTCAGTTAAATTCATTCCAAGGTATTGTACTTTTCTGATGTAACTGTAAATGGGATTGTTCTCTTCATTTCTCTGATAGTTATTATTAATATACAGAAATGCAACAGACTTTTGTATATTATTTTTGTATCCTGTAACTCTGCTGAATTTGTTTATTAGTTTTAACAGTTTGTTGATAGAATTTTTGGGGGGTTTTATATATATATAATGTCATCTGTAAATAATGAGCTTTCTTCCTTTCCAGTTTAGATTCCTATTATTTTTTCTTGCTTAATTGTTCTACCTAGGACTTCCAATACTATATTGACTAAAAATTATAATAGTGGGCACCCTTGTCTTGTGCCTAGTCTTAGGGGAAAAGGCTTTCAGCTTTTCATTGAGTATGATGTTAGCTGTAGGCTTATAATACATGGCCTTCATTAAGTTAAGGTACAATCCCTCTATTTCTACTTTGTTGAGAGTTTTTATCATAAATAGATGCTGAATATTGCCAACTGATTTCTCTGCATGTATTGAGATGATCATATGATTTTTATCCTTCATTTTGCTAATGTAGTGTATCACATTAACTAATTGTGGATATTGAGTCATCCTTGCATCCTTGGAATAAGTCCCATTTGATCTTAGCATGTGATCCTTTTAAAGTAATGCTGAATTTGTTCTGCTAATATTTTGTTGAGGACTTTTGCATCTGTGTTAATCAGGGATATTGCCTTATAATTTTCTTTTCTTTTAGTACCCTTGTCTGGTTTTAATATTACAGTAAGGCTGGTCTTGTACAATATGTTTGGAAGAGTTCCCTCTTCTGTTTTTTGGAAGTTTAAGAAGGATTAGTATTAATTCTTCTTTGAATGGTTGACAGAATTCACCAGTGAAGCCTTCTGGACCTGGACTTTTCTTTTTTGAAAGGTTTTGATTATTGCTTCAATCGCCTTACTAGTAATGGATCTATAGAGGTTTTGCATTTCATCATGATTCACTCTTACTAGGTAGTATGTTTCTAGGAATTTATCCATTTATTCTAGGTTGTCCAATTTGTTGGTATATAATTTTTCATAGTAGTCTCTTATGATCCTTTGTATTTCTGTGGTATCAGTTGTAACATGTCCTTCATTTCTGATTTTATTTGAGTCCTCTCCCTTTTTTTCTTGGTGAGCCTAGCTAAAGGACTGTCAATTTTGCTTATCTTGTTAAAATACCAGCTTTTAGTTTCATTGATCTTCTCTATGTTCTTTTTTGGTCTCTATTTCATTTGTTTCTGCTCTAATCTTTGATATTTCCTTCCTTCTAACTACAGGCTTCATCTGATTTTCTTTTCCAAGTTCCTTGAGGTTTAACATTAGTTGTTTATTTGAGAATTTTCTCATTTCTTATATTTGTTTTTATAATAAAAATATCTAAAATGTTTTATATAAAGAATAATGGGTTGCCACAGGCTGGGGCAGCAACAAAAAGTCTATATTAGGGTCTATAGGAATATAATCAGTAGCTTCCAATCAATATCAAGAGTACTTATATTGGTTTCTTTTTGCTGCTGTGACAAAGTACCACAAATTGGATGGCTTAAAATAACCCAATTTATTATCTCACAGTTCTGTAGGTCAGAAGTCCAAAAAGGTCTCGCTGACTAGGACAAAATCAAGGTGTTGGCAAGGCTGCTTTCCTTCTGGAAACTCTAGGATAGGAACTAATTTCTTTGACTTTTTCAGCTGCTAGAGGCCTCCTGTCCTTGGTTCATGGTCCCTTTTCTTTCTTAAAACAAAAATGGTTGGTAGAATCTTTCTCACACTACATCTCATTGACATTGCCCCTCCTGTGTCCTTTCTTCACTTAAAGGTCTTTGGGGATTACATTGGGCCCACACAGGTAACCTAAAAAGAATTCCCATATCAGGATCCCTAACTCCATCACATCTTCAAAGTTCCTTTTACCATGTAAGGTAACATACTCATAGGTTCTAGATACCAGGATATATACATCTTTCGTGAAGGTAATTATTTTGCCTACCACTGTAATATTAAGAAATAAACAAATTCCTTAGCACAACTCCTTTTATGAAGGGATGCACACTTGCTCTTTTCCTCCCCCATTTCTCTTTTTTTATAAAATATAATTAAATTGCAGTATTTTAAGAAAACCTGCAATGTCAAATTTGTACTTTACCACCAAGATGACAAAAGAGCAGATGTACAGGTTATTCTCTATGAAAAAAATTACATCTTTCTTCTTGGTTACAGCAATATCCTTGATAAGAAATTATGCCCTTCATTCACAGTTAATGGAATGCTAAAAATGTGAGGGGTTCAGCCCTGGGGATTGATGTTACAAGGTTATGCTTTGCTTGATTACCCCAGGGTTAGACTTGACTGAAGTCATACTGGAAATGGATCATGGAGAAAAGAAAAATCTAGATAATAGCCTTCTTGACAACCAAATATTGGTGAAAAATTCTATTAGTCAACCTTCAACCTCAACTGCTGTTAATGAGAACCTATTGTAACCTCAAACAATGTGAGGTTAGGGTTGACTTTTATAATAAATATCTTGTAGAATCTGCATATTAAATGCAATGAATCTAATAGTTACTATAATCTACAAAGTTAAATCTTAGTCTGTATGATTCACTCTATGCCTACAACCCTTTGATGAACACTTATTCATCTTCCAAAACTTAGAATTTTGGTAACCTTACCTACAAAGTCTTTTTTACCGTACTTCTCACCCTCATTCTCAAATAGCACTGACCCTTGCCTTCTTTAGGATTCTGTAGAACATACTCCTGTTATAATATGAGTGACTTCTTTCTATGCATGTGTGCTTTCTTCACCTACCCATTAATACACAGAGGTGAGAATCTGTTTGATTTATTTTCATTAATCTTAAATATTAACATGAGGTCAGGGGTAAGTTTACCTATGACATAGCTAAACCACCTGTTAAATTGTCAAAACGCTTAAAAAATAGCTGCTTTTCTGAGCCTTCTTCTGTGACTTTCCATCTAGCAACTAAAGGGCCAGGAGGGCACCTCTGGGATTCTGCTCCAGAACAACCAGGGTCCATTCTATTGGTCAGTTTCCATGCTCTACAAACTCTATCTGCATTCCCAAACTTCAGGACAGTTTCTGGCATGTAATGGGTACGCAGTAAATATCTTTTGAATGAATAAATCTTATCAGTATACTTTGTATGTCAGTAAATTTTGCTGATAAGAAATTTTAAAAGGAAAGGAAAGTTAAGTGTTAAGTGCAAGGATGTGGAGAAAAGGAGCCCCTGGTGCACTGCTGGTCCATTTGCAAACTGGTACAAACCACTTTGGAAAGCAGTATGGAGACTTCTCACAAAATTAAAAATAGAACTACCACACAATAGAGCATTCCCACTTTGGGGTAAACATCTGAAAGGAAATGAAAATGGTTTACAAAAGAAATATGTATTACTCCCAGGTTTATTGCAGCATTATTCACAATAGCCAAGATACAGAAACAATATAAGTGTCCATCAACATAAGAATAGACAAATATGTGGAGTACGTATAAAATGGAATGCTATTCAGCCATTAGGCAAAAAAAAAGGAAAGTCTGCCATTTGCAACAACATAGATGAGCTTAAGAACATTATGTTAAGTGAGATAAATCAGAAAGAAAAAGACAAATACTGTAGGCTAGCTCTTAGACATGCAATCTTAAAAAGTCAAACTCATAGAAACAAAGACTATAATGGTGGTTACCATGGCTGAGAAGTTGGGGTGTAGAAGAGATGTTGTTTAAGGGTACATATTCACAACCAGCAGATAAATATGTCCTGGAGATCTAATACACAGTAGAGTGATTACAGTCTATAAAACTTTATTATAAACATTAAATCTGCTAAGAGACTGGATCTTAATTGTTCCCAAGATTAGAAGAAATTATAACTATGTGATGGGGAGAAATGTTAGCTAAGGCTTCAATAGCTATCATACTGCAATATAAATATATCAAGCCAGTATGTTGTACACCTTACATTTAACCGGCGTCATGTGTCAAATAAATCTCAATTTTAAAAAAGGAAAGGAAATATATTCTGTACCTCTTCAAAAAAGCCATTCAAATCTTTATTAAAGTTATTTAGCAGATGATATTCTTACTATTAAGCACCAACATAAGGTGGTTCAACTTGGGAGAAATTCCAGAATAGTCAGATAATTTTCTCTCCCATGTGAAAACAGTTTTATATTTTGAAATGAACATCACCAGCAAGGTGTCTTTTCGAGATGGTCTTCTTGATGGACATGAGAGCAAAAACCAAATGAAATAAACATGAATCTGTAGAAAAGAGACATTTCTAAATAGATTCTAGAAAATTTTTCAAAGGAATAAAGTAGAAACTTTGGGCAAAATGATCAATGAAAGAACACTTTCAATTTTTTCTCAGAACAAGAATCACAATTGAACACAAGGAAATACAGAGGGGGATGTTCCTTTCATCTTGCAAGATAACATATCCTTCACCTGAAATAAGATTCTAGCAGAATTTCAAAAATATTTAACAAGTTTCAGAAAGCTGTAGCTCTTCTCTACCTTTAGGTCCTTTGTCTTTAAAAGCGTTGATACCAACAAAATTGATTATTTTTAAAATGAGGTTATGAAAAAGTAAGATTTTAAAAATGAGGTCCACTTTGACAATGCAGGTTTTTCAAATGAAGTAGTAACCACTGAAAGTAACAGTTATCTTAAGGGGTTCACTGCAAATAAAGATAGATGACTGAGCTTTGGTCTGGGCATAAAACCTGCAATCAAAGAAAGCTTTGCCCTATAAATTTAAAATTCACCTATTTTCGTAAGTCTGCATTCCCAAACATAGAAAATAGTTACATTATACAGGTCAACATCAAACCACAGAAAAACTAACAAAACAAAAAAATAGAACGATGTGTCAAATATATTAAGGGAAAAGGACTTTCTAAGCTTTGAAGTATTAGGGGAGAAAAAGCACAAAGGCAAAGATAAATAATGGTGGAAAAATAGGGAATATACACCTAAAAAAATGAGAAATATGAAAAAAGGCAAATAATCACTGCAACAAATGTGAAAAGGAAATGTGCTTCGAACATGCAAAACTTAAGACCCTAATAAATAAATTGGCAAGACCCATTGCATTATTGTTCTCGGACCGCCATAACAAAATACCACAGGCTGAGTAGCTGAAGCCATGGGAATATATTTTCCCACAGTAATGAAAACTAAAAGTCTGAGATCAAGAGGCAAGGAGGTTCGGTTTCTTCTGAGGCCTCTCCTTTGCTTGCAGATGGCTGCTTGTCCCTGTGTCCTCGCATGGTTGCCCATGGTCACTGTGCTATCCAGTCCTAATCTCCTCATCAAGATATCAGTCTGGTTGAGTCAGGCCCCACGGGTAGGACCTCATTTTACCTTGCTATCTCTTTAAAGTCCCTCTATCTCCAAAGAGAGTCTCATTCTGAGGTAATGAGGTTTAGGACATCAACACAGGACCTTTGCAAGGTAGGGTGAGGGTGGAGGACCCAATCCAACTCACAACAGACATAAGCAATTCAAAAAGAAATCTTACCTAAAAATACATTAAAAAAAAAATACGACTTTTGCTACTACTGAATAATGGCAAGGTAATTAAAAGGTGAATCTACTTTTTATTTATCGAACTATTAATGATGAAAGTCATTTTAAACTTGCTAGCATTTCATTGCTGGCAAGGATTCAATTCAATGAATAAAACTGAACTCTACTGGCAAGATTCTAAAATGGCAAACAATTTTAGAGAGCAAACTTGCAGTATAGATCTGGATTATAAAAAGTATTACACTCAGTATGTATCAATGTAATCAGGAAAGGGGTAATAAAAATAAATCTAAAGATTAGGATATTTGCTTTTGGGGAGAGAGCTTTATTGAAATAATATGCATCCAAGTATTATTTATAATACCAAAAATTTTGATAAAGTTTAAAAGCCCACAGTGGGGAGACTGTCATGTAAATGCTATATTTGAGCTGTTATGCAGCTATGAAAATCATATTTATAAAGACTATAAAAAACATAAGATATCTACATTTTTTTTGGAAGCAGGACACAGAGCTATATGTTAAAAAGTTGTGTGGAATTAAAGGGAATAGTAAACAAACCTACTGTCTTTACTTGGAGAATAACAGAACTGCTGGTTTGTCAAGAAGGAATAGAAATATTTGTTTTTTTCTATATGGGATACGTATTTTCAATTTCCAAAAAGCAAGATGTATTGGTTTTTATCATTTAAATCATTATAATAAAATAGCATTTTTAATAACAACAATTTATATACATTAAAAATACGTGAAATAAAATAATTTAAGTAAAGTTGAATTGAATTTGCAGGAGTTTAGTTTCAATTCTATTAAGCTTAGATTAATATGTCAGCCACTTACCTAAACGGTTGCTGTCATCCAGCCATAACCAGCTGTTATGCTGATATGAGAGATAACTTCACTCAAGACCTGTTGCTAACCCCACCTTCATTCTGCCCTGACCACTGAAGAGACATAATAAAAATGAAAGGAGATAAGTCGATGGGCTTCCTATGGGTCACTCTATGGGCTTCCTATCATAAGGATTTGAGTTGATCAAGCTCGCCTTCAGGGAGCCCTGATGAGATCATACCCTGTTCAGTCTGTCAAACTTGGACTGTCCATTGTATAGGTATAAAAGTCAAAGCCATGTTCCTCAAGTTCTGTACTTATCTCAATAACAGGGGACACTATATGTCTGTTGTCTTTCTCTATGATTTCAAGGGAAGTAAACAGAAAATTATGGCAAGGTGCAACATATAAGTACCGTACCAACACTTCACAAGTACATGTTATAGAATATTGTACCTTCAGAATTGGTGAAATGATTTATATTCCTTTTTGGTAAAATACAGAGATTCAAAGCACACACGATCATGGAGTTCATGAAGAGCTCCAAACTGTAAACATTGTGCAATCAATTCCCATCAGAATTATCCGGACTGAAACCATGTTCATTAGTTTGATATTCCTGTTCACCAGCTCTCTCTTTTTCCTCCCAGAATGAAATAAGGAGTGTAGCTGCAATGTTTTGAATAGCGTCCTCACAAAATTCATGTCTGCCCAGGAGCTTAGATGATGACTCTATTTGAAATAGATGCAATTAAAGTAAGAATAAAGGTAAAATCAGACTGGATTAGGAAGAGCCCTAAATCTAATAAGAGTGTCCTAGAGACAAAAAAGGACACACAGACACACAAGGGAATGGCCATGTGAAGGTCAAGCACATATTAGAGTCAGGCTACCACAGACGGAGGAACACCAGAAGCCGGAGGAGGTGAGGTAAGGAAGGACTGTCCCCTAAAGCCTTCACAGGGCCCCTGACCCTGCGCACACTGACTGAACTTCCAGCCTGCACATCCTTGAACAAGAATAAATTTCTTTGCCTTTAAGTCACCTAGTTTGTGGGAATCTGTTATAAAACCTCTAGGAAATAAATACAGTGGCTTCCAGAGAGAATAAGGTCACATTTCACAAAAACTGTCCCTTTAAATATTGGGAGCAGAATGGTGTGGCAGAATGAGCACAGAAGAGCTGGAGTCAGAGGGCACCGGTTCCACTCTGCTTTCCCCGTGGGCAAGCCAGGGAGCCTCTGCAAATACCCATTTAACCATCTCCAGAAAATAAACAGGAAGATAATAACAACTACAAAGGATTACTGACCAGATTAAATGAGCTTATGTATGTAATAAAGTATAAAGTAGACAGAAATGCTGATTTTTATATAATTGTCAATGGTTCAAAGTAAATGCGAACTGGGCACTAGATATCTACTAATGAAATCTGAAAATTGAAAATCAAAAAGGAATTTACCCAAGTACATGTCTGGTTTGCCTCTGTTCTTTCTGTATTACCATATCTTTTTGCCTAAATGGTGGCTTTATCTCCTGAAGACTGACTTGGACCCTGATATGAGCCATTTAGCTCATAGACAGGTGAATTATCAGGGATGTTTCAGAAGGGGAGTAACCTGGAGCTCAGTTCTTTTTAGAGTTGTGGTGTTGTCATTAATAATCATTTGTTGTATGAACTGGGATAAGAAAATAAATAGATGACCCTGACAATGGTTAAACAATTTTAGTGTTGCTGATTGAAAAAAGTACAAAGTCAATGATGAAAAATCCAGCTGTTAAATGCCCAGATCCTAGGTTTTTACAGCATTCTTCATATTTGAGAAGAGTAGCAGGTAAGTGATATCAAAAGCAAAAAAGCTGATTGCAGTTACCTCTGTAATAACCACAGTTCAATACTGTTTTTAAAATATTCAAGATTATAATAACTACTAAATTATTCCTTGCTTAAAGTAACAGCTCAGGTATACCATTTGAATGTATTACTCTTGATTGTGAATCTCTTTATGCAATAAAAATATTTTCAAAGCAAATCATTTCAAATACTGTCGATCAGAATTGACATCATCCAAACATGTTTTCAAAACTAAATGGAAGACACGATCAAGGCTCCTGTAGTCCTGTTTTCTTCCCTATCAGAGCAGAAAGCAAAACTCATTCCTCCAAGCTCATACTCAGTGGGAAATCAATAGTGAAACAAATCTGTGATGGGGAATCAATCATGTTCCTATCAAACCAACCAGACAGCAAATGATTTCTCCAAATCCAATCTCCTGAAGGAAGATTTTATCACAACTGGGTTATTAGCTCTGTGATCATTGCTGTCTTTCAGTGGAAGTCTGCTTTGATGGCTGCCACTGATCTCTAGTTCTCTTCAATGTTCAAATGGAAGACCAACGCAGCAAGTGCTAAGTAATTTCTCACTGCTCTGATCTCATGGCCCTCTCTCCACTCAACACCACCCCAGACACACAAGTGGTAATTATGATGGAAAATAATTTTTCCATCCTAGAGTTGCTCCCCACCCCGAGTCATTATTTCAGACCTTGACCTACCCTTGGACAGGTCATTGCCATAGTCACCTAATGAGAACTTCATCATATGACTTCTGTTTACCTGTGCATCCACATCTCCTCCCACTGGCCTCCACACATGCTCTGTGGCTGTCACACTGAGGGACTGGGCCTCTCACCCTTCTGGACCTTTAACTTGAGAGAACAGCAGGGCTCGCCTGCTTGAAGCACACATAGCCAAGATTCTCCTACATGCGGCTCCCTGCGGAATTCCCTGCTCTTCTCTTTGCCCCTTTGATTAGATCTCTCATCACTTCACATTTCATACTTAGAGTCTAAATTTCCTGAGGCTGGGACTATAGCTTCTACACTGATACCTTTATCTAATATTAAACCAATACAAAAAAACTGTTTAAAACAGTTTTGAATAAGCCAATGGAATTAAACTTAATTTCCTACTCTATAAGTGAGTTAATTTTTCTATAACATTCTATAACTTTCAACAAGTTGTTTAAGTTTTCCATACTTCATTGTTGATTGGCTATAGAATTGTTGTTTAAAACAGAATTGTTTAAGGATTCAATGAAATGGAATATATGAATGTTTCATATACTCAAAAGTATCTTGTCAATGAAAAGTTGTGATCAACATTTTCATTTAAAGAAATTCTAATGACTCACCAAAGTGCACCCAATTTATTGATACTTTCTGGGACTAGACATAGAAGTCATCTTATAGGGAGTGTTCCATAGAATTTTGAGGTCTTACTCATATTCCAGGGCTGCATGATCTAATCTGATGCAAACAAACACACTATAAAAAGTGCACCCAATTTATTGATACTTTCTGGGACTAGACATAGAAGTCATCTTATAGGGAGTGTTCCATAGAATTTTGAGGTCTTACTCATATTCCAGGGCTGCATGATCTAATCTGATGCAAACAAACACACTATAAAAAGAATTTTTGAGGCAACTGAGGGAATGTGAATATGAAAATATGGACTGAGTATTAAATGTTTTTAAAGAACTATTATTAATTGTGCTAAGTGTGATAATGACATGGGGTCTACACATAAACAAGTTCTTATCAGTTGGATATGCATACATATGAATCTGCAGAAGATAACCATTACATCTAGAATTTATTTTAAAATATGACCACCCTCCAAAAAACTTAACAGATGGAAATGTTTAGCAAATTTAGATAATTATTGAAGGGTACATGAGCTTTACTATATGATTCACTTCTTTTTATACTATTATATTATTTACTATTCACTTTCTTTTATTTGTATTTGAAATTTTCATAATAAAAAGCTTTAGGAAAAATAAATGAATTGAATCTTATTATCTCAAAAAGGGATATTTTCACCTGCTAGGTTATGTGCCCAAGTTTAATAAATGTCCAGATTCATTTAAGTTCATTTAAAATCATAATTGGGGTGAACACTGGGATAGAAAACCCAAGTAGAGCCATAAGGATAAGGATCCTTAAGGAGGAACCATCACCATAACATCAGATGGAAAGATCAAAATTATGTGCATAGTCACTCTGTGGAAGATGCTGATGAATTCCAAATGAGAGAAGTTCAAGCAAAAGGACACAAAACTACTAATAGAAAACAACACTCTGGTGGCATAATCCCCCTCTTCCTTCAAGATTCATTTCAAAAATTGTAGATTTGTGTGGCTTTTGCCAGCTCCCCAAGGCTGTCAGCTGCATCCCTGTCTGAGATTCCACAAAACTTTTTTCATACTTTTCTGTTTTTTTGCACTGTGTAAAGGAAGGGAACGTGGCTAGCACAAACCTTGGAATGCGGCACATGTACATGCTTAAGAAATATTAGTGGGCGGGAGGGACAGATGGATGGACGGATGGGTGGATGGATTGAAAGGGTAATGGAGACGGAAGGGAAGGAGGGAGGGAAGGGAAAAAGGGAGGGAAGGGAAAAAAGGAGGAAGAAAGAAGAGGTGCTATCCCCTCCTGGGAAGAAAAATCACTGGGGTCAGAGTATAGGGATATTAAAGAGAAGACTTCATTTAAATAATCCCCAAACAACCTGCATCAGATGCACAGCTTTTCTTAGTAGCCTACTAACAGGAACTTGTTGGTGTGTTTTGTGTTAGCTAGACCAAATCCCCACATTGTCTTGGTGCAAGCGATTCATCAGATATGCCAAGAGAGAAACAGCTGAGAGTTTTTAATCTCTGAGAAAAGAAACTTTTCATTGAGCTATCACATGCACAGTTATTTTTATTCGACTCTCAGTTGAAATACCCCTGCTGCCTAGCATATTGAATACTTTATTGACCATAAAATGTACTGCTGCAATTAGAGGTTTTTATTTTTTCCAAGCATTTTGCCTTTCTGGAGGCATTTGGCGTCTCATTCCTGTTTATCAGAGCTTCAAGGATGTTTGCAATTTAGCAAAACTGAATCAGAAATTTAGTTAAATATCTGGCATCTTTGAGTGTTTCCAAGATCAGCAATTAAACAGTGTACGGTAAACTGTGGTGCGAGTCCTAATACTTACATAATCTATGAAGGTCTTGCACACCAGCAAAAATACTAAAAAAAATGTGCATTATGTAAATCAGAAGCAAATCCACTTAAGAGTCTGACTTATAAATCATTCAGCTTTATCAGACAGTCACTGGGTATACAAGATGCTGGCTGTCCTCAAGTTATTTTAGAGGCAATCACTTCCACTTGGCATCACCAGGTAAAACAGCAGAAACCTCACAGCAGACACCATGTTTAAACAGCATGAACTTTCAGATCTCACACCTAAAGCATAGAGTTTGGAACTAGGAACTGAGGACATTAAAAAGCTCTGGATTTTGCAATTCAAAGATCTGGACCCCTGCATTTTCCAGGAAATATTAATTGAATGACTAAAAGGAAGGAGGACCTTTTTTCTTCTCTAAGGAATATGCCTAGACTGACAGCAAGCTAACAACAAACCATAATGGAATGCTTGCCTTGGAACAGGAATGAAGCTTATGCCTTTAACCCCCCTCATTGTACATTTCTGTTCTTGTGTCCCCAACCAGGGTAATGGGGGTACCTTTGTCTTCTAGTCTCAGAACGTAACTTCTGTTGTTTCCTGTGGATTACACTGCTGATCTTAAGGAAACTTCTTATTGATGGATCATGTCTCTTCTGAAACTGGACCCAAGTTTATGTCCCAAAGCCTTCCAGGTCTATCTGCTGATGATATTCTGATGGGCTGGGACAGTGACTGCCTCTGAAGACCTTCCTAATCTCCTCTCAGTCTATTCCCACATCTTCCTGCTCCTTCATACTGCCATGGCCATCAGAAAATAGGCAGAGACTCAAAGAGCTACAGTGTATTTGCACTGAAAATCTCCCCAGACTTTGTGGGCACTGCAATGAATGAAAGAGAAAAGTCCCCTCTTCTCAGGGACTTCACATTCTAGTGACTTAAAATGAGCATCAGTGGGTACAAAGCTTAAATTATGCAAGATGAGTAAGTTACAGAGATCTGCTATATAACACAATGCCTATAGTTAATGATACCGTATCATATATTTAAGATGTATTAAAGGGTAGATATCATGTTAAGTGTATTTATCACAATGAAATAAATAACTAAAAACATACATACATAGACACAAGCATGCAATCAAATCAGTGTGCAGTAGAGTAGAGCTTGTATCTTCCCACAGCAGGCATCTTGCAAAGCACTCCATATGCAGTTTCTGTTTTCTAATTCCTCAAAAGTACTTCTTTCAAGTCTCTGCTCAACTGCCACCTTATAAGGAAAGCTTCCTCTAGTCACCTTATAAAAATACCCGCCCCCCACACACACCCTGTCTCATCATCTACCACACACTATCACTCCTACCCTGCTTTATTTTCTAGAGTCCTTACCTTGAACTGACATATATTTGTTGAGTAAAAAAATCTATTACTTTATTATGTCCTCCCTTGTTAGAACACTAACTGCTTCAGGGAAGACAACTTAGTTAACTCAGTATTGAGGGTATCTGGCATGTTATAAGGGCTCAATAAATATCTGTCAAATGAATAAATGCATGAATAACCATGAGCACTAGGTATGGCCATTATTTCAGTTGTACGGATGGGAAGCCAACACTTAGGATAAGGATTTTGCGCCACATCACCCTACTGATAAAATATTGAGGCCAGGGCTCAGATCAGGTCTTGCAGAATAAAAAGCGCATCCTCTTGATTCTTGCTCTGAATGGTCCTGCTTCACATAACCATATCCTTCCCAGGCCTAACAGCTGAAGCCTCCCTAAGTGCTCAGCTTCCCAGTGGGGATGCGGACACAGAGCAGGAAGGCCACCAACCAACAGAGAGGGAAAGGCAACAACAAAATTGCAAATGTAACCCTGAAAAACTCCTGAATAAAAGGTAAATAGAGGTAAACATAAAAACAGGTGCTACTGAGGGAAAGTAGAAAAACAAAAGCTTTCAGAGTCAAGCATTCATGTGAATCCTGTCTCCGCCACTAATTATCTGTTCACTTTCTCCACCCCAGTCTCCAAGTCTATAAAGTGGGGTGATGCTTCCCTCTCCCGACCCACGGCTGTTGGCAGAAGGAAATGAGATAATGAATGTGAAGTTGCTTGCACACATTTAAGCAGAATGAATGACTCACTCAGTCACAGTATTAAAATAAGTCCAAAGCATATAGACTGGAATAAAATTCAGTTTCAGCTTTTCATCTGTTAATGCACCACATAAAAACAGTAGAGAGGAACAGTGCCGAGCATCTCAAAGAAACACATGGCCTGTCTCCAGAGCACCTAAAACTGAAGGACAGAGACTGTGGCATCCCTGGCAATGGTCTCTAATTCTATGGAAGATAGTCCAAAGTTCAGCTTATTTGCTGTTCATCAAGCTGACCAGTTGATCAGGTCAGACTAGCAGCATCCAAATATACATTTGGACGTAACTAATGAACTTCCCAAGCATTCTTAGGGAAATCTAATCACTGGTCAAATATCTAGTTGAGAAAAATCTGGAGCTAATGAGAGATCTTCAGTAAAAGTGTTGGTAGCAATCAGTACATATTCACCAGAAACTCTGCATTTGAATTTGTATTAATACAATTCTCAAAAAAAAAAACTACTAATGTTCTAACTCTAATGAGGTCTTAGAAATTTAGCTTCTCACCATTTTTCTCCAGTTGTTGATAGCAGAGTAGTAATGATCTTATGTTATGGTTGAATTGATTCAATAAACTATTTTTTCTCAGACTGTATTAGAAGCTATAAATGGCTCTCCCACCTCTAAACCAGGCTTGGGTATGCAACACATTATTAATTTTATGGGCCTCTCTTTTTAGAATCAGAATATCTGCTTGACAATCTAAAAATTCTAGTCTACCTTAAAGAAACATTGACTGACATACAACTAAAAACATGGATCTTTATTTCTCTCTTTCCCAATGCCTAGAGAAATGCAGAAACAGTTTTCCTTCTATTTGGTCAATTTGGGACCTCTGGATTATTGGTTTCAGTTTTTGTTTGTCCTCTGTTTTTGGAATGCTTTTAAGTAGGCAGCATTTAAAGTAATTGAGCTAAGTATTACAAGGAACATCTTTCTATTGCAGTTTCTCTTGTATGGAAGAAGTCCGAATACATGTGTATTAATTTAGTTAACTATCTGACCACTTTAGGAGGGGCACCAATCTGCTTTGGTATTTCTGAATTACCTAAAATTATTCTTCATCCTGAAAGCAAATCAATGACAGCATGACACAACCAGAAATTTGCCAACTGCCATTTAAAAATATTGAAATGCAACTGCAAATTCACTTTGAGAAGAAGGAAATTATAAGAATATTGTCCAGGACACCTCCTTCTGTAGGGTCGATATCTGCCAAAAAGAAAAAATCAGCTCATGTATGGATTTGGATTAAATAAGTACTAAGAATCTACATTCAAGTATCATTTTCCCCGAGAGCACTCTACAACAGAATCACAATATTTGCCATCACATAAATCTCCCTCCCAATATACAGTTTGTATACCAGGCCTAGGAAATGCCTGGCTGGGATGCTATTTCTCTTCAGTAGAGGAGACTCGGCAATTTTTTCACAGACAAGGCCGAACATTTGGAATCGGCTGTCCCGGTTTGTAGTGCTGGCTTCACCAATAGCCAGCAATGCTGCTGTCGCTTTCTGAGCATCCCCTTTTGCCTTGTAAAGTGAGACTCACGATGTTTGTCACACAGTCTCTGTTCAATAAATGTCAGTTGAATTTAAATCTTGCCTACAAAGTTGTTGAAACCACATAAATGACTTCCTGAGAAGACCATCCAAGGAGTAGATGATAACCTTCTGTAATCAGAGGTGAGGTTAGCACTGGGTATGTGCTCTGTGGGTTGGCTTATGGCTCCCAACCACTTGGTGTGTGTCCTTACACAAAGAGTTTAACCTCAGTCTCTCATATTTTCCTCATCTGCAAAATTATGCTAACAGGACTGACTCCCTAATTTTACTATGAGAAAGAAATTCACAAAATATGTACTTACAACAAAGCGAGACACATAAGGGACCAGTCAATAAAAATATGCTGCTATTAATATTTTTAATAAGAATAAAATGAAAGAAGTCCATTCATTCCTTAAATACAAATTTTAGGGTGCACTTTGTGTCCCAGATACCATCCTAGGAACTGAGGATACAAGGGTAATAAAACCAGCAAGCTCTCTGCTTTCATGAAACTATGGTGAAGAATAGATAGGATAACGCCAGAGGCAAAAATGTCAATAGTGCTCTGAAGACAATTTTTAAAAAGTCATGTGACCTGAGATTAACTGCAGAAGTGTGTGTGTGTGTTTACGTGGGAGAGAGTATGTTTGGGAGGTACTTGAAAACCTGGGTAATTTACAGAATGTCTCTCTCAGGAAGTAGGGTTTGCTCTTTGACCTAAATGATAACTAGGGAGCTGTGCACCATGCAGATGTCTGTAGCACTTCAGCACATGCTTATTCAAAATGCATTTTCAGACCTTCTACAAATCTCATTTCTGTGCATGCATACTACAAAATAGGATACCAATTTCAGTTCACGTATTTTGTTCACTTTGCTTTAACAAAAGGATTATCCACAGCTGCATGACAATCTACAGAAGGAGGCCCTTAAAATGGTGACCCCATCATGTCCTTTGGAATTAAAGGCCCTCAGCTATGAGACTTATTAAAGCTGAGAGACTGTGGACTCATCGCTGAGGGCAACCTCTGAGCCTCAGTTATTTTGCCTGTAAAACAGCCTGAAATATGATCACTTACAGAGTGATTCTACCAGCGTGCCCAGTGTGGAGGAGACCCCCGCCAAAGTGGAAATTAACTTCACTACTTGGTTAAGAGTTCTACAGCCTAGCAAGGTCACAGTAGATAAACTGCATAACTTCTCTGTGCCTCACTTTCCTAATTTGCAAGGTGAGGATGATAATTATAATAATACCCACTTTTTAGGCTTGTGTGAGAAACTGGCTGAATTGTGTAAGGCATTTTGAATGGGTCCTGGCTCGGTGAAACTCAGTAAGTGCTCATTTTTAGTATCACATGACTTTGACATCTGGCATAATAGAATACAGTCATAGACTCATAGAATGCTATCAAAGAAAGGACAGTTGACTTAGAAAACACAATAGACTAAGTTGTCTCCATGCAAATTTCACTAATGCTAAGAGCAATCACTTGAACCACGCTTGCACTTTATTTCTGGAAGTTTTAAAATATTAATCAAAGTTCTCAACATGATGATGTGTTAAGAACCCTTGCTTTGAAAAATCTTCCCCTTGCTGATGGAATGACCCAATTCCTGAATGCTGAGACCTATTAACACCACAGAGCTCTTCAATCAACACTGGCTGTATTTTATGTATCATTTGCAAATCACTCAAGTAATTTTAAAACATTATCAAATTTGTTTAAAAAAATGAAATTGAATCTTCATAGTTTAATGTTAGCAAGACATGCGAATCTTCTGCAGTCAAACAATTATAGAATAGTTAAATGAGAAAATCATCGACATGGTTTCATCCAAAGAGAGTCATCTGCTACTTTTCACAGACATTAGTAACTGATCAGGACAATTTAATCCTTGAGCCGACTCAGAGTTTGGCTTTAACACTGAGCCCTAGGAAGTCAATCCTAAGCGAACAAGCTGCAGAAGAGGACACCTAAGTGATTAGCCCTGATCTGCGTTCAGTATCTCATATTACAGCTAACTGCTGAGGAGTCCAAAGTCTTCCAAGGTGAACCTACTTTCCTGAGGCCACAGAACAGTAGACCTGGACTGACCACCTGCCTTTGCATGGTCTTGCCACAACTCCTGTTACTCACTACTAAAGGCTTGGCTGCACAGAGCTGTAGGTCCCAGAGAAATGGAATTACGACTTAAGTTCACATCCTCCTCCTTCGTCTCTGCTTGTGTAATACATGGCTCCACAGGCCTCCCACCCTCTGTTTCTTTGCTCTCTTTTCTAACTGTTTTCACTGACATAAACATCCTGTTACATTTAACCTGAAAAAGAAAGGGCCATAGCCTTAAACTCACACTCAAGAACAGGATCCTACC
Organism: Manis pentadactyla; assembly: GCF_030020395.1. Taxonomy (NCBI): domain Eukaryota; kingdom Metazoa; phylum Chordata; class Mammalia; order Pholidota; family Manidae; genus Manis; species Manis pentadactyla. Next base: position 16,961,748 of record NC_080023.1, read on the forward strand.
AGCAGCAGTGTTGAATGTAGATATCCAAGCTGATGTCCCCACCCATAACCTTGCTCTGCATCTCAATTTTCCAGGGTCTCCTTGCTCACTGGCTCCTCGCCCCCCAACCTTCCTTTCTTAATATTTCACTTCCGCAGCCCAAACTTACCCAAAGGCGGTGACTGGCATCCAGTGGTTCTGTGAGTGATGGTGAAGGTCTTCAGGGCTCTGCTGTTGCTCATAATCAAAAATGACAACACAAAAAAAATCTGGCAGCAACTGTACTATTAAAATGGAGGAAAATGCTCACAGTCCACCTACACATTAATGTTGCAAAGTATTCATAACAGAAAGAGTGGCATAAATTCAAGCTTCAATTAAATACATTTCTTTATTAAAGTAATATTCTACATTTGTTAAATAGAAAAACAATGGGATATTAGAGATTGACTTTATATTTATATATATAGACACACACACATATTGCTGGAAGCATGACAAAGTGAAAAAAGAACTAGGAGGCACAAGGTCTTAATTATTTTAATTGTTAAGTGCACCTTACAACCTTCCAACAATGTAACTTCTAAATTAAATCATGGCGGTTACTAAGATGTGATATACAGCATTTCTTAGTGTACTTTTTATATGCCCATTTGAATGAAGCTTGTGCAGTGAACAAATGGAAATAATCTAAAATTTGGAGGAAGAAAGGATGCATAATTTGTAATTGTTGAAAAGTGAATTTACTTTATAAAGCTAACAGCAAAAAAAATGGTATATTCACTCAGTAGAAAATTATACAGCATTACAATATCTCTCTTTTTTACTTTTTACAATAAGCTTATAATGAAATGTAAAACATAAAACTCTTATGTTCAAATAAAAAGTAATGGAAATTCAATATACAATATGAATATAAATTTGTAAAATAAGAACCCAAAATAAGAAAATATGCCAGAAGATAAAAAGTAAATGCTTCCTATAATGAAGCTATATATTTTTTAGTTATTTCTTGTAAATTTATCTCTTCCAAATTTGCTCCAGTGTTGGGAGAGGGAAGAGAAATGGTGCAAGTTGAAAACAAATTCATTTTTTAAAAATTACTTACTTTGCAAATTGAAAGTGACTTAAATGGCTAAATAGGAGCAGAACAGGACATTGTGGTTTACACACAACTAACTATTCATATGATGGATACTATGAAGCGATTCAAAAATAATGGTTTGAGAAAAGTATTTAATGATATAATCTTAAATGCAAAAAATAGATTATAAATCTTTATATGCAATAATCATCTGAAATGTACTGAGACACACTAACAGAAGTATATGTGCCACATAGGTAATTTTAGATTATTTTACTAACCACATGCTTAAAAGTAAATAGGAACAGGTGGAATTGATTTTAATAGTATATTTTATTTAACAAAATGTACCCAGACTATTAGTATAACAGGTAATCAATAAGAAAATTATTAGTGAGGTATTTCACATTTTTTGTACTGTCTTGGAAATGGGTATCTGTATTTTACATTACAGCACATCTTAAATTAGACCAATTATATTTTGGGTGCTCATTAGCCACCTGGACCCTTTGAGACTGAGCACCACATTAGAGTGAAGCAGAGATGATTAGAAATTGTTACCTTATTATAGGCATGCGTTTTGGGGTTTACTCAAACTCTTATCCATTTGCTCAATAAGCAGTTCTTAAATCTATATAGCTAAACAAATTTTTGAAAAAACTTTACGTTACCCTATGGCCTTTACAATTAATTGTCCATTTTATATACACTGCCCAAGGCCCAGGAAAAGTCTCCCCCAGTGTCCAGGATAGTCCTAGACTCGGTAAATCTGTGCGGGCTCCAACTTACACAATATGAACGAAAACTAATTTTGAAACACAACTGGCCACTCTTGGTCAGGTTAGTCTCAGGGAAAATCCAAGTATACTGTTCTTCAAACACATAAAATAAACAAGCAAGGACACCACTATTTTATTTTGCTCTGAAGTGTTAAAGTCCACCATAATAAATAGTTTCCCATAAGGATGGTGCCCATTGGCCAACATTTAAACATTTTATCAATGGCTGGGGCAATGAGATCCTTCCATCAATAATCAAACCCCCTCCCCAGTCATGATTCTTCTTTTTTTGAATGAATGCTCACAAAGTCTTTTTAAGAATAAAATAGGGAGGGGAAACTCAGAAGACTGGGAGGGGTGTACAGAGAGATAAGTTTTCCTGTATAGGACAGTGCTTGGTACACAGTGAATGCTTAATAATCTCCTCTAGAATGAATAATTGCTTCTAGATGCACCATTGATCTAGTTCCTTTCCTTCTCAGGATGCTCAGGAATGCATCCCCTAACAACCAGAACAGGTTCACTGGCTGACAATACCTGAATTATGGTTGAGTTCACACAAATGAGATAAGAAATATTGCCCAAATTATCTGCCTATTTCCATTACCCTCTTAAATACTGCGGTTGACTGTGCATTATAATAAGTAAAGCCCATGGCTGTGTGGTTCTCTAACATAATAGCACATGCTTATCACACACAAGGTGCTAGTGATTACAGTCCCACAAAGAGCCAAAATGGACTGCTAGGTCAGCCTAGGGTAACTAAAAAATGCACTTGGCTGTGCCCTTTCCACAGGGAAGGTTTATATTTCTTCTCTTTTTCTTTTACTGAATAAAAAGGACTGGTTTAAGTTTTGAACTCCAGCCACTGGGCATATTTCACTGGCTTCTAAAAACAGCAGTGCATTCAGGAGTACGGAGCAAAAGCCTTAGCTAGTCTTGAAGAGTAAATTCACCATTTTTTGAGTGTTTTCTGAGAGTCAGAGCATTAGTTGGCAGTGGTAGGTATAAAAAGGCTTGGCTCGGTCCCCTGAGCTGCTTAATCTTGGACGAGCTATTTCTCTTCTCTGAATCTCAGTTTTCTCAGCAAAAGGGAAGAGTGAAAACTCAAGTTACACAGTTGATTGTCCTGAGGATTAAATGACGTAAGTAGAGTGCTTTCTCTACAATAGATGCTCAATTTTTCATTTCAGCTTTGGTGCACACCTCCTTCTTCTCATTGAAAAAGGAAGGTGGCAAGGAAAGAAAAAGTCTCTGATTTATCTCAAATTGTAAAAAATTCTCAAGTTTGCTTTTTATGGCCTTCAAAAAGAACCTTGAGCCAACACACAGATTTTGGAAGCAGCCTGGGAGTTATAACAGGTTTGCTAGGAAATGACTCAAGTGCCAGGAACTCTGGATCAGAAAAAAATTTATGCAATTAGATCATTTGGTCTAAATGTGATTATACATTTTAGTAATGAACAGTATGATTACGTAGGCAAAGCTGGGATCTGGGGGAAAACAGTAAGAAGAGATTCAATTTATTAGAGGAGTTTCACAGCCCTGCAGAAGTGGAAATCACATATGTATGATAAGCAGGCATTTTCCATGATGGCTGGAGATAACAACTCAATTAGTTCAGACAATTGTGTGGAGAATAGAGAGGGTGCAGACTAGCAATTCTAGGAATGTGGCTATAATACCAGCCTGGGAGACGAACTTGGACATTCAGGAGAAGAGAAAAGAAAAGATGCTAAGGGGGCAGAGTGAGTGCCAGCCGATGAGCTAAGGTTGAAACTCGGAAGACGAACAAGAAAAGCCCAGTGAGAAAGTTCACAAACCAGTTAATCTGATTTGGACAGAAACAGAAGTAAGAGCCTTACACTCCATCATGACACTGGGGTGTTCATGTTTAGTGACTTATTTATACAGAAATGAAACACACTGTGTCATATTTGTACCCATAGTTGATGATGATTAATGATATCTGGCCAGAATCAGAATTCCAAATAAATAAGCCAAGGCCTGTGAATGCCCTGAAGATGAGAAGGCTTTTGCTCCTCACCCCTGGACTGGGTGGGCCGTGTGGCAGCCCTAGAAACCTCTGCTGCCCTTCACCGAAGGCTCTGATGAGAGGAAGACCGAGGTCTCTGCGCTGTCCTCTTTGGCCTTATCTGCCGCACCTTGTACTTCTTACGGTGATAGCCCAGGCCTCCTCTAGCCACCCAGCCTGGCTGGAAGGGAAAATGTGGAGAGCACAGGCACGGAAGGGAGGCATCTGCAGTCTGGGGTTTGCCCTGGAAGGTCAGTTCACTACACCTTTGCTCCTCCCATTAAAAGCTTTGTAGTAAAGCAGTGACTCCATGAGACCCTTACCACAGTTGTACATACTTGTGACAGAGCCTAGGTTTGCCCCAAAATTAAGGTGAGCTACTATCAGGGAATATACGCTATCACTACGACAGTCAAACGAATAAATCGTATCAACTAGAATTTAAAACGGGCATGATGTTTCCATTGCTCTTTTATTATCAAGAGAATCTAATCTTTTTTGTCTTGCTAGGTCAGTTGAGTGGCCTTACTAATAATGTAAATGAAGGCCCTCTGCTCTGGGGGAAGGCGGTACTGATGACGGTGTGAGTGTGACCGTGTGTGTGTGGGTGTCCACATGCTTGTGTTGCTTCGCAAGAGCCCTGTCACCCCCTGGTTACGCAGTGCTGGTCCCTGTGGAGAAGGCAGGCAGGCTCTGAGTGCAGGGGTGCCGAGTCAGGGTGGTGAGCCAAGCTCAGGTGGACTTGCGGTCATGGAGGAGGGCTCCTTCTTGGTCGAAGCTGACGACCCCCATGACGCAGAGACCTTAGCACTATGTGTGAGGGCAGAGAGCTGGCACCCCAGAGCCCACGCATACGGCGCTGCTGCAGGGAGCTGGTTATGAAAACACACAGTAAACACGTGGCTGTTGGACTGCAAAAGAGCCGTCTGCTACGGCGCCACCATGTGGCATAACGGTGTAATAGCACCAGAGAAGCAGGATTGCATTCTCTCCGCTCAGTTTTAAACCTGGGACTAACCTTCTGTGGGTGATAATTCTTGGACTATAAAGGAAAGCGAGGAGAAAGTGGAAGGACAGGAAATCTCAGACATTTGCCTGCTACTGGGGCAGGTGGTGGTCTTTGTAAAAATAAAAAGCGAGAGAATGTGATCATTATAGGATGCAAGGTTTATTCCAGTCATCCTGCAATAAAGCATTGTGCTTGGCACACATCAATCCCACTTAAATCTCCATAATAACCCGCAAGGTAGTTTCAGTTATGCCATTTTTCACAAAGAAAACTGAGACCCAGAGAGTTTGAATAATTTGCCCAAAAGTTGCCTTTGTTGCAAAAAGGCCAAAGGGTCTCGCATATAAGCTCATTTGCCTCCAGAATCCTGCCTGCCCTTTCCTGCTCTTCTCTCCTCCCCACGGCCTCAAAGTAAAGGTCCCAGGTTTCCCTTTACTGCCATCGCTGCTCATCTAAAGCAAACGTGCCCAATTGGTGAACCTAAAATTCTTAAGTAGCAATTACTGTTTTGCTTAGTTTCTTACAGTTTTATCAAATTTTACAAAAGCATTTTCCTTTTTGATCTTTCTACAACTTCATAAGGTAGAGATTATTCTGATGTCATTACAGGTAAGGAACAGAAAGAGAGTGAGGTACCCTGACTTGCTCTACAGTGAAAAGCTTATAAGGGGCACCACATAACATACTCATTCCAAAGTCTGGTATCCCTACACAAAAATCGTTATTCACCTCTTGGTAAACTGACCTGTGGATCTGGGAGTCAGAATGTGCAGAATTTATTGATTCACTCTTTCACTTGTATAAATAAAAATTCACGGAGTACCTACCACCTACTAGGCATTATTCTAGATCCTGAGATACAGCAATGACCAAAAAAAGACCCAGCCCTCTCGGCTGCAATCTGGTGAAAGAGAGAAAATACGCTATGGAACAATATAGTCCGAAGTTTAAAGTGTGATTTCTTTACTGTGATAAAGAACAACAAAGCCGAGAAGGTGGATAGAGACACAGTGAGGCATTCAGGGAATCTCTCTCAGCAGAATGACACCTGAGAAAAGGTGAGGAGGGGGATCAGGGAGAAGACCCCACCCCATGTACCATAGCTCTAGAAGGGCATGTACTTCAGGATGGAGAGACGAGGCCCATGTGACTGGAGCTAGTGAAGAGACGACACTGGAGCAGAGGACAGGGCTTCACACGACCAGCTGGGAATGCTGGATTCGTATTCCTAGAATGATGGGAAGCCACAGGAGGGTTTGGAGCTGAGGGCAGCAGAGCTGATGTACATTTTAAAGGATGGCCCCTTGGCTACGTGAGGATGTGAGGAGAGCAGTGGGGTGGAGAGGCAGTGACGCCAGAGAGAAGTCAGGGAGATGAGTTAGGAAGCAGATGTAGCAGTTCAGGTTGGGGAAGTTGATGGCTCAGATAGAGTGGTAACTACAGCTTGGCAATACTTGTAAATTCTGTGACCCTGAGTTTAATGAACCTCCTTGATCTGTTTATTTTTTATTTCAAAATACAGTTACTAAAACCTCACAAGCTTGGAATGAGAGTAAACTTACAAAATAAAATGATATATCCTGAAGTCTATGAAACATCCATCATTGTTTTCCCCTGACCTAAAGAAAATGTATACAGTAGGAACTTAATAAACACAGAATTTGGTTCAGAAATTGATTTGAAATATACTCATGATTTGCTGGAAGCAAACACCATTTGTTCTAAGTACCAAAACAAGTAAACTGATCATGCACTTACCTATTCTTTTATACAAAGCTCTCAGTTTTGGTCAAGGACATTGAAAGTGGTCTTTGGGAAAGACAGAACCTCCAAAAATTTGCTTTTGTTCTACACATCACTCCTTAAAGGGAAACAGAGAGAGGATACCATGCAAGAAGTCAGTCTCACCTACACCACCAATTACTACTTAGAAATCTCCAAGCATGGGAACTTGGGGTGCCCTCATCATAAGCACATAACACTGACTGAATTAGAAATGGGATATAAAATAAGTAATACTGAAGTATGTGTACATTTTTATACACACAAAGAAAGGTTTAAAGAAAAACAATTGTTATGAGCTAACTTTTATGATTTGAGATGAAAAAGAATACATAAATACAATAATTTGACTGTTAGGCATACTTAGACAGGTTCAGAGACCTAAGATTCTGAATCTGGCTTTCATTTGTAACACAAAACAATTGATTCATGTTGATGAGTAATGATAATACAATAACATGTAAGCATGTAAAACATAGATTCTGTCCTCCCTCTGAATAGCATAGAAATTCGTCCAAGGGTGATTTAACTCTTTTGATCTCTAAATACATTCATATTTAAATGTAAATTCTGTCTTCAGTACACGAATGATTACAAAATAGAAAATTGTGTTCTGTTTATAATTCTGCTTATCTAGGAAAAAGGAAAAATACTTTACTCCCAAGTCCTGCCATTTATAAAACACTTCTTATTTGCTACTGCCCCCTGCTGGTAATCTACTTTTATAAATGTGAAATCTTTACACGTGCAGGTTTTAGGGAAAAGTTTTTAGCATATTTGAATATCCATTATTACATAACATTATTTCTCACTATAAAATGCACATATAGTCATTAAAATAAAGAAAACACAAATAGTGAAGTATTAATGCCTGCATTCTATCTCCTAGAGATAACCTCTGACATATAGTCTTCGAAAACATACAATTGCCATCTTATGCTAAGATACGCTGTCAAAATTAAGGTCTCTTAATACTCTTATAGTAACTACATTACACTTGATGATATATCATTTTACTTTTGAATATTGTGTCTCTTCAATTTTCTTTGTCTACATATTATGCATATGTGTATATACATGTGTACGTATACATATATACGTATAGCAAAATGCTCACTTAAAAAATTGATATTTTTATATAAAAGATTACTAGAAATACATAGTCCTTAGTCAAAGAGTCTCAAAATGTGAAGGCTTTCAATACATATGGCCAAGTTCATCTCCAGAAGTCTATACCAATTCACACTTCTATGAAAGTGATACTCTCCACATTCTCTTCAACACTTCCTTGTATATACCTTAAAAAGCTCCTCCAATAGTATCATGATGGAATTTGGGATACTGTTATTCTTTTATATTTATTTAATTAGCAGCGAACATTTTCTTCTCATGTGCAGGCCACTTCTATTTCTGCAACTCTAAAGTGCCTTAGGCTTCTATGCCAGGTTTTCTATTTTAGTGTTTGTATCGCAATAAAAAGGAAATTAACAAAATTAACTCTTTCTCATATGTGTCTCAAATATTTCCTTTGTCATATATTATTTCTTTTTATCCATGGAGTTTTTATAATATGTAGACATTATTCATCTTGACTTAGTCAATATATTCAGTCTTCTCCATGTTTTTTATCCCTGCAGCTTTATGCTTAGAAATTACTTCCCTGAACTTGGAATTAGTCATTATTTGACTTTGAAAAAAATTGTCCATGTTTCCTTTCCTATGCCAGATTTGATCTAGGTGGTTTTCTTATCAAAGCTCATGAAGTTACCTGGCAGAAGAGGGAAGGTTAACCTATAAATCATCACCACATCATGTCACCTGTCTTTTCTGCACGTGCATGAATTATGACACTGACATGAAAAATACCTGGAGGACGTTATAACGGATCTCTTGTTACTAATGGTGTAGCTTTGTTCCATAGCACGACCATAACTTTCGATAAAAAATTAAGGCACAATATAAAAATAATAAGATTTTTGAAGAGCTAAACTAATATGATCCCCATGTCTTCTAATGTAATAACACTAATGTATGCATATATTATTATTAAATGTAATAGCATTAATAATATCAACGAAATTTGAGTTCTCACTCTGTGCCTGTTGCTCTGTAGTCAGGTTACTTCTGGGAAAATACCAGCCCAGTCACTTACTGGCTGGGTGACCTTGGGCTAATTCCTTAACTCCCTGTGACTTAGTTTTCTGATCTATAAAATGGGGAAGGTACCCATTACCTTCAATAGCACCCACCTCATAAATAGCTGTGAGGACTAAAAGTATGTGTGTTTGCATATATTGTGTGTGTGTCTAGTGTCTAGGTCAGACACTAGAACCTGCTGTTATTATACAACTGATGCTTCTTCTTATTACCTGTCCCATTAATTTTTGTACAAAAAAGATTTCTACCATGATGAAAAACAAAGCATTTCATTCCCCAGAAATATACTTAGATGTGTATTAATATTCTGTTTTCACGTTTACATTTGTGGTCATTTTAAGGGTATTACAAACTTGAAGCAGTGAGATGAAGTGTAATACAAATCTAGGGTCACAAAACACAGCAAACAAGGATAGTAATTCTATTAGCATTTGAAAAGTATAAAAACACTTCTGAGCACACATCTTCCTGCTAAAGTAAAGCCTGAAGTTATATAGAGAATTGTAAAAAATGAAAGAATATTATTGAAAAGTGGAGTCTGCAAGAAAGGGCATAGCACAGTTGCTGGAAGACATCATGACTTCGAAAAGGAACTCAGATGCTTAGTAAATATTATGCAAACAAAGCTGAGGTTCTGGTTCAGATAGTGGATCAAACTTACACATTCCCTCTACAAATAATCACTACAATGAAAACATAAAGTTGTATAATGGCATACCCAGAGAATGACATAAGACCGGAGAGGGGAATAAAATTTGGGAAGCTGGAAAATATGAGGGTGTGTGAAATCTGATTTTTGTCACTTGAGAAAAAAAAAAGAATCTTAAGCAAACAGTGCAAAGAGTGACATGATTCTCCTGTTCAGCTCTCAAAGGGCTTAATGATTCCCCACCCCACCTGGAAGTGGAATAAAAAGGGACTAAAAAGAATAAGTGGGACATCCCCTGAGATCCTCCTACAACTTGTGACAGTTGGGAAGCCCACCAGCTCTACCACCCTCATATGCCAAGACTGGTACCTCCATTTCTTGGACCAGGTGAAATCGAAGGCTTCAGGACTAGATGAGACAACATGTATTTGAGGTGAAGGCACCATGCTAGATACAGGAGAGATTCAGAGGAAGTGTGTATGCTGAATATTGGGACTGCCCAAGCCTCTCTACCAGCTACCCACATGAATCTCAGTTCACAGAAGGCTGGCAGCCAACCTAATCATTTGCAGGCATAAGACTGGAAGATGCTTTGCTCAGAAATACACCATTCTGTCTCAGTTTCCCCAGACTGCTATGCCATCTTACCATACCCCACGGGGATTTAAACAACAGAAATTTAGTCTCACAGTTCTGGACTCCAGAAGTCCAAAATCAAGAAGTCAGTGGGATTGACTTCTTCAGGAGGCTCTCTCCTAGCTGCTAGCAGATATTCACAATCTTTGGCATTCCTGGCTTGTGCTTGTTCTCCAATCTCTGTCTCCATCTTTACATGACCTTTTCCTCTGTGTGTGTCTCCAAGTCTTCTCCTTTTCTGTGTCTTATTAGGCCCAGTTTAATTTGATATGATCTCATCTCTATCTTAACCTTAAATACAAGTGTAAAGACCTTCGTTCCAAATAAAGTAATATTCTGAGGTTCCAGGTGTATATTAATTTTGAGGAGACAATATTAAACCCACAGAATACCCTCAAGAGAAAAGACCAAAATAAAGCTACTGGGGTTCCCCCAATTAAATAACACACCCATACTTCCCTACCATGAAACCTAGAGTCATCAATTTTCTCCTCTCCCTCCCTAAAAGTCAGAACTTCTAATTTGTTACTTAGTGACTCACTCTTAAAAGTAGCAATCTTTTAAATAGAAATTATGCAGAGATGAAAGCTAAACAATAGTTATGAATAAGAGAAAACATTATAGTTTGAAACAAGAATATTATATTATAAAAAAAGGATAATTAAAAGATAAAACTCAATTAAAATTATTACTATGAAAGTGGAAGGAAGAGAAGGGATTAAAGACAGCAGTGTGAGAGGTGAGACAGAGGATTCCTCCTAAAACCGCATATAATATGAAAATATAATTAATACGAGTAATCCTGAAAGAGCACCAGGAAAGAGTACTGCGACAGACTGCACACACCTGGAGAAAAGAGCAGACCTCACGGAACAGGGTAACATACCGAAGCTGTGGCCCGGCGGGACCCAAGCCCCTCCCCCACCCCAGCTCACCGGGGGGAGGAAGAGAAACAGAGCAAGGAGGGAGTGGAAGGCCTGGGACTGCTGAATACATAACTCCGGAGATCTTCTCTGGGAGCACAAACCTACATTTCATGGTGTTTTCCTGATACTCTCATGATTATGGGGTTGGAAAGCTAAGACAGGCAGAATTCCTGGGGAGACTGAGATTCCAGCCACTTGTGGAAAGCAGGGATCCATATCTGGCTGCTCTGGGACAAAAGCTTATACCTGTGTGCTCGGCCCACTGGTTCAGGCAGTGGAGACAGGCACAGCAGCTGGGAAGGAGGTAACAGCTCTATCCTCCCCCCAGGCACCAGTACCGCTCCCCTGCGACCCCCGACATTGCTTCAGGGGCTGAGCAACTCCAGAGAGTAGAGCTTCTGGACACTAGAGGGCGCCATATACAAACATGAAACACCAAAAGAACCTGGTCCACAGTCAAATTAATCTAACCCCTGAGAAAGATGACAAGGACTTCATGACTCTTCCTGAAAGGGAGATCAAAATAAAAATCATTAATATGCTAATGAAGGTATGGAAAGATATTCAAGACCTCAGGAATGAATTCCGGTTGGAGATCCAATTGTTGAAGAGCACAATGGAGAGTATTAAAAGCAGATTGGATATGGTGGAGGAGACGATAAATAAAATTGAAACTAGAGAAGAGGAATACAAAGAAGCTGAGATACAGAGAGAAAAAAGGATCTCTAAGAGTGAAAGAATATTGAGAGAACTGTGTGACCAATGAAAACGGAACAATATTCACATTATAGGGGTACCACAAGAAGAAGAGAGAGAGAATGGGATAGAAAGTGTCATTGAGGAGGTAATTGCTGAAAACTTACCAATCTCGGGAAGGAGATAGTCTCTCAGGCCATGGAGATCTACAGATCTCCCAACACAAGGGACCCAAGGAAGACAACACCAAGACACATACTAATTAAAATGGCAAAGATCAAGGATAAGGACAGACTGTTAAAAGAAGCCAGAGAGAGAAATAAGATCACATACAAAGGAAAGCCCATCAGGATAACATCAGACTTCTCAGAAGAAACCTTACAGGCCAGAAGGGACTGACATAATGTATTTAATGCCATGAAGCAGAAGGGCCTAGAACCAAGATTACTTTATCTGGCAAGAATATCATTTAAATTTGAAGCAGGGATTAAACACTTTCCAGATAAGCAAAAGGTGAGAGAGTTTACCTCCCACAAACCATCTCTACAGTCTATTTTGGAGGGACTGCTATAGATGGAAGTGTTCCTAAGGTTGAATAGCTGTCACCAGAGGTAATAAAACCACAGTAAAGAAAGTAGAACAGCTAATTACTAAGCAAATGCAAAATTAAAATAACTATCCCCAAAGTCAATCAAGGGATAGAAAAAGAGTACAGAATATGATACCTAAAATATTAAAAATGGAGTAGGAAGAAAAAGAAAGAGAAAAAGAAAAGAACCCTTAGATTGTGTTTGTAATAGCATATTAAGTGAGTTAAGTTAGACTCTTAGATAGTAAGGAAGTTAACCTTGAACCTTTGGTAACCACAAATCTAAAGTCTGCAATGGCAATAAGTACATACCTATCGATAATCACCCTAAATGTAAATGGACTGAATGCACCAATCAAAAGACATAGAGTCACTGAATGGATAAAAAAAGAAGACCCACGTATATGCTGCCTAAGACATACCCTAAGACATACACAAACTAAAAGTGAAGGGATGGAAAAAGACATTTCATGCAACTAATAGAGAGAAAAAAGCAGGTGTTGCAGTACTTGTATCAGACAAAATAGACTTCAAAACAAATAAAGTCACAAGAGACAAAGAAGGATATTACATAATGATAAAGGGGTCAATCCAATAAGAAGATACAACCATTATAAATATCTATGCACCCAACACAGGAGCACCTACATATGTGAAACAAATACTAACTGAATTAAAAGGGGAAATAGAATGCAAAGCATTCATTGTAGGAGACTTCAACACTCCACTCACTCTGAAGGACAGATCAACAAGACAGAAAATAAATAAGAACACAGAGGCACTGAACAACACATTAGAACAGATGGACATAACAGACATCTACAGAATTCTACATCCAAAAGCAGCAGAATACACATTCTTCTCAAGTGCACATGGAACATTTTCAAGAATAGATCATATACTAGGCCACAAAAAAAGCCTCAGTAAACTGAAAAAGATTGAATTTGTACCAAACAGTTTCTCAGACCACAAAGGTATGAAACTAGAAATAAATTACGCAGAGAAAATGAAAAATCACACAAACACATGGAGGCTTCACAACATGCTCCTAAATAACCAATGGATCAATGATCAAATAAAAACAGAGATCAAGCAATATATGGAGACAAATGACAACAATAATTCAACACCACAAAACCTGTGGGATGCAGCCAAGACAGTGCTAAGAGGAAAGTATATTGCAATACAGGCCTACCTCAGGAAAGAAGAACAATCCCATATGAACACTAAACTCAAAATTAATGAAACTAGAAAAAGAAGAACAACTGAGGTCCAAAGTCAGTAGAAGGTGGGACATAAAAAAGATTAGAGCAGAAATAAATAAAAGAGAATAAAACAATAGAAAGAATCAATGAAAGCAAGAGCTAGTTCTTTGAGAAAATAAACAAAATAAACTCCTAGCCAGACTTTTCAAGAAAAAAAGAGAGTCTAGACACATAAACAGAAACAGAAATGAGAAAGGAAAAATTACTACGGACACCACAGAAATACAAAGAATTATTAGAGAATACTATGAAAAATTATATGGTAACAAACTGGATAACCTGGAAGAAATGGACAACTTTCTAGATAAATACAACCATCCAAGGCTGACCCAGGAAGAAACAGAAAATCTGAACAGACCAATTACCAGCAATGAAATTGAACTGGTAATCAAAAACTACCTAAGAACAAAACCCCTGGACCACATGGATTCACCACTGAATTTTATCAAACATTTAGTGAAGACCTAATACCCATCCTCCTTAAAGTTTTCCAAAGAGTAGAAGAAGAGGGAATATTTCCAAACTCATTCTATGAGGCCAGAATCACTCTAATACCAAAACCAGGCAAAGACACCACAAAAAAAGAAAATTACAGACCAATATCCCTGATGAACATAGATGCAAAAATACTCAACAAAATATTAGCAAACCAAATTCAAAAATACATCAAAAAGATCTTCCATCATGATCAAGTAGGATTTATGCCAGGGATGCAAGGATGTTACAACATTCGAAAATCCATCAACATCATCCACCAAATCATCAAAAAGAAGGACATAAACCACATGATCATCTCCATAGATGCTGAAAAATCATTTGACAAAATTCAACATCCATTCATGATAAAAACTCTCAAAATGGGTATAGAGGGCAAACACCTCAGCACAATAAAGGCCATATATGAAAAACCCACAGCCAACATCATACTTAACAGCGGACAGCTGAAAGCTTTTCCTTTAAGATCGGGAACAAGACAAGGATGCTCACTCTCCCCACTCCTATTCAACGTAGTACTGGAGGTCCTAGCCACAGCAATCAGACAACACAAAGAAATAAAAGGCATCCAGATTGGCAAGGAAGAAGTTAAACTGTCCCTGTTTGCAGATGACATGATATTATACATAAAAAACCCTAAAGAATCCACTCCAAAACTACTAAATCTGATATCTGAATTCAGCAGTGTTGCAGGATACAAAATTAATACACAGAAATCTGTGGCATTCCTTTACACTAACAATGAACTAGCAGAGACAGAAATCAGGAAAACAATTTCATTCACAGTCGTATTGAAAAGAACAAAATACCTAGGAATAAACCTAACCAAGGAAGTGAAATACCTATACCCTGAAAACTACAAGACACTCTTACGAGAAATTAAAGGAGATACCAATAAATGGAAACACATCCCATGCTCATGGATAGGAAGAATTAATATTGTCAAAATGGCCATCCTGCCTAAAGCAATCTATAGATTCAATGCAATTCCTATCAAAATACCAACAGCATTCTTCAATGAACTAGAGAAAATCATCCTAAAATTCATATGGAACCACAAAAGACCTCAAAAGCCAAAGCAATTCTGAGAAGGAAGAATAAAGCTGGGGGCATTATGCTCCCCAACTTCAAGCTCTACTACAAAGCCACAGTAATCAAGACAATTTGGTACTGGCACAAGAACAGAACCATAGACCAATGGAACAGACTAGAGAGCCCTGATATAAACCCAACCATATATGGTCAATTAATATATGGTCAATTAATATAGGGTAAAGGAGCCATGGATATACAATGGGGAAATGACAGCCTCTACAACAACTGGTGTTGGCAAAACTGGACAGCTACATGCAAAAGAATGAAACTGGATTATTGTTTAACCCCATACACAAAACTAAACTCAAAATGGATTAAAGACTTGAATGTAAGTCATGAAACCATAAAACTCTTAGAAGACAACATAGGCAAACATTTCCTGAATATAAGCATGAGCAACTTCTTCCTGAACACATCTCCTTGAGCAAGAGAAACAAAAGCAAAAATGAACTCATGGGACTGCATCAAACTAAAAAGTTTCTGTATGGCAAAGGATACCATCAACAGAACAAAAAGGCATCCTACAGTATGGGCAAATATATTTGTAAATGACATATCTGACAAGGGGTTAACATCCAAAATATATAAAGAACTCACACACCTCAACATCCAAAAAGCAAATAACCCAATTAACAAATGGGCAGAGGATATGAAGAGACAGTTCTCCAAAGAAGGAATTCAGATGGCCAACAGACACATGAAAAGATGCTCCACATCACTAATTATCAGGGAAATGCAAATAAAAACCACAATGAGATATCACCTCACACCAGTAAGGATGGCCAGCATTGAAAAGACTAAGAACAACAAATGTTGGCAAGGATACAGAGAAAGGGAAACCCTCCTACACTGCTGGTGGGAATGTAAACTAGTTCAACCATTGTGGAAAGCAATATGGAGGTTCCTCAAAAAACTAAAAATAGAAATAACATTTGACCTGGGAATCCCACTCCTTGGAATTTGCCCAAAGAATACAACTCAGATTCAAAAAGACATATGCACCCCTATGTTTATCGCAGCATTTTTTACAATAGCCAAGACATGGAAGCAACCTAAGTGTCCATCAGTAGATGAATGGATAAAGAAGATGTGGTACATATACACAATGGAATACTATTCAGCCATAAGAAAGAAACAAATCCTACCATTTGCAACAACATGGATGGAGCTGGAGGACATTATGCTCAGTGAAATAAGCCAGGTGGAGAAAAACAAATACAAAATAATTTCCCTCATTTGTGGAGTATAACAATGAAGCAAAACTGTAGGAACAAAATAGCAGCAGACTCAGAGACTCCAAGAATGAACTAGTGGTTACCAAAGGGGAGGGTTGTGGGAGGGCAGGTGGGGAGGGAGGGAGAAGGGGATTGAGGGGTATTATATTTAGTACACATGGTGTGGGGGGTCATGGGGAGAACAGTGTAGCACAGAGAAGGGAAATAGGGGATCTGTGGCATCTTACTACACTGATGGACAGTGACTGCATTGGGGTTTGGGTGGGGACTTGATAATATGGGTAAATATAGTAACCACGTTGTTTTTTCATGTGAAACCTTCATAAGAGTGTATATCAATCATACCTTAATAAAAAATTTAAAACAAACAAACAAGAAAAAAAGAAAGTGGAAGCTTTGGAAGACAGAATTGAAGTAATATCTTAGAAAATCCAGCACAAAGTGTTGGAGAATAGGATACAAAGAAAGATTAAAGGACCAGACCAAGAGAAAAAATATTTGAGTAATAGGAGTTCCAAAAAATAAAACAAGGAAAAAAGAGGGAAGTAAATAACTAAAGAAATAATGCAATATAATTTCCCAAGAATAAAGAATATGAATTTCTAGATTGAAAGCATACCAAATGTACACAAAATGGATGAAATTAGACCTCTACTGAGGAACACTATGATGAAATGTTAAAACACAGGAAATAAAAGATCCTCAGACAGGGAGGAAATGTTATTAAATACAAGGAGCCAAGAAACCAAATACCAAGGGACTTCATTGAAACTAGAAAATGGACTTGTAGGACTGTAACCAAATATCTAATATTTATGTCATCAAGATCCCAGCAGGAGAGGAGACATAAGACAGGACTAAACAAGCATTTGAAGAAATAATGGCTGAAAACTTCCTAAATTTGGCCAAAGATATAAGCCTTACAGATTCAAGAAGTCAAGTGAATGCCACACAGGAGAATCCCAAAGTCCCCATCAAGAAATACTATAATTGAACTTCTGAAAACTAAAGATAAAGAACAAAAAAATCTTTAAAAAGCAAGAAAAGATGGCTTACCTATGGGGGCGGAAATAATTCAAATGGCAGTAGATTTCTCATTAGAATCCATAGCAACCAGAGGAAGTGGAACAGTATTTTTTTCAAATGTTAGAAGTAAAGAACTGGCAATCCAGAATTCTGTATTTAGAAAAAATATAGTATTATTTGGAAACAGAGGAGGAATCGAGACTATATTAGTTTCCTAAGGTTGCCATAACAAATTACTACAAACTTGGTCACTTAAAACAACAAAAATGTGTTCTCTCACAGTTCTAGAGGTGAAAAGTCTGAAATGAAGGTGGTGACTTGTCCATGCACACTCCAGAGTCTCTAGACGGAATCCTTCCTTGCCTTTCCAGTTTCTAGTAACCCCAGACCATTCCTCAGCTTGTGGAAGCACAATTCCAATCTACACTTTTGTCCTTTCCCTGTGTGTCTGAGTCTGTAGCTTTTCTTATAAAGACAGCAGGCATATTTCATTAAGGGCCCATCCTACTCCAGGACGACCTCATCTTAACTAGTCATATCAGCAATGACCCTATCTCCGCATAAGATCACATTCTGAAGTATTAGGAGTTAGAATTTCAGCGTATCTCTTAAGGATACCCAGTTTGACCTGTAGGAAAGATATTACACTCAGATGACGAAATGAAGAGTATCTACCACCAGAAGACCTTCCCTAAAAGAATAACTAAAGAAAGTTATTTAAGCAGAAAGGAAATGAAGATCAAAAGAATTTTAGAATGTCAGGAAGACAATGGAAAGAGTAAAAATATAGGTAAATAAAATAGACGTTTCTTCTCCATTTGAATTTTTTAGTCATTTGATGGCTGAAACAAAATTTATTGGCTGAAATTATTTTCAACATATACACAGGGAATATTTAAGTCAATTACAGGCAGTATAGAAATGATGTAGAGTAAAAGAGTTTAAAGAGAAGTAAGGTTTTTACTCTTTACTCAAACTGGGAAAATGTTGACAACAGTAGATATGATCAAGTAACACATATGTAATATAATAGCTAGAGTAACCACTCAAAAAGGTCTAGAAAATATGAACAGAAAAATACTATATATAAATCAAAATAGAATTCCAAAAAATGTTCAGGTAACTCAAAGGAAGACAGGAAAATACAGAGTAATAAAAAATAAAGAGTCAAAGAGAAAACAAACAGAAAATGGCAAACTTAAGTCTGACTGTACTAGTAATTACATTAAATATAAATGGTCTGTAAACACCAAGTAAAATCAGAAATTGGTAGAGTGAATTAAAATAGCATGTCCCAACTATATGCTGTCTATAAGAAACTCACTTCCATGTTGTAAACAGACTGAAAGTTAAAGCATGAAAACAGATATACCATGAGGACAATAATTAAAAGAAAGTGGGAGTAGTTAGATTAATGTAAGAAACTAATCATATACTTACCAAATGACCCAGTAATCACACTCCTAGGCATTCATAACCAGATAAATGAAATTTTATGCACACAATTGTTCACAGTAGCTTTATTTTGTAAGGGTCAAAACTTGGAAAAAACCATAATAGTGAAAATGGTGAACATAAAATTGCTGAATAATTAAACTGAGGTATGTCTCTGTCGTGGAACACATTCAACAATCAAAAAAACAAACTATTGATATAAGCAGCAAGTTGGATGGGGCTCAAGGGCATTTTGCCCATCATAAAAAAAATCTCAAATGCTGCATGATTACACTTGTATAATATTCTCAAAATGACAAAATTATAGAGATGGATGACAAATTAGTGGTTGTCAAGAGTAAGGGATGGTGGAAGAGAGGGAGTGAAATTAAAAATGTAGCACTAGGGGGAGGAGCAGAAGATGGCGGCGTGAGTAGAGCAGCGGAAATCTCCTCCCAAAACCACATATATCTATGAAAATATAACAAAGACGACTCTTCCTAGAATAAAGACCAGAGGACACAGGACAATATCCAGACCACATCCGCACCTGAGAGAACCCAGCGCCTCGTGAAGGGGGTAAGATACAAGCACCGGCCTGGCGGGAGCCGAGTGTCCATCCCCCCAACTCCCGGCGGGAGAAGAATAGGCAGAGCGGGAGGGAGACGGAGCCCAGGACTGCCGAGCACCCAGCCCCAGCCATCCGGGCCAGAGTGCAGGGCCCTCGATACTGGGAAAACAGGGCAGCAAGAACAGTGAGCAGGCACTGGAGGCTGGGCGACAGAGGACATAAGAAAAGCGCGCGACCATTTTTTTTTTTGTCTTTTTTGCTGTTTTGTTTTGGCGAGCGCCTTTTGGAAGTCTTAAAGGGATAGGGACCCCAATACTAGGGAAACAGGGCAGAAAGACTGGTGAGCAGATGCCTGAGGCTGGTGCCGGAGAATAAAGAAAAACAAGCGGCCACATTTTTTTCTTTTTTTAAATAAAAAAAAAAAATTTTTTTTTTTAATTTAAATTTTTTTTTTTTTTTGTGGTCGTTGTTTTGTTTTGGCGGGTGCTTTTGGGAAGTCTTAAAGGGGCACGGTGGGGCACTTAATCCACAGGTAGGGAATCCGGGGATCTCTGGGCACCCTAACCCCTGGGCTGCAGGGAGCAGGGAGGCCCCTTACAGAGATAAATAGCCTCCCAGCAGCTCCCCCTCCAACGTGACTCCACCACTTTGGAGCAGGAGCCTGAGCCAAGCCACGCCCACAGCAACAGCAGAGATTAACTCCATAGCAGCCGGGCAGGAAGCAGAAACCCTATCTGCGCGCAGCTGCCCAGCACAAGCCACTAGAGGTCGCTGTTCTCCCAGGAGAGGAGGGCCAAAAACCAACAAGAAAGGAAGTTCTTCCAGCCGTCACTCGTCCCAGCTCTGCAAACTATTCCTATCACCATGAAAAGGCAAAGCTACAGGCAGACAAAGATCACACAGACAACACCAGAGAAGGAGACAGACCTAACCAGTCTTCCTGAAAAAGAATTCAAAATAAGAATCATAAACATGCTGACAGAGATGCAGAGAAATATGCAAGAGAAATGGGATGAAGTCCGGAAGGAGATCACAGATGCCAGAAAGGAGATCGCAGAAATGAAACAAACTCTGGAAGGGTTTATAAGCAGAATGGATAGAATGCAAGAGGCCATTGATGGAATTGAAATCAGAGAACAGGAACGCATAGAAGCTGACAGAGAGAGAGACAAAAGGATCTCCAGGAATGAAACAATATTAAGAGAACTGTGTGACCAATCCAAAAGGAACAATATCCGTATTATAGGGGTCCCAGAAGAAGAAGAGAGAGGCAAAGAGATGGAAAGTATCTTAGAAGAAATAATTGCTGAAAACTTCCCCACACTGGGGGAGGAAGTAATCGAACAGAACACGGAAATACACAGAACCCCCAACAGAAAGGATCCAAGAAGGGCAACACCAAGACACATAATAATTAAAATGGCAAAGATCAAGGACAAGGAAAGAGTGTTAAAGGCAGCTAGAGAGAAAAAGGTCACCTATAAAGGAAAACCCATCAGGCTAACGTCAGATTTCTCAACAGAAACCCTACAGGCCAGAAGAGAATGGCATGATATATTTAATACAATGAAACAGAAGGGCCTTGAACCAAGGATACTGTATCCAGCACGACTATCATTCAAATATGACGGTGGGATTAAACAATTCCCAGACAAACAAAAGCTGAGGGAATTTGCTTTCCACAAACCACCTCTACAGAACATCTTACAGGGACTGCTCTAGCTGGGAGCACTCCTAGAAAGAGCACAGCACAAAACACCCAACATATGAAGAATCGAGGAGGAGGAACAAGAAGGGAGAGAAGAAAAGAATCTCCAGACAGTGTATATAACAGCTCAATAAGCGAGCTAAGTTAGGCAGTAAGATACTAAAGAGGCTAACCTTGAACCTTTGGTAACCACGAATTTAAAGCCTGCAATGGCAGTAAGTACATATCTTTCAATAGTCACCCTAAATGTTAATGGGTTGAATGCACCAATCAAAAGACACAGAGTAACAGAATGGATAAAAAAGCAAGACCCATCTATATGCTGCTTACAAGAAACTCACCTCAAACCCAAAGACATGTACAGACTAAAAGTCAAGGGATGGAAAAACATATTTCAAGCAAACAACAGTGAGAAGAAAGCAGGGGTTGCAGTACTAATATCAGACAAAATAGACTTCAAAACAAAGAAAGTAACAAGAGATAAAGAAGGACACTACATAATGATAAAGGGCTCAGTCAAACAAGAGGATATAACCATTCTAAATATATATGCACCCAACACAGGAGCACCAGCATAAGTGAAACAAATACTAATAGAACTAAAGGGGGATATAGACTGCAATGCATTCATTCTAGGAGACTTCAACACACCACTCACCCCAAAGGATAGATCCACTGGGCAGAAAATAAGTAAGGACACGGAAGCACTGAACAACACAGTAGAGCAGATGGACCTAATAGACATCTATAGAACTCTACATCCAAAAGCAGCGGGATATACATTCTTCTCAAGTGCACATGGAACATTCTCCAGAATAGACCACATACTAGGCCACAAAAAGAGCCTCAGAAAATTCCAAAAGATTGAAATCCTACCAACCAACTTTTCAGACCACAAAGGCATAAAACTAGAAATAAACTGTACAAAGAAAGCAAAGAGGCTCACAAACACATGGAGGCTTAACAACACGCTCCTAAATAATCAATGGATCAATGACCAAATCAAAATGGAGATCCAGCAATATATGGAAACAAATGACAACAACAACACTAAGCCCCAACTTCTGTGGGACGCAGCAAAAGCAGTCTTAAGAGGAAAGTATATAGCAATCCAAGCATATTTAAAAAAGGAAGAGCAATCCCAAATGAATGGTCTAATGTCACAATTATCAAAATTGGAAAAAGAAGAACAGATGAGGCCTAAGGTCAGCAGAAGGAGGGACATAATAAAGATCAGAGAAGAAATAAACAAAACTGAGAAGACTAAAACAATAGAAAAAATCAATGAAACCAAGAGCTAGTTCTTTGAGAAAATAAACAAAATAGATATGCCTCTAACCAGACTTATTAAGAGGAAAAGAGAGTCAACACAAATCAACAGTATCAGAAACAAGAAAGGAAAAATCACGACGGACCCCGCAGAAATACAAAGAATTATTAGAGACTACTATGAAAACCTATATGCTAACAAGCTGGGAAACCTAGGAGAAATGGACAACTTCCTAGAAAAATACAACCTTCCAAGACTGACCCAGAAAGAAATAGAAAATCTAAACAGACCAATTACCAGCAACGAAATTGAAGCGGTAATCAAAAAACTACCAAAGAACAAAACCCCCGGGCCAGAAGGATTTACCTTGGAATTTTATCAGACATACAGGGAAGACATAATACCCATTCTCCTTAAAGTTTTCCAAAAAATAGAGGACGAGGGGATACTCCCAAACTCATTCTATGCAGCTAACATCACCCTAATACCAAAACCAGGCAAAGACCCCACCAAAAAAGAAAACTACAGACCAATATACCTGATGAACGTAGATGCAAAAATACTCAACAAAATATTAGCAAACCAATTTCAAAAATACATCAAAAGGATCATACACCATGACCAAGTGGGATACATCCCAGGGATGCAAGGACGGTACAACATTCCAAAGTCCATCAACATCATCCACCACATCAACAAAAAGAAAGACAAAAACCACATGATCATCTCCATAGATGCTGAAAAAGCATTTGACAAAGTTCAACATCCATTCATGATAAAAACTCTCAGCAAAATGGGAATAGAGGGAAAGTACCTCAACATAATAAAGGCCATCTATGATAAACCCACAGCCAACATTATATTGAACAGCGAGAAGCTGAAAACATTTCCTCTGAGATCGGGAACTAGAAAGGGATGCCCACTCTCCCCACTGTTATTTAACATAGTACTGGAGGTCCTAGCCACGGCAATCAGACGGAACAAAAAAATACAAGGAATCCAGATTGGTAGTAAATAAGTTAAACTGTCACTATTTGCAGATGACATGATACTGTACATAAAAAACCCTAAAGACTCCACCCCAAAACTACTAGAACTGATATCGGAATACAGCAAAGTTGCAGGATACAAAATCAACACACAGAAATCTGTGGCTTTCCTATACACTAATAATGAACCAACAGAAAGAGAAATCAGGAAAACAACTCCATTCACAACTGCATCAAAAAAGAAAAAACCTAGGAATAAACCTAACCAAAGAAGTGAAAGACTTGTACTCTAAAAACTACAAGTCATTCTTAAGAGAAATTAAAGGGGACACTAACAGATGGAAAGTCATCCCATGCTTGTGGCTAGGAAGAATTAATATCGTCAAAATGGCCATCCTGCCCAAAGCAATGTACAGATTTGATGCAATCCCTATGAAACTACCAGCAACATTCTTCAATGAACTGGAACAAATAATTCAAAAATTCATATGGAAACACCAAAGACCCCGAATAGCCAAAGCAATCCTGAGAAAGAAGAATAAAGTAGGGGAGATCTCGCTCCCCAACTTCAAGCTCTACTATAAAGCCATAGGAATCAAGACAATTTGGTACTGGAACAAGAGCAGAGTCACAGACCAATGGAACAGAATAGAGAATCCAGACATTAACCGAAACATATATGTTCAACTAATATTCGATAAAGGAGCCATGGACATACAATGGCGAAATGACAGTCTCTTCAACAGATGGTGCTGGCAAAACTGGACAGCTACATGTAGGAGAATGAAACTGGACCATTGTCTAACCCCATATACAAAAGTAAACTCAAAATGGATCAAAGACCTGAATGTAAGTCATGAAACCATTAAACTCTTGGAAGAAACCATAGGCACAAACCTCTTAGACATAAACATGAGTGACCTCTTCTTGAACATATCTCCCTGGGCAAGGAAAACAACAGCAAAAATGAACAAGTGGGACTGTATCAAGCTGAAAAGCTTCTTTACAGCAAAGGACACCATCAATAGAACAAAAAGGTACTCTACAGTATGGGAGAATATATTCATAAATGACAGATCGATAAGGCTTGACATCCAGAATATATAAAGAGCTCACACACCTCAACAAACAAAAAGCAAATAATACAATTAAAAATGGGAAGAGGAGCTGAACAAACAGTTCTCCAAAGAAGAAATTCAGATGGCCAAAAAGCACATGAAAAGATGCTCCACATCGCTAGTTATCAGAGAAATGCAAATTAAAACCATAATGAGATGTCCCCCTCACACCAGTAAGGATGGCTACCATCCAAAAGACAAACAACAACAAATGTTGGCGAGTTTGTGGAGAAAGGAGAACCATCCTACACTGCTGGTGGGAATGTAAATTAGTTCAACCATTGTGGAAAGCAATATGGAGGTTCCTCAAAATGGTCAAAATAGACTTACCATTTGACCCAGGAATTGCACTCCTAGGAATTTACCCTAAGAATGTAGCAATCAAGTTTGAGAAAGACCAATGCACCCCTATATTTATCACAGCACTATTTACAATAGCCAAGAATTGGAAGCAACCTAAATGTCCATCGATAGATGAATGGATAAAGAAGAAGTGGTACATATACACAATGGAATACTACTCAGCCATAAGAAAAGGGCAAATCTTACCATTTGCAGCAACATGGATGGAGCTGGAGGGTATTATGCTCAGTGAAACAAGCCAAGCGGAGAAAGAAAAATACCAAATGATTTCACTCATCTGTGGAGTATAAGAACAAAGGAAAAACTGAAGGAACAAAACAGCAGCAGAATCACAGAACTCAAGAATGGACTAAAGGTACCAAAGGGAAAGGGACTGGGGAGGATGGGTGGGTAGGGAGGGATAAGGGGGGGAATAAGAAGGGGGGTATTAAGATTAGCATGCAGGTGGGGGTTGGAGAAAGGGGAGGGCTGTACAACACAGAGAAGGCAAGTAGTGATTCTACAACATTTTGCTATGCTGATGGACAGTGACTGTAAAGGGGTTTATAGGGGGGACCTGGTATAGGGGAGAGCCTAGTAAACATAATATTCGTTATGTAAGTATAGATTAGTGATATCAAAAAAAAAAAAGCCAGTTCCTGTGTGGTAACCTCCAATGAGTTCTACAGAAGGTTATAAAGGGCATATAAAAGTGTAGGCAAAGGGTCTGTTTGTGTTTATACAGAGGATCAAAGCCTAATTGGGCTACCCTGGAAATGAACTAAGATACGATATGAAAAATAACTTCCAACATCTGCACTCTCTGGAAGACTCATGCCAGAAGATGATCATCAAAAAACCCCAACAAAGATCCACGCACTGCTACAGCTGTAGATGCACTCATCCCACCAGCTCCTGGACTTGCCATGGGAATGAAGGAGATATCTAAGCTGGCCTGTGCATACAGTAAAACAACAAATTTGACTGGATCTATACTGTTGGAACTCAACCAAGAATTAGGAGAAGTGCAAATTGTAGCGCTCCAAAATCTTACAACTACAGACTATTTACTGTTAAAAGAACATATGGCATGTGAACAGTGCCCAGGAATGGGTTGTTTTAATTTGTCTGATTTTTCTCAAACTATTCAAATTCAGTTAGATAATAACCATCATATCATTGATAAGTTTTCACAAATGCCTAGGGTGCCTAACTGGTTTTCTTGGTTTCACTGGAGATGGCTGGTAATTACAGGTATGCTTTGGTTATGTAACTATACTCCTATTATGTTAATGTGTGTGCGCAATTTAAGTAGTAGCTTAAAATATATACATGCTGAAGTTACTCTACAAGAAGATATGTCAAAGAAATAATCAATCTTCCCATGTTTTCTCCCGCCTGCTACTTCTATAGCTTTTCTTCTTCCTTCCTAATTACAACAAATTCTTAAATAGAATTCGTGCCTCATATCAAATTTACCGAGTATCATAACTCCTCCAAGTGGTAAAGATACCTCAAGACAAATGCTGGGCATAGAAGCCACAGGGCATAAATATGCAAAGAAATAAAAAGCTAACCATTTCAAACAATAAGGCTTCTCTCTCACTTACCAACTTAACATTTCCCTGTATGGCCCCGGAAGATGACTGGTTAGCCAGAGACGGGTAAGATTCCTCAAGGGAGGAACAACCTAAGACAGGCACAGTCGCAGGGGGGTCATCAGGTGAGAAATTGGGGATCAACAGAGGTGAGGCTTAGAACCTCACCCCCCCTGTTCTGAGAGAAATCTTCTGCATATGTGGATGTTTTATTGCCCTTGTCTAGCTTGGATTAACACATAGTCTACAGGCACACACCTGATCATCTACATTTGCTCTCTTACAACACTAAACTATGTTTTCTACCTTTATGTTGTATCTACCTACCACTTCAGCATCTTATTAAAAATAATAAAGAGAGAAATGTGGTATCCACATATAAATCAAGTATAAAAATCAAATGTGTATTCATATTTGAACTGACTGTTTATAGTTCATAATGCATGAGCAAAACCAAAAGTTTCTGTGATGACTGCCCTTGTACTGTTCACCATGTAACTTATTCACTATGTAAGAATTTGTTCTCCATGTAAGAACTTGTTCGTTATGCTTCAGAAGATTGGAGACTGACGAAAATTAGGCTTGGGGTGGATTAATGATTGTGCATTGAGCATTGACTCCCCTATACAGAATTTTATTGTTGTTAACAACCATTTGATCAATAAATATGAGAGATGCCCTAACAACAACAACCAAGAAAAAGTACACACTTCCAATTGTAAAATAAATAAGCAACCGGGATGTAATGTATAGCATAAGGAATATAGTCAAAATATTGTAACAACTTGGTATGGTGATAGCTGGTACTTAGAATTATCATGTATATAAATGTTGAATCACTGTGTTGTACACCTGAAACTAATGTAATGTAATACTGTGTGTCAACTACCCTTCAATAAAAAATAATTATCTAAAAAAAAAAAAAAAAAAAAAAAAAAAAAAAAACCCCAACAAAGATCCACGCACTGCTGCAGGTGTAGATGCACTCATCCCACCAGTTCCTGGACTTGCCATGGGAATGAAGAAGGAGATATCTAAGCTGGCCTGTGCATACAGTAAAACAACAAATTTGACTGGATCTATACTGTTGGAACTCAACCAAGAATTAGGAGAAGTGCAAATTGTAGCGCTCCAAAATCTTACAACAACAGACTATTCACTGTTAAAAGAACATATGGGATGTGAACAGTCCCCAGGAATGGGTTGTTTTAATTTGTCTGATTTCTCTCAGACTGTTCAAGTTCAGTTGGACAATATCCACCATATCATAGATAAGTTTTCACAAATGCCTAAGGTGCCTAACTGGTTTTCTTGGTTTCACTGGAGATGGCTGGTAATTACAGATATGCTTTGGTTATGTAACTATACTCCTATTATGTTAATGTCTGTGCGCAATTTAATTAGTAGTTTAAAACCTATACATGCTGAAGTTACTCTACAAGAAGATATGTCAAAGAAATAATCAATCTTCCCATGTTTTCTTCCACCTGCTACTTCTATAGCTTTTCTTCTTCCTTCCTAATTACAACCCTTAAATAGAATTCGTGCCTCATATCAAATTTACTGAGTATCATAATTCTTCCAAGTGGTAAAGATACCTCAAGACAAATGCTGGGCATAGAAGCCACAGGGCATAAATATGCAAAGATGTAAAAAGCTAACCTTTTCAAACAATAAGGCTTCCCTCTCACTTACCAACTTCACATTTCCCTGTATGGCCCCGGAAGATGACTGGTTAGCCAGAGATGGGTAAGATTCCTCAAGGGACGAACAACCTAAGACAGGCACAGTTGCAGGGGGTCCATCAGGTGAGAAATTGGGGATCAACAGAGGTGAGGCTTAGAACCTCACCCCCCCCTGTTCTGAGAGAATTCTTCTGCATACATGGATGTTTTATTGCCCTTGTCTACCTTGGATTAACACATAGTCTACAGGCACACACCTGATCATTTAAATTTGCTCTCTTACAACATTAAACTATGTTTTCTACCTTTATCTTGTATCTACGTACCACTTCAGCATTTTATTAAAAATAATAATAATAATGAGAGAAATGTGGTATCCACATATAAATCAAGTATAAAAATCAAATGAGTATTCATATTTGAACTGACTGTTTATAGTTCATAATGCATGAGCAAAACCGAAAGTTTCTGTGATGGCTGCCCTTGTACTGTTCACCATGTAACTTATTCACTATGTAAGAATTTGTTCTCCATGTAAGAACTGGTTCATTATGCTTCAGAAGATTGGAGGCTGATGAAAATTAGGCTTGGGCTGGATTAATGGTTGTGCATTGAGCATTGACTCCCCTGTACAGAATTTTATTGTTGTTAACAACCATTTGATCAATAAATATGAGAGATGCCCTCACAAAAAAAAAAAAAAAAAAAAAAAAAAGTACACAATTCCGATTGTAAAATAAATAAGTAACCGGGATATAATGTATAGCATAAGGATTATAGTCATAATATTGTAACAACTTGGTATGGTGATAGCTGGTACCTAGAATTATCATGTATATAAATGTTGAAACACTGTGTTGTACACCTGAAACTAATGTAATGTAATACTGTGTGTCAACTACCCTTCAATAAAAAATAATTATCTACAAAAAAAAAAAAAAAAAAGATCTGGCAGTTATATAAAAAAAAAAAAAGTTCTATAGATGGCATGTTTTGGTTTTTTTTTTTATCATTGACTTATTTATATTCTAAGATGTCAACCTGCCAAACACGGAAACATTTGCACAAGGCTGGCTTCTTGAAATCAGACATGATGACATATTTTAAATGTGAAAAAAACTGTAAGTAGATGTCAAAAACCTCAAGAGTATAACCATAAAGTGAAACACTTTATCCCCAAGGATGTATTTTCATTTGGAACAACCTGATGAAAATACAACTCTGTCAAGTAAAAATACAGAATTTATCAAACAACAGATACAACTCCTGGCTCCTCACACAGCATTTTCATTTATCTTATTATAATCATACCCTAAATTTAGTTTCATTCTACTCTTTATCAGAGTAAATCTGATCAACTATCTTTGAATCAATGTTCAGTTGACATAATTTAATATTTCCAAAACCTTCATGACCAAGTATCATTTCTTGAATCTAAATGGTCTTTCAGCTAAATTAACTGATGAAGACGAGGGACAGAATTATTCTTGAACTCTGGAGATACATTATTAACCACCCAACTCCCACCCCAACCTCCCCAAACAATGGGCCATTTAAACTGTATGTACAGCAATGGAGATAGATTAGGTGGGTTCATCTAAACCAGTAGCTTTCAAGTCCTAGTATCAGAATCAGGAAGCTTTTAAAAAACTGCAGATGCTCAAACCCCATATCCAAAGATTTTTGTTTTGCTTTGTAACAACTTTATTAGAATATAATCCAGGTACCATGCATTTCATCCATGTAAAGTGTCCAATTAAATGGATTTTAGTATATTCAAAGGGCTATTACAACCATCACCACATTCAATTTTAGAATATCTTCATCTCTCCAAAAATACCCCATGCCCATTAGCTCTTATCCCCAACCCTACCTTCCCCCAAGCTCTAAATAACCACTAATCTACTTTCTGTTTCTATGGATTTGCTTATTTTGGACATTTCAAACACATGGAATCATACAATGTGTGGCCTGTGTATCTGGATTCTTTTGCCTAGGACAAGTTTCATTCATGTTGTAGAATGAATCAGTATTTCATTCCTTTTTATTGCCGAAGAATATTCAATTGCACACATTTTCTTTATCCATTCATTAGTTAGTGGACATTTGGGTTGTTTCCACATACAAGTTTTGTGTGGACATATGTTCTAATTTCTCTTGAACATATACCTGGGCTTGGAATCTTTGGGTCATACAGTAACTCTAAGTTTAACCTTTTCAGGAACAGAAGGACTGTTTTCCAAAGGGTCTATACCACTTTGCAATCTACCAGTGGGGTAGGAGGGTTCTAGTTTCTCCTCATCCTCACCAACACTTATTACTCATCTTTCCTTTTATTGTAGCCTTTCTAGGGGTTGCCCCAGAGAGTTTGATTCAGTTAGTACAGCTGTTGTGTCCTGGTATTGTGTTTACTTATTGTTACAGCTTCGAGTTATTTAAAAACCAGGCCTGAGATCCACTACTGTAACCTCTATTGAAGAGCACCTCATGGGACACACAATGACTATAGAGAATAAGGGTTATGTCTCGAACCTTAGAACTTGGAAAGCCACATCTGCCAAGTGTAAGTAAACCAGACAAATCAGTGGCCAAATGATATGTATACAGATAGATGACTTCCTGTTCCTTGGCTTGTACAGTGACTTCAGCTTCATCCTTCACCACTTCCAACTCATCTTCAAATCTCAAACCTTATCAAATAGCTACCCACCCCAATCAGGAAATGCTTATACAATACCACCATATATATACATATGGGTTATACAGTATGCATATATATATATGTATGTATGCATATACATACATATATATATATATATATGCATATACATACACACACACACACACACACACACACACACACATTAGTTCTTCCTGACTACATTCTCCTCTACCATTTCTACTCCAGCTTGTCAGACAAACTCCAGCTAAAACACGTTATCTTCTGTGAAGCCTGGTCTCTCCAACTGGAGTTAAATACTTCCTCATTTAAGCCTTAATGGAAAGATTAACTAAGCTCCATGTCCTATACTAAATATTCTACATTTTCTTTGTCATTTAATTCTCACACCAACCTATAAAGGAGGACTTATGAACCTTTTAGTTTACAGATCTAAATGGTTAACTTGCAGGCAGTTCTTGCACATTGTACAGTCAAGATTTGTTTGCAGGGCTGTTTGCCTCCCAGGTTGCCAATCTTCTCGTTAATTCTCTTGCTTTCCCATTATAACATTAGCCGTTACATTCCATTATAACCTTCCATCATACATGGCTGAAACTGTATTGGGGGGATATTGTATTTATAAAATCTGAAAAAAAATCTTCATTTTCCCTCTATAAATTGTTCATTTTTAACTTACTTATTCATTCAACATTGGATATTGATTCTACACTAGGCGTTGTGCTAAGTACTTTGTGCTTAGTAATTGCCTACCTATCTTCTTGGAGCTGATATTCTCGTGGAGGAAGGAGATACTAACCTAATAATCCCGAAGATAACTGCATTGATCCAAACTCTGATTTTAAAGAGGATACACAGTACCAGTTAGAGCATCCAGGGTCTCTAATTCTGGTAAACATTTACCCATACACCATCATTTCAATGTATGCCATTTACTTCCCACCAGGAAGGGTGTGCTAATCACAATATCCCAAATCTGTCCAAAGGACTGGCATCCGGACTCAGCCTGGTTCCTCACAGTATGCCACCTACCTGGCCACAGTCAGTAGGCCGAGGATGGGCAGAGCACCTGAGCCAGATGACCAGCATCCTTCCCTGGTGTCCTACTAGTCAGGGGGTCCTCAGAGACCCTGCTAGCAGAGGTTCCAGTCAGCATATACTTCCCTAATCTCAGACAAAAGGGGAAAAAGAGCATCTTAAACCTTACTCTGGTTGTTCAATCTGCTTCCCAGGGGAAACATGCTTTAGCCCTTTGGCCAAAGCAAATTACCTGCTGTGGCTGGATTCAAAAGGCAGGGCTACATAAATTCCACTCATGGGAGAGGCATCAACATTTTTGCACTCCAAGCTAAGAGACTGAGTTCCAGGGGGCCAGAAGGGGGGAGGCTCCAAGACCAGCTGTGACCTCGGACTTTCTTGTTGTAGGAGATAATAGTGTCCATAATCTCTCTCTTTCTTCTTTTCATTTTCCTTAAACCGGTTGGAAATGTGTTTCTCTTGTTTGTAACCACAGCACTCAGACTACACTTGCCTGCAAGGTCAGAACATGACATACTGTGAGCTGAGACACCACAACGATGATACAAAACAATCAAGTGACTCTATGAGTGTCAGAGTTAATCATTCTAATTTCCACATCTGAACAAAAGGATTATAGCATCAACCTTAGAAGCTCTCATGAGGACAAAAGAGTTCATCCGTTAAGCAACCCAAGATACCATCTGCCACCTAGCAGGTGTGCAGCAAAATGTGAGTCTCCCTTCCTTCTCCCTCTTGTTTCTTCCTCCTGTCTTCCTCAAGGCATAAAACCACACAGTATTTCATCTTCATGCTGCTCTCACCCAACAAGGCTTACCGGGTTTAATAAACACCTATGGAACGGGGGAGCAGGGTGACCAGGACAGTGAGTGGGCTGAGGGCGGACACATCCAAAGCGTGAGGAAAATCCGAATACACTGAATCCTTGGCTTTGACCCCTGAGTTCAGAGCCATAAGCAGTCAGGGCACAGGACGCACAAGGGCCTTTCGGCATTCACTGTACTGGGAATAAGGCATTGCTGTCCTGTGCTTGAGCTTGACCCCACCCCCACCCAACCAGAACAACACCCACTGGGCAATTCTGTGTATCTCTGCAAATTCTTCTCCACTTGTCCAGGGGAATTACATCACTCAGGCCAGAAGTAGAATAGAGCATGGATTTGGGGAACTTCACATTGGCTTCAATGCATTGTTGTCTTTTTTTTTTAACTTTATAAATTAATCGCCATAAACACTACCCAAATCAGAGCAGAAGCTGAACCAGTCATTACCAAATCCATCTTTAAGTGCCCCAAGATGATTTGATTCCAGCAAAAGGAATGATACAACACTTGGCTAGCATCAAGAATAAAAATATAAAGCACCAAAAATGTGATTCTTCTATAAAAACAGATTATCCCTCAGACTGTTTTATAAGCTTATACATATAAACCTTTATATTCACTTTGAAGCTTCTCTTCTATTAGTAAAATTTTTCTCTATTCATTTCAAGAAAGCCATTATATATATTTTGCCCATCTCAAAGCTTAAAATAAAGAATGGGACTCTATTTTATGCACTTATGTGTTTGTTGTTTGTTGACAATTATTTTTTCAAGTGTCATAGGGAAAATAATAGGTTTATTCCATAATAAGTGGATTTTTATGTATATTGCATTGGTTTGCATATGGCACAGGACTGAATAATAATAGTAATAAATGGTGATACTTTAAAATGTTTTATGAACTTAGTAAACATCTGCATGGAAGCATTTTATTTTTTAGAAAACTTTTAAGGAGGATGGAACAAACAGGGTCACTGATTCACAAAGGAAGACCTGGATTTGTGAAAGAAGTTGCCTACTAATTGCCTAGGCAGTGTCCCTGCTGAGACTGGAACCCAGGTCTCTGGCATGGTCACCGTCACCGTGTAGACCACAGAGCCAGACTGGGCTTGAATCTCAGCACTGCGCCTCATTAGTCATGTGACCGCGGGTAAGCCACGGAACCTTCCTTGCCTCGGTTTCTTCATCTGTAAAATGAAGATAATACTAGTGACTCCCTCGTGGCATTAAACAAACATCTGAACTTGGGAAACTCTGAATAAGTGTTTTCTTGTTATATCTGTACAGAACCCCTTTCACTAAACCTTATTACATCCTGAATCAGGGGAATTCAAGTATTTTATACATTCGAGCTATGGATAAACCTGGATTTGAATTCTGTCTTTGATACGTATTAACCTGTGACTTTGAGCAAGTTACATAAGCTCACTGAACCCACAATCAGATTGCCTCCTCAATTAATCAAATAGTCATCCCTTCCTACATGTATTCCGTTAAAAAAGACAATGTCACAAATCACTTAGCATGTGCTCGGTGTGGTGGAGGCACATTATAAATGGGAGTTACAGTTATTGTCTAACACATATAAGCAGTATCTCTACAGCTGGAGTTTTCACCTACAGTTAGTTGCAGGGCCTCCAACCTCACGAAAGGTCTGTTTACTATGATTTCTTGGAAATCCCAAGGGGTACTGATTATGGCAAGTTCTCTTATCAACCCCACAGCCTCTGCTCCAGTCTTTGTTACTCTTTAGTGGTGGCCATCTTGGATAACAAAGTTCAGTGATAGGCATCTCGTGGAGGGGCAGCAGACAAGAAATCATATTACTAGACACCCAGTGTAG
Source organism: Manis pentadactyla (assembly GCF_030020395.1). NCBI lineage: Eukaryota > Metazoa > Chordata > Mammalia > Pholidota > Manidae > Manis > Manis pentadactyla. The sequence goes on from NC_080023.1 coordinate 16,996,284, forward strand.
GTCAAACTAGTCATGACCATAAACTCTACAGAAGGAAGGAAACCTCTGGTGATCACTAAAAATATGACTATGAATACAAATATGAATGGTACTACTAACAATATAGATGACTCTAAGAAGATCTGTTGAATGCCCTACTAATGCCAAGTTCTAGTCTCAGGAAATAAGAAGCGTAGAATATAGGTACTTAGGTCATTTCCATGAAGCAAGGTGTATGGAGTTCAAGCCACTTGCCCAGGCTGGGGGCAGAGGGTGGGGGTGGGTGGCAGTGTTGGAATTTAAACCTAGAAAAAAAACCTGATCCCAATAAAGGCAAACTTAGTCCTTGTAATTCTGCGGGGAAAATAAGTTCCCAGCCTGGGGCAAATTACCTTTGAAGCTGAAATCAGTCAAAGGGAGAAATAAAGTGGGAGAAACATGTTTATTGCTTACAAGCAGTTGTCCACTTCTGCTTGCCCGTGTCTCTTGTGACCCAGCTGTAAAAAGGAGCCCCACGAAACCTCTCTGGTCCAGATATACCCTTGTCCCCCACCCTTGTAATCACCTACAGATACGGAGATGGACTACTTCTCTCAACCCCTTGGAAACACCTACTGATAAGGAGATGCACTAAGGCCAGGCGAGAGATTCTGGAAAAATTGCAATTTTATCCACAGTCCTTAACATCATTTTCTGCTCTACAGCTAACTCTTGGACACCCAAATTCTTTAACAGAACTATATTCCCTGTACAGCTCTGAAGCCTCGGCAAATTAGTTTCCAAGAAGCTTTGCTTGGGCGAAGAGATTTATTCAGAGGTGTCAGAAATTTAAGCCTCTTGTATTCTGTATCTTTGCACTGCCTAGTATTCCAAAGCACTTACAAAAGAAATACAAGTCCAAAATATCAAAGGTAGGATTGTCAAGAGTTTACAGTATCCATCTCCCGTAGAATCTGTAAATAACCAGAGGAAGCCTGAGAAGCCCTAGGAAACTCTGAAAGATTCATCTTTTTAAAGTGACACAAAAGGAATAGGCAATGATGAGGTGTCCCCATAGAACAATATCACAGCAGCTGAGCATAATATGCAGACTGGCAGGAGGAAGGGTTTCGTTGCTGACAGTCCCGAGTGGGACAAGAAACTTGTATACAACTGTCTAACCTCTTCACCTTTATACTTAATTCTAGAATAAATGAGCCACGGCAAAAGATAGGGAGGGACTCATCCATCAGCTACGCCATGGAAACTTCCTTCTGATCATCTGTCTCTTGCCCCAGTTGGACAGTATATGAACAAGGGAGGAAAAAAAAAATCTATGGATTTGAAGGCAGGCCACTTGATAGATTCCCCAAAAGAAATTTAAAGTCAAGTCCCAGAAGCTAACATTAGGCCTTGTCAATCTTATTTCAACTGAGAGACATTCACCCTTTTATAAGTAAACCACACTGGACGTTTCAAAATTTGGGAGCTAAAGAAGAAAAAAATTGTGTATTATTTTTTAAATAGCAAAAAAAAGTATGATTTTTCACTGATGAATTTTGTATCCATTTAAAAGTAAAGCTATTAGCGATGTTTAAGCAATCAGCAATATAAGCAAGGAGTTGAAATTGTAGAGGAAATGGAGAATGAAAACAAAATCTTGGAGTGTCATTCAGTGTCTGCGTTCTGTGGGACTTCATTGATTCCCTGGATGGCATTAATACTCAGTTGAATGACAAAATGGATGGCACATGACTTTCAGCACATCTATCAAAATTCATCATTCACATGCTTGTCAACTACTTTAAACTCGGCACTACAAATTATGAGCAGTAAACCTAAGTCTCATCCCCAGCCTAAGCTCAGGAAACTACAGCTGAAATACGAAGGTGGAAGGAGGTGCTTGCATTCTATGAACATTCACCCTGTGCCAGGCATGTCAGGAGGCACACAGGATACAAAGATGGTTAAGGCAGCACCTTCCCTCATGGAATTCACAGCTGATTGGAGGAAGAAATTCCTATAAGTAAAGATGTTTGAGTTCTTCAATAACAGTTAATACAGAAGTCAACTACAAAAATAGTTACCATTCGGGGAGCCCTTCCCAGGCCCCACATGAGCACCTGCCATATTCACAACAACCTGTTAAAGTGGAAATGGTCATGTCTCTTGTTGCAGAACCAGCGTGGCTGAAGTTCAGAGAAGTGATGTGCCTTGTCTCTAGTCACACAGCCAGAGCAGGCCTGGCAACCCAGATCCAACTGGTCTAAAGTTCAGGGCTTTTTCCAGGGCATGCCACCCCTACAGAGCAATCACATGCAATGATGACCCAGAGCAAGCAATGGCTAACCATTCTGGGAGGGCTCAGGGAGGGTTTCATAAAGGAAGTGACACGAGTTAGAACAAAGAACAGAATTCAAAAATGTAGTAGTATTAGAAATTTAAATAAATCCATCATGGCTTGTACAAATTGTCATTTACTTTTTGAACCAATGCACCTTTTAAACTTTAATTTAAAAAAGAAAGAAATTACATTTACAATAATTCATCTCAGCCAACAATTTATTCCTGGGAAATATGGAAGAGAGCTATTCCTTATTTGGACGATGAAAACCATGTTTTGCGCCCGTGTCAAGAAATGACCACTAGATGGCGGTAGCTGCACATCATTCTAAGGCTAGACTCTGACATGGTCACCAATTCAGCAGTTTGCTTTATAAAGCCTGTCTTTAAAATTTTTTAATTTTCATATTATAATCAGGTACACCAAGTGGGTCGCACAGAGATGGATCTTAAGACCATGTAATGTCTTTGCTTTATCTGTGATAAGAACTTGGTGTGCCTTCCATGGATAGCTCACATCTTCATAAAAACCACATAAATAAAAAGATTATATTGTCTCTGTGTGTAGGTCACTGTGTTTTATGCACAAAAGAAGATATTACACCTGTGCTCACTTTTTAAAAAATCAGGGGCAAGGCCAACTCACTTTATGGCAGCTTTATATTACTCCTTCTATTAAAATAAATGATATGTAAGGCAATCCACCCAAATTTGGCTTTTCAACAATTATTTGTGAAAATGTACATCAGTTTTAGTTTGTGTTTGGTGTACAGGAAATTGATTTGAACATGAGCCCAGAACTGAAATTTGATTTTCTTCACATTTTCAGTCTAGATATCCATTTGACACAAGGAAGAGCATGGAAATGTTATTTGGGTTATGAAACTGCCATGAAAAGCTAGCTCAGCATGTCATTTTATGGAAAAGGCTCCAGGCAAAACCATTAAGTGGCAGGGCATATGAAAGGAGCTTGGGACAAAACCTCACAGCCTGTCTGCGTATTATGTTTAAGTCATGGGAAGAGAAGGGGAGAGGCTGCAATGAAAAATAAAAGTGATCCAAAGTAAGCACCATGCTCATTTTCATAGGAAATAGCGGCAGATCGCTAAATAACCATTTCATGGTAAGTGAGTGCAATTCTTAAAATGTTTTCAAAATTACTGATGGATTAGAAACATATTTCACCAATGCTGGAACTATTTATGAGCAACTACTTTAATGCTAAGACACTATACACACTCACATTATCCTGTTTTCAGAGCATTTTATCGAGTACACTCAAATTTCAGAGAGGAATTTAGGAGATTTTAGGAGAAGAGTTTACCTTACCAAAAATTTGCATTGTGATCATTTGTGCTCCAGTGCTTAATTTGAAATTTTTAAAGTTCTGTATTATTTCCAGGCTGTTGCATTATATTTTCATTTGAATGTAAAATACAACACATATTTGGGAAGGGGAGTACTTTTAATAGCCAGAAGAGGGCTCTGTCCTCAAACCTAAAATTCCTACATTCCACCGGTCAACGTTTGCTATCCTAAATGATGCTTTGACATAATCCAGTTTAATCAAAGCATTATAATCTTTAAAAGAACCTAACTGTATCTTTACAGGATGGGACAACTGCTTTGTAGGAATCATAATTTACAATATGAGGAGCCATCATCGACTTAACGACAAGAAACACTAAAAGGATGTTACCCTGTTGCATCGCAATCTTTATCATTTGTAAGTTTTATGCTTAGGTCCTGCATTCACCCAGCTGAAATGTGTGATTATTTTATTTGCTTACACACTCCACAAAAATCTCTGTTCTGAAATGTATCATTTTATAAGGACTGCTCTTCTGGCTTAAATGGAAAATAAAATAGACACTTGAGAGATTGAAGAAGGAAAAAAATGCAAAAGATTGCAAAGGGTTACAAGCACTTCTTTCAGTAATTTTGGCTGACTCTAGAAAACAAGACATGGGCAGGAATTTATCTGGGCGAAGCCCAATGGTGAGCAGAGCACTGGCATCCCCTCCAGTGAATGGGATGGAGGAAGCCTGGCTCACTGTGCACCAGCTGTATCACTTTGGGTGGACTATTTAGTGTACTTCATCTTCATTTTCCCCAAGCGTAGGAAGCAAATAGTCATGGTACTTACATCACAGACAGTCTTTATCCCTATACCCTTTTTTTTTTTTTTTACGGTATTTACTACTTTCTGATTTTTTTTGGAGGGGCTCTCTTATTGGTTTTTTCATTCATTTCATTTCTCTCCTCAATAAGCCATTAGCTCCACAAGCACACAGACCCTGTTCATCTTGCCTTTCACCATATTCCCGCTCTTTGGAATGTGGAAGACCCACAACAAACATTAGCTGAAGGAATCCGTGAGCAGACATTGCAAACCTATATAAAGATAATAGCCCGGAATTTGGCAACAGCCTAAGCCCTAAGAATTTCAATAACACTTCATTCCCTTTATGTTAATTTTTTTTATTTACTTCCCACTAACGGCAAATCGTATAGATTTTTCAGTGTGTGCTAGTGACATAAAGTTGCCTTCATAAATAAACATGTTAAGTCAAGGCTCGATGATAAAAACGGAACTATCCAGTTAGCAATGATATAGGGAGTGTGTGTCAAAGGGAGTAATTGTGCGAATGATCAAAACAGCTGAAGTTGGGGAAACTCGCCACATGGAGAATCAGCAGGGTGGGAGGAGGTTGGGATCAAGGTGCGGGGGGGGGAAGGCCTGGGGCAGTCAGGAAGGTCTGCTTTCATAGCTGGGCTGAAGCCAGCAGAGGGAAGAGCAAGGGTCCTCTCCCTGGGGAAGCCGAGTTGTGACTTAACAAGGCTGCAGAGTTGTACCCAATGGTCCACAGGTACCATTCTGCCTTCATGGAGGAGAATCTCTAATTGTGGGGGGCCATGACTTATAAAACTATCCCCTAGATTTCATCCTGTAGCAAAGAGAAGCATCCATAGTTTCTGATTTCACTATAAGCACCAAACCTAGAAAACTGGGCTTGATGGTCAAGGGCATGATTCTAAGTGCTAAGAGTAAGTGAAAGAAATCTGGAAAGAATCCTTTGGCTCAAGAGTCAAGAGAGGAGAGAGGGAAAGGTACCACCGAAAATGTTTAGGAGCAGAAATTTTCCATTCCCGAGAAGCAAATTGCTGTGAGGAGAGCCAGTGGGAATATGCAATCCCAGTGTTTGCTATACTTTTCAAGGTAACAAAGCATAAAATGAGTTCTTGAAAAAAAAAAATCTACACCAAATTGAAATGGAAGTTTGTAAATCCAATATATGTAAAATAGCATCAGTTCTTGGAACTTATGTATTAGTCCAGCGGTGTTCTAGATTTCTGAAAAAGACAACTGGTTATTCAATAATAGGAAATCAAAAAACAAATAAAAATCAAATTTATAACTTACAATTCAAGAGAAGAATATATATTTTGTGAATCCTTCCTTTATGTGGAAATATTTATTTTCCACTTAATCATATAAAATATCCCTTTATAAATTGTCTCCCAGGCCCAAGCCCATCTCTAATGGAAGAAAAACATGCAAAAATATCAGAGGAAAAGAGAGCAATTATTGGGTCACCTCAGATTTTACTTAATTTTATCCGATGTCAAGGGTCACATACTTGTAAATTGTTTGAAAATAGTTCACTTTCAATCGATTGTTCTGGTCATGAAAATATATACTTGGTAACCAATGAGCATGAGCAACCTCTTGATGGCTTCTGATGAAATAATAATTACAACTGGAGGGATACTGGAAACACGGGGCCCTGCCATCCAGGGAGGCTTTTCACCTTAAACTCTGGGGGAGGAATATTCAAGAACATGAAACTGGCTTCAAAAAAACTGAGACTTGACATTTCCTTTGTCTCTTCAGCTAAACTCATGATTACTCTCAAGTACACTCAGCAAAAATGTAGCTTTGGCCATTATTACGGGCTGAACTGTGTCCCCCAAAATTCATATGTCGAAGATCTAACACCCAGAACCTCACAACGTGACTGTATTTGGAGATAGGGCCTGTCAAGAGGTGATTAAGTTAAAACGAGGCCTTTCGGGTGGGCCCTAACCCCATCTGACTGGCGTCCTTACATATAATGAGGACACACAGGTAAGAGCTACCAGGGATGTGTGCACACAGAGGGAAGACCCTGTGAGGACAGTGAGAGGCGGCCAGCTATGAGCCAAGGAGAGGGGCCTCAGGAGGAATCAAAGCTGCTCACACCTGGATCTTGGACTTCTAGCCCCTGGACTGGTAAGACAGCCAATTTCTGTTATTTAAGCCACTTAGGCTGTGGTATTCTGTTATGACAGCCCTAGCAAAATAATACAGCCCTCAGGGAGAAATTCCCCTTGGACCTTCTTTATGCAATGCTCCTGAAGTAAAATGATGCTTAATATAGAACCTCAGTTTTCAGGATGGAACCATTTGAAAACAAACAAACAGGTTACTTAGGATTTGATCAAAGTAAGTGAAAATACCAGATGAGCTTTAGATGCTCTCCCCATTTGAATTGTTTAAAGTTGTCTTGGATGAGTATGTGTACTTTCCATACAATATATTTTTGTTGCTTTCTGTCTGTTTCTCTTGGAGATAGATTAATAAACAGAGGTGCAAGCGAATAGCACACCATCTCGGGTAAGTTCTTCAACTGCAACACACTCTCTTCTTTAAAAAAAGTACTGAAATCCCAATAAACATGGAGATTTCTGTGGTTCAGTTCTCACAGGGTATAATATTGAGATATTTTAAAGCAAGTTTTATATTTTACTCTGTTTCTCACAGGATGTTATGTGACTTGGTTCCTTTTGCCTGAGCATGTGAGGTACCCATTTTTCCCTCTTTCCAGTTGTCTGTAACACAGGTCCTTGGACCTTTCGTTCTCCAGAGAGGTAACCCGTGAGCCTCATGAGTGCATTCTTAAAGACAATGAGCCATTTCATTTTATAAAAGCTGGTCCTCCTAATTTTTTAAAGGAAGCAGCCATCTGTAAGCAATTGACACTATGTGTATGCCATTACTGTTTAAATACTACATCTATACATTATATAATGATGAATATGGTTTTAAAAATAATTTTAAAAAATAATTTTAAAATATATATATATATTATTTAATAAAAATGTCAGTTGGGAGTTTTCCTTTTTATGTCTGAATAATCAATATTGCCCGTGTGAATATGGGGCTGACATATTTAGCAATGACTGAATTGTGTGGTTTGCAAGTGGCAAGACTTATATATTCTGAAGCAGCCCGAAGTTTGTGGACATGTTGGCCTGGGTGTTCTATTGTCAAATAATAGGCACACCAAGAAAGTCTGGATCAGTGGTTGATGTCCATCATGCTCCCTTTAAATTTAGTTCTTTTGACATTCTCAAAGCTTCCAGATATTCTGAGCAAAGGGTTCCATTTTTATTTTGCATGATGTGTTGTTTCCTATAAGCACAGTCATGGAGACCATTCAACCTTACCATCTCTTCAAACCTTTGATTGACATTATTCAGAATTATATTATTACCTCATCTTTGCCTGCCTATCTCACTCATTTTCTCAGAAAGATACGTTCATTCTACTTAGTCCACTTGTGTTTCTTATGCAGTATTTAGAGCCTATGGTTTTAATAATGTAGTCTTACATTATTGCTTACGAATTCTTGCTAGTGAGTTTCACATTTGAATGTTTACAACTTCTCCTTTTTCTGAGCCCTCTCTCTCAAGGTTTCATTATTGTATTTCATTATTCATTTTATTTAATTTTTATTGGGTTATCTTTCTAGGAGTCTGGTTATTTATCCTAGGTACAATGAATTTTACCTGGTCTTCCTATAATAATATAAGAAGAGAAGTATGTAGTATTTAGACAAGATATATATTGAATTCTGACCCTTAGAGAATGATTTGAGAAGGGATTTTGAAGAAACTAGTTAACAGCAAAGAGTTCGGTAAGGTAGCTGTTTGTTGTGCTTGATACTCTGGTAAGGTTCCTGTACATGTTCCTCAAACGACCACCACGTGTATGAGATCAATGGAAATGAAGAAACAGACAGTGTAAGAAAAAAGCAATACTAAGATATAAAGCAGACATTTAGGATGTAAGGATGAGGCTTTTTAATACTTTCTCCTCCACTCCTAGCCCTCCAAAGAGTATCTTAGGACTGTCATTTTCCTTTTCTTCTTTCTCTCCTTTTAAGATGTTGCACATGAATATAAACTATGAAAAATATGTATATACATTATAACACATATTAATGTCTAATGCTTAGAGATTATATGCAGACTTGCAGGGAAACATGTCAGTCTTATGTGTGTCTACAATTTGGGCATTCTGTAATGTACACTGATAATTAGAAAGGAAAATTCAAAGAGCAATTCTTTTAATACATTGTCCAAACAGTGAAAGGGGGAAAAAAAATATTCTTAGGCTCTTTGGAAGCAATGTAGTTTGAAAATGAAAAAGAAAGAAAGAAAAATCTATTTTCGGTGGTCACTGAAATTTTATGGCTTATGGTAAATTTCAGTTTTACATTTGTGTGTTCTTCCAAAACTAACCAGATGTTCTGTATGACTGAATGCTTAGCACACACATGAGACAGACCAAAAACATCAGGATGAAAAAGACTGTGCGGCTCCAAAACAATCAGTTCCTTGAGTAGGTTAAAGACTATATCTATTTGACTTAGTAATTTGGCCCATGAATGATTTTCACCTATACATAATAAAAATTATGTTATGTATTCCAATCTTTGACATTACAGAATTTTTTTAAATTAGTTGACTATTGGCTGACATTTCCCAGAAAGATTGATTTTATTTAACAATCTATCCAGAAAAAAACTGTCAATTCAAACTGTTAAATTCTTGAAAGCATGAACATAGCAAAAATAACTCATTTAGGACTTGCATGATACACTGTTGGGAATCCTATTAGGTGACATTCGCTGAACTTCCCCTACATACCAGACACTGTGCTAAGTGCTTTCCAAGAATGACTGTCTTTTGTAGTCACAACAATAGAATGATAAAATATCATATTGTCCCTTCTTTGTCAGTGGCTAACTGAGATCTACAGAGACTGAAGTAATTCGGTCAAGGATCTTGCTTCTAGTAAAATGCAGAGCCAGGAGTTGAATCCAGGTGTGGGTAACTCCAAACTCCAACCTCCTTAAACTTTTCTCTTTGTTACCAAAATTGCAAAGACTTATCCAAATTCACCAGGGCTTAATTTATTTGTTTTGATAGTCTTTGATATTAATATCAGTTAAGAGTATTATTCCTAGAGTTAAAGGATATATGATACCCGATTATAGGAGGAAGGAGAGGCAGTGGCTACTAAATGAGCACACGGCACTCACTTAAATATTAACTCTCAAATGGCTTAACTATGTCCTAGTAAAGGGGTGCATCTTGACTTTAACTTGCTATAAATAGTGCAGTAAATGTTTGTTGGATGGGACTGGCAAGGGAGTAGAGTTTGCAGAGGGTAGAAAGGTACAACGTCCAAGCCCTTAGAACACCATTTAAGAAAGATTGAATTCCAAAATTTTGACTAAGATACATATGTCATTTATCAATTATGTGGCAGAAGTGAGTGGATTCCTTCCCTTCCCTCTCTCTAGAAAGAAATTAGCAAATACAATCTATGGGCTAAATTCAGCACGCTGCCTCTTTTCATAAATAAATGTTATTGGAACATAGCCACGCCCTCTCATCTATGTATTGTCTGTGGTTGCTTTAGTCCCACCATGAGAGTGGAGGAGTCACAATGACTGTATGACCCAAAACTCTACAATATTTACCATCTAACCCATGACAAACAAGTTGCTGGCCCGAGTTGTTACAGAAATCAGTATCTACCTAATTGACTAAACATGTATCTAAAGCCACATAAGTATGGAAATAAGGCTTCTAGAAAGACAGAATCTCTCTCTTTCCCTGATTGCTTTCTTCCAATCCTTGCCTTTCCTTAGTGTTGTAAGAGTAATGTTTATTAGCTATTTAATTAAAACACACACACATTACGAACCTGGGTCAGAGAATACAAAGATGAGAAAGACAGAGTACAGGCCGTCAAGAAACTTTCTGGGAGGGAAGACAAACATCTTAGCAAATAATTAAAATGTATGCTAAGTGCTCTAAGAGATGTCAGAACAAATTTCTAAGCGCAGCTTGTGCAGTGTTGGGAAATCCCATCCCAAAGTCTGAGGAGTCATTTACCCTGTGACAAGGCCTCCTTTACCAGTGGAGGAAACTGGACTTGATATGCTGGAAAGCTGGGAATCCGGTACTAAGAGGTGTGGGCCATGTCATTGCCAAGATATTGGTGATGTAAGGTTACAAGGCAAAAAAAGAAAAACTTTAGAGTAGCATATTCTTTAAGGTCTTCATATCTTGTTCTAAGTCATGAGAAAGTTTGCATCTTGGCTACTATGTAATATTTATGTAAATGACAGCCCTTATTCTTTGTCCTTCAAATGAGAAGAAATTGTCATTGGATGTCAATTTGTCAATCATCTCAATGTAGAATAGATGAAGGTAGTAGGTCTCATTTCAGGAAAGCAGTGAACTAATCATTTCTGTGGACCTTGACCACAGACCAACTTCTCTCTGACTTCACCTCCCAAGATGGGTCATCAAATTATCGTACATGCTGCCCAGCCCAGCCCATGAACTGCTTTGGTATGGACAATAAAGCTAATAATAGCTTTGGCTTTTTTTTAACTTTATTGAGGAATAATTGACAAATATAGTTGTATATGTTTGAAGTGTACAACATGATTAAATATACATATTCAGTTTAGGAGGGGTTTTAAGAACACAAAGAAGACCACGTGATAGAGCTTATATGTCTATGCCTACAACACATACAGAAAAAGTTGCAAACTTTGGCCAGAGAAATGGAAGTCTGGACCGTTTAGATTTTTTAAATAGTTATAGAAAAGGAAGAAAATCAAAAAATTATGAAGAAAACAATGCAGGTAATAACTTGTTATATTATTCTTAAGTGGAAGACAAAAGGAAGTTTGCTGAAAATCCCTTGTGATTTAGGTCTATCTCTTGTAATTCAGAATCTTCTATTCACTGCCTCATAAAAATAAATTTAATTTAGAATTTAGCAAGGAAACTGCCTTCTTCTTTTCAAACATTGATAGTCCCTTTTTAAACAGACATATTTAGCCTTTATGACTGTATCTATATATGACTTATTTTTCATGTTTTCCATTCTGTTGTCTTTATGAGCTGGTCTGAAAAAATTTTCCTCATTTTTTTCCATCCAGCTTAATACTGTCTTTACTTGTATCTAATCTACAGTCTATAGTTTAAATTCACTTTTGCAGTTCCGTTTTCAATTTGTGTGTTTTATTTCTAGAAATTCTTTTTACTCATTTAAATAAATGTTTATTGAAAATACACTATGTACCAGGTACTGTTCAAAGCACCAGAGATAAAGTAGTGAAGAAAAGACAAAATGCACTGTCCTCATAAAGCTTAGATTTCAGTGGGGAGATAACACACTGACATAGGCAAAACTGTACCAGATGGTTATACATGCTGTTGAGAAAAATTAAACCAAAAGAGGAGGAGATAGTGCTGCAGGGGAAGAACCATTCCACCCAGGAAGCCTAATTTGGATGAGGGATAACCTGGGACACCTGAGATGCTGAGGGTCTGGCTTAAACACAATAAAGCCACAATAGGACATTATTGCTCCTGCCAATGATGACAGAGGCCAAGAAGAGGCACTCTTATCTGGACCACATGACACTGGCTGATGGCACCCTTTGGTCTTGGAATGATGGCTATGGTTCTGTACGTATCCTGAGGATGTCTTTAGAAGAAATTTGAGCTTTGACATTATTTTGGAAATGACAGTATCAGTTTAACCTGATAACCCATTAGAGGGCTGGTTTATGGTTATAAATTCCAGAGGAAATTTTACTATCCATTGTCAAGTTTTGCAACAAATATTCTTGCAGCCTGTTCCCTTGTACACTTGAGGGCCCCGGTTTTATGTGTGTGTGGAGGGCTCGGGTTTTCACGTCCCCCACCTGGCAGAGGCTGTAAGCTTTGCTCCCTTTCTTCCATGCCCCTATTTCCATCAGAGCAGAAGTTCACAGGTACCTGTGATCAGAAGGTATCCGGGAAGAGAGAGCAGTTCTAGGACTACATTCTTCCACTCAGGATTTCAATTTCCTTTTCCCTTTTGGCTCTGAGGACCCCCCTTGCATTCTTGCCAGCTCAGCAATGCATTTCAAAAGATGCTTTGCATGTGCTATCCAGTATTTTTAATGGTTTGGTGGCAGAAGATTCTTCATGGAATATACTCTCTCTTGCTCTTTTTTCCACTCGGTCTGGACAAGAATTCTTCCAGATAATCTGTACATAGAGCACAAAATTTAGACTACTGAGCTTAGAGAGAATTCCTAGACCTTCTCAAGCCTCCTGACTAGAAGTGAGTTCTCTTCCCCTAAAAATGTTCATTCACCAGCCCATGAATAAAATGTAAGTCATTAGTGAGATTATTTGAAAGAGGATGGTTACTACACTAATTCAAGACCACTAGGAATTTTGGCTATGCTGAGGGTCTACAACTAGCAGTGTTCATTGTTGATTTCATTGTTTTAAACTAAAATCATGAGACATGCTGAACACTCGCCGCAATTCATTTCTTATATTACTTATGATTGTTGGATTTGCTTTAACAATGTTTACCAAAAGGGCCTTTACCACCATTTTCTTTCCTACTCTAGCCAAAGCAAGGATCATAAGATGAACCAGATCAGATCATCAACTCACACTGTGAAGTTACTTTTTCTGAAGAAACACACACACACAATAAAACAGTGACTCCTAGGGCAAAACATTTTCAAATAAAATAGAAGCTTATAATCAAAAGAAATAAGTGAATTATTTGCCTTGGGACAGAAACCCCCTCCCCAATCATATGCATTCTGTTGTCAATAAATGTTTTTTACTGTTACCATTGTTCACAATGATGATCTAAACAAATAAATAAGCCAATAGTAACAGAGCCTAGAGGAACTGAAGGAAAAATTCAATACTGTTTCCTTTAATATGGAACTCTTCATACAAACTTTTGCCCAAAATAAGCTGCCGATAGAGCAGAATGCAATACACTAGCAAACATAACACGCAACACTGTGATGGGAACATAAACTCTCCCTAATGCCTCAGGTAATCAAGCCAACTACAGCTTCTAAAAAGAATTCTAGTAATAACATTTGCCAACATTCCTCGTGAGAAATTTCTCCTGCTTTCTTTAGTCAACCTGGGGCAAATACTTTCATTGCATTCATTCCCTAAGTCAGGATCTTTGCAAGTCACTGTGCAAGATGCTTTTGAGGATGTCCTCGCACTGATTTCTGAGAAAAATCCAGCAATGTGTTGTGCCCACTTTAAGGAAGCTGAGGTGAGAGAATTTTACATATTTTCCTTAGATGATTTAACTAGTAAGTGGAAGAGACTACTTTATAACACAGATTTTTCACAGCTTCATGTCCCAGGCATTTTACCATTATATCAATAATGCAAGGTATTTTTACATATAAATGTTTTAATTTATGAGAAAATAAATATATGTAAGTAAGGGAAACAAGGAAACCTCTAAAATAGGTAGATCAATGTGCAGTCATAGGTAAGCCATAGTAGTAGGTAAAACCTATGGGTTTTTTTTTTCCCCTTAATCTTATTTTTTGGTATCATTAATCTACAATTACATGAAGAACATTATGATTACTAGGCTCCCCCCTTCACCAAGTCCCCCCCCACATACCCCTTCACAGTCACTGTCCAGCAGCGTAGTAAGATGCTATAAAATCACTACTTGTCTTCTCTGTGTTGCACAGCCCTCCCCGTGCCCCCCCACACACACTATACTTGCTAATTGTAATGCCCCCTTTCTTTTTCCCCAAGAACTTAAAAATCAGACAAGTGACCATGCACCACTATTCCCCTAAAGAGAGTGCATTTTATTTTGCACCTAGGGTAAGAGAAGAAAGGGACAGGACATTAGATTGGTGGTTATGGAAATTGTGCCATGGAATAGTTTAGGCCACTGTGATGAGAGGTGTGGCCAAAGCAATACTAGTTGGGGACACAAGTGATGAATGAGCATTACTGGGAAGTGCTGATAATTGGTACATGAAGGTTTTTTTTGTTTTGGTTTGGGTTGGGTTTTGTTTGTAGCTGCATGATACAAAGATGTAGATGCTGGGCCAGAAAGCAGCACTCTCTTAGCATCATGCACAGTTTAAAATCATCAGGAGAAAGGTGGGAGGGAAAGGATAGAGAATATAAACAGAATTCAAATTATTAAAAAGATTAACTTAGATGGGGCAAGTAGGGTGTAGAAGGGGCTGAGGTCCTGAGGGTTATCATAGGAGAGAGAATGTTTAATGAGAGTAGGAATTAACATTACTCAATTTTTTCTTGATGCTACTAAGATCTAGAGACATCTGTGTGTCTTACAAATCAAAATAACAGTATTTATTCAGTGTGTCAAAATGCTGAAATCTGTGCCTTTCCTCAAAATGAATGCTAGTTTTTAAAGTAGTATTTTGATATTCAGTCTGACTAGTATTTGTTATTTACAATGTTTAGTATTGAATTGCATTTTACAGGTTTTATTTTATTTACTTATACTGAAAACCCTAGGCAAGCAGTAAGTAATATTGTTCCCATTTTACACGAAATCTTAGCTCATAGTGTATTACTGCCTTCCTGATGTTGCCCGTCAGTTTGGGGGCACCCTTTTTTGTTTTTGTCTGCATGAATAAAGGTGGGTAAGTACAAGGTAATAGATATGAATTTTTTAATTCCTATATTGCCAACAATATAAAGGCAAAGAACAAATTATTTAAAGAAATGTACAAAACACATAGAAACAGAGCTGGAAGTATGAGTTTTCCTGCCTCCTGAACCACACTTTACATCATGTAACCATCACTCCTTGTTATTTATCTTCAACTTCTGGCAGAGGACATAGGAATTAATCACTCTCTGGAAATGATTTTGAATGAAGATATCAGTTGAGTGGGTAGATGGAAGGATGACCCATTAATTTTTTTTTTTAAAAAACACCCAAATCTAACAAAAGCTAAGAGTAAGTTGGCTTTCCCACATATAATCACATTTCCTCAACCTCGTTCCCCTTTCTCCAACACTCTACCCTGACTTACACTCCCAGAAGTCATACTTCTCTGTTGAGAATCCAAGTCAGCTTTAAAATGATTGATCTTGGGATTTAAAAAGGGCTGTAAAAATGGTCAATTATTACCACATGAGGCTGTATTTCAAGAGAGGGTCTCTGCTATTTGCACTCCAATCCCTCAACCTATTCTGAAATTCCTTCTAGCCACATGTCTTCCTTTGTACTCCATTTTATAATAGAATGTAAAAGAAGGAAAGGCCTGCCACAGAGGACAGAAGAGGTGAGTTTTGGCTCCAATCCAGTAGTTAATGACATCAGTGAAGCCAGTAAAAGTAGCATATTCATCAAGCCGATGAAGGACATTTCCACCACTTTAGCTGACTGAGCCAGCACACCTCCCTCCCTCCCTCTCTTACATTACCATGCCCCTAATACATCACCCAATCCTAATTGGTTTAACGATAAAATATGTCCAAAATGACTCCACATCTCTCCACCTCCACTCTCTCTGCTGTAATCCACACTTTCTTATCTGAATAAGCTTCCTAACAGTTTTCAGTACCCACTGTGAATCCTTGTCAATAACTTCATGCAACATCCAAAAAATATTTGCACAGTATACTGAAAGATGATAACTCCATTATCCTCCTTAAGACCCTTCAATGGTCTTCTTCTGCTCTTTGGGAAAAAAAAAGGCCAAATATCCATGATCCAGGACCTCGCATGGTCCCCAGCCCCTGCCTACCTCTAGCCCCGCTGGTCTCTCAGGTTCTCTAGAGCACCAAGTCTTCTCAGTCTCAGGTTCTGCCCCTAGGCTCTTCCTACCCTTCCCTTATTTATCCTTCTCATCTCTCAGCTCAAGAGACATTTCTTCAGCAAAGCTTCTAGACTCCTGTTACTCATATTCACAGCTAAATTTATTTCTGCAAAGCACTGATTTTATCACAAATCATTTAAGCAAAGTTGAACTTATTGGCTCATTGCAACAAGGGACACAGTGACCATGTGGAACTGTGAAGACAGTGTTTCGGTAGAGGGTATCAAAGGGGTTGGTTATGGGATTTGGGCTTGTGTTAGCTGTTTTTGTGGAAGGGTCAAGAAAATGTGACTTTATACTAGATTAGGTGCTGTCAGAAAATAAGAGCAATTCTCTTATTGGATATGTTAATAGTTTTTATTTAGGAGGAAATAGTGGCAATGTAAAATTTAAACCATCATTGGCAAAGAAACATCAGTCACTTGGGCTAGCTGGGAGAGAGGCATGCTCGGTCAATTTTGTTGTTTAGTCTGTGCTTTTATTTTGTCTGTGATTGGACCTGATTATGGGGTGGTCGTGTTTTTGTGTCACCCCATCATGATCACACAGTGACCTTGTAGAATATATGTATTTTGTGAAATTGCTTATATTCAATGGGTGAACACATGAGTTTGCTGTTAGAGCCAGGCCAGCTCATCTGACAGCAGTGGGGGGTTGTTTTATTTAATCTTCATTAACAACTACCCTATGACTTGGATGTACAAGTCACTCAACAAAAAACTGATGAAACAGTAAATGAACAAATTTAGCCTCTCTGAACGTCAAGTCTCAATTTCAGGAGAATCTTTCACAGGCCCAAAAATAGATCAGAGGATTACTTCTGTCCCACCATTTTGAAAACTGATGATTCTAAAGATATTTTTTAATTTATTTTCACATCTTAAAAGACATATGTAAATTCACCCATGTTTTATAAGGAAGGAAGCTAAATTGAATAATTTTGTGACTTGATTATCTCTCACCACACAAGCACTTACTTTCTTAAACGTATAGTCATTCTTGTCCATTGTAACCCTATTCCACTAAAAAAAACACTATATTGAAATCTGAAATGTAGAAAGCTAAGAACAGATTTAGAAGTTTTACCTGAAAACTGAGGAGTGAACATAATTTAATAGAGAAGAAAAGAAACAGCACAAACTAAAAATAATCTTTCACTGGCTTAAGTGGTAGAGATTAAAATCTATTTTTGAGGGTCCCCCTTTACCCCTCTGAGTAGGGCAGTATGATGAGCTGAGGGAGGGAGAGGGCACAGGCTTTTGAACATCCACTTGTAGTAATGGTGGTGTGACTCTATACAGTTATTAAGACTCATTTGAACCATACACTTAGAATGGGTGAATGTTATCATCTGTAAATTATACTTCAATAAAACTCTTAACAAACAAATGTCGATGGAACTATATCTGGGTCTGTGGTTCACACAATTGGAATCCATGTGTTTTTATCCTACATCCTGTACCCTCACTCTTTGAAAAACCTTCATCTATATCATCTCTACTTTCTGCCATCACAAAGCTTCTCCCTCTATGGAGGATTTTTTGAGAAATATGGGAAGACAAAAACCCCTCCTTCTAGCCACACTGAGCCCAAGCCCTGGCCAGTTAGCAAGCACATCTCACCCCAACCACCAGGACAGTGCAGTGGCATCTGAGGGATGGGCTTGAATTCCAAGCCTCCTAATTAGCTCCTAAATAAAAACTGTTCACATATCCAATTGACTAGCTGAGCTAATGACTCTCCTTCTCTAACATTCACGTATATAAATATCCTATGACACTCTGGTGATATCACCCCTCCTGGGACATTTTGAGATGATGTTTAGTACATAAGAATGGCCAGATGCAGAGTATGGCACATATTCAGCATTCCATACCTGGTATGGGAGTATTAAGAACTAAGCACAGATAAATGAACGTGCTGAGAATAAAGATTACTAATGGAGTAGCCTTCCTTCTAGGAGATTTTTCCTTTTTAATAAATATATCAAGCTATACCTTGATTTCCTTCTGATACGTAGAACAGGAGACACATGACAGAGTTGTCCAAGAAACGAATATGACAGAACAGGTCTTTTCCCCTGCACTGTTTATGCTTAAATGTTACCAAAATGTTATAATATGGACCTCTTCTAAAAGAAGCTGCAACAGAAGCTTCAGGTGAATATTTTCTTAGGCAGGGCCCCACAAAAGTCAGTGTGGCAAAATAAAATATTGTGTCAAAGCGTGAACAATCACAGAGTATAAAGTGGGCTTTTCCGACTTTATTTAGAACAATGCAGCACCTCACACAGTACTTATTTACTAATATCCTGAAAAAAACTTTGTATCCTTCTGATTTGCCAGTTAAAATTTTGTATTTATGTGAAGTGATATGTAGCTATTATGTTAATGTCACTTCCATGATCAGAAGTACAGAAAAGTGAGAAAATTATAGTTACAATTTGTCCGCAGGGTAAGTAGAAAAAACTTTTATGTGGAAGAACCTTCTACAATGCATGTAAATGATGAAGATGATTAATATTTATTTTAGTTACATTCATTCAATAAATATGCACTACCTGTCGTATCTCTGACACTCTACCTAGCACTGGGGGCACAGCTGTGAATAAGTGCACAATGGCCCTTTACCTCCTGAAGTTCATGACCTAATGGATTAGACAGACATTAAACAAGTAATTATTTTGTAAAAATCAGAATTGGAAACTGATAGGAAAAACACAAGAGAAGTACCAAATATACAGGGCTAAAGCGTTTATCTACAGAGAGGAATAAGAATCTACGTGCATTAAAAACCCAATATTTGTCCTGAAACTGATAACTTACACACCTCCATGAAAGTTAGACTTCTTTTATAGCTTTTATGTTGACATGTGGCCATCTGACATGTGAGTCCAAGAGAGGAATCAGCGGTCACTAATTCAAGGCAGCTTGTCACACATATAAATAAATCATATTAAGATCACCTATATAATACAAGTTGATGGTTACTAATCAATTCATCAACAATGTATTCTTTCAAGTCCTAAAAATATATGGAAAGTTCCCAGAAAATATGTTAATAAACTGTGGCTTCAGTTTAAGGGAATAATAGTAATGTGTCATTACTGTATTCATGCCAGTTCCCCTCCACTGGCCAAATGGGGTTAGAATTCTCTGTTATTTAGTAGTCCACTTTGTGGAATAAAGTTTCTGACCTTTCTAGTCCTCATTAGACATACAACTAATTGCATCCATGAGCTGCTCATTGAGATGAAGTTGGCTCCTGCTGCACCCTCAGTAAGTAGAAAATAGAGCAAATTGGAGCCTTGCCTCAACATTGCTTCTATAACTAAATTATTTGCATGCAGAACTTTACATAAAATTTAGGAATAAAACTGGTGGGCTAAAATATTATATAGCCCTGAGCTAGACTTAGATTGAATGTGATCATCCAAAATGCTTATGCAAGATAAAAAGTATAGTGAAGTCCACATATGTGCATATATTTAAACACAGTGAAAATCATCTTACCTAGAATGTGTATTTTTGGCATATATACATCATGGGGTAGATGGAATAATCAATGGCTTCAGGGTTTTGATATTGTCACACCCCAAATAGAGTAAGACTTGTCTTTATCACTCATTTTCCCTATGCCACAGATAGTTAACATGTGAACCAGATGGCTAATCTTAAATGATCTGTAAGGTCCATGTTAATGAAATATTCAAATTTGGAACTCCCTCGAGGTTCTGTTCTCTTTCATTTATCGTTCATGAACATGACTCCATTAGCTCCAAAACCATGATTTTGGAGACGTCCCCTGGTCTAACCTGCACTCCGTCCCAGAACAGAGGAGCCAGGAAGCACTGCGGGAGCTTCTGAAGCTGCTCAGAGAAGAAACTCAAAGACAGAATTTTTAACATACCACCCCGGGTTTCACAGTTCAGTGATTTCAAGAAATATGTTTCCTCGATGGAGCAATAAGGTCCACAAAAAAATCTCGCTGGGTAAGAAAGCATGGGTCCAACTAACGCATTCTGAATTTAGGGCTCTGACCTTCCCAGGCTTTCTCATGCATGCTGGCACTCAGCCAGCATATTACATGGCACCAAGAACTCATGGTGTTACATTCTATCTCTCTAATAAACAGGCGTATAGTGTCTATGGTTCAGTCACTTATTTAAACCAGAGCACATTTTAATTCCTGCTTAATTACTTCATTTTTCATACTACGTATTACTTTGACTGCTACTTTAAATGATCCGCCCTTGTATCTATCACATGGCAAAGAGCAGAAAGAGGAAGTAGGTTCTCTCCAGTCTCTTCTTATAAGGACACTAATCCCACTGTGAAGGCTTCGCCCCTATGACCCAATTTACCTCCGAAAGGCCCTACCTCCAAATACCACCATAGCAGTGGTTAGGGTTTCAACATACGCATTTTGGAGGGACACAAATATTCAGTCAGCAACATCATCTTAGAGGAAACCTTTCAAGAAACCTTCCCAATGGTCACAAGCTTTGAAACTTAACACAAGTATAGCAATTCAAGGACAAATATGGAGGTATTACTGGTACAAAAACATAAATGAACATAAGTAGAGTACAGAGGAGATAAACAGGCAGACTAATGCAAATACACTATTTTTGTTGCATGTGAAAACCTCTTAAGATAAATAAGAGCTACATTTTGAAAAATGTCAAAAATACCATGAGAACATACACTTTCCCCAGTAAAGGCAGTAAACTATAATTGAAGGAGGGAAGCTCCCCCTTCAAACCCTTGTTACTCTCCATCACTAGATGAGCAATTATTGTAGATACAGAAACACGCCCTGGAAATGAATCACTTTTGTTGGAGTCATTCATGTCCTAGATCTGAGCCACCACTGCACCAAATATAATATGGAAAATAATTCTCAAAATGCATTTACTGTCTCTCATGGGCCAGACATAGTGCTATGTGCTTTATACATCATTCATGCAATAGCCAGAGGAATTCTTCTATGTCACTATTTTTATTATCTTTTTACAGACGAAGAAACTGAGGCTCAGAGAACATAAGCTTGGTATTTAAGGCTGCACTGGGAATCACAGGTTTATAATTCCCATCTTTCTAATCTAATCTTTTCCATGATAAGACTATGAAATGCCATGGGTCCTAAGTCAAAGGGATACTTGAGCAGAAATGCCAACCTAAATTAATAAGTTTAATAAAATCTGATACATTCTACAGGCATCAAAGATTCTGAATGAGTCCCAAAAAGAGCACAAGACTAAAGAAGGGCCCTTGTAGGCTCACACACCTCGAAGGAGAGGAGGGAACTGAAGCTCCATTTACCCAAACCTCAAAAGCCCTATCACTAAGTTCCAACTAAGAGCGCATGTAATGTTTCCCCCAGGCATATGGTGTCCTTAATAACTGCTTCAATGTTTGGTCTCACAGGACATAATGTCCTGCTCCAGCAGAGACAATTAAAACAAACATGGGACTTGTTGTCATAAAATGGGCACTGAGTCCCCGCTCTATCGAAGGGTTACTTGTACAACTTTGGCCAAGTCACACGCTCTCTTGATCCCATTTTCCACCAACATTATAGAGCTGTTCGAAGTCAGATGATAAAAGCAGAAGTACTAAGTAAACTATAAAACATTAGACCAACTATACCTGTTATTAACTCATTCAATCATTCATAAGAAATGCTATGATCCTGGTGTGACCTGGGTTGAGAATGTGGACTCTAGAACCATCTGCTGGTTAAATCTTGTCCCAAGAACTAACTGGGATCTGGGATCTTGGGCAAGTGGTGCCTCAATCTCCTTATCTGAAAAATGGCCATAATAGTAGATGTTTGTAAGAATTAATTGTACTAATACAAAAAGAGGATAATAAGGTAAACCAGGGAAACAATAAGGATTGTTGTGAAGAATAAATATGTTAATACATGTAGAAACTTTTGTAATAGTACAATAAGTCAAGTGTTGTTAGTGAAATCATTACTATCCCCAGCATCTTCACCAGTACCATTATCACTAATGAGCTTATAGTTCTTTAAGTAATGGAATCCTAAGAGCTTTCAAACAAGAAAAAAGGGTTTCCTTCTCACTCATCAGATACACACTGATGATTATGCAAGAAACCTTTTTAACCCCATCAGTGGCTAATAACAAAGGTGTTTTTCCTCTCAAAGCACAACACAGAGGAACCAGGAGGGGTGCTCAGAACCAGGTGAAGGCATAGACATTTTAAAAAGGGTTGGGTGCGGATGGGGGCTGGCCTCTAACTTTAATATAAATAGCATGATTATTTTCTGTGGGTATACAGACAGACATGTACAAGCATGCATTGAGAGAGAAAAACATTGCTATGTTTTATCACTTGATAAAAACTGGATGCCAATGATGTTTACAAAGCTAGTCTCTATTCTCATGAAAGTACTGCTTGTGAAAATATCATTTCACACACTTTTTAAATGAAAAACAGAGTTCATGAGATCTCTTATTCAGATCTTTCTAAGCCAAGACATTATCTTGCCCCCATTAAAGAGCTTTGGGCCATCTGTTCCATAAAGACTAGCAGCTGGTATGATCTCCAGAAATATCTCCTCAATTGCAGACACTAATTAAGCTTTTCCAAATGAACAAGTTGTAGATTAACTGTATTTACACATAAAAATCTTTAAGTCTAGTTGCATCCTTGTGGCAGGTTACTTGATTTCAGTAATGACGATGAATCTCACTGGCAGGTCCTTTGGGAGACTGAACTGTTTCTACTGCTAAAGCTATTATTGATCAGACCAACAGGAATTTTTGCTCTCATCCAAAATCAAATACAGAATTAGGATCTCGTTTTAAAAAGCAATTGTAACAGAAACCAACTGTGGGTTCAAAAAGTTACAATGAAATCGCCAGATGAATGGGCACTGCAAAATGAACCCAAACCCAGTGTGTATGATGACATCATACAAAACATCCATCATGCAATTCACTGTTTCTGGTTAGTGCCAAACGTACCTCTGAATATCCATGGATGTTTGATCAAACCTTAGGAGTTTACCGACTAAGCTGTAACACAAATCACCTTTGTAAGGGAAACAGTCAAAAGGAAGGAATTAGGAAACTGAAAGGGGTAAAAGAACCCCCTCCCCACATCAAATAAAATGTCTATAGAGAGAAAGGCTTAGGATGAAGGAAGAATGCTCAAAAGTCAAGTCAAAGAGCTTTAGACTTTTACAGGTCTCTAGAGCCTGCTGAGCACATCTCCATGACAAGCCCCCCTTGCTTGTCTCCCAGTACACAGTCCCATCTTTGGTCTCCTCTTTACCCTTAACCCAAAAGTCCCCCTGCCATCCTCTGGGTGTAGGTTTCTTAAGAGGACCTGCATCTGCCCATCTGCTCTCCACACCCTAGCCTTTTAATTATTACTTGATCTCTAAGGTTCCATTAGGAGTACCCTGTGCCTCTCATACTTTCTGAGTCCAGACCTTGGTTTTGTCGCTACCAGACTGACCTTGAGAAATATTTGCTTGACCATGTCACTCTTAGTTTCCTTATCTGTAGATTGAGGATAATGAGAACAGCATTTAACCTTAGAAAGCTGTGAGAATTGATGCATGTAAAGCTCTTAGAAAAAGTCTCATATTATGACCTTGATAGATGCTTTTGCTACAATGATGGTGATGATGTCTGTGTCTTTAATGCTGACCCCTTGTTCTCCTTTCCTACTGGTTCCTTTGCTTTCAATGCCCTTCATTCCAATTCCACACATTAACAACCTTGCTCATCCTTCAAAGACAGGACCACCTGCCCCTTCTTCTATCATCTGACCCTCAGTTTCTCATGCAAAAGCATCATCCCCTCTTCTGAAACCCTGTGGGTTATTTCCAAACTCTGTCATGTGTTTCTCACTTTCTATGTTATATTCCAGAGATCCGCATGTATGCCTTACCTTATTATATGTCTCTGCATTCTTGGAGAACAGATTTGGTGTATTTCCCACTGCCCTGGCCTCATTGAGAACCCATGGTAAGTACATAATAGATCTGAGTTGTTCAATACAGTAACCACAAGGCATATGCAGCTTCTGCATTTTAAACTCATTAAAATGAAATAAAATTAGTAATTCAGTTCTTCAGTCATGTTAGCCAACTTTCAAATATTCAATAGGCACAAGTGAGAACTGGCTCCTGTGGGAAACAGCACAGATACATAACATTTCATCACCCCAGAAGCTCCTATTGGATGGTATTACAATAGATGGTACTTGAATAAAGAAATGCTTTACAGTTTTCCAAAGCCCCTCTAGATTTTAGAAGTATTATTCTCTCAGAAACTCTACTCACCATAGTTCTTATCAAACCAAATGAAAACAAGATTTATATCATCAAGATAATTTATTCTGTTATGACTACTGAGAAAAATAATCTTTTGTGTCAGGAGTGATGAGGACAGAACCAGTTTCTCATTGGCCCAAGCCAAACACCATTCCAACATAGAAAAGGTATCTCCCTCTTTCAATTGTGGGAAACCTTCCTGCTTTGTGGTCCTAGCATGACCAGTCTTTTAAAGCATAGCTAATCCATGCAAACATCATGCCCAGATTTCTAAATTTCCTCCTAAAGTTTTAAACAAAGATTTTCCAGGAAATAAATGGACACTGTACCATGTTCTTTGCACTAATATTAGGTGAGACTAAAACCTTGCCATATATTACGGTTTCCCTTAGAATAAAATCCAAGCCTCTCTGAATGTTCCGGAAGTACCTATCCATGTAAGTTTCATCTGTCTTCACTCTCTCCAAATAGGCAGGTCTCCACCCCTACCCGCCAATCCCAGCTCCAGACACACCAACACAATGCAGAGCACACACCGCAAGGCAGATCTGCCGTCCTCACTGCACATTCCCTTCTTCGGAGTCGTCTCACATCACCGTCAATACTGGACAGTTCCTTCTATTCTTCTTTATAGGACTCCTTGTTATTTCCCTTCATTTATAACTTGATATGTGTCTCTTAACCCATCTGTTGTCTGTCTCCTGTGACACACATTAAGTTTGGTGAATGCCAGGACTATATTGTTTTACTCCCCACTCTTTATCCAGCAGCTTACATTGTGGCAGTAGGATACTTAGGAAATACATATTAAGTGAAGTAAAGAAACAGAATCTCAGGGGCCCACACAACTGTGTTGGAGGAGATGATGTAATAACTTTAATTTTAAAGAAAATAAATTTAAATTAACCTATTTTGTGATTGCCTGTGTGTGAGAGAGAGAGGAAGGCAGAAGGAGAGGCTTAATTTTCAAAAATATCACATAAATTATAAAATCTATTCTTTGCTCAAATGTCTAAGGTCTAAGAGATGTTTACATGTTATTAGAGAGAAAATTATGAGGCTGTCATTTTTGATGGATACTATGAGATTGGATTTAGTCACTTTTAGGGACACCTTGAACTAGGATTTCATCTTCCGTGCTCATTATGTTTAGCAGCTTACTATACTGGAGCAATGCCCAGATGGAAAGTGGCAAGGTATTTAAGACTGATATAGCTAACTAAATGTCCTTTGAATAATAAAAAAGAGGCTTTCCATTAAGAGTAATGAATTTTTTCCTCTATTAGTTTGAATGGATTATAAAGTTAAGAAAATAAAGAAGGCAGATATGCTAAGAAAATATCAGATGATCACAAAAAAGTTAGATATCCCTTTGGACTTATTTTTTTCTTTTCACAGTTCACACCAAATGTCTATAGAATGAAAAATATACAAGAAATCATAAATGAGACAAAATTGTTAAATATGCAACCTACACATACATACACACACATAAAGCCTTGTAACTTTGATTTCCTATATATGTTGACTCACATGCAATACTGATTAACCTATAGCTAGACAACACTCTTTCAAAATAAAAGGGACTTACATGAATTTGGAGAAGTATTTAGGCCATATGAAACCATCAGAATCAACTGATCAAGAGGAAACAAAGCACTACCAGAAATATAATTAAGTCTGCTCTTTCTGTTTCATTTTAATTCATAAAGTCAAGTTATGATCTTAATTTAATGCAGTTTTAGAACTGGAATGGGCTTTTGAAAGGTTCAGATGCTTAGTTTATTTTGCTGTGTTGATAATTTCACATTTGCATCATAATTGGATTTCTCTAAGTTCACTGACATTTCAGTTGGTTTCAACGATCATTAAAGGTTTTTTTCCTTTCATCTAAATTTAGACTATATACTCTTAGGACTGCTCATATTCAAACAAACCAACCCATGAGAAAACAATTGATTTCCACATTATAGGGCTATTCTACTTTGAGACTCTCAGGTTGCAAAATCATTGTCACTATTAACTGAGTATCATGTAACTGTTTACTGACCATGAGGCCTATTCACTGTGAGAAATGACTGAATTATATTTTCAGCTGTGTTATATAATTCATTCTAAAGACCATGTTGCCATTTGAGGAAAGGATAATCCAAATTTACAACTCCTGATCCTAAAATGCTGATATCCAAGTTAGCCATTGTTAGTTTGGAAAGACTTGCTATTCTTTAATTTCTATGTAGCATGACTGCAAGCCACTGTTACTCAAGTGGTCACATACCACAGTGGATAACCTGGCCTTCTGGCTGTCTTGTGTGTGTTGACCTACCTGCAAAGCATGAGTTTCAAGTCAATACTGTTGAAAGCTTCTTTCAGCTCTGCTCTCTAAGACATAACCATCCTCCTGAAGGTGCCACTGAGGCTTGAATAATTCCCATGACCTATATATTGAAGGTCATGGAATTTTCCACCAAATCATATTAAAGATGATACATTTCCTTTGATAAAAAGAGATGAGAGCCATTCAAGAAGAAATAAAATCATTTAAAAATTTTACCTACAGTTAAAATTGTGCAGGAAAATTTTTGAACTTTAAATGTTGGCTGAAACTTGATTCAACAATGGATTTGGAAATCCTTTGGATAAATTGGAAACATGAGAATAAACATTACAAAATGTTTTCATGGTCTGAGTAAATTCTTAAATGTATAATGGCATATGTGGTATGGAAATGAAAATGTCTTCATTTCAATTTCTTGTAAATCATCTGAGTTCCACTATTAACTAGCACCTAATAGGTTCTCAATATGATGAAAATCGGTAAAGTCTCAGCAGTTATATTGCTTATACATAATAAAGCTTGCAATTTAAAACATTTCAATTTAAAATTTTAAACCTTATTTATTACACCACTTATTTCAAAATGTCACAATGATAGAATTTTACTTATATAGGGAAAACTGATATTTCTCACTTGAACTCTGAATTACTTTTTGGCTATAAGTAAGAACACTTAACATCTTTCTTAATTCACATCTTCACAGTAATTTTCCTGAAAGGAAAAACATTCGACATGTGCATTTAGAAAGAAGAAGTAGCTTAAGATGTAGCTCTGAAGCTAATGTTTACCAAATAAAACACAGGGGAAAAGAGGAGGTCCCCTATGTATTCTGGAAGCAAAATCCACATTCAGTGAAACAAAGTAAGCATCAGAATTCACTTTGCATTAGAATTACAAATGAATCCATCAGGGTTTCTACCTGGCATCCAAATATATGATTTACCAAGAGACATATGAAAACTGGTATTATCTTCACAGGACATAAGATAGAACAAATTATATTTTCAATTTTCATTCTGCTTTCAAAAAATGAAATGGCAAATAGCATACTGGGATCTTTTATTAGATGATAATAAAACTGTTTAATTAGTCAGTTTCCAGAAGTCTTCCTGTGGTTTCCTGTAAGCCGTTGCAAGAAAGAGAGTTTCTTTCTCCTGGAACTTCATTTCAGACAAAGAGTCCCAACCCGTTAATCAAACATGAGACAACAGTCCCAGGGTACTAAACTCAATGTGCTGCCCAGCACTCTTTGATGATAATATTTAAAAACAAGTGTCTTTACACACAAATTTCTCTCTTGTTATTTTGTAACCATACATGCATCTTGTGTTTTTCTCCATAGTAAATTGTTAGTTTCCATAGTGTTTCCATGGATTATAAAGTGGGAGAGATTATTCACCTAGCGGATGGTTTACTTATATTGAAGCAGACATAAATCAAATTTATAAGGTAAAATATAAGATTTTTAAAAAGACTCTTTTGTGAAATATTGATCCAATCATTTGTATGTAAGTATTTGGCCAAGGAGTTAGAATTTAAATAAAATTTTCCTGAACTATTATTTAGAAATAGCATATATTTCCCTTGGAAAAAATATCCAATTTGCTATTGCCCTTTTCCAGCTGTTCTCTATTGTTAAATTTATAACATTCAAAATTAATGAGACAGATCTTTTTAGACTAATATTTCATATAAAGTTGACTTCATGGAAGATATATTATCAATTATAGCAACACTTTGGATTTCTTTAATAGATACTTTGACCATTTTTTCTTATTATTTAGGTTTATATACACAAAAGAGAATTTTCTCACAAGGTTAAACAGGAATTTAACTTATCAGAGTTTAACTGAAGTTTTGCTAGAAATTAAAGAAAATTGTGTATTATATAACTCAACTCAGATAAAACATGAATTTCAAAGAAATGTAAGCTTTCAACAGACTGCCTCATACTTCTTGTCCAGATAGAGAACCATGCATTTCATTTCTAATGTCTTCAAAATACAATCCTTCTAGATCTCCCATTTCACAATACTTTGGTAAATTAACCAAAAAATATATATATATATTCTTGGACTCCACCCCAAACACACTGAGTCAGAATGGGATAGGAAAAGAAGCTAGAATCTTCACATCAATGGCATATGTTTCTTACACATATCAAAACGTGAGAACTACTACATTACTGGGAATTTAGCTTAGAAAGTCAGAAGAGTGTTTGGTTAGTGATTCGACTCTGAAATTTATCTTTTCTGAGATTTTGATTCTAAAAGATGATTTTTAGGAATGTTTTCTAGTAAATCACAAGATATTGACCACCAATTCTTCCCATTCCTTTAAGCATACCCCTCTACAATGCAACTTTGCAGCCCCTCCCATTAAGAGGTAGCACATGTATCTCTATTTCTTGGTATCCCTTGTCCATGTGATATATTTTGCCAGTAGGACATTAGCAAATGCAACAGAAGCAGAGAGCTGGTAAGTGTTTGTGTGATGGGGTTTGGTGTCTTGCTGCTTCCATGTGAAGAAGTATAGGTAGCCTGCTAGATGCTAGAGACATACAGCTCAGTTGCCTCCATTACTGTAGCCAACAGCCAGACTTGTGAAGGACGCTTTCAGTACCAACCTGCCTCCCACCAATATGCTAGCTCACCGCTAGCCCAGCAGACACCCAGAGAGGAAATGCCTAATGGGGCCTCATCCAATTGCCAACCGACAATGTTTCAACCTAAAAATTGGCTGTTGTTTTAAGCTACGAATAATATGGTGGTTTACTACAGAGCAACAGCTGATAGACCCCTCCTTACAAAAAAAAAAAAAAAAGCAAAAAATATAACAAAACAAAGAGAAGATGAAGTTTTTGAAGTCAATTTTGGTGGTACTCAAACTTTACCACACTCTTGCATTATTTCATATTTTTCACTTCAGGCCTTGACATAAGTGGTAAACCTATTTGTATAGGGCCGATTGGATTCCAGAAGTTTGGTCAAGAGGCCCTGAGAGATGTAACCCATTCAGGAAGAAAAAGTAAAAAGTGAAGAAAATACTTTCTACAAATAAACATGAAAGAACCATGCAACTGGAAAAACCAGCTGTGACATTTACTTTTGATTTTCACAAAAGAATTTCACTTGCATTATTGAAAATCTAAATTTACCATGGTAACTGCTTTCTCACACCTCACTTTTATTCCCAAGAAAGGTATTTATAGAAAAGGAAGCAAACTGTACTAAACATGATACTTCACATCATGTTTGTTTAAGTTACCTTGAAAATCTTATCAGGCTGCTTTTATATAAAAATCTTGTTATACTTATGATAATTAGAACAGTTCCCATAAGGTTGAAGATAATGACATAAAGCACATGAATACATTTTAAAAACTGTCTGAGACTATAAAATACTACATATTATTACAACAATAGCAATATTGTGTTGAGGATCACCTACTCTATGTCAGGCACATGGTTAACTATCAGGCCTATCAAAGTTAGTAAGATAGACAATCCCCTGCTCTCATGGAAACTACATTTTAGAGGGGAGAACAAGACAGTTTATGGTATTTATGAGTTCTACAAAGTAACCAAAACAGGAAAATGTGAAAGATCATGACAGACAATTTAGAGTTGGGAACCAGGAACCTCTTACGTAGGTGAATTTAAGATGAGATCTGAAAGAAAAGGAGCCAGTCATACAAATTTTAAAGAGGAAAAGTAGCATGTTCAAGGGACCTAAGATGGAAATGAAATTGGCCTTTTCAGACCTAGAACTCTGAAAATCCACCATAAGCATACAAGAAGCCTGGATTGTTAACTGAAGCAATGCGGTAACTTCATAACTCACCACTAAGTGAGTAAGAATCCAGAAATATTTGAAAAGGCAGAATATTTCCATAAAAGTTTTGCCATCCTAGTTAAAATACTTTAAATACCTCCTAGACTCTTCCTACCCAGATGCCTTGGTCTTAACATACTGGCATATTAATAGAACAGTGACACTAACAAGTATAGAACTGGTCAAT
The DNA here is from genome assembly GCF_030020395.1 of Manis pentadactyla. Lineage (NCBI taxonomy): Eukaryota > Metazoa > Chordata > Mammalia > Pholidota > Manidae > Manis > Manis pentadactyla. Next base: position 17,027,263 of record NC_080023.1, read on the forward strand.
GAAGTGTTATTCTTTTTTAAGAACTTATTCAAACCAGTCAGGCAAAGAGCTGTAGCACTTAACCGTGATTTAAAAAATGGTCACTGAAATAGGACTGTTTTAGTAAATCAGTCTTTAGATATATTAAAGATATCATATATAAAAAAAGATGAATAAAAATTCACAAATAATCTAACATCCAATGACTACTAAAAACCAAGTATTATAAATTGGAGAAAGTTCTTTACTATAAATAAAATACAAATTATTTCTCCTAAATTAACTATATAAACTATATCATTTACATATAATGAGAATGTAATTATATTCTCATTATACAAGTAATGAGAGTAAACAAGTAGAGATGGCTGTTTTAGATGAAAAGAATTGAAGAGTTTGAAATTTAAAGTAAGTATTGAAAAACCTACAAATGGCAGTAGAAGGGTGCTTATGTTTTGGCATCATTTGGTACAATTGAAAAAATGTTTAAAATATACAGAACTGAATAATATAAGAAACAAATTATCATGGAAATGAAGTTGAATAAATTGGTTTGTAGGGTCATTGTGTCTTACATATAATATTTTGGTAGTATAATGGATTCTCTCATAAAGTAAATTAATGACTGTGCTATTTAATAATCTAATTGGTCAATAACATGAATGAATACAACCAATAATATTTAAAAATGCAAAACAAGTTCCATTTGGGCTTATATATTTCATACTAAGGTGCTTAATAAAAATCTTCAATATACTATAAAGAAAAATGATTTCAGTTTGTGCATCACAAGTCCTTTCTTGGTAAAATTCATGTGTTTTATGAACTCCCATAGCCAGTGAGAAAAAAAAATAAGTAAGCAACATAGGAGACTTAGGAACAAAGCAAAAGATATGAAATTTTAATAATATTTCTTGGGAGACTTTGTCTAACAAAGTTTTCTCTAGAGGAAAACTCCTTCAACCCTGGCCTCAAAGAATTCCCATTTATACAGTCTTACATAAAATGAGCAGCTCTAAGTTAAAAACAAGGAAAAAGGCACAATTACTGAGAGTCAATGAGAAAAAGACAGTAGAATCAGACCCATGAATATTTCACTTGTTGGAACTTTCTCCACAGGATGCTAAATATATACATTAATACTGTCAAAAAGTACAAAAAAAATTTTAAATGTCTCAGGAGTAAGAGGTTCATGCTTAAAAGTAACAGTATATTTAAAAATCTAATAGAATTTCTATAATATATAGTAACAATTTAATATGCAATGAAATGACTAAATCAGACACAGAGTATTAGAGGATCAACTGGGAAGCAGTTTCAATGAATTCAGCCTAATTAAAGCATACAGGAAATAAGAAAAACAGTTAAACTACAAGGTAGCATAACAAGATCAAACATCTGGGATCAAAATCCCAGAAGATAAGAGAATGGAGAAGCTACATTACTCAAAGAGATAACAAATTTCTAAAACTGAGAGACATGAATCCTAAACTCTAGAAAGAAATAGAAATTGAAAACAAAATAAATAAAAAGAAATCCATTCTCAGATGTGCAGTGTGAACCTGTGGAACCCTCAAGACAAAAATACCTTAAAGTAGAAAAAAAGAAAAAAGTAAAGAGATCACTTAGGGCTGGATAGGAATTAGAATGACAACTGACAAATAATAATAATGATAAATAAATAATACTTGATGCTGCAAAGAAAAAATACATAATCATATACTGAATTCTATTGTCCAAAATCAAAAGTTAATCTGACAAAAGCCAAAAAATAAAGAGTTGACCACAAACATGTACTAATTAAAATAATCACAGATATACTTAATACTGAAGGGCAATGATACATATAAGAACTTTGAAATGCAATAAGAAATGATAAGAAATATTCGGTTAATATTTTGGTAACTGCAAAAATATGTATGGGAAAAAAGAAAATGGAATAAAAATAGAGGAAAAAATAACACTGAAATTACAAGGGGATCATGCCCACTAACGTGTCCTTAGATCCTTGTGTAGCTCAAAAAGATGGGTACACGTAGTTATTAATCTTAGATTCCATTAATTAGGAATGGTAAAGCATAAAAATAACTATTAGGAGAATGGGATTATGTGTGAAACTTCCAAATAACCAGAAGCAATAAATGGAATAAAAAAAGAAAAATCTCAAAGAAAGAAATAGTTTAAAAAAGAGAAAGAACCAAAGAAAAGAAAATGAATAGGAAAAAACAGGTCTAAAAAAATCATGAATAATACAGGAACAAATTCAAATATTTGAGCAAAGTAAATACAAATGAAAAAAAAAGAATCCCAGTTATATGCTGCTTATATAAGACACACCTAGAACATAACACCAAATGGTTAAAACTAAAGATTTTGAAATAAAGGTTTTATCAAGCAAAACACAACCCACAAGAAAAATGGTGTAACTATATTACTAGTACACAAAATAGACTTTAAAGGATGGAGAGAATTGATAAAAAGAAGGACCATATAATGATAAAATTAACTATTACCCATAACATATAAAACAAAGCATATAAAATACAAACATATAAAGCATAACATATAAAACAACAATTAATGTAATTACATGGTAACACTGAAAAAAAAATTTTAATCCAGCATTAAAGATAGACCCAGCATTATATAAAGACAGGGTAGGATTTGGGGAATGGAGGAGAAAGAATACTGGAGCAACTAATTTTCCATGTTGGGAAAACATGTATTTGAAACATCTCTCAACTCAAAACTATTTCTAAATGAGTCAAATTGATAAATATGAAATGGAAATATTTTAACCTTAAGTATAGCAGAAAAATAATACTATGATATTAAATAGATATTTTTTAACAAAGATACAAATATTTAAACCATAGCAGATAGTAATAAATTCTACAATATAAAAAATTTTTAAAAATGAGAAGACAAACCAGAAATTACAAAAGGCTACTTACATTAATACTTAATCCATTTGAAAAACTCAATAATTAGTAAGTGTAAATACAACAAACAACCCACAAGAAGAAATAGATTACCTGATTAGGCCTATAACTATTAAAGAAATAGAATAAATAACCAAACTTCCAAAACAGAAGGTACCAGGTCCAGATGAGGTCACTAGTGAATTCTACCAAACATTTAAGAAAGAAATTTTACTAGTTCTCTATGATCCTTTTCAAAGGACAGAAGCAGAGAGAATACTTCCTAAGTCATTATAAGAAGCTAGCATTACACTAGTACCAAAACCAAACAAAGACATTATAAGAAAATGACGGACTAATGTCTCACAAACATAGACGCAAAAATCCTCAACAAAATATTAACAAATTTTATCTAAAAATTTATAAAAAGAACTAATACATCACAACCAAGTGGGATATATCCCAGGTATGCAAGGTTGGTTCAACCTTAGAAAATCAATTAATATACTCCATTATATAAACACACTAGAAAAAGAAAAATTACATGATATCAACAGATACAGAAAAGCATTTTACAAAATGCAGTACCTATTTGTAATGAAAATGCTCAAGAAACTGGGAATGGAGAGGAAATTTCTCAACTTGATAAAGACTACCCACAAAAAACTCACAGCAAAAGCCATACTTACTGGAGAGAAACAAAACTTTACCACTATGATCAGATATAAGGTAAAGATGTTCGCTTTCACTATTCCTTTTTAACATCTTACTGAAAGTCCTTGATAATTCAGTAAGTCACAAAAAGGAAATGAAAGGTATCCAGATGGGAAAAGAAAACATAAAACTGCCTTTGTTTTCAGATAACATGATCATTTATATAGAAAATTCTAAGGAACTGGCCAAAAGGGTAAAATAAAAACCTGGAATAAGCAATTCTAGCAAGGTTGCAGGATACAAGATTAATATACACAAATAAATTGCTTTACTATACACCAACAATGAACAAGTGGAGCTTAAAATTAAAAGCAATACCATTTACATTAGCACCCAGAAAACTAAAAATACATAAATATAAATCTAATAAAATATGTACAAGATACATGTGAGGAAAACTCCAAAACTGATGAATGAAATCAAAGAAGAGTTATATGAATGGAGGGACGTTCCATGCTCATGGATAGGAAGACTCAAAACTGTCAAGATGTGGGTTCTTCCCAACTTGATGTATAGATTCAATGCAATCAGTAAAAATCCCAGAAAGTTATTTTAAGGACATTGACAAGTAGATTCTTAAGTATATATGGAGATGCAGAAGACTCACAATAGCCAACATACTATAGAAGGAAAAGAACAAGTACTGATGCTATCCAACTTCGAGACTTACCACACTTTAGACAATGTGCTAATGGAAAAAGAATAGACAGATAGGTCAAGGAAGATAACAGTGAACCCTGAAAGAGACCCCCATAAATACAGTAAACTGATCTTTAACAAAGGTGCAAAGGCAATCCAATGGAGCAAAGACAGTCTCTTCAACAAATAGTGCTGGAACAAGTAGACACCAACATAAAAAATAAAAAAGGAATCCAGACACAGAGTTTACACATTTCACAAAATGAAGTCAAATGGATCATGGACCTAAATGTAAAAAACTAAACTATAAAGCTCCTGGAAGATAACACTGGAGAAAACCTAGGTGACCTTGGTTATAGTAATGCTTCTTTTAAATACAGTACCCAAGATATGATCCATTAAAGAAATAACTGACAAGATGGACTCTTTAAAAACTTTTGCACTACAAAAGACTATGTCAAAATAATTAATAGCCAAGGCAAAGACTAGGAGAAAGTGCTTGCAAGAGACACTACTGATAAAGTGCTATTATCAAACATATATAAGGAACTCTTAAAGTTCAATATTCAGAAAACAAACAACCTGATTTTAAAAATGGGCTAACAATTTTAACAATACTTCCCAAAGAAGATATACAGAGGGCAAATTAGCAAACGAAAACATGTTCCACATCATAGGTCATCAAGGAAATGAAAACTGAAATAACAATGAACTACCTCCACACCTTATGGGAACAGCCAAAACCCAAAACACTAACACCACCACATGCTGGCAAGGAAGTGGAGCAACAGGAACTCTTGTACATTGCTGAGGGGAATGTAAAATGGTGTAACAGGTACTTTGGAAGATAGTTTGACAGTCTTCCAAACTGTCTCTTCCAAACATATTCTTACCATATGATCCATCAGTGCAACTCTTTTATAGAAAGGATATTTATCTGAAGGAGTTGAGAACTTATATCTACACAAAACCTACAGCAGGATTTTTACAGCAGCTTTATTCATAATTGCAAAAACTTGAAAGCAACCAAGATATCCTTCAGTAGGTGGATGAATAAACTGTTTTACATCCAGACAATGGAATATTATTAATAGCTAAAGAGAAATGAGCCATCAAGCCATGAAAAGGAATGGAAGATATATAAATGCATATTATAAGTAAAAGAAACCAACCTAAGGAGGTTACATATTATATGATCACAACTATTTAACATTCTGGAAAAGACAAAACTGTGCAGCAGGAAAAAGGTCAGTAAATGTTAAGAGTGGAGCAGGTAAGAGATGAATAAGCAGAACATGTCTTAAAAAAAATAGACATTCTAAGGCCAATCAAAAAGAAAAAGCTGGTCAACCTCATTAGTAATTTGATAAATGCAATTTCACTACAAATTACCATTGTGAAACTACTAACCACGTTAAATTTTTTTAATTGTCCATTAATAAGCATAGATGACCATGTGAATCCAAGCATTCAACAATTATCAGAGATAAGAAGAAGAGTAAAATGGTGCAAGAAATTGGGAAAACATTTTAGCATTACAAATTAAATTTAATATTTTCATATCCTATTACTCAATAACTCCTCTCTAAAGAAAGTTGCACATGGGCATTGTGGCATGCATGAGAATGATCTTTGCTGCTTATAAAGTCCGGAAGCAAACCAAATTTCAATAAAAAATAGAATGGATAAGTGGAATGAGGTATATTTATACCATTCAATGCAGAAAATGAAAGATGATGGGTAATAGCTTCAATATAGAGTGACCTAAAAAACATAATATTTAGAAAATAAAACAGTCACAAAAGAATGCATTAGCATAACTCAACTTTACACAGTTCAACTACAAGCAAAAATGAAAATATATTGCTTACAGGTACAGGCAAAGGTGGTAAATCTATAAAGAAAAGCAAGGCAAAATGTAGGGTGATGGTTGCTGTTGGGGGTTAGTGGTTGTGAAATCAATAAGGTAAACACAGAAGGCCCTAAATTACCTGCAATGTTTATGCTTGAGATGGGAAATGAGTATATGTGTTTTCATTTTGGTATTTTTTAAGTTATATATCATGTATTTATTACATACTCCATAATAAAAGATTTTTAAATTAGAGAGAGAAATGAATACAAAGGACTCAGCTGCATGAGACACACTCTTTCTTCTTTAGACACCCTGGGAAAACTCAATTATTGTACATCAACAGATTTGCCTAAAAATAGGAAGAAGACAATTGCCTCACCTTAGCCTGTGATTCAGAAGCTATAGCCCATTGGGAAAACCTGAGTCTTAACCCAAGAGAATGGTGTGTACAGTTCCCTCATTTTATTCTACCTTTGCATACATTTATAGAAAAAATATATTTTGAAAAAAATCACAAAACACGGTTGAAGGTAAATTTGTAGTTTAACTAGATCTCTAATATCACAATATTTTACATGTCACCTTATTTCACACTGTAAAAGGAGCTGTTCCCTAAAGGAAGGGGAAATGTACGGGGAGCAGGAGTGGAAAATCCCTTATCACTCTCTTATAAAAGCAAAGGAACTTCTTCCCCAAAGCCCCCAGCACGTGTTTTCTGGATTCAACCAGTTCCAAGCCCTGAAAAGAGCTTTGTGGTCACAGCCTGGGATGCACTGATGGCCTTTGTCCAGGAGCTGGATGGATTCATCTTTTCCCAAAATGCAGAGCTTTTGTGGAAGAGATCTAGGAGCTCAAAACAATAAATAAGAAGAGGCAGGCGTGAAGACACAGAATGGACCAAAAAACTGACAACCCTCCACTTTGAGGATTTCCATGTTTCCCGTGCCCCCCACAGTTCACAGGCATAATTAAATACAGGTAAACCTTGGCTATATTGCAGGTTTGGCTCCAAACCACTGCGATAAAGCAAATATCACAATGAAGTGAGTCAAATGCTTTCATTTAGTTTCCTAGGACATATACAAGTTACCTTTACACTATACCGTACTCTAGGAAGTAATCAATATCACTGTCTTTAAACAAAAAATGTACATACCTTAATTAAAAAATATGCTATTGCTAAAAAATGCTAACCATCATCTAGGCTTTTGGCAAGTCATAACCACTGACTACAGATCACCATAACAAATATAATAATAATGAAAAAGTTTGAAATATTCTAAAACTTACAAAAATGTGACACAGACGTGAAATGAACAAAAGCTGTAGGAAATGCAGCACCCATTGACCTGTTCAATGCATGGGTGCTGCAAACCTTCAATATGTAAAAAATGCAATTATCTGTGATGTGCAATTAAGCAAAGTGCAATTAGAAAGATGTATGCCTGGTAATAAAATTCTGATGCATCTACAGAAGTTGTTCAAAATGACTTCGCTCCCAGAATTTAAGTTCATTTAATTAAGACAGTGCAAAGACAGAAACAAAATTTTAAATTGGATTTTTGGACCCTGAATAATCCAGAACTGATGATCTGCCATCATTAGTGAATAGGCTTTTCTTAGAAATTCCATCAATATTTCTCCCAAAATAATGTCTTAAATTCTTTTGGGTGGCAATGAGCCAATTATCTCCAAGCACATTTTTCTCCCAATGCCTGTCATTTGTGGAATTACATTAAATTTTGCTAAAAGCACTCCATAAATAATGAATTAGGACAAAAATAATTTATTACTCACTTAAGTGTCATAAAATATTAAATACAAAATTTAAGGATGAAAAAGGAATTCCTAATTCACATACTTTACACCAGATAATAAAGCCTGAATCTCCTGCTATTCTGTGGAAAAGGAAATATTCCAGTTGATTATTTCCTTTCAAACACCAGAAATTGGGCCCTGGGTCCTTCAGTTTAAAACAAACAACTCCATATTTTTTCAATGGGCTACAAAATTTTCTGCCTATATTATATTTGATCAAAGTAATGAATACAATTACTCCTAAATATCTCATATTCCTATGACTCATGGTAGTTATATGATATTTACTGCTATACATGATTTCTATGAATTCCTCTCTGTCAAATAGTTCATTTACTTGAAGTACAGTAAGCAAGAAACATTATTTTTAAGGACACAGTTGAGTTCCTTGAATTGCATTAAAATTATCCTTTAGAAGGCAATATGCCTCTAACAGTTTTGATGAAGATAAAATTTCTTTGAAATTTATGTTTTCTCAACATTTAGTTTTATTAAACTTGAAAGTTATTCAGTATATATAAATGGATAGCTATCCTAACATTTACATTCTCATTAAAAATGTAATTGAATGAATAATAAATCAAAATTAAACTCCTAATGAATAACATTATATTGCTAGAATTTGCAAGCTATTATTTAAATTAGACAGTAATTTGTATTAAAGTTCATATGGTGCAATCAGACTATTCTGACAATCTGAAGTTAGACATCTCTGAAGCTTCTAGAGGATATTTTTTAATGCCAAACAGATATTTGAAGAATACACTATAATACAGGTGAGGTGGTTCACTTCCTCCATGTTTCCTACAGAAGAGAGAATACCTGTACTCTAGAGCAAATACATTCTTTTTCTGAAAAATGTGAACCAATACTGAGCACAGAATCAAGGTTGGCTGGGGACAAAATAGCTGTAGGATAAAGAGCTCTCATATGGGTTACCATGCAAATAAGATGCCTTAAATCTGTATCTCAAATTAGGTGGAAACTGTGCTTCCCCACCCTACATCCTACCATTCTCATGAACTTTGGGACAGCTTAGTTTCCTGGTCAAGAGTTTGCTTCCTAACAACTCTTTGTGGCTTTTTCAAAGGCCTTGTCTATATTACCTACTTCACTCCATACTGATCCTTCATCATTCCACAGAACCATGAACGTAGGGTCATTACGCACAGCAGACATGTGCAGCCGGTTTAGGGTAATGGAGAAGGGTTAGGACATGGTAAGTACAGGCAACTTAGGATATTACATATGTCTGTGCTGAAATAAAACTCCATCAACCATCCCACCATAGGAATTTCATGCTGGCAATGGCCCTCCGCAGAGCCCAGACATTCTACATTTGTGAGGCTCCTCTATTTCTTCCTTTCATTGTAGACAACTTTGCAGGAGCTGCTCCCTGGATTTCTAAATGCCTTTTCTTTTATATGCAGAGTAATTCATCACTTCCATATCACGCATGCCCTGATCTTCCAGGGAATACATTTAAAGAAAGACAGAATCTGTTGAAGGGGCCTGAGGGGAGTTCAGAATTCATGTCTCAAACCACAGCGGCTCATCTTGGTGCACATACATGTTTTGCTCTGCCCAGGATACATTCCTCCTTTTAATGATGGCACCTCAAGTTTGTTATAGGAAGCTATCTCTCCACCCTTAACCACTGAACAATATGTTGGTGGGTTTTTTAATCAAGTTTTTCTTTCCCAGGCCAAAGTGCACATACAACCCAAGTTAGGCTTTGAAATTATATTCTCTTTACACCTTTTCACCAGAATGTGCATCTTGTGCAGAATGATGCAAAGACCTAAAATGGTCAGCATTCATCCCCCTGATGGCATCTTGGAGACACATTAGTTCCCGCTACCAGGATCTTCAGAAGCTTTGGTTCATATCCTTTCCAAAGCCAATGTCTAAGAATTTTTCAATTCTGTGAACTACTCTGTCTTATCAATAAATTCCTTTATGCTTATGTCAGGCACCACCAGTTTCTACTGCTTATAGCCAAATCACACTAACTGAGCTCATGAAGATACTTTCCTAATAGAGATTCATCTGCACCAGAATCAACTGTTACTACCTAGGCAGTCAAAGAAACCAGTGTCAATTGCCTTTTGACTTCCAAATACTTGTTTCATAAAATTTTAAAAAATAACTGGAAATTATTTTATTCTGCTGGAGCTATCCTTGAAAACTTGTAGGAAGAGTTCTGAGGTATACTCTTTCTTTAATTTGTATAACACTCATGACTAAGGCAGTGATCCTTAACAGTTTTAAAGATGGAACATTCTATCATTTTATTTTCTTAGATCATTGGATTTTAAAAGTCCACACAGATCATTTAATCCAAAATCAGCAACCCAAAAGGAATTATTTCCATACCATTCAGAACAGATGATCACGGGGTCTCTTAAAACACTCATTAAATTCTTTGATCAACCCATTCCATTTTAATGAGACATTACCATGAAAACATTCTTCCTTACATTGAGACAGTATTTGACTTGCCATTTTATCAATTTGCCACTAAATGTCTCTTTTCTCCTTCACACACACCCAGAAATTTCTGCCTATAGATTCTATTTCTACATTATCAATGACTTCCATCTGGCCATTTTTCACAGATTTCAAGATGGTTATCCAATTTTATGGAACATATCCCTGTGCTCCTAAAAGGATTCCATGAATATGACTGAACCATATGAAATCTAAATGGTTGTTTAAAATTTTTCTGAAGAGTCCTTAAATTAATTGGATATCTACATTATCAAAAGTCCAGGACTAAGATTTTTAAAATAAGCTCTGAGATAACTAAGGACTAGTTGTACATAAAATGTTGTGATGGTTCCATCTGAAAATAAAGCATCGTTATAACTTCTGGATGCCAAAAAAGTTATTTATTTTACCCAGGAGTACATTAAAAATGGCTCCTTTATGCAGTAAAATCTGCATTGACTCCTGGAACTTCCTCCTTTTTAGGAATCCATCTCTCAGGAGTTGACAGCAGTCACAAGAAATCACATAACTGGGAAGAAGCTATGTATGCAGAAAAAATAAAAACTTTGAAAACTTGCTAGGATATATTATTCATCAATAAAATGGCCTATCTGCAAATTCAGATCCCAAAATAATTTCTCATGTCTTGATAACTTTCAATGAATAACTATAACATGTGGAAATCTGAGTTGATTAGGAATTTCTAACACGTCTACCATATAGGTGCTCTCTGACAAGAGGTTTCTTATACATTATTCCATTACAAATTTGACCTACACTTTAAAAGTATAGATATATTTATACTAAATTGTTGGAGCCCACTCGAGATACTTTTACATTTTCTAAACATCCTATGTTGCAATTTCTATCTGGCATATATTTTCACCTAACATAAATTTCAGACAAGTAATATCTGACTCTGAATAGGACTCATTACTCCAAGTATAACTGTCCCTAATATTAAGGTAGTATTGATTATATGATGATTACAGGTGAAAGGTTGAAAGTAAAAAACGTCAGCCTTCCATCTGGGCTCTACCATTTCTATTCCTCTCTGAACCTCAGTTTTCTCATCTGTAAGTGAAGAGAGTCATTGTACCAACTTCATAGGGTTGTTGCAAAGATTTAGAGTTAATTGTAAAGCACTTAACACAGTACCTGGCACATAATTAGTGCTCATTAAAAATTAGTGTTTCATACCAATGTCTCAAAAAGAAACTCTTTTCAATCCTGAGAAGGAAAAATAAAGTTGGGGGAGATCTCACTTCCCAACTTCAAGCTCTACTACAAAGCCACAGTAATCAAGACCATTTGGTACTGGCACAAGAACAGAGCCACAGACCAATGGAACAGAATAGAGACTCCAAACATTAACCCAAACATATATGGTCAACTAATATTCAATAAAGGGGCCATGGACATACAATGGGGAAATGACAGCCTCTTCAATAGCTGGGGTTGGCAAAACTGGACAGCTACATGTAAAAGAATGAAACTGAACCACTGTCTAGCCCCATACACAAAAGTAAATTCAAAATGGATAAAGACCTGAATGTAAGTCATGAAACCATAAAACTCTTAGAAAAAAACATAGGCAAAAATCTCTTGGACATAAACCTGAGCAACTTCTTCATGAACATATCTCCCCAGGCAAGGGAAACAAAAGCAAAAATGAACAAGTGGGACTATATCAAGCTGAAAAGCTTCTGTACAGCAAAGGACACCATTAATAGAACAAAAAGGCATCCTACAGTATGGGAGAATATATTCCTAAATGACAGATCCAATAAAGGGTTGACATCCAAAATATATAAAGAGCTCACACACCTCAACAAACAAAAAGCAAATAATCCAGTTACAAAATGGGCAGAGGAGCTGAACAGACACTTCTCCAAAGAAGAAATTCAGATGGCCAACAGACACATGAAAAGATGCTCCACATCGCTAGTCATCAGAGAAATGCAAATTAAAACCACAGTGAGATATCACCTCACACCAGTAAGGATCGCCACCATCCAAAAGACAAATAACAAATGTTGGCAAGGATGTGGAGAAAGGGGAACCCTCTGACAATGTAAATTAGTGGAAAGCAGTATGGAGGTTCCTCAAAAAGCTCAAAATAGAAATACCATTTGACCCAGGAATTCCACTCCAAGGAATTTACCCTAAGAATGCAGCAGCCCAGTTTGAAAAAGACAGATGCACCCCTATGTTTATCCCAGCACTATTTACAATAGCCAAGAAATGGAAGCAACCTAAGTATCCATCAGTAGATGAATGGATAAAGAAGATGTGGTACATACACACAATGGAATATTATTCAGCCATAAGAGGAAAACAAATCCTACCATTTGCAACAACATGGATGGAGCTAGAGGGTATTATGCTCAGTGAAATAAGCCAGGTGGAGAAAGACAAGTACCAAATGATTTCACTCATATGTGGAGTATAAGAACAAAGAAAAAACTAAAGGAACAAAACAGCAGCAGAATCACAGAACCCAAGAAGGGACTAACAGTTACTAAAGGGAAAGGGACTGGGGAGGATGGATGGGAAGAGAGGGATAAGACATGTGGGGAAAGAAAGGGGGCATTATGATTAGCATCTATAATGAGGGGGGGCACAGGGAGGGCTGTGCAATACAGAGAAGACAAGTAGTGATTCTACAGCATCTTACTACGCTGATGGACGTGACTGTAATGGGGTTTGTGGGGGGGACTTGGTGAAGGGGGGAGTCTAGTAAACATAATGTTCTTCATGTAATTGTAGATTAATGATACCAAAAGAAAAAAAAAGAATTTTTTTTATTTGAAAAGGTGGGCTTCTGTTTTGTTTCTAAGTGGATATTACTGAAGTCCTCAAAAAATGAATCATAAAGCCCCTAAATCTTGAAAAATATATTCTTATTATTGTTCTATAATTCATGCAATCAGACCAATTGAATTTATAAAATATTGTTTGCCTAGTCAGGGGGCACAGTCTGAAAACTAAATTAATTCTTAATAATAGCTATTATTTGTGAAAATGTAAAGAATATAACCCAACTACCAATAAAACTACCTTCTATATGCTAGATACCTCATCAAGTGTTTTATATTTTATGTTATTTAATCTTCCTTTAAACATTATCAGACTAATACTTCCATTTCCATTTAACATATGAGGAACCCCAGGATTAGATGACACAACAAAGAAACAATGGAGCAAGGATTTGAACCTGATCCATCTGATGTTAAAGCTCATGTTTCTCAGTAAAAGTTATAAATCCAAAACCTTGTAATAGTCTAACCTTCACTGTAGAGGCACCCACATGTTTTGATGATGTTCTGTCAAGGAACTATCTTCAAGATTATCTTCTAAACAATAGTTTCTCCATATCATAATAAGTTATTATGTTCACAACATGGAAATGTATATTGGTAATTTAACTTAACTATCTGCATACTACCTGCAGTTTCAGTTGACTGACGACCCCATGAATTGTATTACATAAGAGATAGGCCTGGTAATTCCTAATATCCTAATACCCAGATTCTTGGGTTTCACTTTCTCTACACTTTCACAAAATACACATTCTACAGAGTTCTGAATTCAAAATTATTTCTGTTTAAGTGAGAATTTCAAGAAGTTGCTTCACACAGGTAGAAGTGGTTTATGGTCATAGTATTTGACCAAATGACAATTGTTAATGTTAGTGTTTGTTTAAAGTTAACTGCCATCTTGGGAATGCTCTTACTGGCTGGCAAACCCAAATCAAGGAGTGTAGAAACATCAGAGGAGGACAGGGAAAAGGTTTAAAAGGAGGGCTAGGGGCAAGGGAATGGAAAAGAGGAAAGAATGGTCTAGAGCTAAAGTACCCAATGACACAAGTAGAAGGGATACTTCCAAACACGTAATGAGAGCAGCAAAATGCAGACCAACTGGATGTGGCTAACAAAACTGGAAGAGAAACAATAGGAAAATTATAGCATATGCAACTAGAAGCCTTTAATAAATGGATACAGTAGCGTTGAACACTTCAATAATCTCACAGGATCCTACCATATTTAGTACTTGGTGAAAATGCTCAGACAACTCATAGCTGAGCACAGCACCTGTACACACACACTCAGGAGCATACTGGAATGAAAACCTTTCATCAGTTCAATTCCAACATTTGCTAATTGCCTACCCTATGTCCTTAAGCTTGGTATCTCTGAGAAACAGATAATGAAAAATTTCTCTTCACAGAGAGCTTGCAGTATATTCACTCATTTACTCTATACTCATTTATTTAAGTACTTTCTTGGTTAATGATAATTTCCTAGCTACTGTGGGTAAAAAGAATGAAGAATCATGCCTTGAAGAAACTCAACAATATTTCAGAGGAATATAGGATGCATGTATACAAGCAATTCTAATAGAAGATAAAATAAAATATTCCCTACAAAAACAGAGGAAAAAGCAGCAGAGATAATAGATGGGTACACAATTTTATTAACATTCTTTAACCTGCACAATTAGATCATTTTGTATATATTATATGCTTCAAATACTTTTAAAGAAAAAGAGAAATTAAATGTTTAAAAAGGTAAAATACATGCATGGAATTTATTAATGTAGAGATAAAAAGGAGCTGGTTGGTAAAGACAGACAGACAAACAGCAAAAGAACAACAATTCTGGCAGTAAACTCCATGGGTTTAATCTCATTTTTCAAGTTTTCTCTTTGTTACTTGCCATATGTAACTGCAATTATATGCAGGACAATGGAGCACAGGAATCATGATCTTTCTGCTAGCTGACATGCATTTTTTAATCCCACTTGTTTTACCAAATCCATTGATAGGTGAAAGAAATCCAAGAATTGCTCATTTCACAAATTAACTTAGGCATTCTGAGAAAACCTCATCCCAAATCCTAAATGTTTTCCTTCTTTATCTTCATGACAATGAGACTAGATATTTTAATAGGACACAGTTTGCATAAGGCCTTTCCATTATTAAATAAAACATGGGCATTTTATGTTATAATGAAATTGATAGCCCACAACATCACTTGTCAGAGGAGTATAAAACTTGTCATAACAAACATTTCTAAAATAACTTTGCATATTTTGATTCAACCATAGTGTATGACTTTAACACAGGAAGTAATATCAACATAATAGCCAGGATGGTCAAATAATCACCCCCCCACACACATACAACTTCTTTATTTGTCTGTCTGTCTGTAGGCACTAACTCTGCTTCCTTAGGATGAGCATTCCAAGTGCTTCCCAGTATCATAGCTTTATTATTCTAAGACAGGTTTGGCAAAATGTTCTACAAAGGGTCAGGTAGCAATTATTCTAGGCTTTGCAGATCATACAATCGCTATCACATTTACTCAGTTCTACTGACACAGCAGAAAGACAGCCATAGACAAAATGTGAATGAATGACTGTGGCTATATTCCATTGAACTTTCTTTATGGATACTGAAACCTGAATTTCATATAATTATTATGAGTCACTGAATATTATTATTCATTTTACATTTTTCAACTGTTTAAAAATATTAAAAACCTTCTTAGTATACCAGCCCTGCAAGAAGAGGTGGAGGGCCAATCTGCCCATTTGCCTTCTCCTGTCCTAATGATGTAATCATGATTTAAAGACAATTCTTCTCTAAAAGCATAGAACAGATTTTTTCAGGAGTGTTCAGCTGTATTTTTTGCATTTGTTTGCATGATGCAGTAGGATGTTACAGGACCTTGACTCTTTAAAATAGCAAAATTTATTTTTTATGGCACCCTATATCAGCAGTTCATGATAAGAAAGTTAATTATTTCACTTTTCATGCATCTTTGGCATGGGATTCACTAATTCTAAAAGATGGGAGTCACTGCAAAATGGACTCAGATTCATCGACATTGAGAAGTCCAGAGACTGTACGGTGCTTCAGGATGATTTTTCTGAAGTAACTAGATAATTCTGCAGCTGCCCAATACAGTGGTATTTATTTTCTAGCTTTATGATAACATGTCTAACTTTGGAATGTCCCAGAACCTAGCTTGGTTAAATGTTCTGTTCAGAAAATATTTCAGTTTTCAGTAAGTTACCTGTTCAGAGATGCCTCCCACTGAGATCTTTTCCTTCCATAATAATCAAATTAAATGTGCTCTAGTGCCCATATCCAGCTGCTTCTAGGTTTTTGTTTTGTTTTGTTTTTTACTTATGAAAAACTATCTGACCAGCTAACTAGCTACTCTTTCAGAGACTTAATGACATGGAATATGGATGCTTCAATATTATACTCTTTCATTTTAATTTTCCTATTTATACCCTTTTTGAAACACTCATAAATCTAGTTTCTTTTAAGCTCTGGTAGTAATTTCTATTCTTGTCCATGATGTTGGAATAAAATTTAAGATACTCATTTCCATGTACATAACTAACATTAATCTTCTAATTTGTAACATTAATTTTTACTGTGGATTTTCACATTACAAAGAAGTAAAGTATATATATAAAACGATATGTGTATCTAATATATATATACTTATCTATATCTATATAAAAGTCTATATCATGTATATATATATACATATAGAGAGAGAGAAAGAGAAAGAGAGATGTATATGTGTGTTTCTTTCTCTCTGGGTTCAAATTCTAATCTGTGCTCCAAGGGTAGGTCATCTAACCTCTCTATGCCTTGTTTCCTTCATGTGTAAAATAGAAATAATAATGGCATATACTTCATAGGATTGTGTGAGGATTAAATGATTAATGAATGGAAGACCTTAGACGAATGCCTTATAGAATCGAGTGCATCCAGCAAGTGCTGGTCATTATCATTACATACCAGCCACCTGTACTTGTATATGACTCTGATTTTCAGAGTGACCAATGTCAACTCACCATAACCTGAGGATTTATTTGTTACCTCCAATGGGAAGTTCAAGGATGCAGCTGACACTGTCTTCTGGAGGCCCAATCAGTGGGCCCCTGGTTCTGGCTGTTCGGAGTTTTCTGTCAGGCTCCCTCTGGAAGGTGGATAAAATAGCAGCTGGCAAACCCTCACACACATCTACTTGATCATTACCCGTGGAAAACAACAGTGTGTTCCACCTAGTCTGGGAGAGAGTAATCAAGAAGACACAGATTGGCCCAGTGAGGGACATGTATTAATCAATCCCTGTCGCTTAGTGGTAGAAGGGTGATGGGTCAGTCCCACCTAATGTATTCGCAACATGGAAGATGAGAAGGGAAAGCAATCCTCAGTAAATAGGAACAATGCTCAGCCCTGTAGTTCATATTCCTTTTGTATAAACTGCAGCAGGTCAATTTCGCTTTCTGGTTCTATTGCAAAGGCCACTGACCCTGAGATTTCAGCTCACCACCCTCTATGACTGCCCAAGCCATCCCAATGACATATTTGACCTCTGTACCCTAACTAGCTTAGGTTAGGAAAAGGCAAAGGATGAAATACACTCAGTGCTATATTCTTCATATACCTTTATCCCTATAACTACTTCAAATTAAGATGACCAGGCTAGTCCAGTAACTAAATGCACCCAAAATATAGGGGGCAAAACCATGCTATAATAGATGTACTTTTAATATTATATATACAATGATGCCCAGCAGTCCACAGAGAAAGAGAACTAGATGGGCCAGAATACACATTTTCTTGTTTCAGCTCCACAACTTATCCAAGAAAGTTAGACAAGTCCCTCCGCCTCTCAGACACTAGATTTCAACATTTCTAAAACAGAGATTTAAGTACTACTTAACCAACTACATGGAATTGTTGTGAGGATTAAATGAAATATCGTATGTGGTAGTGATTGTAAATACAATAAGAAGAATTAGTAATATTATCTCTAATGATTAAATTGTCTTTTGTACCCTAATTCTTCTCTTAAATACAGAAATGATTTCTTCCCTTAGTCCTACATTTATTTCCAGCTCTTAGAATAGCTGTCACTTGACACCCTCATGTTATTCCTTATACAAAGAACTTCGCCTGACACAGCCATCCACTCACTTTCTCTGCTAATTATCATGCTCATCTCTATTTTTTCTTAAATTCTCATCTTCCTCTGTCTTCTTTGCTCAGTTTTTTTTGTAAATTGGTCATGATGCATTTCCTGCTGATGAAAGCCCACCTTTCCTTTTTCACCCGCAGTGGAACTGTTACTGCAGCACGCTGGCTGGGTTGTTCTGATCCTGACTTCACCTTGGCTGTGTTCCTTGGTTCTGTCTGTTGGCAATTCCTGCAGAGCAGCTTCCTTTCTGTGTTTCACTTCTGAGTTTGGAACCATTTGAAGGTTTGACACTGTGGGAAGTCTCACTCCAGATAATTTATAGAACTGAGCTGTCCCAGGTAGCTCAGCTGTTGGAGTGGCCTCTCAAATTCTACTTACTGGATTCATTCTCTGTGTTTTAAAAAAACAAAGCACTAGCCCTAGATGAAAAGCCTGTGGTGCCACCTGCCTTCAGTACGAAGACTCAACATGTGTGGTATTTGGGAAGCCTTGATTGGACTGACGCTCGAATCAGAAATGCCAGTCGGCAGCAGCACAAAGCCAGAAGAACGCACTGGAGGTCAGACAGTGCTGAGGCCCCATTCTGGTTCCATCACTTCCCAGCTGTGTGACCTCCAGCAAGTTATTGAAGTTTACTCTTTCATAAAATGGACATATGTATACCCCTCCCCCAGGAATCTGTGAGGACAGAATGTACTAGACAAGCAGAAACTATTATCGTCCTCATTATCATTTTTATTACTGAAAGCTCTCAAAATTGCTCTAAAGCATCCATAACGGCCTGACTCTTCTAAGAGAGATTCCTAATCATTGTTGAAGGTAAATGTCATGTGTTGAACCCCACATGGCAACCACCACGTGAGCACCTTATCGTACTCAATCTTGAGATTTTTCCGGTTATTATTAGCATGATCCAGAACATGGAATCATGTTGTTCCTGGGAAAACAATTGCACTCTGACAGCAAATATCTCAGGGTGATAAGAACACAGATGTGTCCTAAAATGAGGGGTCTAAGGGTGCATCAAAAGAAAATGGGTTATTTTGTAAAGCACTTATGTTTCCTTTAAAAATAATATTAATTGAAATAATTGATTGGTTCATGCCCAACCTTTGTTGAGTTTTCACCATCTGCTGGAACCATCTCTTCTGGAAGAAACAAAACAAAAAACTAGCTCAACCAATTCTAATCTGCCATATCCCCTTAGCCATGCAAAAAGAATGAGAGAGTGCTGATGGCAATATCAATTATGCCCATCTTTAAAAGGGGCACCATAAAGAAAACACTAAGGTGATCCACATTGTTAGCACATAATTCCTGCTATAAGTGTTTTCTTCTTTAACCTAACCATGTCTCTTTCAGTTATAAGAAGGCATCTTCAAAATCTGTGCTATAAGTGTTTTCTTCTTTAACTTAACCATGTCTCTTTCCGTTATAAGAATGCACCTTCAAAATCTGCCTGCAAATCAATGTGGATATCAGAGAAGAAACTCACATCAAAACAAAACAATTACTGAAATTGCACTTCATATAGTCCAATCAGCAATAAAAATCCACTTGTTTGGTATACACTCACACCATCCCAGCAGAGAAAAATCAATCAGAAACATTGATCCCCACGTTTTGTTTTGCTGTCAGAAACAAATTAATCAGTATTAGATGTCATAGTACCTACATAAAATGACAGCAATCCTTATCTAAATTTGCATTCAATTTAGATCATTAATACAACTATTTGAACAGTATAAAAAAGAATAGTATATGTGAAAAATTCCAAGAATGTAGAGGTTACTCTTCTATAACCTTTATGCACAGCAAGCAAATCCAGTATCCCCAAAGTACTGAATCAATCATATGCTGTCACACTTATGATAAAGACTATGTGTGTTTTGGAAGAAGGGAAGAAGTTACCATAAGACAAGTTTCTGTGTTCACTATACAAATAAAACCTAGGCTCAGAGAGGATAAGGATCTTAACAATGACAAAACTCACTGGTTGCAGAAGTGGGTCTCGAACTGAATCCTAATCCGGTGTAACTACACCATATTTAAAAATGACAAAAATGAGATAGGATTAAAGATGGTGGCATGAGAGGTGAGACAGAGGTTTCCTCCTAAAACCTCATATAATACAAAAAAAGAATTAATACAACTAATCCTGAAGAGCAACAAGAAAGAGGGCTGCACCAAACTGCATACACCTGGAGAGAATAACCCTTAAGGAAGAGGGTAATGTACCAAAGCCATGGCCCAGCAGGACCCAAATCCTTTCCCCTCCAACCCCAGCTCACTGGTGGGAGGAAGAGAAATGGAGTGGGGAGGGAATGGAGGACCCAGACTGATGAACACCTAACTCCAGAGATCTGCTCTGGGAGCACAAACCAACATTTCATGGTGCTTTCATGGTACTCTCGTAATTAGGGGGTTGGAAGGCTAAGACAGGCAGAATATCTGGAGAGACTGAGATTTCAGCCACTTGTGGAAAGCAGGGATCCATATCCAGCTGCTCTGGGACAAAAGAAAGGTGGGCAGTCTGAGAGACTTCCTAACAGCAAGAGGGCTGCTAAGGGCAAGGATTGCAGAGTCTACTGCTCAGGAGAAACGACAGGTAGAAAAAATTGTCTGGGTGCACCCTGCCCAGCAGGTTGGGAACTTTCACGATCTTCAGGAGCTCCAGCTCCCTGGCTGGCTACAAAGCTCGAAGGACCCCCTCCGTGATACGCAGCCTACAGTGTCTTTCTCCCTGCCAGCCCCACCTGGCTCACTAACAGGCAAACCCTACCCTGCCATTAGGCCAGCCAGAGGGAAGCCCAGCCTACAGCAACTACAAACGCAAAGCATAGAGACTTATACCTGTGTGTTTGGCCCACTGTTTCTGGCAGTGGAGGCAGGCATAGCATCCAGGAGGCAGGCAACAGCACTTTCCTCCCCCCAGGCACCGATACTGCTCCCCTGCGACCCCCAACATTGCTTCAGGGGCTAAGCAGCTCCAGAGAGTAGAGCACCTGGGCACTAGAGGGCGCCACATACAAATATGAAAAGCTAAAGGAACCTGGTTCAAAGTAAAATTATGAATACAATACCTGAGAAAGATTCAAATGAAATGGACCTCATGAATCTTCCTGAAAGGGATTTCAAAATAAAAATCATTAACATGCCCATAGAGGTACAGAAAAATATTCAAGAACTCAGGAATGAATTCTGGTCGGAGATTCAATCATTATGGAACACAGTATCAGTAATGAAACATACAATGGAAAGCTTTAAAAGCATATTAGATACAGTGGAGGAGATGAAAAATGAAACAGAAATTAGAGAAGAGGAATACAAAGAAGCTGAGGCACAGAGAGAAAGAAGGATCTCTAAGAATGAAAGAATATTGAGAGAACTGTGTGACCAAATGGAACAATATTTGCATTATAGGGGTACCAGAAGAAGAGAGAGAGGAAGGGATATAAAGTGTCTTTGAAGAGGTAATTGCTGAGAACTTCCCCAATCTGGGGAAGGAGAAAGTCTCTCAGGCTATGGAGATCTACAGATCTCCCAACACAATGGACCTAAGGAAGACAACAGCAAGACATATAGTAATTAAAATGGAAAAGATCAAGGATAAGGACAGACTGTTAAAAGCAGCCAGAGAGAGAAATAAGATCACATCAAAAGGAAAGCCCATCAGGCTATCATCAGACTTCTCAGCAGAAACCTTACAGGCCAGAAGGGAGTGGCCTGACATATTTAATGCCATGAAACAGAAAGGCCTGGAACCAAGAGTATTTTATCCAGCAAGATTATCACTTAAATTTGAAGGAGGGATTAAACAATTTCCAGATAAGCAAAATCTGAGAGAATTTAGCCCCCACAAACCATCTCTACCATCTATTTTGGAGGGTCTGCTATAGATGGAAGTGTTCCTAAGGTTTAATAGCTGTCACCAGAGGAAATAAAACCATAGTAAAGAAAGTAGAACAGTTAATTATTAAGCAAAGGCAAAATTAAACCAAATATTCCCAAAGTCAATCAAGGGATAGAAAAAGAGTACAGAATATGATACCTAATGTATAAAGAATGGAGGAGGAAGAAAAAAGGAGGAGAAATAAAGAACCTTTAGATTGTGTTTGTAATAGCATATTAAGTTAGTTGAGTTAGATAGTACGGAAGTTAACCTTGAACCTTGGGTAACCATGAATCTAAAGCCTGCAATGGCAATAAGTACATAATACATATCAATAATCACCCAAAATGTAAATGATCTGAATGCACCAATCAAGACATAGAATCACTGAATGGTTAAAGAAACAAGACCCATCTATATGCTGCCTACAAAAGACTCACTTTAAACCCAGAGACACACACAGACTAAAAATGAAGGGGTGGAAAAAGATATTTCATGCAACCAATAGGGAGAAAAAAGCAGGTGTTGCAGTACTTGTATCAGACAAAATAGACTTCAAAACAAAGAATGTCACAAGAGACAAAGAAGGACATTATATAATGATAAAGGAGTCAATCCAACAAGAAGATATAACCTTATAAATATCTATGCACCCAACACAGGAGCACCTGTGTGAAACAATGTGTTACATATGTGAAACAAATACTAACTGAATTAAAAGGGGAAATAAAATGCAATACATTCATTCTAGGAGACTTCAACACTCCACTCACTCTGAAGGACAGACCAACCTGACAGAAAATAAGTAAGGAAACAGAGGCACTCAACAACCCATTAGAAAAGATGGGCCTAACAGACATCCACAGAACTCTACACCCAAAAGCAGCAGCATACACATTCTTCTCAAGTACACATGGAACATTTTCAAGAATAGATCATATACTAGGCCACAAAAAGAGCCTTGGTAAATAAAAAAAATTAAAATTGTTATCAACCAGTTTCTCAGATCACAAAGCTATGACTAGAAATAAATTATGCAAAGAAAATGAAAAATCCCACAAACACATGGAGGTTTTACAACGTGCTTCTAAATAAACAATGGATCAATGACCAAATAAAAACAGAGATCAAGCAACATATGGAGACAAATGACAACAAAAATTCACAGTGCAAAACCTGTGGGATGCCGTGAAGGCAGTGCTAAGAGGGTAGTATATTGCAATACAGGCCTACCTCATGAAAGAACAATCCTATATGAACACTCTAAACTCACAATTAACAAAAGTAGAAAAGAACAAATGAGTTCCAAAGTCAGTAGAAGGAGGGACATAATAAAGATTTGAGCATAAATAAATAAAATAGAGAAGAAAAAAACAATAGAAAGAATCAATGAAAGCAAGAGCTGGTTCTTCAAGAAAATAAACAAAATAGATAAACCCCTAGCCAGTCTTTCCAAGAAAAAAAGAGAATCAGAAATGAGAAATGAAAAATCACTATGGACACCAAAGATATACAAAGAATTATTAGTGAATACGATGAAAAATTATATGCCAACAAACTGGATAACCTAGAAGAAATGTACAACTTTTCAGAAAAAGACAACCTTCCAAGGCTGACCCAGAAAGAAACAGAAAATCTGAACAAATTACCAGCAATGAAATTGAACTAGTAATCAAAAAACTACCTAAGAACAAAACTCCTGGACCAGATGACTTCACTGCTGAATTTTATCAAGCATTTATTGAAGACCTAATACCCATCCTCCTTAAAGTTTTCCAAAGAGTAGAAGAGGGAGTACTTCCAAACTCATTCTATGAGGCCAGCATCACTCTAATAAGAAAACCAGGCAAAGACAACACAAGAAAAGAAAATTACAGACCATTATCCCTGATGAACATAGATGCAAAAATACTCAACAAAATATTAGCAAACAGAATTTAAAAACACATCAAAAAGATCATCCATCATGATCAAGAAGGATTTATTCCAGGGATG
This sequence comes from Manis pentadactyla, assembly GCF_030020395.1. Classification (NCBI taxonomy): domain Eukaryota; kingdom Metazoa; phylum Chordata; class Mammalia; order Pholidota; family Manidae; genus Manis; species Manis pentadactyla. The sequence goes on from NC_080023.1 coordinate 17,051,575, forward strand.
CAAAGATGGTACAACATTTGAAAATCTATCAACATCATCCACCACAGCAACAAAAAGAAGGACAAAAACCACATGATCATCTCCATAGGTGCTGAAAAAGCATTTGACAAAATTCAACATCCATTCATGATAAAAACTCTCAACAAAATGGGTATAGAGGGCAAGTACCTCAACATAATAAAAGCCATATATGACAAACCCACAGCCAACGTTATACTTAATAGCGAACAGCTGAAAGCTTTCCCTTAAAGACTGGGAACAAGACAAGGATGCCCACTTCTATTCAACATAGTACTGGAGGTCCTAGCCACAGCAGTCAGACAACACAAAGAAATAAAAGGCATCCAGATTGGCAAGGAAGAAGTTAAACTGTCCCTGTTTGCAGATGACTTGATATTGTACATAAAAAATCCTAATGAATCCACTCCAAAACTACTAGATCTAACATCTGAATTCAGCAAAGTTGCAGGATACAAAATTAATACACAGAAATCTGTGGCATTCCTATACACTAATGATGAACTAGCAGAAAGAAAAATCAGGAAAACAATTCCATTCACAGTTGCATCAAAAAGAATAAAATACCTAGGAATAAACCTAACCAAGGAAGTGAAAGGCCTACACTCTGAAAACTACAAGACACTCAGGTAAGAAATTAAAGAAGATACCAATAAATGGAAACATATCCCATGCTCATGGATAGGAAGAATTAATATTGTCAAGATGATCAGTCTACAGATTCAATGCAATTCCTATCAAAATACCAACAGCATTCTTCAATGAACTAGAGCAAATCATTCTAAAATTCATATGGAACCACAAAAGACCCCAAATAGCCAAAGCAATCCTGAGAAGGAAGAATAAAGCTACGGGGATTATGGTCCCCAACTTCAAGCTCTACTACAAAGCCACAGTAATGAAGACAATTTGGTACTGGCACAAGAACAGACCCATAGACCAATGGAACAGAATAGAGAGCCCAGTTATAAACCCAAGCATATATGGTCAATTAATATATGATAAAGGAGCTATGGACATACAACGGGGAAATGACAGCCTCTTCAACAACTGGTGTTAGCAAAACAGAACAGCTACATGCAAGAGAATGAAATTGGATTATTGTTTAACCCCATACACAAAAGTAAACTCAAAATGTATCAAAGACTTGACTGTAAGTCATGAAACCATAAAACTCTTAGAAGACAACATAGGCAAAAATCTCCTGAATATAAGCATGAGCAACTTCTTCCTGAACACATCTCCTCGAGCAAGGGAAACAAAAGCACAAATGAACACCTTGGACTACATCAAACTAAAAAGTTTCTGTACGGCAAAGGACATCATTAACAGAACAAAAACATATCCTACCGTATGGGAGAATATATTTGTAAATGACATATCCAATAAGGGGCTAACATCCAAAATATATAAAGAACTCACACACCTCAACACCCAAAAAACAAATAACATGATTAAAAAATGGGCAGAGGATATGAAGAGACGCATTCTCCAAAGAAGAAATTCAGATGGCCAATAGACACATGAAAAGATGCTCCACATCACTAGTCATCAGGGAAATGCAAATTAAAACCACAATGAAATATCACCTAACACCAGTAAGAATGGCTAGCATCAAAAAGACTAAGAACGACAAATACTGGCAAGGATGCGGAGAAAGGAGAACCCTCCTACACTGCTGGTGGAAATGTAAGCTAGTTCAACTATTGTGGAAAGCAATATGGAGGTTCCTCAAAAAACTAAAAATAGAAATACCATTTGACCTGGCAACTCCACTCCTTGTAATTTACACAAAGAATACAACTTCTCAGACTCAAAAAGATATATGCACCCCTATGTTTATCGCAGCACTATTTCCAATAGCCAAGAAATGGAAGCAACCTAAGTGTCCATCAGTAGATGAATGGATAAAGAAGATGTGGTACATATACACAATGGAATATTATTCAGACATAAGAAGAAAACAAATCCTACCATTTGCAGCAACATGGATGGAGCTAGAGGGTATTATGCTCAGTGAAATAAGCCAGGCAGAGAAAGACAAGCACCAAATGATTTCACTCATATGTGGAGTATAACAACGAAGCAAAAGTGAAGGAACAAAACAGCAGCAGACTCACAGACTCCAAGAAGGGACTAGTGGTTACCAAAGGGGAGGGGTGCAGGAGGGCAGGTGGGGAGGGAGTGAGGTGGGGATTGAGGGGGTATTATGTTTAGTACACATGGTCTGGGGGATCACAGGGCAGAAACTGTAGTACAGAGAAGGCAAACAGTGAATCTATGGCATCTTACTATACTGATGGACAGTGACTGCATTGGGGTATCTGTAGCGACTTGATAATATGGGTAAATGTGGTAACCACATTGTTTTTTCACGTGAAACCTTCATAAGAGTGTATATCAATAATACCTTAATAAAAATTGTTTTTTAAAATTGCCAAAAATAAGAACTAAAACAGAATCATTTTATAAAATAAACAGCAAAACCTACAAACCTCAAGTACCTTCAAAACCTAAATTTAAAAATTTACCTTAAAAGTATTTTAGAAATCCTTGTATTTGGCCACTATCCAGGGCAGTTCTTTAGGATTTACAAAATAACATCTCCCCAAACGACACGAACAAACTCTGAAGTCCTCAGGCTGGGATCTTCTCACCGGAGCAACTCAGCACTATTGAAAAGCTTTTTATTTGGTTATTAAACTGGGTGACATAGTGGCCTTATTGTAGCACTAATTTTAGATTCTGTGGCCTTTCCATCTCTACACTTTAAAAATATATAAAATAAGATTACTTCATTTCAATTTGATCCAGATTAGATGATGTTGAAACTAGAGGTAGTCCCATTCATCTCAGCTCATAGATGCCAAAGTGAGGCATGTTCCGGTTCTCATGATTCTCGGCCCAAACATTCCATACTCCTTCGTTAATGCATTCAACATGCTTCCAAGACTCAAAGCTAACTGGTATGCATGCATGAATAAAGCAGAGAAAATTCTCCAATCTTTGTGAAGGTTATATTCTCCCAGGGCCGACTAACATAGAACATAATTACACACACACACTCATGCACAGACACGCACACACATGCACATGCGCACAATCCCTGAAATGGGCTGTGGAAGTAAAAAACAGGATAACCCAGCTCTGAGGAAGGGAGGAGTGGTACCTAAATTCAGAGAAAAAAAGGAAGGAGGTAGAAATAAGTGAAATATGCTGATCTTTCTAACTTTCGATCCTGCCAGAGGGAGAAGGGAGCCACAGCGATGACAGCAGGTGGAAGGAGAGGGCAGGGGAAGTAAAGCCAAGGCTGGAAGGAGCTCAGAAAGGCTTCCTGACAGTTACATGCAGAATTTCAGGTCAGGTTTGGGAGATTCCAGAGCACATTCCTTTATCCCTAAGTGACAGAGTGCCTTGGAACAGCCCCGTCTATGTGGAAGGGGCTAAACTCTGGGGAGCTTGCCACATAGAATCATCCCCCACCACACCGTGAAAGGGTTATCTCCTGCAGACTAAGAGTCAGAATGGCCAGTCTAAACCTCAGCATTCACAGCTTTGTTTTTTAATATTTTAATTGTCAGCTGGATGCATGAGTGAAGGGGCAGGGGAACACTAACCAAAGTATCAAGAGACCAGAATCCTCATCTCAGTTCTGCCTTAAGAAATAATCTCTCTGATTTTGAATCAATCATTTCATGGTCAGATGCCATCTACATGTAGTGTTTAGTACAAAGAGGCTAGACATTAAAAAAAACTACAATTCAATAAATAAATTAATCCTGCTGTGTGTGTGTGTGTGTGTGTGTGTGTGTGTGTGTTTTAAATAGACTTCTGCATAGTAAAAAACTGTTAGAAAATTCAATGAGAACATGGCCGTGAGTTTTGATTGCATCACAACAAATACATCCACATGTGCATTTGGATTATATAATCTGTCATGACATCATCATCAGCCTGTGAGATGGCTTTATTTTTCTTTTTGAAAGAAAGATAGTCCTATTTTAAGAAACACTTTGTTCTAAAGATTTAAAAAAATGTATGTACTCAAGTCATGCCTTTTTCAAGGGCAGTTTGGAAAGTACTATTAGGAAAATAAAAGAATCTAGCTAATATATTCCCTTTCGATTTAACAAACACATACTCTGCACCTACATTGTGCTAGGAAAAATCTTTGCTTTTAAAGTTCTTAAAGGCTAGTAGAGGTAAGGAAGCAGTTAACTAACAAAGTGTAAGTGCCATATTAAAGACACCATGAAACACAGAAGGGGGCACCTCTCTGCTTCCTTCAACATCAGGACAACGTTGAAGACAGCAATACTAATCCCTGCTAACAGCTGCTGGGCACTTGCTTTGGGCTAAACTCCGTTTCATGCATTATGTACTTAAGCATCATGGAGAAAAGGAAGTACAGAACAATGGTTAAAATGTAGGACCTGGGAATAATCCTGTCCGTATTCAAATTCAAGCAGCATTAAAATGAAAGGCAAGTAGAGTCATGTGTAAAAGGTAAGCAGGCACACATTTCTGACACATGCTTCTGTCCCATCTCTTTCAGACACACAGATTTTGGAGCATTCAACTAACTTTGTATGTTTATTTTTCAGACTATATGGCCCACATTAGGAGGGCCCTATGACCTTTGTGATCGTACCTGAAGATTGCAAAGGTAGGGCAGAAGCCTTGAATTGGTAGAACTTAGGGTGGTTTTTGTTGGTGAGATGGAAACTCTTAGGTAGGCAGGCAAATTTCTTTGTGTAGAAGACCCCTGATAATATTCTGATAGAAATTTGTATCTGAAAAAAATTTCCTCTTTCCTAATGATGTCAGTATGTAAAGAAGCAGATTTATAAGAAATGATTACCTTTCCGTAAGTGTAGTTAAAACATGAGGAGTGAGTGGTGGGGTCCCTAAGCACGAAGAGCTGTATCCAGTGTTTTAACTCCCACAGACCATGTCAGATGCTCCCCCACCCACGGCTTTCTTCCTCTCCTTTCAATCCTGCACCCATCCCCACTGTGGGATCCAACCCTACAATGTTTGAGCATCCCCAGGGGAGTCTGGGAGGCCTCAGTTCTTTGGCTGATGCCCTCTCACGCACTGCGTATGTTATATTTCTAATGTATGATGTGGAGTTTCTTGATCTGTGCTTGATTTTATTCAGTGAAAACTAAAACCTAAAAATTAAAAGAAAACTTTTTTAAAAGTCTTTTTCATGCTGCTCAGAAAGACTTCTAAGTTTCTCAATTAAGACTTCCTTCTTTAGTGTAAGATAATAAGTGGTTTACAAAAGTATTTTCTCCTCCCTAAAAATGACTACTTAAGCCTCAGGTCATCCCTGTTCACAGAGGAGAGATAATAGCCTCTCCAGCACAATGTTGGTAATGTGTGGAGCAGAGTAAGTGCTCAATAAATGTCAGCTGTTATTATAATAATAACCCATGAGGTAGACTTTTCAGATTTTACAGACAAGGAAAATGAGTCATTGTGAGGTTTGAGTAACATGCCCAAGGCCATGAAATGGACTGACTCCAGAGCTTTAAGACTGAGCTAATGGAGTTAGTTCATGATGATGTGTAATTTAAAATTTTATAATATGCCGAGGAAAAAGGAGTCCAATCGTAACAGAATGGAATCTATGTTTACATTCAACATTATTTGCTACTCTCTAAATATTGTTTATTATATCTATTACATATTATCTATAGGATGTCATATATTTACACATGATTTAAATTGTCTTAGAGTTTATTTACAGCATCTATATAATTTATTTATATACTATTTATGTTATATCATGTTATATTTATGTTATATTCAGCATGCAATGATGGTGCTTGTGGATAAAATGAGGGTTCCCGTGGCCAGGATTCTCACCTGGCCCAGCTTGGGTAGCTCACTGCACATGGGTGGGCAATGCGCTGTTACTGACTCTATATAAAGAGCCCTGCCCACTGCTCTGGGTGACATGGTGGCACGGCTGCAAGGTTGCAGGAGAGCATAGCAGAGGCTGGAATGGTGGCAGCACCAAGGACAGAGACTGGGACGGCTGTGCGGGCAGAGAGGCCCAGAGGCAGAGACCAGCTTGCTACATGCAGACTCACTCTGAGCGGACAGGATTCTAGTGACTGACCTGCCACCTGGAAATAAAGTTGGGTATAACCCTTTCACCCCAAGAATGTTCTACTGTCATTTCTTTGGTCACATTGAATCCATAGTGAACTTGCCCAGGGCTGAAACCCACTGGTAAGACAGTGCTTTATGCTCAAAAAATAGCATAATGTTCTTTTTATAAATAATAAGATCTTGCCTTCATGAAAAGGAGAAATAGTATCAGGGACTCATTCCTTTAATTGTTTTATTCAATAAATATGCATTAATTATTACTAGGCAATGATACGGAGGCAATGGTGACTCACAATTAACCAAGAAATAAAATATAAAAAGTTCCTTCTTTTTGGGAGAGGACTTTCTGGTGGGAAAGAAACTAGTAAACAATTCATTACAACTCAATAAGGTCACTGTTAACGTAAATGTAAGGAGCCCTGGCAGAAAGCCCTGCACCTGGCTTAGGAAGCCTGGGGAGTCAGCCCTGGAAGGCTTCCAGACTGTAGCTCACTGGTTTATTCCGCTAATGGTTACTGGGCTCCCATTAAAAGCCTCGCCCTTGTTGAGTCCTGGAGATAAGTACTGTGAACAAAGCATGTCGGGGCCTTCAGTTAGGGAACTCATAATCCCAGTGAACCCCCAGGAAAAGAGCTGCTCAGCTACTATTTAGCAAAGATTCTGGAAGAACTGAAAATGTTTGCCTCTTCTCATTCACTTCTCTCGTCCACATTTAATTTAATCCAGAACAGCATCGGTCAAACTTCAGCAGAGCAAAGCAACAGAACAGTTTGGGAAACTTTGTTAATTGGGTTGATTTAGGTCAGTGTTTTCTAGCACATAAGCCTAAACGCTCCCTAATTATAAAGAGTGTGAAGCCCACAGAGAATACCAAGTTCCCTTTCAAGTTCTGGGGGTTACTAGCGCTCCGCATGCTGCTGGGAGTTGTATCAGTAATTCAGCATCACACCTGAAACATTTGAGCTCACTCTGAATGCAGCCATTGTGAAGATTTTTCTGCATTTTTCTGCTTGTATCTTTAATTAGAATTCTGAAAGTCTGGTCATACACCTTTGCCTTAGCCCACTTGGTACCTGATTCCAAAATTCTTCACCTCTCTAGCTAAACTAAAGAACCATGATTGTGCTCATTTTCGCAGCACATATATGGGAGTTGGAATGATATAGAGAAGATTAGCATGGCCCCTGCGCAAAGACAACACGCAAATTTGTGATGCATTCCATATTTTAAAAAAAAGAAGAAGAAGAATCACAATTGTCTTACCATAAGAATTCCCCACCAGAGCAAAAGTAAATCAGGATGTTGTTATTTGGGTGATAAGTAACTCGGAGAAAGCTTTCTAATGTAAAATCCCAAGTCCTTACTTAAAGAATGTCTTTGCTAAAAGAGCTTTGCCTTGCTAAATAAGACAATTTTTTTTCTTTCAAGGGCAGCAGCATTAATATTGAACAGGTTTCTTTGCATCTGTTTTATTTGAGGAAACTTCTGTCCCAAGTCTCTTAAATTCTGAGTTTTGATTGCCTAATTTGCAGAACAGGTCAGCTGCCGTGCCAGCTTCATAGGTTGTAGTAGAGAATCCTGTGACATAAGATAGCATTTGGAAATCTACAAGAAAAAACATAAATCAGCAAGATGTCACTTTACATTTTAGGTCACTAATGTTTTGCTGCCTGTCATTAAAGCAGTGAGTACAGTAAAAAAATATATTGGTCTGGGGATTAAAAGACAGGAGAATTGAGTTGCAGAACAGGTTTACCATGAACTAGGTGACTGAACTTTAAACAAGTACCTTAATACTTTCAGAGTTTCAATCTCTTTGTTTTACGAGATGGCCTGGCTCTATTATTTCCAAGTGCCTTTTCCAATATAAGAATTCATTTTTTAATGATCATTTGTTAATGCAATTACCATTTGCTAAGCATTTAACGTGTTGGACACAGTATTAGTCACTGTGGATCAGAGTAGGAAAAGAGAAAATACCACATCAAAGTCTGACCAAAAAGGCAAGACAGCATTACTAATCAGCCAGGAGAAAAGCCCAGGGCCACTATGAGAACAGGTGTCCTGGGGGATCAGTAAGAAAACAAGATTAATCATGAAGAGAATAGATTTACAAGGTAGAGTTAGCTGAGTAGCCATAGGCAAGTCACATTACCTCTCTGGACCTCAGTTCCCTCATCTCTAAAATGAAGAGTTTGGGGTCATGCAGTAATCTCCACAGTCCTTTTTATGGCACCTAAAGTAGGCATTTAATGGTACTCAGTGCAAGGCCTTAAGGTGATAAAAGCACAATGTAGCCCAGTTCGGGCAATAAGCCACCTAGCCTGGGTTGCTCAGGACAGACCCCATTTATGGCTGTTGTCCCTCAGTAACCATTAATAACACCAACAGCATCCTCCCATCCCAGTTTCACTCTCCCAGGTATTCCAGTTTGGATGACCACTTATCATCACTCTCCTAGTAATCCGGCATATGCACACAAACTGATGAGACAAGATCATAAAACAGTAACAACTGTCAAGGATGGGACAGACGTAAGTGTTGCAGGACATCAGAGGTGGAAGAATGAATGACCAGTCTGCTTGCTCAGAGAAGGCTTCATGGAGGAGTTGGGACAGGTCTTAAACCTAGAAGGTGAGATGGCAGAGGAGAGGGGATTCAGTACAGCCTATATAATTAAGTTGAACTTCAAATTGCTTCCCAGATCCTCCCACATTTTAATTACAGAGCAGTGTTTGCACCTCTTTGGCCTTCAATGACATATTTAGCTTTATCATCCCCAGATGACCCTTGGCCTTTTACTCCTTCAAATGTCCAAGATCCCACCTGCTTAAATGCCCTCAGTATCAGCTCAAGGATAACACAGGCATTGCCTATCCATGTGGATCGAGTAAATCTCTGCTTACCAGATTTCAAGAATCTTCTAAGCTCCACTCTTGGCACATCATTCTTTTTGTTTTATGCTTTTCCTTTGGCAAATGTCAATCATCTCTCACTGTTGCTAGGTTTGACTCCCAAGCTGAATCCTGAGCAGTTGTGTTGAGCCATGGAATCTCTTTTGGAAATCAGGCCCTTCATTCCAAAAACCGGACATGGCCACTTGGATATCACTAGGGCTCAATCTCTAAAATGGCTAACACAACGTTTGTTCTATGCTATTGCTATTAGTTATTTAAATGTTCATCTGCTTTGAGAACTTGGACTATATCTTAAGCAATATTGGAACATCAGGGCCTTGTCTTGTAGCTACCAGTGCCCAATAAACACTATTGAATTGACTGTTGTTTTTATTCCTATTCTAATATTTGCCCCCTGCCAACTCCTACTCTTTCTGTTTCTCAATAGAGATGACAGAAACCTCCAGGATTTCAAAGGTAATTTAAGCTTCGACTTTATGCAATAGACAGAACATTGACTCTACCAGGAGCTCAGCAGAGAACCATCCCTTGTTCAGTTTTCAGTATAAATCTCACTCGGAATGGGGAGAGTCACAGTTGCCTTCCCTTGTCCTGTCCATCTAGCACCACAGTCTGCACGAGAGATGTGAGTCCCTGGCTTTGCCTCTCATTCCTCTCTCCTGCCTGTGACTGCAGACTGACCTGCATTTGCTTTTCCCCATCTGTTTTACAAAATCATTCTTCTATTTTCATCTCTGTTCTGCGCTGACTAAACCATTGAAACCATGACCTTTGAAGCAAGTGTAGCAATGATATCAGTGCATCCTCTGATTGAAAAATCAAAACTGAGCCCACCCATGGTATAATTATTCTGTGCGCACACGAGTGGTGTTTGTACTTGCAGAAGACAGATAATTGGATTTTAGATTACTGATAAAAATATACACACTCCACCTGAGCCCCAGCAGCATTTTTTTCCTGGGACCCTGGAGAAACTTGAAACTTTAATTCTTCAGTAGGCTCTCATCCCGACACATTTGGCTTCTAGGCCCTCCCTGTTCCAGCTCATGAAGGTCTGTGGCCCAGCTCCTCGTCTTTCTCCAGAACTCTCTGCACTGCTCCCATACCAGCCATGATCACTATTCATCCAGCCCCTCGGCCCGTAACTACCCTCCTGCTCCAATTCTGCCTTCCACTCTCTGTCTCCCACAAAGTTACCAGAGTCACCATAGCCCCTTTTGGATTTTCCTTCCGAACACTGTCAATGAAATTTCCTAGCCCCAAAATTTTCTTCTGAAATTGAAATTAGTTACCAACATTGAAAAACCAGGAGATTTTCCATTAAAATGAGATTTCTGAGTTAACAGATTGGGCCAGACTAGACCACCCTTCCCATGTGGCCATAGTCCACTGGAGTTGAACAGTGGCTGCCCCAGTAAGAAAGGACAGGAGCTGGCCTACTGCCATTGTCCCATTGTTGTTGATGGTGGCCGTGTGGTTGCAGTGGTGGCAATTACAACACCAAAGTAGAAAAACAACACTTAGGGTATATGTTTGGGACTTCTGCCTCAATTTCATTTGTCCACCCATCCAACAAATATTGATTGAACACCTGCCATCGGACTGAGAATTGCAAGCAATCAAGTTAAATGCAGCCCGTACTCAAATGTCACCTCCTCAACAAAGCCTTCTCTACCTTCCTTCCTGACAACTAGATCCTCTTCTCTGCATTTTCCCATCCACACTCCTGTCCCACTCCCCTGCTTTTTTGTCTCCATAGCAATCTCCATCCTCTGATTATATTTTACTTATTTATATTTATCTGTTTCTTCCAGAATTTAAGCTTCCTTAGGCCAGGTATTTTTATTTATTTTATCATTAGTTACATCAGCAGCATCAGCTGTGTCTGGAATAGAGGGACAGTAAATATATTGTTGAATTAATTTATGAGGCCCCAGCTACACTCTCCATTCTGTGTCTGACCCCTATGTAGGGGTACTAGGCATACTAATGATTATACATGCTAAACTCTAAGAAACAAAATAAAGCCAACTAAATTCACAGAAGGTGATGGTAGAGACGCTAATTTGTATTGAGTGGTTAGAGAAGAGGCCTTGCAGACAAGGTGACATTTAGACCTGAATGACAGGAGGGTGTAAGCCAGGCTGGTGTCTGGAAGGGGGGACACCAAAGCAGAGTGAACAGATGAAAAAAGCTCAGAGGCAGGTTTGCATCTGGTCTAGTGGAGGAGCAGCAGGACGCTCTGTGAGGCTGGCGTGGGCAGGAGGTGGTGAGGAAAGTGAAGACGTAGATTGCAGCCAGATCCACCGTGTCATGGTCAGATGGGATTTTATTCTGCTTAGAGTGAGAAGTGATATGAGGATTTTTTAACAGAAAGGTGATATGATCTGACCGATGTTTTTAAAAGATCTCGTAGGCTACTGTTTGTCAGTCAAGAGTGGAAGAATGAAGACCAGTTGGAGGCCATTGTATGAGCCCAGATAGAAGACAGAGGCTCCGGACTAGGTCATAGTGATGCAGGTGGGCATATAGAAGGTTGCTAATGGGTTGGATGTGAAATTAAAAGAGGGGGTTAAAGATGACTAGAAGGTTTGACTTTTTAATTTGAACGACTGTATAATTTCACCGAAGGCTGATAACCCTTAAAGCCAATGGAGTTTGTTGAAGTCCATTATGTAGTTATACTTTGAAGAAATAAGCTCTACTTTGCAATACTTGAAGGATGAGAAGCATAGCTAAAATAAACATGTATAACCATTGAGGAGAAAAGATAAATTCTAGGACTTTAAAACTTGAATAATTGATGACAAAATGCTCAATATTTAATATCTACATGTACCTAACATCTGCCCTAGTTTGAAGTTCTTGAACAGTTTGTTCTGCTCTGGAAAATGTAGTTGTCATTTCTAGCACTTGGGGTTGTCGAATGAGGTAGCAGTTGGCTGGGAGGAAGGAACAAGCAGCTTAGAGGCTAAGAAGATAGAATATTAGAATATTCTATAAGAAAAGAAATTAAACAGTTTCAAGATACAGCAACATAAAACAAAGGATATACACTGTGACACTAGCACATTCTACATCTATGTCTACATCCAGTATCTATATAGGGTATGTGTGTGACTTCAGTTCTACAGGTAGGGATCCACCTTAGTGGGATCTAAACTTCCTTTAAAAACAAGAGAGTTTATCTGATTATTTTTGATTGTCTACTGTCTCAGTAGAAATCTGAGCATACATACAGTAGCTAATCACCTTTAATATTAAGTGAGAAAAGGTAATTTTAGCAGACTAAAGAAAAAATCCAATCATTTATTTAAAGTTATAGTTTTCTTAAATTTGAAACATTTTAAGCCCTTCTAAATTCTTGATAAAGCTATCTCTTAATCTTAAATACATGAATATTTTTATTATGATTGATGCAACACCATTTTGATTCAATTTCTTAAACTTCCTTGAAGTATGAATTGAGAGCTGAACCCTCTAGTTGTAAAAGTAAAACTCTGGAGATGATTCTTTGGGTAAATGAAACACTATTCTAAGTAGATGGCTAGTCTAACAGCACATTAAAGTCAATTAAACAAGGGGAAAATGTACCACTGACTGCCGGCCAGTGGTACAAGTGAGCAAATTCTCTCTCTTCACCATTTTGCTTGCTTGCAAAAAATATTGCGAAATTTCCTGTCCTTTGCCAAATGTGCATGAGGATGTCTATTTCGGTAGCAATTTGCCTAGACCTTGTTACTCATACCTATTATTTTTAGTCTTACACCCTAGTCTGATGTTTCCCTTTCCTAAGAGCAGTGATTTCCAGATCTTTCTTCTACCTGATGTTGATTTCAGGGTTGTTTACAAGGAATTTGATAATCCTATGTAGTCCTCTATTGCCTTCTGTAAGTTTTATTATAATGTTTGCTTTTCTAAATTTCCAGTATTTTCTAACTATACTCCTAATAACTATAAATAACTAATATTTTATAGCTTAGAATACTCTGGTTTCAATTATTGGCTACAATAACTTAAGGCAAATATGTTGTCTTAAACTATCATCAATAGCATATTCCAAACACTATTATAGAAGAAAAAACTATTTACTCTGCTTTATGGTGAAAACTTTGAAGCTGTATTAAAAATTTGCTTAAAAGAACATTAACAGCAAAAGTACACACAACTGGTAAAGATAGTGAGTTAACTCGCTTTTAACTTTAATATGTCAGTTTATTTTAAACTAGACTGTGTATTAAAAAATGCTTCTAAATTAATTTTCATTGTAATAGTATGGCCAGCCTTTTGAGTTAAGACCTTCATTTCACAACCGTAACTTCTACTTAAATTCTACAGAGTGGGAATGAAATGAGGCAGAATGGGGCCAGTAGAGTTTGAAGCTAAATTCCATTTCAGAGAAATCTGAAACATGTTCATTTTTTTCCCCTTATGCTAGTAATCCATCCAGAAAATGACAAGAAAAGTGCTTCTCAGAGTTATGAAGGAACCAAACTTTTTTCCTGGCCATTTTTCTTCTTTGTTCTCCCTTTACACTCCAAATATCCAATTACAGATAAGAAACCATGATAAAACTTGATAACATAAAATGCCTATAAAGAAAACCTCTCATAACTTTTACTCTCTATAAGAACACCCAAATAAATGTAAGCCCTGTTGGGGGTTACCTCTCAAATGTAGCTGTAAGTGTTTACTAATTATAGTTCTGGCATCCTTACACGGGTTAAGAATCACAGTGTAAGAGGTGCAAATGACCGCTGTCCCCAGGAACCGGCTGGGCTATGCAAATGAATGAAGTGTCTCTGGCGCTGTATCAGTTGTGATAAAGGACTGCACCTCAGGTGACATCCAAGCAATAGTGAGTAAGGGTCTCCTACTAATGGAGAGAGACAGATAAGAATGAATAAATAAGATATAATCAGAGGGTACCAACTGCTATGGAGACAAAAAAGCAGGGAAGGGGAATGGGAATGTGGATGGGGTAAAGCAGAGAAGAGGGGGTCTGGGTGTCAGGAAGGTAGGTAGGGAAGGCTTTGTTGAGGAGGTGACGTTTGAGTAAGGGCTGCATTTAACTTGATCGCTTGCGATTCTCAGTCTGATGGCAGGTGTTCAATTAGTATTTGTTGGATGGGTGTGTGAGAAACACACTCACTGGTCCAAATTCAATAAGTGGACACAGAGAGACAAAGAGAACAGCAGAGCGAGGCTTTAATGACGGTCTTGCAAGTTTGGGTGTCTGGTGCGCAGGCACATCTAGGCAGTTTGGCGCCAATAATTTATCTCTTAGTGTGCAAGTCCCTCCCCTGGTTCCTCATTGGTTGAGTACTATAGGGTTCACATTCTTTCCCAGACATCACCTAAGCCAGTTATATCTTTCCCTTACATTTGTCTTAATCTTATTTGTAGGTTTAAAAAACTCAAACAGGTATAGCTAAGCCCTTATCAATTCCCACCCCGACTCTCAGCCTGAGAGCTTCCACCACATGGCCCTTTGTTAATACCTTACTGTTAAAATGTTTTAAACCTCCTGGTGGGAATAAACCACATTTAGGTTTTTTGCTGTTATCTAACAGGTGGACAAATGAAATTAAGGCAGAAGTCCCAAACATATACCCTAAGTGTTGTTTTTCTACTTCGGTGTTGTTAATGCCACCACTGCTATCACACGGCCACCATCAACAACAATGGGACAGTGGCAGTGGGCCAGCTCCTGTCCTTTCTTATTGGGGCAGCCACAGCTCAACTCCAGTGGACTATGGCCACGTGGGAAGGGAGGTCTAGTCTGCCCCAATCTGTTAACTCAGAAATCTCATTTTAATGGAAAATCTCCTGGTTTTTCAATGTTGGTAACTAATTTCAATTTCAGAAGAAATTGTTGGGGCTAGGAAATCTCATTGACAGTGTTTGGAAGGAAAATCCAACAGGGGTTATGGTGACTCTGGTACTAAGCAGGAGATGGAGGCAGTGTCACTTTTCCTGAACAAAGAAGAAAGCAATGAGATAAGATAACTAAAATTTGTCTTAACCAGCACGTAGACAGAAGAAGGCCTGTCCAAAATCAAAGCAGCAGCATGCAGGGATGAAGTCAAGGAAAAGGAGGGGAGACAAGGAGAGGGCAAGGGAAAAAGAGAGAAGGAACTGCCATGATTTTGTCTGCCTACTTACATCCAACCATACCTGAAACTACACCCACATTTCCACTTGCTCTTTTTAGCTGTGGAAGGTGAAACTGGTCTCTGGGATTTGTAACTAAAGCAGGCCTACGCACACACTTACAAACCAGGGACTTATTTGGCATATGTGTCTCAGTGTTGCCTGGCAAATGTAAATAAATTGCAATTATCTTTTGCTTGAA
This sequence comes from Manis pentadactyla, assembly GCF_030020395.1. NCBI lineage: Eukaryota > Metazoa > Chordata > Mammalia > Pholidota > Manidae > Manis > Manis pentadactyla. The sequence goes on from NC_080023.1 coordinate 17,066,989, forward strand.
ATGCAAAAGGAATTAGTCTTTGATGTTGCTGTAATATTCTTGAAGTCGTATATAATTTTTTTCCACAGAGACGTAATAGTCCTGTGAAACTTTGACTAAAAGTGACTTTGTTATGTAATTCACATCATATGAATATTTACATACTCCCATGGACTCATACTGCTGGTGTGTAATAATCCAAGGATGGGTTATATAGTCTTGTACAAAATTCCTCACTATGAGGTATGACTAAGCTGTTTGAATTCCATTTATGCTGTTTCTTATTTCTGTGCATAATACTGCAATCTATTCTACACAAAACCAAAATGCTCTCATACATTTGAAAGCAAGCCACACGATACGTATTAAAGAATGATTTTATTTATTATCAAGAACATTTAATACTATCACCTCCATTTTATTTCTGACACCAAGAGGTGCAAATACACTTTTCCATAATAACCACGTTTTCTAGGGCAATCTTACCCATGTGTGTGTGTGTGTGTGTGCTTTAAGAAAGACTTCCATGGACATGACAATGTCCCAAGTGAACAAGAAATGAGAAAATACTCATTTGTGCATCTTGTATCAATTGGCAGACTGGAAATCCCAGTATTTCTCCAGTTACCAGACATGTGCCACATACTGGGTTGCCAGAAAATAGAAGTATCAGAAACAGAGATATGTTTTTTTTTCAATAGATGAGGGACTAGGAATATTTCCTTCCCACTCTCGCACTTCTACTTTTATCTACATATATGGTGCTGGGTAAAGGATGCTGTTACCAGACTTCAGATTTTCCCAAAAGAAGGAGCACCAAGACCTTACAGAAGTTCCACACAAGGAGGTAAATTCACAAAAGCAATTTTGATTGTCTTCCAGTGAGAGAAAACAGAAAATCTGACTAGCGGAGATAAATTCAGAAAGTTCATTTCCTGATTAGATGCATGCAGAGGCAATGAGCAGCTCATCCAATTTTTTTTTTCCTAGTTTAGTACATACCACATGCTGATGATTTCGACCGTCACAAGGCAATGCTGAAAAAAACACTGGATGCATGAAATAAAGTTTCAAAAAAATCAACACTTAGCGATGGAACCACAAGTGTTATCCCAAGAAGCTATAAATGGAAATTGAGGTTTTATTTCCTGCAGTCTCATATTTCAACAACTTAAGTCACATGTAAAAGAAGGACCCATTCATAAGAAGAGAGAAAACATCCTGAATAATTAATGAATCTCTTTTCAGGATGATGATTCGTCTGTCTGACTTTTGAAAGGTGGATCCTGGAAACAATCAGGAGACAATGGGTGATTCAATCATTTATTAACATATTGAGACACAATCCTTTGTAATTCCCTCATGACTTCCATCATCAACAAAAATGGGAGAAAGGAGAAGGGAAGAGCCCAAAAAAAAGATCAACCTCAAACTCATAACTTGAATTGATTTCCAAATTTTACATCAAAATATGACAAAGGAGACTATTTTAAAACTACTATATAGGTTTCAATCACACCTTCACCCACCCTCCACAAAAAAGCATTATTAAGCATCTATCTATAAAGCAACTTTGACAAACTAAATAGAAAATAAACCTCAACGCAAAAATAAATGCCATGAAACTTAAAGAATTGTTTCTGAAAGATTACCCTGGCCGCACTGTGGTTTTAAATAAAGCCTGTGGAGTTATTTACTTTCCTAAGGCTCGGTAACTGAGAAATCAGCTTTCCTACATGTATAAATACATACTGTTAATCAGCAGCTTAAATTGAAACTGGTACAAATATCATGAACTGAGGCTTTGTTTGCAAATCATATCTGGATTCAGGCAAATTCACAGCAAGTCTTCTTCATTAGCACCACTAATTAAAATTTGTTATATAAAATTGCTCTCTCCCTAATCCCCTGAGGGGGACCAAGGTCAAACCAGATGCTGTGTGTTTATTTAAGGGAAGAAGCCGAAAGCAGTTTCCCTACCATAAATAAGCCTATTGCCCTTTGCCACATCGGTGGGGAGCTCGGGCTCCCATCTGCAGCACTGATGATGTCCCCAAATGGAGGTATGTCTGGTCACAAGAAGCCAGAGGTTCTAGGAAAGGCACTCCACTCCTCTGTTTCACCAGTCCACAACTACAGAGTAAGAATGGCCACATTCATAATACGTACAAGACAGAGGGCTAGAAGGAGGGCTCAGAGAAACAGACAAGGGAAAGAGGGCATAGAATGTGCTGCCTCTCCCCATATACAACAATCACAACAGAAATACAGTGTCCAGAAATACAGGCCAAACTGTATTTCCACTTCAGAAAGAGCAAAACTACCAGCCTACTTTGCCCCTATCTACATACAGCTCAGCCAGGAATCCTTTTAGAGTGCTTTCAACTTTATTATTGTGTTAACTTGTATCAGAATTAAGTATGCATCTTTCTCCCTCACTAGACTATATTAAAAACTATAATCTAAACCACAGTCTGCCATATATTGCACACAATAGAGATATAATAAACTATTGAATCAAATGTAATGAATTTAGTGTCACAAGCTGGGGGAGGAGGGTCATTTAAATAACTGATCCAATGAGAAAGTGAAAAGGGTCTCATCTTTATAAAAAAAGTTTCCCAGGAGTGAGAAATGGTAGACAGCAGGCATATGACCTTAGGTCTCATAAATCCTTTATATAAATCACTAGAATTATCAGGGTTAATTTGCAAATTCCCTCCCACTACATTGTCTCCGGGATCCAAAATATGCACCAACTGATACTATTCTTCCAACTGTGCGCATCAGACCATGCCAGGGGCTAGTAGTCAGGACCGGCCACTATGGGGCGCTGACGCCGATGAGGCTGGAAGCTGAGCTCCTTCAAGATGGGGGAAGCAAAGGCAATGGAAAGGTCCCTCGCGAAAAGCCACAATCATGCCAGAAGCCCCCACATCGAAAAATAACTCTCACCAAATCAACCGAGTAAGTGAAAATTCCCTCAACTGCAGAAACCACAGTTCTAGGAATCAACCAAACTTGAGGACATGGTCATTCTATAAGGAATCTTCTGACCCAAATCAATTTTAATTTTTGTAGAGCCACATTTTCTTCACAGTGAGGAAAGAAAAGAAAAGCACTTGTACTTTTTCTAATTAACAGAGATACTCTACACTTTGAAGTGTTCAAATGATCTTCAAGACTCCTTCCAGGTCATTCTCCCTAATAAATTCACCACAAATTACCTTCTTATGTTTTTTTTGCCTATTACCTTGGTTTTGAAGTCATCTTTAAGTCTTCATGGAAAATAAGCATGAGAATCCTGTATCTAACCAAAAATGTTTTCCCACCTAAGTCTTGACTTGCTCCAGGGAGAATGAGAGGGAGAGGAAGAATGAGCCTCTCCAATCTCTGGATTCCTTTGGATAATATTTCCACGTGTATTCAGCAACTCAAGTTCCCACAGGCTCAGATTTAAATATATGCGTTTCTGACCACCATCTAACAAAGCAGCAAAGACACTTTCTTAAAAGTTTAAGACTTGAGAACAATAAAATGAGGTTCTCAAAGCTGTACTATTTCCATTAACTGAAACTTATTTTATTAAAAGGCCATATAGGCTTGCAGTGGGACCCAGCTGTGTGAGTTTATGTCCTAACTCATCACTGCTATGACATCTTGGTTAAAAGACCTCACTTCTACGGTGCTACGTTTCTTTAGCAGCAAAATGGACATAAGGACAGTGACATCCTCACAGAGAGCTAACGGTGAAGATCAGATGGTTAGTGCTGAGGCACTTGGAACAGCGTCTGCCTCACAGGTACTCATTAAGTGCTAGCCATTTGTACTGAGTTCAGTCCTGTTTCCTCAAGGAAACACAAATGTGCTGAAGTCCTTGAAACACAGACAGCTGATGGTTGACTGGGGGGATAGAGAATCCACTTTCCAAAGAGCTCAGTTTGGAAAATATCTACAAAAGTGAAGTGGTATAGAGCATGAGGTGATGCCATGTTGCACCCCGAGAACACAGCGCCATAAAGAAAAATGATCAAAGCCCATTGGAACTGACCTTTCTTTGCCGAGATAATCATACAACAGGTTGGTGGCAAAAGGTATTTATAAAACCAGCTGACAGCAAAAGGAATATGTGTTAAATGTTCTAACTGGGAGAACAAATAGGCGTTCCAAACAGTATGTGAGGAGAAGCAACTTCCTCAAAGCACTGGAAATCCTATAAAAAATGTGGTCCCATAAATTCCAGTCTTCTGGGGTCATAGTTTTCTTTAATATCCAAACCACACACACAACTTCATGTCTATCCTGTTTGCCTGGGCAAACCTAACTTTGCTGCTGTTATTTCTGAGCATTCCTGATGAGCAATGACATTGTCTTATCACTTTTAATTCCGAGTTTCTTCTCCCAGTAAGATCTTCTGACCCTATACACCAACTTCCCTTCCCAAGGCCACTCAGCTCAGCCCGTTTGGGGTGCTCCTTCTCCATTCTCCACAGCATATTGGGCACCCAGGGGTCCCTGGAAGGCTGGAAAGAAGAATGGAGGGTCGAATCCAAAGCAAAAAAACAAACAAAATCTAAATTGTATTCTCCGACACATTCATGTTTCTAGGCTTTTCCTCCTCTTAGATGTTTTGTGTTTTTCTCCCCCCCACACCCCATTTTTCTCTGTAAATCTCAGTCTGCTGTCTTGGACCATTATCCTCCTCATGACCCTTGAAGTCCCATATTTCCTTCCGAATTCCAGGCATCCAAATTTTTCTTGAGCTGCCAAAGGTCAGTCTAAATTAACTGTCACTTTATTACGCAAAATAATTCAGCTCTTTCCCATTTATCCTCTTCCTCTAGGAACTAACATTTTATTTTTGTAAAATCTGAGGACCCTTTATAGTTCACAAATAAAACAAGAGTTCTTTCCATGAACAAATTGTGTTTTTCTCATGGGCAAGAATCACAAACTCAAATGCCTATAAGGTTATGTGGATCTCTCTCTTGATATAGATTTGACATAGACAGAGATCTCTATCTGTCTAGATATCTAGACATATCATACACACACACACACACACACACACACTTCATACCTACTTTAAGGCAAAGGGACTATCTTGAGAAAGAACGAGCCAGTTTAAGGGTTGTTAAAAGTTAAACTGAAACACATTTTAAGTTGTAAGAATTTATCTGAGCAAAAATCAGTTTGAATCCAGCAGAGTCAAACAGGAAGTGGTCAGGAGCATACCCCTGACAGGGATTGAGGAATGACCTTCATACAGAAAAGGGGGAGGTCAGGCAAGGAAATTAGTGATTGGCTATAGTTTAAAACCTAGTTGGTGGTTTGTGATGGGTTGTTCTTAGGTTTTGACTTTATAACCTTGAGGCATTTTCAGGCTTAGATTTGAGCTTGCTTACATTAGATGCACTCAGTTTGATGGCCTCCTTATTTAATTAATTTAACAAGATGTTCAAATTAAAAAATTAAATTCTTGGGTACAAATGTCTTTGTATACTCGTGGACTCCACGGTCAACAAGATCTGAGGTCACATCCCAGGCCAACCATGTAACAGCTGTATGTCCTGGGACAAGTTAAGTCCTTAGAAAACTTTCTGGAACTCATTTCCTCATCTGTAAGAGAATCACATTTCACAGTTCAAATATATCCACATTTCAGTATAACCACATTTCAGATTTGTGGGCACGATTAAATGAGAGGATGCATGTAAAGCATTAGTATACTGTGTTGATCAGAGAAAGTGTTAGCAAAATAAATAATAGCTACCCAAATTAAAAAGAAAATATATATATATATATATATGGGAAAGGGCAAATGGCAATGAGAAATGGTGGCGACTTGTCCTGTAGCTGCAGCTCCCGCCCCTGGGAATCTCTGCAGCTCTCAGAGAGGGGGACAGCCAGCAGGACCCATGGATCCTGACCAGGAAGAGTTGATACTTGGTTAGTATCTGCAAGGTCGTTCTAGAGGCTTCATGTTTCTTAAGTGATTCGTAGTCACTGTCCTAGACACCAAGAATAAAATCTCCTCTAGCTCACCTACTGAATTCTTTCACCTGGGACCTTCCCATGATTCGGTAAATCAAGGTGAACGCCTGCCTCTCACGCTCATCGCTTCGGGGCCTCTACTCCAGCACTGCGGTCCAGCATCTGCACTGTCTCCGCCTTCGCCCTGCAGGCTGTTGAATATTTCGGTAATCCTCACTAAAGGCATTCTTTAACTACAGGTTAAAGAAAATCAGCAGGTGGTTCCACCATCACAGGTCTGACCATGTTCTTCTTTCATTCCTGATTAAGATGTAAACTAGTGAAGCAAATGCTAGTGGTCCAGAAATGAGATGTTTTTATGCCTTAAAATACTTGTAGAAGGGACAGAGGAAAAGAGGAAGCAAAAGAGAGAAATTCAGAAACCATCTGATAGAGCTACCTTAAGAAGGAACAGATAATGGATTCAATTACTGTGATTCACCCACTATTTCCATCTTCGTCTCACAGTACATGCGAACCACTGTAACACCTAATGATCTAATTCACTTCACCAAAGTGGGTGCCCCTGAGATATACTGAGACACATCTTTCAAAGACTGTTAAAACTGTTCTGAAGCTGTAAATGTCATTATTTCTAACTAAGGAACAAAGTTATCAGCTTTTCTTATGAAGCCGGTATAGAACACATCCATGTAAATGTCACAGAAAATGCAAACTTACTCTTCACTTTACAATTGGTTTCTCAGTCTCCACTTGAAAGGAGTCTGGAGCTTAAAACTCAGTCATTCATGAATTCAAATATGGTCCATTAGCTTCAACATTCATATACAGATCATAGATATCATTAGTGAAAATCTCTAGGAATGTGAAGCATCGAAAGATATCCATCATTTATATGTGAGTTTTCACTGGCGCTTTTCAAAATAGCACATAAGTAGGAAGAAAAGAGAAAATGAGAACTACACATTTTCTAAAAATGGGCTAATTCCTTTCAGTGCTTACATCCTTTGAATTAATTTATTCAACAAAGATTTTGAGAGCTTCCTGAGTACAAATTTAAGTAATATGTACCTAAAGTGAAGTTGTCTGTTACTACAAAGCTTTCCTCTCATTGAAAAAAATGGTACAAAAAAAGAAGAATGCCATGGCCAACCAGCAGAGCTGGACCTGCTATTGCCTGTGTGTCCCAGACAGAGCTCTTCATTTACAGAACCTTTTTCTGCTGAGCCCAAGCTGGGCCTGAGGCTCTATCTCAAGAGAACAATGAAAAGACAGTATGATCAGCCCATTAGAACTAAAAGAAATGAAATGATTGGCTTTCTTAGAGGTAACTAATGCATCTTTAATAACCACCACAGTGCCTGGCACAGAAAAATACTGAGAAAATGTCTGATGAATGAATGATTCACTGCAGAAAGTCTGAATTATTCTATGACACAAAGTGATTAAGACCTTTCAAGCATTGGATAAGACCAAGAACATACAATGAACCTTACCAACCACAACAAATTCATAAATAAGACCCAAAGGAACCTCTTATTGAAAGTATCCTTGTCATAAAAATAAGTCCTGAAGTGAATTCCATAAACACATCAATAGAAAGTTTGAAATGAACAGGTCTTTTAGGAGTAATCAATGGCAGACAAGTGAAAGATTCAGCAGGCTCCAGGACAGCAGAGCATTTAACTTTGAACAGACTATCTGGCCATTTAAGGACAGGGAAAAAAACAAGGCTGAAACCTATTGTCAGGTTAGTTAAAATTTCTACCTCCTCATGCATTAATTCACTGTTCAAACAAGGTAATTTGCTTGCTAAGCTCTCTTTACATTTCCCAAAGACTTGCAGGCAAAAATCCCAGGCTTTTGGGGAGCTATCTCACATTCACTATGACTGGTGGGTACAGGCCACAAGAAGGGACAGCACCGTTATGTGAGGGCACCTCCTGACCATATCATTTGGTAGACTTGATCACTGAATGGCTACATCACACTTAATTTGAATGTACACACATGTGTGTCTAAAGCAGGAATTATTTATAGGACCTGGATTTCATTGTCAGGGCAGCCTCCTGTGATTACTCTAATCCTCATGGCACCCTCCTCCTCTGCATTCTTAAATGCTCCTTAAAATATTTTGCTGATCAATCTCTGTGGGTCTCTTCAGATTCACTCTGCATCCTTCCCCATCATGCTCCGAAAGGCAGTCTGTATTGACTGATCTACCTGGAATCCTGAGCTCTCTGGCTTCAGTTCGGTTGTTTAGGTTTGGTAGAGACAGAGGCTAGGGTATATGATGTCTGGCTCGCTCCCACAGAGCAATGAGAGGCTGTGCACCTCCAGGTAAGTAAACAATTCCTCTCAAGAGGCGCTCTCCTTCAGCAATAGCCATGGCTGTCTCCAGGCTCCGGGACTGGCTCCCTCTCCTTCCATTCCGCAGGGTAGCAGCTGGGCCCACTGTGTTCCACTGCTGCAGGCTCGCACCACATCCTCTGTTGGGTCCCTTCACCTTACCCACATATTTGTAATTTGTACTCTCCTAATCTCTCTTCTATTTCGTGCCAGAATTCGTTGCTACTGCCTTCTGGTATTTTTCATTTGATTCCAATACACACACACACACACACACACACACACACACATACACATACACATATATATACACACACACACACGATTTATAACTTAATTGTATTTCCCCACGACAAGAAATATATCATATCCTCAGGGTCATAGTAAGAGTTACCTTGAGTTTAGCATTTAACATAATTCTTGAACTCTCATTGCTAGGAAAGGGGCATATTTGAGCAGAGCTCTGACAACAAATAACAATTAAAACTGTTCATTGCTCACTATGAGCCAGACAACGATGGCCGTCATTTTCCATATAACCCCTTTAACTCATAACTACCCTGAAAGCCATTTATATCCTCATTTTCAAGACAGGCAATTTAAGGGTCTGATGTAATTTAAAGTTATGAGGTTACCCAACTAGGAAGTAGCAGAGCCAGGATGCAGACGTGGGCCTGACACCTGAGCTCAAGCCCTTCATCGTGATTTGACGTCACTCTCACAGTGAAAGCTGGAGACGCCTGCTCCAAATAACCCATCACCGAAAATGGAGCTGCCTCTTCATTACTGACTTTCTGTAAAGTCACCTAGAGCCAACAGAGATGCAGGATTTTATTAATTCTGGAATCCAATTCAGACAAATAAATATGTAAAAATAACTGTTTCAGTGTTTATTTTTTTCTTCATCTGTTTTCTCACCTGGTGCGCTTCAACTTTAGAAGAGTCTACCGTGATTTAGGCATGCTGCATTTAGTACTCTCTCAGATGTGTATTAAACATTCACGTATCAATAAAAGGGAATATTATTTGTACAGTGTCTAGTATACTGTAAGTACTTAATAAATATTTCAATGAATTAAGTTGTTATAGAAGCCTTTTTGTCACAGCAAATCAACGCCTATATTCAGCACTTGGAGAAATAATATCTTATCATTTACAGCCGAATAAGAGTTTTGATTATTTGATGCTGAAAAGGGAAACATGGCAAATTTTCAGATCAGTGTAATTGCACTGTGGTAATTACACAGGTCTGATTTCATTACAGTAAATGCTAATTTAATGGCTGATTCATTTCCCCAAGTGGCACAAAAAATGCTTTTACTTCACATGAAAAAACATAATAGGTCATAGGATTTGGGAAGAAAATCCAAGTTTGTTGACTTGGGGACATTTCAGGATAAGTAAGGGACATTCAAACTATGGTTTGCTTAGACAAAAGAGACTTCAATAAAAACTATCAAAGTTCTTAACAGTTTTTGAACCATGAGCCCCTTTTGCATTTTTATGAAGCTTATGGGTCCCCTTCTCTGAACAATGCTAGGATTTTATAGAACAACATAAGATTATAATGGGAGCTAATTATACTGGGAAAAGCTACCAAAATATTACAAGAATGGTTTTATCATATGGTAATATAATCCTTTGTAAAAATATTAATAATATGCAGAAGTGTGTCCAATAACTAGTGTGATTTTTAACCATATTTGTAATAACTACAATGTGATATTATGATTGTGATGATATATCTTTGTTTCCATTGGTGAAGCTCCACAGATTTTTCGGCAGTTTGTTGCTTATATGCATAATTGAAAGACTTGCTAAATTTCAGTTATCTAGAAGTCACTAAAATCAAAATGTAATTTTTCTTCTTATGTAAGTTTACTGAAACTCTGAATTCTGCTGGTGGGTGCCAGGTGAAGAGACACAGACGCAGAAGCAGCATTTCAGACAGAGTATCAAGAGAGGAAATACAGTAACCAGAAATAGAAGAAGGGAGAATGCCTTCTTTTTTCTAAGACTGAGTGGAGAGAAAACAAGAACTGTTCAGGTGGAATTAATTTTGGAACCAACTATATTCTTGCTCTATAGAATAAAATAAAATGCTATTAAAAAAAAAACAAGTTAAAACATATTTCAAGCAGACTCCCACATGAAAATCCTTGAAAAAGGAAAGTACTGGATTTTTAAGTGATTGACAGCATAGAGCTTCTTTTAAAATACCTAATGTATATTTCATCATAAAAAGTGAATGTTCAAAGGAAGAAAAATCAGACTACTCATTCATTTGGTATTTATGATAAAAGCAAAAATGTTCTGTCTACTGGGGACTTGAATCTAGATTATTAGCTTTAGCACACTCCCAAATTCATAGTGATAGAAAAGGCTGTGTGCAGACCAGCCCACGGGTTAGTGGTCAGCCACTTTCAAACAGGCACCACTCAATTTGAATTTGAATCAGAAAGTATTAAAGCTCAACAAAAACACATTGACAATGATCAAAATCACCAAATTAAGAAGTACACCATTAAAACCAAAGACTGATGTACCATTCCCATTAGTATGTAATACAGTACCAAGATCTGTTATATGGTCACCCTAGAACCGATCAGAGGGCTCAATCACATAGAGGGAATACAGAAGGCACTGCCTCTGTATTCTGGAGATTAGAGTAATAGTTTTAAAAAAAAAACAATGCTTAAAATGGAGTCACTTACTCTAAGTTGCACATCACCAAACCAAGACTTAATTTTAGTTTCAGCTCTCCCAGAATGGAATCTTAAACCGGTCACTCAGGTTATCACCTGATCAGCACTAGTTAGGTAATCTGTCTGACAGACCCCTTCCAACCCCTAGAGGAAAGTAATTTTGCAATAACCAATCCATTTGTTTTTTTGTTTTTTGGGGGTTTTTTTGCCTAGTTTTACTATGCTTCAGGTGATCTTTTAACATTATCTTAGTACCCTAGTTCAATGTCAAATTGAACAAATGTTCAACTGTCAAACAAGAACTTTTGGGGTCCTTGACCTAAAGTACTGCATTCTTAATCACCAATCCCAATGCACATATGCCACCTCTTCCTGGGTCACCAGATGCTCTCTAGTCCTGGTTCTATTTCTTCTTCTACAAGAATAGCTCTTAGGCAGGAAATCTTAGCCCAGAAAAGAGATGGAGGGCCTACAAATATATCTCCAAGTAGGCAATGAGGAATCATCTAGGATTGCAGGCACAGAGCCAGACCTCAGAAATCAGGGTGTGCTGGGAGAGCAGAGATACTTTTTGAGAGTAGGAACGTAAGAGTCTCTCAGAGGCCCTACATGGGGACATGAGGTCATGGAAGCTTGCCTGTCTGGAAGGTCCTTGTGTTCTCTGATCCAAGTTCTGTGTGTACAAAATAGCTATTTCATCTTCGGCATATAGTAATTAAGCTTGTGCTATTTCCCACCTTTGGATGACATCTTTTCATCCAGCACCATCCCCCTTTTAAGAAATATACACCTTCACTGCGAATTCAGGATCCTGGCCCCTCCCAGCTAAACCTAGAAAGGCCCAAGGTGAGAATAAACAATGCCAACAGCTTTGCCTTATTTAAAAATTATTTTAAAGCTCAGGTCATTCCTAAGACAGTTTCTGTACTTAAATCACTTTTTTAGTTTTCTTTTTATTCTGGATAACATGCACACAAACATGAGGACTCACAGACAATACCGTAAAATCTGGTCAGACAGGCCCAGTGCTCCTTCTCCACCACTTGGGGCCCAGCACCCTCTTTCCCACAAAAGGCATAGTGATTGTTAGAATGAGGTGAGGAGATTACAGGGAAATTAGCCTATTGCTAGTTAGTGGTCCCTTAAAGGAATATCCCCAGACCTTAATGGCCCATTGTAATGCTCTCCCATATACATGATAAAATTCAAACAAAACTATAATAATGTTTTCATAAGGCAAAATTAATACAATTAAAATACTGCCTTTTGTTCTCAGATTATGATGTGTGGCTTACATTTTCAGGTAGAGCTCTTTTTTTATAAAATTACTGTGATTATAGATGGTGTGTTTTTTTCTCCCTGATGGTCAGTTAACTCCTGAACAACACAGGTTTGACCTGTGCAAGTCCACTCATATGCAGATTTTTTTTTCAATAAATACATTAGAAAAGTTTTTGTAGACTTGTGACAATTTGAGAAAAACTTTCTTTTATCTAGCTTACTTTATTATAAGAATACAGTATATAGTACATATAACACACAAAATATGTGTTAATTGACTATGTTATCAGTAAGGCTTCCAGTCAACAGTTAGCTATTAGTAGCTAAGTTTTTGGGGAGCCAAAATTATATGCAGTGTTGACTGTGTGGGGTTAATGCCCCAAACTGCATTGTTCAAGGGTCAACTCACTTTGTATTGCAAAATGAAAATACAATCCTATGCAATGCTATGACTCTCTCCTTTATAAAAAATTGCAAACCTCCAAGAAGTTGAAAAATCTGAGAAGCCCAGGTCTTAGTTGTGAGGTACAATGGTTTCTGAGCATCACTGAACTCAGAGTTTGTTTAGAAGCCCAGAGGAACCAAGTTGAATCCAAGCAAACCCTACCCATTAGAAATGTTTGTCAGCCCTATCCGTTCCTATCCCTCAGCAATGTCTCCTTGAAAGAGGCCTCCAACTTGTGGGTTGCTTCTCTAGGATCAGGAGTCCATCTAACCAGCATGCCCTTCACCTTCAGGTGAACTTACCTGTGGTCTCATGCACTCAGGTTTCTTGAACCATTTTCAACTCAATGGATTAGCTTCATTTGTGTCTTAAAAAAAATTTTTTTTGAACATATAACTATGTCATACACATTGCAAAAACATTTAAAAAGCACAAAAGAGTATAAAAAAAGAAAACAGAATTTTCTTCTAACTCCACCAAAGACAAGCAGTGTTGACATTTGAGTCTATTTTCCTGATTTGATAATTCTCACACACATACACACACAAATATATATATATATATATATATATATACTCTGTATAGCTGATTTTCTTGCTTTTTTTAAGGGATATTGCCTTGAGAAACTTTTCTCATACTATTGAGCATTCACTGAGATTATTGTGTTTAATAACCACAGAAAGTTTCACTGTATAATATTTTTCTATTATTTAAAAACAGCCTAATGGGAATATTTGTTTATAAAGCATAGTTAGAAAATCTAATTATCTCTGTAAGTTAGTAGAATTACTAAGTCAAAAGGTATAGAATGTTAAGTAAGATGTACCAGGTGCCCTAATTACTTTGATTTTCCAAATTCATGTTCTTACTATCAGTGTAAGAATGCCTATGTCTCTGATATGGGTACCTATTCCTTGGTATAGTTAATTCAAAAATTCAGAAGTCAGCATCTTGTTACATTTTATTTCTTCATCTTGAAAACTTGCTGGAGTTGAACATTTTTGGTGTTTATTAGTCATGCCTGTCCCTTCATCATTGTTCTACAGTTGACTTAAGTTTTCTCAACAAAATGGTTTTCTGTCATTTCTAAGGGAAAGGAGGATTGGCTGATATTAAGAAGTCAGTATGTGGCCTGTATACAAATTTATCCAGACCTCATAGTAGCTCTTGTAATTATGCTATTGGACAGACACCTGGGTTGCCCAGTAAACAGGCATGCTAGAATTCAAACTCAGGTATGCCTACCTCTAAAATCTTGAGTTTTGTAATGTGGTACACTTCTGGGGAAGCTGTCAAAGTGGGCAGCTTACAGGGACTTTGTAATTTTAACCTCTTCCTCCTTAAATGGATTTACCAAAGTCCAAAGTAAGCCAGAAGTGGCAAAAGTAAAGATAAAATCCTTACTAACTAGTCCTTCCCCACTTCTTCCTTTTCCATGGGTACCTGATGCTTTGTGTAGGAAGTTGTCTGATGTTAAATTGTGAAATTATACTTTTTTAGGAATGTGGTTAATTTTTAATAATCATTATGGACTACGGTATTTTTAAAAGTTTCAAAGTCCTAAATTTCCTAGCTTTCTTCCAAGAGAAATTCCTTTCTTTCACTTTAGAGAAACCCTGCTGCCCTCTTTTGACTAAAGGTTTTCTTGCAAATGTGTCAGCCATTTGTCATCAAAGACGTAATTCAAAGAGAAACTAACATGTATCAAAATAAAGCAAAAAAAAAAAGTACTGCTATATTGGGTCAATATAGAGCAGCCAATTATCTTTTTTTACCATAAGTATGTTTACTTGTACCTAAGATTTAGGAGATAAATATGAAAGCAATGAGAGGAAAATGATACTTCAAACAAAAAGTGCACGTTATTTTCAGTTAATAAAATAATAATGAGGATTTAAAACATTCAACTCAAATCCATCCAGGAAACTATCCTATTATAACTAGGTCACCATCCTTCGGTTTGCAAGAGCTTCTGACCTGATCAAATAGTTCTAGTCCAGAAATAACACTAAATCCTTAGATTAATGTTCAATATGCAGTTAAGAAGCAGCACAGTATCTGGGTTTGTGCAAGCTGCCAGAATAGATGAAGTTCATTTTTATATCTACAGTTTTCTAAACATATTTTTAAGGAAGCTTCAGGTAGCCCACTATTATGACCATTTTCAGAAATCATCATCACTCAACTTTAAAACCTTTGAGTGGGCTAAATTGTCTGGATGCAAACTTGGCCCAGTATTTTCCTGCCGTTTCATAGAAAACAAACAATAGCAGGTGCTCACATAGATGGCAGAACCTGCCACTTCATCTGCGACAAACCCATATCCCATGAGCAAAAAGAGGCATATGTAAATCTTGAAAGAAGTTTCCCATGTGTTTGCACACTAACTGAAAAGGATCCACACTGACTCCCAATCTACAAAGATTTGAATCTACTAATACACTAACATTTATTAAGCAGAAATTGTGTCTACACCTTTTATAGTTGTGCCCTTGTTCATAGGATAGCAAATGTTAAGTATAGTACTTACCAGTCCGTACCTGAGATGTCACCTTCTTTTAACAAAATCATTGTATAATTAATAGACACCAAGGGATGAGGTGCATAAGAAGGGAAGCATGGTGCTGAATATTTAAACAGCAGTGGTTTATTTAATGCTCAACAACCCCACGAAGTGGATATTTATGTCTTGCAGTGGGTGAGAAAACTGAGGCTAAGAGAGTAATTCATTTTCCTAAATTCACACAGCATGCAGACCATAAGGCATGGTTGAGAAGCCTCTCAAAATGAAAGAAAGGAACAGAAGATAGTGGAAAGAGTGGTTTTACAAAAATACAAAGAGTTTCCCAAATTTTGTTTTGCATCTTATTTCGTCTTTAGTGTTTTAGAGGTAGATTTAAAAGTTAAGAAATGTATGCATTTCAAGGAGAAGAGGAAGACGGAAGCTTTTGAAATCAGGATGTGAAGACAGAGGAAAAGCCTGCCACAGAAGAAAGGGAGGGGAAGAAAGGGAAGCATGTAGGACACCAGGCAAAATCAAAATAGCCCCTGAGAAATTGTGCCAAAAGGCAGCCTAGAGCAGTCCCTTTAAAATAGCTGAGTCCCTGTCTTCCGTAGGAAAAGAGCAGAGGGAGGGAGTTTGAACTAGCATGGACTGGGAAAGCTTTCACTTACATTCAAATGCATGAGAACTTATGAGCAAAACTGGAAAGGGAAATCTTATCAGTAAGAGGTTTTCCTGAGTAAGGTCTCGGGAACTCACCAGGAATAACTAGACACTGCATACATGAGCTTCTGAGATGCTACACTGCACTGAGACAGTAAAAACCAGCATTATATAGCTTAACAAAACTTCTTAGTACTTGATTGTTTTCCTGAAATTTATATAAATTCCATGTAGTTATTTAGAATCTTGAAATAAAATGAAAATAGACTCATCACAGATCTTATCTTCTATGCTATCTGGATCTAAGGAGTAACATTTTAAGACCACTAAGTAAGCATCAAAGAGAAACAAAGAAGCTCTAGAAAAGTGAGGATTTTTAATTCAACAACAGGTATAGCATTTGTAAAGGTGAGAAGTTAGACTAGACTGTCAAAGGTATATAGATAAAAGATTTTTTTTAACCCAGATACACGAAGCCACATGTGATGGACTGTTGCTCTTGAGTTCTGTACGATCTAAAGCAAAGAACTTATATTTTTCTGTCCACCCCTCCAGCAGACAAATAATCCATATTTTCATTACTGCACTTGTTCTACAATGCCACTGACTGTCGACATTTTTTGTATCTGTTTTTGGATTATAAATTTATTGAAAATAGGGTGCAGACCATTTCATGGTATTTTTATCTTTGCATTCCTGGCTAACAAAATTTCTGCACATAGTAAGCACTCAATACCTGACTGGTTAAATGACCTTCCAAATGACGGACCAATGAAGGAAGGGAATGGAGGATTGGTGGGTAACCAAATGAATGGCTAAACAAACTCTTTTGTTTGAAATAAACTATACAGGATTTAGATATTTTGGTTGTTAGAGATATTCCAGGGTAGGTCACCTCACCATTTGCTGGGAATACAGAAGAAGCAACTCAAATATGGGCGATCAATAGACTAATCTTGCTTCGTAGGCTTCTGCCAAGTTGAGAGTCCCTCACTCGATGTGCTGTTTGGTAGGAAAGGATGTAGCCTATCTGTGGTAGACATAGGGAGATATATTTCAGGATGACAGTAAAACTCATAACAACAGACTTTTTTTTGCCAAAGTGCAGCCCCTGTGCTCTCATTTGCTGATAGCATGCTGGCCAGTCCTCAAGGATAAGCTACTGGGACACACAATGCTCCTTTTCAAAGAAAGGTGACGGTGAACAGCAGGCACAGAAAGGCTGAACTCGGGGCACCACTCAGTTCTGAATGCTGTGATGCCCCCTTGGCCTCGGGAGGAGCACTGCCAGCCAGACGGGCGAGTACAACTGGGCTGCGCTCAACAAAGTCAAAGCCCAAATCGCCCTCCCCCACAGTCAGGCGCAAGATCAGCCTGGCCCCCCTGCCTGGAGAAAACTCAAAAGGGAACAAACAAAATACATTTTTAAGTAATTCCCCATGGAATGAGGCTTGGGCTCTAAATTTTGATATTTTGAAGAG
This sequence comes from Manis pentadactyla, assembly GCF_030020395.1. NCBI lineage: Eukaryota > Metazoa > Chordata > Mammalia > Pholidota > Manidae > Manis > Manis pentadactyla. Next base: position 17,084,389 of record NC_080023.1, read on the forward strand.
GCAAATAAGCAGAAAGAAAGAACAGAGAATGAGAGAGAGAAAGAGAGAGGAAGGGGGTAAGAAAGAGAGAAAAAGACAATTCTTTCCTTTCAGGTTCAGCAGAACCAGGAGTTGGCTCTATTACTACCACACAGTATCTACCAGATTTGGAATTTCGTGAAACACGTATCTTGACATATTTACCTCCCTTCCTAAATACTCTCATTGTCTTTGTAAAACCGTTCTCATGTACCCAGCTTGAATCTAAAAGCAGGTGAAGTAGCTACCACACTAGCCGACACCAAAAGTACAACTCATTTGTTTTCAAACAAAGGCAAAGATGTATTTGAAAGCCTCAGATAAAAATATATGGAGAGATAGTTTTGCATTTTATCCTTCTATGGAACGAAGCATACATAAACACTATCCACAATGGACAATGTTCCCAGGAAAGCAACAGACAGTCCTGCTGCCCATAGCTAGGGCTTGACACCTGACTGCGGGGGTTTGAATCCCACCCCTTGCCCTCAATGACCTCAGGTGACCTCCCCTTCCTAAACCTGCATTTCCTCCTTTGTTTATGGAGATAAAGCTAATATCTGCTTCCTAGGGTTGTGAGCATTAAGGAAGTAATTTGTGAAAAAGTGACCAGTTAATACCTGCCATATAATGTATGCTCAATAAATTAAATCATTGCCATTTTGAGCAAGTTGTAAATTTGGGAGACTTTCTGTGTTCTCTGTCTTACAATGAATAGCATATGAGAAATTACCTGCAGTCAGAACGGCTCAAGGGTAACTCTGGAACTACTTCAAGGGCCAGTGTACTTCATTCAGGTCTGGAGTTCTGCCAGGCTCTTCTCACTTGGAGATACCACTCAGTATCACTTTGAGAGTCATTCCTAGTTCTCCTCCTTTCATTCCTATCTTGGCTTGAATGTCACCTCTCCAGGAAGCCCCACCCGACCCCTCCCCACCAATGCTCTATCACATTACCATTTTAAATCTCTGCATGGTATTTTCCATTGACTCACAGTTTGCTTGTTTATCATCTTCCTTCTCCACCTTCCACCACCCAGGCCTTGTGTCTTGTCAGGTGTTTCCCTAGTGCCTAAAGCAGTATTTGGCCTTGGAAAGTCCTGGAAAAATACCTGTGGAGTGAACGGGTAGGTGCTGGCACTAGTACATGGTGGATGCATCCATTAGGCTGGGCTGGGCGGGTAGCAAGGGTGGATGGCAACAGCATGACAGCTTAGAATCCACCCAGCAGGAGTCCAGAGTGGGTAACCAAGACAAGGGCTTAACCCACTGTCTTCTGGAGTTCTTTCCAGGGACAGCCAGAAGAAAAGAAATCTAATGCCTGCCTTCTCATTACTTTCTACCCATATCTCCCCTCTTGTAGATTCTGCGAGGTGATGTCACCACCACGGCCCCTCCTCTTCCTTCTGCCTGGGACTCTCTCCCATTAAATCTTCAAAGGCTGCTCCCTGCAGCCCATCACTCTGGTATCCATCTCAGAGATGCTCCGCTGACCACAGGACCATATCCTCTCTACCACTAGTGTTATTTTCTAACTTAGTTCCTTGATTGAAGTCTGCCTGGCACTTGTCACAATCTGTAATTGTTCAATCTCTCCTCTCTCTTGGATTCTATTTTGCCCATTAGAATATGGCATCCATGAAAGCAAGCCCAATCTTGAGTTGTCATTATTGCATCCCCAGGCACCTTATACAATACCTGGTACATAACTTGAGTTTGATAAGTAAACATAAAAGGAAGAGAGAAGAAAGGGAACCATGAACAGAAGGAAGAAATACTGGGAGCAATCTACCTTATTTTATAAAAGTCCTCCCTAATTCCATTCAATATTCATTTATTAAACATCTATTGTTAACTGCAGGAAGAGAAGCCATCGTATTCTGGAGAACTGAGCATGATTCTCTCAATGAAGACAGTCTCTCCCTGAAGAATATAGATACCATATTTAGTAAATTCTTGGCATTGTGCTTCATTGTTATTGCAAAATCCTAAAAGAAATGGCCACGGCTTCATTTCTTGATCCCTGAGCTACAATTCTTTGTCCTTCAGCCTAGGAACTACAGTAAATGCAATGAATTACCTCCCTACCAACTTCTATTTCTCATTTTCTTGCCACTGGCTCTATTCACCCACTTTAAGAGTCTTAAGTCAATCAAACTTTTATAACCAGATCTTAACAAATGCAAAACTCACTTCCCACCAAACAGCCCTAATTTAGCACAAACTTTAAATTTCAAAGGAAATTTGAACGTGCTTTGCTTTAAATGTCAGGACTGGATATTCAGATGGCATAATTAAGGGGGAGGAAACATTTCCTTCCAATAAAAAAAGATTGCTAGTTCGTGCAAAGTACTAAGAATATTACATTTTAAATATGCCTGCCTCCATACACTACTAAGGGGTGTCCTGATGATTTGTTTGTCCTGACTGCCAGAGGATGGGAACATTGACACTGAAATTCAAAGGACAGACATCACCTCTTAAAGGCAGAGCCATCAACTTGTGCCTCCTAAAATGCCAGCAGTTTTCAGTTTTCGTTAGTCATTTTCACAATAATCTAGAATCCCTCTCCCAAGCACATGAGGCTGTGAGAAAGAAAGATAGACATGAGCAGGCAGGGAAGGGAAAGATAAGGCTCAAGGAAAAAACTGCCCCAATTCTGCCCAGGTAGGAGGTCCCACAGGAAGACAACAAAGGTTTTGCAGGGAGATAACTTCTTGCTTACTGGGACAAGGCCAAACCTGTCCCAACAAGGTCCTAAGGCAGGCACAATGGAATAAAAGAACGACCCAAACCACATCTCATCATAATCTCATAAAAATAAAATCACCCCACCCCCATGGGCTTTTCTGTGTGCATTTTGCAAAAAGACATGTGCACCAAGAGCAATGGGTGTATAACTAGAGCTGTCAATCAAATGGCCTGTCCCTGTCAATCAAAAAAGTGCATCCCAGCTAAGTCGTGATAAATAGATCCTCCCCTAAAAATTTGGGGCCTTTGTCTACCTTGACTCTGGCCCATTCCTCCCTTGGAGTGTATTCAAATAAAACTTTCACTCTACTTCGTATTGTGTCTGCCTTTCCATTCTTTGTTGCAGCGGGGACAAGGAAGGAGGATAACAGATTCAACCTGTAATGAGGCCAGGAATTATTTTTCTTACTATTATATAAGGAAGCAGTTTTAAGGTATACAAAATTCTGATTACTTAGTTAAGATTCAGGCAGTTTTATAAACAGTGTTTTTTATAACAGTTTGGAAATTCTACCAAAACACATACTATGATCTTCCAGGTTTTATGATGAGAATCTGATAATTGTGTCTGTGAAATCGATGTTGTATATTGATGTGTACAGTATAATCATCCAATTCATTGGACTGAAGAATCTCTAAAGATGCCAGGATACAAACAAAAAGCAGTTTTCAGAAATTATTTGTTCACAATGCAAAAATTTTCACCCACAACACCCCATTTTATGACAAGTCTGTTTTTCTGAAGGTCTCTCAATTTCTCTAATTTCAGAGATGACTTCATAGTTAGTTACTAAAAATGTACTTAATGTCCCTCTTGAACACTTCTTCCTAATGTATTCTTACAAAGGGAGTAAGTTATGGGTTTTCTGCCAGAATCAGAGACATGTAACTGATGTCAAGCAGCTGCATCTGGGGAGGTCTCTCCTTGTGCACTAGGTGAAACCTCAGCCTGAACGGGGGAGGGTTCTTGCCTGAGAAAGAATTCTCGAACAGGATGAATAGATGTAGGTAAGGAAGGAATTCATTAAAGTGAGAGTAGCAGTGAATGGCAGCAGCCATGCAGGAAGCAGAGAGCAAGGAAGAGCAGAGGAGGAAAGGGAGGCTCACTGAACTCCTGCTTCACACTGGGCAAATCCCCTGCCAACTCCTAAAGCCAGGGTCACCTGGCATCCGATGTCTGCTTGAATCTGCATGGCATTGGAAATACGTCCCTACCACCCCAGGATTCGGGGGAGCTGCGGAGCACTGGATGGAGTGAGTTAATGTTCTGAGAGCTTCTCAAAGGTAAAGAAAGGAGATTTTTGGGTAGGCTATTAAAGAACATGATCTTACAGCTGCAGCCCCATCCAGGTCACCCAGGAGGCAGGAACTTGCAGGCCCAAATCAGAGCTCTCAGTAGCCCTTCCCTACTTGTCTGAAGTAGAGAGAGAGAGTGGAGACTTGTGCCTAAGTCTAGACAAGTGAATGAAATAGCAAAATGACAGACATTTACCATCGAAAGAGCGCAGAGACAAAATACAGTAAGTTGAGCTGTGAGAAGGCTGTATTTAACACAAAAAGTACACACTCCTTCGAGAGGGGAGTGTGAGCAACCTCAGAGAGGAGGCACCCTTAAGGGCTTTAGATTCTGTCTGTTAAGGTTTTCAAGAAGGTGGCAAAGGGTGGAAGGGTGGGACGAAGGTTTGACGTGTGGTCTCATGATGTCTCTCTCCGGTGAGTGACACAGCACTATCCACTATCCATTGTCTGCCCTCCAGAAATTCTGTAAGATAAACTTAACACAAGGAATTTCTTGATCCTGTTCTCCTCCAAGATACTGGTTACCCTCAAGCAGTGGGGACATATTATTTAGGACTGCTTGCCTCACCTTAAGATAGGGTCGGTTATTGTCTGACTACATAAAATATGTTAGGAATCTTACCTCCTAACTCCCTGGTTTTTAAAATGGAATCTTAGCCTTAAGATGGGGTCTCTCCTGTTCTTACTATACTATTTACATTGCAGCATTTAAAGGAAAATTAATCGTGATGTTTGTCCCATGTCCCTGTGCTACCTCATAACCAACTCCTATGTGGGGTGGGAGACAGGGATTAACCAAAACTTAGATCAAAATTGTGAATCCAGAATCCATGAATCCAAAGGTTTTCCACATTCACATTGAAAATTTTTGTCATGGTTTTTCTGTCTTATCAGGAGACATGATATTTACCAACTTAAATGTCTCTAAAGACTTACTGAATTATCAGTGATATTCAAAGTAAATACAACACCTTAAATCCATGTCAATCAATTAGGATGCCAAAAGAAATATTGTATTTAGCTGTTTCTTATCTTTTATTTTTCATTTCTTCATATCTGTAATGCCCATTATGTGAGGTAAATAAGATGTATGTATAATAAATGCTTTTGCTTTAAAGGGTGTGAATGCTCAAATGAGCACAGCTTAGAGGTACACAATCAAAAAGTTTGAAGGCATTGAAAAGACTGGATGAAGTCACCTAATAAGGACAATATGCTGAAAGACTTGGTCTTAATCAAAGTTTTCCCAAGTAGCAAGCTACTGACATGACTGTCAGCTTCAGGACAAAGCCAAAGTAAAACATTCTTTAAAAAGAGAAAATTGGCTTCTTTCTTGTGTAAAAATATAGACGCTAGAAATAAAATACATAGGAAATTCTGTGTTAAGAGTAGATGGTAATTGCCTGGGGACAGTGAATTTTATTTATGCAGATTCCACGAAGATATTTTAAATGGTGAATTGTCCCCTCCCCCCATTACTTTGCTAAATTGTTTCAGACACATAAACTTCTAAAAGAAAATGAATATTCTCTCTTCAGTGATTACCATTCTTAAGGTAATTATGCTAAACTCATTTTCATGTAGGTGATTCAGCCCTTTGAATAATGATTTCCTTAATTAACAGTTATTATTATTATAGAAATGAGGCTATATAATAGAAAAGCTTAAAAGAGGTTGTAACCACCTTTGATATATTCTAACCCATAAAGAAAACACTGCTGAGAACTGAAACCAGTTGATTTTGCAGAGTAATTGCTGAGTTTATAAAAGCGTGTTTGCAATTACTTTTTGACTTTCAAAAGTAAACTTTGGACAATTACAAAAACTGTTAAAACTCCTTATCTAGTGTTTTGTTATTATTTCTTCAATCGTAACAATTTATGTTTATTTGGCACTTACTATGTGCCAAGTATGGTTCTGATTTGTGGTCATCATTTCATTGTATTGCCATAACAACCCTATGGCTTATGTATGCTGAGGTATGATTCTTACCACTTTACAGAATGATAATATTTAAAAATAAGTCAGAGAAAGGTAAGTGATGTACCCAAGGTCTCACAGATAATAAGGCCTAGAGCTGGATTCAGAACCAAGTGGTCTGGCTCTTAACTCCACTACACTAAACCGACTCTGAATGAGGATAAATTGAAGAGAAGTTTAGCACTCTGACTCAGACACAGAGTAAGTTAAAGATAAGAGGGGAGAAACTGGGCCAGAATAATTACTTCGGAATATTCTCTGTAGAATATTATGCAAAGTGTGCTGGGTAACTTTTATCTTTCAACAAAACAACAATAAAAATGGAACTGTTGACTAAATTCCCTTGCCCAGACTCATAGGACTTAGCTGCAATAAAGGTAAGTGAAAACTTTGAGTCCACTATTTCCATAATAACTTTCTACCCAAAGCCTATGAGCCCAAAGAGGAGAAGAAGATAAAGGAAATGAGAAAGAGGCACAAGACATTATCAAAGGGCCAAGACACATAATGGTGATTAAGAGCCACTCATAACCAATGACCATTTGTTTTCTTTTTTTTTAATTAAAGTCTTATTGATATACAATCTTACATCAGTTTCAAATGTACAACACAGTGGTTCAACAGTTACCCATATTATTAAATCCTTACCCCCTCTAGGGCAGTTACTATCTATCAATGTAGAAAGATGTTATAGAATCACTGACTATATTCTCCATGCTGTACTACCATCCCTGTGACCAACTTACGTTGTGATTGCAAATTATTATGCCCCTTTAGCCCCCTCACCCTTCCCCTCAACCCACCCCAACCCCTCCCACTTGGTAACCACTAATCACTTTCAGTGTCTATGAATCTACTGCTGTTTTGTTCCTTCTTTCTGCTTTGTTTTTATATTCTGCAAATAAGTGAAATCATATGGTATTTGTTTTTCTCTGAATAGCTTATTTCACTGGGCATAATACCCTCTAGATCCATCCATGCTGTTGAAAATGGCAGGTATTTTTTTTATTTTTATGGCTGACTAATATTCAATCATGTATATGTACCATCAATGACCATATGTTTTCACTCTCAGGTGCAATCATGCCAGAAGTAGTTAATTACATAGCATCCCTCTTGCTCCTTACACATTTTGTATGCTTTATTCCACTGCACTAACTCACTATTGTAAGTGTCCAGCACCTCCTCGAGGACTCCTGTTCCCACCTCGGAACTAGTCTAGAGTTTCCCCTCTCTGTGGCTCAGAGAGCTGTTGCAGGACAATCTCTGACCTGCAACTTTTGTCTTCCTATGAGTCCATTTAGTCTCCTGGGCTTGGTTTCCTATCCAGTTTGGTTCTTTAGTTTCAGTCAAATGGATCATCTGTCCAGTTTAACCCTTACTCTACTAATAATAGCTACCTGCAAGCATCATGCAAGGTATTCAACACTTGTTTAACCTCAAATGCTGATCCATCATGCAAAGTAAGATCTATTATTATCCCTGTTGTCTTAATGTAGAGAGGCTCACAAAACGTTTCTTTTGGGATATGACACTGAAGCTAAGAGCTTTATTGTAAGAAGGGTCTCAGCTTGTGAGGATCAGAGACAAAACTACTCCAGGCAGAGGGTTCGGCTTATGCAACATCTTAAACTAGGAAAAACCCTAGTACTTAAAATAAGCAGGTGAGGCTGGAGACAAATGTGGGAGAAGCAGAGCAGCAGGATGTCTAAAGATGAAGGACACGTGGCATCAGGCAGGATCGAACAATGCCAACTTTGTGGTATATTTCCTCGATTAAACTATGTACTCAGGGAAGTCACGGACCACATTTTGTTTATGTGGGCTCGAGACCTAGCATATCTGTTAACCTTTATTGTCAGTTTGAATAATGGTTTTAGAATGGTTGGTGGTACTGGAATTTGCTGTGGTATTTGTGGTGCAGTTGGTGGCGGTATTGGTGGTAGAATTGGTACTTTTGTTGACAGAATTGGTATTGGTATTGGCACGTATTCATATTCGTCATAGAAGAAGCACAGTGAATGTCTATGGATGATCACTTCCAAATTGAAGCCCTGTACCCATTTCCCTCATGCGACAACTCATACCATCCAGAGGCAAATTAACAGGTAACACTGACACCTAGACGAGGAGGTGAAAGTAATTAAAATAGTTCTAGCTGGTTTTATTAAAAGGCATGACCAGGGGTAGACCTGAGGATTCAGACAAAGCTAAATTAAACAATTTTCACTCCTTAAAAATCACATACTCAAAATAATTGTTTCTGAGCTTCTAAAATAAGCGGTGACAGTTGTGCAGATATAGCCTCTCTCTACCTGAATCCCCTCGCTATGATGTTGTCACTTGGGAATGTTCTCCATACCTGGAACATATTCTAAGAGCTTACAGACTGATTCTACAGTTTTGTTGGTAATTCAGTATTCATCCAGAAGGGTCAACGGAAACTTCCTCTTCCACGAGAATGTTAGCCACAGCCAGCAGAGCTTAGATAAATCACAAGTTCCTTTAAAAATTGAGAAACACCCTCGACCAGATACTATCATAGGGATAAATAATACATAGTCCCCGACCATCAGCAGCTACTAATGATATCACTTATTTAGCACCACATACTTGTATTAGGATGATAATATTGATTATATTATTTAATCTAATGGAAATGTTATTATGCCAGTTTTATACTTGAGAAAATGGAGGCATAGAGAACTAAGTACCTTTCCTATTGGGAGACCCATGCATTTGCCATTAATCAATCTTACCTCCCTCCTTTCTCCTTGGATAAAAACACTAGGAAATATTCAGTATGACTTAATGACATTTTCAAACCTTAAAGCTAAATATCTAGGGTCCATGGGAGAGAATCCATAGGAAAGGTCTTATCAGCAAACAAATATGTGATGGGTAGACACCAATGGTGTAACTGTGGTTGTATGAACACACTCTCTCTAGCAGGTTGACAATACTCCAACCTGTGTTATCTGCTAGACTAGGGTGTAACATAGAGGAGTTAATAAACCTGTCATAGTACAAGTGGTCTCAGTGAGTAGTCAATTGATTAGTTAATTATTTTGTTTCCTCAAAACATTCTGTCCAAAGGAACTTAAAATTCTGTGACAAAATAAGTGAAAATCATGAGCTTAGCTCTGTCAGTAATTCTCTTCTACCCTGAAATCCCACAATCAGGAGTTTAAAGCAAGGTACTATCTTTTTAAATAAATTTGGTATGACTAGATATGGCATATCTTAAGTAAATTATTTTGCCTTTTTCATTTTTCAGAAAGGTTTGATTAATGAAGTTGGGGGTGGTGGTAAGAATTATCAATAAATAAGAGAAAGGTTTGAAAAGGGAAAGCTAGAGGTGATTTCTGCCAACTTACAACTTAAAAATTAAAATTTGAGAAGCACAGGATTTTCCTAGGTATAACCAACAGAAATGTGCACATGTTCACCAATGATGTGTATTAGAATGTTAAAAGAGTGTTATTTCAGCAGCTGAACACTGTGGAAGTTTCCACCAGTACTGGATAATTTGCATATATTTGCACAAAGAAATGTTATAAGCAATGAGGGCAAATTAATTATTGCTGTACATAGCAACATGGATGAATCTCATAGGTGTCATGATCATCAAAAGAAGCCATTTACAACCGAGTTCAGACTGGGTGATTCTATTTATCTAAATACAACAAAACAGGTCAGAAGTCAGGATAGTGATTACTTTCATGATGGCAGTGCAGTTAGGGTTGGGGGTGGTGCTAGGAGGGCACAAGTGGTGCTGATTAGGCAGGTATGTTTAATTTATGAAAAGTCACTGGGCTGTATATTAATGACATGGTCATTTTTTCTGTATGTCTATTACAGACACACACACACACACAAAAAAAATAATAATAATAATAAAGTTAGACGGAGGTGGGGGGAAAGATAGTGATTTTACATCAGAAGTCTAGATAAAAAGTTAGGTCCCTACTAGGATACATGATCTTAGGTAATTCCTTAACCTCTCTTTAAATCTTGATTTGTATGTCTAGAAAATAAGGATGTTGCCTATCATACCAGAATAAATGAGACTAAAAGTTCTGTACAGTTGTTAACTATTTAAACTGCTGGTTTGTACCCCTTGTTGTGAGAGTCACTCAACGAGATTACCAATGACAACTCCCTAGTCCCACCACCCTAGAGGTGTCGATTCATTACTTCTGGGGAGAGGCCAGCTCATCTTCAGTGGCAGAAGCACCAAAGGTGCTACAGCCATGGTTTGGGACCACTGATTCGGAAGAGATATTATTTCAAAAGTTAACATAGCATTTCAGCTTCTTCAGGAATCAGTGCTATTCACTGGCATTTTGCCAATCACAAGTCACACAGATACAATGAATTTTCAAAAAGCCTAATGCAGTTAGAATACCAGATACCTGAAGAGTGAGAACACAGATGAGCAAAAATGTATCTCATATTAAACCAAGTACCCTGCAATCTCTTTTTAATTTGTGAAAAATCACAAATGAATTGGAAGAGCAGAACATCTTCCTAGTAATATTGGAAGTCTAAATACGTACCATGGACTATGTACGCCAGAAACCACGATCCAATTTCTGTTTCACTTTTGTTTTTCCTCCACTCATGAAACCAGTACCAGATGTCAGAACAGGTTCTGATAACGTTTCTTTTGACATACTTTTTGTGTTTGTAATAGTATGTTGTTTCAACACTGGGGTTCTTTAGACTTATAGAACTGCTAGACTTCAAGAAATACATCAGTTCCTACCAGTAAGTATAACATAAAATCAGAATGGTTTAGGTTTTTCTTTGTATCCCTATGACATCCAAATTGCTTCATTTCTTTTCCCCTCATTTCTAATTTTCTCCTTAGATAAATTCATTACACACAAGAAAGGGCATCTAGCAAGGCAATCCAACATTTGCATGTTGCCTCTGTTTATGTGGCCCCAGTAGTAGATACTGGAAAAATAATTGCTGAGTTTAACAGATTAGTCATTTTGAGACTAGATCTTTTTCCATAGCCAAAGATAAGACCATAGATTTTATGTGGTCTAGTTTTTAAAATGCAGTTAAAACTAACAACTCTTCCTTGAATCTATAAAACTGTATTTGCATAAGACTTTTATAGGCCAACATATAGTGCTGAAATGGATTACATCTGAATTTAATTTTTAATGAGGCTGTGTGCATGTTAAGTGTTGCCTTTATTTCCTGTTTTAGGATCCTGGTTAGCATTATTCATAGCCTGAAAAGAATTTACACTTTTAGCATCCTACACTTTTATCATGAATATGTCTGGAAGAATGTGTTGACTAGATGACACTCTGAATTACTTTAAAAAAACAATGAGGCAATGAAAAGCTACTTATTAATGCAATTTCTTAGAAACTTGCTTAAATTTAATTAGATATAGCTCATCAATTCCCAGGTCTTTTAAAAAATAAAACACCACCAAAATAATAGATCTACCACTTGTGACTATCTGAAGGAAACAAGAAAGTACAAAAGAGTAACTGAGTAATATCAGGATAATATGGAATTTTCCATTTTTAGTGGATTGTGTCATCAAAGACACAATGCAGAGAACTATAGAATATTCAACAGAAAACATTAAAAATTCATACTCTGATTAGTGTTATTTTATCACTTATAAATAATTTAAATGAAAATGTGGTACTGCCCTGTTATTTGACATTGTTAAGGTATGAACTCTTTCACCCAAGGTTGTTTTGTTTTGTTTTGTTTTGGAAAGAAAACCTTAACATTTTCCTTGTACATGGTGGAAGGCTGAAATCCTTCACCACTCAGTACAGACAATGCTTTTAGAAGTCCGGATCCTTTAGCACTCAACCTCTTCCCTAACTGTGGCACTCCCTCCTTCTCCTCCTCCCTGGCCTATTTCCACAGCCCCTCTAATCCATATTTTTAAAATCTCTTCTCTTTTTCCCCCTGATATTCTCCTCTTACTTTCCATGGAAGTAGAGTGTTTTTTCCATCCACTGTGGGACTGTTGTCAGCAAATCCAATCTGGGGAGGTCTCCCTGTGAGCTAGGTGAGACCTCAGTCCACAAGAGGGTGCTCACCTCTGATCAAGAAAGAATTCATGAGCAGGTTGAGCTGGCGCAAGCAAAGGGTAGTTCACTAAAATGAAAGTACACACTCAAGGAGGTAGTGTGGGCATGCTCCAGAGGTGAGCCGCCCTGGAGAGTCTCTTCTTGAATTCTTATAAAAAGTTTGGCTTACTGTTGGGTGAGGGTTCAATGGACTATTCGTCAGAGTAAGTGGTTTCAGCCACATTTTATTTTTTCTCAGGATGGGGAGAAAGGCAACCCTCCCCTATTCAAATGTTAAATTACTAGTCATCTTTTGGATTTCATTATGCTAGTTAGAGTCAGAGGCTGATATAGTCATAATAAGGGTTGCCTAGGAAAATGAACCCACTCTCTGTCAAACCGGGACGACAACTGATTTCAGTTTCTTTTTCTCCAGGCATATGATAAAAGGGACAGGATTCTCAAATAGCAATTGGAATACAGGCTTAACAGTGCTATGAACAACAAAGTTGCCTTTAGAACCATTTCATAGCACAGCGCCATGATGAAAGCATGAGTCACAAAGAGTTACACTTTCTAAATTCAAATCCCAGCTCTACTATTTATTAGCTGTGTAACTAGGGCAACTTCTCTATGTCTTGGTATTAGGAATGATAATCTATTTCACAGGATCACTGTGAGAATTAAATAAGTTCATATATTTAAGACATAGTTAAGAATGGGGCCTGCCATAATGTAACTGCTCAAATGTTAAATTACTAGTAATCTTTTGGATTTCATTATGCTAGTGAGAGTCAGAGGCTGATATAGTCATACTAAGGGGGAAGTGGTCACACTAACTATACTTCTCAGAAACAAGAAGGAGCTACTTAGAAAGTGTCCAAGCCATCTGCCCTCAGGTTGGGAATGATCCTTCCCTGCACTCCTCCCAATGCTAGGCGCCTAACAACTTCCAATAACCCTCAGATTGATTCACTGATATTTCCCAAGGCGCTTAACTTTGCTTAATAACAAATTATTATGTAGTGCTCTCTCTGAGTCACCCAGGTATCCCTAGAAAAATGGTGCAAAGAGAGGGGAGGAGGAAAACTGTCCAGTCTGTACCAGTGAAGTTTTGCAACTTCACCAGCAGCCCAGGGCACAAGGCATCTTAAAACAAGCCTGTTTGCTAGAATCTGTGCTAAAACCTTTACACAGACTGTCTCACTTCCTCCTTGTAACTTTATTATGCAATGGAGTCTATAATTTTCTACATTTTATACGTGAGCATTTACCATTTTGCCTGGCATTTAAAACTGCAGATAAAAAACGATTCAGACAGACATAATCACTACCCTCCTAGAATTTATATTCTCATGCAGAGAACAGACATTTAACTCTATTAACAGAATCATTTACTTGTAATTGTGGCACGTACTTGAAGAACCTAAGGTGCTGAGTTCAGATCTCAGGGGGATCTGGTTCTAAGCTACCAGGCAAGAAAAAGTACATGTATATGTATAGATGGTGGACAGAGGCAGGGTAGGAAAGGTCCAGGAAAAAGGACTTATGTTTGCCATGAATCTGGGGTAGGAGATAGCATGGCTCATTCTAGGGTATGACAGAAGACCTGGCTTGCTGGAAGTCAGAGAAAGGGAAAGAAGAAGATTGTGGAGATGAATATGAGTGAGGTCAGTCGGAGCTGAGTAATGCACAGCCTTGTGACCATGTTAAATACATTGGGCTTGATTCATAAAATAATGGAGAACCATTGAAATATTTTAGTCATGGAAATGCTATGACTGGCTATAATATATGGATTGGATTATCTCTGGCATTTACTCTTCAGCCTCTCTTGTGTGGCATTTTTGTGTAAAGCTCTGTAGAAAAGATTTTTTAAATATGCTTTACTTCTAAAAGAATGGAACAGTAAGCCTTTCAGCCACATTTTATGTTTAAGAGGATATTTACAATCCTGATGAAGAGACAGTATAGGCATTGAGTATAGAAATAAGGATATAAGAATAAATAATAAGAGATATTTTTCCCTTTTGCCAACATTCTAGTATTTCAGGAATTTTGATAAGAGAGTGAAAAATAGAGTACCTTTCAAAGCAAAGTTCTAATTTACATACCAACTTAATTGGCCACGAGATCTGCAACTTCACCTTCTTATAGTCCAAGTGTCAATTTTATTTCTTGCTCTAAAAATCCTCAAAGAGTAAACAGATTTATATAACACAAAAAAGTTCTTAAAACTTTATCCTCGTCATAATTCAGTGTTATTTTAACTCATTTATAAATAAGTTCCAGGCAACACGCTGCAGTGTGAAATATGAAAATGAAAAAGACACATTTTCTCTCTTTTAGAGTTTGGAGGACAAGAAAATTAAAAACCAAAGGAAAAAAAAAGGAGAAATAAAAAGTCAAAACTCCTTAGAATGGAAAATCTATCAGACTGCCAATAACTGAGCAAAAAAGGAATTCTTTTGAAATCAGGAACCCATATTTCATTGTTATTTTGTCTCATAAACTGCAACATAGGTATTAAATCAATATTTAATCATTAATCTTTTGCTTGTTTTTCTAATGGCAACTTTTTCAAGTGGTGGAGACAATCTGAAGCTACTATTTCAGGTGAGAAAAAAATGCCAATCATTTTTGTTATTTCTAAAACTTTGGGTTCAGAAAATTAACAGTAATGGTATTTGAGAATAGGTCATGAAGATATGTCAGAATGAAAAATAATTAGAAAAGTGTGCGGTATCTCAATATTTTAATAAAGGCAATAGTTGTGATAGACGACTACAGTGTCCCAACTAATAGTGCTGATGTAAACCGAGTGATAGAGGTGACTTGATTGGCTGATTCATTTCCTAAAGGAGTAGTCATCACCTTTACCTTCACTTTAGCCATGTGAGAGGTCTTCTGACCTTGGAAAGCAGAGAAAAGTACCAACCCACAAAGCTGGAGTGGACTTGGCGCTCCAAAGTGCAGCTTTGGTGGGTGAATCACACAGGCCATCAAGAGACAGACTGGGAATTGTGCACCTACGACTCTCTCACTACATTCTATTACTATAAGTCATTCTTCAAACTTTTCCATAACAATGCTCCTTTATCCTATACTTGTAATAATTACATCCTAAATTTTGATTTCAGACTCTGTGTTTAGTCCCCAGAAATACGGAAAACACTGTTACTCCAGCAAGAGTCCATACTTTCCTAGTAATCCAAATATTACCCTTCTCAGTGCAACTATAATTTTTTCTGTTTCTCTTTTGTGTGTTCTCCACTGCCCATACTTTTGATCAGTTCATAGATGTACCTTACTCAAATCCACTGCAAAAAAGTGCTGTGTTCTGTGCATGATTTAAAAAACCTGTATAAATGACACTATAATTCTGCATAGTAGTCCATCTTATACCATGATTAAGCAGCTTATTTCCCCAGGGTTCAACATTTAAGCTACGTCCACACTTCTGCTATATATAATGCTGGGATGAACATCATTTCCCATAAATTTTCATCTGCAGTTCATGCTACTTGTAAGGTGGAAGCCCAGAAGACAAATTCAAAATCAGGAATACTTTTAAGGTTATTACTATATATTGCCAAGTGCTTTCACCAGAAGTTGTAGCAGTTTTCAGTTGGAATCTGCTTATATGAGGTGCTCCTTTAAGTGCTTAGGATAAAATTGAACATACAGTGTGCTTATTACATTTGAGAAGTCAGGTGGGGGTATGGGAGTTGGTATGGCTGGGAGAGGACTATTTTATCACTGCTATTGTTTAGAGTTGCCCAAGCATGGTGATAACAAAAAGCAGACCCATTTTTAGTTAGTTTTGTTATTGTTATTGAACTCTGTGCAGATAATGCATCACTACTTATGCCTACACCTTAGGCTGGCCACCACTCTTAATTATGTACATTTATATACATAAAGAGGAATCCATCAAATTTTTGAAACAGTCAATGACAGGTTATTTATTCCACAATATTTACTGTGTATCTGTCACCACAGTAAGTGCTAGAGATAGAATGCTAAGCGAGACAAAGTTCACGTTCTCAAAAGGTAAAGTGGAAGCAATATGATGGGTAATTTTTTATTCTTTTTCTACACACTTGCAGTACCCAAAATTTGTAAAAATGAACAAGTTACTTTTATTATCAGAACAGTGATAAGTGCGTTTATTACCAGAAGTCCAGAAGTTAAAATTAGTAAAATGTAATCTAGTGGTACTCATGTTTTAATCTTGCAAGCTTTATCCAATACTCCTCCAACAAACTTTTGTTCTCACAAAAAAGACTATTTGAAGGGCTCAAAGAGAGAGTATAAAAAACACAAATTAAAGAATATAAGTTGAGAATCCTGGAAAGTTTCTGCATTCAAAATAAGCCCCCCTATTCCCTCTTCCCTCTCCTGAGCCCACTGAGCTGTCCAAAGATGAACACCAAAAAGTTTCATTAAACACCTCAGAAACAACTAACCCCAGATCAGTTACAAACTACAATTACAACAGGCTTTGGGGGAGGTTCCAATGTGTACCTGGGTCATTACTAAGTCACCAGAGATACTACTTGAAACTCCTGCAGTGCTCGAAGCTCATGTGCTTTCACAGGAGCCTGGATTAAGGGGTGGGACAAGGATTCTCAGGGAAACATAAGCCAAAAAGGAAGGGAGTAGTAGAAATGATGACTGCTTGGGTAGTATCATTGGACTTCTGGGGCTGAGCCTTAATGAACACAGGGTACCCTCCTTCATAATACAAAGGACACCACCGGCCATTTATTTATTTCACAAATACATCTCAGTACATTTAGCTAGGCAATGGACATACCATAACATGGAATGCACAGAAGTGAGTTCAGTACACAGTTTTGCCCTCATGCCCCTTATAGTTTACTGAAGTCTAAAAAAACAAGGGAACAAAATAAAAGAAAATACATGTTTGCAAATTTGCTATCATATAAAAGAGCAGGGCTGTTTGAGAAAGAAGGATAAAGAACCCCTATGTAAGATGGGATATGCACAGAAAGTCTCTCTGGGAAGGTGACGTTCCAGCTGAATTCCAGAGAATAAAGAGCCAGACACAAAGAATGAAAGAAAGAGAGGTCAAGGAAATGGCAAGTGAGAGGCCATTAAACAGGACTGGCAGCATGGGAAGCCCTGAGAGACCAGTTAGCTGTAATGAAGTGCACAAATAAGACAATGGTGTGAGATGAAGTTGGAAAGGTGGGCAAGTTCCAAGTTATCAAGTAGAGAGCTATCTGGAGGTCACTAGGCAAAATAATATGGTTGAGGCTTGGAACGATTTGGGAAAAGTTAGACTGGAAGGGATGAACAGCCTAGGACTGCTGTGAATTCAGCCACATATGGGAAGCCACCAGACCCTCCTTTGCAGTGAAAGGACACAGACAGGGGAGTTCACATAGATCCCATAACATCACTGTTGCAGTGCATCCTTGGTACATCCCAGGTACCAGGAACTGGGGGTAGGAGTACCAACTGGACCCAACCCATCACATCTAGTGGCTAAGCAAATGGTGCAGCCTGCTTACCATGTAAGCCAGGGTGACAATTTTTCACCCAGGTCTACTTTATCACATAGCTACTGGGGCTAACAATGAATACCCTTTAAGGAAGGAAAAAACTAAAATAAAATTCAGTGTCTGTTATCTATGATTATGTCTGTAACAAGTACAGTATGTTTAAATCTGATAGAACAATGGGTAGAATCATGCTTCATTTCTTTATTCCTTCTGAAGTCATCTACTTCTTAAGAGAAGATTGTTTGATACAGGAAGTGCACGTCATAGAAGAAATACATTTTTACCCACTTTAGATATCCAGGTCTAGAAATAAAATAATAAATAACTGAAATTAAAGTCCACCTCCAGCAAAAAGGAATTCATGACATAATATTACTGATCACATAAAGAAAATGCTTTCATTGTCCCACTAATTCTGTTATCAATAAGATCAGTATAGAAAATATTGAATATTGCTACTTAATATTAATTGGTATTTCAAAGCTCAAACAGAAATGGCTGCTTAGAATCAGTTTAGGAAGACTGCAGGCACTCATTTTTTTTAATAGTACCATGGAAAGGGGAAAAAAAAGTACTAAGAGGCTTAAGGACACTATTAAACTCATTTATTATTCTTTTTTTAATATAGAGTAAATTACAGAAATCTTACCAAATCAACAAAGGAAAACATAATAGGCCACAATGAAATATGCAATTTATGTTTTAAATGGGAAAAGAACTATCAAATCATAAAATGGCAGACCTATTAGGAAGTTATGTAAATGCTTGCCTTTCACATAACATAAATTCCATATCACCCTAATGTCTATGCCCCAATAGTTTTATCCATTACCATAAATTTCAGAAGTCTCATTCTTTCACAATACATTTCATTGACATTTTATTTTCATTTTTGACAATTAAACAATTTTATAATCTCATCTCTTCAAAATACATTCTGCAGTTTGTTCAAATTAATGTGACTCAAAGTCACTCACTTAAAATAGAGAATGAGTTTTCTCTGAACTTTGCTTTGCTATCATTGCTCTCTTG
The DNA here is from genome assembly GCF_030020395.1 of Manis pentadactyla. Classification (NCBI taxonomy): domain Eukaryota; kingdom Metazoa; phylum Chordata; class Mammalia; order Pholidota; family Manidae; genus Manis; species Manis pentadactyla. The sequence continues at coordinate 17,103,055 of NC_080023.1, forward strand.
TACCTTAAAAAATTACAATGTGTGCCCATGAGTCCATGAGCGGTCTGTGATTTCAGACATCTTGTATACTTCATGAAACAATTCTGTCATAAGGATTTTGCATTAAGAATGAACAGAAGCTTTTTAGCTTGTAGTCCCATTTGTTCACTTTTGACTTTGTTCCCCTTGCCCGAGGAGATACATTCAGGAAAAAGTTGCTCATGTTTATATTCAAGAGATTTTTGCCTATGTTGTCTTCTAAGAGTTTTGTTTTCATGACTTACATTCAGGTCTTTGATCCATTTTGAGTTTACTTTTGTGTATGGGGTTAGACAATAATCCAGTTTCATTCTCTTGCATGTAGCTGTCCAGTTTTGCCAACACCAGCTGTTGAAGAGGCTGTCATTTCCCCATTGTATATCCATGGCTCCTTTATCGTACATTAATTGGCCATATATAACTTGGATTTATATCTGGGATTTCTAGTCTGTTCCATTGGTCTATGGGTCTGTTCTTGTGCCAGTACCAAATTGTCTTGATTACTGTGGCTTTGTAATAGAGCTTGAAGTTGGAGAGCATAATCCCCCCCACTTTATTCTTCCTTCTTAGGATGGCTTTGGCTATTCGGGGTCTTTTGTGGTTCCATATGAATTTTAGAACTATTTGCTCTAGTTTGTTGAAGAATGCTGTTGGTATTTTGATAGGGATTGCCTTGAATCTGTAGATTGCTTTAGGCAGGATGGCCATTTTGACACAGTGGAATACTATTCGGTCATAAAAAAAGAAACAAATCCTACCATTTGCAACAGCATGGATGGAGCTAGAGGGTATTATGCTCAGTGAAATAAGTCAGGCAGAGAAAGACAAATACCAAATGATTTCCCTCATTTGTGGAGTATAACAACGAAGTAAAACTGAAGGAACAGACTCACAGACTTCAAGAAGGGACTAGCGGTTACCAAAGGGGAAGGGTGGGGATGGTGGGTGGGGAGGGAGGGAGAAGAGGATTGTGGGGTATCATGATTGGTGTACATGGTGTGTGTGGGGTCACGGGGAAGACAGTGTAGCTCAGAGAAGACAAGTAGTGACTCTGTGGCATATTACTATACTGATGGACAGTGACTACAATGGGGTACCGGGGGGAACTAGATAATAAGGGTGAATATAATAACCACATTGTTTTTCTTGTGAAGCCTTGATAAGAATGTATATCAATGATACCTTAATTTTAAAAAAAAAGAATGAACAGAAAAAAATTAATTTGTCAATCCCCTCTCCAACTTCAGCTCTCACGAGGAGTCATTGCCTAAGCAATGGGATCCTACAGTCAGACCTACCTAGATTCAAATTCTTGCTCCTCCACTCACCACAACTATGCCTTTGAATAAGTTACTAAACAATTCTGGACCTCAGCTTTCTGCTCAGGAAAATGGACATAATGATACCCCAAAGGTACCACTCACGATGTATGTAACAGGATCCAGGACCAAACGTAACATAAACTCCATGTTCCATAAATGTAAGTTTTGCTTTCCTTAGGAGTCAATTGGCATACATTTTCAAAATCTAGCTCGCTGAGCCTGTGTCTCACCAAATGTCTTATAAGTCTAGCTATGACTTAGTCCATTCAGGCTGCTATAATAAAATACTGTAGACTAGGTGGGTTATAAACAACAAAAATTCACACTTTTGGACTCTTAAAATCCAAGATCAGGTGCCAGCATGGTCAAAGGAAGGGCCCCTTCCTGATTCATCACAGGCACCTTTCACTGTGTCCTCACATGGTGGAAGGGGCTAGGGAGCTCTGTGGGGTCTCTTTTAGGAGGACACTTGCCATTCATCAGGGCTCCACCCTCATGACCTAATCAAATTCCAAAGGCCCTACTTCTAAGACCATCACATTGGGCATTAGTATTCCAGTATGTGAACTGGTGGGGGGTGGGGAGAGTACGCAAACATCCAGACCAAGGCAAGCAATCTACTATAAAAGCTGGAGTCAAAGCAGGAATCCGACAGAATCATCTTTAACAGACATAAACTTTCCAAGCCTATGTCCTCAGCAATAATACAGGGACACAGCTTATTTCTTTAGGTTAGAGAAGGCTTCTCGGTCTTGCTACTATCCACACTTGGTTGAGATCAATCTCTGTTGAGGGGGCCGTTCTGTACATTCTAGGTTGTTTAGCAGCATGAGTGGCTTCTACCCAGAAAATGCCAGAAGTAGCTCTACCCCAAATGATAAGCAATCAAAAAATGTCTCCAGATATTGCCACATATACTCTGGGGAATAAACTTGCCCCAGTCATTGAGAACCACTGGGTTAAAGTAAGTAGAGTTAAGTAACTTACAAGTTATTTAACACTGTACTTGGAACATAGTTTTGCTCAATAATGTTAGCTATTAATTCTTACCTAGAAATGCTATTGAGGTCTTCATTTCTCATCATCATCTTATGCCTTCAATATTATGCATAAGCACCAGTCACAATGAAGAAACTGTTAAAGGAGAAGCCAGATTTTTCCATAGTGGCCCAAAAGCTGCCCTCAAAAAAGGTAATGATTCAATAGGGTCCCTTTCATGCAAATATTCACCGGATCTGGGGTGTAGAGTGAAACTGGCCTCCTGCTCTACCTAAACTCCTTCTAGAGTTGGCACCACAATGCATTTCTTAAAGCAAAGTTACATTATGCTGTCCAGAGCACAGGAACCCAGGAATGGCAACAGTTCACAACTCTGCATTAAGCTGCTGCCAGTCTTTGGCTCTGTGTGGAAATGATGAAGGCTTTCACCTGTTTGTAGTTTCCTTTAGGTTCTCCTTGCTTTCAAACACCCTTTTGCCAAATGTTTCGTGTCACCAAAATTTGCACGTCTTCTGTGTATGCTTCCAAGGTGCAACTGCCACAAAGTAATGATTTCAACATTTGAGGTGGTGTTAGGAGATTGCTGAAACTCTTTCCCAGAAAATTGGAAACGTATTATAGCAATTGAATCTACATATTTGTGGCTTTATCAGTCTCATCACAATGGCATGAGAAAGTGGACTTGGTAGAGAACCATCAGTAGTGCCCATAGGTGCCATTGACCTACCATATAAAATTCTCATCTGCAGAGGCCATCAGGACTACAAACTTCAGTACCAGCCACAGTCAAATCCAGTCCCTCACCTGTCTGGGAAATAAAATTTAATTGAAACACAGCCAGTTAATCTGTTGTTGCTGGTTGTTTTTTTATCATCTGTGGCTGCTTTCAGGCTACAGTGTAGAACTGAGGAGTTGTGGCAATCACCATATGGCCCACAAAATTTAAAATATCTATTTCTGGCTGTAGTAGTCTCCTAATGACTCTCAGAGACATAGCCAGGTCCTGACCTGTGACTATGACCTGACTGGGAAATAGGGTCTTTGCAGATATGATTAAGTGTCTTGAAATCAGATTATCCTGGTTTTTCTTAGTGGGGCTGGAATGATATCATTAGTGCCCTTACATGAGAGAGGCTGAGGATGATTAGACACACACAGACAGAAGAAGGTGATGTGAAGACAGAGCAGAGACTGGAAACCTAGGGATGCCGTGGCATGCTGGCGGCCTCCGGAAGCCGGAAGACAAGAAATCATGTACCCCCAGAGCCTCTGGAGGGACCACTGCCCTCCTAACACCTTGATTTTGGACTTCTGGCTTCCACAGCTGTGAGAAAATAAGTATCCTTTTTTTAAGACCATCAAATTCGTGTTAATTTATTACAGCAATCCTAGCAAACTAATACACTGGTTTTATACAGAAAAAGGCGGCTGATTTCTGGCATAGAGACTGATGTGTTAGCACCCCATGGAGTTGTGCAACATGGCTGGAGCCCTAAGCTAAAATCCTAAAGGTCAGGGTAGATGTCTCCAAACAGTCAAAACCTGCATCAGTGTCCCTGGGTATTTGTTACGGACTGAGTGGCTGTGTCTCCCCAAAGTTCATTATGCTGACACTGTGAAAATTAACAAAGGGAAAGCTCACCAAAGTGGAGTAGGAAGGCTAGAATAGAGCACCGTTCCATGTCAGTCACAGGAAGAATTGTCGATTACAGATCCCAACAGAAGAATCCTCAACAGGATGGAATCTTCAATCATAAGCCCCAATGGGGAAAGGCTGTACATTGCATGTCCTACAAGAAATTGACTGCCGCTGTAATTCAGCCAATGAGAAACCAGCATCACACTGAACTTGCTTTTCTCCAATGGACTTTCATTCAGAACAACCTGTTCCAAATTCCTCCTTCTTCCCCATAAAATAACATTCATCTTCTTTGATGCTGGACTTGGCTATGGTTTTGCAAAGCGTATATGTTCTGAACAGCAATTCTCTACTATTCCTGAATAAAACCATCTATGGTGGTAAAATAACTGGCAGTATTTTTGCTTTTTTTTTTTAAGTTAAAAAAACTTAACCCTCAAGAGATGATATTAGGAGTTGGGGCTTTAGAGAGGTGCTTAGGTCCTTAGGTCAGGAAGGCAGCCATCTGTGAATCAGAAAGCCAACCCTCACCAGACACTGAATGTAGCAACGGCTTGGATCTGTCAACCTCCACAACTGTGAGAAATAAATATGCATTATTTAAACTAACCGGTATATAGTATTTTTGTTTCAGCAGCCCAAGTGGACTAAGGCAGTATTATTCTACTATTTTTGGAAGTTGAAAATTATTACATAAGGATTTTGACAATGCTTTATATTTTATTCCTTCATTATAAATATGTATATATATATATTTATATACATAACTTCAATATAACATATTTATATATAAATTTTTAACTTAATATATATGTTTCTCTTTTGTATAGATATATACACAAACAATACACATAAGGACACAATATATATGTATCTGCCTCCCAAGTTACGAAAGAACTTTACATGTACTGTTAAAACCATCCACATGCTCTTTCCTGATGTTGTCTAAATGTGATGCTTACCAAGCCTGTGAATCTCTTTTTATATTTGTCAATAATGGATGTGTCCAAAAACAATAAAATAGTATTGTTTAGAATACAATCTTACATTTTATGTAAAAGGTGTACTTCTATGTATCCATCTAAAACTTGCTTTTCTAACTCAACATACCATTTTTAAATCTTACCCAATTTGCTACATGAAGCTCTAGCCCCTTCCAGTGTTTTCACATGCCACTGTTCCTTTAGCTCCTTTCCTGTTGATAGACATTATAGTTATTTCTCAGTTTTCATTGTGATAAACAGTACTTTCTTGAACGTTCTTAAACACAGTTCTTCCGCACAATTTCAAGAGTCCCTCTGGGATTTTCACTCCGAATGGACCTTCTTGGTTATCAGGCCTGTGTGCCTTGAGCTTTACCCTAGGAAGCCAAAGTGTTTTTGAAAGGGATACAATAATTTACACTGCAAGCAGGAGTGTTTAAGGGCTCTATTTCCCCAACTCTCACCAACACTGACATAGTAAGCTTTTAAATATTTACTAATTTCATGTATATGAATGGAGTATTTTCTCTTTAATGCAAAGCTCTCCTTAGAAAATAATGCTTTTAAGTATTAACTCCCCAACTTCATACTCACAACAGAAATAAGAGAGAAGTCTGTCATGATAGAAAAAAGGATAAAAATAAGAAAGAAAGAAAAACTTTCTCAAATATACCATTTATACCAGGTAGCCAGTATATGTTTTGAGTATTGGCAAAAATCCCTGGATTAACTGTGTGTGACCTCAGGTGTCATTTAAACTCCAGTGCAGAAGTGTTCTTGCCCATTAAACAAGCAGTTAAATTACACTCTCTGTGGCTCTTTCCTGCTCTGAAAGTCTCTCCTTGTATTAAAAAATAAAGAGAATCCCAAGGAAGGTCGGCAATTCTGTTATTTTAATGCCTCTTTTATTCAGGGTGTATGAAAGCCTCCACAAAGGCTGGGTGTCCCTGGGTGATTCTCTGCTGCACCCGCCTAGGACAATCTGTATAGGAGGAGCTATTCCACATCCCCACATTCCCACAGCGCCAGCCGCCCTGGCCTTCATTTTAGGGCCCTTGCCACAGGGCTAGTTAGTGAAAAAAAACATGACACTTTTCAGCTACTCTACAGTCACAGAATGCAGAAAAATAAATGCAAAAGGTACATAGTATCTAACAGACTAAACTAAGAGTCCTGAATGGTCAAGAGGTGATCATATCCTAATGAGGTTCCCGCCCAGAATTTAAGAGCTGGGAAGTAAGAATGGAGAATGAAGACTGAGTAAAGTGTCAAAGTCAATTGATTTCACATTACTTCCATGGGTGGTGGAGTCTGTTTTCTCAAGCTTTATTTAGTCCACATAAACTCATTTACTTGCTATTACATTGATGCCCATCTCTCCACCTGCAGCTTAAACTTCATGAGGGCACAACTCTGTAATAGGAGGTAAATGCACAGTAATTGCTTGCTGAAAGGATATGAAAAAAGGACCATAGAAAGACTTTATGATTGGGAAATAAAGAGAATAAGACACTATATAAATGAAATTGTTTCTCTCTAAAGTCAGAATAATCTCCCAAGTCCTTGCTAAGCCCTATAATTAGGCACTGAATGATACCTAACCCCTCTCCAAGCTCATGTTACCCTCCATGTCACTGCTCCTCATTAGCCATCCTTCCAACCAATACCTCTAAGTTCCTAAGTCACACCAAACTTCTCCCATTGCCTAGAATTCCCCCCCATGTCCCTCCATGTCTTTCCTTGACTGGCTCCTTCTCATCTTTCTTGCCTTGGATTAAACATCATCTGCTGAGAGAAACCCCATCTGAAGAGCCAATCTAAAGCCCGTCCCATCCCCTCCAAATCCAGTGACTTTCTGCTGCTTGTTTATTTCACGGTCCTCTCCTTACACTGAAAATGTGTCGATCCTTTGTTTGCTTTGTGAAAACTTAGGTCCTGGCTTCTCTCTATGGAAGCCGCATGAAAGTTTACCTCTCTGTATTTCCAACTCTTACTACAATGTCTGGGCCAGAGCAGGTACTCAGTGAATATTTGGTGAATAAAGAAATGAGAATGACTCTACTCTGAAAGCATAGAGCTGGGAACAGGGGGAGTGCACAGAGCCTATGAGAGAACACAGAGGAACTAGCCTTTCATCTCCAACACAAGGCTCAGACATGGCCCAGAAGCAGCAGCCAGGAGGTGGAGGTGGGGGTGAAGGGTAGAGTCCATCTGCCCTTCCACCTGGCAGAGCAGGCCTCCAGTCCTCAATGTCAATGCAAATGTGTTGTCTCTAAGATCTAAATGCATCAACTCATTATTAAACTAATGCTCAAAAATGTAACGTTTAATGAGAAAAACACAAGTAACATACATGAAAGTGTATGCAATTTCAAGCAGTTTAAATGATTTCTCATGAAAATCTGGATCTCTTCAAGATCACCTGAAAATAAAGCCAAAGCTACTATAAACCAAGTCTCCTGGGTTTCATCACAGAATTAAATATGTCTGATTTAGGAGCAGTTTGTGAAGCCCCAGAGATTCCCCCAAAGTTCATTCAGAAATTACAGACTTTATTTCTAAAAACAGTCATAATTAAGCAGGACATCCACAGATGCCTGCTCTTCAGTAAAGCTGCAAGTTGGAAAAAAATCAAAGCCATAAAGAACAAAATTATGTAAGGAAGGGTTTAATTACCCTCTAATCTAGCTCACTCTGAGTTAAAAGGCAAATGAAACTTGATTATTCGGCCAGGTACTTTACAGCTTTGCATTTAATTTACTTTTCCTCAGAAGATTAAAAAAGTCATGTGAGCTATTATTATTATTATTATTATTACATGTTGATTTGAACTTGACTGTTCTCTCAAGCTCATTTGTTAAGTGATTAGTATTTTTAAAGAGCAGAAGCCCTTCATCTGCAATGATTTGCCCTAGCTTAGCCAATCAAATGCTTTAATTAAAGACTAGCTGAAATCTGCTAACCATTTTTTTAAAAGCTACTCAGAATAAAAGTAAAAAGAAACCTTATTGATTATTTGAGTCTCCTTAGTGCATCCATTGAGGTAACAGCCTAAAGAACAGATTTATAAAAAAGGAATCAATTTTGGTATTTTCACACAGAAAAGGCTTCTTTTAAAAAGTGGCTCAAAAATGCAGTCTCTGCTAAGGTGGCTCTTTTAAATTAAGATTTAAAATAAGCAGGGTTATAAAAAGACAGCCAACCCCTAACATCTACAGCAAGCTCTCCTGTTCTTGTCAATTAGGCAAGATACTGGTTTCTGTACATAGGGTGGCATCTATTTATATGGTCAACAAAAAGTTTCAATGGCTTAAAGAAAAGAGAGAAAATTGGCTGTCAGATGCTGTAATTTTAACTGACTAGTATTTCCTAACATCCTACTCATGCAATGAAACCACTTGAGCTGTAAGTGAAAAAGAGAATGGATATTCTTTTGAGCTCCAATCCTGACATGCACCTAGTTGACTTGGTGAGATGGGTTTTCTAAAAGTTTTCCTGAAAGCCATGAAGATTTTATATTAAAACACCTACACACAACCTTCAGTCTAGGATTTGCAGCACATTTGGACCAGTCACATCTGCCTAATACCATAAGCAGTATTGGGGTGCTTTGTACCTGATGCTGTGTTCCACCTCCTAATTCAACCAGTAAACATTTCCATGGTTCCCCGTTCAATCACAGTGCTCCGGTCCCCCTCAGTACAGACCAGGATCCTTCACTAAGCTGCCTGTTTGACCCAAAAGCTATCTCTTTTTGTAGTTCTTGTTCTTCCTTGTAAAGATTCTTTTTACATCTTTTTTGTTCTCTCACTAATTCTACAACCTCTGTGAAGCACCCACTCACTCTGAAAGATCTCCTGAATGAGATGGTGCCAGTGAGATGGCCACATTTCTTTGACCCTTCCCCATCTAGCAACTGATTTGTGCTCAAACTACAATTACAACATTGCTTCTATTATTGCTCATCTAGCACATCCCTGGCTTTTCAACATGGTCATGTTTTATGATCTATACTGAATATTTATGAGGTCCCTACTATGTACTGAATATTGTTATGGGCATGGGGGACACAAAGATGATTACGCTACTGTCTGTAGTCTACAAGTTTACTATTCAGTCAGGGTAGTGGAAAATCTGATTGATGTTTACAGTAGTGTGTGAAAAGCTCCATTCATTCATTTATTCAGCAAACATCTGAGCACCTCCCACACACCAGTCATTGTGCTAAGTACTGGCCATCCAATGGTGAGGAAATCAGTTCTGGTTTGTGTCCCATGCTCATGGAAGTTACACTGTAGTTTAGGAAATAGACAATAGGCACAGTTTTCAAAATCAAATAGAAGCAAGGGAGCTATAAGAGAAATAAAGCAGATGAAGGAATAGAATATACTGGGAGGAGTACAGCTCTACAGAAAAGGGGCTCTGAGAAAGTGGAGTATAAGCTGCCACTGGAAGCACAGAAGGAGCTGCCATGCCAAGACCAGCCATGTGCAAGCCAAAGGAACTGCATGTGCAAAGATCCTGAGGCTGGAGGGAGCCTGGCACAGCCAAGGACTGGAGGGATGAGTCACACAGCCGGAGAGCAGAGCAAGATGACGTGGAGAGATGACAGATCATGCAAAGACGAGTTTAGAGACAACTCTGTATATTACATTGCATATGTTACATAATATTATATTATTATGACATAGATTTCCTTCATTATAATACAAAATACTGACTTCCTTTAGGCTGTGCACCATCTTACATACCATATATACTGATATATAAATATCATGTGGAAAGTAGATAGGAAAAAACAGGAGTGGGGGCTGAGCGGCCATCAGCAGAAGATGGTGGCTTAGAGCGCTCATTTAGCAAAAGATTATGGAGGTACTTATGACACCAAGCACTGTGCCAGGGATTTAGCAGTGAATAGCAAAGTCATTGCTATCAGAGAGTCATATACTAATAAGAGAGATGAAAGATAATAGAAATAATCAGATAAACGTAATATGTTTTGTGGCAATAAGGAAAATACAAAGAAAATTAAAGCAGCATCAGGGACTAGAGGCTCAGGAGTGTAGATGGGTTATGCTCAGAGTGTAACAGAGGCTCACAGAGGTGTCTACACCAGCCCAGCGGGTGCAAGAAGGCTTCTTGGGAAAGAAAACTCTTAGGCCAAAACTGAAGCATGAGTAGGAACTGGCCAAATAACACAAGGAGGAGGAGATGGCTGGGGGATGGAGGGAAGAGGATGCAGGGGAAGGTTTAAGGAACCAAATCCTGAGGGCTTGAGTGAAAGGTTTTGTGTGGAAGGTGAAGGAAAAGATAAGAACAGAGCCAGCAGAGGTCAGATCATGAAGCAGAGGCCTGTGCAAAGCTAAGCACCTGGAACTTTATCCAAAAGTTCTGAAAAGGGCTCTAGGCAGGGGAATGAATTAGAACTATCAGGCACTCAGCATTGCAGAGGATGGCTGGGAGAAAGGCCAGCCAGGGTGGTCCATTAGCAAACACTGGGTGTGATCCAGGAGTAAGATGATGGCGGCTGTGATGATGTTGGACAGAAGAGTGGACTTGGCAGGTATCATTGCTGTAGAATGGACAGAACTTGATCCCTGCTTGGATGTGTGCCCACGGTTGGGGAAGGGAGCACAGTCCAGTCCACCACATCCTGATATGCAAAATCCTTTAAATGCGCCCCTTTTATGCCCTCTGACCTCACCTATACGAGCTCTCCCACACGCCACAGCATCCCCAGCTTGCACTCAGCCTGTGATGGATGCCAGCTTCTCCCCAGCTCCTGGTGTCTGCTTTTGCTGCTCCCTCTGCCTGGAATGCTCTCTCCCTTGGTCTTGGCTGGGCTGTCCCTTCTCCTCATTCAAGCAGCTGTTCACATATCATCTCCCCAGAGAGGGTTTCCCTGATCATCCTCAGCCAATCTTGGTTCCATGTATTCATCGCACTTCTTTCTAAAATCAGCTTACTTTTAAATATTCATGTGTTAATTTTCTCAGAAGTGTGTTTATCCACAATTCTATTTACATGTTTATTTATAAGCATGAGCAGGGGCCCCACCAAGCTCCAGAACAACCGTGGCTTCACCTTCCTTGTCGGCTGTCTGTCTCCAGACCCTTGAGGGAGTGCAATACATATCTTTCAAGTGAATTAATGAATGAGTAGAGGAACTGGGTAACAAATTACAGAGCTTAAAGCTTCATATTAAAGCTGCCAAAAATAAAAGGTCCTTGTTTCAGGAGACACAAATAGAAAAGAGATTGAAAGGTTAGCATTTGAAAACAATGTGCAGAAGAAAGAAAATAAACGCTGTTGAATCTTGACTTGTATTAAAATGTAGACTTTAGGCCAGGGATCGGCAAACTTATCCTACAAAGGGCCAGACAGTAAATATTTTAGGGTCTGCTGGTTGTCAACTACTACTTGCTGCCCTTGTAACATGAAAACAATCACAGACAGTACCATAAACCAGTGGATACGACTGTGTTCCCACAAAATTGTGTATACAAAAACAGGTCAAAATTGGCCAGAGAGGCATTAGCTGCTGACTCCTGCTTTAGACTAAGCCAATAAAGACATAACGGGTGACATACAGTTGACAAATTTAAGAAAGAGGAACTAACCTTTGTTGAGAATCTACTATGTCCCAGACTTTGTGCAAGATGCTTTGTATTCATATTTCATCCAATTTTTTAACAACTCTAGTAGCTACACATTATTATACCTCTTGGCAATTAAAAGCTCAAAGAGGACCTGCTCAGATAAGACAGTTAAGGAATCAGGACTTAGACCCACTAGGTCTTTTTGACACTCAGCCTCCTTGTTTACCATTTACCTTTGTATTGATCCTCCTTTTATAGCCACCCACTCATTAGCTTCCTACCTCTTTTTGGAAAGAGGTATAAACATTTGGGCATGTGATATAAATACATTGATTTCAATTCCACCAACACCAAGTTCAAACTGTATGCCTGGCATTGTGATTGGAGCTGGAGATTCTAAACTTCTAGGCCATATCTCTCTCTCTGATTTTTCTTTGTTGCAGCTTGTTAATAACAGACTGAATTGTGAAGGCTACTGAATTTGGGGATCCTATTTTATGTTTTATTTTATTTTGCTATACTTGCTAGTGCTGCTTTCCATCACATTAATGGTGTCTTTTCCATGGTCCTGTCTGCCCTCTGTAAACAACCAAGTGTGGATTTTATTATGTCAGTGGACAAGACCCACTGCTGCCTGTCTTCCTGCAGAGAAGTTTCCCCATTGGACAGCTCCCTACAGCCCCTGCTGTTGTGCTGTACTACAGACTCCCAGCTGTGCAGCTTCTCATTACTAGCTGGTTCAGATAGTGTGATTCTCTGTGCCCTTGAAGCATTGCTTCCATATGTTTGGGTTAAATACCCTTCCATCCTCCTCACAGGTCCAACCTAATAGCAAGAGTACTATTTTTGTGTTTTCCCATGGGTTTAAAAGTAAAGATGTGCATATATATACACTGCCTGTGTCTCATTTTGAAAATATCTGCTTCTCCCCAGCACTGTCCCATGGAACTTTCAGTTTAACCAATAAAAATCCCCTGTATTTCTTATCTAGTTAGGAACATTATCTCAGAAAAAAGTTACAGCCCGCTTTCATGTTTTAGTTACTTCCTACGCACTAACATCGATACTGGAGAGAACTGTTTAAGGAAAAAGAGGCCCCACTGTCATAAGCACTCTCAGACTGTTTTTCCCACTTACCACTGTGTCTGTCTGTATTTACCTGGCAGCCTGTACAATTTAGGACATGGGTCCACTTAGCAGAGATTCTATATGAGTACATGTTCCCCTAGCCCATTACAGATTGTTTACCAGAAATAGGCAATAGTTCATATCACCCATGTATTATACATTCTACTTGTATATAGAAAAAGTCATCATATATGGAATTTTTAGTTTCTTATTTTTGAAGAACCACCACCTTTCAGCACTTATCATGGATCATAGTGTTAGAAATCAAAGGGAATGCTATTCTAGGGAAAAGCTGGGTTTTGAGAATCCACCAAGAATAACCTAAATGACCTGTTTGTTGCCTAGCTTGTCCTGGCCAGAGTTCTGTCTCAAGTCACACTGGAACCAATCGGAACTCAGGATTTTCCTTCTTGTTATCAGTGTCAAAGCTCCTCCCTCTGCTTCATCTTCTGAGTCAAAACACTCAGCTATACACTGGAGATTCTCTTTCCTGCATCCTCAAGTGTCCTTGTGTCATCTTCCCCTCGGCCTCTCTCTGCTATCAACTGAGGACTTTCATATTTCTCAGCTGTATGGATACAACAGATTCTTCCTATGGCTTCTTTCCTTTGGGTCAGCTCTCCTGTGGTCTGTCCTCTATATGCCTGCTGGAATGATCAGGCCATTCATGACAGTAATAACTACTATTTATGGGGATGTTAGATGCATTATTCCCTTAAGTCAGACAGATACATAACATGCACACACCCACCACACTAACCAGTATTGCTCTCATTTTTCATATGAGGAAAACAAGACTTAGTGAAGTTAAGAATTTAACTGACCTCATAAGGCTACTAAGGTATAGAGCTAGGATTCAAACTGAGACTTCCCTAACACACATATGACCTCCATGTGTCATTCTACTCAAAATTCCTGTTGCATAGATGCAATAACCATCTACAGATTATCATATATATGTATCATATATAATTGATATAGCTTAGGTCACATACCACCTTCTGCCAGGAAGGATGAGGCATCCTGAGGGACACTTTTATTAACACTATATCCAATAAGAGAGGAGTAGATCCTCAAATAAAATCATGTTGCAATTATGTGGAGAATGAATAGGTTCTGAGTTGGCAAAAGTGAGAAAGCAAGAGGTCCCAGAGAGCTTCCCTTAATAGTCAACTACAAAACCCTGACCCAGAAATGACCTCAAATTCTGTTATCGGACAGATGCAGAAGTCACTGTTGCTTGCAGGTGAAAATATCACTAACTGATAAAGTATTTGGATCTTAGAAAAATACACTAAACTGTGGATTAGCTGAATGCAGTCAATTAGTTTAAGAAAGGGGAGAGTCAAATGTTCCAGGCTAGGGCTTTTGACACTCTCATCAGATAGTGGCAAGATGTTTGGCTCCACTGTCACCTAACTTACCTTGGATTTAAGCCCACTGAGGTAGAATTTTTAGGAAAAAGTATGTCACGTTGGCCACATCTTGCAGCCTTCAGAAAAGTCCCACAAGAGAAATGAACCTGATACATAAGGGCAGAACTAAAAATCAAGAAAATATACCCATGATAAAAGAAACACCTTGGTGCTTTGAGTCCCATCATTTGGAGTCTTGCTGGATGGAAAAAGTATATGTTTGTACCTCATGCTGAAATGAGAGAATTGAGGAAGCTAGAACTTAGCAAGAGGTAGAACTGATAAGTTGTTGAAACTAGTCTTTGCCCATGAACTTCATGTTAAGATGCTCTGCCAGCCAAGACAGAAAAACAGTGGTGCTTCTCATTTAAAACAAGTCTCATTTTTCTTAAGCTAGAGGTTATTAAGCTAAAAGATAGGGTACCTTTGACTTCAAGACTGTATCCAGGCAAGATCATTAGAGCAAGAAGCTTTCAGGAAAAAGAAAAAACACTGGAAGCCTACTAAGTATTTGCCAAAGAAATCCCAAAACTAGCCACCTATCCCTAAAGCCCATCCTGTGGCTTGTAACTCCAGTTCCAGTTCCTGTACATCTGTACAGTGCCAGGAAGTGCAGAGTTCACTGGGGGGAAGTCTTCACTTTTCTTTTATTCTTGGAAAAAATGTGGCAGTCATTTTGTGACCATGAAGCAGTGAATGTAAGGATAAAAACACCACATGTGGGGACGGTAGAAGAGAAGCATGGATAATCTGGGCCCACATTTCTTCTTAAGAAAACAAGTAAATCAGCTTCATAATGGATGTCAGAGTTGAGATTTCTGTTAAATGAAAACATACTTAACTAAGGTGAAAACACACTTAACTCACAGACTGATCATATATGTGTGGAGGATATGGCAGAAGGACACATATTTGAAGCATAAAAGGAAAAGATGAAGATAAATTCTCTCTGAATTATGACTTCTTTTTAAGATTGCTATGTATCCTCCTGGAATCTGTTATTTTAACAAAGTATTATATTCTATTTAAATTGATTCCCAATTTATGTAGTATGTAAAATTGTTCATGAATATACAGAAGGCAAAAACTGTACCAACAGACAAAACACTAAAATGGTACTACATATACTTGCGTATTTGCTGAACAACTTTCAGTGGACTGTAGATGTAATTTTCATACACTGAGATGCCAACAGAAATGCAGAGTTGATAATCTGCCAAGCAGTTTACCATATCCTTTCTTTCACTTAAACACAGCTTCCTAGAGGCTGCCTAATTCTACTCCATGTTATATTTTTACTTCCTACAGAGTTTTATAAATTTAGATTGCATTCTGTTAAGTGTTGTCTCAGCCACCAGTGGACACTTAACCTTACAGCCACCTTCAGAAGTATAGAAGATATTTTCCTTCAGGTGTTTTAGTATCACTTTTAGTCTCTCCGATGTTACTTCGTTACCCTATGCTCACTCATTTTTATTCATTCATTCCTTATTCAACAAATTATTTGTTACTTTTTCGAATTCAGACTCTCAGTAGCAGCTAAGTGCAGTGACTGCGCCCTCCTTCTGGGCTCCTGGGGTATCGCCCTCTCCCATTTTATCCCTTCCATCTCTGTCCTCCTACTTTTGGTGTGGTTTGCTGTCCTTCTCTGCTTTAGCTCTAATTGCTACGAAGTCCCAGGATATCATCTTCATCTTTCTTCTTATGATGCTTGATTTTGCCAGAAATTATTTCATTCAGTCCCAGTTTTAAATAAAATGTATATCACCAGACTCAAACATTTTTATCTTCAGTCCTAACCTCAACCCTAAAAGCTATTATTTTATATATCCAACTCCCCGCTGGACATCTCCACTCGGATATCTAACCAGAATATATCCAAGACTGAACATCTGGTTTTCCAATCTCTTCCCAATCTTCTCCTCCCTCAGTTTCCCAATGTCAGTAAATACCACCGCCACCCCCCACCATGCAGAAGCTCGAGCCAAAGGCCTAGAAGTCATCCTGACTCCTTCTCTGTCTTTCATCCCCCACATTCAACTCGTCAGCAAGTCTGGTCAACGCCACCTGCAGAATGGACCTTGAATCCATCAGTTTCTCTCCGTCAATATTCCAAACCCAATATATCTCCTGCCTGGGATACGGCCATAACCTCCTAACTCATCTCCTGTTTCCATTCTATTTCGCCATTCATTTCCAATAAATCAGCCAGAGTGTTCTTTTTTAAAATGGAAAATATATCCTGTCACTTCTCTGCAGAAAGCCCTAATAGTGCCCTATCACATTTAGAGCCAAATCCAAATGTCTTCGTCTAGCTTCCAAGGTCCTCTCTGTGTGATCTGGGGCCCACCTACCCCCTTGACTCATCTCAAATCTCTCCACCTTACTCCTACACTCCGACATCCCTGTCCTCCTCTCTGACCTTTGTACAATCCCAACTTTTTCTGCTTTTTGGGTCTTTACAAAAGTATCTTCTGTCTGGAAAACTTTACCCCAGATAGTCACGCAAATCACTATTTCTTATGATCCAGACCTCCACTCAAATCTCACCTCTTCAGAGAAGCCCTCCTGGCCAGTAACTATCAAGCAGCCACCCAAGATTCTCTATGAGTCCTTCTTCCATAACAGCAAGTGTTGCTCTCTGACTTTTTCTTTCCTGTATATTACCTGTCTTCCCCCAAAAGAGTCTACACTCCATAAGATCAAGAACTTTTCCAGACTCTTTCATTGCTGCCCCAATTTCCCAGACACTCCACAGATGCTCGATCAGTATTTGGTGAATTGGGGACATTTATTGGATTCCTAGGCACTAGGGAAACTCTTCCTAAAGCTCCACTTGGCTCCTCAGCTTTCTAAAGGGTACTTTCCATTACATTCTTCATGGTTTTAAGAACAATCAGGAAATTCACTTTGGAACCAATTCTCCATTCAATCAAGAAATATTTACTCTGCCAAGCATTTTGCTATACAAAGAAAAATGAGACAGCAGATTCATTATCTAGAGGCAAAGAATGACATGAAAATGAATAAGTGTAGTGAGTATAAATTGAGAGCAATCAGAATACTGCTAGACCTACTAATGTTGCCTTGTACAAAAGGGGTCAGGAATGGGAAGAAACAAAATCAATGATGAATACAGTGGGGAAGATGATATTTGCCATATACCAATGAGTCAGAAGTGGAGTTCTGTAAGCTAAATGAGGAAAACATTGCATTGGTTTCAATTTTCCATATAATCATATGCCCCCAAATGTAGCAATGAAAAGAGGAGGTACGGTTTTTTCCTTTTGTTTTTTTATATATTGTGTTAACAGCAACATGAAAGTCAAGTTTTACTAAATTCAAGGACACTACCAAATGCCTAGTGTGATTCAATCACACACGATTCCATTTTATCATCCTGCAAGGTGAAGTTTAAGTAGTACTGTGATGAAATAGATGTTCTCCCAAGTCCCCACCCTTTCACAGCTACCACACTGCCCTCTGCCAGTCTCCCCCTCACCAACTCCATCACCACCCACAACCTGTGGCCCATGACTGCCCATTGCTCTCTCATCACTGATACAAAGGAAATTCCACTAATCCCCTACCAGCAGAATGGCCTGCTCGCCAGCCTCAGAAGTGCCTTAACCAGTCCCACTTCCTCATCCACCCACCGTCTGAAACACTTTCCCTCTTGCTTGTGTTATCCCAGTGCTGCCTGTTCTCGAATTCAAGAGACCCATCTCTTCCATGAAGCTTTCCTCTCCAGCCAGTCCACACCCTGAACGCATCCTTCTCTGACTCCCTAAGCATTCACTGTGCTGGCTATTTGGAGCTTTTTACACACCTCCTGAAACTGATGTTTAACCTTTGATTTATCTAGACTTTAACAACTTCCTAATTAGATTATTGGATTTTTTAATCCAGTGGTTCTGTCTTCCACTTCTTGCCTCACCCATACCCAGAAATAACAGTGGTATTACCTGAGGTCATGACTATTCTGCAACTCCAGAATTTTGCCTGCAAGCAGCTATTCCCACAGTGCCACAGGAGACAGTGTAGGTTCAATGGACGATCAGGTCTTCCTCCAGCGCAATGCCGATTCTTCCGCCATTACACCAACAACTTTAGGTGTCAACACAGCACATACCAGGAAAACCAGCAGAGACTAATATTCTCCAAGAGAAAGCACTTTTTGTTGCTGAGTAAAGAAAAATAAGCTCCTCTGACTAAATAGTTATATAGCTGAAAATAGTTTCTGCAGACAAGGAGGCCAATTCCTAATTATTAGTATATTTCTATAAAATTCAGTCAAGCCTACGAGTTATAAACAAAAGAAGAAAACCAATGTTTCTTCTTATCTGCAGGAAGCAGTCTACCATCCTCTGTGTCCGTTTCATAAGGACTAGTGTTGACTCCACAAATTTGGATTTGGGGTAGATTAGCTGTAATTTCAAACAATGTCCCCCACATTCACCAAGGAATGCTACTCCACTAGTAACTTCTGCTGCCCTTACAAAAATGCCAAGAGTCCTTAAGATGGCATTTAATTATCTCTAGGATGCATTTTTCTAATTTCCCTTGCATCACTTCTCACCCTTCTCCCTATCACTCACTTCAGTCATACTGGATTTCTTTCAGCTCTTCAAAGGTACCACTTCATTTCCAGCCTCCAGAACTTCACGCCTGGGATTCCCACTGCATGAAATTCCTTTCCTCCATCCCCTTTAGCCAACCTAACTCTTACTACTCCTTTCGATTACATGCTATTTTTCAGATTTAGTTTCCCCTGATAAAGTCTCTACTGACAACCATGAACTTTCTTTGGGAATACCCATGAGAATAATTTGTTTTAGTATCTAGAAACCCACTATATTTAAAGGCCTCATGATAAGAGGTTGTGTCTGAGTGACTGCTGTATCCCAGCAAATTACATAGTGTTTTGGCACACAGTTCATACTCAAGCAATGGGCTGACTTAATAAATGAGGATAGGGGTGCTGCAGCTCGAAGACCTAGGTCAGAGCCCATTTTTGCTTAGTGTGACCTTAGGCAAATCATTTCAGATCCTCAATTTCCTAATCTTTAAAATGGGTATTATCACGACTAAGCTCTATGACATTGAAGGATATGTGGTCAGCCAAGATTTATGAGTTAGAAAAGGTTTCTATAAATTAATCATTATTTTTGACTAATAAAGGTAGTCATGAAGTTCCTTGACCTATATATAGCCAATACTTACTGGGTAATGGCTATGGCTAAAAGTGTCTATGCATTATCTCATATAATTTTGGCTCACACCTAGAAGGTCCATATTATTATTGTTAACCCACTTAACAGGTGAGGCCAATGAAGTCACAAAGTAATAAGTGTTGGAACTGAGATTTAAACCAAGGCAGTGTTGCACCAAAGCCTGAACATGACTACCAGGTAAAATTTCTTCTCTATTTTTCAGAAGAAAGTTTAGCTTTCACAGGAGACAAATTACACCTTTGCCCAGGAGTCCAGCTGTGGATTCCCATAAACTGATTTTGCTATTCAAATAATTGATAAGAATCCAATACTCAAACATCTTCATCATCATGACCATTAGATAAATAACCAATGTGTGTCAGGCACCAGCATAAACACTTTAGTTACCAATCCTACACTTCGTGGTAATCTCACTTTACCAAAAAATGTGAGACTCCGGAAGAATGAATCGGTCTGTGTTCCTAGAAGTTTAGTTCAAGGCCAGGGTGGAACACACCTCTATCTATCAAAGTTGTGCTCATTAGCAGGAGTCTAAGGACTGTCTCTAAGAGTTATGCTGAGAAGCATTAAAAACCATATACAGTTGTCTCTGGAACAATGCAGGGGTTAGGGATGCTTACATGTCATTTTTGACTCCCCAAAAACTTAACTACTAATAGCCTACTGTTGACCAGATGCTTCACTGGTAACATAAACAGTCAATCAGCACACATTTTGCATGTTGTATGTATTATATAAGTTATTCTTACAATAAAGTAAGGTAGAGAAAAGACAATGTTAAGAAAATCATTAGAAGAGGCGGAGCCAACATGGCGGCGTGAGTAGGACAGTGGGAATCTCCTCCCAAAAACATATATACTTTTGAAAATACAACAAACACAACTAGCCCTAAAAGAGAGACCAGAAGACGCAGGACAGTGGCCAGACTGCAGCTACACCAGCGAGAACCCAGCGCCTGGTGAAAGGGGTGAGATACAAGCCCCGGCCCGGCGGGACCCGAGCGCCCCTCCCCCCAGCTCCCGGCGGGAGAAGAGCAGGCAGAGCGGGAGGGAGACGGAGCCCAGGACTGCCGAACACCCAGCCCCAGCCATCCGGGCCAGAGCGCAGACACAGTGCGTGCCCAGGGGGCCCTGGATACTGGGGGAACAGGGAGTAAGACCTCTGAGCGGGTGCTGAAGCTGATGCCCCTGTGACAAAGAAAAGCGGGGGCTTTTTGAAAGTCTTAAAGGGACAGGGACTTAACAGCTTGACGGAAACAACCCAGGTCACAGTACAGCAGCTGGAAATTACAGGGAAAACCGGGTGCACTAACCCCCTGGGCAACAGCTCTGAGACCCCTCACGGAGGCAAACAGTCAAGCAGCCCCCCCATCCATCACCCCACCGGGCGCTGCGAAAGCAGAGAAGCAGCCTGAGACAAATTCCGCCCACAGAAAGGGAAATTTCTCCCTTCCGGCCGGGCAAGACACAAAGACCCAGTCTACACGCAATTACCCAACACAAGCCACTAGGGGTCGCAGTTGCCCCAGTAAAGAAAGGCCAGTAGCAAGTGGAAAGTTTGGCCCTCCCAGCTGACAGTCAATAGCACCTGTCAACATGAAAAGGCAAAAAAATATGATCCAGACAAGACTAACCCAGACAGCTTCGGCATCTGCTACATCTTCCCCTGAGAAGGAACCTGGGGAGATAGATTTAGCCAGTCTACCTGAAAAAGAATTCAAAACAAAAGTCATAACCATGCTGATGGACTTGCAGAGAAATATGCAAGAACTAAGGAAGGAGAATTCAGAAATAAAACAAGCTCTGGAAGGACTTCAAAACAGAATGGACGAGATGCAAGAGACCATTAATGGACTAGAAAACAGAGAACAGGAACGCAGAGAAGCTGATGCAGAGAGAGATAAAAGGATCTCCAGGAATGAAAGAATTTTAAGAGAGCTGAGTGATCAATATAAAAGGAATAATATAAGAATCATAGGCATTCCAGAAGAAGTAGAGAGAGAAAAGGGGATAGAAAATGTCTTTGAAGAAATAATTGCTGAAAATTTCCCCAAACTAGGGGAAGAAATGGCCTCTCAGACCACAGAGGTACACAGAACTCCCATGACAAGGGATCCAAGGAGGGCAACACCAAGACACATAATAATTAAAATGGCAAAGATCAAAGACAAGGACAAAGTATTACAAGCAGCCAGAGAGAAAAAAAAGGTTACCTACAAAGGAAAACCCATCAGGCTATCATCAGACTTCTCAACAGAAACCCTACAGGCCAGAAGAGAATGGCATGATATACTTAATGCAATGAAACAGAAGGGCCTCGAACCAAGACTACTGTATCCAGCACGAATATCATTTAAATATGAAGGAGGGATTAAACAATTCCCAGACAAGCAAAAGTTGAGGGAATTTGCCTCCCACAAACCACCTCTACAGGGCATCCTACAGGGACTGCTCTAGATGGGAGCACTCCTAAAAAGAGCACACAACAAAACACCCAACATATGAAGAAGGGAGGAGGAGGAATAAGAAGGGAGAGAAATAAAGAATCATCAGATTGTGTTTATAATAGCTCAACAAGCGAGTTAAGTTAGACAGTAAGACAGTAAAGAAGCTAACCCTAAACCTTTGGTAACCACAAACTTAAAGCCTGCAATGGCAATAAATTCATACCTTTCAATAATCACCCTAAATGTAAATGGACTGAATGCACCAATCAAAAGACACAGAGTAATAGAATGGATAAAAAAGCAAGATCCATCCATATGCTGCTTACAAGAGACTCACCTCAAACCCAAAGACGCGCACAGACTTAAAGTCAAGGGATGGAAAAAGATATTTCAAGCAAACAACAGAGAGAAGAAAGCAGGTGTTGCAATTCTGGTATCAGACAAAACAGACTTCAAAATAAAGAAAGTAACAAAAGACAAAGAAGGACATTACATAATGATAAAGGGCTCAGTCCATCAAGAGGATATAACCATTATAAATATATATGCACCCAATACAGGAGCACCAACATACCTGAAACAAATATTAACAGAACTAAAGGAGGAAATAGAATGCAATGCATTCATTCTAGGAGACTTCAACACACCACTCACTCCAAAGGACAGATCCACCAGACAGAAAATAAGTAAGGACACAGAGGCACTGAACAACACACTAGAACAGATGGACCTAATAGACATCTACAGAACTCTACATCCAAAAGCAACAGGATACACGTTCTTCTCAAGTGCACATGGAACATTCTCCAGAATAGACCACATACTAGGACACAAAAAGAGCCTCAGTAAATTCCAAAAGATTGAAATCCTACCAACCAACTTTTCAGACCACAAAGGCATTAAACTAGAAATAAACTGTTCAAAGAAAGCAAAAAGGCTCACAAACACATGGAGGCTAAACAACACGCTCCTAAATAATCAATGGATCAATGACCAAATCAAAATGGAGATCCAGCAATATATGGAAACAAATGACAACAACAACACTAAGCCCCAACTTCTGTGGGACGCAGCAAAAGCAGCCTTAAGAGGAAAGTATATAGCACTCCAAGCATATTTAAAAAAGGAAGAGCAATCCCAAATGAACGGTCTAATGTCACAACTATCAAAATTGGAAAAAGAAGAACAAATGAGGCCTAAAGTCAGCAGAAGGAGGGACATAATAAAGATCAGAGAAGAAATAAATAAAATTGAGAAGAATAAAACAATAGCAAAAATCAATGAAACCAAGAGCTGGTTCTTCGAGAAAATAAACAAAATAGATAAGCCTCTAGCCAGACTTAATAAGAGGAAAAGAGAGTCAACACAAATCAACAGTATCAGAAATGAGAAAGGAAAAATCACAACAGATCCCGCAGAAATACAAAGAATTATTAGAGACTACTATGAAAACCTATATGCTAACAAGCTGGGAAACCTAGGAGAAATGGACAACTTCCTAGAAAAATACAACCTTCCAAGACTGACCCAAAAAGAAACAGAAAATCTAAACAGACCAATTACCAGCAACGAAATTGAAGCGGTAATCAAAAAACTACCAAAGAACAAAACCCCCGGGCCAGATGGATTTACCTCGGAATTTTATCAGACATACAGGGAAGACATAATACCCATTCTCCTTAAAGTTTTCCAAGAAATAGAAGAGGAGGGGATACTCCCAAACTCATTCTATGAAGCTAACATCACCCTAATACAAAAACCAGGCAAAGACACCACCAAAAAAGAAAACTACAGACCAATATCCCTGATGAACGTAGACGCAAAAATACTCAACAAAATTTTAGCAAACCAAATTCAAAAATACATCAAAACCATCGTACACCATGACCAAGTGGGATTCATCCCAGGGATGCAAGGATGGCACAACATTCGAAAGTCCATCAATATCATCCACCACATCAACAAAAAGAAAGACAAAAACCACATGATCATCTCCATAGATGCTGAAAAAGCATTTGACAAAGTTCAACATCCATTCATGATAAAAACTCTCAGCAAAATGGGAATAGAGGGCAAGTACCTCAACATAATAAAGGCCATCTATGAAAAACCCACAGCCAACATTATATTGAATAGCGAGAAGCTGAAAGCATTTCCGCTGAGATCGGGAACTAGACAGGGATGCCCACTCTCCCCACTGTTATTTAACATTGTACTAGAGGTCCTAGCCACGGCAATCAGACAAAACAAAAAAATACAAGGAATCCAGATTGGCAAAGAAGAAGTCAAACTGTCACTATTTGCAGATGACATGATACTGTACATAAAAAACCCTAAAGACTCCACCCCAGAACTACTAGAACTGATATCGGAATACAGCAAAGTTGCAGGATACAAAATCAACACACAGAAATCTGTGGCTTTCCTATATACCAACAATGAACCAACAGAAAGAGAAATCAGGAAAACAACTCCATTCACAATTGCATCAAAAAAAATAAAATACCTAGGAATAAACCTAACCAAAGAAGTGAAAGACTTATATTCTGAAAACTACAAGTCACTCTTAAAAGAAATTAAAGGGGACACTAACAGATGGAAATGCATCCCATGCTCATGGCTAGGAAGAATTAATATCGTCAAAATGGCCATCCTGCCCAAAGCAATATACAGATTTGATGCAATCCCTATGAAACTACCAGCAACATTCTTCAATGAAATGGAACAAATAATTCAAAAATTCATATGGAACCACCAAAGACCCCGAATAGCCAAAGCAATCCTGAGAAAGAAGAATAAAGTAGGGGAGATCTCACTCCCCAACTTCAAGCTCTATTATAAAGCCATAGTAATCAAGACAATTTGGTACTGGCACAAGAACAGAGCCACAGACCAATGGAACAGACTAGACAATCCAGACATTAACTCAGACATATATGGTCAATTAATATTTGATAAAGGAGCCATGGACATACAATGGCGAAATGACAGTCTCTTCAACAGATGGTGCTGGCAAAACTGGACAGCTAGATGTAGGAGAATGAAAATGGACCATCGTCTAACCCCATATACAAAAGTAAACTCAAAATGGATCAAAGACCTGAATGTAAGTCATGAAACCATTAAACTCTTGGAAGAAAACATAGGCACAAACCTCTTAGACATAAACATGAGCGACCTCTTCTTGAACATATCTCCCCGGGCAAGGAAAACAACAGCAAAAATGAACAAGTGGGACTATATTAAGCTGAAAAGCTTCTGTACAGCAAAAGACACCATCAATAGAACAAAAAGGAACCCTACAGTATGGGAGAATATCTTTGAAAATGACACATCCGATAAAGGATTGACGTCCAGAATATATAAAGAGCTCACATGCCTCAACAAACAAAAAACAAATAACCCAATTAAAAAATGGGCAAAGGAACTGAACAGACGGTTCTCCAAAAAAGAAATACAGATGGCCAACAGACACATGAAAAGATGCTCCACATCACTAATTATCAGAGAAATGCAAATTAAAACTACAATGAGGTATCACCTCACACCAGTAAGGATGGCTGCCATCCAAAAGACAAACAACAACAAATGTTGGCGAGGCTGTGGAGAAAGGGGAACCCTCCTACCCTGCTGGTGGGAATGTAAACTTGTTCAACCATTGTGCAAAGCAGTATGGAGGTACATCAAAATGCTCAAAACAGACATACCATTTGACCCAGGAATTGCACTCCTAGGAATTTACCCTAAGAATGCAGCAATCAAGTATGAGAAAGACCAATGTACCCCTATGTTTATCGCAGCACTATTTACAATAGCCAAGAATTGGAAGCAACCTAAATGTCCATCGATAGATGAATGGATAAAGAAGATGTGGTACATATACACAATGGAATACTACTCAGCCATAAGAAAAGGGCAAATCCAACCATTTGCAGCAACATGGATGGAGCTGGAGGGTATTTTGCTCAGTGAAACAAGCCAAGCAGAGAAAGAGAAATACCAAATGATTTCACTCATCTGTGGAATATAAGAACAAAGGAAAAACTGAAGGAACAAAACAGCAGCAGAATCACAGAACTCAAGAATGGACTAACAGGTACCAAAGGGAAAGGGATTGGGGAGGATGGGTGGGTAGGGAGGGATAAGGGGGGGAGAAGTAGGGGGGTATTAAGATTAGCATCCATAGCGGGGTGGGAGAAAGGGGAGGGCTGTACAACACAGAGAAGACAAGTAGTGATTCTACAACATTTTGCTACGCTGATGGACAGTGACTGTAAAGGAGTATATAGGGGGGACCTGGTATAGGGGAGAGCCTAGTAAACAAAGTATTCGTCATGTAAGTGTAGATTAATGATTAAAAAAAAAAAATGCAGTTCCTATGTGGTGACCTCTAATGAGTTCTACACAATGATATAAAGGACAGATAAAATTGTAGGCAAAGGGTCTGTTTGTGTTTATACAGAGGATCAAAGCCTAATTGGGCTACCCCGAAAATGAACTAAGATACGATATGAAAGAGAACTTCCAACATCAGCACTCTCTGGAAGACTCATGCCAGAAGATGATCATCAAAAAACCCCAACAAAGATCCACGCACTGCTACAGCTGTAGATGCACTCATCCCACCAGCTCCTGGACTTGCCATGGGAATGAAGGAGATATCTAAGCTGGCCTGTGCATACAGTAAAACAACAAATTTGACTGGATCTATACTGTTGGAACTCAACCAAGAATTAGGAGAAGTGCAAATTGTAGCGCTCCAAAATCTTACAACTACAGACTATTTACTGTTAAAAGAACATATGGGATGTGAACAGTGCCCAGGAATGGGTTGTTTTAATTTGTCTGATTTTTCTCAAACTATTCAAATTCAGTTAGATAATAACCATCATATCATTGATAAGTTTTCACAAATGCCTAGGGTGCCTAACTGGTTTTCTTGGTTTCACTGGAGATGGCTGGTAATTACAGGTATGCTTTGGTTATGTAACTATACTCCTATTATGTTAATGTGTGTGCGCAATTTAAGTAGTAGCTTAAAATCTATACATGCTGAAGTTACTCTACAAGAAGATATGTCAAAGAAATAATCAATCTTCCCATGTTTTCTTCTGCCTGCTACTTCTATAGCTTTTCTTCTTCCTTCCTAATTACAACCCTTCAATAGAATTCGTGCCTCATATCAAATTTACCGAGTATCATAACTCCTCCAAGTGGTAAAGATACCTCAAGACAAATGCTGGGCATAGAAGCCACAGGGCATAAATATGCAAAGAAGTAAAAAGCTAACTTTTTCAAACAATAAGGCTTCTCTCTCACTTACCAACTTCACATTTCCCTGTATGGCCCCGGAAGATGACTGGTTAGCCAGAGACGGGTAAGATTCCTCAAGGGAGGAACAACCTAAGACAGGCACAGTCGCAGGGGGGTCATCAGGTGAGAAATTGGGGATCAACAGAGGTGAGGCTTAGAACCTCACCCTCCCTGTTCTGAGAGAAATCTTCTGCATATGTGGATGTTTTATTGCCCTTGTCTAGCTTGGATTAACACATAGTCTACAGGCACACACCTGATCATCTACATTTGCTCTCTTACAACACTAAACTATGTTTTCTACCTTTATGTTGTATCTACCTACCACTTCAGCATTTTATTAAAAATAATAAAGAGAGAAATGTGGTATCCACATATAAATCAAGTATAAAAATCAAATGTGTATTCATATTTGAACTGACTGTTTATAGTTCATAATGCATGAGCAAAACCAAAAGTTTCTGTGATGACTGCCCTTGTACTGTTCACCATGTAACTTATTCACTGTGTAAGAATTTGTTCTCCATGTAAGAACTTGTTCGTTATGCTTCAGAAGATTGGAGACTGACGAAAATTAGGCTTGGGGTGGATTAATGATTGTGCATTGAGCATTGACTCCCCTATACAGAATTTTATTGTTGTTAACAACCATTTGATCAATAAATATGAGAGATGCCCTAACAACAACAACCAAAAAAAAGTACACACTTCCAATTGTAAAATAAATAAGTAACCGGGATGTAATATATAGCATAAGGAATATAGTCAAAATATTGTAACAACTTGGTATGGTGATAGCTGGTACCTAGAATTATCATGTATATAAATGTTGAATCACTGTGTTGTACACCTGAAACTAATGTAATGTAATACTGTGTGTCAACTACCCTTCAATAAAAAATAATTATCTAAAAAAAAAAAAAAAAAAAAAGAAAATCATTAGAAAAAGAAAATAAATTTATAATACTGTACAGTATTTACTGAAAAAAATCCATGTATAAGTGGACCATGCAGTTCAAATCCATATTATTCAAAGGTCAATAATATTCTTAAGGGTCTTTCCCTAAATATGTTGCTTATGTTATTTTAGAATATTAGTGAAATAATCAGATAACCATAGGATCAATATTCATTCCTTATTGCTGCTATAACAAATGATTGCAAACTTAGTGCCTTAATACAACACAGTTATTGCCTTACAGACTAGTGGGCCAGAAATATGACACAGGATAAAGGTGCTGGTAGGTGCCCTTTCTCGAAGCTCTAGGAAAGAACACACTCGACTTTTGCAGCTTCTAGACCCCACCCATATTCCTTGGCCCAAGGTACCCTTCTTCCACTTTCCAAGCAATAACTCTGCATTTGACCATTCTTCCCTAGTGATAGCTTCTTCTGCCAGTGCCAAGAAAGAATCTCTACCTTTAAGGACTCATGGGATTAGGTTGAGCCTTCTTGATAAACCAGGATAATCTTTCCATAGCAAGGTCTTTACCTTAATCACATCTTCAAAAACCCCTGCACCATGTAATTCTCATAGCCACAGGTTCCAGGGATTAAAATGTTGATGTCTTTGGGGGGCCCTTCCTCTGCCTACCACCCCAAAGAAACAGATCTCTGAGGGGCACACTCCACCTCTCCTCCTAGAACTCTCCGGGAAGAGGGGCAACACTCGTAACTCTCCAAGAGCAGGGACTGAATGGAAGCACCTGACAGAGGGGCCGAGGATTTCAGAGCAAGCAGTAGGAGCTCCAGGAGACATGCACCCCAAATCCTGGCCTCATAACACCATACCCAGCCCAGAGGCAGGGCATCTCGACAATATTTCAAGATAGCTTATTTACAATTCTAAGGCTAAATAAGGAGCTACAAAGTACTAATTTACTTTTTCATTTTCAGGTTTTGATATTCAACTCACATGACCTTGTTTCTAGTTAAGGTGGCAGGCATATTGGTCTTCTACATAAATTGAGGAGAAAGAATGAAGAGTAGCAAGAACAAAGGCTTTGGAGGTGGATGGACATGGACTTAAATCTGTCCTCTACATGCCTGACATTTGCTGTGTGACCTGGAGCAGGTCGGTCAACCTTTCAGAGCCTCAGACCCTGAGTCTGTAGAATGGGGATAATTCTAGTTACTCTCAGGATGTGGATGAGACGATCTATTACAGTTGTACGTAGATGCTCTAAAACAGGGCTGAAACCTACTGGGGCAAAATAGCATGAAGCCCTCTTCAACCAGTCTGCTTATGTAGGTTGCAAGTATAATGAATATAGCAAGAAGATGATCTTCATTTTTGGATTCTTTCTCCACTCGCCCACTCAGCACTTGGAAGAATGCCTAGTCCAGAGTAGACATCCAATATATATTAGTTGAAACATATTAAAGTTTCTTTCCCCTTCAAATCTACAGAATAAACCTCTGGTTTGTATCAGTGATGAATTATACATTCAGGCTGGCCTGGCGAGACCTAATCCCCTCAAACACCCTTGCAGCCTTGGGCACTGTTGAATGGCTTCAGAGTATTCGCACACAGACTGGGAAACTTCACACTGGTCTTGCATCTAAACTGTGGTGGATTATAAACATACAAAATAGATTAAATTAGACAAAACAGCCCAATTCATCACATCCAGCATAAAAATATCTTTAATAAGAGTCCAAGTGATGAGATGAATGTTTTCCAGAAACTTTACGATGGATTCAAATCATAAAATACTCTGTATTCAAAGAACAAGCCACCATTTCTACCCAGTGCTGAAGGGACACAGGAGAGAATGATTTGGGCAAACAAATCTGTATTTCAGAAGCTAGTTGGTGTTTGCTAGTTCTGGTCATTCACAAACTCAAAATGCAGAGAGTGTAATGAATATGCCTCTTGTAGAAATAGTAACTATATGGGATAATATCCCCCCTACCACTAACCTAAAAGTCTTATAATTATGTTATATTTGTAAGTTATAAATATAAAGTTATAAATCTATCATGCTCCATATCCCCACCTTCTTCTCAGAAAATGGCACTCCCTCTGTTTCACAAAATATATAACCTGTGGAGCATGAAGTCCTGCTGAAACCTAATTTCTTCCCTGTTGTCTCACAAAAGTCTCATACCCTTTCCCAAGTACCATCTGTCTACTTATGCACTTACTCATTCAATAAATATTTAGACACTGAGAATACAGATACTAACAACAAGTCATCCCTGGCCCAAAATTTTAAAGTCTTTAAAGGGAGGTCAACATAGCAGTAACAGTAATATTCAGCCCTTAGGCAAAAAATGAACTATATCCATCAAAAATGAACTATACCCACTAATGCAGCTAGATAGCCAAGACATAATGTTAAGTGAAAAAAATATTAAAATACACCATATGTGTAAATTAAAAAAAAACACACATTGCTGTGGTCTGAATATCTGTGTCACAGCACCCCCCACAAATTCATATGTTGAAATCCTAACCCCCAAAGGTGAGGATATTAAAAAGTGAGGCCTTTGGGAGGTGCTTAGGTCATGAGAGTGGAGTCCTCATGAATGGGCGTGGTGGTCCTAGAAAAGAGACTCCAGGGAGCTCCCTTGCTCCTTCCACCACATGAGGATGCAGCGAGAAGTCTATGACCTGGAAGAGGGTCTTTACCCCAACATGTACTCTGATCTTGGACTTCTAGCCTCCAAAATTATAAGCGATAAACTTCAATTATTTGTAAGTCACCCAGTCCTTGGTATTTCATCAGAGCAGCCCAAATGGACTAAGACATTCATGAAATATACTATGCACTGTTCATACACAACTACACGTGCAGGCAGCAGGATGTCAAAGTGAATTGAATGGATAGACAACAAATCCACAGCAGTGGTAGTGACTGCAGGGGAGAGGCGATAGGAAAGCAAATGTAGAGGGTGACAAAATGAGGGTCACCTTTATTGTTAATACGTTATTATTTTCTGGTAAAGAAGGGAGAAGCAACTATTTTGTGAAATTTTTAACTACCAATTTTGGGTTGGGTAGAGTACCAACAGATACTGATTATTCTCTATACTTTTCTGTATGTTTGTAAGCAGTTCAAATTGAAATCGACAGTTGCCTTGGGGCACGGTGTTTTCTACGGTATAATCAAGGTACGGTGGTGATAGAATGATATGACAGGAGAATGATTCTCGTGACTGTGCTTTCAGGCCATCGCTCTGCAGTGCCCAGCCGCTGCCCTAACGAGGCCGATGCCTACAAACGTGCCCGCATTTCTCCTGTTTAACAAAATGAATCCGCCGGCAGGTACTCCCTCAAGCAACTGCTCCCTCTACCCCTCTTCCTTCACAACTCAGTTCCCTAAAGAGTTGCCTCCACTTCCTCACTCACACCCAGACCCCTTGCAATCTGGCTTCTGCCCCATCGAAATTGCTTCAACCTCTCAGCTGCCAAAGACTTTCAGTTCTCATTTTACTTAACCATGCAAAGCACTTAAGATAATTGACCAAGTACTGGAAAAGCTTCCCTCCCTTGGCATCCCCAGCACCACTGGCTGCCATTCCTTTTAGCTCCCTCTCTGATCCATCTCTGACTCCTTTGCTAGTGTCTCCACCCTGGTGCAGTCACTTAATTTTAGTCTGCCTCTTAGTGTTCCCTTTCTGAGCTCTGCTCTCTCCCTAAGTACCTGCCACTGTTCTCGTGGCTTTGCCAGCAACGCACACGCTCCTAAGTCTGTATTTCTAGCCCCTCTGAGATCTAGATAAACTCCTGCAACTGCCGACTGGCTTTCTCCTACGTTCTCTACCAGTATCTCCACCCCAGTAAGTCCCGGAGCAATCCTATCCTCAGGAATTCTCACTGAAGGGTATATCTAGACACATGGACTTACCGTCAGATCCTGCTTTTCTTGCCTTCATTCCAGTGCTTACTGACTTACTGACTCCACCTGCTATCCGTCTCTTAAAGCCTACCATCCCTTCTCTACCCACCACACTGCTTTAATTGAGGTTCCCAGGCCACATCATCTGCACTATGTCTGCAACTTGTCCCCTTGACCCCTATGGCACTACCTCCATCATTTCCTTCCAAAACACAGTTCATTCCCTTGTTTAACATCCTTTAATGGTTCCCCACTGCCTACAGATTTTAACTTAAACTCCTCAGTCTGCAAGCATCTGAAACAACCTACTACTACCGACCTTCCATCCTCACTTTGGAACCATCTCCCCACACTGCCATTACTCAGGTCACATGAATCCTTCTCATGCTCCCTGAACAGGGCTTGACTTTTCACAAAAACCTGAACCTGGGCACAGGCTGTTGTTCCTACCTCAGAATACTTTCTTTCTCCTCTGCCAGACAAACCTCCACACATTTCCAGACCCCACTGAGATGCCATTTTCCTCTGCAAGGTTTCCTTAACTTCCCCAGACAGGTAGTTGTATCCACTCATTTGGTCCTATAGGATGTTGCACACGTGCCTCTGAGCATTTAAATCATACTGATCTGAGACTTGTTCGTTTCTCCCTCTTCCCCAGTGGACAGTAAGTAAGAGCTCAGTTTTTGTGATGGTTTATTCTTCAATGAATATTTGACTGTCTACTACTATTGAGAGTCTACTATCCCCATTCAAGGCATATGGGACACACAGTGAACAAAACAGACAGTGTTTTCACTCATGGAGTCTCAATTCCAGAGGACTGAATTGCAATCAGAAAATCTGAGGTATGATTTGGAGATGTTTGTTTAAAACATTAGTAAGGCTGTCAGAAAACAGTGTTAACACCTCTGACTCTGGCGGCTTTTACAGGTTAGTAGAGGTCATCATCTCCACCTCCATCTCTTTCATGTCACTGCAGTTTCATGAGCACCAGGCCCACAAATCTGCACATACTACAGGATCTCTAAATACCTGATGCTGCATGGTTTTTGATAAAAACTATCCCATCTCCTAAAGGCCTTGGGAACCTTTCCAGGAAAGGGTATGCAATTACACACTATCGCTGGGTGGACAATGTTACCTCAGGTTCCCCAGAGGTCAGCAGGCACAAGCCACACTGCATTGATCTATGAATTGAGGTCACGACAGATGAGCTCTCTATGCTTGAGTGAGAAGATGCCCACATGTTAGTGCTGGTAACCTGCCCTGGAGGCCTTTTCAAATGTATCAGGCCCTGGCTCATGTGCGTGTCATGTTATCTCTGAATATGTGTAGAGAGAGACTGAGGCTTCCCTGGAACCAGTCCAACTATTACCCATGGAACAGTGAG
Organism: Manis pentadactyla; assembly: GCF_030020395.1. Lineage (NCBI taxonomy): Eukaryota > Metazoa > Chordata > Mammalia > Pholidota > Manidae > Manis > Manis pentadactyla. The sequence goes on from NC_080023.1 coordinate 17,136,385, forward strand.
AAACTCAGAATGCAGAGTGTGCTGGAAATAAATTGGGACAAAGCACAGAATGAACAATGCAGAGAAGTTCTCAGCTGACACCGTGACAGCTACAACTGGCCCAGAGCACTGAGGAATGATGCATACTTAGTCACAGCACTGCAAGGTGGCCTTATGTCTGTCAACACTTGATGTTCAGAGACGTGAACCATAAACACATGGATGTTGACTGTTGCTAAAATTGCATATTGCGGATAGTTCTTGGCCATTCCCTGCTTTGTTCCAGGCTCTAATGTCTAGTATATTAGACTTCTCTCCTTAGCCTAATCAAGGATAAATAGAAATGCTTGCCTAAGAGGTTAGTAAGATCAAATGTATTTGTGGCATGTTTATTCTTATCTAAGAAATTAAGCCAAGCTTTATAATAATTAGTACACATCTTTTGAAAGTACAGTGTATACTTGATGATGAAATCTGTAATGCTCAAAACTTGTTTTTTACAGATGGAGTACAAGATCGCAACACTGGAGACTGCTGCCCTAGCCCTAGACACCCAATGGCTAACAATGAGCTCTAAATAATTGATCAAAATCAAATTCTGGAGCTTAGACAACACAGAGGAGAAAAGACAAATGGTAAAAAAAGAAAAGTAGAGAAGAAGATAGAATTATTCCAGATCCCCACAAAGGCAAGCAGTGCAAAGATGCCATCAACAGTTTGCTGACTACGGGCATAACTGCCTTTTGCTTTTGCCAAGGGTAGGGGCCAGGCCCAGACATAGTGACCAAGGCCAAAACAGGTTATTCGATCACCTTGTTCCACTGCTTAAAACCTCTGATCACTTCTCATTGCCCTTAACAATAAAATCCAAATTCTTAATAAAACTTAAAACTCCTCACCACTTGCCCTCTCTACCTCCTTGGCATTGTCCTTTGTCAATCTTTGCTTTTCTTTGTCAGACTTTCCTCAATTCTTCAAGTATGTTCTCTACTCTTGTTCCTGTCTATCTCGAAGTGTCATTCAGGTGTCAACTTAATTTCCACTTCCTTTAGGACTTATTTTCTGACTCCTAATTCAATGTTTCCCATATGTTCCCAGAGCATCCTTTATTCATTGTTCAGATACTCTCTGCATGCAGCTAATGCATTGTTGAAGTTCCTTCTTCCTTGATAACCATCTGTGAGGACAGGGAAGGCATTTGTATCCCCCAGGCACCCAGCATAATGTTTGATTTATAATACATGCTAAATAAATGCGATTGGAGGGAAGTTGAAGGAAGTGTGTCCTGAGGCCCAGAGAGAGAAAGAACTCCCTTGAGCTCCTTTAAGCGCTTGCTTATTGCATTTCATGACAGCAGAATTATGTGGCTTACCTAATAATAATAACAGTATCTGGCTGCTTTTTTATTGTTGCATTTAAAGGAACTTCATTATCCATTGGTCAACAAATATTTGAATGCCCCTGTGGGTCCCAGAAGCGTGCACAGTCTCTTTACCCCGGGTTGGCAAATACCAAACAATTAATTAAGACAGGATTCATTAAGGAACAGCATTGAAAGGATTCATGACTTACTCTGGCAGGATGGGGGATGGCTGGAGTTCACTGCTTGCAGTAATGTTATATATTCTCAATTGGTTAGTCTCAGCAAGAGTGCCTGAGCCCAGTGTCCACAGGGTGCATTGGAGACACAGATGTAGGATCAAGCAGTGGAGGGGGCAGAGAGGGCAGCTTTGGAAGCAGAATGCTTTCTACTATCCCATCTGCATGGGATAAGATACATCCTACAAAAGCTTCCCTGTGCACTGCAGTTCAATGCCAGCCTGCCCCAGACCTTTGCCTGGTGCTAGCTTGCCCACCTTAGTCATTTCAATCAGCCCTTCAACTCAGGCTCAGGGAGTCCCTACAGGTTATTTTCACTGCCATTCAAACCTCTCAAGCATTAATGGTTCTTTTTCCCAACCCCTAAGACTGGATATCAAGGCTCCCTCTTCCCATGCAGGACCACTTGGATTGGACGTTAGCTTTGGATCTTTACCTTGGATGCAATCTAGAAATCCACAGGGAGCTTTTCCAGGTCACTTGCCCTTTAACTCCATGCACCACCAAACTGGACAATAAGCACTGAATCTGCAGAGCTCCCAGAACAACCTCAGGTCTGCCCAGAGTGCCACTCTGAATCAGTCCCTGGCCCTGCCCTGTCCAGGCAGGAGAGTGCAGAATTAAGAATACAGAGTCCAGGCTGTGTATTATTCAAAGAGCCTTCACCAACGTCACCACTCACCCAGTAACTAGCTGTAGGACTGTGGGCCAGTTGCTTAATTCCTTTGGACCTCCATTTACTTATCAATAAAAAGGATATTCTAAACTATCTAGTGTTCTTCTAACCAGGGTATTCCTGTAGTAACCCAAATAAAATGTTGAACTCAATGCTTTTGATCCTACATACACATACGTACACACACACGTGCTCACACATGCACACACCTGCACAAGCGCACAAGCACACACACACGCAGTCCCCTTCTTCTGTCTTCTGGGTAAGAGCTCCCTGCCCCCATTAGCAAAGGCCTTGATATCCCCTAAAGTTTGAGGCCAGAGGCTGTTTAGGAGCCTAAGCTTGGTGCCGCTCCTGCCCCACCTCCCACCTGACCTCACACCCACATTCACTCAGCAAGAAGACCACGCACAGGGCCACAGGGATGCGCCACATTCATTTCCTCGCCCGCTGACAGGCCTCCCAAGCTGGTCATCCCTACCTACTGTCTGGACAGCTGCAATGTCCCCTCAGCTGACCTTTCCACCCGAACACCCCTCTCGCTTTAATCTTCCATTTATAGTGAGACAAAGCCAATTTTCCGACGGCAGCCCTTTCACTGTGCCATCATCTTTCTCAGAAATCTTGAGTTCCTGTCAGCTGGATAAAATCCACATTTCTCAGACTCTCCCCAGTATCATTTCTCAGCCTCCACACTTCTGCAACAACCATCTACTGTCCTCACAAATCCTGTACGCCACCCACCAAACGGTGGCGACCTCTCTCAACCCCCCAGTCACTCAGAGCCCATCTCTCCCACAGGCTCCTCCCGAGCAGATCACCTGGAGGGCCTCCTCTTCCCTTCTGCTCTAGGGGACCAGATTCACCCTGTCCCAAGGGCGAGGGCCCTTCCTCACAATCCCCCCTTCAAAACAACCCGTGGGCTCCAGTCTCACCACTCTGCTGACTTCCCATCCTCGGAACCAAAAGGACTTTTTCTCCGGCCAAAGTAATTTTAAAAATGACCACAACTGACAATTACCAGGCCTTAGCTATTTGTCAGGCACCACATTGAGCACTTTATAAACATTAGTTCAGTTAGTCCTTCATGCAGTCTGTCAAAATGGGTTCTCTTCATTGATTTAACATTCACCATACATCTGAGTAAATTTTAATAGGGAAGATAGTAAAAAATAAATATACACAAAATATAGATATGTATATATAAATAGTGCATGTATAAATATTATAACAGGCATAAATAATATAATGTAGTATATATAATTTTTTTTCTTTGAAGGAATATATAAAAGCTATGAAGGAAAGAAGGGTCGGGGACTAGGGAGACACAGGTAAGTGGTTAATAGATGAAGTCATCGGGAAGAGACATTTTAATGGAGACTTGAGTAAGTGAGGAAGCAAGCCAATGGAGTGTACGGAGAAGAATGTCCTAGGCACACATAAGAAACAGAGAGACGACAAGGCCTCCTAAGGTCACACAGTAGCAGACTCAGTATCTGCATCTTAGTTCTGACTCCAGAATCTTAGTCGTAGACTGCACTCTTCATCCACCACTAATGTCCTGCAGCAGCAGACTCTATTAACTAGCTCTGGTTTTTTGAAATTATTTTATTCTGCATTAGTTGACTAACATGGGTCATCTATGTGCCAGGCACTGACCTCCATAGTATTCTCCTCTCCAATTTCTTCAACTATCCATCCCCTACCTTCTCCTTCATAGTTCTAATCTCAGACTTTGTCCCCTGTTCAGTCTCACTATTCCCCAGTTTGAGCCCCCAGCTTAGTTTGATGGCCAGCTTCTTGGGAAGAAGGCCGTGCCTCATCCATCTCTCTATTCCTAATACCCATTATAATATCAAATACTTAATAAAAGTGTGCTTCTCTGAAATCAATTAAGCACAAACTTCATATTTCCAACTGCCTTTGGGACCGTTTGATCTGGATACCTTCCCAGCACTTCAAAACCAATGATTTCAAAAAATGAACATGTTACCTTCCTTCCGAAACCTGTTTTCCTTCAGTGTTCCTTGCGTTCCCAGTGCCACCCATCTCCCCATCACCCATGTCCCCATCTTCCTCCTTCCCAGTCATCCCACCTTTCTATTCCCCCTGCTTCTTTGTCTATTCTATTTCCCCCTGTTCTTTGCCTAGACAAATGCAATGGCCTCCTAATGACATTCTTGTCGATGATGCATCCTACATTGATGTAAAATTAATGCCCCTCCTTCTGTCACTTCTCACTAAATTCAACCGGCTTCCCACTGTCTGTGGAGTCACATCTCACTCTTATGTTCCAGAACCGCACAGCCCAGTAACTCCGGACATCTCGATTCTGATATGGCAGAAGGCCCTCTGTTTCACAGTTCCAAAACTGATCTCACTTTCTTTCAACTAAACCTCCTTCTCTATTTCCCATCTTAGTAAATGTACGCCACCCACCAGTTACCTAAACCAGAAATCTAGATCTCCCAGGCTCCTCCTTCTCTCCCAGGCCCAATTATACACCCTCATCAAATCCCGCCAGTCTTACCCTCTAATTATGTCACGCGGACCCTCTACTCCCTACCCCATGATCATCGCCTTACTGGTTCCTCAGTGTGTGCCACCTGCAATTCCACCTCAGCCTGCCTCCCTACCTTCTCTTTCACCCCTTCTGTCCACTGGCCACATCACCACAGTTAATGTTCCAATGTGCCAATGTGATCAAGCTCCACTCAGTAGCTCCACTGCCTTCATGTCCTGACCCCAGTACTTCTCCAGCTTCCCTTGCAGCGTTCCCTGCTACCCCTTATCCCCCTTCTAAACTGCAGCACACAGAACTCCCCACTGATCCCTAATGGTCCTGTGTTCTCGTAGAACCAGCCTTAGAGCCACAGCCTGTCCCACCTAAAACATCCACCACTCTGCCTGCTTTCTTTCCCTGGAAACCTCACTCTCATTCTCCAGCCCACATAGTCTAGGGAGCTCGCTGTGATCCTATCCAACCTGCATGAGTGGCTCATAGAGGTGTTTCCAAAGCATGCTGGGCTTTGTACTGTCACAGGCCCTTTTACATTCTCATTTCCACTGCACGTGTCTATCTCTAACTAGATTCAGGGCTTCCCGTGGGATATTTTTCATCTCTGTATTCTAGTACTTAGAACAATACTTGACAAATAATAGATGTTTAGTATGTATTGACAAAAGAATAGGCTGGCTTACATTTGGAAAATTCCCCACTGGTATGGGAAGTAGTGATATTATCTAGTCTACAGGCTTACACCCTTTTTCTACATAGGGATTGTTTTGAATTTTATGTGACCTGAGAAACCAATATCACTTAATAACAAATCATGTGATTATGGAAGGTCTACTCTGCTCCTTCAGCTGATTAGTTCATAACAGGCAAGAACCTGCCAATATCCTTCACCAGGGAGGCCCTATGAATGTATTTACTAAGTGCCTTTGAAAATAAAGAAAGCTAACATGTTCTAGCAAATTAATACATGTTTCAGATCAAGCGGAATTCTGGAATAAAGAAAGCTACAATTTAAAAATTTAATTCCTATACTCCAAACAACTAACACACCTTTTCGTATTTTTTTATAAAACATTACAAGCAGTATCTCTCCTATATTAGGTAATTGGTAATCATGTTTCAAATGAATGACTGTTGAATAACATCCTCAAAACTCTCTCTAAAACTATCAGAACACAAATTGCATTAAGACAGAGCTTATAACCCTCACTGTTTCAGACCTGAAATTCTATGATAACAATAGTTATGAAAAGCCACAATCTCATGCTCAGGGACTCAAGGATCAATGCTTTGTGTTTTAAATTGCAATGTTTTTAACAAATTATTTCTACATTTTGATCTTCCCATGCACTGTTGACAAATTTCACAGTCAGTACTTCTGAAAGCTGAACAACAATTTTGAGGGTATTTTTAACGACTGATTTCCATTTGGGATCTACAGCCACAACTTTAACTAGGAGGGTTTATAAGGTTTAGCTGAAAATCTGGTTTTTCAATCACATCAGAAATGCTAGTATTTGTTACCTTCCAGCTTTGCAGTTTACATCTGTTGCCTTTTTTGAAAACTGGCTTACAACACTCCATCAGAAAAGGGATTTAGTCTTCAAATCCATGGCAAGAGAACTCGCTCCTTCCATGTCCCTGCATATTGCTGTATTTTGCAGTCTTCACCTTCGTTTTTCCATGACTCAATGCCTGGTTCTCAACTCCCATTTTTTTGTACTTGTCTCCCAAGATTTCCCACCCACAACCTTCAAATTAATGTAATACACCTGTATTTCAGTGTATGCATCAACTCAACTTAGTGATCAAAACTTCAGCAGGAAATGATGATGAAACTGAGCCATGAGAGAAAAGGGACAGGGGAACAGGTTGCAATAATATTAAGCATCTCAGTAGGAAGAGACTTAGCCTCGAATTAAAGGGAGTTCAGGAAAACAAATGAAATGGAAAAAGTGACTTAAGAATACTTGAAAAAGATGTGAGAAAAGTTTAGCAGAATCTTATTTTCAGAAGCACTCACAATATTAGGTCAGATATAATAAATGATTAATTCTACAAAATTTAATTTAAAAATTACAGTGATATTCTACTTCACTTAAAAAATCCTACACTAATTTGAAATGCCTCTGCTTTACCACAAATTTATTTAAATTGGCAATAAGACAGCTGGGCATGTCCAGTTCCTTTATGACTATCTTTAAATAGAAGTTATTACTCATCTTATACTCTCCAAGCTACAAAATCATGTATGTTTTATGAAAAGAGTACACTTCTTCATAGACTCCCAGTATCACAGGTGTAAAAAAAATCTTTTAAATGGCTTAGATAACAGTGTCTTTGAGTGGTTGACAGATAAACCCATATTCCAGATGGAAAAACAGAAAGAAGGCAGGAAGAAATTGGGCAACAGAATGTAGAATGTTCAGCCTACTCTCTGAAAGGTTCATTCTGGAAGATCCCCAATGACAGAAGGTCAAGTTCACCATCACTGATTGCTTTCACTGCATCCCCCCAAAAATGAATGGCATTTATACCAACTGATATTAATCCTGCTTTTCAACATCCATCTCACTTCATCTTTACCTTTGTTATGGCAACAGGTATTTTAAAATATACATATTTAGTTATTTCTTTTCTCCCCTACTTGACTATAAATACCTGGTGTATACTCAGTCAATAACTCTTAAATAAATAGTAAGTGCTCTGAAGACAGACTCTACATCTCATTCATCCTAGGACCAAGTAGTTTCCTTGTAAATATTTGCTGAATTAATCCTATTTCATCATTACAAAATCCATCTCTGTAATCTATGAGTGGATGCAGCAACCACCATTTTCTAGATGAAGAAACAGAAACAGAAACATTATATTCAATGGCTATTTTATATATTCTCACCTTTCTAAATTAAATTAAAGGTTCTCCAAATTAAACTTGTTCTCAGGACTGGATTGGACAGGGTTACTTTTGAAGTGTCCATTAATTCTAAATTACTGTTTTATTTTCTTTTTCAAATTCCCCTGCAGACATAAAAAGATCTGAGAATCCCTTTCCATAGTGATAGAATGGGTTGAATCACAAGAGTTTATCTCTCTACCTTTAGGTATAACCATAATATATTTTATTCATGCAACACATCTCTGGAGCACTTACCACATACAAAACATGGATAAATGGTATGGGATAGACCATTTTTTTGCAAGTAGTTTCTCATGTTAATGAAGTACAAAAAATTACAACCCAAAATAAAGCCCCTAGCAAAATACCCATTCTGAGATACAGATGATTTGAATAGTTACATGTGTTATTTTAATCCAATTTTACTTATGAAGATATTTGGAAGCCATGTATTATTCCCTTGTAAAAAAAAAAAGATGACATAGTAATATTGGGGGACACTCTTCGGGACATTTTAGTATCTGTAACAATGGGCAGTGTCACAATGAAGATATGAGAAAAAAAGTGTCAGCATAGTCATTCGACTGCAGAAGTTACTGTCTCAAACAACATTTTGACTTTCATTTAGGCTGCAGATAATGTCATTTCTTAAATAAACTGCTTCACTCAAAAGATCCTTCAAAATATTAAGAAGTGTTGACATCTGGAGATGAAAGTCTATTTTTGGTCCAAAATCTTTTTTAAATAAAAGACCTATAAAAAAATGCCAGTTCTAATTCCCCAAAGACTTTGTATTCACTATTCATAAGCAGATGCTGCCTGAATTCATGGGGGGACATTTCCCTAAGCCAACCCAAATTTCAGGTAAACAAGAAGTTATGAACTGTTGTTCTAAAATGGGTTGATTATTTATTTTTACCTAAATAAATAATCAGGATAGAATATGTAGAAAAAAAGAAGTTTCTAAAAGGTCAATGATATACCCAAGGGTATTTAAAAGGACATCCTATTTCCAATGGGAGAGCCATTCAACCACACTGGCTGTGTTCATTCAGCAAGAAAAATCAGCCCTTAACATGGACATGAAGGCCAAGTGCTCAATATGGCAAATTCTATATTTATCTCCATATTGAAATTAGTCCTTAGATTATCAGAGTTTTTATGTTTAAACACTGAGAGTCTCTCCTTTTTTAAATGTTCCGATGCTATCTGTATATGTGTATATATTCCTGTAGCCCAGAGACTGGGCAAGAAGAAGGCACACAACCACAGTGGGGGGAGTAGAGAGCTGTTTCAGACCTGAAATTCTATGATAACAATAGTTATGAAAAGCCAGTTTCCACTTGCCTCCTAATTTCCTCCCAATGCAGCCCCTACCATGATTTCCCCTTGCTTCCTGATTGCCTCTCTCATTCTCTATGAAGTCTGACATGAAAGAAAATGCACCTAAGGAAATGGGTATGTATACCCTGAATGATGTCTCAGTTTTAAATTATCCCATTCCTTTCCACAGCCTATAATCAGAGGACTTATCATCTGAGGAGGATAATGATGAAGATGATGGTAAATGAGGTGGTGCAGCTATTTGTTTAGGCTCTGGCCTGGGAAATGTTAGACAGGGCCACCCTCTGTAACAGGAACTCCAGCTAGTATGGACAACCACAGCCATGATTCAGAGGGGGTACTGAACTAATCTTTCCACTCTTTTATTTAGAGGGAAACCCAGAGGGGTGATAATCACTTACTGGAGATCCCTTGCATTACTGATCCTAGAGGAGACAGAGTGAGGGAGTCAGAGCAACAACACCCAAAGATGACACTGACGATTGCTCTAAATACATAGAGGACATTGGGTGGGCAGTAAGTCCCTCAGAAACAGCACCAACCCCCATAGCCAGGCATTACAGATGCCGGAGCATGCACAGCGCCCAGGAGCATTCTCCTGGCATTGTGCTACTATCCTGTAGGCCAGGCCCACTGAATGCAACACACAGGGAACCAAAAAAAGAATGCCACTTCCAACAGATGGCTTAACAAGCAACCAAATGTAAATTACAATTGGGGATCTTTGATGGGTCTACCACTGGGCAACATGGTTTAAATCCATTGACTATGTTTTAAGTATATACATTCTTGTGAATCACTGTGCCAGTACCTACCAGGGGTACAAAAATGGTTAATCCATATATGAGACCATCAAGGAATTACAGTTTAATAGCAGAAAATGGAACAAATATGTATAGTCTAGTCTGTCTTGTTATTCAGTTATAGGTTAAAATAAGTGAAAATTCAAAACATAATTGTTCAGAAAGGAGGAGGGAGAAATCAATAATGTCAAATGGGAAAGACATTATACTTAAGATAATTCTTAAAGGATGTGTTCAATCTTGAACATTCAGCAATATTCAGTGAAGGGCAATGTTAGGGCAGAAAGTTCATTCTGAGCAGTAGCTATAACATAAGATATGTCTGGGACTAGAGAACAGTCCAGTTTAGCAGGTCAAGGTGTAGACCTAGAAGTCATTGAAAATAATGTTGAAACAGAGGATGTCACCATATTATGGAAGCCTTGACTATCAAGCAAAGGGAATAGTTGTTTAGTTCTGTAAGTAATGGGAAGGCATGAAAAGAGTTAGCAGGAGTAAATGATCTAACTCAAATCAGTTTTTAGTAAATTTGGTTGGTTTTGAATGGGAAGTGGCACTTAATGAGAAGCAGCAAATAGCAGGCCACCATGATGGCTTGGGAAATTATAAAAACATAACCTTGGGTGTACAAAGAGAACTGGAGGAGGAGCTAGACATAGAAGCTAGAAAAGAATCAATAAGGCTTGGTGACTGATTCCACATGGAAGGGGAGGAAATGATCAAAGTGAGAAGTACCATACAGAAGTGATACTTCTACTTCATTTCTTTTTAACTGTATGTTTCAAAACAATGATGGCACCATTAGCAAAATTTGGACAGTTGTTCTTTGAAGAAAGGACATATCTTTTCTAACATCCTGACTTTGAGATGCTACTAAAACTTGATGGGTCTGACCGCAGAACATGCAAATGTCCATCTGATATTTTAGAAAGGGAGGGGGCCAGAGCTATATTTATGGTGACCCAGGCATCAAGGTAAGTTGCATCAAAAGCACAGTTTCATTAAGGAGACAGTAGAGAAAGAGAAGATTATTAAGACAGAACTTTGTGAAAACTTAAACAAATGGACAAAGGAAGAAATATCAGAAACAGAGATATGAAGAGAAGTCAGAGGAAACAGGATAACACAGTGTCACAGATTGCCAGGGCAGAGACTTCATTCATTCAACAAATACCTGCTTTTGAGTAATGATTACATATCAGGCTTCATGCTAGCTGCTGGGAATACAGTAGTGGGCAAAACCCAACAGCTCTGCTCTCTGAGTTCATAGTTTTCTAAGCAGGGCTGATAAACAGCATGAAGCATTACAGAAGGTTCAGCATGATGTAAGTTGAGAAAAGACCATTAAGACCTTTAACCAAATGAACAGTTTTAAAAAGTAAGTAGGTGATTCAATGCCCATGGGTGAATACATTTGCAGTGACAGGTGTACTTATATAACCTTAAACCATTTTTAAGGATGGAAAAGGCCCACTGAACAAATTAAGTATTCATTCCCCCTCCCTCCAACTCTGTCTGTCAATCTTTCTCTCCTCCTCCAACCCCACACACACTTTAATATGCTTCACAAAGTCTCTGAGGAAAGAGACTATTAAACAAAAAAGCACAATCTGTCATGAAATATTGGAAAGCAGTATTACCCACATGTTCTACAAAACCAGTTAAGACAAGGAAAACAAACAAAAGGACAAAAGAAAAAAGACTAAGAAAGTAAGAAGGACCATAACTTTAAGCCCAAAATATATCTTCAAAAGATTCAACCACTACTGGTCTATGATCTGACAGAAATCTGGCACAGATTTTCTGATGCATGGCTCATTCATTTTCAAGCCATCCACAGCTTTATTTAATGAAACTCTGCACAGGCACTTGCCAGAAAAAAAAAGGGGGTGGGGGAGAAGCAAAGGTAAGAGGATCATTGAATATTAATACTTCAACATATCATTTGCTCAGTATCTTCTCATATTTAGTGACACAAAGAAAACAGACTAATACAACCATCAAACAATACAAAGTGGAAGAGATTTTTCATTCTACTGTTATTGGTTTGCAAACTCAGGAGCTCGCCAGATGAAATCTAAAACCAGCCCACCCACAAGGAGGGCAAAGACAAAGTGAAGAAAGAGGCAGGCCATTCCAGATTAGTAGGTGGCAGGTTTAATAAGGACAGGAACTTATATGCAAGGCTTGTCTTGGGCACCCACAAGATAAGAAGATCTCTGTACCTGCCAGCCAGAATCTTAAAAGTTTATATAGACACCTTAACTGGGTTCAGGCACATTTACTATCCAGATGGTTTCAACAAACAACACTTTACTCTCTCACAGCTGTGTCCTTGAAACAGCTCCAGCTATGAGACTGGTGGGCTGCACGTACACTCCAAGTTACAGAGGAGCTGGCAAGGAGCTGCCAATTGCCCAGGTTCGGGCCGTGGGTCAAGCAGTGGTCACATCCTCTCAATGACCTCCTCCAAGAACAACTGAAACATACATTTCCCTCCCCACTTCTCGTTTTAGATTATCACACATAGCATCAGCCCTCCCTAAACTAGACAGCACATATTAAGGACACCAATAAATAATTTTGTAGGTTTTTCCCCTCTGACCTTCTGATTCTCTTTCAAATATACTGTTGAATTATCATCTCCCTCTGTTTCTCCATGGGTAGCAGGATTATGTTCGATTTTATAGCTGGGGAGCAAAAGGATAGGAATAGACAATGACATGAAAAATATGTTCTGGAACGGCTTTGGTTCAATACGGAAGCTGTTGAGAGGGTAAAACAGAGCACTACAATTTATAAGAAACCGTCCCTAGAGTGTGTCCTTAGTTACAACGGAATCATTCTACTGCTCTGTAGCAGTAACACTGTTCCAATTATGGCCACTTAGAACTGGTATCGATCACTTAGCACATTAAATGAATTAGGTTTTGAAAGGAGAGCAGGGAATGGACATTTTTGCTAAATTATTATATAAAGTTTTATCAAGGCCACTCAACCCTGCTCCCGTCTTTCCAACATTTCCTTCCTACCTGCCCTTTCATGTGGCTTTCTCCTTTGTCTCTCAGCAAACCACTTTACAGAGAATTCCAGCTCTACAGTCAGGTCATAAGGCAAACACACACCTCTGATTCCTGATTTCCCTCTCATCTTTGTATATTCCTCTCAGTCTGATCCTCCAGTTAAATTTTGTTTAAGTCCCAATTAAATCATTTCATAAACCTTCGTCCAAGGGGCCTACATTCAAGCAAAAACCATCATGGTCAGGTTAGAAGTTATGCCAATGTCCCACTTACTTGAAAGGAAGGAAGAGGTTAGGAGCTATTGTTTTAAAACAAGAACCAAAGTAAAATTTTAAAATGACAATCTTCTCTCATCTCAGGACAAGTAAAGTCCACTCTACATCTGAGCATAAATAACCAGAGTACTAAAGCATATGTCTGGTGAAAGTAAGATAAGACGTCATCCTTGGGGAATAGTTCTCTATTTTTAACCTTGAAACAATAACAAGAACAAAAAAGATGCTCCAAGCTATTTTTCCTTCATTCTTCTCATGAGACAATTAACTCTAAGAACAAGTGACTACAATTCAAGAAACAGGTGTCGAATACATTCAAGCCAGAGAACTCCTCACTTGCGGTCTCACCTTAGCCAAGATACAACTCAATTTCTTTCTATTCTCTAAATGAGTGATGAACACATGCTGATTCTAGAGACGGTAGGAAAGGTTTATTTTTAAAGGTACCCTACTTCCCCAGTGTGATTTCATCTTTCTGATTCTGTCTGACAAATAGAGATTATGGCCACCTGTGGCACTGTGAAGAGACCGGACATACTGATTCAATTCCCCGTCTGGCCAATTAAAGACTGAGCTGCTAAACAATGCAAGCCACCCAGCTCCCCACGCTCGTGTTCCTACAACCTGATTGATCTCTTTGAGTTCCTGCCATGGCCTTGTGCAGGAGTGCAGTTCCTAAAAGGACAGCTAGCTCTCTCCCCTAGTTTTAGTTAAAGGAACTGCGAAGACAGAGATCCATGAATTCAACAACTACTCAGCCTTCTACACTTAAAATGCCATTCTGGAAAATTTCAGTCTCATATGAGATATATCCTGGACACACTGGGATCATAGGGAGTGAGAACCGTTGCCAGACGTGAAGCCAGAACTAAACATCCGTAGAAGTCAAATTTGGGGCTTTAAAGTTAATGGTCATACTACTTTTTTCCATCTTACAAAAGACCAAGACTTTAAAATTTCACGCTCAAATAAGGCTAGTGTCCCCCAGTTACAAGTACCTTAACTATCAGAAAGAAGAGAAAGTATCTATTTTTCAAAGTCCAAATCAGAGTGATAGACTTAAGTTTCTGAGGTGACTCAATTTCCCTGGATATAAACAGTAAAATGTAAGTACCTCTTTCCTTGTAACTTACAGCCCTCAAGGGCAAGTTTTTCAGTCTGTAAATCCAAGCTATGCTATAGCTACATGTGTGACCCCCTCCCTCATTTTATATAATCTGGGAAACGTCCAACTCTTTACTATTCCCATGTTCCTACAACCATCTTCATTCTATTTACGGCTACTCTAAAAACCTGTACACACCGGAGCCATCTGAAAACACATCGAATCAACCAAAGACGCTTGGGGGTGGGGGGGTGGATCTCTATTTCACTACGGACCCCACTACATTCATCAGAACCAGCCCTTTTCCTGTTCTCACAAAACGCACGATACTCTGAAAGCCAAACACCTTGCACACAGTGCCCGATACCTTCCCAAGGCTGTACTGTATATAAATTATTTCCAAGTGTCACTGAGGACCATTTTCTCCGAACACACTAAACTGAAGGTGGCAATAAAACAAGACATACGCTCCCGCTGAAGAACCTGACCTGGGAAACATTCCGTCTGTATTATTACCAAGGGACGAAAACAGTTTTAATGAAGAAATGTTAAGGAGCATAAAGGAAAAGCGGAGGCAGAGGATCAATACTATTTCAGCTCATTTACCCCCAGGTGTATGGTCTGCAGTCATGTGGCAGATGCATAAACAATCGGAAATTTTCAGAGAAGGCAAAAGTAGGCACAGGATCACAGGGGACCCTACCACCTGCGAGTTTAGCACACACTTCAAACACCTCTTCTTCCCCGATATGGACCTTGCGTGCACCCCCTCTCTTTCGCACCCCCATTCCCGCTGCTCCCACCTCCCCGACCCAGCCCCGCCCGGGTGATTTCCCCATGCACCAAAGGCCACAAGCGTCCCCAGCAGAGGAAGGGGTCCCCGTCTCAGCTCGCGAGGGAAGGCGGGTGGAAGTGGGGCGCCCGCTCGCATGCTTAACGCATCCTACCGCCTGTGGAGCTCGCCTCCTCCAGCTGAGCCGAGATGCTTTCCACCCTCCTCACATTCATCTTGGGGGACGCAGGGTGCAGGAGCGGGACTCGAGAGCCAAGCAGGCCGGGAGCGTCTATGGACAGGGCTGGCAGCGGAGCGCGCTCGCCGCTCGGCCCGGGGCGTCCGCGGCGCTGGGAGCAAGAGGCAGCGGCGGCGGCGGGCAGGGCGCGCGGAGCGGGCTGCAGGTGCGGGCGGAGGCCGGCGGGGGGCGCCCGGGGCGCGGCGAGGGGCGCGGGGCGCGCGGGCGGCGGGAGCGGCTTGGGGGCAGCTGGGCGGCCTGGAGGCGGTGCGGGGGGCGCGGCCCAGAGTCGCGCGCCCCTCCCCTCGCCCTCTGCGGCCCCGCCCCTGCCACCTGCTGCGGAGCCACGGGAATGGGCCCGGCGTCGTGGCTCTGGGGACAGAGCGGGAGGCGACTCAGGGCCGTGCAGCAGCCCCTCGGAGAGTCGCCGGCGCCTGGCTCTGGGGAGGGGCTCAATGGCAGCAGGCCTTCGCCACGAGTGCACCGCCGGATTCCCCAGGGACCCAAACGTGGACACCTAGACTCCAGCTGTTGCTGCACAAAGTTAGGCTGAATTCGGAGGACACAGAAGGGAAACGCAAGGTGATGTCCTTCTCCGGAACAGGGCAGAGCGCCAGAACTCCTAGAACTCCTAGGCAGGACACTGTCCCAATCGAAGCCAGAACCAGTCATGCGACCTGGCTAAGTGCTGAGAAACGCTGGCTCTTCACACCAAGGTGTGCGCGTGTCAGTCCTAGAGGAAGAATGCCACCTTGGAGAGAAGGGGGTGCAGACTGGGAAGCTTTTCGGACAAGCTTTCATGAGGGGGTGGGGGGCGTTCGTTCAAGGGCTCCCCCGAAGCTGTGCCAGGAGCTAACGCTGGCTGCCCTGTGGGCATTCATCACGTGGGTCCTTTGCCCTTTTATGAAACCGAGGACAGGATTATTTGGGAAGATAAAGAGAAACGAATAAACCCCTTGTGGTCATGGTTACTGCTTCAGAAAACCAAAATTAAAACGCCAACTTCTGTGTCCCTAAGATCCAAGTGCACGAAGCCTCTTTCGAGAAGAAAGGTCAAGTTGGCCACTTCTCCCGCAAACTGAATTAAAATTCCCTCCCAGTCGCAACTGCTGGGTCGACTGGTCACGGCTTGAGTTGAAACCATTTCTAAGTGTTCGTAAAACCATCCGCTCTCCCTGTGCCGTCTGCCTCCTCCCCTCATTCACACCCTGTCACCAGCTGAAATCTTGCTCCTTACTCCACGAGGGTCTCCACTGACATTTTGTTGCCCTTCTCTCCAGTCCCACGAGTGACTCACTTGGTCTCTTGTTTCGCTTCTCGCTTTCCTTTTAGTTCATGACAAAGGGGACTGATGCTACCACCACAAATGCTTGGGTTCAAATCCTAGTTCCACTACTTACTAATTTTATGACTTGGTGCAAATTATTTACATCAGCTGTAGCAATGGGATACTAACAGGAACTATTTTACTGGTGTGTTGTGAGGATTTAGAGAGCTGATAGATATAAAGGGCTTAAGGCAGTGCCTGGCACACAGGAATCTCTAATTCTGCAGCAAATTATTCCAGAAGACACTCGTAACTAACTCTGTTGATGATCACTAAGGCGGCTCTAGAGCTCTAAATTCTGTCATTTTCTATGAGTTGACTTCTAAAGCTACCTTCGTGTATTAATTTGGGTCCAGCAACCTGGATCAGAATCCCAGTTCTAATTGTTACTAACTGTGTGTCTAAGGGTTCATAACCTAACTCCACTTTCTCAATTCAAAAATGTAGGATATAATAGTGTCTATTTCAGTTAACTGTTGGGAAAGATTAAATAAAGCAATATATGCAAAGTGTGTAGAAAATTCCTGGTCCGGATGAAGAGGTCAGTAAGAGCTGCCATCATTATCATCAAGCTAGTGGCTTTCCTCTTTATCATCATCATTATGCTTTTCCATGAGGAACTCAAAGAAGAAAAAGCATCATTATCTTTACTAGGACAGATCTACCCCACCTTCCTTCATAAGGTGGAGAGCAATATATAACTCCTTTTCCATCTAGAAAATACACAGAACATTTTGTTGGGCAACCCACTCCTCAGATCTTACCCAATGAGTGTCTATTTTGGTCCTACTAGGTGTCTACCCCTGGACAAATTGTAAAGAAGGCAGCAAAACCAGGTAAAGCAGACACTGCTGAAGAAGATTACAATATATTGTTCCCAAATTATTCTTGTGGGATCTTGGCCACCATGAAATGAATTTTCAGAGAACCTCTTTACACAGGATCTTCAGTCATTGCCAAATATCACAGAGAAAATCATCTTTCTGCTGTCCCTTTTACTGATTTTGGGGACCGAAGGGTCATTTCTGATATTTGGGACTGAAGGGCCAGGGTGACTCTACCTTGCTTGTACCATCTCCCTATTGTCTCAAATAGTTATAAAGAAGAGATTCATATGCCACAGCACATTGTGCCAGCCCGTGTACTTCCTGAAATGCTGTAGCAACTGTAGCCTCACTCCCCTACTTTTCCCCCTGCCACAAGTGCACAAAGATTCCATCCACCTTCTGTGACTAACTTTAGGGTACTCTTCATGTAATGTGGGTGCAAATTGTTCCCTCAGGAACTGCATTAAAACATGAGTACAGAAATAGTAAACTTACATGTGCCAGCCATTAGTCTCACATTTTAGGAACGTTATTTCATTTAATCTTTACAAAACACTACAAATCGAGCATTGTTATCATCCCTATTTAGCTTGTGAAGAAATTTCAACTCAGAGAGGTGAACTGGTTTGCCAATTTTACACGGATAATACCATGTATCTCTGGGATTTAAACCCACCCACCAACCAGTCTGACTCAAGAGCCCTCAAACGTGATTACTGCACTGTTCTACCACCGCGGACTAAGGTTTAGATCTGGGCTCTGACATTTTCCAACTCTGTGTCCTTCAGAAAGTCAGTGATCATTTCTAAGCTTCAGTTCCTCATTTGTTAAAAGGGGAATTTCTGCTTCACAAGGTTGCCGTCAGGATCAAGTGAGGTAATGAAAGTGAAAGCTGTATATAAATCTTGGAATGTTGTAGAAGCATCCAGGATAACTTTTATTATTGTCCTGATCTTTTATTGCCTATTAAATATATATATATATATATATACCTCTGATCTTTTCTGAAAACCCCTCACATTTCAGCATGATTCTCTCTTGCTCACAGGACTTAAACAATAACAATAATAGTATAATTTCTGGTTTCGAATATTTATTGAGTGCTTACAGTGCATGCTCTGTGTTAAAAACTCTACATCATTATATCACTTAATATTCAAAAGCATCCCTTCATAGAGTGATTTTCACCCTGATTTGAAAATGCAACTGAGCCTCAGGGTAAGCCAAGGGTAAACAGCCCAAGATGAGCCAGCCGTGAAGAGGTACAGCCAAGATTTGAAAATACTGTCACCTGATTACATACCCAAGCTTTCCATTTCTACCTGATGATTGTCAAACATTAGCATAAATAAGAATCACCTCAAGGGCTGGTTTGAAAGCATTTGTACTCCAGCCTCTAAGATGGATTCACTAAGTTTGTGAGAGAGGTATGAGAATCTAATTTTTGTTTAATGAATAGACTCCATGGTAGAGATATTTTGAATTGACAGAAAATTTGGGCAGAAAGTACTCAAAGTTCCAATATCCCCCTTTTCCAGTCTCACCTCTTCCCACCTAGTTTCCCCTATTATTAACACCTCTCATTAGCATGGTACATTTGTTACAATTGATAGACCAATATCACTTTATTATTCACTAAAGTCCTTAATTTTGATAGGACTGGTTGTCTTCCAAGACTAGGAGAAAGAGCTTGCTCAGAGAGAAGGGCAAGCCAGGACAAGGCAACTGTCTGCAAACCAGGCAGAGAATCCTCATCAGCAACCAGATCCCCCAACACTTGATCTTGGACTTTCCAGTCCCCAAAACTATAAGAATATCAATTTCCATTGTTTGATCCATGCAGTCTGTGCTATTCTGTTACGGCAGCCCAAGCTGCCTAGGAGCAGCCCAGGACCTTACTCTGAGAGATCACTACTTTACACCAGAGGTAACTATAGTGCCGTCTGCAGGTCAGCAGCACCTGCATCATCTGGGAGGGGCTCACAAATTCAGATTCCAGAGCCCTGTTCTGGACTTCCTCAAATAGTATCCTCACTATAACAACATCCCTACGTGGTTCCAGGTATGCAGATGAAAATGTGAGAAGCGCTGCTCAATCAGACACTGCTGTAGTTTACTCGGTCTCCTCAGAGACAAGCAGAACTCACTGGACATGAGAGGAGGCAAATGGTATAATCACAACCAATTCACTGCATTCTCCCCACTACTAATAGCACCCTGTTTAAATGCTGTGCCAGGCCCTACTCAAATGGATAGAACTGTTTGCTGCCTCATTAGGTTTCAAGCAGTAAATATCCCCAATGTTGATCATCTGACTACCCTGAAAATTTCTTTGTAATTCTTGATATTTCTGTATTACAGTAATCAGGAAACATCATCTACTTTGAGGCCTTCACATTAAAGAGCCCATTCACGTGCCATGATGAGAAAAAAGTGAACTCAACATTTTAGGGCAGGAAGTTTAATTCTGACATTTTTGGAGGAATTCTAGAGGATTTGGTTTTAACAACTGTGAAACATAGGTCAGATTTTCTCATCCCCCTGTTGCAGATGAAGAAGCTAAAGACTGGAGAAAGTAAGCAACTTACTCAAATTTTCACAGGGAGCATGGGATGCAGCCAGCACCCAAACTTTCATCATCTGACATCTTTTAGCACTTGGTGCTGTAAGCTTTGCCAAGTTTATATAAGCTGGAGTGCCGCCAAATGAACGACAATTCTCTAAGCACCAAAACTCAGATTTGCCTTGCAACTTGGTCTTGCAGGATAAATCCATATTATAAATGTAAAGTTATTATATTACTTAGCTGCAGACTTCAGGAAATCCACTGGCTACATTCTGTATTTGGCATATGTGATTAGAGGATTTGCTTCAGAATGGAGATTTAGTTTAACCAGAGAGTTCTGCAATAATTTAAAGTTAATATCATTAATGAGGCTAATGCCAAAGAGGTTTTACCTCAATTCCACATGTCTAGATTCTGTATTTGAGCTATATGTTCTAATTGGGTGATAGGTTCATGAAATTCCAAATCATTTTATGCCTTTTATCCTGTAGTTTCTTTAATTGCTCATTGTACTGCATTTAGATTAAAAGGGGCCCTTGGTGGGGTAAGAATCTGCTAGTTTATCTATTAGCAGCTTGAAAGAAACTGTCCAAAAATGATTTCACCATGTCTTGCCAATGGGTTTTAGACCCCGGGCAAGTTCACTATGGATTCAATGTGACCAAAGAAATGACAGTAGAACGTTCTTGGGGTGAAAGGGTTATACCCAACTATATTTCCACAGTGGCAGGTCAATCACTAAAATCCCATCCACTCAGACAAGTCTGCAAATGTGTATTCATCATGCAACATGTTTCAAGCCAGGCACTGTGTTATGTACAGAGGATATAATGGAAGAAAAGACAGTAGTCCTCCCTTCAAGGAGCTAGAAGTCTAGTAGTGGAGCCAGACAGGTAAGTAGGCAGCTGCAATAAGAATTAATGCTTATATAACACTGACTATGCACTTTGTATGTAAATGTTAATGTATTTAATCCTCACAACCCATAAGAGCATGTGTCAATTCATTTTGCCATATAAAAACCTACCCAAAATTTAGCAGCCTCTCCTAACAGTCATTTGTTTAGCTCACAGTGCTGTGGTCTGCCAATTTAGGTGGCACTCAGCTGGGCTGACTCATGCATCTGCGGTCAGCTGGCGGTGACGTAGTCCTCTCACGTGGTGTGCAGTTGGTGGAGTCGGGGGACAACAGGCTCCTGACTCCTCATCATCCTGCAGCCTGGCCCAGACTTCTTCATTTGGTAACGGTTGCAGAGTTCTTCAGAGCGGTAGCAGAATAGGTGATATTGTACAACACTTTTCAAGCCTGCTTGGGACACATTTGCTACAGTCCTATTGGCTAAAGCAAGTCACAAGGCCAGCCCAGATTCAAGGGAAGAAGAATCTACCTTTGCTGGGGGGAATTATAAAGTCATATTACAAAAGGCTATATGTAGGGAGGGGAAGAATTTGTGACTAGTTTCTCAGTCTATCTAGAGAGGTATTACTGCCGTATCTGTGAGGCACAGAGAGTTTAAGTGACTGGTCCAAGCTTATCAAGCTAGTGAAAGAGCCAGGATTCCACCCAGGCCGTCTGGCTCCACAGCCAACGAGTGTATCCACAACACTATATTGCAGGTGCCACACAGGGTTGACTTGTGGGCTGTGGGAAGATTTAGGAAGGGCCCTGACTTGCCCTTGAATATTAGGGAAGCACAGAAGAACCAAAGTCAAGTCCAAGTCCTAATGGACAAGGATGAATTAAGCCCCCAACAACGAGGAAAGGACAGGACCTTGCCCTGTCAGACAGCACATATGTGAGGTACTAGAACTTGACAGAGAGCTCAGTTACACATTCAAAGAGCTGCACAGACTTCCCTGGCCTGGAGCAAGGACAGCCAAGTTCTGGGACAGGAGAGGTGAACTTCAGCCAGACAGTGAAGGTCTTGAAACCAAACAGTGGGTTTAGGCTTTATTCAGAGACAGAAGCAACCCATTGAAAGGCTCAGTCCAGGGATTAATAGGGTCAGGTTTTGGCTTAGATTTTTCACTGGCAGCTGTGAGGAGAAAGGGTTAGAATCAGGCAACATTGCAAGCAGGGAGATAATTTGCAAGAGCCTTGCAGTGGCCAAAACAATCAAGTGCGATGACTGCACTAAGAGTCAGTGGAGGTCAAAAAAAGACACAGTGGAAAAATATGCAGTAGACTGTACATGATGACTAGTAAGTGTGGTGATGAGGGGGCCATGATGATGCCCGGATTCTGGCTTAGGTGCTGCTTGGATAACAGCACCATTACCTGAACTGGGAAAGTCACAAAATGAAGGCATTTTCCGGGGCCAATGAAGCTTTTTTGATTTACATATGTTGAATCTGATATATCTACAGCACTATATCCAATGAATATATCCAACGGTGAGGTAGGAATGAGCCTTGAGTTCCAGAGAGGGATGAGTTTGGATAGATAAGAAAGTCATCTGTTTACAGAAAGATCGTCCCAGGAGAATATATGGAATAATGTTACTAATATATAACATTTATTAGGCATGTGTTCTACACTGGGAACATTTTTAAAGCACTTTACACTATTGAGCAAGTTTAATTCTAACAACTATCCTACAAGGTGGTACTGTTATTATACCCATTTTATAGATGAGGAAACTGAGGCACACAGTCATGGTGGTTAGAGTCCCCATTCAAACCGGGGCAATCTGGCTTCAGAGTCCCTGCTGCTAATCATGAAGTTACATTGCTCTTCTATGCAGGAAGAAAGATTCTAGCACAGGATCATACACAATATAAATACTGCTAAACCCTGGTTTAACGTGGCAAAGCAGGGCAAAAATCCAATCTTGAAACATGCAGTTTCATAATAAATGTGGGCTTGTGTCATTGTGAGATAGATGGGAAAAAATATAAGTCTCAATTTTTACAATCACCAATAAAAGTAGATTACTAAAGAGAATGAAAATTTTATCACCTGATCACATGATAAACTGGAGAAATCCCCCCAAATCACAAGATGTGATGGGGGGAGCATTTTCCATTTCATCAACTCCATCAGTCCTTCTATAGATAATCATGTTAGTCTGCCCCACTGAAGAACTGGGACACAGGTTTGAAGCCAATTTTCAAATGCATTTTTCAGAGTTCTGGCCAGTCCTGTGCCATGGAAACCAAGAAAAAAATTTTCCAAGGAGGCAGTGGCTACACTAACAAGAGATAACAAGATGTCAAGTGCACAAAGGCCTAAAATAACTTACCATGTATTTAGGAGCAAGGAGATCATTAGTGACCTTCCTTCCAAGCTAAACAAGCAACTCCATGTTCATATATTTAAGATTGTTTTTGAAAAGTAATATCTTTTATTTTGCAAACTAAAGCTATGCATAATTGGTATTTCCAGATAATAATGGTAGCTACCATTTTTGAGTACTTACCATATACCAAGTTCTATAAGCAGTACCTTTTATTATGTCTAACAGCTGCTTAAAAGGTAGCAGATTTCCTTTCCATCTGACAAGTGAGGATACCCAGGTTTAGAGCAGTGATCTGAGACAAGTCTGATGATTGGCAAAGTCAGCATGCAAAATCAGAAATTACCAAGTTCACAGACCTTCTTTTTTGTTTTTGTTTTTTTACTATACTATAGACTCTGTTGCGTCCCTGTGACAAAAGAGGGGAGGAATGCCACAGATGTTATCTGCTGATTCAAGGATCTCCCCGTAATCAACTGTTCCAACTTCGTCTGCCTTCACGATTTTGGCTGGCAATCCTAAACCGTAGCAATTCAAGCATCACTTGTGGAGATGTTTTAATAAGTAATAAGAGGGTCAGAAGCTGAAGACAGGATGAGGAAAAAAGAAAGAGTACTGTTATCTTATCCCTTTGTTCAGCAAAAGGGCTGTTTGGATGGATAGTAGGCAGTGCCTCTTGCCTGAGGCATTTACTGAAACCAGCGTTTGACAATGGGGTCAGTTCAATAGTCTAAATCCAGTCTCCATCTAACACTACTCAGAATGGGGCAGGTCCATTTATATAGGTTAATCGGGGACTGAGAAAACCTTCCAGAAAGGAGTTTTGAAGAGAACTTTGACAGTTGGAGACTGGAACTTTCTCAGACCTCAAAATCCTATATCCTTTTTATCTAGTTCATGTGCTTGTAGGATTGAGCATTTTGATGGCATTTAAAGGGTAAGCGATCTTAAGGAACAAGAGATAACCCATAACATGGAGTATTCCTTCTTAAATAACAGCTTCTTGTACTATTTAGACATTGCGAAGCTATGTTTGGAAAAAATAATAATCATTTCCTTTCTAATATTGACACAGAAAGACTGAAAACTAACCTTTGCTGAACACTTACGTGGCAGGCACTTTTGAAAAAAAAAAATGTGTGTGTGTGTGTGTGTGTGTGTATGTGTGTATGTGTGTATGTGTGTATTGTGAATTATCTCACTTAATGCTTATACGAGGAAGGTGCTACCAAATGTCCATTTTACAGAAGAAAAGACTAAGGTAAAGGGAAATGAAGCATCTTACTCTACTGTGCAACTAACTCTACTGGGCAGTTGATTTGGAACTATTAGCCTCAGAAAGTCTAAAAATCATTAATAAAATGTTTCAAGGCAAGAATAATCAAAGTCTAAAAAGAGAAGCCCTCTGGGCCTGAAAGCAGACCTACATGGGTAACTGAGGAAGGGACCCCAACACCAACTCTATAAGTCAGACAAGTTGAGTTTTTAGTTTGCTGTTATATTTGTATAACATTCTGTTGATATTTAACTTCTTTTACCATTAGTTTTCTGATCTGTAAGATGAAAGTAACCAGTCTTCTCAGCAATGGAATGAGATTTAAATGTGCTGGTACTTGATTAAGACCTTAGTAATTTGCATATCTTTCCATGTGAGGTCTTAGAACAACTTAGAATGATCCGTCTGTCCAGTGAATTAGAAGTCCAGGGGCCCTTACAGTATCATCAAAAGAATAATGTTAATGAGATGATTTGTGATGCTAGGTGAGCATGAGAACATTTTTTTTTAATTAATAGAAATTTAGCTAATGGCACATCACCAATAACTCAGCAGATGGTAACAGTAATACCTCATCATTGTTTTTGGTAACCAACCTGAATGCAATGGCTTTAGATTGTTGGAAATGAGTGTACACCATGCTTGAGATTAAAGGTCATTTTTTGATAATGAACAGCATGCACAAAATTATAATAGAGCCAAAAGCATAATGCGAGCATTGTAACAGGAAAAGGTGCTTTACAAGTGCAAAGCTCCTCACTAACCAGTGGAAAGTTAGAAGCTGTACCCTTCCTTTTTGCCTCATGTCTTTTTTCTCTCTCAAACCATTTTGCTCCTTTTTTACCCAGGATTTATCACAAACTGTAAACAAATATTTTTGTGTGTGCATTTAATTATTTAATGACCATCTTCTAATGCATATACACATAACAACCGTAGTCTCCAGGAAGATAGGAATCATATTTGGACAAATGGACATCTGATGCCAACGTCAATGCCTAGGAAAAAATTAGTTGCTCAGTAAGAAAATCTGTTTAGTATAAGGATTATTGTTTTTTCTCTGGATAATCCTTTCTGCTACTCCTCAGGCACAATGCATAGATATGAACACCTATTTCACACAGTGAAAGGACTACACTGTGCAAGTTTCACCTGGAGCCTTATCAAGGCCTATCTACATAGTACCTGCATGTGTAACTCAGAAGGGGAGGTTGTGGAGCACTGACCTCCTGGAGTTATTCAGGCAAATGAAAGAAGTGTTATTGGAGGTGTCCAATCCCTGAGAGATGCTCAGTTCAACCTCTACGTGCAGATGACTCTCCCCGACACCCCTGCTAAGTTCCAGGGTCCCCTTTGGTCTTACTGTTGTCTTGTGGACACTGCAGATTGCCCCCTCTAAGCAGCCACTGATGGCCCCTCTCTTTCCTGAGGTTGCTGCCCAATTGGTTTAGATGCAGACAGTAAAAGTTCCCATTCATAAACTCAGATGGGTGAATGGCAAGAACCCTGAGCGAAGTTCAGAAGGTGAATCTGGTCTCGAACTCATGAGCAATGTCCCCAGTGAGTGTCCCCTCAGTTCACCTGAGACATGCTGGTATGCATCACTAGCTTCAGATCAGCTTCCAGGACCCTGATGACTCAAATGTTCCCTGTATGGCCCCTTCCTCCCAGGTTCCAACCCAGGATCTACCTTACATCCCTGCCCTTACTATCTTCTTGCCTCTAACATTGACATTTGATGGATGATCAGGAAGCTTCTGATCACACTTGGCTCACATTATGGGCAGCAGGAAAATCAGATCCTTGTTCCTCAAGAGAAAATTTTTGTTTTCTAAAACACAACTATGTTCTCAGCACTCTTTAAAACTGGATGATAATAAAAAAATGTTTGCATTATCTACCAGGGAAAGTCAGTGCCCCCATCCTCTTCCCAACAGGCTAACTGACTGTAACACACCAAAGAAAAAGCTCATTGCAAATCCTAGCAGGCTTCCCATGTTTCCGTCTACCTCAGATGAGGGAGGAACTACTAAGACCAAAAGGTATGAAAGGATCAGATCATCCTCAGAGTTGAACACAACTGTATTTTTGGGAAAAGGGGAAAGGGAGCAATTAACACCAGACTGTAATGTACCTAATCTTACTATTTGTCTGGCACTGTGTATCGATCCATTGTAAAGGCTTTTACTGGCATGCTAAGCACTAACTCATGGGCCAGCTCCCTATATCTCATTAGAGAGGATCATGGGGACTTGAACCAGGGCTGAAGCTCTGTTTTCTGAGTCTAGCTTTTCTCCTTTCTTCACCAGTTCTGCACTAAGGCTCCACTGAACTTCAGTACTTATTGTGGGTAAATTCCCCTGAGTTGTGACAACTGGTTTTAAAGGTGAGGAAAATACCATCAGAAAACAAATAACAGTAACAGAGTTATCAATCTGGGTGATAATATCTTCAGAAATCAAAATCTGGTTGGAACCTCAAAGTAACAATGTGAAGCTTCTGCAGTTTTTAGTCCTGGCTCTTATTATAAACAAATCAACCTCACTGTTTTATATATACAGAAAGATGATAAATGATAGACAGATAGATAGATAGATAGATAGATAGATAGATAGATAGATAGATAGATATAGATAGATAGAATTAAAGGGATTGCTTTCATTAACATTCATTTGTTCTGATCTAACATATTTACTTTTAATTTCACTCACAATACTGTTTTTCCCCCCAGATGCGTATTTATTTGTAATTAAGAAATTATAATAAAAAATTTATAGTTTAGCAAATAAAATTGTGAAGGCAAAGAAAAGCAAATAGGAACTAAGAGTTAGACATTCACCCTTGTGGGCTGTATCTCACCTTACGTTACCTCATCTCCACTTAACAAGAGCTTTCTTTGGCTTGATGATAAGAAAAGAGTGAGGACTGCTAGAGATATGATATCCTTAATTTCCCCGTACATGGCAACCATTTAACAATGAAAAGCAAGAACACAGGTTCCACTTAAAATATTGCTTCAAACTAAAGTTAGCCAACAGAGGCAGACAAATGTGTTCCCTCCTGCCACATGATGACTGGGATAAAAATGGGTAAACAAATCGGAATGTCAAAGATTAACCTCAAGTCCTGGCATTTCTATCTGAATAATCTTTGGCTAAATTCTCCTTTTTTATATCAAGGAACACACACTCTCTAGGTATTTTGGTTAGCAGTCTCCCCACCCACCAT
The DNA here is from genome assembly GCF_030020395.1 of Manis pentadactyla. Lineage (NCBI taxonomy): Eukaryota > Metazoa > Chordata > Mammalia > Pholidota > Manidae > Manis > Manis pentadactyla. The sequence continues at coordinate 17,164,075 of NC_080023.1, forward strand.
CCAGATTCTCTTTTAGTTATGTGTTTAGGTGTTGAAAAAAAGTCACATGGTTTTCTCCAGAAATCATCCTCAGCTACATCTAGTTATTTTAAATCATTTACCAAGAGCAGACACTGCAGAAAACGTCAGAGTGTGATAAGTCTGCACTTGACCACAGCTTTTCCTGCTCCAATGATTTGGAAAAGGAAGCTGAGCACCAGAGGGGCCCAAGATGTGCAGGAAAACCAGTCCCAATATTCCTGCAGGTGTAACACAGACTAGATGAGTGTATATAGCCTGTAGGTAGGAAGGTTAAGAAATCAGAAATATCATCTTGAGGTCTTGGGGTAGGTTTGAGATACTCAGAAGCTGCACAGAGCTTCTTGGTGATCCTTTCAAAGTTGTCTGTGGGTGGTGGTATTTGGGGATCCTTCCTACTGAGCAGCCTACAGAGGCAGGAGAGACAACAGAAGTTAACAGCCTCGCCCCAAGAGCAGATGCTCATGCACTTCACTCCTCCTGCTCCTGCTGGCACTTGGCATAAAGTAAGTCCTCAATAAATATTTTCTAAAAACCAAGGCTCTTTCAGTGATCTAAATAAATTTTCCCTTTATCACTTGACTCTTTATGTGACAACGGAATTAATGTCTTATTCTTCTGCAGGGTATTTAGAGAGCATCAAGTTCAACCAACTCCTTTTACAAAGTTCCAGAAGTGCAGCAACTTTGAGCCACTTGAACCACAATTGCCCAGTTTGTTCTGGTTGCAGCCAAGACGTTAGGGACCTGGGGGAACTTGACCCTCCTTACCTCCTTAAGGTCTGTGCCCCTTGCCCCTGACTTATTCTGGCTCACTGGCTTTCTTTCCAATCTCAGGACCTTCCATACGATATTCCCCCTGCCAGGAATATACTGCTTTCTGCTTCTAAGTTGTTCCTACCCTTCCATTTCCATTACAAATATCACTTACTCATTAAGTTCCTGACTGCCCAATCTAAAGGACACATCCCCTTTTCTCCATTTCTCTCTTGTTCCTTTCTTTCCTAGCACTTACCATGAATTATAAAAACATATATTTTAAAGTATTTGCTGTAATATCCTCTCAAAACACATGCACACACACACACACACACACACATACACAAAAACTGTAGTCTTCTGGAGTACTAGAAGCACATTTCCTTTTTCACCAATAGATATCCACTGCCAGGCTCAGTACCTAGTACAAAATAGCTACTCACTAAAAATTTGTTGGATAAAAGGATGAATGATACTATTATTTCTGGGGCTATCCTTTCTTCTACACCACAATGCACAGTTGTCTCCCTTTTAAAATAAAAACGATAACATGATTCAGTCAGCCCACCAGCTGACTTTTCTTCATCGTTTTGGTATTATTTAGCCTGCTTATTCCAGTTTTAAGTACATCAAAGGAAAAAATCAGAGAGACTCAAAATGCCACTGCATTGTATCTGTCCCTTAGCATGAGGCTTTCTTTCTCCAAGGAGGGTAAAAAAGGCAGCAAAGGTATGGACATAATGCAACTTGATGTTGAATCTGCACTCCAGAAGACGAAATGTGGATTAGGAAATAAGACAAGTTTATAGTTGAGACCATATCTCAAAAACAAATAATGATCTTCTGGTACATTAAATGAGGCAATTTAAATTTTTCCACTCTCAATAGTTCCTCCTCCTGTGAGGACTGTCATCTGAACTCACTCATTGAGAAAGCCCTTCAAGGATCCCCTTGGGGCCCTCAGGATAAAGCCCACCTCCCTCTGAAGGTTGTGTATGGCCTTCCATACTCTCCTTCTGCCCTTTCCTTCAGAGTCACGTCCTAACTATCACCTACTCTCTCCCAATGCTCCAAACATACAGAAATACTGCAGCTCCCGCCAGCCATGCTCTCTCAGAAACCCCAACCCTTTGTATGGGTCATTTCTGATTCAGGAGGATGAGTGCCTACCTTGACCACTTGTTCAGTTTAGTTCCATATTGATTTTCTATTGCTTCTATGACAAATTATCACAAACTTGAGTCTTAACCAAGCACAAATGTATTATCTTACAGTTCTGGGGGTCATAAGTCAGAAGTGGGTCTCACTGGGCTAAATCAAGGTGCTGGCAGGCTGCATTCCTTTCTGAAGGCTCTGGGGAAGAATCCAATTTCTTGCCTTTTCCAGCTTCTAGAGGACCCCCCCTTTCCTTGGCTCGTGGCCTCTCTCCATTCAAAGCCAGCCATGGCCAACTGAGTCTTTCTCACATTGTATCACATGAACAACTCCTTGTTGTAGGTTTAAGGATCCCAGTGACTACATCGCGCCCACCCAGATTATCCCACATAATCTCTCTATTTTAGTGTCAGCTGATGAACACCCTTAACTGTGTCTGCAAATTTAATTCTCCTTTGCTATGTAGTTTGGTGTTCCTCATCTCATCTTTTAGCTCCATTGTTTTCTGATACCATAGGACTTATTATTTTGTATTAATATCACTGATATATGTGTACATCTTCTTCATGAGACTATTTCAGGATTGGATCTGAATAAAAAATTGGGTTTGTAAGTGAGCCAGGTAGGTACTGTGCTACACATTTTGTACCATTTGATTTTTACTTTGGTCCTCTGAGATACAAATTACATACATTAAATAAATGGGAAAGAAAGTGTTCACGGGCTACGTCTGTCACCCAGTCTTGCACCTCTTGCAGGTAAGAGCTGAGATTTGAACTCATGTCTGTCTGGTTCCTTTGTGCTCAGCTTAGTGTTTATCTCAACTTCAGGTCCCCTATGACTCACATGGAAGGCCAACACATAATACATTTTCATAAAAACCCATTGAATTTTGAGAGTATTAAAGAAAGTCCTTATTTCTATCTCTCTGTCTTCATGACAAAATTAATCTCTTCATTACACCTCATTTCTTTATTCTGTTCCTCGTCTCAATGACAGATTTTTTCCCAAATTGATCATCTCTTCTCAATTTACAGAATGACTATAGATTGTTTAATTTTTAACTAACAGAGATTATCACTATCCAAAGGCAATGAAAGCTGATTAATAATTAAACATTATCTTTTTAAAATGTCAGATTCTCCAAGCTCATCACCCACTCTTCTAAAGAAAAAGCTTTAAGTCAATAGCTCCCTGCTCCAAGATTTCAGCAAATCTAGAGTGGGACTGGAGCATCTCCATAATATTCCCCAGTCTACATCGCCTTATTGTGTGGTTCCTCATTAAAAAAATTATCTACACATTGTGGAAATCAACAATGCTTGATAATAAATGAGTCAAGCACTGTAACTAAGTTGATAGCATTACATGCTGCAGGTAGAACGTTTAGAAAGAAGTTAACTGTGGTGAGAAATTTTCTAAATGTTTGTCATGCGAATTTGTCTACTGTATTCTAAGCCATGCCCTTTCATTAATGGAAAGCCCCATTATATGCCAATACCCCTTCTTTTATAACAGTAACACAGAAAAGCAAATAAATCAATTTCCCTTTGGTTACTAAAGTACATAGTTTCCTTTTTTGGTTCACATAGAATCTTTACTAAATACCTTTTGGACTCAAAACAAATCTGTTTACCAACACAAAGGATGACCCATATGTCTCCTTAGCTTAAAAAAATATGTAAAGTCTATTATATTTTAAGTGCATTGAGAGGTAGAAAACCTTTGTTCCTTTTCCTGGTTGTTTGGGATGACCTCCATCTATGATCTACAGCTCACATTCTGTAACAAGCATCTATGATGTGCAGCATACTAAATAGGAACTGCCCCTGTACAGGCACTAACTAACCCAAAGAAGCATGGTACACCTGTCCTGTGCACTGCAGACCTAAGAAAACATATGCTGCTACAACCAGAGAGGTAGAGAAAAGTGGGCATGGCAAAGCATGCACTGTCCTTAATACTTCTTTCCAGAATTTACATATGTCCTTTTTGCTTATCTCATTGGCCAAAGCAAGTCACATGGCAACAGAAGAGTGGACATCAGCAGAGGGAATGACTCAAGCTGAAAAAAAGAGTACCAGCAAAGTCTCAGAAGCCAGAGAGACACTGGTTGGCTCAGATTATTGGAATTAATTTGCTATGGCTTTAAATATTGAATGGTGGGATGAGGATGATAATGACTAAAAAAATGACACTAATGGCAATAATCTGAGCACAGGTAAAAGTCCTTGTAAACCCTATCAAAGAGTTCTGGTTTTATCTTGAAGGCAAGGAAGAATCAGTTAAAGGTTTAAATAGGAATATGGCAGGACCAAATTTGTTGGAATAGAGTAATAATTCTGGTTATAGCATAGAGACCTTATTTTTGTGTATCTTGAGTTAACAGAAGAATATCCAAGTTGGGGACATCTAGGAAATAGTTGTATACACAAGCTGGAAAGAATATTAGCATATAGACTTCAGAAGTTTCAAATGCATAACACTGGATCAGATGTGACCCTTAGATAGGTTTTGTTTGCCTGCAAGCATATGAAAAAAATTGAATTTGAAAGTCTTCTAATAGAGCATGTGCTCTTCAGTTGGCCCTAATCCCCACCATCATTTTTCTTGCACCTTTTGCTAACTTATTGGCTCCTGAAGGCATGTGAGTTTGTGACTTCTGGTGCAATTAGGGTTGCCAAATAAAATACATGTCATCCAATTAATTTTGGGTTTTAGATACACAATCAATAATTTTTTGGTATATCTTGTATTTATATTTGCTAAATCTGCCAACACTAAACACAGTTGATAATTTAAATGAAGGGAATGTATGGCAGTAGCAAAGATAGCTTACAGAGCTAATCAGTGAAGCAGGTGCTGGACAGAGTTTGGCACACAGAAGAGAGTCAATATTTACTACTAATGAATAAGGGCCAAGGGCAAAAGCGCATTGACATTCAAGGATCATTTAAGGGAAAGGATACAGAAAACAAAGAGAAGTAGAAGGAATTCCAGGAATGCAAAGAAAGGAAACCAGCGCCAAGCTGCCCCAGAGGAGGTCAACAATGCCACATGCTGCCTGGGTATCAAGCAAGGTAACAACTGAAATTTTTCCACTGGACTTGTGACAAGGGCATCACTGGTATCCTTGGAAGAACATTTTCATACAGCAGCTGAGGCAAAATCAGTTACCTTCAACTGAGGAGAAGATGGAGAGAAAGTAGGGACAGAATATATAACTTTAGAATCTTAGCTATGTTGACAGTGAATGAAGGAACCTTAGCAACAACAGGCATGGAGTCCAGGACACTTTGCCTTTTTATTTTTTATCAGAGAGATTTGACCACTTTAAATGTTGATGAGAAGAACCAATGTAGAAGAATAAGTTAAAAATATTGAAGAGAGAGGAATAATCAGTATAGAAATTTTCTTAAGGAGGCACACTAAGATACGGGCCATAGCGCAGTCACAGAAATTTCTTTTAGGGGAAAAAGGGCCACTGTAGCAGAAAGGATGAGCAGCTGAGTCTGGGGAGGAAGAATTTGAATTTCTACTTTTTTTCTGGGGAGTAGGGGTGAGCTCTTCTATCGATTGACTTTTGGGTATGGCAGGGGCTAGGGCATGAGCAGTGGTAAGGAAGATGGTTCCAGTCATCTGAAGAAGTTTTAAACGGTCATGTGAGTCTTGTGAAAGAGAGCTGATTAGGAAACACATGAGGAATACTGAGTAGAGTATTCTCTACTCATATCACACATGCCAAGTGACCAGATGCTGTTGGATTGAAAACTACATTCAACTCCAGAATGTCTGCCAGGGTCCCCGTCCACGGGGACTCAAGCCATTTCCTAGGGTCCTGCTTCCACATGAAGGGAATCTGGATCCACATGCTATGCCTCTGTGCTGACTCTAGAATATGAACGAACCAAGTGGTGCTTTGAAATGAGAGAAATTAGCAGCCCCAGAAGGAAAAATGGGAATAAAATCAGAGATAGCTGTGAATCTGGAGATTTTCTTGCCTAAGCTCATCTCCTTACATAACTTAGAACTGATGCTTTGTGTTCAATCAGTTTCTTGAATATTTCCTATCTCTCTTTTTCTAGAACATTTAACATTTAGTCATTTATTAATTTGAAATTTACTGCTTAATAGCATAACCTAAAGTTTCACATAGTTCAGTTTTCATGAAAAAAATTCATATTTTTTTCTTATGATGAAATTGTTTTCATTTTCTCATCTCAATAGTTGTGAATGCCTTCATATGCCAAGTGATCATATCGGTAAGATAAACAGAGTAGCCAATCTCAGAAAATCTAAACAAATCCAATTAATTTAAAGCAATCTATATTTCAGGAAAAACTAGTATTTAAAATCTGACTTTAAAATCCAATGCAAAAGCCAAAAACTAAATAAATTAAGTAATGGCCAGTCCCCCTCTAAATGAATTCACCGTAGGTTCCTTTAAATAACAAGCTCTCCGGGGTCATTTGAAATATGATTTGATTTAAAGACCCTCAGGGTATCCACAACTCTTTAGAAAGACATCCATTACATTGAGTGAGATGCGTCTGTACCTGCAGGTCACCTTTGTGATTCCCTCCATGCATGCATTTTTGTGCTTTCATTATCACCCTACCCTCAAGGGCATTGGTGAATTTAAGGGGAAACTGTGTGGGAGCTTAACCGGAGAGCATCTCAACACGGGTCAACTCTCTGTCCTATTCAATTTTTCCCTTGTGCTTCTTTTATTTATTCTATCCAAAGCAACCTTGGGGACATGCTTCATTTGGTTCTTACACTGTGTCTGGGGAGTGACATTAACCAAAGAAGAATTAATGGCAAGATCACAAACTCTGTGAGTGTATGGAATTTTTCTCCTTCGCTCAACATTTTGTCTTATTTTATTTATATTTTACCAAGAGAGTGCTTAGTATGTCTCAGGTACTATACTGGAATATTTACAAATATGAATTCTTTCAACCCCATAGAACCCTATGATGTAGATACAACTACAATTTTACAAGAGAAGAAACTGAATATTAAGTCCAGAGCTAAGGAACAAACATGTTTAGATTTGAATCCAACCAGTCTGGCTCCAGATCTCTGAGATGGTGCCTCATGCTACGATGTCACCTTTGAATTTTCATCACCAAACACAGTACCTATATTTTGTGGGAGCTGAGTATTTATATATATGTATAAATGATAGAGAAAAACAATGGGCTACATTTCTGTGCTCTTTTCACTAAAATACCAGTTCTCTAAGATCAACATCTCACTTTACCTCAACACCACCAGAATAAAGGATCTCATTTCAGAATCTACTTAGTATTACCTTTCATGGAACAAATAATTATTAAATGGTGTTAAAAACAAAAAAAATTCAACTGAGTAAATTTTAGAGATTTCATTGGCTTTATTTAATGATTCATGAATAAGCAGCATCCCATATAGCAGAGAGGAAGGAGTCCCGAGGAGCTGTACAAAACGAAATATTTTTAATACCTTTTGTAGGCAGGCAGATGGGAGAGCGAACAGGAAGCTTATCAGGCAAAAAGTGAACTGGGTTCCGCAGGTCACTTTCCTCTAGAGGATGGCAGGGGTCTACCAGGCAGATGTCCTCACTGGTGCTGACCAGGTGATCTGATTGACTGGTATGATGCCGTTTCTGAGAAAGGCTAAAATTGTAATTAAGTGAAGTCTCAGTTTAATGACATAGGGCTTAGCATATAGCATAAGTGACTCCATCTGGGCTCTGTTGTCTTGTTTTTAATAGTGTCTATCCTGATAAACACACTGCAGATATATTAACTGACCTCCCCAATAGCATAGGTGAAACCTCACTGAGAGGAGTGGGATGTGGTCTTGGTCTCGGCATGTCAGCTGCTAAGGCTGGCTATCATTTACCTCTGGCAGCATTGCTGTCTATTTCCAATAACTACTAGAATATCCTGAGATTGGATTAAACTAAAAACCTCCAACCTAACAATACTTCAGCTACATATCTGTACTTTTTCAATGATGATGGTCAACTAGTAAAAGCTTGGGACACCATCTGAATATTATTACTGCCTCTCATGAATGAGGAGGCATTTTTCTTCTAGAGATCAAGCACCAGGAAACTGCTACAAAGCAGTTTGAATTGGAAGGTACTGGAAGATATAAAGAGAAGCACAAAGAATGGAGGATAAAGGTAGAGTCATAATTGCCTTCTCTGCAGAGAGACAAATCAGGAAAGCTTCTGTTTTAAGAATTTTTATAGAGGGGAATATTTCCATGACAACTGAGTACTTAGTTATTCTAATTGTGGGAGAAACAAAGCACTGAAAAGTCAGGAAATATGTTCCAGGCACACAGAAAAAATCCCAGCTGAACTAGGAACACTGGTGTTTCAATAAAAGCGGTGAAAATTCACCACCAGACTTTTTATTTTGACACAATATAAATAAGTGACATTTCTTGAAATTCTCTAGATCATTTCAGATGAGACGTTAGCTCTGAAAACTAGCTTACGGGACATGTAAATCTGCACATCTATAAGCTTTGAATCTTGACCTCAATTACTGAAGATTAAATTGATTGAGGAAAATAGGGTATGTCCCCAAAGTGAACCTTCTGGGAATGTGACAAAATCATGGAGTTTAATTTAAATTAATGCTAATCTAATAGACTGATTTATCAGAGTAGTAATCTTCCTCTTGAAATAGAAGATATTACAAAGTCCTATTTCAGTTTTTTCTAAGATGTGTTTGACAAATATCACATTCACATACTAGTTAATGAAATCTAAGGTGCAGCAAGCTGCCCTAAATCAACAAGTCTAGTCTAAGTTTAACTGAAATATGCAAGACAGATGACAATGACTCTTTTTAAAGCAAGGTCATTTTAATCCAAATAGACCATTTTCTGAGGAATTCTATTGTGTTTCAGATCATTGCCTCAAAATACAGACAGACTTCCTCATTCTCTTGAAACATATTTCACCTGACCCTTTCAGCAATCACCTTATACAACTGAAGGGATGATGAATGCTTGTCTTTAGAGTCGGAAGACTTTGGTCCAAGCCTTGCATTAGTCACTTCCTTACTATTGATATAGGGGAAATCATTTGACCTCTCTGAACCTCAGTTTTCTCATCTGTTTAAAAGGAATAAAAAAATGTATCAATCTCAGATGTTTACTGAACAAATTTTATTGGGTACTAGACAAGAGATTAGGCACTAGAGATAAAAAGAAAAGCCACTACCACTGTTTTTGAGTAGTTGGGCAAAGAAGACATGTCTGAATAATATGCATTTGAAATATTACATGATTAGTCATCTGATCAAGATGTAAATGGAACAGTCATTGAGCTTAAAGGATGAAGGAATAACTTCTTGAGAAAGGATGGGAACAGTTGTTCAGAGGTAATGACATTTGAATTGTCTTACAAAAAGCGTACGCTAAATGGAGGAAAGACATGGGGAGACAGAAAAAGGAGCCTGTGATGGAAGAATAATGCGTGCTCAAAGACTCAAGGCCTGAAGGAGAATGACTTAAGGTTAGCAGGATTGGAGCATGGTAGGGAGGAGGAGGAGAAACAAGGACAGAGAAGAAGGTACAGGCCAGGTCATGAAGTGCTTGAGATGCCATATTGAGAAAGTGGGAATTTTTCTGCAGGAAAATGGGGAGATGATATAACTTATGGTAACCAAGAACAACACAATTGGAAATTATTTTCGTGTAAGATAACAGAGGCTTCTGTCACCAAACTTAATCTGAAGCAAGGACTGATTCAACTAGTGCCAGAGCATGAGTTTACTCAAATGCATTATTCTTTCATCCCATGATGAATTCAAAAGTTGGTTGCAAGTAGGCTGACCACCTCATTCCCTAGGATGTTCTCAGCTTTACAATGGAAAGTCCCACTTTCTGGGAGCCTCTTCTCAGTCTTCATCAAACTGGGATGTTCCAGGACTCTAAGTTTTAGCACTGAAAGCCCTGTGCCTCAGTGATACCCGGGTTCTTGTTTGCGGAGTCAAAGAATGAACTTTGCAAACACTCAAGGGAGGCAAACAGGAGAAAAGGTTTTTATTCAGAGAAAGGAAAGTACCAAACTTCCACCCCACACCAGGAGGGGCACAGCTGCCACTACTGGACCCAGGTCTGGGGGTTTTATGCCCATTGCATGGGTGAGGGGGATAAGCTATCTGTTGTCTCCAGAATGCTAGCTCTGTTTTAACTAATCATATTAAAGGTCACTTTTATTTTAAACTCATATGTCTAAGTGACTGTGATCAGCAAACTGTTCCATATCACTGGGTTTGGGTGGAATTTCCCTATACATTTTTACATTGTTTCAACCACAAGCATTCAATTTTCCTTTACATTCCTGAAGAGTTAGCGAGGTTCTGTCCTTTTCCATGGGCCTGTATCCTATACTAACTGGACAGGTTGCTGCCTCCTGTCACTTCCCTTCTCACCAGGACCCCAGCTTTCTAATTTCTGGGCAAACTGAGACAGCTAATTTCAAGTCTAATGGTGAAAGTGATGAGAGATGAGTCCTGATTGCACTTATGTGTATGAGCTAATGTGCACAAATAGTTCTTTCCATGTCCCAGAAAACTGAATGTGTATATATACTTAGAATGTGGAATACTGACAGACTCATCTTGGGACCCATCTAAAAGTAATTTTATGCCAAAACACCAGAAAACCTTAATACAAGATGGTTAGCCCATTAAGATGGGCCAGCTTTTGTGGGTTTGAGGGGAGATGCTTATATAATACCTCTCCTCCAAGGAAAATGCAAGAACACTGTCATGCCATTGGATGAGTATGGTTGCCAAGTTGGGTTTTCAACTTACTGCCTTGATTAAATAAATAAATAAACACTATGATGACCTAAAAGCTAATACTGCAATTTCTAAAGCAATTCATTTTTATTGTTTCCTGGGGAATTTGCTTTATTTTAGAGGAATTCTGTTGTTCTGCAGGCTAAAATGAGAGGCAGACCTGCCAGAAGGTTTTTTCCCTAAAACTTTGTTGATAAATTTTGTTTTACAGAGAGTTGCATTTCCGCTTAACATTTCATTGACTTAAGTGTTCCACTGATTTATAATGAGTGTGTGTGTATGTGAAAAGGTTTTAAATTATTTACATAAAATAATCTGTATTAAAGAATTAGATAATTATGTTTAAAAAGTACAAAACAGAAAGAACTATTAAATATTATTATACCTCAGATGTAATAAGCAGTAAAAAGTATAATATACTGCTATAATAATATTATAGTTGGTGTTAAAATTATGCTAAGAATAAATAGTACTAAGCAAATCCAAAAATAATGAAAAAGAAAAAGAAAATCTACATAACATGTAGTGAAGCATTATGTCTAGCAAATATTAAATATATGAATTAGTATTTATAAAATACATCCTAAATGGCACTAAAAATAACCTAGACCCCCTAATCATATAGCCAGAGAATTTGTGAAACTGTATTTTTCTGGGGAATGAACAAATAGGGATAGTAATATAATATAGCAATTCTATCTAACTCTCATTTTAACATATCATCTGTTACATGGTCTGATAGTAAGAGGTAGGATCAGAAACAGTAGACTCTGGAGTAATCATGGTATCCTTGTTTTTTGTTTGCTTCTTTGTTTTTAGGAATATCTACTAATATCTGGAATGTCACTTGGGTAGTATTGTAGAAAGAGGTCACTGAGAGGATGTGACCATCAGTTGACCCATGAACTGGACCTGGGCAACTAGAAGCTCCTCACTCTCTCCCAGACCCTTGGAATATACATTCCACCAGCCATTCCCACACTAGGAGCTGTTTCAAGTACACAGTCTTGAGGGATTAATGTGTTGTTGAGACCATCTGGATGGTATACATGACGGAACCCAGGTAAAGCCTTTATATAAACTAAGAGTCTGCTAGGTGGGTGAGGAGATCTACGGTTCCTGTGGCCACCCAACATAAGCCTCATCTGGGAGTTCCCTTGCTTATTAAATCTGTCACCTACCAGTGTGGAGCGGATGGCCACTTTCTTTGGTCCCTCCTTGCCCTCCATGTTCAAAGGCCAGTTTATGAACCAACAAGCATGGAATGCAGTTTGGCAAATTTTGGTTAAATTATGACAAGAATCCTCATAAAATGTACCCTAAAAATGAAATTTAGAATACAAGGCCAGTTTTATAGATGTTTTTGTCCTACTAAATCAGTAAATCATCAAATCAGTTTGAATGCCTACTTATATGTTTGAATGGCTCATAAAGTAATGTTTCAATTTTTTGGAAAACAACTTATGTGTGGCTATTCATACAACGTTTCAATTTGGGTTTTTTGTGAACACCTGTCCTTCCCCCATGGAGGGCATTAGAAAACCTAAGGATGTGTTCAGGTAATGGAAATGACCCGTGGCCCTGGGAAGACCATGCTGCCTGACGCTACAGGTTCCAAATAGATTCAAATCCTTGACAAGACCCAGGGCCATTTCAGCTTCTGTTTCTGAGTGAAGTAAATGCAGTGACCTCATTTGGGATATTTAGCTTAAGGAAGGCAGGGAAATATTACAAGTTCTTAAAGCAGACTCAAATGGAAGAAGGGCTAGACAGATTATATGTTTCCAGTCAGATAAATACAGGGGATCAATCATGGGGTGACAGTTTTCACTCGGCATAGGTAAGAACTCTGGCAATGAGAAAAACGAGGTGTTCTTGATGCCGAAGCCACCTTTCCACTATCGAAAGTTTGCACAAAGAAGGTAAACAGCAGTGTCTGAAACATGTGTGGCCCCCTCCATCTCCCAAATTTTTAAAAATCTGACATATTTTGCTTCCCTTTAAGGAGAACTAAAGTGACACACCACACAGGTTTACATGCTTAGTTGTCATTTGCGCCTGATAGGAATTGCAGGAGGAATACTAACTACTACCTGCAGAGCCTAATATTGAGGGTTTTGAAGCCACATGCCCGCCACCATTCTGCCAATAATCATATTCAGGCCATCCTTTTTACAATTAGATTACAAATGCAAATAAACTGCCTCTGGATCACTATAATTTGCATACCTTGATCTATTTATTCTTGTTGCAGTTTATGCTTACACTCCTGTCCAAAAATTATTATTCCTATATGCTGCTTCTCAGCAACCACCATACCATTCTCCAGATGGGGTGTTGTTATATTTTTGGATGAAGAGCTATGGTTGCTATTTTATATTTAAACATAATCATGCCTTTGACAACTACCTGGGTCAAATAAGGTCACATTGTGTGAAAAATTACCTGTGGGCTGGTAAACAGCTATTTGTCTGCCTCTGAAGTCCATAACAGTAATTCTGCAGAGATTGTGAGGAACGTAATCCCTGAATATATTACACTGTCAAATAAAACTAAATTAAAACAGGGCTCAGATCAAATTTCTTCTCTGCACCAGAGAAAGCCTGATCCCATGTTTGGGGTGAACAAAGGTGCTGAGAATTGAAGAAACTTTCCTATATTTCTCCACAATAGATTATGGTACATGTTGCAGAGGGGACTTTATACTTGTATAGTCATAAGAAAAGAAAAACTAGTCAATATTTGCTGTGTAGTTATTAAGTGGCACTTTCTGTGCATTAGATTACAAATGCAACATTCATTCAACAATATTCAGACATTTATTCAACAATATTTCTTGATTACCTTCTCTGTGCTTCACAGTGTTTTGAAACTGGGGAGTCAGGGGTGAGTAGGACATAAATAATTCTTGTCTTTGTGGAGCAAATGGACTATGAGGAAGACAAGAAATAAACTAGACATCAAAGACATACTGTGAGCTTGGGAAAGTGAGGTAAATTCAACGTGTGTGGCAGGAAAAATAAATGAGGAGGGAAATGGGTGGTCAAGAGAGGCCCTCCGAGGTGGTGGCATGAAGGATGTGGAAGCTGTCTGTGTTGAGAATCTTCCAGACATAGGAGAGAGTGAACGGAAGTCCTGGAGCAGCAAAGAAGGACTTTAAGATCCTTTTGCATGATTTTGCCATTCATTTCCCAAGCAATCTTAAGATGTGGGCATCTTTAGTCTTACTGGCGGATAAGAATATAAATGAGAACTTGCCCAAATTTACACAAATAAGAAGCGAAAAAGCTGGTTTTCCAACTCCCATCAAATTATCACCGTGTATTTTAATAGAGGCAGAACCTAATTCCTTTTATTTAATAGAAGAATACTACCCACATTATCCTGATACTGTTTCTTTCTCCACTTGACAATATAGCCTAAGGATAACTACAAATAAAAAGTGATTAAACTCTACTTTTTTCTCCCCAAATTCTTTAAGAATATACACATCCATGTTTTCATTTCCTGAGGCTGCCATAAAAATTAGCCTTGAATTGGGTGGCTTAAATAACAGAAGTTCACTGTCTCATAGTTCTGGAGGTCAGAAGTTTGAAATCAAGGTGTTGGCAGTACTGATTTCCTTCTAAAGGTCATGAAGGAAGGACCTGTTTCAGGTTTCTCTTAGCTTCTGTGAGCCTCAGGCATTCATTCCATGACTTGAAATAGCTGCCTTCTCCCTGTGCCCTTTCACATTGCCTTTGTAATGCCCCGATTTTCCCCTTTCTATAGGAAAACCAGTCCTACTGGATAAGGACTCATCCTAATGACTTCACATTAACTCCATGACCTCTATAAAGACCCTATTTCCAAATAAGGTCATATTATCAGGTACAGAGGGTTAGGACTCCTAAAGCCCATAACAAGGTATATACATTATTTTACATAAATGGGATTATTTCACATGCAGAGGTGCTTTTGTTGTTCCTGGTTTGTTTATTTGTATCTAATGTTCTCTTATTTTTTGTTTTATTCCTTTTTCAACTGCATTCTCCACCATGACTACCGCACCATCACTCTAAGGTAAGCAGTGAGAACACCTCATTATAATTGTCTAATTTATCTACACACACACACACACACACACACACACATCTATAGGGAGATTTTTGTTTGTTTATAAAATGTGAATTACACTATTAACATTATTTTTCATCTTGTGCTCTCACTCAACAGTACCACTTGTAGAGGCTTATTCAAGTCAACTGGTATAACTTGATTATTTTCAGAGCACTGTAATATTCTGTAATGTATGTGAATAGTAATTCTTTCTATCCTTCTTCATTTGTTAGGTTTTTAATCACTCTATACTACTGTTCCTCTCATTCTGAGGTCTGTATGTTTTATAGCTTTCAAAGAGATAAGCAGTTTGAATGTGGTACTGTGTGAAAGCCTGTGTAATCTATCATTGGGAATTTGGGAATTATCTGTCCCTGTTCTCAATCAAGCTCAACACATTACATTTTAATGTAGATATTGAATGAAGTCTTTGAGAATTGGGCTTTCTCCCTGTGTAACTGATTCATAACATAATTCAGAATAGAGATTCTGTCTTTATCTCCATAATTCTCAGTTTCCTCAACTCTAAAATACAGGTAATGATTGCAACCATTGCCCAGGATTATTAGAACTGATTTCAGGAAGCCTTCTCCTCCAACAACATGATAAAATGATAATAAGCATTAAAAAAATACTATCACTTTCATGCATATTTTTTCTTTCTTATTTTGACCAGTTTTGTAATTTCATCAACTGATTTTTTTATCTAGTGGTATTATTTAAGGTCGTAATTTGTATATTTCCTCATATAGTTTCCTCATTGCCAGTGGTGCTAACATATTGACTACACTGCTGAATTTCATCCCTAAGAAGTGTCCTATGAGGAGAGGGAAAGAAGTTGGGACAGATGGCAGAGTAGACACAAATTGAAGATTCTCCAATATCAACTGCCCATTAACATATGGATAAAAATTATGGTTGAAATTATTGGAAAAGCAATTGAAATATTTTATGATAATCAAAATGAGTATTTTTAAGGTAATTACATTGCTTTTTCTGTGTTAAATTATTATAAAAATAGATGTCACTTGATTTGGTGTGGGATAAATGGAATTTTTCAGCCAGAATTCCTACCTGCCCTTGATAGTTGTATGCATATAAGGGCGTGTTTGCACATTAATGTGATGTTTACCATGGAAAAGCCACTGGTCTGTCCTGGGATTGCCAGTCAGGAGTAAGGGGTAGAGAGTAGTAGCCATTCTGTCCCTTCTCCATTCCTGGTGTGTAATTGATCAGGTGCCAACCAGTCACCAGGGACCCACCCACAGAGTTCCTCTGGGAGGGGGCAGAGGAGGAGGGAAGCAGAGCTCTCTGGGGCTGCAGAGGGAGAGAGCTTGGTAGCTGGAGGATCAAGAGGGGGTGAAGTGTGCCAGGAGAGAGAGAGCAGATCAGCTGGAGTTTGTAGCGGGGTGCTGAGGGCACGAGAGACTGAGCCATGAGAAATAAACCTCAAATCCCCAGCATACCCTTTCCCTTGTCTTCCTAAGATCTTACCAGATTCATAAGGAACTTATCCCAGGCAAGGAAGCCCCTTCCTCCCAGAGCCACAATTAGAATTATCAAAGAATAAAACAAGGACCTCAGAACTTAAGAAAACATATTTGCCGAGCAAGAGAACATTAGTAAAGAAACTCACTGTGTAACTTACTGAGAGGAAAAACCTAGGTATTCAGAATTAGGAAGGTTGTTGTTTCATGGTGGCTAAAGATGCTTATCAAGCATTGAAAGCCTGCACTGGGATGGTACAGAATGAATCTAGAAGTTCTTAATATTTGGCTAACCAATTTCCATTGTTCATTGGTCAAGAAAGGTCTTTAATTTAGTCTATTAAGAATCTGGTATACTGGGAAACTTAAAATTCATGGTAGTTTATTAGTTCAGGAGATTAGGGTCCATGTGAATATAGTATTCTATTTTGATGTCATATTAGCAAGTGTCCCTATAAATGGAAGACACTCAATTTTGATGAAAAACAAAGAATCAAATTTCTAAATCCTCATTGTGTCTATTACTGAGCCATCACTACTTTTAGATCAGTGATAAAAATCCTAAAACATGTTCAATAAAGGCTATAAAATTACTCATAGATTCAAACCTGCATTTAGGAATTTTTTAAATCTTCAAATTATTTTGAGCAGAACTGATAGTTCTAGATATGTATCCTAATACTCTAATCCATGACAGCTTTTAGGAAATGCAACAACAAAAAAACACATTACATTCAGTGTTTTTGACACTCTTGACAAGATATGCTACACAGTAACCCAAAAGGAAGTCAAAGTTATAAAGCAATGCAAATCAGTATCCCTGGCAGGCAGTAGATTAGGGTAACTTCCTGTGACATGCTTAGTCAAGAGGAAATGACTGTAAAATGTGGATGTCTGGGAGGAGGAAAATGAATGCAAGAAAAATTTTCAAGTTTTATAAGCTAAGTGACTTGCTAAAACCTACAGAGTGATACATGTGTGAGGAACAATCTCTATTAGATGAAATATGAAACATTCATAGCAGAGGCAACTTCTATATATTTAAAGATATTATTGGCAACAACATTCCATTAAACCTATATTTTTGTATTTTTAGTTCAATGATGCATCTCACTAGTTTTTATCTGACTAATCAAGCATAGTCTTTCATGGGGCATAGTATCTTTTCCTCAGCTGACTTAGGCTGCCCAATGCCCAATGAAAACTTAACCAAAGGAGTTATTTCAGACAGCCCTTAGGATAGTAATGCTATTTTGGTCTCCAAAATATCAGCTAAAGATAGTCTTAAATTTTAGAACCAACATCATGAGCTTATGTTTTCCCCATCTTCATTCAGAAATAGAACATTCTGATATTTCGTTCTCTTTTATATTATGCCAAGATTATATCTATAAATATAAAGTGAATATATCCAAAATAACAATGACCGAATACAAACGCACTTTGCTTAGTCTTTCAGTTTTTAGTATTTCCTAGAGGACACAGTCAGCAAAAGCATTTCCAACCCTTGCAAGCTTTCTTCTCAATGAATGAGAGTGGTGGCAATGAACACAGCTCAACTGGCACTTGGATAGCAGAAGCCACAGCCAAAGAGAAATTCCAATAGACAACCCCTTAATATTTCATTTGCAAATAGGGAGGACTTTTTTTGGCTGGTGTTCCCAAATTCAACCATATTTTACTATTGAGGAGAGGGCTATGGATTTTTTGTGAGGTATCTAATGGGACGGAGGAACTGGCTGTTATTGTCAGGCTATTTCGGAGAACTTCTCCAGGTCTCTGCTGAGACATGGATAGGGCCTGCCCCTTCTTCACCATGTACTAGGTTAAAGGGATTCTTCAACAAAACTTTAAAAGCACAGTCTAAGAAGCAAAAGAATCTCACTCTGATTTCAATTCAATAAGTAATTTTGCAAAGGAGTGATAGAAAGGGACATGATATGCACAGTGTCTTATACTAAGGTGTCAATATCTAGAACTTGAAGGGAAATCCTACAGTCAGCTGGAGAAGGAGCATAAAAAAATTGCCAAAGGAAACAGACAAGCAGTATTCAGGAGAAGAAACCCAATATGCTCAGAAGAATTTGAAAGCCCACTCAAAATTACTGGAAAATTCAGACAAGGGCAAACAAAGACATCAGTGAGACACCATATTATGCTTTTAAGTTGACAACAATTAGAAGGTTGGATATTGCCCAGTAGTCCTGAGGATTTAGAGATCTTCACTTTGTGTGCTCATGAGAGTGATGACTGGTTTAGGCACCTGGAAAGCAATACAGCATTACCAGCTGTATATGTATATATATCACAATGTATCAGTCCAGGATGTACATCCCAGGGAAATTCTCACACAGCACCATAAAGACTGGTTCCAAGCACTGTTTGGGTTAGTAAAGTGTTGGAGGTAAACTGCATGTCCATCATGAGGAGACAGGAAAGGCAAAAATGATACTGTACATCAAGGGAATTACCTAGTAATTAAAAGGTACAGATTACTTATAAACTTGGCAACACAGATTGATTGTAAAAACTTAGTGTCTGGTGGGAAAAAGTAAGAAACAATATGAAATCTACAATACAACATAGTTTATGTAAATTTGAATATGCCTGCACATAACACTTGGCAAGAGTACATGCATATTAAAGGATATTCTCTGAACATATTAAAATAACTGCTTAAGTACCAAATGATGTCACTCATCTGTGGAGTATAACAACAAAGCAAAAACTGAAGGAACAAAACAACACCAGACTCAAAGAACCCAAGAATGGACTAGGGGTTACCAAAGGGAAAGGGACTGGGGAGGGTGGGTGGGAAGGAGGGATAAGGGAATTAAGGGACATTATGATTAACACACATAATGTAGGGGAGCATGGGGAAGGCAGTATAGCACAGAGAAGACAAATAGTGACTCTATAGCATCTTACTATGCTGATGGACAGTGACTGTAATGGGGTATGTGGTGGGGACTTGATAATGGGGTAAAATCTAGTAACCACAATGTTGCTCATGTGATTGTATATCAATGATACCTTAAATAAATAAACAAATAACTAAATAATTGTTTAAGTGAGTATGAACTTTTTGAAAATGTAATGTTTATACTAAAATAAGTTGTATGCACCACTAAAGGATTGTCAGGCCCAGAAAACTATAACACTTTGAAATCATTCTTGCTCCCCTCTTGAATCTACCTCCTTTCCCCATTTCTCTGACCTCAGCAGTTAGGAAAGGGGAAGAGGGAAGGGAAGGGGAAGTGGGGACCAGAGCACACGTGCAGGCACAGTGTATGTGGATTGAGACGGACAAGGGTGAGAACCAAGTAACAGCATCGCTAAATCATCATAAAAACCCAGGTCTCTTCCTAAAATAATCCTAACAGTTATAACAACTTGTATCAGTTGGCTCTTTTCTCTTAAAGAATAATATTTCTCATTATCAGGGTTCATATTAGCTAGTGCATAGTCTTTACTCAGGACTTGAGTCAACAGGGTAGGATAAAATTAAATAAGGGCTTCCTGCAAACTTCTTAGTTTTTCACACATTCACATGCATTTTTGTTCTGTACTTTAGGCTTTTTTTGCCCTTTCAGTCTAGTTGCAGTTTTCAAAACTAGTCACTGTCTCAGCTATTGACTCCCTCAGATCAGTCATTCTTGGGTGTATATGTGTGTGAATATGATGAGGTCATTTCACAATAATACACACATTCACTAAATGTACTTATCCACCAAAAGACACTAGGTAAATCTTCATCATACTTTTATGGTTTAAATAGGGGTAACAAAATGGCATGCAGGGAATACATGGAGGAGAAAACTGTTTGACTTCTCCAACCCCAACAGTTTGGAAGGAGATGAGTTTCTACATGAGTGAGAAAGAATGTGTGTGGTATAGGTTTGTATGTGTGTGTGTGCCCATACATGTGTGCACAAAATGTATGTGGATGGAAGCAAGTTGGAAACCTAGGAATAGCAAAGTGCTGTTTCTAAATGTATTGTCACGCTCTCAGAAAAGTATGCGCTCTCCACTTGAATGTTCTCTGCCCTTCCTTTTAGCGTATTTACAAAGCTTCACCCCTTTATCACTGACCTGGCCCCTAAAAGCGTAAGACTCTGTGCTCCTGCTCCTCTGTCCAGCTCTGCAGAGGTATCTCAGACACCTTGAGTGCATTTTAAAATGTGAGGGGAGGTCATCAAATAGACCTGAACCTGAGGGTAGCAAACAAAATGACAGCCATCAGCCCATGTTCTGATCTAACTAAAGACAAAGATAAACCCCTTCTGGAGGAAGCTTGAAATTTGCACATTATAAGTAGCAGAAACAAGCACACGTAAATAGTTTTTTGCCATATTTTGCTGGCTTGAAGAGCATGGCAAAGGAAAAAGAAGAGCAAAGGACAGAACCTATAATCTCCCTCTTTTTTGTTTTTGCTTCACTTTGAGCCATTTACAAAATAACACATCACAAACAGGAGCCAATTTTCAAACTTGGATCCCTCAGCCAGCTAGCCATACGCAGACCATGGAAAGCCAGAGTCCTTCTAGCCAGCGGAAGGGATTTAGTCTGCGAATGGAAACTTTCCAAATGGACAGATGTACTGACACTGTTTCATGGGCCGGATACTAAAATCAAAACTACAAATTCAAGAGCTAGGAAATTGTGTTGCAAATGCTGCCTGGGATGGGAGGAATTGCTTGCAGCCACGGACGGGTAGAGCAAACTGGCACCATTCGGTAGGTTTCTCTGCAAATGCAGGAACAGCTTTGTGAGCAGAGACCCCGCGGATCAGTACAACGTCATGCTTTATACTACCTTATTCCTGTTTAGTAATAAGTTCCCACCTAGATATAAAGTGTTAGGCAAATTTACTAGAGAAGAATCTTAAACAGTATTATCATATTCCTACTAGGGTCCAGTTCTCAAATTTACCATTCAAAGGGATAGGAGAAATTAGGAAAGAAGTTAGTTTAAAACAACCAAAATTTCAGAGGAGAGCTTTCAAGGTCATATATTTAAGTAGATAAATGTGATTATTTAAATACTTTTTAAATTAAACCTTTTTATGTTAATAACATTTTAAAAATTTATGATAACCTAATAAAATAACAAACATTTTATTGCCTTTAAAACCATCTTTTTTGTTAAGCTCTATATGTCCAGCCATTCCGTTCATCTTTATTAAGTGTCAACTGTGTGGCGTCATTGTGTTTCATAGTGTGTGTGTGTGTGTGTGTGTGTGATCACGTTTAATGTCACAACAACCCAGGAGGCATTTTGGACACCTCTTGTGAAAAAGCATTTAACTTGGGAGTATGTTCCAATATCTCGTTATTTTTTAATCAGTCAGTTACAATTTATCTAGGAGTAAACACATAGAAAAGAATCGTATGTTCAAGAGCGTTCATAGCAACATTGCTCTTATAATAGGTCCAATTGATAACATTAGAATAAATTATGGTTTATTCAAATAATGAAACACTACTCAGTAAGGAAAATGAACAGACCACCAAAACATGCACTGCTGTGGGTGAACCTCACAGAAACAATATTGAGTGAAGGAAGACAAACACAAAAGGGTATGTGCTCTATGATTCCCTTTATACAAAGTTTAAATACAGGAAAAATTAATCAAAGGAGGTAGAAGTCAGAACAGTGGTTACCCTTAAGGACATGTGGAATGCCTGAAAGGGGAATGGGGGAATTTGGGGTGCTGGTAATGTTATGATTATTGATCTGGGTGCAGGTCATATGGATATTTGCATTGAAAACTTGAGCTATACCTTTCTCTGTATATTTTATACTTCAGTAAAAAGCTTTTGTACATAGAAAGAAGTAACCATATACATAACATTAATGGTGAGAAGTATTTTCTGCATAATATTCAGTTAAAGAACTTAAAAATCTTACTGTATGAACAAACTTGATATATAAATCATGGTGTAAGAATACATTAAAGTCGTAGTATTTCTTTTTGAACTTCTCTTGATTATGTCATTATGTCATTACTTTTTAAACATTAAAAGCAATATGCTATGCATAGGTTCTCTCCAATCTACTTGTCCACTATACAACTCTCCAAAATTCAAATGTGCCCTGAAGAGATATAACTGCTCCATCAATCAGTTTTCCTTTATATCTGTACAATATACATTTATCATCAATGTTGTTTACAGATCATATAACATATCAGTAATGTTCCCTGCACCAGATATTTACATGCCAATGGTGTCTCAAGCCCAAGAGTTGGGGTCAATGCTCCTTCTCTGGTACTAAGTATGAGAAAAAGAATGAACACGTGCATGCATGTACATACACACAATAGAACAGTTTACATTACTCATGGGATATGTAGGACTTTCGTAGGAGAAACAAAATCTCTTCTCCTTCCTCCCCTCTCTCTCCTCTTC
This sequence comes from Manis pentadactyla, assembly GCF_030020395.1. Classification (NCBI taxonomy): domain Eukaryota; kingdom Metazoa; phylum Chordata; class Mammalia; order Pholidota; family Manidae; genus Manis; species Manis pentadactyla. The sequence goes on from NC_080023.1 coordinate 17,186,817, forward strand.
CCCTTTCTCTTTGGCCTCCTCTCTCTCATTCTCTGAAATGTATACATATTAACCACACAGGGCCACCACCTCCTCATCTTCCATTTGGACCTAATTGGCTGTGAGCCTTGCATCCCAACTCTAAATATGTTAAAGATAATCTGGAGGGATTAAAGATGGTGGCATGAGAGGAGAGACAGAAGCTTCCTCCTAAAACTGGACACAATTAGAAAATATAGTTGGTGCAACTAATCCTGAGAGAGCAACAGGAAAGAGGATGGCGTCAGACTGCACACACCTGGAGAAAAGAGCAGACCTCACCAAAAGGGGTAACGTACCAGAGCTGTGGCTCTGCGGATCCCGAGCCCCTCCCCGACCCCAGCTCACTGGCTGGAGGAAGAGAAACGGAGCAGGGAGGTAGTGGAAGGCTTGGGACTGCTGAATACCTCTCTCAGGAGATCTGCTCTGGGAGCACAAACCTACATTTCATGGCGCTTTCATGAGAATCACATGACTAGAGGGTTGGAAAGTTAATACAGGCAGAGTTCCTGGGGAGACTGGGATTCCAGCTGCTTGTGGAAAGCAGGGATCCATATCCAGCTGCTCTGGGACAAAAACTTATACCTGTGTGCTCCGTCCACTGGTTCAGGCAGTGGAGACAGGCACAGCAGCCGGGAAGCAGGAAACAGCTCTATCCTCCCCCCAGGCACCAGTACCGCTCCCCTGCGACCCCCGACATTGCTTCAGGGGCTGAGCAGCTCCAGAGAGTAGGCCTTCTGGACACTAGAGGGCGCCACATACAAACATGAAACGCCAAAGGAACCTTGTCCAGAGTAAAATTATTAATACAACTCCTGAGAAATATTTAAATGATATGGACCTCGTGACTCTTCCTGAAAGGGAGTTCAAAGTAAAAATCATCAATATTCTAACGGAGGGACAGAAAGACATCCAAGAACTCAGGAATGAATTCAGGTCAGAGATCCAATCACTAAAGAGCACGATGGAGGGTATTAAAAACAGGTTCAATATGGTGGAGGAGACAATAAATGAAATAGAAACTAGAGAAGAGGAATACAAAGAAGCTGAGGCACAGAGAGAAAAATGGATCTCTAAGAATGAAAGAATATTGAGAGAACTGTGTGACCAATCCAAGCAGAACAATATTCTCATTATAGGGATACCAGAAGAAGAAGAAGAGAGAGAAAGGGATAGAATGTGTCTTTGAGGAGGTAGTTGCTGAAAACTTCCCCAATCTGGGGAAGGACATATTCTTTCAGGCCATGGAGATCCACAGATCTCCCAACACAAGGGACCCAAGAAAGACAACACCAAGACACATAGTAATTAAAATGGAAAAGATCAAGGATAAGGACAGACTGTTAAAAGCAGCCAGAGGTAGAAATAAGATCACATACAGAGGAAAGCCCACCAGGCTAACATCAGACTTCTCAGCAGAAACCTTACAGGCCAGAAGGGAGTGGCATGATTTATTTAATACCATGAAGCAGAAGGGCCTGGAACCAAGATTACTTTATCTGGCAAGATTATCATTTAAATTTGAAGGAGGGATTAAACAATTTCCAGATAAGCAAAAGCTGAGAGAATTTACATCCCACAAACCATCTTTACAGTCTATTTTGGAGGGTCTGCTATAGATGGAAGTGTTCCTAAGGTTTAATAGCTGTCACCAGAGGTAATAAAACCACAGTAAAGAAAGTAGAACAGCTAATTGTGAAACAAATGCAAGATTAAATTAATTATCTTCATAATCAATCAAGGGATAGACAAAAAGTACAGAATTTGATACCTAATATATGAAGGGTGAAGGAGGAAGAAAAAGGAGGAGAAATAGAAAAGAACCTTTAGATTGTGTTTGTAACAGCATACTAAATGAGTTAAGTTAGACTCTTAGATAGTAAGGAAAGTAACCTGGAACCTTTGGTAACCACAAATCTAAAGCATGAAATGGTAATACGTACATACCTATCGATAATCAACCTAAATGTAAATGGAATGAATGCAAAAATCAAAAGACAGAGAGTCACTGAATGGATAAAAAAACAAGACACATCTATATGCTGCTTACAAGAGACTCACCTCAAACCCAAAGACATACACAGACTGAAAGTCAAGGGATGGAAAAAGATATTTCATGCAAACAATGGAGAGAAAAAAGCAGGTGTTGCAGTACTAGTATCAGACAAAATAGACTTCAAAACAAAGAAATTAACAAGAGATAAAGAAGGACATTACATAATGATAAAGGGGTCAGTCCAACAACAGCAGGATATAACCATTATAAATATATATGTACCCAACACAGGAGCACCAGCATATGTGAAACAAATACTAACACAATGAAAGGAGGAAGTAGAATGCAATGCACTCATTTTAGGAGACTTCAACACACCATTCACTCCAAAGGACAGATCCACCAGACAGAAAATAAGTAAGGACACAGGCACTGAACAACACAGTAGAACAGATGGAACTAATAGACATCTATAGAACTCTACACCCAAAAGCAACAGGATACACATTCTTCTCAAGTGCACATGGAACATTCTCCAGAATAGACCACACACTAGGCCACAAAAAAGAGCCTCAGTAAATTCAAAAAACATTGAAATTCTACCAACCAACTTTTCAGACCACAAAGGTATAAAACTAGAAATAAATTGTACAAAGAAAGCAAAAAGGCTCACAAACACATGGAGGCTTAACAACATGCTCCTAAATAATCAAAGGATCAACAAACAAATTAAAATAGAGATCAAGGAATATATGGAAAAAAATGACAACAAGAACAAAAAGCCCCAACTTCTGTGGGATGCAGCGAAAGCAGTCTTAAGAGAAAAGTATATAGCAATCCAGGCATATTTAAAGAAGGAAGAACAAACCCAAATGAATAGTCTAACATCACAATTATCAAAATTGGAAAAAGAAGAACAAATGAGGCCTAAAGTCAGCAGAAGCAGGGACATAATAAAGATCAGAGAAGAAATAAATAAAATTGAGAGGAATAAAACAATAGGAAAAATCAATGAAACCAAGAGCTGGTTCTTTGAGAAAATAAACAAAATAGATAAGCTACTACCCAGACTTATTAAGAGAAAAAGAGAATCAACACACATCAACAGAATCAGAAATGAGAAAGGAAACATCACGATGGACCCAACAGAAATACAAAGAATTATTAGAGACTACTATGAAAACCTATATGCTAACAAGCTAGAAAACCTAGAAGAAATGGACAACTTCCTAAAAAAATACAACCTCCCAAGACTGACCAAGGAAGAAACACAAAATCTAAACAAACCAATTACCAGCAAAGAAATTGAAGCAGTAATCAAAAACTACCCAAGAACAAAACCCCCGGGCCCGATGGATTTACCTCAGAATTTTATCAGACATACAGAGAAGATATAATTCCCATTCTCCTTAAAGTTTTCCAAATAAGAGAAGAGGAGGGAATACTCACAAATTCATTCTAAGAAGCCAACATCACCCTAATACCAAAACCAGGCAAAGACCCCTCCAAAAAAGAAAACTACAGACCAATATCCCTGATGAATGTAGATGCAAAAATACTCAACAAAATATTAGCAAACCGAATTCAAAAATACATCAAAAGGATCATACACCATGACCAAGTGGGATTCATCCCAGGGTTGCAAGGATGGTACAACATTCAAAAATCCATGAACATCATCCACCACATAAACAAAAAGAAGGACAAAAACCACATGATCATCTCCATAGATGCTGAAAAAGCATTTGACAAAATTCAACATCCATTCATGATAAAAACTCTCAACAAAATGGGTATAGAGGGCAGGTACCTCAACATAATAAAGGCCATATATGATAAACCCACAGCCAACATCATACTGAACAGTGAAAAGCTGAAAGCTTTTCCTCTGAGATCGGGAACAAGACAAGGATGCCCACTCTCCCCACTGTTACTCAACGTAGTACTGGAGGTCCTAGCCACAGCAATTAGACAAAACAAAGAAATACAAGGAATCCAAATTGGTAAAGAAGAAGTTAAACTGTCACTATCTGCAGATGACATGATATTGTACATAAAAAACCCTAAAGATACCACTCCAAAAGTACTAGAACTTATATCGGAATACAGCAAAGTTCCAGGACACAAAATTAACACACAGAATTCTGTAGCTTTCCTATACACTAACAATGAACCAGTAGAAAGCGAAATCAGGAAAACAATTCTATTCACAATTGCATCAAAAAGAATAAAATACATAGGAATAAACCTAACCAAGGAAGTGAAAGACCTATACCCTGAAAACTACAAGACACTCTTAAGAGAAATTAAAGGGGACACTAACAAATGGAAACTCATCCCATGCTTTTGGCTTGGAAGAATTAATATTGTCAAAATGGCCATCCTGCCCAAAGCAATATACAGATTCGATGCAATCCCTATCAAATTATCAACAACATTCTTCAATGAACTAAAACAAATAGTTCAAAAATTCATATGGAAACACCAAAGACCCCATTGGCCAAAGCAATCCTGAGATGGAAGAATAAAGTTGGGGGGATCTCGCTCCCCAACTTCAAGCTCTACTACAAAGCCACAGTAATGAAGACAGTTTGGTACTGGCACAAGAACAGAGCCACAGAGTAGTGGAACAGAATAGAGACCCCAGATATTAACCCAAACATTTATGGTCAATTAATATATGATAAAGGAGCCATGGACATACAATGGGGAAATGACAGTCTCTTCAACAGATGGTGCTGGCAAAACAGGACAGCTACATGTAAGAGAATGAAACTGGATCACTGTCTAACCCCATACACAAAAGTAAATTTGAAATGGATCAAAGACCTGAATGTAAGTTATGAAACCATAAAACTCTTAGAAAAAAACATAGGCAAAAATCTCTTGGACATCAACATGAGCAACTTCTTCATGAACATATCTCCCCAGGCAAGGAAAACCAAAGCAAAAATGAACAAGTGGAACTATATCAAACTGAAAAGCTTCTGTACAGCAAAGGACACCATCAATAGAACAAAAAGTTACCCTACAGTATGGGAGAATATATTCATAAATGACATGTCCGATAAAGGGTTGACATCCAAAATATATAAAGAGCTCATGCACTTCAACAAACAAAAAGCAAATAATCAAATTAGAAAATGGGCAGAGGATCTGAACAGACAGTTCTCCAAAGAAGAAATCCAGATGGCCAACAGACATATGAAAAGATGCTCCACATCGCTTGTCATCAGAGAAATTCAAATTAAAAACCACAATGAGATATCACCTCACACCAGTAAGGATGGCCACCATCCAAAAGACAAACAACAAGTGTTGGCGAGGTTGTGGAGAAAGGGGAACCCTTCTACACTGTTGGTGGGAATGCAAATTAGTTCAACCATTGTGGAAAGCAGTATGGAGGTTCCTCAAAAAGCTCAAAATAGAAATACCATTTGACCCAGGAATTCCACTTCTAGGAATTTACCCTAAGAATGCAGCACTCCAGTTTGAAAAAGACAGATGCACCCCCATGTTTATCGCTGCACTATTTACAATAGCCAAGAAAAGGAAGCAACCTAAATGTCCATCAGTAGATGAATGGATAAAGAAGATGTGGTACATATACACAATGGAATATTACTCAGCCATAAGAAAAAAACAGATCCTACCATTTGCAACAACATGGTTGGAGTTAGAGGGTATTATGCTCAGTGAAGTAAGCCAGGCAGAGAAAGACAAGTACCAAATGATTTCACTCATATGTGGAGTATAAGACCAAAGAAAAATTGAAGGAACAAAACAGCAGCAAAATCACAGAACCCAAGAATGGACTAACGGTTACCAAAGAGAAAGGGACTGGGCAGAAGTGGTGGGAAGGGAGGGATAAGGGCAGGGAAAAAGAAAGGAGCCTTACGATTAGCATGTGTAATGTGGGGAGGGGGCATAGGTAAGACTGGGCAACACAGAGAAGACAAGTAGTGAGTCTACAGCATCTTACTATGCTGATGAACAGTGACTGCAATGGGGTTTGTGGGGGGGACTTGGTGAAGCGGGGAATCTAGTAACCATAATGTTCTTCATGTAATTGTAGATTAATGCTAATAAAATGAATTAAAAAAAAAATAATCTGGTTGGTCCTATTTGGCCTTAGCATCTTGGAGTTGTGAAAGGTGCCTTTTGGGGACGAGCACAATGTGCTCTTAGACTATGATCTTTCAATGTTTGCAGCATCAGACCAGGAGCACCATCCTAAAACACTCTTCCAGTTCTCAAGGGAAGGGAGAAAGAAAAGCCAGACTAAGTCCTAAGAAATTCCCTTATGGATGTCCGGGACAGTATGACCATCATGGGTGTGACAACCATCCTGAAAATAATGACAAGAACCAGGACTGAGAAGAAACCTAATTGCCCTGAGAATGAATTCCAACCGGCTGCCTAGTCCTGAATTCTTGATGCTTAAGGAAGTCTTGCCTGCCTTTCTAACTCTTCTCTTTTCTGTGATTCTCTCCATTGTCCTTTATGTGCCTCAAATATGCCAAGAACTTCCCCACTTTAAAAATGTTGACTTGGATGCTCCTTATGCCTCAAAATATCCTCGGACCACCTTTTCTTCACGTGGCTGACTCCCTCATCATTCAAGTCTCATTTCACCAATCACTTCAGATGAGGGCTCACTGGCCATATAATCTGTAAGTTTCTTACTAAGTTACTCTCAATGTAGCCCTTTTGACTATAACACTTACCCCACTATAGCATCATCTTACTTTTTAAAAAACTGTTTGTTTTCTGTCTTCTCACCTGGGACTATAAACTCCACAATTGCAAGGAATTTTTTTCAGTTTGTTCATTCTTTTTTCCTCATGGCTGTAGAGCTTCTGACATAGTAGGTGGAAAACAAATATACCAAATGAATATAAAGTGTCAATTAAAATAGCTGTATTCCTAAATGCAAAATTAAAGCTATCTTAGTTTGAAAAGGCAGCATCAAAATGTCCACTAGTACAAAACTGGCAGGTTTAAAATAAGCCATTGTCCCCCAACTTTCTTGTGAACCAGGCCTGAGACATGGAGGAACAGATACCAAGAAGCCTTTGAGGCCTGTGGCTTCACATGCTCCTTCAGGGGTCACACTGACAGGAGTGCAGAGGACAGCGGAGGGCGTTCTACCACGTTCTCAGGAGAAAACGGGAGCGAACTCAGTAAAATGGTGCAGCTTCTGTGGAAAACAGTTTGTCAGTTCCTCAAAAAGCTAAACAGAATTTTCATGACTCAGCTATTCCCCTCCCAAGTATATATTCAAAAGAATTCAAAGGAGGGATTCAAATAGATACTTAAACATTCATTGTAGGATTATTCTCAATAGACAAAAGGTGTAAACATTCTGAGTGCCCATCCACAGATGAAAGGACAACGAAGTGATAAAGTAATATAGATACATATAAAATGGAATATTAACCATAAAAAGAAATGATATTATGATACATGCTTCAAAGCAGATGAACCTTGAGAATATTATAAGTGAAACATGTGAGTCCATTTATATGCAACATCTAAATTGGAAAATTAATAGAATCAACATAGATTGGAGGTTACAAAGGCTGGGAGTTTTTGCTCAATGATTACAGGGTCTCTGTGCTTAAAGAAGATGCTATGTTTTCTAGGACACAGACTAGGAGAAATATTTGCAAAACACATATGTGATAAGGACTGGTATCCAAGACAATGAAGTCTTAAAACTCCACAATAAGAAAACAACTCCATCAAAAAATGGGCAAAAGATCTGAACCACAAATACCCAACAAAGAGGAAATTCAGGTGCCAAACAAGCACAGGAAAAGATGCTCAACATCATACATCATCAGACAATTGCAAATGAAGAAACAACTACTTACCTATTACAATGGCTCAAATACAAAACACTGACAACATCAAATGCTGCAAAGGTTTTGGAGCCACAGGAATTCTCACTTATTGTTGATGGGAATGCAAAGTGAAATAGTCATTTTTGAAGGCAGTTTACCAGTTTCTTACAAAACTAAACATGCCTTTACTATATGACCCAGAAATCATATTTTGTATTTATCCAAATGAGTTGAAAGCTTATGTCTAGCTAAAACTTAAACACAGATGTTTATAGCAGCTTTTAAAAATAATTGCCATAACTTGGACACAATAAAGAAGTCTCTCAGTAGGTGAATGGATAAATTAACTGTGATTTTTATTTATTTATTCCAGACAGTGGAATGTTAGTCAAAAAAGAAATGAGCTGTAAATCATATAAAGACATGGAAAAACCTTAAACATATATTACTTAGTGAAAAAGCCAATTCTTAAAAGGTTACAGACTGTATGATTCAAACTATATGACATTCTGGAAAAGGCAAAACTTTGGAGAAAGGAAATAAGACCAGTGGTTGTCAAGGTTTTGAGGGGGAGGGAGGGATAAATACATGGAGCACAGAGACTTTGTAGAGCCACGCAACTACTCTGTATGGTACTTTAAGTGGTGGATACATGTCACTATACATTTGCCAAAGCTCATAGATTAAACACTAGAGTGAAACCTAATGCAAATCATGGACTTTGGGTGATAATGATGCGTCAATGTTGGTTTATAGATGCAACAAAGGTACCACTCTGATGCATGATGTTGGTGGGGGAGGCCCTTTGGGGAGAGGAAATATATGGAAACTCTCTGTACTTCCCATTCAATTGTGTTGTGAACCTTAAACTACTCTTAAAAAGACAAAGTCTATTAAAATTAATTAACTTTTAAAAAAACATAGTTTTGGAAGTCATAGGGATGGTTGCGTAGCACTGTGAATATTAATGCCACTGGATTAAACACTTCATTGTTTTAATGTTTAAAACAGCAAATTCAGCACCCTTGGGTGGGTTGAAGCATTCAGAGTTCTAGAATTCAGAACCACGGGTAGGAGATGTATGTCTCTTTGGAAGTCCTGAGTGCTAGAACATGAAAGGTCTATTACTGAATATATAAGAGAATCTTCTGGATGCCCAGAAATATCTGGAGAAGTAGAAAAGGCTAATGCTGCAATTCTGGTCATGGCAGCTGATATGACTTGACTTATCCCCATATGCTGAGGAGGCCTGCACAAGTGTGACAGAAATATTCCAGGCATTAATCATAGATTTATCTTTCTTCCTAATTCCAAATGCAATTTTACTCAATTTCCTTATTTGTGTTAATGGCCTTACCATTTCTATAGTTCCTCAAGTTCAAAATCTTGAACCGGGATCCCACCTTCCCTTCACACCTCAACTCTCATATCCAATCAGTTCCTGAGTCCTGCAGATTCTATATTCTCTCACATTTAACTATGTTTTTCCTCTAAAGTCTTCCTCCACGCTTTCATTACACCCTCTTCATTTATAGCAAAGATTTTCACCTGTCGCTATTTCAGCTTCCTTCTTTTAATCTCTTCCACACATTCTTGTCAAATTTGTTTCTCTAAAATACATCTCCAATCATGGCACCTGACTTCAAGACAGACTCAAGTCATTCCCGCAAGTCTGCAGAAATAAGTATGGATATATATCTCATTCTGGAATTCAAGGTCCTCCCCAAGATGGGTATCAATTCACAATATATTTATGAGGGGTCAACACCTGTATAAGGAGGAAGGACGGAGCAGAGGGAGAATTCAAATCATGGTGACACACTGACAAAGCCTTGGCCGACTCAACAAGAAACTCAGGAGAATATTGTCAGAGCTCCCATCGTCAAGCTGAAATGATCTCACCTTCACATCCCTGCAGGCTATGTGTGTGATCATGGGCAAGGTGATTCTCTGCAGCTAAGGCAACCTTTGAACGCGCTGAGAGGTAGAGGACTTTTGACCAAATTCCTCAAAAGTGACCATGTGGGTGGGATGAGGGTGAAGAATCTCCTTGTCTTTCGCTACCTATTTCCCTTCATCTCACTTCTCTTTAATGCATATTCTGGGCTTACATCAATTTCTCTTCTAAAATTACTTCCTCTTCTTTGTCACAAGCTTTCTACCTTTGTTTTCCTACAATTTCTTTTGGTCATTGTCAATCCCACTAGTTGCCTTCCCTTCAGTGACTTGCCATGGGTCGATGCCCATCTCAATATTGGCTCCTACAGAGAGCTTTAACTTTCAATGTGATCTCACAACACTCTCTGCAGACTTCTTTGCTCACACTGCCAATAGTATTACCTTTTAGCACTGTTCTTTTTGTTCTTATCCTCTTCCCTGAACTAACCTAAGTATTAGCACATAGTATTTTAAATTCACCTTTGTAACTCTTGAAGAATCTGGTATATATCTTAGCACGCTAGGACTTCAATAAACTATTTGTGTATTCAACATGTGTACCTACGTAATTACTGTCCATTCAAAGTGGAGAAGGAGCATGACAGAGGACACTGGGAAGGGAAACTGAAAAAGAACAGAAACAAAAACTGAAGGTTAGTTCCCCAGTCTGCAATTAAAATGCCATTTAAAACTTATGAAGTACTAGATTCAAGGTGGAGATTTCATATCTTGATTCTGATTCACCCACTCATTCTATTGCCACTCCAGAGTTCTACAACTAAATGGAGACCTTTATCAGTGTCAAAGGTAGATTTTTAGGCTCCCACCTGAGCCCAACTGGAATTCCCTACTCCTTCCTGTTTTAATTAAAGACTTACCCAGCTGGTTTCAAGCTAAGAGCCTAGCCAAGGACCTGAGCTGATCTAGTGGAAGACTGAGTAAGGGAATGGGTAGCAAGATCAGAAATCTGCATTTCAATAGAACTCCCACTCCCATTGAAATATGAGGAGAGGAAGGAAAAATCAGGGGATAGTATGTGACTTTTAAATAAAGTAGCTTTCTTGTCTAGTTCATGAACTGACCCTCAAAGACAATTCCAAGTGAGAAATTTTCCAGCAATTTGTGTGCATAACACCATTTCTAGAATATAGTTTAAAAGACATTCATCTAGATGTTTAAAATATGATATGTTTACTTTAAAGCACTTCCATTATTTTAGAGCAGTGTTTCTCAAAAGTGGGGTGCCTGGATCAGCCAAATCAGAATCACTTGGGAAATTGTTAAAAATATAAATTATCAGGCCTAACCCTATGTCTACTAATTTAGAAACTACATATTTTAACAACACTTCTAGGTGATTCTGGTGAATGCTAAGGTCGAAAACTACTGCTCTAGAGCCACACATTTTCACATAGGATATTCCTGGATTGTAAAATTATCTCATTTCATCTAATATGTTTCAGTAAAGCTGGTTTACCATTTGGAAATAACATGAACCCTTATGCTAATCATGTTTTTTTTAAGTAGCAAAGCATTCTTTTTAATGGGAAAAAACTTAATTACCATCCTATAGAAACAGCTGTCTTTTGCCCAGGGAGCCTTCTGTTTAGAAAAGCAAAATTCCACAGTATAACAAGTACATTATTTATGCAAGGGTGAGCATAGGAACTATTTCCTCATACATTTCTACATAAATTATATTTGTTTATAATATTAATCACCAGCATTAAATATTTCACTTTCTTGGGAACACTAGAGAAAACCACTCCATCAAAGAAAAAAGTTATGTAAGGACAGAAAGGTTGAAAAATTACATGCACTACTCAAACCGATAAAATTTCTAAATATTTTAACATGGAAAGATGTATGAGTCAATATGATGCAGGAACTCACAGGCACATTTTATTCAACTACTTGATAGGCAGAGCTTCTACCTAAACCTGGGATGTTGTTAGATTTCATAAATTAAGTGCATTAGGACTGGTTACATACTCAAATGCATCTTTACATGGTGGCCTAGTTCATCTTTATTTATTTCCTTTTCAGTTGTAAGACAAGCTACCACAACTCCTCTGTATGCTTAGGGAGCTACGTATGAATTGTTAAAACATGACATCATTTAGATTTCCATTAAAGTTTAGAGTCTGTTCAGTGTTGCTTGCAAAAATCAACCACACTTTTATTGGATTTGTATATTTATGCTCTTTTCATTCAAAACTAATTTTATAAATCGGTACATGGACATCTACTTAGTCCCATTAAAGTGAAACATGATGACATGATGACTGAAAAGAGACATGTGTTGGGAATAGACAGTGTAAGGTCCTCAGCAGAATCTGGGTTTAACACAGACTGACACTAGTCTTCTGACCTTAGTTTACTTAACCTTCCAGGTCCAAGAATCTCATCTCCAGTATGAAAATTTAGGTGTATAAAACTTATAGGACTATTCTGAGTCCTATTAAGTCCTACTGAGTCTGATAATGAGGACTATTATCAGAGGCTCTTTAAGTGACCCATCTCAATGGCACTTCTCTCTCTGCACACAGAACAGTCATGAAATGCTTAGCATGGGCTCCTTTTGGAACCAGTGAAGGAAATGGGCTTTTTTTTATGTGTACTTCCTGGGCAAAGGACAGAACCAGTAGTGTAGGAACAGAGAGCAGCATGAGCATGTCATCTAGGAAACGCCACATTCATTACAGTTGAAAACGACCGTAATCAAATTTCTCAAATTCTAGCTCCCCTCTCCCATCATTACAACCAAGGTTAAGAAACTCTGTCTTGTCTAAGCACAGTATTTGCATAGAGCAGGTCCAGGCTGAGCTGTCAGGAGCACACCAAGGGTTCCAACTGTCAGGGAGGCTGTGCAGGCTGGTGATGAGGGAGAGCTGAACATTCCTGTGTTATACAGACATTGTCCCATGCTGAAACCAACGACTCTAGTCCAGTATTTAGCCAGTTCCAACACATCTCTCCTTTCAATAACTAAATGCTTCCTGACCTCAAGTTCAGAGGCCAGCACAGCCATATCTGGCATCTATCATGTCAAAAATAAATGAGCTCTGATAAACGTAGGATGTAAGAAGATCATACAGTTGAGAAGAAAGAAAAAAAAAAGGCAAAGATACTTCTTCAATTCTTTTTGAGCCAGTAATCACTTTTATTTTGGAAAAACCTGCCAACAGTCTAACTTTTAAAGCATGTTTTCCCCAAGAGAGTAGCATTGGTTTTTTTCCAGGTTGGGAACATCTGATATCCATAGGAGAGCACATTGACCAGCTTATGACTTCTGTATTTTTAAATATGAACATAAATACCTAATATCTATCTATATATACATAAGTATATATAGATATACACACAGACACACACGTATAAATTCAGTAGTCATTGTTCCATTTTACTCCTATTAAAAAACAAAATTCAACTGAGTAAATCTGAAGATACAGTGGCTTTATTAAGCAATTCCATGAATCAAGAAGCATCCAGACTAGCAAGTAGAGAGATGTTCTGAGTTGTACAAAATGGAAGGTTTTATAGGCAAGGAAGTTATAAGCAAAAGAAAAGAAAGGATAGTTTCTGGCCAGGACATCTGTTGGGGTGGGGTGTGGGGAGGGACCAGCAGGTTTTTATTTTGCAGATTACCTCCCTCGTGCTCATCAGGAAATTTCAGACTGAGATCAGAAGGTCTCATTCCTGGGAATTATAGGTTGAAACTATAATTAAGTCTTGATTTTCTGTCCTGAAGGGCAAATGACTCCGATTTGGGCTTGTTTTTTTTCTTTATTAACACTCCGTAGTACAGGTTGAAGAATAAATGTTTTGAGACTAGAGTTAATTACAATAGTAAATAAATTGACCAAAAGTATATGTGGATGTAATGGTGAAATTTCTGACAGATAGAAACTCTTGCCATTTTGCGATTCTTTCTTAGTATGACTGCTGAGACTTAAAGAAGAAAGGCAATAAGTCACAAAACACATTTAAATTCATCTTACACATTTTATCTCAATGGGTTTTAAGCAAAATCATTTAATATAAAAGGAAGGAATTTTATCATTTCATGACTGCAGGTAACTTTACATAATGGTTTCAGGAGATCTTTAACATTGAGAAACATGTTGCTCAGCAGCCATAGTAAGAATCAATAACCTGTCACAAGATGACTACAAAGAGAATCAAAACACAAATGAAATACTGAAGAAAATATTTGCAATAAATTACAATGGATTAATCATATTACTGTTTAAAGAACCCTTTTAATATGAAAAACGCTAATGATTCAGTAGCAAAATGGGCAAATGACAAGAATAAAGAGTACAAAAAAAATTCAATAGTTTATTAACAGACCTGACATAAGAAATGTAACTTAAAACAATAATAAAGTGCCATTTATCTTATTGGTAAAGATCCAAAAGTGTTAGCCAACATGAGAAAATAAGCCCTCTGCTTCATGGCCAAGGATGGGTTTATAAGTTGTTAGGAAATCTGTCAATATCATCAAAATTAGTATGCATATCAACTTTGAGCCAGCAATTCCACTTTTAGAAAGTAGAACCCATGTATACACATAAACATGCACAAATGCATTTGAAATAGTATCCTTTCCATCATTGTTATTTAAAATTAGAAGGACCAGACATAACCTGAAAGTTCAGCAACGGTAGACTGCTTCAATACACTGTGGCCTAATAGGCAATTGAATACTATGTAGACAGAAAGATCAATGATATGCTGAAACATAATGTTAAGTTAAATGTCAAAGTGATGTGTGTAATATGCTAAAATTTGTATTAAATTTTTGTAATATCAATGTATAACATCAGGACTATATATCAACAACATGTACCTCTGCTATTATGTAGACAGACATGTTATTCTTAACAAAAATATATAAATACAACCTAATCATGAGAAACATCAGATAAACTCAAACTGAGAGACATTCTTTCAAAGAACTGACTTGTACTCATCAAAAATATCAAAGGAATAAAAGAGGAATGAGGAATGGCCCCAGATTGGAGAAGACTAAGGAGATACAAGAACTAAAAGCAATCTAGGATCCTGGATTGTATCTTATGTGAAAAATTGGCATGACTGGCACATACTGACACAGAGAAGTGGATAGTAGATCTGAGGATTCCGGGAGAAAATTTTCATTGCTTATCCTTTCCTTCCTTGTTTTTTACCATGTGTATATATCCTTTTTTCAAAAAAATCTAGTTAATCAAAATAAAGAATTTTGTAAGTACATCAACTGTGGGTAAAATTACAATATTCCCAGAATCTCTTGCCGGGCCATAGAGCATCTCCATATCAATAGGTGTTTCAAATGGGTGGAGAGAAGTAGAACATCTCTGTATCAATAGGTGACTACAGGGTGAGGGAGGGCGTATCTGGACAGGAGAGGTTGGGTGGGGTTGCTTTTCGCAGCCAGGTCCTGAGAGACACGGACAAGCAGAAGTAGAGGACTGTTTGTAAAGAACAAACATACTTCTCCTACTTTATCTCTCCCTTCAACTGATTTTGGTTTCAAAGGTAATGTTTCCCCAAGCTGGGAAAACATTTTTCCCCAGAGTTACACCTGGAAGTAGTCAGCAGAATCTCTGAACCCAAAATCTGTCTTCATGGGTACGAAGCCTGGGTGGCTTTCCCCTAGACTTAGTGGGGGATACCCCAAAACCTCACTGTGGAAGGTGGGGAGGCACCAGTGGCTCCTGCGGTGCGGGGGTGATGACTCACCCTTAACTCTAGCAGCGGTGCAGGGTGCAGCTTCACCCAGGAATGTGCTATCCATGGGGCTTCCTCTTGCGGAGCCCCTCCTGGGAAATCGATCTAGGGTAAAGTTCCTATATGGGTGTGGCCTTCCCCAGAATTGGGGAAAGGTGGAGATACCGGAAGCTGCGGAATTAGCCCTCCATGGGCTAGAAGACTGTTTAGAGGCCTGGTGTGGACGTGTAGCAGCCGGGATTGTGGGAACTTTGTTTCTTGAGATGGTGGAAAGGGTTATCAAGGAGAGAAACACATTTCAGTGTCACCTGGAGGAGCTGGGCAATGACTTATGGGATGACCTTAAAAAAGAGAGACAGTCATTGGGAAGACAGGTCGTGCTCCTGGAAGATATGTTAGCAGCAAGGGAGGAGGCAGCCAGAGAATCCGCATTGCAGGAGGCCGTGGGGGAGGGGAAGGAAGGAGCAGTGATTTCAGCCCCGGAGATGGCAGAGGAGATGTCAGGAGAAGATGAGGAGGTGGGACTGAGGGACAATCTGTTGCCAAGGCCACAACCTGAGGCACTGGCTTCTCCCATATTAAAGGCCTGCCCAGTTGTAATTAAGAAAATAAAAATGCAAAAACTGCAGGCTCCTCAGGAGGAGGAGCAGCTCCCTCCCCAGGCTGTGGGGCCCCCAGTGCTCCATCCCTATGCTCAGGAGGACCTCACAGACATGAGCATCTGGTTTCAGCAGAAGCCATTGGAACCTCTGCCTACATGGCTTCTGTGTCCCTGGGATATGGGGGTGGAAAACATTGTAATGTCCGTTCTGAAATGGGTAGACTGGCTTCCCTGACGACTCACCAGCAATGGTTGCAAAGTGCCTGTCACACTTCAGGGAATCAGGCACTTCTAGATTGGCTGACAGCAGCTATCAGGGCAGTTTGACTTAATCTGGGTGATTTACCATACTTACCCACTAGCTTGAAAATGTAAGCAGAGTTCCAGCAGGTGTTACTGGAATTGGGCATGAAAAATATCATCTATAATATGGACCCCCAGGCCCCAATGAGGAGTTGTTCACCATAGGAATGAGAAATCTGGTCCTCCATATAGATCCCTATCTCTCTTTGGGTCCCTAGGGACTATTCTTGCCTCCCACAGAGGGTAACCCATAAGAGAGGCTACTTAGCAGATCTGGGGGAGGTTAAAACAGTAGGAGCCAAGAAGGAAGTACAGGCTGCAACTGAAACGAGTGGCAGAAAGGGCGCCATGAAGGTTTTGAGGACCTAGATGTGGGTTGATTTGATAAAGGTGGGGGTAGTGAAAGAAAAACTTCATGGGGCAGTCCAATAGAATTGTGTTAGAAATGTGGCACCAATTAAAGCCAGAACAGCAGTTCCAACCATTGAGATCTAGGACACAGAAGCTGGAGGCAAAGCCCCATGTCTGGCCTGTGTCCCTGCAAGACTTCCTGGGGGACAGTATCAGGCTCCACCTGGGCCCTCACCCCCACAGGAGGATGACTGGGCATCACAATTTGATGGTCAGGGAGGTCAAGGTCCCCATCTTGTGTGATGTGTTGGGGATCAGAGGCTACATGTAGAATTAGCAATTCATTGGTCCCCATGAATATACAACATGTCCTGGCACTGGTGGACACAGGAACTGAATGTTCTCTGATTTATGGCAACCCTGAGCATTTTTCTGGGACCTGTGCTATGATAGATGGCTATGGGAGTAAGGCAATTAGAGTGAAGAAAGCCCAAGTCCCATTGGAGATAGGGCATTTACCCCCAAAGGAGTATACTGTGTACATTTCTCTCATCCATAAATATATTTTAGAGGTGGATATCCTGCAGGGCCTATGGTTACAGACCCACCATAGGTGAATTTAGACTGAGGGTACATGTGGTAAAGGCAGTTCTGAGGGGACATGTTAAGCACCCACCTGTAGCTCTGCCTGTACCTTGGTGGGTGACAAATACTAAGCAGTATAAATTGCCTGGGGGGAACACAAGGAAATTGGAGAAACTCTACAGGAGTTGGAGAAAGTGGGCTTCATAAGGCCCACTCATAGTCCTTTTAATTTCCCAGTGTGGCCAGTGAAAAAGCTGGAGGGCTCCTAACATATGACCATGGATTATAGGGAACTGAATAAAGTCACACTCCCTTTGCACGATGTTGTCACTTCTACAACAGCCCTTATGGACACCCTCAGTCATGAACTAGGGATGTATCACATTGGGGACCTTGCTAATGCTTTCTTCCTTATTGACATAGCACAGGAGAGTCAGGAACAGTTTGCCTTCACGTGGGAAGGCTGGCAGTGGACATTCACGGTGCTATTACGGTGATACCTCCACCGTCCTGCCACTTGTCACAGACTTGTAGCCCAGGACGTGGCCACGTGGAAGAAACCGCAGATAGTGTGGCTGTATCATTACATTGATGATATGCTCACATCTGATTCTCTTGCAGATTTAGAAGGGGCAGTTCTTAGACTGCGGCAACATCAGAGGAGAAAGGATGGGCTGTGAACAGCACCGAGGTTCAGGGAACTGGTCTGTCAGTAAAGTTCTTGGAGGTTGTCTGGTCATGTAAAACTAAAGTTATCCCAGAAGCAGTCATAGACAAGGTCCAGGCTTTCCCTACCCCTACTGCTGTGGCAGTATTACAGAATTTTGGGGTCTTTTGGGCTACTGGAGAGTGTTTATCCTCACTTGGCACAAATTCTGAAGTCCTTATACCAGTTGGTATGAAAGGGCTTCAAGTGGGACTGGGATGAAATATGTGCAGTTGCTTTTACAGCTGCTAAGTGAGAAGTCAAGGCTGTACAGGCCTTGAGTGTAGTGGACTCATAAAGGCCCTGTGAGATAGATGTTCATGTAACCAAAGATGGTTATGGATGGCGCCTTTGGCAGAGGCTTGAATGGATCCACCAAACTACTGGATTCTGGTCACAGCTATGAAAGGAGCAGAGGTCTGGTACACCTTGACAGAGAAACAACTGGCTGCAATGTATCATGCTTTGCTGACTATGGAGCCCATCACCAGAACAGCTCCAAGCAAGGTAATAACCACCTATCCCATTGCAGGGTGGGTGTGAGACTGGACCCAAAGGCCATGGAGTGGCATAGCACAGATGCCTGCACTGGCCAAATGGAGTGCATATGTACAGCAGTGTAGCACCCACTCCAACAGCCCCCTAAGTGGAGAACTCCAACTCTTATTGGGGCCAGTAATGTATACCAGTGGATACCAGAAAGAACTTACTTTTGAGCTATTGGTAGCTGAGAGTTTTTATCAGGAGGAAAAGCCGCTCTACCTGATGATACTTGGTATACAGACAGCTCCAGTCACGGGCAGCCCCCAAAGTAGAGGAGGGCTGTGGTTTTCCATCCTAAGACTGAGAAAATATGGATGGAGGATGGAGAGGGGAAGAGCAGCCAATGGTCTGAGTTGCAGGCAGTATGGCTTATGATCACCCAGGAGCCCTCCCCTATAGTTGTCTGCACTGACAGCTGGGCCGTCTATCAGGGCTTGACTCTGTGGCTACTGACATGGTACCATGCCAACGGGATAGTTGGTCACTGGCACCTTTGGGGGCAAGAGTTGTAGCAAGACCTATGGGCCTCTGGTCAGACTAAGACAGTTACTGTATATCATGTGACTGGCCATTTGCCTTTGGCATCCCCAGGGAATGATGAAGCAGACACATTGGCCCAGGTTCATTGGCTAGAAGGAAGCCTGCCTCTGATGTAGCCCAATGGTTACATCAGTGTTTGTTGCACACAATGCAAAAGACAATGTGGGCTGTAGCCCATCAGTGGGGTTTGCCTTTGACCTTTGAAGAAGTCAGCCGAGCCTGGAATGAGTGCCTTGTGTGCTCTAAGAGGGACTTACACTGAGTTCCACAGCAACATGGGACAATAGTAAGGGGGCTGATGCCCCTTGTCAGGTGGCAGATAGACTGCATTGGGCCTCTGCCCATATCAGAAGGATATCGGTATGCCATGACTTGGGTGGACATAGCTGCTTGACCGTTGGTTGCTTTCCCTGCATGTCATGCAGATCAGCAAACCACCAAGAGGGGCCTAGAGAGTCTCTTTGCAGCCTATGGCTGGCTGCAGGTGATTGAGAGCATTCAAGGCACCCACTTACTAGACATGCATTACAAGAATGGGTGCAGCAATTAGGGATAAAGTGGAAGTGTCATATACCATATAACCCTACTGGGTCAGGTATCATAGAGAGGAACAATGGTTTGTTGAAATCTGGTCTGAAGTTGGACACCAATACTCTATGGGGCTGGCCAGTTCACTTACGGACAGTGCTATGGCATTTGAATGAGAGGCCCCGAAAAGGAGCCTTGAGCCCTGTGGATATGCTAACACATATTGCTGCCTTTCCTGTGCAACTGTATGTGCAAACCAAAGAGGAGTTACTGAAGCCAGGATGTGGCCAGCAGAGCAACACCCTGCTGCCAGCCCCACTGCATTAAACCATGGAGACTGCTGAGTGGACATGGCTCTGGACATTCCAAAACATGGACCAGCAATGGCTGGCCCTTCTGGTACCACGGGGAAAAGGCCTGGGAGCTGACCTGCTGTGTGCTCCTGGAGTAGGAGCAGGATGGCCCCCAAAGATTGTGGTAGTGTACCCAAAACGTCCAGGAGGGAAGAGCATCTTACGGGGAACTTTTGTTTTATCTTCATGGCCAGTGCATGTACCTCCCATAGCCCTATATGTTGACCCATCCATAACTCCCACAGGGAAGGGGTGAAAGTCTGGTGTACTGGACCAGGACAAGATCCCATTCCTGCCACTGTCCCATCACAGGACTACTATCTTGCATGCATCCTACCTGATGGACAAGATTTGCCTATGCTGGTGTTTTTAAAACATGTATCTTATCACCCTTAAGATTATTTTCTTCTATAGTCCCTGTGGCCTGGACCCAGCCCCTGGCTGCAGCTGCCACATGATGATTATTTCTCTGAATTCCCTACCTGTTCACCTACTGACTGCCTGTGGAATGGGCGAGCTATGGACTTAATCTGCATAGGACTTTGAACCTCCCTGAATCCTGTGGTTTAAGGATTATCATGATTTTATTGCTGTCATTATTGTGTTGCTAGTCTGTTTACAGTGCTCCAGTTTCTTGCTCAGGGGCCACTGTGGAAGATGTAGAGTGAGTAGATTGTGAGGTGAGATTTCTGGAGGGGTGGGCTGTGGGTAAAATTGCAATATTCACAGAATCTCTCACCAGGCCTTAGTGCATCTGCATATCAATAGGTATTTCCCTGCATATCAATAGGTATTTCTATGGGGTGGAGAGAAGTAGTCCATCTCCATATCAGTAGGTGATTTGAAGGGGGAACAAGGGCATATCTGGTCCAGAGAGGTTAGGTGGGGTCCCCTTTTACTGCTGGGTTGCAGGAGACACCTGAATGCAGAAGTGGATGACTACTTATAAGCAATAAAGGGGTTTCCTCCAATTCATTTCTCTCTGCAACTGATTTTTGTTTCAAAGGTGATTTGCCCCAGGCTGGGAACTTATTTTCCTCCTGGAGTTACATCACCATTGTTTTAAAATTTTTCTTACCTTATCAAAAGCAGCTTTCACAATATTTAAGTTTACTCATCAAAGACTATTGCAATGCCTTTATAAAAAACATAAAATAAAAACCAAAAACTATTATTCCATTTTGTGTGTGTGTGTGAAAAGATAAAAATGTCTGATAAAAGTACCTTAATAATAATATTGCTTGAATAAAATTTTAAAACTTGAAGAAAAATACTAACCTCTGGTATTCTTTATATTTGATATAAAATCCAAAAACAGTTTTGTAAGATGCAACATGCCAGTGTAGTGAACTCTACTTTTCCAAGCTGATGCTACTGCTAGTGTTACTTTTGAGCAACTTCTTCTCTTAGTTCTCTAGCTATAGGCATGAAATCAGAGTAGACAGCCCATGAAAATTCATGCCCCAGTGAGTATCTGATCTTATGGTAGTAAAGGTTTTCACTTTTGAACTATCTTCCTAATGTAGAATTTAATACACACCCTTATCAATGTTTGTTGAATGAATACATTAATACAATAATTCTCAGTGCATTTTAAATATTTGTCTACTTCTAATCATCCAGTTTCAATACATCCATTCTGTGCATTGAGATGTATAAATTAACACAGCAGAGAAAACCCTATAATTTCTGTCATTGAAAATTTTTGTAGAAGGTACAAATCGAAGGAGAAAGCTGCATATTCTTCCCAAACTTATTAAGATGTTTAGGGCTGACTGAGACCACTGAATACAATGGGAAATGCTAAGCATTTTGTCTTTGTTAGCATATGTAATGTTTCCCTTTGCTAAAAATGTGATAAATCTGCATTGCACAGCCTTCTTTTCAAAAATACATGTCGTCATTACTTTTCCCAATACTAGAAAGACAGTGATGTTTTGTCTAGTGAATCAAACACTATTCCCAGTATTGTTCTCTTCTAGCAATTGATTTTCTAAAAAAGAAGTTTTCAGGAGGTGTTTTGTTCTGTGCATAAGATAAATCCAAGAGTGATTTCATATTCTGGGTCACTTGTTGAATGGAGCTGAAGCATTACTTAATAAAAGGGGAACAAATGAAGACAAAGAGTAAAGGACAATTTCACACTCTAGTTGCCTAGACAATTACATATTTTCTCATGTTTTATCATCTTGAGAAATAGCATAAGAACCTCTAAAGGCTTCTTATAAGCCTGGGTGATATAGGTGCTAGGAAACCAGAGAGGAAACTACCAAGGTGTATTAAATTTCTTCCCAGTAATAAATTCAACTTGCAAAAATTTGTTTCAGTTGAAGTCTTGTCCATACCTTCCTTTATCCAGACTTATATTTTATTGTACTGTTTGGGTATGACATATGTGATAACCTTTTATTTTTGTGCATGACATTTAATAAACAATTGGAAATGGATGCTAAAGTGCTTTCAAAGCAAAAAGTTCATTTGACAAATTCAGGAAAACTGTTCTTGCTAACAAGCCCTTTTCAAACATTAAAAGTGACGTTGTGTTTGCTGGAGCCCAAGGTATATTTGCAGCTGTCATAATCCAGCGACATGTGGCCTATCAGAAACATAAGATAAAACTCCTATTAACTCTTTGTCAAGGGTTTTCTTTCTGTACCGATTTCACTTGCAAGTATTTTAAGGAAGCATCAACTTGGGGTTTCCTCACCTAGCCACATAGGTACACATTGTTATTTTGAGGACTTTAGATCAGGTGTTTCAGCTATATGTTGTCAATTACAGGTGAGAAGCAGGTATGGAACAGTCTGCCTCTTCCATTCTAAATTGTTTGCTTTTCTTTGAGCTTGAAGAGACCTTTTGCATCTTCTGTCAAGGGTTCTGTCTAAAACTCTTTCTATATGACCTCATCCATATTCACAATTCAAAAACCATCTTGATGCTGATGACACCATATTTATCTTTGTATGTCAAACACCTGCCAAAATAAACTACCATAGACTGGGTGGCTTATAAACAACAGAAATTTGTTTCTCAGAGTTCTGGAGGTTGGGTTTTGGTGAGGGCTCTCTTCTGTTTGGGCAAAGGCAAATTATTTATTGCACTGACATTATGTCTATTTTATAGATTTAATACAAATATCACATAAAAATCTTCCTCAGCTTTAAATGTGGTTATGTCCCCATAAACATAACCACATCATAGCTTAGCCTAACCTATCTTACATGGGCTCAGAACAGTTAGAGTAAGTAGTCTATAGTTGGGCAAAATCATCTCACACAAAACCTATTTTATAAAAGAGCACTGAGTATCTCCTATAATTGATTGAATACTGTACTGAAAGTGGAAAGCAGAGTGGTTGTTTGGGCACCACTGGTTGTAAGTGCATCCCTTTGCTGCTTTAGCCTCAAGGTCCCGTCTTTGACTGGGAGCTGTAGCTCACTGCCCCTGCCCAGGGTCCCCAGAGAGGATTTCCCTGCAGGGCATTACCAGCTCAGGAAAAGATCAAAATTCAAAGTACGGTTTCTGATGAATGTATATTGTTCTTGTCATTGTAAAGTTGAAAAACCGTCAAGTCTCATAATAGGTGGATAGCCAGACATGAGCAGGGAGGGAGCTAAGGACTTCAGTCATTGCTTTCGTTCAGTTTGATGCTTGTTTATATTCTAAACATCCATGTAAACTGTTCTCGTGGGATGTGGGGAGGAAGGGTACAGGTAACAGACCTGCCGAAACTGGTTCCAACACGGAGGAGAAGCTGACCCTGACTTCACCTCAAAGTACATTATAGGCTCATTAGCATTTTAGCATGCAGAAACACGCCCCTTGGCACCATGACAGTTCCACAGCGGACCGTCTAAGGACAAAAAGAGAGTTTCTCCCTATTTCCTGGAAAACCCTTCCTATTCCAACAAAAGTCCACCCTCTGCTTCAACTCCAGCTACAAGACGACCCAGCCCAAGCCCACGGAGCCGCTCACCTCTGGAGCACGCCTTCGTTCCCGCCTCAGGTCTCCACTACTTTCTTTACTCAACTGCTCTTTGCCTGTACCTACTCGGCCTTCCTGCGAATTCTTTCTTCCAGTCAAGAGCCCTCTCCCAGGAAGAGGTCTCACCTAGCACGCAGAGAGAGCTCCCCAGACTGGGGTACCTGGAAACATAAGTACAACCCTCAGAAGTCCGGGACTGTCTGTACAAAGTTGGCAGAACTAGAGGTGGGACATAGGGTTGTTTCCAAAGTCTAACTTCGGTCTGAAATAAAATAGAAATTCCCTCCCCATATCTTGCTAACCAGTGACACCTCGTGAATTTTTTATCTCGGTTATTAGCACCTCCATTTCTCTGATTTCCCAGGGTACACATGTTTGTACTATCCTCACCTCCTGCCTCTCCCTCATTCCCACAATCCAAATAATTGCTAAATACATCATTACTTATTTTTTTTTAGGACTGCTTCTCAGATTGGGCACTTTTTCTTCATTCTTTACTGGTAACATGTTAGTTCAGGTCTTCATCATTTCTGACTTAAAATCATGCCATATTGAACCTCTCTCAGGTCATTGGGTTTAATAGTCTTAATTCCGTTTCTTAGCGTTAGTGATAAAAATAGCTATCTTAAAATAATGCAAAAGCAGGTTTGTAAAATTAATTCCCTGGAGATAATTCCATGAGTTTTAGTTCATCTCGGTGTAATGAATATTTATATGGGGCATATAATATGTGCAGAACCTTTTCTGAGGTACTAAGCAGTTTTCAAAGATATTAGCACACAGAACCGTCCCTTTAGGAAGCTCAGAATAAAATAGTGATGAGGAATTATACCACAAGGCATATTCAAAATAGTGTCAGGACTCAGAATGGGGTGATCAAATCTATTTGGAGGGTCAGCCAGTGCATACACCATGCCTTGGGGAGAATAAGACCCCATTGAAGAAGGCATAGGTGAGAGAAAGGAGCATTCTTCTTAATGAAGATATTCCCAAATGTAGAAGTGAGGAGCGCATGGGGACAAGCAGCCAGTTTGACAGCTACACTGGCTATGTATATGTAGGACAAAACTTACCAGAGAAGTGAGCTCGGTGAGACCTCTGTGAGTCCCCAGTACTCTCTCTCAGAGAATTCATGAGGTGAAAACCATTTACCTTTTTTTGCTATGTTGGCATTTTTTCTAATGGTACCAAAGCAATGGTGAGTAAAACTGTTGGTTCCTCAGCAGAAATGATGGCCGAGTCACCAAATTGTATAAGCTAGCACTTGTATTTTTCACTGCCATATACTTGCAGGGAGAAAAAAAGTCCATTTCAGTTAAGAAGGTCTCTGAAGAAGTAGCTAAAAGTTTTAACTTTGTTCAATCCTGATCCTGAGTATAAGTCTTTTTAATTTTCCATTTTACCAAATGGGAAATGCTTATAAACTATTTCTGTCGACAGAAGTGAAACAGTTTTCTCCAGGGAAAGCACTTGTGTGACTGTTTGAGCTGAGAGCTGAGGTAGCTGTTTTTTATTTTTTAATATAGAATACATTATTACTTAAAAAAAAAAGATAAACTATAATTATTCATACCTCTCAGTATCTGGCAGATTCTGTCTCAAAATGAATAAAGTTAAGCCTGTTACTTCGAATAAAACAACTGATAATGATTGTTGCAAATAATAAAACTCAAAGCATTCAAATGAAAATTAGAATTTTTGAAACTTATACCTAACGTCTTATACCTAATGCTGTACCTAAGGCTGACCACTTCCCAATATTTTAGTGATGAAATTAGTTGTTTATTAATGAATGCATTTTTTATATTCTACAATGAATGTATCAACATTTGGAAGATCTTAGTAAATTGATGAATCAATATTTTCCAGATAACCAATGCATAGATAAAAGATCCACTACAGTGCAAAATAGATGCATGGATTTTAAAGTAACAAAGTATGAAGAGGTTGATAAGTTTCCTGCTGCATATTTCAATTAACCTTTAAGAAAATACTACTTGTTAAGTTTTGGTATAATATCAAACAATAATGCCCACAATTTTCTGAAAAGGCTATTAAAATACCCTTCCCCTTTCCAGCTACATATCTGTGTAAGATCAAATTTTCTTTATAGACTTTAGCAAAATAACATACATGTTGAGTGAATAAGCAGATATAAGAATCCAGCTGTCTTCTATTAAACCAGATGTTGAAGAGATTTGTAAAAAGAAGTTAAACAATATTATTATTCTCATTAATTTTTTAAAAATATAGCTATTTATAATAGATTTATTATTTTAAATGAATTAATAAATAAGGTTTTAAAAATTTCTCAGTCTTAATATCTAACATAGAAATTACTGACACATAGGACTATACAATCTCTTTAGAATCCTTAATGACTTTTAATAGTGAAAAGGGATCTGAGACACAAAAGTTAGAGAAATGCTTGATTAAAGGAATGCCACAAACATTTGCAAATCATTTCACATATAGAATACTTGCTATATGCCAGGCACAATGGCAGATGTTGTGTTTATATCAGGAAAATAAAATGCAAACCTAATCTGTGACCTCACGAAGTTCATGAAATAGTGAGGTATGAACACAAAAATCACAAAATTAAATCTGTATTCACTACTGATTGTTGTAGTGCAAAAAGGCTTTCAGAGGCGGAGCCAACATGGCGGCGTGCGTAGGACAGTGGGAATCTCCTCCCAAAAACATATATACTTTTGAAAATACAACAAACACAACTAGCCCTAAAAGAGAGACCAGAAGACACAGGACAGTGGCCAGACTGCAGCTACACCAGCGAGAACCCAGCGACTGGTGAAAGGGGTGAGATACAAGCCCCGGCCCGGCGGGACCCGAGCGCCCCTCCCCCCAGCTCCCGGTGGGAGAAGAATAGGCAGAGCGGGAGGGAGACGGAGCCCAGGACTGCCGAGCACCCAGGCCCAGCAATCTGGGCCAGAGCGCAGACACAGTACATGCCCAGGGGGCCCTGGATACTGGGGGAACAGGGAGTAAGACCTCTGAGCGGGTGCTGAAGCTGATGCCCCTGTGACAAAGAAAAGCGGGGGCTTTTTGAAAGTCTTAAAGGGACAGGGAC
Source organism: Manis pentadactyla (assembly GCF_030020395.1). Lineage (NCBI taxonomy): Eukaryota > Metazoa > Chordata > Mammalia > Pholidota > Manidae > Manis > Manis pentadactyla. Next base: position 17,213,934 of record NC_080023.1, read on the forward strand.
TTAACAGCTTGACGGAAACAACCCAGGTCACAGTACAGCAGCTGGAAATTACAGGGAAAACCGGGTGCACTAACCCCCTGGGCAACAGCTCTGAGACCCCTCACGGAGGCAAACAGTCAAGCAGCCCCCCCATCCATCACCCCACCGGGCGCTGCGATAGCAGAGAAGCAGCCTGAGACAAATTCCGCCCACAGAAAGGGAAATTTCTCCCTCCCGGCCAGGCAAGACACAAAGATCCACTCTACACGCAATTACCCAACACAAGCCACTAGGGGTCGCAGTTGCCCCAGTAAAGAAAGGCCAGTAGTAAGTGAAAATTTTGGCCCTCCCAGCTGACAGTCAATAGCACCTGTCAACATGAAAAGGCAAAAAAATATGATCCAGACAAGACTAACCCAGACAGCTTCAGCATCTGCTACATCTTCCCCTGAGAAGGAATCTGGGGAGATAGATTTAGCCAGTCTACCTGAAAAAGAATTCAAAACAAAAGTCATAACCATGCTGATGGACTTGCAGATAAATATGCAAGAACTAAGGAAGGAGAATTCAGAAATAAAACAAGCTCTGGAAGGACTTCAAAACAGAATGGACGAGATGCAAGAGACCATTAATGGACTAGAAAACAGAGAACAGGAACGCAGAGAAGCTGATGCAGAGAGAGATAAAAGGATCTCCAGGAATGAAAGAATTTTAAGAGAGCTGAGTGATCAATATAAAAGGAATAATATAAGAATCATAGGCATTCCAGAAGAAGTAGAGAGAGAAAAGGAGATAGAAAATGTCTTTGAAGAAATAATTGCTGAAAATTTCCCCAAACTAGGGGAAGAAATGGCCTCTCAGACCACAGAGGTACACAGAACTCCCATGACAAGGGATCCAAGGAGGGCAACACCAAGACACATAATAATTAAAATGGCAAAGATCAAAGACAAGGACAAAGTATTACAAGCAGCCAGAGAGAAAAAAAAGGTTACCTACAAAGGAAAACCCATCAGGCTATCATCAGACTTCTCAACAGAAACCCTACAGGCCAGAAGAGAATGGCATGATATACTTAATGCAATGAAACAGAAGGGCCTCGAACCAAGACTACTGTATCCAGCACGAATATCATTTAAATATGAAGGAGGGATTAAACAATTCCCAGACAAGCAAAAGTTGAGGGAATTTGCCTCCCACAAACCACCTCTACAGGGCATCCTACAGGGACTGCTCTAGATGGGAGCACTCCTAAAAAGAGCACACAACAAAACACCCAACATATGAAGAAGGGAGGAGGAGGAATAAGAAGGGAGAGAAATAAAGAATCATCAGATTGTGTTTATAATAGCTCAACAAGCGAGTTAAGTTAGACAGTAAGACAGTAAAGAAGCTAACCCTAAACCTTTGGTAACCACAAACTTAAAGCCTGCAATGGCAATAAATTCATACCTTTCAATAATCACCCTAAATGTAAATGGACTGAATGCACCAATCAAAAGACACAGAGTAATAGAATGGATAAAAAAGCAAGATCCATCCATATGCTGCTTACAAGAGACTCACCTCAAACCCAAAGACGCGCACAGACTTAAAGTCAAGGGATGGAAAAAGATATTTCAAGCAAACAACAGAGAGAAGAAAGCAGGTGTTGCAATTCTGGTATCAGACAAAACAGACTTCAAAATAAAGAAAGGAACAAAAGACAAAGAAGGACATTACATAATGATAAAGGGCTCAGTCCATCAAGAGGATATAACCATTATAAATATATATGCACCCAATACAGGAGCACCAACATACCTGAAACAAATATTAACAGAACTAAAGGAGGAAATAGAATGCAACGCATTCATTCTAGGAGACTTCAACACACCACTCACTCCAAAGGACAGATCCACCAGACAGAAAATAAGTAAGGACACAGAGGCACTGAACAACACACTAGAACAGATGGACCTAATAGACATCTACAGAACTCTACATCCAAAAGCAACAGGATACACGTTCTTCTCAAGTGCACATGGAACATTCTCCAGAATAGACCACATACTAGGACACAAAAAGAGCCTCAGTAAATTCCAAAAGATTGAAATCCTACCAACCAACTTTTCAGACCACAAAGGCATTAAACTAGAAATAAACTGTTCAAAGAAAGCAAAAAGGCTCACAAACACATGGAGGCTAAACAACACGCTCCTAAATAATCAATGGATCAATGACCAAATCAAAATGGAGATCCAGCAATATATGGAAACAAATGACAACAACAACACTAAGCCCCAACTTCTGTGGGACACAGCAAAAGCAGTCTTAAGAGGAAAGTATATAGCACTCCAAGCATATTTAAAAAAGGAAGAGCAATCCCAAATGAATGGTCTAATGTCACAACTATCAAAATTGGGAAAAGAAGAACAAATGTGGCCTAAGGTCAGCAGAAGGAGGGACATAATAAAGATCAGAGAAGAAATAAATAAAATTGAGAAGAATAAAACAATAGCAAAAATCAATGAAACCAAAAGCTGGTTCTTAGAGAAAATAAACAAAATAGATAAGCCTCTAGCCAGACTTATTAAGAGGAAAAGAGAGTCAACACAAATCAACAGTATCAGAAATGAGAAAGGAAAAATCACAACAGATCCCGCAGAAATACAAAGAATTATTAGAGACTACTATGAAAACCTATATGCTAACAAGCTGGGAAACCTAGGAGAAATGGACAACTTCCTAGAAAAATACAACCTTCCAAGACTGACCGAAAAAGAAACAGAAAATCTAAACAGACCAATTACCAGCAACGAAATTGAAGCGGTAATCAAAAAACTACCAAAGAACAAAACCCCCGGGCCAGATGGATTTACCTCGGAATTTTATCAGACATACAGGGAAGACATAATACCCATTCTCCTTAAAGTTTTCCAAGAAATAGAAGAGGAGGGGATACTCCCAAACTCATTCTATGAAGCTAACATCACCCTAATACCAAAACCAGGCAAAGACACCACCAAAAAAGAAAACTACAGACCAATATCCCTGATGAACGTAGACGCAAAAATACTCAACAAAATTTTAGCAAACCGAATTCAAAAATACATCAAAAGGATCATACACCATGACCAAGTGGGATTCATCCCAGGGATGCAAGGATGGCACAACATTCGAAAGTCCATCAATATCATCCACCACATCAACAAAAAGAAAGACAAAAACCACATGATCATCTCCATAGATGCTGAAAAAGCATTTGACAAAGTTCAACATCCATTCATGATAAAAACTCTCAGCAAAATGGGAATAGAGGGCAAGTACCTCAACATAATAAAGGCCATCTATGAAAAACCCACAGCCAACATTATATTGAATAGCGAGAAGCTGAAAGCATTTCCGCTGAGATCGGGAACTAGACAGGGATGCCCACTCTCCCCACTGTTATTTAACATTGTACTAGAGGTCCTAGCCACGGCAATCAGACAAAACAAAAAAATACAAGAAATCCAGATTGGCAAAGAAGAAGTCAAACTGTCACTATTTGCAGATGACATGATACTGTACATAAAAAACCCTAAAGACTCCACCCCAGAACTACTAGAACTGATATCGGAATACAGCAAAGTTGCAGGATACAAAATCAACACACAGAAATCTGTGGCTTTCCTATATACCAACAATGAACCAACAGAAAGAGAAATCAGGAAAACAACTCCATTCACAATTGCATCAAAAAAAATAAAATACCTAGGAATAAACCTAACCAAAGAAGTGAAAGACTTATATTCTGAAAACTACAAGTCACTCTTAAAAGAAATTAAAGGGGACACTAACAGATGGAAACACATCCCATGCTCATGGCTAGGAAGAATTAATATCGTCAAAATGGCCATCCTGCCCAAAGCAATATACAGATTTGATGCAATCCCTATGAAACTACCAGCAACATTCTTCAATGAACTGGAACAAATAATTCAAAAATTCATATGGAACCACCAAAGACCCCGAATAGCCAAAGCAATCCTGAGAAAGAAGAATAAAGTAGGGGGGATCTCACTCCCCAACTTCAAGCTCTATTATAAAGCCATAGTAATCAAGACAATTTGGTACTGGCACAAGAACAGAGCCACAGACCAATGGAACAGACTAGACAATCCAGACATTAACTCAGACATATATGGTCAATTAATATTTGATAAAGGAGCCATGGACATACAATGGTGAAATGACAGTCTCTTCAACAGATGGTGCTGGCAAAACTGGACAGCTACATGTAGGAGAATGAATCTGGACCATCGTCTAACCCCATATACAAAAGTAAACTCAAAATGGATCAAAGACCTGAATGTAAGTCATGAAACCATTAAACTCTTGGAAGAAAACATAGGCACAAACCTCTTAGACATAAACATGAGTGACCTCTTCTTGAACATATCTCCCCGGGCAAGGAAAACAACAGCAAAAATGAACAAGTGGGACTATATTAAGCTGAAAAGCTTCTGTACAGCAAAAGACACCATCAATAGAACAAAAAGGAACCCTACAGTATGGGAGAATATCTTTGAAAATGACACATCCGATAAAGGCTTGACGTCCAGAATATATAAAGAGCTCACACGCCTCAACAAACAAAAAACAAATAACCCAATTAAAAAATGGGCAGAGGAACTGAACAGACGGTTCTCCAAAAAAGAAATACAGATGGCCAACAGACACATGAAAAGATGCTCCACATCGCTAATTATCAGAGAAATGCAAATTAAAACTACAATGAGGTATCACCTCACACCAGTAAGGATGGCTGCCATCCAAAAGACAAACAACAACAAATGTTGGCGAGGCTGTGGAGAAAGGGGAACCCTCCTACACTGCTGGTGGGAATGTAAACTTGTTCAACCATTGTGGAAAGCAGTATGGAGGTACATCAAAATGCTCAAAACAGACTTACCATTTGACCCAGGAATTGCACTCCTAGGAATTTACCCTAAGAATGCAGCAATCAAGTATGAGAAAGATCAGTGCACCCCTATGTTTATCGCAGCACTATTTACAATAGCCAAGAATTGGAAGCAACCTAAATGTCCATCGATAGATGAATGGATAAAGAAGATGTGGTACATATACACAATGGAATACTACTCAGCCATAAGAAAAGGGCAAATCCAACCATTTGCAGCAACATGGATGGAGCTGGAGGGTATTTTGCTCAGTGAAACAAGCCAAGCAGAGAAAGAGAAATACCAAATGATTTCACTCATCTGTGGAATATAAGAACAAAGGAAAAACTGAAGGAACAAAACAGCAGCAGAATCACAGAACTCAAGAATGGACTAACAGGTACCAAAGGGAAAGGGACTGGGGAGGATGGGTGGGTAGGGAGGGATAAGGGGGGGAATAAGAAGGGGGGTATTAAGATTAGCATCCACAGCGGGGTGGGAGAAAGGGGAGGGCTGTACAACACAGAGAAGACAAGTAGTGATTCTACAACAGGTTGCTACACTGATGGACAGTGACTGTAAAGGAGTATATAGGGGGGACCTGGTATAGGGGAGAGCCTAGTAAACAAAGTATTCGTCATGTAAGTGTAGATTAATGATTAAAAAAAAAAAATGCAGTTCCTATGTGGTGACCTCTAATGAGTTCTACACAATGATATAAAGGACATATAAAAGTGTAGGCAAAGGGTCTGTTTGTGTTTATAGAGAGGATCAAAGCCTAATTGGGCTACCCCGAAAATGAACTAAGATACGATATGAAAGAGAACTTCCAACATCAGCACTCTCGGGAAGACTCATGCCAGAAGATGATCATCAAAAAACCCCAACAAAGATCCACGCACTGCTACAGCTGTAGATGCACTCATCCCACCAGTTCCTGGACTTGCCATGGGAATGAGGAAGGAGATATCTAAGCTGGCCTGTGCATACAGTAAAACAACAAATTTGACTGGATCTATACTGTTGGAACTCAACCAAGAATTAGGAGAAGTGCAAATTGTAGCGCTCCAAAATCTTACAACTACAGACTATTTACTGTTAAAAGAACATATGGGATGTGAACAGTGCCCAGGAATGGGTTGTTTTAATTTGTCTGATTTTTCTCAAACTATTCAAATTCAGTTAGATAATAACCATCATATCATTGATAAGTTTTCACAAATGCCTAGGGTGCCTAACTGGTTTTCTTGGTTTCACTGGAGATGGCTGGTAATTACAGGTATGCTTTGGTTATGTAACTATACTCCTATTATGTTAATGTGTGTGCGCAATTTAAGTAGTAGCTTAAAACCTATACATGCTGAAGTTACTCTACAAGTAGATATGTCAAAGAAATAATCAATCTTCCCATGTTTTCTCCCGCCTGCTACTCCTATAGCTTTTCTTCTTCCTTCCTAATTACAACGAATTCTTAAATAGAATTCGTGCCTCATATCAAATTTACCGAGTATCATAACTCCTCCAAGTGGTAAAGATACCTCAAGACAAATGCTGGGCATAGAAGCCACAGGGCATAAATATGCAAAGAAATAAAAAGCTAACCATTTCAAACAATAAGGCTTCTCTCTCACTTACCAACTTAACATTTCCCTGTATGGCCCCGGAAGATGACTGGTTAGCCAGAGACGGGTAAGATTCCTCAAGGGAGGAACAACCTAAGACAGGCACAGTCGCAGGGGGGTCATCAGGTGAGAAATTGGGGATCAACAGAGGTGAGGCTTAGAACCTCACCCTCCCTGTTCTAAGAGAAATCTTCTGCATATGTGGATGTTTTATTGCCCTTGTCTAGCTTGGATTAACACATAGTCTACAGGCACACACCTGATCATCTACATTTGCTCTCTTACAACACTAAACTATGTTTTCTACCTTTATGTTGTATCTACCTACCACTTCAGCATCTTATTAAAAATAATAGAGAAATGTGGTATCCACATATAAATCAAGTATAAAAATCAAATGTGTATTCATATTTGAACTGACTGTTTATAGTTCATAATGCATGAGCAAAACCAAAAGTTTCTGTGATGACTGCCCTTGTACTGTTCACCATGTAACTTATTCACTGTGTAAGAATTTGTTCTCCATGTAAGAACTTGTTCGTTATGCTTCAGAAGATTGGAGACTGACGAAAATTAGGCTTGGGGTGGATTAATGATTGTGCATTGAGCATTGACTCCCCTATACAGAATTTTATTGTTGTTAACAACCATTTGATCAATAAATATGAGAGATGCCCTAACAACAACAACCAAAAAAAAGTACACACTTCCAATTGTAAAATAAATAAGTAACCGGGATGTAATGTATAGCATAAGGAATATAGTCAAAATATTGTAACAACTTGGTATGGTGATAGCTGGTACCTAGAATTATCATGTATATAAATGTTGAATCACTGTGTTGTACACCTGAAACTAATGTAATGTAATACTGTGTGTCAACTACCCTTCAATAAAAAATAATTATCTAAAAAAAAAAAAAAAAAAGGCTTTGATTAACATGTTTGGACAAAGAGAGAGAGAGAGAGAGAGAGAGAGGTGATAGGGAACATTACTATGTCAAATGCTTGTAGAAACAATAGGAAACTGCCAAAATTGATTTTTTTTCCCCTCTTCATTCATTCTGCAAGAAATATACACAACATTCCATTTTTCCTTCCATATTTTGTACATTCATCTTATTTTAAAATATATTTATTGTAATTGACACATGGTTGCTTATTTTATCCAGTAGTACAATCATTTTTAAGTTGGAGTATCTCCATCAATGTTTAGTGCAATTACCTATAGAACAGGTTTTAAATCTGCCATCATGTGATTTGCTTTTTCTTTGTCCTAGCTGCTTTATTTCCCTTTTTAATTTTTTTCTTGCCCCCATATGAATTTATTTTTATCATTTTTCTCTCTCTATTAGCTTGAGTCATGCTTTTATTTTATACTTTAGCAGTGACTTTAGATCCAGGTTTCTTAACCTCAGTACTGTTGACAATTTAGACCAGATAATTCTTTGTTATGAGAAAGGCTTTCCTGTGCATTGTAAGAGTTTAGCAGCATCTCTGACTTCTACTGATTGAAAGCCAGTCACATCCTCTCAGTTGTGACCATCAATTGTTACATGTCTGTTGATATATGTATTTCAAACCCCATATGAAATTCTATTGTTCTACACATTAATATTCATTCACACTTATCCATATTTTTACTTTCATATTTTTCTTTATATTTTTCTTGCAACTCTGAGCTTCTAACCATATAATTTTCTTTTTGCTTGCAGAATATTTGTATTTTCTCTAAGGTCATATGTCATTGATAAATTCTACCAGTTTCTGTCTGAAAAATTCCTTTATTTCATGGTTATTTTTGAAGAATATTTCATTGAGTATAGAACTATAGGTTGATAGTTATTTTTTAAAAACAATTTGAAATTCCATTTCATTCACTTTCTCCATCCATTGTTTCTGTTGGTTTAATTGTTGCTCTTTGAAGGTAATATTTTTTTCCCTAGATACTTTGAAGATTTTATTACTTTTTTGGTTTTTGATTATTTGACTATGATGTGCCCCAGTGTAATTTTCTTTGCATTTATCTAACTTAAGATTCATAATACCTCTTGAATCTGTGGCTTGAAAGCTTTTGCCAATTTGGAAAAACTCTCAGACATTTTTTCTTCAAATATTCAGCTCCATTATCCTCTCTCCTTCTGCAACTCCAATTGTATGTATACAGATATTTTCACTGAATATCATGCATTTCTACATTTTGTGTGTGTGTTTTCTATCACTTTGTCTCTCCTTGCTGCATTCTATATTTTCATTTAAGCCCATTACTATTTCACTAATTTCCTTTCTCAGCTGTGTCTAATCTGTTGATAAATCTATTTGCTGAATTCTTGATGCAGTTGTTGCACCTTTTAGCTGTGTAATTTCCATTTGGTTCTTATATAAAATATGGTCCAGTTCTCTGACAAAATCCTCAATTTTATCTTATTTCTAGAACATATTTAACATAGTTATTTTAAACTCCGTAACAGATGAATCCATATATGGATTATCAGTATGTCCATTTACATTGTCTAATGCTTATTTTGATAATTAATAACATTGTCTTATTCCTCAGATGCCTTTTAATATTTGGGGGGTTTTAGACATTTCATATAAAACATTGCTGGGATCACCTGAGGCCATGCATAAAGCTATTTTCTCCCATATTTGAGCTGAGTAATTCCTCACTGCCTTGGTAGCTTTCTAGCTTTATCTTTTTTTCTTTTTTTTTTAGTATAGTTGTTCTTCTAAAACAATCTGGGGTAAGAAATCAGTTTTTTTTTTTAATCCTCTACAAATAATAAGTGGTCCAACATTATGATAATACAATGTGGTCCATTATGCATTATTAGAATGCAGTTCATGACAAGTGTGATTCAATATGCAAGTTCAAGAATATCCAGATTGGTCTATACCGTGTTCAACAAGATCAATCCACTGAGTATACATTGGATGTTACAAAATTATTTAACTGCTATAAAAGTTTCTAAATATTCTCATTTTCTGTATTTGGTTTCTTGTATATATAGTAGTTGAGGGACCATCTTTTAATGATACTGTTACATACCACATTTAGAGGTACCCTCTTCCAAGAGATAGTAAGGAAATCCTAGAGTTAAAGGAAAAAATCTAAAATAAGGAAGACCTACTTTATCTTGAGTTAAAAAGTCTATGCTTCAAACTAAATTAACATGATGTCAATAAACAAATGGACTAATCTTTAAAGCTTTTGCTCTAAAAAGATTCAGCAAGCATTTGTACAACTCCCCCAGTGGTAGAGGGAACATTATGCCTTGAGGATTATTTAAAGCATATATGATAATGCCATCTGCATATATCCTAACACCTCATTAATTCAGAATCTGTGGTAATTTGGCCAAGTAAGTTAATACTATAAGAAGAATTTCAGTAAAGCATTTAAAACTGCTTAAAAAAAAAACCCTACATTTTCAATCATTCTCAAATACTTTAGAAGCATCCTTCCTCTTATAGAAATAAAGGATATGCTAATTACAAACTCTTTCCAAGTATCCTGTACAGCAATTAGGCTTACAGAAGTGGAAGCAATGCTTAGTGAATTTGTTTTGTTACATACCTCTGTGAAATTTATTTAAGAGAAACAGAAGGAACTTCCTTTAAATGTTTCCATGAATTTAGCCAAAATTTCTACTCCCCAGTTAGTCAGAATTAAGAGCTTTTACTAGACTATTACTATATAAAGTATAAAGTGTTTTAGTAGAGTATCTGGGACATCTTGCTGCCTTTGTCTGACCAGCATTCATTCCTCCTTTTGGTGACACATACCCAATTTTTCTTAAGACCTTCTCTAAGTCCAAGTGATTGGGTGTTTTGACCCTCACTACTGACCCCAAAGATATTGTGTGAGCCAGACCTGGCCAGTCATAGACTCACATCTCTCTGTCTATGATGTCTGGCTAAAAGATAGGCATGGGACCCAGAGAGGACCGATGGAAGACCAGAACTTTTGTTGGAACTCTTTGGAAAGAAACATTTTTCTGCAGACATTTATGAAGTAGGGGTTGTAATCCTGCGGCTAAGCATGAGGCTATGGGCTACCACCTATGGGCTAAGAACAGCTGAAAATGAGGCTAACATTGAGTAAAAGGGGAAAGATACTATGAGAAGGAAAGAGATCAATACCTCATGCTCACTGAGAGCTTGGATCCAGCCACACCCTGAACTAAATTTGGACTAACTTTTATCTATGAGTCAATCAAATAAATTTATGTTGTTGTGAAAATTAGTTGGGTCATTCACATGTGAGTTCTAGACTCATTTCACTGCTGTTTTGTTATTTGTAAGGAGCCACAGCAGGTACTGGGAGGAAATGAAGTGCATGACAAAGTAATTGTAATATTGTTAGATGGGAAGGAGACTAGTAGCCAAGTCCTTAAAAGCATATCTTTTGTCATTTTATATTATCCTGAATGCCTAGCAAAGTAGGTAGCCAATAGCATTAGCTGAATGAATGAATGAATGAATGAATGAATACATTTGTATGTGTACTCATACACTCAACAAATATTTATTGACAACCTACTATGTGTAAGACACAATTCTAAGGCTCCAAGAATACTGAACTGGTACTGAACCAGAAAATGTTCCCTGATCAAAGATTTTCAACTCTAGCTGACATACATATTTTAAAGTTTCAAAAGTCCTCTTCCTATAGCTTCTAACTCCCATCTATTCTCCATTTTCTTTGTTCTTAGCACTTAGTCACTATCTAAATTGCTGTAGATTTTGTTTATTTATCCTGTTCATCTTAGGTGTCCTCCGTTAAAATGTAAACTATTTTGCTTTTTTGACTTTATGTGATATATTGTTGACCAAGGCCCTGGAGAATGGAACAAAGTCTATCATTTTGGTTAACTTTACATTTCTGATGCTAAGGCATGCACCAAATATCAGGATCTTGTCAGGAAAGAGCACATTCAAACTCTCTAATTACGACAAATTGAATACATAGACAGTTTACAAAAGTGAGGGCAATGTAAAGGGTAGAGGAGCAGGGTTATTGCAATAACAGCCATTATCACCCTCAAGCTTGAAAGTACACGAGGAGGAGACAGATTGCCAGAACCGACAGATGACAGCTGTGACTGTGGAAGGCTGCTCAGTAAGAGCTGTGACCGCCACTAGAACATAGCAGTCCTGCAAGGAAAGTCAGAGGACAAAAACTAACCCTACCTCACTTTCTTTCCTCCCTTTCATTGGCCAAACCCAAACGGAAGCCAAATATCAAGGGAGATCATTGATTTAGACCACAGAGGTCACCCTCCTATGGCATAGCACAGGGTGGAGAAGGATGCGTACTATAAATATATATCTAGCATACAGGGGCTTAAAATAGTTGTTGAATGAAATTAACACACACACATAAACACACTATTAATTGAGGGATTTGAACAATAAGACTTCACTGTGTAACTGAGTGACTAGGAAGATTTCCTGTATAGGCATATCCGATTTGGTTTTCAGAAAAACTTACAGAAGGGATTATGTGAATGAAGAGTATTCCAGGCATGGTGGAGAAATGGCAGCAAAGTCACAAATACACATGTAAATTTACATTGGTCAGGGAGGAAATCTGCTTGAGAGTTTATAAAGCAGCCATTTCAATTATTCAGGAGTGATGTGATGAATACCAAAGGTCAGGTAGTGGCATTAAGAATACACAAGGGAACCTATGAGAGCGAAACAAGGGAAGAGCTAATAGGGCTATAGAGGGACAAGGCGGAATATAAGGCCTGAATCTTCTCATCTTTTCAGCTCACTTCTTCAGGGTACTGGCCAATACTGTATCACATAAAATCGAATAGAGCAAAGGATCAGCTTTATTTTGGACCCTCTGAAAAAGACTAGATCAGACAATAGCGGAATCTTCTACCTGTCATTCCAACTCTAGTTAGCTAGAACTGTCCAGCAATGAAAGGGGTAGGGAGAAAACAAAAGCAAAGACAAAACCCTGACACTAAGCCAGCAGAGGATCAGCTTGGCTTATTAGAAGCAAGACTTTCTGAATTTTCTTATGGTGGGAGACCAAGGTTGGGAGCAGATCTCAGCACTGGCATGTCCAAAATGCCAAGAGGCAGCCGAAAGGATGTTCTACCTTGGTTTTCTATGATTCTGTATTTGTCTATTTGTTAGCCATTCCACACAGGGACAATTATATTAACTATATTTTCTTATTTCTGTATTCTTGATACTCTGGCATTTGGAAGCCTTTCAGACCCAGGGAGAGACTGCCCTTTCCAAGACTAGTTAATTCCTGAAAGTATTAACAACTAGCCTAGGAGCATGCCATTCATGTGCAAACCAATCAATCTAGCGTCTGTAATACCAACCTCCTCCTTCTCTAATTCTCATGCCCCAAGCCAATATTCCCCTGCCCTAAATCATCCCAGAGTCAGGTATCAGGAAACTAGGGACCCGTCCTGGAACCCGAAGCCCACTAGAGTTATTCAGACCAGGAAACCCTAAAGTGTTTACTCTGTCCTGCCCTGTCTTTCCCATGGAAATTCCAGTACAGGCTGGGCCATGCACTTCCCTGGCTCCTGCCTTCTGCCCTCTGACCATCCTGATGCTTTCTCTGTGGCCCTGCACGCATGGATCCTTCTCTCAGGAAACCTAAGTATGAAATGCTTCTTTCCATGGCACTGGCCTCTCTAGGTTATCATTCATGCCTTCTATAAATTAAATCCAAGGCACAATTTTAAAACAAGGGATTTTATCTTCAGAGAAACACACTACAAGCAACTGAGAACAGCTTTTCCCTCCCAACGATCAGATATGAAGACCTTAGTGAAGAACAAAGGAAATAGTTGGTGCAAAGATGCTGACCCTCTCTGAAGGGAGGGCTCCCCAAATTCTTATAATCAATCATTTCAGGCCACTCATGAGCATTCATTAGTTGCTGAAAGTTCAACTTTTTTTTTTCCACCTATGGGGGATTCCTTCCTACCACCTCCCCAGAGATGAGAGCAGCCGTGGGTCTCTGCTCTCCTGTGAGGGGCTCATTACTTCCTATAGTTCAGTTGATTCAGGTTTCTTATCATTTCAAGTTTTCTGATGAGTTAAAAAGAAAAAAGCAACAGCTAGTTTATCTGATCTGTTTCGGTTACTAATGGAAAAATCACATCTTTTGTGAATTTTACATCCTGATTAGAATCAGAAGTCTCTATATAAAATACTTTTTCTTTTGTTTTTGACAATGTGTTTACAAACTTCTGTCAAGAAAAACTGTAATTTTTTTTCAAACTGATAAAATATATCACAGATATAAGAAGTTCTGTGAAGCTAAATCAAGGTAAATACAAGAAAACCCATGTCTTAGATATAGAGCAAAACTGCAAATAAAAAAATAAAGGAAAAGTGTAAATGTATCAGAGGCGATTAAGACATATTCTCTTGAAAAGCAAAAATAAGACTTGTTTCCTTTTTCTCACTAGCTATAATGGGAATCAGAGTTTGACAGAAATACGTAAAGTACTGAAGCAAAGTAACTGTTAAGCCAGGATGTATTTCTTGACCTGATATGATAGTAGATCATGGAAGAAACAACTATCTACTGCTTCCAGAGCCTTAACCTCAGGAGACCTCAAATCCTCCCCCTTTACTTTCTTGGAACACTCCTTCCATAATGTAAGAAAGCTGAAGCTAACTGCTAAGCAAGCAGAGACTACATGGAGAAAGAGTTCTAACCAGCGCCCAACTCAAGTGCCTGGACATTTTAATGAGGCCATCCTAGACTTCCCATCTCAGACTCAGCTGAACCACCAGATACCTGCGGCCCCATGAATGAGCCCAGGCAAGAACACCAGAAGATCCATCCAGCTGAACGTAACTCAATTTACAGAATCATGAACAAATAAGTCATTTTTAGTTTAAGCTATTAAACTTTAGGGCAACTTAGTATGTAGTAATAGATAACCAAATTAAAATATTATATAATGATGAGATCAATTGATTTTCAACAATGATTTAACCTCTAAAAATTTAGAGGTTTTATCAAATGTGATAAATGTAGCATTTACTTAATATTTTATGGAATTTTGCCAATTTTTTAATAACATTGTTCTAGAGGGTTGAAGATATTTTGGAGCCCTTTCAACCTACAGTAGGCATTAACTTCTAAACCAATGTGCATCCTTAGAAAAAAAAAACTAAAAGAGATAAACTGTACCCATAGAATAGAGGTTGGTGCAGAGCTTAGCATATTTGGAGGAAAATTTTGCAGACAAATCAAAATTTAAAACACATTACCAGGATGAAGAAAAGGTAGTCCTTTATTTCTTTGATCTTCCTCCTGAGTCCCACTTCAGTAGTAGTTGGCAATAAAACCTTAATTTTAATTCAATAAAGATATAATAGACTAATTTAAACTGTCTTTTAAAGGTAATTCAGTATCTTTAAAATGATTCAATTTTTTTGAGAGATTTGGCTCCTCTTTGAGCTACTTCTCTTCAAGGTGGCATGTGCATGTAACCTACGAGGCTTACAAAAATCTTTTGTTTTTTCCAGTTTAAAAAAAATAAGCACAAATGGGAGGGTCCCTGGTGCCTTGCTGGCCCCTAGCTGCACTGTTGAGGTGTGCCTGACCCGATCCTCTCCTCAGAGGCACTGCTGGCATTTGTGGCGGAAGGCTCCCACTTGTGTACCTATTTGTCCTTCTTGCTTAGCTTCATCAGGCCCTGGTGGTCCCTGCGGCTGCTTCGGCCTCATCTTCATTCTCACTGGGCCCGCAGACCCCGAAGACCAGCCATCACTGCCACTGTGAACCAGCCTCAGGTGGTCCACCTACAATTTTGGCTTTGATTAAAGGGTCACCCCTTTGGTTAGCATCGTCATCAAGCTTCCAGCAGCTTCAACATGAGCCTGAGGGGAGACCTCGGGGTCTCTTCCATGATCTGAGAACTCTAAGCCAGTCCCTCTCACTCTAACCATGCGGTGTCCTCAGGCTGTTACAAGGGGATCCTAAGGTGCAGTCCCACGGAGTTCCTATCTAGAGGCAGGGCAAATTCCCACTGCTACTAGTTTCGCCCATACCTTACCTCACCTACCTCCCATCTCAGACTGCAGTCCGGAAGGAGGATGTTAAGACACATGTGGCTCAACATCTTTTTCTCTCAGCTTTGTATTTTTCCTCTCTCCATTATCCCCCACAGAGACAAGAGCCTGCTTCCCTCTCTTTCCTACTACATAGTCTGGCCAGTTCCCTACAGC
Source organism: Manis pentadactyla (assembly GCF_030020395.1). Lineage (NCBI taxonomy): Eukaryota > Metazoa > Chordata > Mammalia > Pholidota > Manidae > Manis > Manis pentadactyla. The sequence goes on from NC_080023.1 coordinate 17,229,687, forward strand.
ATAACTTCTCAGACCTACTCCCCTTCTTTCCCTAAGGACATAATGTTAGCCAAATGTAGGGTTAGAGAAATGCACATAATGATTAGGGAACAAAAATGAGAAGACACTTTGAAACATGCTCCTTACACGTCTCTTTCAATAAGCAGGTGCAGGTAAAGCCAGGTTGCTAAGAGTTTTGTTTCTAAAACAAACCACCTAGGATCAAACCTCTTTAATCCCCTTCTTAGCCATATGACTTTGGGCAAATTCCTAACCTCTACACTTCTGTTTCTTCCTTGGAAAAATTGAGATAATTATAGTATCTATCTCATGGGACTGTTGTAACAATTAAATGAGTTAGTTTAGGTAAAATATTTGGAAATAAGTCTAATACTCGCAAATTCTCTTTAATCACTATAAAATGATCAATATGAACATACAAGAGATCTGCCTCTAAATTAAGAAAAAAGAATGACTGGACAGTTTGAAGTGATAACAATTTTTCAAAACACTATTTCTGCCATTAGCCTTTACAAGTTGTTATTAGAGCTGGAGAAAGGCTAAAATGTTTGGATTTTTTTTCCCCTAGGTTTTGACCTTCCCTTTACTAGGGTTTGAAATGAATCTGCAGTAAGCTTTGTTATTTGCTCTGACTCAGTGTGGGATAATTGTTATTTAAATAGGACTGTAGGTGTGTGCTGGGAGATGCTAGGTGAAGCACCAAGGAAGCAAAAGAGAACAAATAACGCTGCCCTTGAACTGTTTACCATTCTATTATGGGAGACACAGAAAAAACAGACTAAAAATGAGTCAGTTCCAAGAGGTAAGTGGCCATCTACAATTTCACCAAACAGACGCAGTTCCAACTGAAAGAGGATTCACCAATTAAATCTGAGACTAGATGACGGCATATTGGACTTTCTGTTCCCCATTGCTTCCATCTAAACAAATAATGCAGGATTCAACCAACTGATATCTCATTGGTAGGGAAAAAGTAATACGGATCTCTAGGTACCTGACTTAATTTTAGAACCACGGAGTGATGTCGAAAGGCTCTGGAAAGAAATAGGATCACAGCTTGTAAAAACATGTGCTGCACGTGACACTTCTGTTGAACAGAGGCTGTCCCTGAAACCCAGCCTGGGCACCAGGTGCCCAAGCAGATCTGCCTTGGCCCCTTGTGGGGATGGCTCAGCAGGGTGACTTAGAGCAATGTCTTCGCAGGCTCTGTTCCCATCTTGAAGCCTTATGGTCTGCAGAGCAACTCTCAAGAATGATCCGCTCTGCAGGATTCTTTAAAGACTTGTTTCATTCTTTTCTTTCTACTTTGAGCCTAGGCAGTGCCCTTAAAATAAAAATAAATAAATAAAAACAAATCCTTTGACTGGCTCCATTTTTCAATTCCAGGTTTGTGCATTTCTCAGAAATCTCCCCATGTCAGCACAGTTTCAAGGACTGAGACAAAACAAAACAGAACCCACAAGATCATGAATCAGTGCAGTGAATCAACCCAAAAGACAGCCATCACAATATCTCCATTATACAGGTGACAAAACTGAGGCCAAAACTAAAAGAGATCATTGGAAAATAAAGAGCCTATCTCTAAACTACTTGTAAGTAATTGTTTCTTTCTCATTAAAATTCAATACTATTTCATCACAGTTACGAGATAAACCAAAATAGAAAATATCCAGGAAGCAAAAATATTTACTTTTTATTATATACTCTAATGTCTCCTTTTTATGGTTTCATTTTTACCATAATGTTTCTGGAAGCTGCTTGCCTTTCCTGGAGCGCTGTTTTCAGTGTATGTTGATTTAAGATGTTTACAATTCTGATTACTTGCATGGCATCTTTTTAAAGTAATTTTATTCATACAGGTCATCGCACAGCTGAGACCGAAAAAGAGAATGTCACAGCAATAAAAGAAGATTTAAATTAGAAGTGTGGTGAAATGCTTAGAAATTGAGTTGGAAAATTAGTTCAATTCACTCACCTATTAATAAAAGGAAATCGTTTCTGAAAGCAAATAGATGGGAGCCACAGAAAATTTAGAAAGAGTTTGTATTTGGCTTGTTTTTCCTTATGAAGCAATAACCATATGTTCAGCCAAGAGAAAGAACTGTAAAAAATAAGAAAAGGAAAAATTCCATCCTGATTTACTTAAGTGTAGATTCATTCAGATGCATGGGGAGAGGGGAGTTGAGTGAAGCAGGCCCACTGAGGCATTAGTCTCACAAACAGAGATTGAGAATATGAGGAGATATCTCTCTTGATAATAGTAATATTGGACTAGGAATTTGTTTTGATAAATATTGGGGGGTTTTTCTTCTTGGTGGTCATATTTCCAGAATGGAAGCTTCTTCTAAATAAAACAGATTCAGTAATAAGTATGTTTGATTGTTTCTGTTTTTGCTTATGTATTTATTCCTCATAGAATCCATCTATATGGTACTTGAACTATTCACTTTCTGGAATATCTACCTCCTAAGTTCAATTCAATGAAAAAAAAATGTTTTTCAGGATATTTTATGTGCCAAGAACTCATATTGTGAAGTGGGAGTATAAAGATGAATACTACTACCTTTAATATGCTTTCCCCATGTTGAACTTTCATTTCTCCTTAAATCCCACTTTAATTTCAACTTCTTTCATGAAGCCTTTTAAAACATTCCATCCTACTATGTACTTCTCATTTGAAATCCTATTTGACCATGTAGTTTAGCATTTACTTTATCTGTGATTTTTTTTTTCCAATGCATCTGGTTATTCACTTGCTCAGACATTGATAATCACCTGATACCCATCATGTTCTAAGAGACGGGGAACACAACAGTGAAAAATACAAGGACCATACTATCAAGGTGCTTATATTTTAGTATAGGAAGGCAGACAAGTAAATAAGAAAACTTAAATAATTGATAGGAACTATGAAAGAAAGTCATGGGATTAAGTGATGGGAAGAGCAGATAATTTAAGTAAAAATAGCAACACTTACATAGCACTTGTTTATTAAGGCATACACAATTATTCTCTTCATAAGGACATTTACTTGATTTAAGGCTCATCCTAGCTCAGAATTCTGTTATCTTGTGATTTTTAACTTCATTATATTTGCAAAGTCTCTTTTTTTCCAAATAAGGTCAAAATCACAGGTTCCCAGTGGACAGTATCTTTTGTTGGAGGGCCACCATTCAATCCACTACAAGCCTTCAACCAAGCTTCTGAAGTACATATTATTGCCATCTTCTTACAGATGTAGACAACCCAGGACAGAAAGAGTTAGTAATTGCTGTGGTCACTCAGCTTGTACATGGTGAACCTGGGGTTTGCCCTGGGATACTGGCTTCATGGCGAGTATGCTTGACCACTATTCTATGTGTGTCAGGTCAGGCTTCTCCTGGGGAACAGCAATCATGTTGATGATCAGAGGGAGCACTCTACATTGGAAGAACTACAACGGTAAGCTTAGGAATTCTGTTTCTCACTCAGGTGGTACTGAGGTTTTGAAACATGGCCCCCAAATTCTTAGACACCCCTAATGAGTTGGAGTTCAATGTGCCTCTCTTGTATCTTGGTGGCCTTCTGATGGTAACTGACTAATAGAGTTCAATGGAAGTGGCCCTGTGTGAATTTAGAGGCTCAGTCAGTAAGGGTGTGTGTGCAGCTTTCACCTTGTTTGCTGGCTCAGGCTTGAACCCCGAACCACCGTGTGAGAAGTCTGACTACCCTGAGGTTGCCATGCTGCAAGGAAGCGAAGCCAGTGTAGAGGCCGTGAGTGGGCACTGCAGTTGGCAATAGTAGATGTCAAGTCCTCCTAGCCCGGGTGCCAGGCACATGAGTGAATAAGCCTTCAGATGATTTCAGTAACTAGCTGTGGATTCATCTCCAAATTATGCATCTTCTCAGATAGATCAAGATGTGATAGAGCAGAAACAAGCCGCAGCGCTGAGTCATGTTAAAATTCTTGGCTGATGGAATTTGTGAGCACAGTCAAATGGGTGTTGTTGAACACCAGTAAATTTGAGATGCGTTGCTATATAACAAGTAGTTACCAGATATAGCTATACCTTTTTTCTACTGCATCTTCTAAATCACATCTCACTAGGCAAAGCACAGGTGTACTGTAGTGTATGGAAAAAAAAAGGAAAACAGGTATTTATCAGTGGTGGATCAGACCAGAAATCACTCTAGCCATTTTAAGTAGAAAGAGAATTATGAAAGTACATTGAATGTTTACAAGCTTTTGGAAGAACTGGAGGGAAAAGGTCAAGAGACTGCTGATCTTCAGGAACTCAGAAAAGGCAAGGGAGCAAGGAAGTTGACACCAATGGACTCCACTGCTTGAAGCACAAAAACAGGCATTTTGCAGAAGTTCACCAGAAAGCCACTGTAGATTTCATGTCTGCTGTCTGCCCATGTGTCTGCCAGAGAACAGTGGTTTAACTTTCCCCCTCACCTTCCAAACCTTGGAAGAGTGCTAGCCATTGACCAAATCTATTCTATAAGCTAGATCCTGCACATGAGGGAGGGCCTAAACTGGTAAGAATATATGAATTGTCTGCTCCTTTGGATACTAGGTATCTGTATATAACCTTGTACATATAGTTAAACTTTAGAACAAGACAACATCATTCTTCTGTTGAATATGATCCAATTATCCCTCATACAAGTAATGACATGTTCACCCTTACCCCAAATCAGGAAACCCAAAGTCTTATCAGTAACTGTACCCATCTCTGGATGATGTTCATTCCTCTTATAGCTCAGTTATAATCCCCTTTTTAATTTAAAGACTACATTATAACTTAATACCACCAACAACCTTAATGCAATGGAATGGAAAAAAAAGGAAATTGATAAATTTATATATAACATACAAGAAAGAAAATGCATAGCTACTCCAGTCCTCTATATTCTTTTACTGGTGGTTCCATGCTCACTATGTGCTCAGCCAAAATTCTAGCTGATAATGAATGGTTCTTTATTTGATAGAGTAACTGTAACCTCCATTCCCAAGAGAATCAAACAGTAGTGGTCTTGATTGACTGAACTGCTTTAGTCTTCCATTAAGCTTGACTTCTAGTTATTGAAATACTAACAGGGAGTCCCGTAAAATTTCCTGGGTTCCAAAAATCTCCTCCCAACTGTGTTGTGTAGCATCAGATTTATTTGTCTTTGATAATCAAGATCATCAAGAAAAGATCATCAATCATCCCAACAAGAAAGTAAGTAACTCCCCTTTTTCACTGTTGGTTCACTGGCATAAAGAACCCAAATGACTAGCTGACATCTACAACTTCTAGTCAATGTGCCCCTTAGTGTTTACCTGGTAGACCCTTTTTCCTTTAGGAGCTAATACCTCAAAACCATAGATCCAAGTATTACATGGATGGGCACAACTTTACAAATAGACCATTAGGAATAATAATGAGAAGTCATTCTTTCTCCATCCTTTTATTTCTAAGACTTATATTCTGGATATGGGAAAATCATAAACTGGTCAGAAGTTCCAGGAATATACCTCATGGGATTATACACATCCCAACACTGCAAGGTGTTGTTAGCCATTTCAATATTCCATTCCACCAATCAATATGCTTAATTGCTTCTGGGTGATTGGGTAAAAGGCAAACCAGTGAATTCTGAAGATATGAACAATGCCTCATTTCTTAAGCTATAAAACAGAAGTAATGTGTGGGACATCATGATAGTAAATGATGCATTCAATATATCCATATATCCACATGCTTACTAATACTTATTATCTTTTGTCTTTTTGATAATAGCCATTTGAACAGGTATGAGATGGAATCTCATTGTAGTTTTGATTTGCATTTCCCTGATGATTAATGATATTGAACATCTTTTCATATATGCTGGCCATTTGTGTATCTTCTTTTGAGAAATATCTATCCAGGTCCTTTGTCTATTTTATAACCAGATTGTTTTCTTGTTCTTGAGTTGTTTGAGTTACTTATATATTCCAGATATTAACTTCTTATCAGATGTATGGTTTGCAAAATGTTTTCCCATTCCACAGGTTGTCTCTTCACTTTCTTGTTTCCTTTGCTATGCAGAAGCTTTGATGCAATAATCCCTTTTGCATATTTTTGTTTTGTTGCCTGTGGTTTAGTGTTCATATCCAAAAAATTATTGCCCAGACCAATAACAAGAAGCTTTTCCCTGTCTTCTTCTAATAGTTTTATGAGTTCAGGACTTACATTTAAGTATTTATTTTGAGTTTATTTTTGTACCTGGAGTGAGATAAATGTCCAATTTCATTCTTCTGCATGTGGAAAGTCAGTATTCCCAGCATCATATATTGAAGAGACTGTCCTTCCCCCTTTGTGTGTTCTTGACACCTTTGTCGAAAATCAATCAATGGTAAATGTGTGGATTCATTTCTGGGCTTTCTATTCTATTCCATTGGTCTATATTTCTGTTTTAATGCCAGTACCATGCTGTTTTGATTACTATAGCTTTGCAGTAAATTTTTGAAATCAAGTAGTATAATCACTCCAAATTTGGTTTTTGCTTGATTGCTTTAGGTTTTCATGGTCTTTTGTGGTACCATTTGAATTTTAGGATTGTTTTTTCTATTTCTGTGAAAAATATCATTAGAATTTTGATAGGGTTTGTATTTAATCTGTAAATCACCTCGGATAGTATGGATATGTGAACAATATAATTCATGCAATCCATGTACAGGGGATGTCTTTCCATTCATATCCTCTTCAATTTATTTGATCAGTGTTTTATAGTTCTCAATGTACAGCTATTTCACCTCCATAGTTAAATCTTTTTATAAGCATTTTATTTTTCATTGTATTGTTAATGGAATTGTTTCCTTAGTTTCTTTTTTGGATAGTTTGTTAGTGTATAGGAATGCAACTGGTTTTCATACATTGATTTTGTATCCTGCAATTTTACTGAATTTATTAGTTCTAAGAGTTTTTTGGTATAGTCTTTAGGATTTTCTATATATAAAATAATTTTATCTGCAATAGGGACAATTTTACTTCTTCCTTTCTCTGATAGATGCTTTTGTTTCTTTTTCTTGCCTGTTTGTTCTGGTTACAGCTTTCAATGCTACATTGAATTGAAATAGTGGGAGTGGGCTTCTTATCTAGTTACTAATCTTAAAAAGAAAAGCAGTTAGCTCCCCCTTTTCACAGTTGAGTATGACATTAGCTGTGGGATTATCATATATGGCCTTTATTATGTTGAATTACTTCCTTATATACCTAACTGGTTGAGAGTTTTAGTCCAAAAGCTCTTTTCTAACCACAGATCTCAAATCTGTTTTATTTATCACTTGCTGCTTCTCTCTTGATTGAGGGGCTTCAGTCTTGAGGCTATCAGGCTAGAATGGACACATCCTTAACCTTTCTTCACACCAAGGCTGGATCCTCATGGAATTTAATTGCTCAAAGTATTTCTCAGTTGTGTCTTTTGCCTATGTTGTATGAAAGCAGTTAGCTTTTCCAACTTTTCAAGATGTCATATTTCAGGATGCTTTTTATATCCTATCATTTCTGCTGGCAAACCAAATGATCTTCTCCAGTAACTTACACACTACCACTTAAGTTCTTTTTAGTTCACTTTTCCTGGATTTGGCTTAGGAGGTATACTATCTCCCAATTTATTACATGAAACGGTTTTACCAAATGTTTTGCCACTGCATAATATACATCACCATTTTTCCAACTCCACCATGAGTTCCTTGCCACTTGCTTCCTGACCACTGAATAAAGATAACTCTTTCAAGTTTCTGTTATGGCCACACTCAACTTCTAGTATCCATTCCTGTATTAGTAAGGGAAAATACACTAGCTTGTAGAATAACCAAGTTTAACACCTCAGTGGCTTAACACTGCAAAAGTTTATTATTTAATCATTCACTGTCCAATGCAGTTGGAGCAGAAGAATAACAAAGAATTGCACATGGACTATTATGGACCAGGCACATATCACTTCTGCTCCCTTCCACTGGCCAAAATTCAGTCACAGAGACAAATCTAATTGCAGGAGGCTAGCAAGTGCAGTTTATCTGTGTGCCTAGGAGGAAAATGAAACAAATACAGTGAACACATAATATTGCCTCTGATTTGAAACCATACAACTGGTTCACTTGCATTTCTACTACGTGCTAGTTCTGCAGCTCTCTGGGGGTGGTTTTTCATCTGTGGAATGATGATATACCACAAAAGTGCTTTCTTTTGGAGAATTCTAAACTGAGCAAAACTAGTAACTAGATGAGGGTAAAATGAAGGTGTTTTCAGAATTGTACCATGTATTAGAGGTCATTTTTCCTTTTCTTCCTTTAAATGAAGAATGCATATGTGACTGATTCTGACCAATAGAATATGAGGAGAAGTGAAGTCTATGAGTCCTGAACTAAGATAGTGAAAATTCCCCCGCTCTGCAGCTCTCATCTTCTTTGATCTTAGAAGACAAATATTGTGTTAATAAAAGATGGGAGCATGTCCAACACCGTAGGTCCGTGAATAATTATATAAATTAATATGAGGAACTGAGTACTGGGCCAACCTACATTGCACAAGTACATTTACAAGCAACAAATGTTTTTTCAGTTAAGCAACTGAGATTTTGGGGTTAAATGTTTGAAAAGCCAGGTGGTTCACAACTGGAGTAGCATTGCTCCCCAGAGGACATTTAGCGATGTTTTGAAATACTTTTGGTTACCAAAACGAGGGAGTGCTACTGGTATCTAGTGGGTAGAGCCCAGGGGTGATACTAAGAATTCTGTAATGAATGCGCAGGACAGCCTCCCTCAGCGAAGAGGGACTCCGGCCCTAAACTCCAACAGTGCTGGAGCTGAGAAACACGGTATCCTATCCTCCCTAATAAACAATATCTCAAAAATATTTCCTGCAATCCTTCTCAGGAAGCTACTGAAGAATGTGCTGCTGCCACAAAACAGAGATGCAAATCAGAAGGCGGCAGCCAGGGTCCAAAGGAACCAATCCAGAAGGGAGGAAGCTCTCGGGTGACAGTGATGGAGTGATGATCACAGATACATGAGCTGCTTGAAAGTGGAAAAATGGACAAAGGGTTTCAGGAATGAGAAAAAAAAATGATATGCTGTTTGATGAGTTTAAATGTATTCATAGCAACTTCCACATTCTGTTGAAAATTTATGAATTAATTAGTGATAGATTCAGAGAAAATTAAGTACTTTAAAAATAAGGCAATTATTTACTCCAAGCAGTTTTGTACAAGAAAGCAAGCAATACATGACAGATAGAATACATGGAAAAATAAATAGAAAACCTGTGAATAACAGTAAAATTTTATAATGATAAAACAAAGATATTGATGGGACTGAAAGGTCTAATTTAACTGGATAGCCAGGCTAGGACGAGGGGAAGAGCGTGTTTGTAGGAGGCAGGAAAAAGGCAGGAGTGAAAAAGGTAATTTCTCATCCTCTCTCATAAGAAATCAATGGATAATATTTCAAATGGAAAAATCAAGAAATAGCAATGTAAGCATATTATTTAGCTGTAGGAGGATAAATGCCAGAACAAGCAGCTAAGAATAAGTTCGAAATAATTACTTTGCTAGAGGTGGAAATTGGAAAAAGGGAGTCATTGAGTGAGGACACTTGTTTTCATAAGCTTAATAGTACCATTTAACTTTTAAAACTGTGAATGTATCTTGCTTCTGCAAAAGCAAAACAGCTTTGACAAAAGCCAGGGCAAAATACCTTCCAGCATTAAAATGATAAAATACATAGGAAAATCTTTCATAATGTATAAGTTGCTATGTGAATACTAGTCATGGTAGTCAATATAGCTGATGCTGGAGATACTGTGAATAATTGATGCCAGGCCTCAGCAAGGTGCTGTCATGTGTTTGCTCACCAGCTGGTCATCTGCAGCAACCAGCGCACAGGGACCAAGCACCACCATTGTTACCCAATTACTTATCAAGAAAAGAGAAGATGTGGTTCCTGCCAACCGCCCAAGAAACCTTTGCTCAGTGTCTACCTCAGTGTCCATGGAGAATGATAGGACTGTATGACCCTGACCTTGACAGCCAGGAGGTGTTCTTAGTCAGGCCCATTTCTTAAATTCCCTTTTATTAGAGCTTATTGTAATCTTAGGTCCAAAGTATTACCAAGATTCTTTCCTCTACCACCCTAAGTCTTCCTGCCAACCCTCTGCTTTTCCAGAATGATATTTAATGGCTCCTTTTGTCTATATTTCTCTTTGGCACTTTATTCTTTTCTAATATTGTAGTTAGCTCTGTTGGCGTCTTTCATTGTCCCCTTTAGGACTGGAAATCGAATTCATATCGCAACACAACATAGCAGCTAATAATACGGAAAGAGAGTATGTGAATTGGAATTCCAGCTCTGTTCCTTTCTAGGGCTGCGTGACCTTGGGGGAAATTACTTAACCTCTCTGTGCTTCATTTTCTTCATTTGTAAAATGGGGGTAACAAGAGTGTTCACCTCATCAGCTTCATATATGGACCGAAAGAGTTAATAAATGTTAATACTAAGAATTGCTTCTGGTACATAGTAAACTATATAAATATCAATGAATATTATGTCCTATAGCAAAACTATGTAATTATTGATGTTATTGTTAATATTATTATTATTAGCACTTGAACTGCACCAAGGACATAAGTGGCACTGAAAACATTCATAAGTGTGACTGAACTGCAGAATCCATTCACAAAGACCTAGGGCAACATCTACTGGCCCCCTCTCCCTCCAAAAGATCCATGACAAAATGCAGTTAAGGAGATGCACTTGTCACACACTTCTAAGGAACAGACACCTTGATTCTCTCTCCCAGTGTTTCTCAACATAACATTTGACAGATAGACCTCTGGAACTTTCTAAAAAAGGACCCACCTTAAAGAATCTAGACCATTCACATAGGGGACAGCCACACTGACTTCTTTCAAAATTTCTGAGAAGCCAAACTGTGTAGGCCTCTGGGCCTTCAGCTTTGAATGGCTCCTTGAGGCCCTACACTTTCCCCTGACCCCACACTTAGCCTGGCCAACTGCTGTTAACTTAAAAACTTAAATGTCTCCTCCTTAGAGATGCCAGCATTTTAATCATGCCACCTATCAGTCTTTGTCACAAAATCCAATTATTTTTATTTTCATAACACTCATCCACCTCTGTAATGAAAAAATTTATATTTGCATGTGTGTGGACGACTCTGTTACATGTAAGTTCTCTGAGGATAAGAACTGATCTGCTTTCTTTCCATTCTACATGTAGTACCTGGGCACATATTTACAGAATTTTAAAAAAGGAGACACTTCTTTCAAAGGAGAAAATTACAATCAGCTTCACAAAGGAGGTGGTGTGTGACCTAAGCTTACAAATTTTTCAGTCTCATAATTTTTCTAGACAAACATGTCTAGAAAATGTGTGAGAGCTTTGGTTTTCAGTTTGGTTTGAGTTATCTGATTCCATTAAAACTGGAACTGAGATTCCTGTAACAGAAACATTTAGCATGCCTACTATGAAATATTCTAGAAAGCCTATTGAACAGTAGTTTTCTTATTTCTTGAGCAACCAATGGTAAAAAAAAAAAAAGTAAAGCAGCTCAAATAACAATGGCAAGTCTGCACTATCCATTTCTAAAGTGAAGACAACTTAAATCCAGTTTCATGTCTATAAGATACCATATGTAAAGGAAAACGATAAACACTTAAATTCTCTGATATTTTATCATGGTCAAACACCAGGAGAAAATTGAAAAATTCAGTTGACTATCACTTAGACAGATCATGTTTATTTCCAGTAGGGCCCAAAACAAGGATGTTTCAAGACAACCTAATACTGGACATTCAAAAGAAAACAAGCCGTGACTTTGCCCACCCGCAATGCACACACAGTCACAGCTTTTTGACTGGAACATCCTCATTCAGGTGTTTTGAGGTCACCAAAGACACACACCTCTCTTTTTTAACATTTACATACTTGGTTCCTCTATCACCCTTGTACCTTAAGACAATTAAAAAAAAATGACACCTTGAATCACTTGTATGCTCCCTGAAGAAGAGGACCATCTTTTCACAGTGTGAATGGAGCACAAATTAATTATTTGACAAGACACTGTGCTTTGGATACTACATTCTGAGCACAAGGCAGGAGTGCTCTGTACTTTATGATCTCTTTTGGCTGACGGGCAAGGGGAAACCAGCCAGCAGAGTTGCAACTAAGGTGCAAACACAAAACTAAAAGGGAGGTAGTGGGTAGCGTATAAAAACCTACCCATGTAGGAAGCAGTCATGTTCATGTCAGGTAGAACGGCCCTGGGGAGACTGTGAGAAACACCGAATCTGTCACAAGCTGAAACTGTTAGAATCAGAATTTCATTTCATCATCTACTAAATATGCACAATGACATTCCAGAAATTTCAAAGCATTTAAGGGTAAGATTTGTTATAATTTAATATACTTATTATATTTTATATAGATGAATTTATTATAGAAGATGCATAAGATATGTAAAAGTATAAAGAATACAAATATATATATACACACACACTCATTTATTCAACCAACATTTATTGTGTGCATATTATGTCCCAAGAACTGTTCTAATTCTTTGGACATCCCTATAGAAGTCACATTCTAATGGAGGGAGAGATAGTACAGGGTAGTAGGCAGGGGATGGGAAGATAAGCAATACAAAATAAACATAGTAGGTCTATCATATACTATATCAGGTGATATTATTAAATGATAAGTTGCTACAGAATAAAGCTACAAGCTGAAACCTGCTGTGGCCTATTCACATGGAGTCAAGGCGCAAAGGAAAATCACTGTGACACCAGTGTCCAGTTTCTGTTGGAACCTTTAAGTCCAAACTAGAGAAGAAAAAAGAATTTATAATTACTGACAAGCCAATCCTGAACTTACATGCACCTGGGGTAAGAGTCAGATGGAAAATCCATATGCCGTATGTCTCAAATCTAAGCTATAAATCAAACCAAAAACAGATTTAAATAAAATGTGTCCATTTTCCTACTCTGACAAATATAAAACCTGGAAGGTCAGGTGTGAATTAGAATTCATGGACTCCTGGAAGTTCAGTGACAGACAGAGTGGAGAGAGTAGGTCAGGTCCCAATCCATGGCCAGTCCCCTTCTTGTCCCTCCCTTTCTCTGCCCTGCAGCATAAGGGACATCATCAGAAGCACGTATGGATGCCCAGGCTCTGCCAACACAGCCACCCTGACCCTGCCAAGAGCCCCCTCTTAGCCAAGGCTCAGCCCTCTGGTGCTCACCCAGCTATTCTGGCCCCTCCTGAGAGGAGACCCATGCAGGCCCTGGAAAGCTAGAAAAGCTTGATAAACTAGTTTAAGGAGCTTGAAAAATAAGTTTAACAGACCCCTCCCCACCGGGGTTTAAGGGCTAAGTACTACAGACTGCCCCTACTTCAGATGTCAGCCACAAACAGGGTGCCCTCTGCCCACATTTGCCCAGCTGACTACAAATTCAGGGGTTCTCCCAACTCTCCTTAGGTTCAGTATGTCACTAGAATGACTCACAGAACTCAGGAAAGCACCTTACCTACTGTACCTTTCATTATAAAGGATACAACTCAGGAGCAGTCAGATGGAAGGGATGCGTAGGAGGAGGTATGGGGAGCTGAGCACAGGGCTTCCATGCTCTTCCAGCACATCAGTATGTTAACCAACCTAGAATTGCTCTGAGCCCTGTCATTTAGGAGTTTTTAATGGAGGTTTCATTATATTGCCTGAATCATTGACTGTAGGTGATTAATTCAATCTCTACTTCCTGTCCCTGGGGAGGAGGCAATGGGGAGCTAAAAATTCCAACTCTCTGTTATGACGCGGTCTGTCTGACCACTCTGAAGCCGTCTTGGGGTCCCCAATCACCAGTGATCGCATTAGCATATGAAAGATACTCATTTGCAAGATTCCAAGGGTTTTAGGAGCTGTGTTCCAGGAACTGAGAAAAAGACCAGATATTTACTTTTTATTTTTACAACAAGAAACTGTGGAAACAAAGTACAGGTCCTGAGAGGATAAGCCATTTCTAATCTCCCTCAAATGAAGAAAAGCCAAGTGCAGATGGTTACCATCCAGCCACATAAGTCTACGATCCTTCTCTCCCGATCACCTCTCTCCCTAGATGCGGCTGGAAGGGTCAGGAACCCAGCCACTGAGAAGGCACGGATACAATCAAAGATGGTAGAAGAAGCTAACTGCATTCTTCCCCAGTGAGGCTTCCAGAGCTCAAGTAGTGCAAGCTGGTGGAGGTGAGTGGGTCTACCTGTGTGACCAGATCAGAGTTTTGATACTACCCTGATGACTGGGCATTTTAATTACTGCAATGAGATGGTTCTTAGAACTGTAGAGGTCGAAAAAGCTATGGTACAAATTTAAGTTCGCATCCAGGGGCAGAGAAAGAACTAGCCAATGAGCAAATACGAAGGAAAATGGAAGAAAGAAGAAAATTACTGTGTTGGCATTTTATCATGGTTAGCTAAGTCAATGAAGAGTTTGTATTAGCATTAGCTAGTAGAACTTTGTTTCTTTACTGTGATTCTATACACTGAGCTATGTGGGGGCCCGAGGTTTATTTGTGCTATCTTCTTTCTAGTTTTGTTAGGAAACTAGTTTTTGTAAGGAACTGTACTATATAGTGTTTTCTTCCAAAAACAGAAAACTTGAGGAATAATGCTAGAACAATGTTTTGTTTGAAAATATCTTCTTTAATAGCACTCACATAGTTTTCCCTGGGATGAATATATTCCTTTGAGCTTTCCTATAAGAGACCATCCTTGATTATACTCTTTATTTGCTTAAAGGATATCTTTGGCAGCAAGTTGCACGTAACGCTTCCCTTCAGTGACAAGGTCATTAGGAAGTTTGACTGATGGTTTACAGCCTTGGGCCATGACCTACTTCTTGGAGTAATCAGTGAGTTGAGCAGCTTCCTAAAGTCAACTGTAGAAAAAATTCAGCCTTTGGTGTCATTCAGGTTTGTCTCCTGCAGTTTAGTTGATTGATGTTTCCATCTTCCCATTCAGAAAAGAGATTTTCAAAAGAGGAAGATGTTCACAGTTATAACAGAATTTTTTAGAAGAATTTCCTATTGGATCTGCTACCCTCATTTCTTGGGGACCTTTGTCAGCTCCTGAATGATCATGTTTCCTGTTTACTGTTTGTAGCTACTCAGTCACTTTTCTGCTGATGAGTCACTCTTCAAAAATGGCATTTCTTCATGATTGATTGAGACTTGCAAATAAGTCACCTCACCTTAAAGTACCTGGTTTATTTTTTTTAAACAAAATATTTTAGGAATTTGGGCTTTGTTTGCAGAAATTTAAAGATTATTCTATTAAGTGTATATTCATCCTCAGACAGCTCTTCCAACTCTGTAGGATCCTGAACAGATTTCACCAACCCTCCCGTGAAGAGATTGTATAGATGACCCCTGAGGCCCAGTTTCCTCTGTGATTCTCTTTTTCCCCCCAATATCTTTCCTTCCCTGTCTTCTGGGTTTCAAGTTGAGACCAACTGTATTTCCCCATATTGGTTGGGATTTTCAGAGATTATCATCCCTAATCATATAATCAAATAATGTCTTTCTCATCTCCCCATACTTCTTTTTTCTTGTCATCTTCACCTAGAAGAAGATCCTAATATTAGTTCTGTTCTTTCTTACTCTCTGCCTCTTCCTAAGGTATTCATAATTCCTCACAAGACATTATATATGCCTTGCCCTAATTAATCAAAGCTTAGGGAGGGAGTTTTCTGGTTACTAAGATCTTAATAAGTGGGATTGCAACACATGTCATGCTTTATGACTTTGCATGGATCCAAGTTAGGTCTTAAGTGGGATTAAAGCATATCTGAGCATCTTTAAGTGAACAGAACTATGAATTCCATGGAGATAGGAATTCCACCTGATTTGTTCTTCAGTTTATCCCCAGAAACTGTTATAATGTTAAACACATAATATTCATTCAATCACTATATGTTGAATAAATGATTACATGAAGTCACTGAAAGTCATGAAGTCATAAAAGAAGGATAGATGGAAAGAAGAAAAAATGGTTAAAAAACAAAATGGAATTCTATTTTTGACTGAAGAAAAAGAGAAATATGTAAATTGATCCCTGGGGAGAGGTCAGGATAGAAAGACAGCATGGAGCACTAGATTAGAACCAGATATTAATACCCAGCCCAGCACCCTGGACACATATCCCAGATGGATGAGACAGGAGCTTCCGATTGGAAAGAAGAGCTGTTCTTTTGGGGAACTTTGTGAGACATGAGAATATTTTGTGAAAGGTGTGAGATGTTTTGGTTTATCTTTAATTCCAAGATGGCCAAGGGGAGCAAAGAGACACACAGCAGAAATGGTGTGTTTGCAGCACTGTGAATATCCCCAAAAACATAGCCCTCCCTGTATTACTTGGAATGTTTGTGACTTTGGGGAGAACTAAAAGATGTGCCCTCAACTTGGACATCAGTGGAGTCATGGTGGGGCCATGATAGAAGAAAAATGAAATGATCAGAGTATTATAAGCAATAATTGTTTATAAACAATACCTCAAGGGACTCCCAGAAAAAATTAGGTTTGAATTTAAAGGAGTTGGGATTCTTGCATGTTGTGGAAAAGAATGAATCAATAAAATATGCTTTATTACTGTTAATGTGGCATTATTATAATCATCAATAAAATAATTAATTCAGTAGCTATTTTCTAATGGCTACTATGGCCCAGGCATTGTGCTAGGTGCTATCAATACAGTGTTAGCAGGATATAAAATCTGGGCTAAAGAATCATCCAGCAGGGTCTACGGATAAGGAAAAGGACATTTCAACAAGGTATGATACAAAAAATGATAGGTGTTGGCTGCAGAGTATGGTGGTAACACTTAGAGAGACTTTCAGAAATGCACATTTAAAAAGTTCAAGAACAAGATTCAGAAGTCAAGAATTTGAATGGAACCAAGGCTCTAGTCTCAGATCCTGTGTCTAAAGTTTCCTTTTTTGAATATAAAAGAATCCCACAGGCAGGAGTAACTCCCTAAATATGCTATGTTGACCTAGACATTTAAAAGGAGCCTCTCCTTTATTAAATTGCTCTTCAAATTAAGTCCCCAACTGGAAGCTCACCTTCTGCTGTAAAGTGAATATAGCATTGACCTTCCTTCTCCCCTAAATACTTCATTTATTATATCATGAACCAGAATGGTAGGGGACGGGTTATTACGCGAAAACCAACTATACTTAACCTTGACCTGATGCAAATCTTTCCTTTTCTTTTGCTACCTTTTAATTTATTCTGTAGAGCCGGTTATCAAGGTCAAGCAATTCAACACTTTTGAGCCAAAAAATAGCTGTGATTAAAACAGAAACCTCTCACTTCTGGCAGTGCTGAAATCAGAGTTAAACCACTGCAAACACAGTCCTTTCGGTACCAGAGAGCACATCCATTATTCTTGTTGAGCATGTGGCATCTGTCAAACAGGATGAATTAAATATTTCTACAAGTCACTCATCAAATAATGAGATTGTTAAGACATCCAGGAAATGCACAAAAGGAGCATGTTTCCCTTTTAATAATTGATTTATTCAGCCATGAATACCCAGAGCAGTAGCAGAGAAAACAGTGAACACTCCAGTACAGAGAAAATAATGAAAAGAAGCCTAATATCATAAGTTTTCAGAGAAACATCAATGGATGGGGGTCTCACATAATTTGCTCATAATGTCATTATTTCTGATTAAGCAATACTGTAAAATAATGACACCCAATGAAATATGGAAAATATAGACACTCTGTGAGATTCATAAAGGAACTCCACCAAACCATTTATTTTACCACCTAATAACCCACAGGCCACTGCTGATTTACTGAGGAATATAGCTAATTAAGATTCAGAAACAACAGACTGAAGATCAAAGAAGCTATCCAACTACACCTAAGTTAAGGTTGTCCACTCTCTCATTTCAACTGATCTTTAAAATAAACAGGAACCCATATGCCCATAGTCATCAATGTGTCTAACAAATATCCAATAAAAATACTTCTTATTAGGCCAGAGACTGGGGCTAAATAAAATAAATAGATTTAAAGGAAACTTAAAAACTTTTTTCATTATTATTGGTGAACACCTTTTTTCATATTTTATTTATCAACAAGCATCACCAAACATCTTTATTCATTCAGGTCCAATACTATATGCACTGAGTCCCTGCTAGGTACCATGCATTCTCCTAGGCACTATGATATTACAAATAAAAAAATGACATGATATCCGACTTCCTCAAAGAGCTTAGTATACTTCATAGGAAAGAGATGAGTGTGCAGAGAGGGATAAAAATACCAAAGGATAAGTGTTATGATGGGAGGCAAAACAACAGAGAAGGAAGGCTGGGAGGAATGAGGAGAGGCTCCACAGAGGAGGTGATGATTAAACTTGACCTTGGCAGGCAGAGAATCTGAGGAAGAACATTCCAGGAAGAGAGGAACCTGAGCAAAGACATGGGGTAGAAAAACTTGTGGGGGACCTGGCCAGTTTGCCAAGGGAGAAGCACAAAGCTCATGAGCAGGAGCTCAGGGGACGGACAATCCAGGTTGAAATCCTAGCCTTGTCACTTACACTATTTGTGCAAATGTGGATACCTCACCTCATCTCCGTGTGCCCCGATTTCCTGTAAAACGGGGATAGTAGTAGCAGTAGTAAGTTGGGGATAGATTTGTTCTGAGGATTGAGGGAGCAAAAGAGTGTAAACCATGTCCAGTGGTTCTGGGCACATGGTAAGTGCTGGATAAAACTTGGTTGTTTTAATGTTTTTACTGTTTTTCACTGGGAGTAGAATAATTTCTTTCTTTCATCATTTCTGGCCAGTTTCCTAATTTCTTATCAGTAGGAGAATCTAAGTTTAAGGGAAGTCAGAGTGTACTTACTATAAACTGAGTGGGATTAGTCAAATGATTTGAAGATTCATAAAAGGAATAAAGTGACTAGGAGAGCAGAAGATTCCCATGACTTAGAAGTAGATGGCACCCAATGTGAATTCTGTAGATCAAAAAACACATTACCGGTCCTACTGAATCCAATTATTATTCTTTTGGTAAAATATCTATAATGACTGTTCTACAGTATGCTGAAGCCAAGCCTGCAACATGTAGGTAGTTAAGACTAGAAAGGCTTTCTTCTTCCTTCAGCCAAGTGGAATGCATTTTTCCCAGTCTTTTCTAGGATTGGGTCTAGGGACATCTCAAGTGCCCAAACTTGGGTATAAAAGCAATCAGATCCAATTTCCCACTCTGTGTAATAGAGCGTTCATCACTGGCTTCGGTGATGGGCATGGTCCCTGATTTCTGTGACATAATTAGGATGACAGTTTCTCCTCACAGAGCCAGTTTTCAGGGAACATACTGTGTTGCAAGATCTCTAATCCCTCTAGGGAGATGGGAACACACTCCAAACACCATGCCGACTTCCATCCAGCACAACAGCTGCTCTGCGCAGGCTCACTGAGGAGACTCCAGCCTCCAAATGCACATCTAGGATTTCCTTACTCAGTTTCCATCACATTCAGCTGCTCACAAACCCCCTGACCAACCTAATAGAGTCATAGAACTAGCCAACCTCTCGTGCACCTGAAAGGATACATTATTTTATTACCTACTATCTAAAATGCACTACTGAATTCCTGAATTTGAATTGAGATTCAGCACTGCAATATCAAAAACCTGCAGAAACCAGACAAGCAGCATATACAAGACGTTCATAAACCATTGGTGTTCATCTGCTTGCACTGGAACCAAACACCTGCTAAAATGTGTTAAAATCAACTAAAGTAGTCAAAAAAAGAAATGCCTTGGGCTCTCTGGGCCCCTGTCTTCAAATCTTGGAAAATTTCTCACCTTGATTTTTTTTTTCTTTTCTCAGAATCTTCTCAGTTCGATGATCTCTTGCTTGATTCTCTTCCTGAGCCTCCACTTCCCTCCCATAAAGTGACCAGGGAAGCCAAACATGTGCCTTCTGAAGGAACGGGATGATGGTGACTCTGAACCCATATGGGGACAGAGTAAGCTGTAGGAAGGAAAGCCTTGATCTGGGATTGGAAGGGTCCTAACCAACTGCATACCTTGAGCAAGTCACTTGAATCTCATCTCATCCTTCATTTCCTCATCTCTAAAATGGGAGTCTTATGCGACCTGCCTCCCACAAAAGGTTTCTCAGGAGTAACAGAAAGTAACAGGCATATTGTCATTATCATTGTGATGCCCAAGGAGAGAGAGAGGACACAACTCTGTTTACTGTACAAACAGTTGCAAATGCAGTTATGAGACCGAGGCAGGCTTAGAGCAACTCCTTGCATCCCATAGAAGCTGGTGAATTACCCTTATATCTCCTCTCATTCAACCAAGAATGATCCAGTGTCACAAAGTCCAGGTAAATGGTGACCATGTATGTGAGCTAGTCAAATTCACCCATCTTTTAACTCAAGCTCAGCATGGAGGAAAATAATATATTCTTTGTACCACATACACATACATACCTTTCCAAGAATATTTCTCATTTGTTTTTGCCTCAGTGTTGGGAAATTTTAAAATGTGTTTAGTTAACGACTATCTTCTTGGCTTTTCCAAACACGTTGCTTTTCAGACACCTTATTTATAGATCTTTTGGTTTCCTTTGCAAATGTGGAATCATACATTTATTTATGCCAGATATACTCTTAGCAGATGTTGCCCACTATAGAGATCCACATACAAGTTGGGCAAAGCTGAAGAGAATATATCTAATGATATTTTAAAGCAGCTGTATAGTTTTTCTTAACCTGTGGTCAAATAAACAGAGAGATCACTTCCATGTCACATAGCAGGTTAGTATTTAAGATCAAATGAGAACGTTAAAAATCTCTATTAGAAATATGGGTCCATAATAAAATGTTGACATTGAGCCAAAATACAGTCCTACCATTAAAAATACATACTAATCTTCTCAGTCACCTACAGTAAGAAAAACTCATTCCCAGGAGTCTCGCCATGGAGTCATGCACTGGGGTAACACCTCTGGCTTTCTGCTTTCAGAGGTGACTGTGCCTGAGCTATCAAGGCACACTGGTGTAATCAACTCCCAGAGAGTTAATAACCACTAGGGGCCTCCCAGGAGCCAGACACTTCACTCAACACTCCCACATAAGTGGCTGCAAAACATGAATGGTCCCAGTATTTTTTTGTACATTTTCCTGTATCCATTTCTGTCGGTAATTGATTTCCACCGACTGGCTTTGGCAGTTTGACTCCTGCGGACAAGGGACATTAAAAGATGATGTCTGCTGGATCTTGAAAAAGTGCTTGTGTATTTCTGCTCCTCTCTGGCACCCCTGTCTTCCTGAGAAGGAGCCTGTGCTGGTCTGTTGGAGACGACATGGAGCAGAACTGAATTATGCCAGCCTGGAACTGCTAGACTAGTCAGCCCCCAGTAAACCCAGGCACTACCTGCAGACACATAAGCAAAACAACCAGTATGAGGCAGGCCTGAACTGGACGTGGAGACTGTGAGAAATCACAAATTGCTGTTTTAATCACTGGGTTTGTTTTTTAGTGGGGCGGGGATGAGGTGGGCTGGTAAGGGAGGTGGTGGTTATGCAGTCATTGCTAACTGTTACAATGAACTTATTTAATTTCTGATAATATAAGAACTGCATAATCTTCATCAACAGAATATTCCAGTACTTGAACTTCTGTGCTGTTAAGGAGTTCTTCCTTATCACAACCTTAATCTTTAATTTGAGTGTCTTCTATCCTCAGTGGAGATACAGATCTGCATTTGCCTTACAAAAGTCCTTCAGCAACCAAAGGCATGCTTTAGAAATGTCATGATATGTGACTATTGAGCCACACTTGGGAAGCCTCTTCATTGGAACAGATCACTGTTAGCTATTGAGTCTTCCTTTCTATTTTACTTTGTTTTAAATCCCTTTACAAACTTTTTATTTTTGGTAGCTCTCTACTAAAAGTCACTCCATTTCTCCTCATCCATCTATAATAAAACAAAATGAAAAACAAAGAAACCTTTAACAAGTTACCTAATAGTTCACAACATTATTTTGTATTTGACATATCCTTTTCAAAACTTCATGATTTATCCATTGTAAATAAAGACTCAGAAGATTTACTTATCAAATGTACAAAGTTAACAGTAGTGCTTCTTGTGTTGGATACAGACTCAAGAGAGAAAAAAAAATTTTTCAAAAGGACAGAAAGAACAAAATTCTTTTTAAAAATGCATTTGATTTTTCTTTTATGGCAAGGGATAAAAGTTATAAATTTGACAGACAAAAGAAGGAATCTACAACTTAACTGTTGTTTCCTTTGCTTGACAGATAGATTAAATCATCACCCAGAAATACCGTCACTTTATACTTTTAGTAGTGGTATATGAATGCCTTCTCCCCCACCCCTAAGGACCCAAAATGCTTGAGTTTAAAATTTAAATTTAAATATATTTATAATTTAAATATATGTATATATAAAACCTATTAGCAGTATTTTATATTTTATTCTCCTTAATGCAATGTGTCCTTATAGCAAAGAAATAATTATGGATGTCTCATAAATTTAGCTACAACATTGCTTGATCTAACACTGGTAAGTTGACAGTAAATTGGAAACAATCTACATTTCTAATAATTGATGACCAGTTAAGGAAAGTGGTTACTTGCGATACACCTGCATAGTAATATATTATATGGCATTCTTTAATAAGAATATTTTCTGCTAAGGCAAATATATAGCAAAAATAATTCAGGTTAAAATATGAAAACTATGATCTCATTTTAGTAAAAAAGCATATAATGAAAGATACAAGAGAATTTGAGTAGTGTTTTTCTGCTTATCTAAATTGTCTAAATATGAGCTATCTTTTAATTAGAAAAAAGCTAATTGCCAAGTGAAAAATGGGAAAAGACTTAATCTAACAGCATTTCATGAGAAAAGGTTCTAGAAATTATAATTGATCACATACCCAATTTTCATTTAGTCAACAAATGTTTACTGAAACCTTCTATATTCCATGTACACAGGGATGCAGTGGAGAACAAAACAGTCTGTTGTCTCATGGAACATACATTTTGTGAAGGAGGCAGATGATACATACATAAAATAATTATGTACCAGGAGATGATTGTTCTGTGAAAAGAATAATAAAGCTTTTTATGGGACAAGAGAGTGAAGGAGAACACTGCTTCAGGTGGGTTGGCTGAGGAGCTGACATTTGAACAGAATGAAGTGAAAGAGCCACATGGGTATGTGAGGAAAGAGTTTTCCAGACGGAGAGAATAACAAGTGCAAGGGCTTGGAGGCCACAGAGTTCTTTATTAGAAAACATCTCTGTGCATGTCAGATGAAGACAAAGGAGATTTTAGATTTTAGTAGTAATAGAACCACCAAGAATTAATAATGCCCTATAATTTGTACTTATCAATTTCCTTTAGGGTAATGCACTAAATTCTGTTCTTGGTACCACATTCTTGGAACATTGAAGAATTAGAGCAAATCAAGATGAAAGTGCCCAGGATAATGAGAGGGTCTGGAAATGGCATCACTTGAAGAACAGCAGGAAATCTAGCTGCTTAATTGAGGAAAAAGAAGACCTGACAGGGACAGGAGAGACTGTCATTTAGTCAGGATGAACTTACTCTGCTTGGCTTCAGAGAGCAAAATCAGAACCCAAGTGACAAGCAGCCCTTCACCAAGTAGATCCTAATAATTACAACTCTTCTGAAAATGAGTATCAGTGGTGAGATCCAGTCCCAGAGCCACCAGGAGCTGAGCACCACTTGTAATGAGATTCTGTGAGGTTGGTCCTTTTTGTCAATCCTTGACATTCCTCCAGATTCTCATTCTACTTTGCACATGGCACAGTAGTTAGCCTGTGTGGTGAAGGCTTACCAGAGTATGGCATCCCTCTTAACAGATACCATTCTAGTGAGTCCCATTAGGGTATCTTTTACTTGATTCAGGGGCCGGAACAGCTGAAATAGCACAGGCCACTCCAGAGAAAACACCTAATCTATAGAATCCTAGAACCTTGAGCTGGAACAGGCCTGAGACACCCTGTAGGCAAGGGTGATTCATGCCTGGGGCCGGAAGAGAGAAGTGGCAACTGCCCTCCCAGCACGTGTGGCGATCGAGGCATCTGGCTTCTAATTCAGTAACAGATTGGATTATTTAACAAATGCTTAAGTGAGCAAATGATGGTTCTATTTTGATAGGTGTTAATCAAAGCCATTGTCACAGAAGCAGAGTCTTTTGCTACAATCTGTTCTTTTATAAATGTGCAAAATACATCACAGGGACCTTTCTTCTAGTAACAACATTGCCTGGAATATGCAATGTGAAGTAAAGGTATTAAGAGATGATTTTTAAACAATATTTTAACAAAAACATCACACCTACACACTCCCGTAAGAACTGCTTCTTTGCTATTATTTTCCAAGTAACCTGGAGAGCATATATCTGGAGGCACCAGTTTCTCCATTTGGCACTTGCCAAATTATCACTATATCCCCATCACCTTGCCTGAAATAAAGTAAGTCCCCAATAAATGACGGGTGGATGAAAAAATGATTGAGGAAATTACTCTACTTAACAGTCCATCCATCACTCCAGCGACACTGAGGTTGCTCAGAACATTTTGGAACACTGCTTTAGAATTTACTCCAATAGTTTTGCTTTACCTTTCTTCAATGGTTATGAATTTTTATCCTTGGATGTTCTATTTGCAAATAGCCAAAGAGATGTTCAAGTTGGTAACAGTGCTTTTAAAGTTTAAAAAGGAGTGGATTTAAAATAATGAGACTGTGATTCCTCAGTGCCTTCTAGAATGGCAGAGGGATGTCTGTCCTTGAAACGTACCACATCAGAACCTTTATCTCATCCACATTACAACTGCTCTGATGCCAGTTGTCTTCATTGCCTGCCTGGAATATTGTGATTTCCTCTTAAAACATCTTGTTTCTAGTCTTTACTTCTTTCATTCCACAGGTTTAGAGCTCGCAAGCCAAACTGTTCATGTCCTGGCTCTGACAGTCACTAATTTAAAACTTACAACAAGTAGGTAAATTTTCTAAGGTTCAGTTTTGTAACCTGTAAAATGGGAATAATATTTGCAGCACCAGCTTAATGTAGTTTCATGAGGATTAGCTGAAGTGATACCAGATATGCTCAAAATCTGACCAGTGGTATTGTATCATTCTCATGCTTACATTTTTTGAGCAGCTTCCTTATTGACGGTTAAATTTGAACTCTTTGACAGGAACTTCAACCTTTCTCATGATCCAGACCTCAGTTTCAATCACACTTTGACTCCACCATCTCCCTCTTTTTCACCCCTCAAGTGCGAGCAGATGCCTCATGTCCCTGTTACTTCATAAACTGCTCTGACACTTGCTGACTTGCTGTTTCCTCTCCTTAAATGCCTTTATCCCATTTTCTTTACCTGATGAGTGTCTGCCTATCCATCCAACATCAACTCAAATGCCATGGCTTCCTGACCTCCACTTTCTGCTAATCACTTGTTAACATGTTGGTTATCTCCCCAGACTGTGAGCAGCTCAGGCAGTCATAGATCTTGTTTCCCTCTCTACCCACTGGAATAGTGCTTTGTGAACTCCCTGGAAATAATAGTCTTGCTGAATAAATTTGAAGACTATTCTAAAAGAATGAGCTACAGAACTCATTTCTGCAATGGCACATTGCAGATTCTACAGTCTATTTACCCTCTGGGGCTGACTGACTTTTTAAAGAAGGAGAGACTGGAGATGATTTGTTTTAAGTTAGCACATATTACTGGTTGGCAACTAAATCTAAGATTTAGATTTTTGAGTTCACTCTGGTTAGGAAATCAGACCACCTACACACCTATTGAGTTCTGGAGAGGATAAGCATATAGAGGAATCAATGAATGAGTTACTTTTCCTTTCTCATGGAGCTTGTCATGCGGACAGCATCAATGTGTCAGCGGGTGTGTTATCTCCATCTGCCTATGAACACCTAAAGAGCTGAGCCAGCCTCATGAATCTGGCATGAATTGCACGCTTGACACACAGTAGGTGCTTAACATATATTCATTCGACTGGAATAAAAGATGAACAATATTATCTCTGGAATGATAGAACCAAAAAAAATACATTTAACTTGTGAGATGAATATGAAAACAGGACTGTCTTTGAGACAGAGGGCTGATGAGAATAGTTGACAGACATGGTACCAGTGCCAGGTCTGAGCAAGCTTATATTTTCTTGGCATTGTGACCACGGATGCTGACTAGAGTAACAGGAAATGTTCATCAGAACTTCACTGTGCTCCTTCTGCTGTGAAATATTTCTGCTCCAAAACAGATCCTGAGGTTTTCCTCGTCACTACTTACTAACATGTAGGGAAAGCTCTTCTGCCTACTTTTCAATTCACCTGCTTTTACACCAGGCGAAAATTACTATGATTTTGGACATCATCATTCTAGTGATTAAATCAAGGTTTTAGGTTTCATCCTGTGTGCTAGTTTTGGTTGTGGGCACTATGTTGAGAAGGATTCTGAAGCTTCCTCTAGGCTCAGTAGAAAAGAGAATCACCATCAGTTACGGACAAAAGAGATGGCATAAAAGCCAGGTATTTATAATTCTTGGACTAAGTAGTTTAAACAAAAAAATTAGAAAATAATAGAAGAAATCACTTTTCTACTTTTAATTATAGTAGCAAACAGATTCACTAATTCTAGGAGCAGTGTGTTTAATGATAGATACAGGATGAAAATACTAGACTGTGTATGACTATAAAGAAGAGAAGAAAAGGAATTGATAGTTTTACAACTCCGTATCTCAGAAGTTGTCCTATATACTGTAAAGTAAATATCTGCATTTAACCAACGAGGAAAGCGAGGCTGAGGGAGAACAAGAATATTTCCCAAGGTCACACAGTTGTAAGTGGAGTATCGGTAGGGTTAGTCAGGGTCTGTTTGATGATATAATGACCATGCTCGACCACTGTGCCATTTTGGAACCCTATACACATATATACACAAAACACACACACACACACACACACACACATTTATACATATTTGTATATATATGTGTGTCTGTGGTATATATAATATATACCTGCATATACAATGCAAACTTCACATATCAAGACATGATTTTGAAAAAAAATCAAGAAGTAAAGAAAAAGGTCCTCACAGAAAAGGACTAAGCATTCTAAAGCTCTTTTCTTATTTGGGTAAGAATTCATATCCTTGGGTCTTAATTCATATCCTAGGGACTCTTAATTTATATGCCATCCTAACAACTTGTTCATCTGGCCTTTCCTAAATATAGGGAACTAGCTAGGAAAGTTTACACAGGCCTAAAAAAATTAAAGCAGATATTCAGCAATACAGATGGAAGAAAAGCGTGCTATCTTACAGTATATTATGATGATTACGAGCATAAGAATGGTTATTGAGGAAAGATTAACTTGTATTCCACACAGTCTATCCAGTTAAGCAAAATTGCATTTG
Organism: Manis pentadactyla; assembly: GCF_030020395.1. NCBI lineage: Eukaryota > Metazoa > Chordata > Mammalia > Pholidota > Manidae > Manis > Manis pentadactyla. The sequence continues at coordinate 17,257,234 of NC_080023.1, forward strand.
ATGTATTTTTTTAAAACTTTCCATGAAATACTGTCATTTTTTTTTTAGTTTAAAAACTATTCCTTAGTTTTCTAGACAATTGGTTGGTTGAAAAATTGTTATTTATTGTGTTAAGAGGTCAGACACAGAATTTAAATGAGATATTATGTACAACTTTTGGAGTACTTTTCTAGTGATAAAATGCAAGCATTTTATAAACTTAACAGAAAGCATATGAACTTTTTGGGTTGGGAGCTTGGGTCCAGTACCAAAGGCTGCTGTTTTCAATGCAGCTCTTATTTGCATCATTCATAATGAATTTAACACTGAAGACTACTGATAGCTAAAACATCAGCCAACATAAACTTTCTTACTCTGTGTCTGGGATGAAATGATAAGCCTCTTTTCTTTTTTTCTGTTTGGCTTAGTAACAACTATAAAATTGTAAATGAGTTTGAATGTCTCCGTCCCTGCCATTGTGGGTTCCCAGGGTCCTATGGTGTCAAGAACCATGCCAGTAACACCAAGGTGAGTAAGTAAGGAGGGCTATAATCTCAGGGATGCGAAAGCATTTCCTGGAGAGAGAGGTATCTTGCCCAGAGCCACACCGTGAGCAGAAGACCCTGTGTCTCCCTGTCTCACTTGGGGTGCCTGGTTTTGTGGCTCCCCTTGTCTCTTCTGTACACTTCACGCAGTCACCATGAGAGTCACAGTGAATGGCCCCAAAGTGGAGAAATCACAAGACTCCCAACCACAGGACTCAAAATCAAACCACAAACTGGATAAATTTGAGACTTATAAAAAAAAAGCAAGTGACTCACCACCAATTGCATAATTAAAAGATGATTTCAGAAAGAAATCTTGCACTCACTGGCCTGCAGTTTATTCATCCTCCATCTGCATTCCCTCCTCCAACCCCATCCCGAGCTGACTATTAACTTTCCATTTCCATGGGCACATGAAATGTCTTCTCAGCCAAATTTTAGTGGACAATTCTGACAATAGCCTCAGCATAAAACTAAATGGTCAGATGAGCCAACTTTGTTTGCCCAGTGTGACTGGGAATAAATAGCCTGCTCCCAAGAGGTGCAACCTGGCCATTAAGAATGAGGACACTCTCCCCTCTTTCTGTATAGATACAAATGCCCTCAAAGATCAATCCTACCACTACTCTTCTCTCTTTTGATCCAGACATACAGCTTCTTGCTCAATAGAAAGCATTGCACCATCAACGGTGATGACTATTTGTACATACTGTTGAATTTCTCTGGTCACATTGTATCCTTCCATCTGGATCCTAGGAAAATGACCTTTGAGTCCTTTTGCTTGTGTTCCTGGTCTGTCTCTTTTCTGTTTGATGAGTAAAAGATGAAATAACTTACAGAAGGATACACAGCATGACCAGGAAAATGACTCATCTGGCCAAACACCATGTCCCCTGGAAAATTACTGAGACTTGCCAAAGCACAGAGACATCGTTTCCTAAAATACCACAGCAAAAATTAGGGACTTTTGAGGTACTGGTGTCTGAAATATTTCCACTTTATCTTGATCATAACTTCTGAACTATCAGCCCAAGAATCAGATAGATTTTAAGTCTTAACAAGCTCTGTCATATTACATGCCAGTATTTACATGCATTTATATGTTCATTTCTCTATCAGGGGAATATATAGCTTTCCCAAGCATTTTGTGGGTCCTTTCATCTGATTTTTACTTATTTATTCATTTATTTCATTCATTTGATTAATATTGAGTACTCATTATGTACAAGGTATTATGATAGCCACTAAGGTATAGTAAGAACTAAATCAGACATAATTGCTGATGTCACAGAACTTCAAGATCAGCAGAAAAAGAAGACATTAAATAAGAAAGGCATTCAATAGTGTCATCATTTAATAATGATGACAGGGAACTATGCAGTACTTTGATCAAATGTTACACAGGGACCTTTCAAAAAATAAATCCACATTGCAGCCATACTAGCAGCTGAAAATATGTATCACTGTAGAGGTATATTAGCCTTAGTCTGCAATGGTTTCAGTAATGGTGCTTATCAAACTACCACAAAACTCAAAAACTTAACAGCAATAAACATTTCTCTCTCATCCACACATCCACTCAGCCAAGCTACTGTCACGTCAGTCTGCAGGTCCACTGGAGCGACGAGGCCGGGGACACAGGGGGGACTTCCGACGGTACACAAGGAGAGAGCAGAAGCCCAGGAGGGAAGCCGACGGTGCAGGAGATCCCCGGACCCCAAGTATATCCCTTCCATTAATATCTCATGGCCAACCCCGAAGTCAAAGTTTGGAGAAACATTTCCACCTATCATGAGGCTGGGGAAGAGTGTGGATATTCAACGCTGCTACTATACATAAAGAGAGGAGAATCAGGCCCAATAAGTCAATCTATTACAGTTAGTTTGGAAAATCCGAATGGTACAATTTACCTATTATACTGTTGCAATTAAACAAGAATTAACCCTCTTAGGACACAACATGTATGAACATGATTTGGGAGGTGGGGGGCTGTCAAGGAATTCAAGTTTTTCAGGAAGATGAAATGTACACAGGGCAGAGTAGGCGCTCTCACCTGGGTCAGGTCTTCCAGACTCACAAAGATATTCTCTGCTGTATATTTGCATGGACATCTTCACTCTCATGAAGGAATGCCAAGGCATGTGTGGGGAAAGCTGGGGTTCCTACGGCCAGGATCCTCACTGAACCTAAACCACTTGTGATGTAACTGGCCTGTTGCTGGCTACTGCTTCCACACCCGTAGACAATAAGCTATTATTGACTGAGTCACTACATAAAGAGCCGTGCCCAGTGCTCTGGGCGGAGGCAGAGACGACGGAGGACTACAGACCTGCAGACTGTTGGATGCAGACAATTCTAGTGCTCGATCTACCACCAGGAGAACAAGCCAGGTAATAAGCCCTTTCACTCCAAGAATGTTCTACTATCATTTCTGTGGTCACGTTGAATCCATAGTGGACTTGCCTGTGGCTGAAACTCACTGGGAAGACAGCATCCCACTGGGGGAAGAGGGAAGCAAGTATCTCTTTTATCAAGGTCAGAAGAGATGAGGGCCACAAGAAGAGACCAATGAGGAGCTATGCTGAGACCTCCTCCCGATTACAGGATGGAGCTGACGGACTGTGGGAAGTTCACGGAGGACAGATCTGAGCCCTGAGGCATGGCTTCTTGTTGGACATGCGGAGATGGGAAGCAAGGACATTCAAAATCTCATCATTGTCTAAGCAAATTCCCTCTGCTCAGAATGTGCAGTAGAGGAAAGGAAATAGGATCCTTCCTCACCTGAAGAAAATCTTTTCAATTTAATTAGAAAAAGTAAAAAAAAAAATACACAGTCTCTCCAACAGCATGTAAATGCAGGCATTCCATCGCCTCTTGTTTCCCAGAAGGGAGCCTATGGTTTCCTAACGGAGTCTTTACTAGCCCATTTGGAAACGGAAGATGTCTGTTCCAAACAATAAACTCCTCATTCCACGCTGTCAGGTATGAAGTCTCTGAGTTGGGCCTGTCGTTTACCAAGTCTTACCTCACTACCCATACTGAGAATCTTAATTTGTACAAAAGAGGTGCAAATAAAAAAAGTCTCTCTGATATTGAATTGGATATAAAGGGACATTATAACCCTAGACAGGAAAGTTTAGCAGCTTTGGGAAGTAGGTCTTCAGGTTTATGAGTGGTGGAGGGAAAGCTAAGAGGAACTAACATCTGTCTTTTAAGAACTGGTTTTTTAAACAATCAAATTCTAAAGGATTCTAAGGGATTGGAAGGAGTTGGTGTTTGTTGAGTGCCTAATATGAAACAGCCACCATGCTAAGAACTTTATATGCCTTACCTCCTGTGGTCTTTTCAGATTCCTTCATATATAGAATATTAATTATCTCCTACTATATATAAGGAACTAAATATGAAACATTTTCACTGGATCACATAAAGAATGAATGCCTGGTCTCTGGGTAAAGCTATTAGAGATGATTCTGACCCCTCTATATAAGTAAGGTTAGCCACAAAGAATGGTCACACTTTTCCAATCCAGGGAGTAATGTCATGCTCACTTTTGCTCTCTTGAAAATCCAGTTTACCAACAGGAGAGAAATACTTAAGTCTCTGTGGATGAGAAGAACAATAGAAAGAAAGAACAATCACCAAACAGCTCCCAAAGGCTCAAGACCTGACAGTGTCAATCAATTCCCTCTGAATATGATGGTGAATCATGGGATGAACAAAAGAATGATAATTCTTCTACTCTGAGTAACTTCAAATATACTTATAAAACTATGAGATCCTCAGATGTCTTTCCCTTTCCCCAATTTGGGCTGCTAGGTGCCTTCGCTCCCCTACTCAGTGAAGCCTGTAGTTTCATTTTTTAGAGATGATAAAACAAAGGATCTCTGGACTGGAAGACAGCAGGTAAAAATGAAGCTGGGGAAACCACAATGGAAACAGGAGTATTGCATGGACTTGTGCACAGTGGGTGCTGGACCCGCCTGTCTGTTCCTCCCACTCAGCTCTTAGAATGCTGGCAATCAGGCTTTCACCCTCCAGACGGCAAGTTGATGAATGTGACTTTATGGAATCCAATCAGTCGATAAGGAAAGAATAACAATATTGTAGCCAGGAACTAAGAACTAATGAAGCAAAAAGCAACAGAAACCAAAAGGAACACTTGGAAATTTAAAATATGGTGTGAATTAATAACATTAAAAAATGTTTATAATATAAGGTGGAGAGACTCTCCCAGAAAACAAGCCCCCCAAAATTTAGAAAATTAGAGGAATAGGTTAAAGTGCTCTATTATCTTAATACCAGGAGTTCTGGAAAGAGAGAAAAATGGACAAAACGAAGTATCAAAATGCATTCATCTATCAGGAATATTTCCTAGAACTGAAGGAAAGGTTTGGGTTTCTATACTAGGTCTATTAGTTCCCAAAACAATGGATTAAAAAGAAATACTAAAGGACAACATTATTTGATTTCATAACACCTGGGACAAAAGAATTTGTCCTACAAGATTCTGAACAAAGTAAGTGGGTCACATAGGCAAACAAAAGGTATCCAAAACCAGATGGCTTTGATTTCTCAAAAGTAGCATCTAGAAAACAATTAAGGAATGTCTCCAAAATGGATAGAAATTATTTTCAACCGAGTCTCTACGTGAATTAAACTATCCATCAAAGGGTGAGATAAAATTGAAACATTTTATGCTGTGAATGTTCTCAAAAAGTTCTCTCTTTTGTACTCTTTCTAAAGACAGAAATGAAAGACGTGGGATACAGGAAACAGAGAATCCAAACTGGAGAGAAGCTAATGGAATCCCCAGAGGAAAGTGAAAAGCAATCCAAGGATGACAGCTGGAATCCGGACATGGAAAGTGATGGGTCCACATTGGAGCAAGTCTAGAATTGCCAGACATGAGGTGCATCTGAATATCTTAAGAAAATATTTAGACAATTTTGAAAATGCAGGGTTACATTACTCATAAGAAAAAAGCAAGATATGCATTAACTATAGGGGAAACATCCTACAGAAAAATAAAACTAATCCTATATAGCTCAACTCTGAAAAAAAATGAATCTATTACTTTCAAGTACAGTCATGACTCTAAACCTTTAAATGTTCTAGTTCATGTAATCCTCATATCAAACTTGTGTGGTGGATGTTAGAAGTAGTCTTCATTTTATAGATGAGGTAACTGCAGCACATAGAGTTCGGTGATGTGTCCAAGATCAGACAGCTAGCAAATGGTGAAAGTGGATTTGGAACCCAGGTATTTTGGCCCTAGATTTCATGCTCTTGATATCCATGTCATACACCTCTAGTTATAACAGCGCACTTAGGGAATACTGGTATAGCCAAAACTTCAGGTCGGTATATTGAAAAGATGGGGAGAGAGGCAGGGGAAATGGAGCAGTAAGGACAAAATGAGCACTAAAATTTCATCTTTCAAAATGGCAAGTCAATAGAGGATGTCCAAAACTGAAGGAAAAACAATAATTCAATATGTTATTTAGAGCACTGAAAGATAACACCAAACTGTCAGTCAAAAGAGGAAGTGGTTTTTTATAAAAATAATGGGGACAGGAAGTGGAGAACTGCTATTGTTCATAAGCAATCTTATAGAACTGGTTTATTCTTCAGACTCTGGACATGTTTAACCTTGATAAAAATAGAAAAAAAAAGAAGGAGGAGAAGAAAGAAGTAGAGAAGTAAGAGGAGAAGGAGAGGGAGAAAGGAGAAGGGGGAAGTGAGTGACAGAGTGATCCTTCTAAGGGGAAACGCTCCCCCTGGGAACTGTTAATTGCTTTGGGAACAGCGTTATAATTGATGGAGTGCGGTGAGTCCAGCAGGCAGAGATTAGATTCCAGCTAACCAGCTGTATGATCCTGGCCACAACATTTCCCTTTTCTCCTACAGTTTCAGCTTTACTACCTACACAAGGGGGTCTTGAAATAGAAAATCTCTAGATTCTTTTCACAGCATCTTTTTGATGAGAGCCAGCACACAAATGCGGGGCAGCCACACTGAGGAGATCAAGGGCCAGTGGGATAGGCAGACCCTGGGCCAAAGGTGAGAAGTTGTAGCAAAATAAACCCATCCTTTCATCCCTCCATCTCCACCTACCTGTCTCCCTAATGTTCATCTCTAGGATCCTAATTTGGGGAGACTTTCCTTTAACTCTTGGCATCCTCCTTCACTGGCAACCTTTCTATCCTGGTCCATTAGGACTGAATTCTCTGTGAACACTAACTGGGCCAGTCCCTCAGAGACCCTGGATTTTACCCAGCCTGAGTAGGCACTTTAAATCTGTGGTTCTTAACATTGCTACATCAAAAATACATTTGAGAATCTGATTCTGCCTATGGATCCTTTGAAGAAAAATAATCACACATACCAAAAATTCAGCTTTCAGAACTCTTGAGCCTATCACTGAATTCTGAAGTCAAAGTTTAGGGATTAATAACAACAAATCCTCAAATTCAGATGATGATTTTAAATTTATTAAGCATGTTCACATACATTCACACAATAGGTCTTCTCTCCAAGTAGAATGCAAAAAAATCCTTCCCTTTATAGTTTAGCTTTCTCCTTGTGTTGGACACGCCCAACACATAGATACTATCAGAAGTTGTCAGATGTTATCAGTCATAAGAGGTCATAGGTTACCAACCCTATCAACACCTTGATCTTGGTCTTCTAGCCTTCAGAACTGTAACAAAATTAATTCTTGTTGTTTAAGCTACCAGTCTGTGACACTTTATTATAGCCACCCTAGCAAATAAATACAGTGAGAACTGTGGTCACATGGCTACTTATAGCAAACTTTTGTGAGCTGTTTGCCCAGGACAAAGGGGCAAAAAGATATGGTGCCAGTAAAGAGTCTCTGCCCACTACACTGAATAGTTTAAGTAATATAGCTTTAAGTAGAAGAGTATTACTCAAATGTAGGGCTTCCGGCTTAATTTCCAGTATTTCTTTCCTGCCAACAAGACTGCATTGAAATACTGGCACTGGTCTTCATTGCCTAAACACAAAATGAAAATAATTTTGAAAAAATTATGAAAAGCTAGTGAGAGAAAGATATTTAGGAACCTTAAAATCACCATATGCAAGTACCTTTATCTTCTGCCTCTGGGAATAACAAATTTGCTGTGAGATAATGGATTTTGCCAGGCTGTCAGATCCCCCAGCCCTGCTATAGAAAGTTCCTAAAATATATCTCTGTAGAAGGTAAATTCTCTTCTGTGTTCCAGCAGTTTTCCTCTGAACTGCATTTTCCCCTTTATGCCATGGTTAGAATCCTTTTCAAGTTTATTGCTGCTGTGATCTTCTGTACAGCTCTATTTTAAGCTGTCTACAACAGAATGAACTCTTAAAGTACTACTCCAAGAAAAAAGAAGGGGAAGATTTACTGCTGCAGTCAATATTGGGTATGGAATTAGAGAATCTCTCATATTTGGAGTTGGGAAAAGTAAAAGGTGAATCTGGAAAAGATGAAAGATAATACTTAATTTCTCAAATAGATTGAAGTGGATCTAAGCATGACTATGTGTGGATAATACTATTCTGTGTCTTCATGAATGTAAACTAGCTATTATAGATCTCCCTGGTGAGGTCAAATGCAGAGGAGCCTTTTCAGTACAACTCGAACAACCGGATGATTTAATTAAGCTGCTAGATTTTGTAATGCATTGCCCTTCTTGCTGCATTAGCTAAGGCATGGTTGTGAAACCTGATGGCCTACAAGAATCCTAGTAGTGAACGTACAGTAGTGAAATAGTCTCCATTTTAAGTGAAAAACTATACAATTATTTATTCATTAAGCACATCCTACATAGTTTGTGTCATGTACTGTTTTACTCAGTGAAGATGAGGTCCTTACCCTGATGGAGCTTACAAATGATAAGAAAAAGCACTAAATAAATCAAGATAAGGTTTCAAGCCAGTTATATATGTGCCATAAGGGTCTGATAAAAGCATAGCAAGGAAATAACTGCAACCATTGTGGGGAATATTAAATAGGAGACCAGGTAAGCTTTCTTGGAGGAGAGGATGTTTGAGCAGAGATATGAGTGACATGCAGGAGAAAGGTTTGAAAATTGAGGGAGGGGACGACATTCCAGGAAGAGGAACCAATAAGTGCAAGAGCTCTGAGTGAGGAGCATTCTGGTTCTGGGCATGCTCAAAGAACAGTAAGGACTCAGTATATGGTGAAGAATAGCAGACTTTGGCATTGGAAGAGGTAAGTGGAAGAGGTAACTAAACTTGAAGTTTAGTGGTGTAGATGCCGTTACCCAGCCTGTCCCCCACCTCCTTCTCTCAATAAAGAACCACTTGTTTACTCCCGAATTTCAGCTAGAAGCTGACAGCACAGCCTCAGAGATAGTACCCATGAAGTTATTATAAACACCGAGGTCAATGCATTGATGGCATACTTTTGAAAGCATGCTTACAATTTTGCTAAATTTCTCCTGTTGGAAGCATAAGATGTCATCAAACTTCTAGAGGCCCTGAAACCATTCAGCTAATTTCAAGTTGGTACTCAGAGCTAAGCTAGTCTACTTTCTTATTTCTTTTATTGAAATGATAATTAAAATATCTCTACTCTCAAGCCATGCTGATTTTAGTACATGTGGTTGAAGTAAAACCAACCCAAAGAAAATGTATGGCTGTTGACTGGACCTTTGAGATTACATCTACACAACTTTGCAGTCTCAATTAAATGTATGCAAATATGCAAAGGGATAGCCAAATTGCTTCAAATAAAAAACTCCAAGTTGTGAGTTATGAGTCTGATTATAGTAATATTAAAAAATTGATTTTTTCTTCTTCATAAAGCTTACTTTTACATGACCCAATTCCAGAGGGCATCCAAATTTATGGTTCAGTTTGGTTTGATTTAGCTATGGTCATTAAAGGGGCCACAAATTTGCCATTAGTCATTGATTATATTCAATCAGCTCTCAAGGTGACTTACGTTTTCTCACTACTTGCGACATTACAATCTGCCAAACAGGCTTTCTGGCATGAAACAGAACATTTCTCCATAAGTAGTTGGTGAGTTCAGTTCAAATTATATCAAGTATTTATTGAATACACTTTCTAATACTTTTGCTTTTAAAGACTCAGAGCCTCACTGACTACAGACGTGTTTAAATCTCTGACCATTGAAGATGAAGGGTTTTGTTGGTGCTGTGGTGACAGAATGGTAAATTCTACAAATAGTCCACATACCCATTTATTTGAATCATTCCCTACAAAGAAAGCTTTTAAATTTCTACTCTGATTTAGCACAGCATTCTTTCAAACCATCTTATCTTGTGTTTCCAAAAGGAACAGCCTGAAGGCAGGACCTCCGTGTCATTCATCTTAATTCCCTAAAACTGACATACAGAAAATACTTATTGTATGGAAAGGGATTTTATATATTCCATGAGTGAGATATTATGTACTGAGTCTTAGCATCCACCTCCACCCCTTCTTTTGTTCTCCCCATTCCGGACTGAATGGAATGGAAAGCTAAAAACAGTATTAATACAGACTCCTCTATGGAGTGATTGTGACTACAGTGAAGGTTCTGCCCATAAGAGATAGGAATGCAAGACTTGGAACGTGGAAGGGGAATAAGAGGCCCTCCTTCTTGCATGGTGGAAGTGGAGAAGTAAGTTCTATAGGTGTGAATATTTTTTTATAGCAGCTGAACACAATTCATTGAGGTCCAGTATGTAACATTGAGGACTCAGCAGTAATTGCCTGTTGATCGTCAATGTAGATGTATAAGCACAATCCCAAAGTCCTAACGTCTGCTCTTCCACCTTTCTCACAGTTTTGTGTATATCTAATTCCTGGTATGAAATGCTTTCATGAGCCCCTCCTCTAAATCTCCATATGCTTATACTGTTTTCTCTCCCTGGGATGTTCTCCTCAACACTTGCATAGCAAACGTATTTTTTCCTTTGTGGTCCTGTCCTTATATCTCTCTATGATATGATTTTTAGACCCTTCTTCCACTTACCCATACAGGATTTACCATGCCTTTAGCTGATATTATTTATCACATTTTAATGTGGGGTTTTGGTTTGTATGCTTAGTTCCCTTGATAAATGGTAAGGTTTCCAAGTAAGGAAAATCTTGCTCATGTATGTATTCCTGATACCTAATAAGGTCACTGGTTTATAATATGCACCCAATAGTTATTTATTAATTTGAATTTAAAGCTTATAGGTTCATCGTTTATTCATCTTTTCACCCTCTACAATGTCTGATACTCAACAAATTGTCAACAAACATTTGTTATAGTGAACTATTAAATTGCCCCCATCATTATCTTCATTGAAAATCCTTTGAATTTATTCAACATTTGGAGGTTAAAAGGTTCATATTAATGTAAGCTGTTTTGAACTTGTCAAAGATATTCCAAGACAAGGAAACAGCATGTGCAAATGTGGGAGGATGAGCACAGCACTGAAAGAATCACAGTTACCTGGCACAGGTAGAGTGCCCAAGGTGAAGGAAGGAGAGGCTTTGATGGCAGGATTTGCTCATTATCAATGATGACCGGATTTCTCATCAAAAGAACTGAAGTAGCTCACCAATCCTGGGCTACTTTAATTCACCATAAGCAGTGCCATGAGTAATGACTCCAGTTGTGCTCATAATTGTTTTTCCTTGCAATCAGTATTTGGGTTCAAGAGTTCAGTGCAAGAGCTATTTCTTCACCAGGATGAGTACCAGAATAATTTGCTTATCTTGGATCTTTTCTAATGCATACTGTCAGGTGGCATCTTTAGTGCATGAAAGAGGTCCCAAATGTTAATATTAAGGTAGTAGATAGAGCCTACTGTTATCTATGAATCTTTATAATTTAGCATTGCTAGCATTATATTTAAGGCCAAATTCCCAAAGAGGTAGACACAAAAATCCTTGGAAAAACATGACACATCTTCCTGCAGCATCCATTACACTGAGCATTAGGACATGTTAAATGTAATTTTTATATTCAAAGAGTTATGTTATGGAGCGAAATGCTAAACTAGATGAATTTTTAAGACATGAGATTTCAAGGCAATTTCTTTCCCATTCTTCTCCATACACACAGGAAATAGGTGGTCAGGAATTCTTAGAGGTCTTTCAGGAGCTTTGAAGGAAGGCTTGGCTCTTGTTTCCTGTATTGAGAGAAGCAGTTTCACCAAGACCCTTTCGATCCTCAGTTTCCTCATTACAAAATAAGAAACAATGTTACATTCCCCAGTTACCTCATTGAGCCATCATAAAATAATATGTGAGGAAGAAAAGATATAGCAAATAATTAAGAATATGGATCTTGAAACCCAACAGCCAAAATTCAAACCACAACTCTTGTCACTTCCTAGCTGTGGACCTTAAGGAAAGTTATTCTCCTTAGGCCTCCATTTTTTCATCTTAAAAATGGATATGTTTATAAATAGCAATATCTACCTCATCATCTGGGTAGGGGAACTATAGGACTTAATGCAAATCAAAGTTGTTAGAACTGCCCTTGTCACATGAGGGGCCATTATTTGTTATTTTTATAAGATAGGGTCATTTTGAATGATATCTTTCCCATTATTAATGTTAATATCAAACAATGGATTAAGTGCTTCTTATGTGCTAGACATATTATATGCATTACCTCATGTAAAGTAACCCTAGAAAACAGGTACTATTATAATCAGTAGTTACAAATAAGAAATTGGAGACTGAAAACAGATAAAAATTTGCTCCAGGCTAGATAGCAATAGACATGGAACTTGAAGTCTAGACTCAGTTAAGATTACACTGAATTGGAACCTGTATTCTCATAAGACTATGAAACTCAGGTCGTCTTTAGAACCAGGATAGGTGGGCAATGATGGGGAAATGAAAGATTACAACTGTATCAAGCACTATATATATATATATCATATACCAATCTAGGCGAATACATATCTTATTCCACTTAATTCTTACAATAACCACCATATGTTGGGATTCTTGTGTCTAATTTTGAGGGATGAGATAATAGTAAGACATGGACTAGGATTCCAACCCATGTCCATTTACCTCCAAAGCCCTTGCTTTTTCTGCTACCATGATCCCATTAATTATAATGTATAAGGTCCAGAAGGTAACTCATCAGAAGACTGAAAATTCAGTTATCTGTCTCACATAAATCTTCAACAAATAACACTAGAGTGGAAGGGAGTGAAAGCATATATATACTACACAAATTGCAGATGGGGAAAGAAGCCAGGAAATGCTATTCGAAAATGGTCTTGTTTTGACTTTTTAAAAAGTTGTTGGGATTTAGTGATTGCTAGTTTTTAAGTGCACGTCTTATATATAAAGTTACACCCCTTCTTGCATGATTCAGTTAAGATTGCACTGAATTACTATTATCATAGCTGTTGAGTTAAATATGACCCAAAGCTGTAAATGTGCTCTACAGCATTTTACACTTAAAGCCCTTCTAATCATTAGCTTATGTGTGTTGAATCAAATAAAATTGGGCTAAATTCATTCCACTGTCTTCTTCCAACCTGCTGTTGTGGTAGGTTTTATCTTGCTACTAAAAGGAGATGAATAGGCAGAGGCCAACTGAATTCTGTTGCTTCTCTCTGTAGCAAACAACACTGAGTAAACCTTCAAAAGACAGAGGGGATCAATTACTATCCCTCATCGATGAGGAAATAATAAGAAGTAACCTGGTTAAGGCAGGAGAGGCCGGACGATGGCCTCTCTCCCGGTATCTATTTCAAGAGACTGGATAATGTGCTTCTATCTATAAACTCATCTGGAAATGCATGAGCTTTGCAAGGTCTTTTTTTCCTACATGGCTGCATCTTGAAAGGGGCATAAATTAGAATAACATCAAATAACCTAATACCTTGGAGTCAACAAAGGCAATTTATATAAACATGAGTTTACTAGCAAGCAGTAAAGAAAGGAACCTAAAGGAGACAAGGAGGCATCTAGATATGCAGAGGGGTGTAGGCACTTTGACTAAGCAGAAATTTGTAAGCTGGTGGTTGATGGGTTATCAGCAAAGTAATGCTGCTGGTGGAGGAGCCTGGGCTTTGGAAGCTGGTGGACATCCACTGGTTGGTTGTGTCGCCTTGTGGAAGCTACACCTCTTTTATTTTTCTCATTTACAAATTTGGGATAATGCCTCACAGGTTTGTCGTGAAGACCAAATCATTCAATACACTCAAACATCTGCTACGGTGTCTAACCAATGGTGGATACTGAACAAAATGGAACTATTGGTATTACTATCACCCCCATCATCGTCGTCGTCTGCCAGAAATGAGAAACAACTGCCACCGAAGTCTGCTTGTATTAGCTTGTCTAAGTCTACGTCATAGGCAAGATGTTCTCAATGGTTGCTAGAATCTGACTCTTTTAAAAACCTTATGCAGACTTCCAAATATAAGCCTTGTGACCTAGCTTTAAAGATTGAGCATACAATACAATAGGAGAAAGAGACTGACAAGCAGGCTCTCACAGTGATTCTGAGTTGGTGCCACCTGCTTCTCTCCTGTGAAAGCAGATCTGGACTTCGCAGGCTCTTAAAATGCAGAGACTGAGAACTACCCTGGGTCACTGGGTAAACAGCAATCGAGCCTTAGTTGCAGACCAGGACTCCCTTGGGAGGTATAAACTTAAACAAAGCCTCATCTACAATGCAGATGGGAGGAAACGGGGCACTGAGGCAAGTTACTTCTCCTCTGCCTGGCACTGTAGGGCATGATGTTCTTATAAGATGTTTCTTACAAAAAATCAAACTGAGAAACGTCAGTGTTAACAAAGAAAAAAATTAGTCCTGGCTAAAATTTAAAGCTGATTTACTAGATTTTAATTACAGAATGTTCTCATCTCCTAATGGACTATTTGCTCCATTTTTAAACTAAGTCTGGTAATAGTTAGAAGGGCACACAGGCCCCGCTCAGCACATGCCACGCCTGCTTTGTAGTGCATGGGGTGGATTAGCAAATGTAAGGCTCACAGCAACCCTATGAGGTAAATACTATGAACAGGCCCATTTCTCAGTAGAGGCACAGAGAACGTGAATAATTCGCCCAAGGTCACACAGCTAAAAAGCCTCAAGTCAGTATCTGAACCGAAGCTGATGGATCGCGCAGTCTGTGCCTTTTGTCTGTCCTGGGCTTCACTGGAAGAGGAAGCCACTGGCAGCACTGAAGCGCTGCACACTTCCCTGTGGACCATCTGCACACTGAGGAGAGTGGATCTGACCATTTTCTTCATTGTGTTTGCTTATCTAATACTACAGTATTAGACAAAACTCCTTGAGATGTTTTTAAACCACAGATAATGGTTTCCCTCTACTCCCCACTCCATTTCCTTACAAAGGTAGTTAAAGATACATAGTTACAGATCTGTGAGAAAATCGACGACTGTTTAAGAGTTGTTCTGTTGGCTAAAAGTACATTGAGAAGTGTATTTGTTTTAGGAAAAGGTAACTGAGAAATGGTTTTGGAGGTTTCTAAAATGTCAGAGCATCTATCATGTCAGCAATAAACCTACAGTTTTAATTAGCTATTGATTAGGAAAGAAGGTAATGTGATCCAGTGAGACACACTGAGAAAGTGTTTAGAATTAGTTAGGTAACTGTTTTCTGATCAGAAGATATTTAGTCCTCTAGCCATAGAAGTAGAAGAGAAAAAGGAGAAACGGAATAACCTTTGTTCATTTTTCCTTCTCTTACGACCCAGAAAAACATATAAAGGAGGATAGGATCAGAGGAAAAGGGCAGATTGGACCTGGAACTACCTTTCCAGGGGGAGATGAACAAGGGCCAAGGGAGGAAGGATGCCTGCTGGCAACTGTCATTTCCACAGACCTACTGGAGCAAAATGATATCTACCATTGAGAAGAAAAATCGAATGTCTAGAGATTTTAAATACCTGCAGATGTCTTTTTTTGCTGAATGCTTTTTTAAGTTAGAGATTGTTTAAAGACAAAAGATTACAGGGCTACCCAGAGACTCAAGGAGAGCAAATTAGGGTGTCCGTTTTTGGGATTTAGCTATCCACTGACTGCAGGAACTGAGAAAGCACACAGTGCAAAGCCTTTGACAAATATAAGTCAAAGTACATTTTCATCCCCAAACAATATTAACACTGTATTGAATACAGTTCAGTTAGCCGAAGAGTCTTATTCGTACCAAAGCAACAGGTTTTTAAAAAATGTTAATCTATATTCTATTTATCATTTTACTTCTCTTATGAAGAATATTTAGCTATTTCATACTGAGTCTGGATTTCTAAGTGCATTCAAGTGTGTGGAAACATTGAGACTCAAAGTAGTTTTCACTGATTGAAAAGTTCTATCAGGAGGTTGGGATTTAGGGTAAAGAAGTCATCAGCTGTGCTGTCCCATTCCAAATCTGTTTCAGAGAGAGAACCTTCATAGCACTTTGGATATAGCTGTATTACTGAGAAAAAGTGCAAACAAATAAGTAAAAAATAGATAGGACAAAAAGTTAGAAATTTTATCAGCAAGAAAATAGTCTTCAATATGTTAAGGCAGTGTGAAAGCAAAAGATGAAAAAGAGACATAGAATTTGCTGATCTTTTACTTTTACATTCAAATTTATCATGAATACTCTTATAAATTGGAGAGAAAAATAAATGGTATGAAGGAGACTGAAGTCACAATCTGGTTAAAAGCAGAAGTAGCAAAGGAGACCTCCACTTCAAGAGCTCAAATTTCTGATATAGTTAGTGTATGAATTTTCATCCAGGAATATGTATGTAATATTGCATCAGACCAAATATAATCACCATTATTTCATTCTATTTCTTCATGCTGAAGGATCTATTTATTGCCAAACCATCTTCTCATTTTTACCTCTGGCAATTTCCTGGCCTTGATCATAGTACAGAGCTCATTTGCTCAAATCCTAAGCCATCTGTCTTTGAACATATCAGCTGCTGCTCCAAAGCCAGGCTCCTGTTGGCTTTGAGGAGTTCGGCCGAACTGGGCAGGGGGAGATCTCTTCCAGAAGAGCCAAATGTGGAAGTGATGAGATTAGCAGTTTGGGAAGACACGGTGCTGGCAGATGTGCTAACGTGGTCTGGTCCCTCAACTAGCTGGAGGCTTGAACAAATACAACGGTTCTATCATCAGCCTGGGCTTTGGGCCTGATTCCAAATCTCATAATTCACTCTTCCTAGATTCTCTCAGCACATTTAACCACATGTTCAAAGAATTAGAAAGAATGGAGATAAGCATTAGACATAATGACTTTGCTGCTTTCCTACTGCTTATGCCAATCCTAACCACCCATCCCCTTCTCTTCTCCATCCTACAATCTTCTTTCCTAGCAGCTCTAAAAAAATGGAATCAAAACAACAACTACCAATAATCATTACTCTAAGGTCTAGAGTCCTACACATCGACGATAAGGGAATTACCCACACATAGTTTATCTGTGTGAGATCTTCTGAGCCACAGATCAATTATGTGTTTATAAAATATTACCACAGGTAATATTTTTGAAATATTTACATAGTAAGCTCTACTCTAAATCTCTCATTGTTATGAAAGTTCCCATCTGATGTGAGGCTCTGAAGTTTAGCAACCGTGATCTATGCAGGGCCTAGCACAGTGGTGAACTGCTTTCACTTGGCATTCATTCACTGAACAAATATATTTGAGTGGCCCTAGGTGCTGCGCTTAAAGCTGAGGGTAGTACTGGATAACAAGAAAGAAAAAGGCCCTGCTGTCATGAAACTGACCTTTTAGCTTCTATAGCAGACATTCAAACACACAGTATTTTTTGAATAAATGGATGGTTGAGTAAACAAAAGAATATATGACTGGATAGACAAGCTTTTATAGGGTAAAGATAACCTAAACTTTAATGTGGAGTTAAATTTGGTCTTTCTTCTACCAGCCCAAGTCATCCAACTCACTAATTGGAGAGGTAGAATGATACTTGCACATGTATGTGCCTGTGTGTGTGTGCGCACTGTATTTCATTCTCAAGAATGATGGACATGATAAAATATTTTCTAAGTATCAACATTGTTATCTAATAGTCACCCTAGTAATTAGAAAATTTATTTTTGAGAACCATTTAATAAAACACACTTTGCTCAATGTGGATTGAATAAGTGTAGGTGGTACTACGTTCTCCTCTTGTATCCCCCTTCAGAGCCAATGCCCTTGTCCCCAGCTGCTGAAAATATTGGTGGCTAGATGCTCCCAAGTGTGCTTCTCACTAGGGATGGTCCTCAACTCCAGGGAACTGATGCTTAGAGGTTGACCTGTGTCCAGTGACTAGCTGATGAAGTCTATAAAGGTTCACCTGTCTTGTCTTAATTTGACACAAATCTTAAAGGCCATCCCAGCCCCAGAACTCCCTGCAGGGTCAGCTATGAAGCCAGCTGCATTCACAAAGTGGGCCAGCTTCTCTCTCGGCCCTATCCTGCCTCCCCTACTTCCTACTTCTTGGTGGAAATATCTCCTTCAGAACATGCCCCTGCAAAATTTCTCTATAAATTCTCCATTGCCAAGCCTGCCTCTCAGGAACCCAGTCCAAGACAATAAGCATTGTTTCAACAGGTATGTAAATGCTTAGATGAACTTTTGACCCACTTGTCCCTTCTGGTGGACTGGAACTTTTGATTCACAAATTACTGAATCTCAATATATGTTCCAAGTAGATGAGGACTCCCTCATTGTGAATATCTCTTTTTCTGAAAAATCTTTCTCAAAATTTTTAGTCTATACAGTTCATATGAGAGATAATATGTGCATACAATATCATGTGCATATGCATATGCCATAATTTCTAACATGGCATTGAACTTTTTTCTAAATTCGAAACCAAGTCTCTCCCATGTACTCAAGTCATCAGGACCAGAATTCAATGTCAGGCCCATTTTGTCTCACTTCAATGCCAAACTTCTTTCTGTGGTGTTTTACCCAAAAATTAGTAAAAAATCTGTGCATAGAGAGGGAAACTAAATATCATTCTCTAAATTCCAACAAATTGTGTTATGTTGAAATATATCTAGTGTGAACTACAAGCTTTCAAAGAAAAATGGCCCTTCCTTTAAGCAAATCTGACGTATAACAATATGTTTTCATACACACATGTGCACGTGCAAATGCACAATCATATTCAACACTTGCAAGGAAACGAGTTATACTAGCCAAGCATCTCAGTTTTAGAGCAGAAGAAATTGAGGTCCAGAGTGGAGGAGTGGCTTGCCTAAGAAATTCAATTGGATCTCTGACTTCCAAAAATTAAAATTAATTCAGCCTGTCATTCAGATTCATGGTCGGGGACAGTAAATATGATTATTAGCTTTACTCTGGAAAAAAATCACTTATATGTGAAATTACAATAGAATTGTTTTAGATAGCCAGATGTCTCATTTGATTTCTAAAAATTCGATTAAATGCAGAGACCTAGCTCATGCATAAAAGCAAAGAAAACATGTCAACTGGACTATATAAAAAACTACCTTTCATTCTCAGCTTACACCAGTCAGCATTATGATTTAATATATCAACAGTATGAGATTCCATCAACCATCCAGTAGTCTAAATATCTAAATTCTAAGAAACATTTAATAATGGAATGTGGATTGAAACAAAAAACATACACACGTGGGGACTGGCATCCTTCTAACGATTTCATCAGCAAATGACTTTTATAAACATACCTTTCTGTGCTCATCTTTTTATAGATTCAATCAGCAATACCTTCGCAGACGTCATGCCCAGAGATGCCATGGCAACCACCACATTCTGCACAGACACACACGAAATCAACATGCTTAAATAACCTCACGCCCACTTAAATCTATTAGATTTGGATTCCAGATGTAAAAATAGCAACGATGATTTTTTTTTTTTTTTTGCCAAGTAGAGGCCCTGTTATTAATGCTTTAGGTGATATAAATGATGTGGTCCAAGCACAAAAGCAAAAACCACAAAGGGAGGAATAAACATTCCAGTTCAGGTCTAGATCCATACACCATCAACCCTTTCAGTTCTTATTGTAAGTAAATCTCACCTCAATCCTATGCTACTCACATGAGGTCTCTATTGGCAATAAAACAGAATTGTTAGAACAGGAGATCAGTACTTTTTTACCAAAAAAAGTAAATGACTGCTTCAAATGTTCAACCTTTTTCTCCTTTTAAAATAATACGGTTTTGAAAACGGATTTCAGAAGACAAATGTCTTGATTTAAGTAATTGTTCAAGAGTCATGTTTCCCAGGTAACCTTAATTTTCTTTCTTGAGCACCTGAGAGATGTGTGTCTGGAGTAAGCCTAAGACTAATGCCAGCCCTTTAAACAGAGCAGAAAACGCTAGACTTTATGCTAGGGACAAGGGCTACAACCATAACAAAATGACACATGGTTTATGGTAGCATTTTGGCATGTGTTGTAGTACTGATTAGTTACAATACTGTTGGTGTTCATTAAAAATTAAGATTCCTGGGCCTCTCTCCAGTTCTACTGAATCAGAATCTAAAATGTTCTACTACTTATGAAGCAAGTGATCCTTTGGAAAACACCTAAGAATGGAGCCCTGATCGGGAGTGTGGGGGACAGTCAACCACTAGGAGCCAAGGTGAAGTTATAAAAGAGTGCTATCTGGGCTCTCTCCAAGCTGAGTAGCAACATGCAGCTGTTATGGCTTCTTATATGGCTCCTGGTGGGGAGGTGGGGTGGGCATGAAAATGCTTCTTGAAGATGAAAGACAATACTTACCGTGTATAAGCCGAGGCAGGAGACGTAAAACAGGAGGTACAACTCTGCTCCTACATGCTGACTACCTGGTTGCTTCTCACCTGGACCAAGTGTCTTCCCAGTAGTAACTGTACAATGAAAGCAACTCCAATAACTATAAGCTATTTTAATAACTTTCTACAGCGTGAAACACTTATTTGGTAAAGCACGTGGAAATGCACAAGAAATGGTTAAAGAGAGGCAGGAGAGACAGCTTTCATCTGCTGAGGTTGACTATAAGCTTGATGAAATCTTGAGGTCCCTCTTGGGACAGTGCTTGGTTCATATGAAGTGCTCAATAAATATTTGTTGAATGATTAGTAAATGAATGAACAGTGTAGCACATAACCAAAGAGGAAATCACTTGGAGGGAATGAGGGAAGGCACCAGATCATATATGACAGTATGTTGTTCCATTGTCTGTAAACGTCAAGCACCTGAAAAATACAGCAAATGAGCAGTGGGGCAGGAGGAGGGGCCTCTCGGGGAGGGGGATGCTTGGGCAGGTCTAAGAGGGTTTGACAGGCACTTTTTTACATGGGGAACCAGGGCTACTAGAATTGGTGTGTTTACGTGCAGCTGTTCAGTAACAAATAGGAAAATAATTCACTATAATTCTTTAATTTTAAATTAAAGGAACCCTTCAAATTTAAACACTGGGCCCCCACTGTCAGAGAAACTGCTGGAAGGAAGTCATCAGTCTGATGTAAGCTGGTATGACACAGCCCAGGACACTAGAGAGGGTAGACGTATTTCCTTTGAGCACTGATGTCTGACAATCTAGCCAAAGCTCTAATGGAGAGAGTAGTTTCTTTTCAAGACCGGCGTTACATTCAGATATGTCCGCATTTCACATAGTTTGGGATGTGTGTATGTGTGTGTGAAAGAGATTCTACGGTACTACTTGGTTAATTTCATTTCTGTTCATTCTAAAAACTTGCTTCCAATATTGTTGAAGCAAAATCTGTGGACCAAACTGGGGAAGTTCTGGTGCCAAATGTGCAGGGCCTTTGAGTTCTCCTCTTCCCCCTTCCTGCAGCTGCCATACAAACACTCAAAAGGGCATGATATCACTTACCGGGGTGTCTTTTCTGAAGGTCACAAGGTCTCTGTAAGGTTAACTTGTGTGGGTGTGTTTCCATTTTATAAAAGAAGTGATTGAGACACAAACAGACAGAAAGTTCAGAAAGCAAATAAAGGCTAGAGCAGGGACTTAATTCTCAGTTTTCTGACTCAAAAGTCACTTTTTTCAAAAAGCAGAATTGAGTAATAAAGTAAGATTAGCTATTTTAAAATAGAATTATCTATTTTTTCCAATTAACTTCTTTAAAATGTCATGCTATAATTTTATACCTGTCATTTGGCAGAGATTCACCACAAAACGTTTAGGTAAAGTTCCATTTTACAATTCTTTGTAAAAAAAAAAAAAATGTGAATTAGGAGATCAACACCAACTACTCCAAGTTCAGATTCCATACATTTTGATGGATTAAAAAAAAGAAAAAAGAAAAATACTGGAAGTTCCCATGCAGGACTTTTATTTGTAAAGGAAAATTATATCAATAAGGAACTCAAAATGGTTCATCTTTTCATCAGAGAAACCTGGCAGAGAACAGCTTAGCCTATGATCAAAGTCACCCTCACCAATAATAAGAAGACTTACGATGACTCCTAGGCTTTCCAAGGACACATCTTCTGTGGCATTCTGTCCAGAGTTCACCCACACACCCTATAAATGCACTGGTGTGTACTGTTAAAGAAAATACATATATAAATACATATTTGTGACATGTTTACAGATGGTAAGGCAGACTTTATTCAGGACCACAGCAATAGGTATAGAGACCACTGCAATGGGATGTTGCATGGGGATGGAGAGGGATGGGGGGCACCTCCCAGTATAGCATGGGAAAGCGGGGATTTACAGTCAAGGAGCAGGTGGGGGTCACGGTGGGGGGGGAAAAGGCTAAAAGGAAACCAAAGGTAAGAGGCGATTCTGGCTAAACTGACCTCACAGAATTCTTGCTGGAGACAAGCCCAAGGGAAGAGACAGCACCTGGGATAGTGGGGAAGGAGGAGTCTGATCAGATATAGAGGGCGACCAGAGACTGAAGATGGGGGTTCCAGTTAACATGACTTAGCAGGGTTCTTGCTAAAACTGGATTTTACAAGGAAGTGCACAGATGGGCCTCAGAGAAGGTTCAGGGGCCTGACTAATGTTTGGTCAGGCAAAGAATCTTTGTCAGGACACATCTCATGGGTCAGGACACGAAAAAGAAAAAAAGACTCAGGGAGTGTTCCATATTTTAAAAAAGCTTTAGGAAGTGTCTCAGATGAAAAAGACATGACAATTACATGCAACAAGTTATTATATCAGCTGTTACACCAGAAAAAAAAAAAAAAGGACATGAATGAGACGATTGGTGGAATTCGACTAAGATCTCTAAATTAACAGCATGGCATCAAGGTTAATTTCCCAATTTTTATAAATCTATTAAGTAAAATGTTATCTGGGGAAGCTAGATGAAGGAAATATGAAAATTCACTATATTAATTTTGCAACTTTTTAAAAGTCTGAAATTATCTCAAAGTGGTAAGTTTAAAAAAAAAATTAAAGGTTTGTTAAGATGGTAGGTAGATCTCAGTTCTGTTCTTTCCAAAATAAAATTTTTCAAAATTTAAAAGATAAATAATCTCCGTGCTGAAAAGGATCTGGCTGATTAGTCGATGAAATGTTAAAGCTGTGAGCAGTAGCATAGCTTGTTCAAGTTTACACAGGCCTCGAATCTTAGTCCCCAGCACTAGGGGTCTCTGTTAGTACCACATCCCGCTTCACCCTCTGTTCTCTAAACACCAGAGACCACTTGCATAAGCCAGATCTTCATGTTCCACACCTTTTTCAGACGGATGGTGACACCAACATTTGTTTACTATGAAGATGAAAGAGATCAACACTTTGCCCTGTAAAGCACATATTAATACCATTTTAGGGAAGAATACTCTAAGAAATAGCTGTGTATGCAGGTATCCAAAGATGAGGAAGTATTATTGATTGGAGAATTCAGATTATTATTCAAAAAATTCCAAGAACAATCAGAATTCACACTGCAAATTGAAAATGCATAGAGTAAATGGGGGGGACTATAATGAAAGAATAGTAGCCATGGATTGTGGCTTAAATCAGTGGTCTTTAAACAATTTTTTGTTCCTTTTTTGATGAAAAAGATTTTAGGAAGAACTTGGTGCATCTACAAGTTGACACCTAAAATTTCATCTTTAGTTTATAACTAATTGCAAAAGGTATGATTTCTCACAGATTATAAATGATCGCACTTCTTAATTAAACTGTCAGATTACTCTGTAAAATCTATCCTTAGTAATCTAAACACAACAGCAACTTAAGAGCATCAATCATGCATTTAATAAATAAAAGCACACGTTTCTTTTCCAGTCAAAAATGTCACATCATTCCTTATTCCCTTTAAACTCATATTTCCATTCCAATTTCCCCACAGAATTTTATCATAAATAAGATACTTACTGCATGAAAGCCTTTAATGATCACTGATTCACACTTCAGTGCAACAAAGTAAATGTGTAAATTGAAAGGTAAATTATTTTTAAACATCCAGTAACCATAAAGTTTTAAGTATTGAAAATCTTGTCTATATTGAGTTATGACTATAAATATTACAGGGATCATTTTCCAAAAGCACAAATAATTATTAACATAAGTAAAATATTACTGGTAGCAATTTCCTAATTAAGTGAATGGGACTGGGGCTTTGCCCTGCATATTTCATATATTCCACAATGAATACTACACATTATCATTGCTATAAATATCACTATATTAATAAGGCAAGATTCAGCACTAATTCCATTCCTAGTTTTCATTTTTTATAGATTTAAGCTCAGGGAAATTTTTTCATCTAAATGCACAGAAGGAGTTTCATTTTAGCAGAGCATTTGATTCTCCAACTCTCCATGTATTTGCCAAAAATAGCACATAGCAATCATATCAAAGATTATTTTAAAGGATTTATCAGACAACTACTCAATTAGATAGTCCTGAGACATTATAGATTTGAAAACATCTGTCTTGCAAAAGGAAATTTTTACCCAGCTTTAAAGACATTCTCTTTTCAACAATGCCACCAACTTTTCCATTTCTCTCCTTGCTTTGGTGTACAGTAAGGTTTCCACCCCATGGCAATGCCCTAAAGAATCTAGATGGTTAAGCGCCAGGATATTTTTGTAAGGTGAGGGAAGGCAGGTTGTGAAAGAAGTGGAATTCTTCAAAACCAGGCTTATTCTCTACCAGATCGATTTGTGGGAAAAAGAGAAATTACATGTGAAAACTGAAGATCTGGAAATTGATTCCCTTCAAACTACCCATTTTCTCAGTTACTCCTTGGAAAATTTTGAGTATCCCAGAAATATACAAACCCATGAAGAAGAAATAGTAATGTAGATTTTTCCAAATACAAGGTATGCTCACCAAGAAAATGCACAGAATTCAAGTCACATAGAGGAAGACTTTAATAATAAAGTTTCATTACATTTAGTACATCTCCTCAAAGTATTTCCCAAAGTATCTTCAAAGGAGAGCTAGTCTTTTGAATCACACCATATGAAGTAACCTTAAATGGTCCATCACATTTGGAAAACATTGCATTATATGTCCCCCTGGGGATTCTGATTTTATTAGCATACTCAAGGCCTGGAGAGTCCTGCAATGTAGAACACGGTTTGTCTTTATTTAATTCAGATTTTCACGTGTACATTTGCCAACATACCTCTCTTTGGTTAGTCTTTCTGAACACACTTTCAGAATTGCTGGGTTATGTCATCTTTCTCCTCATGAAATCCATGCACAGAGGCCATGCCCTTGGTAGATGTTTAATAAATAGTTGTTAACTGATCTACAGATTCATATGCAAAGGGAATCAGGTTGACAAGAGAGGAAAACTGAATAGAAATTGATTAGCAGGCATTGCATCATGAAGGAAGCCTTATAAACAAAAGTCCACTAACTTATCAACTAGAAGCAAGTGTAACACTGTGAAGGAGAACCAAAATTGTGACCCAGGAATTCATCTAAAGCTGGCACCATTGCTTTCCTGGGGTGGGGTGGGAGGGGGAGAATATCATGCAAGAACTCTCAATGTGCAGGCACTGCTACCAGATCACAGAGGAGTAAGCCTCCTGACAGCAGAGAAAGTGCATAATCCCCGTCATCACAGGCATTCATTGGAAGATCCTCCATTCGGGGAAAAAAAACTCATTATTTTTTATCCTCATACAATGTGAATCTAAAGGTACAGCTAACCCTTCCTTGGAGGTCTCTCTGCAATAGGGAGATAGCAGTAGTAACAGTGCTCTATAAATAACTATGTCAGTTACACCAAAAAAGGAGCTGGCCTGAGGCCAAAAAAGACAGGCATCTCTGTCTTTTTCATTTACCAGCTGGGTAAGCTGGAGCATTCCCTCAACTTCACTGAGCCTCATTTTCTCCATCTGTCAAAACCTTATCAATGTAAACCCATCCATGGATTATATATATGATCCCTTCTTCCTAACTATGGAGAGAAAAACATCCTCTTTTAAGAAGAGACTGCAACATTTCCTGGCCTTAGAGACAAGAAAATAACATCCCAGTACATATTTGCTTTACCTGATTTGGTTGCATGACTAGTTCTGCCATTTGCCTTCAGAGCACCTTTTAGGTAAACAATCAGAACGCTTCTAGGGAACAATCAGTTTTACCCCATCGCTTAGAAATATGATAAGGACCCCACAGACTGGTTATCCTGCTTTAGAGAAACAAGGTCACCTTTTATAGTGTTTGACAGTCTGTTAAATCTTTGAAGAAAAAGTACCAAGTGTTCTAATGCTCACTGTCACAGGTTGATGCAGCTAAGTGGAAAGATTTTAGGGATCAAGAAAACTACTGTGTTTTGTTTAAACATCAGCTTCTGCATATTTTCATTGCTGATATCAAAAAACTTGTGCAAGTGGGAGTAAGGCTTTTAGTAACAGCAATAATGAACAATTACATCATCAAAATTAACAGAGAAAAGTATTCTTTTTGTTCTCAGTAGTTAGAGAATAAGTTTAATTAACAGCAAATGTGCTTCTCCCGATCTCTCTCTAACAGGGATGATGAGAGAAAAAAGACAGAATTAGGTCAGTCCCTCCTGATAACAGGACTACAACAAATGGCAAAGTGAAATGAGTTTATTTTATAAAGTTTTCAGTTATTTGATGGCTTTCTATTGCTATATTGCTTATCCCCCTTCCCAGTACAGGGAGTTCTTTTTTGTGTGATGTTTGTGAATTACCAATGAAGGACTAACAACAGTGGAGGGTTTCATTGCTCGGTATGTGTTGGCATCAACTCAGATGCTCACGTGGTCCTCTCCAAGGAAAACTCGCTCTCTTGTGTTTCTATTTAATATTCCACCTCAGATCATTTCAAAGCAGTATCCCAAGCTTTAGTTAACTTGTTTTACATGTAACTTCTAAACTCCATACTCTGATATTCAATTATCAATGCAGTTTCAATTCTCAATTACAAGACCCATGTTGTCCAGGACTTTGAGCTCACCTAAATTCTTTTACTGTAGATGGCATAGAAAAGAAATGACTCATAATTACATGGTAGACTCCTAGCTGCAAACAAGATGCTCCTTAAGGATTCAGAAGTCCTCATTCAGAGGAACACACCAAAAGGGGATTTTCACTGTGTTGTTCTTAAAACGGCTCCACATCTTCATCCAAATGAGAATAGATCCTCATGAAGGTAAGAATAGACTTCAGTGGACAAACAACACTATCACCTGGTGAAGAATATCATCATGTGCCCAGCAAAAGGGAATGTTCTTTATAAGAAGAGTACCAAGAACACGATGCCATAACCTTGTAGTGTTGGGGTGAACTGTATCAAACTGTTTTGGAGGTCAGAAGTGGTGACATTTCGGTCATGTCAAATACTTCAGCCTAATAACTAAAAAAAGCAAACTGTATAAAAGCAAGGATTTGCCAGTTCTTACTTGGCATTACTTCTGGGAGAACATGCACTGATTCTATGTTATGAGAGTTTTAGAAACAAATTGTTTTTATTCTTTCTATTTTTGGGAATTAATGTAGTTCCCATTTACACAGTTTAATATTTAGGCTTTGGGCTCAGGTGACCTGGGTCCTATCCTAATGTCATCTCCACCTCTTTCTGAGTGTATGATCTCAGGGAAGTGACTGGACTTCTCTACCTCAATTTATTTTTGCCTAAAAAATGCAGATAATGAAATTGCCTCCCTCTTAAGGCTGTTGTAAGAAAATGCAAGATGAGACACATAAAATACATTCACACAAGTCAAGAAGCTCTTTGAATCAGTGGAGCCTCTCTCCAACCCTCGTCCCCACCATCTGTGGTCAGCCATCCCCTGCAGGCTCTTTCCTACCCAGCCTGGATCCAACAGTTGACTATGTGAACCACTGTCTCATTAGCACACTCAATGCCATTATTACATTACCCACCCAATAAATTCCTAATGTTGAGTCAATGTTAAAATCCATCCATATTCTTGGTTTCTAATGTTCTGTAGCTGCACATTGAAGAAAATCACACAGTCATGCATAGAGATAAACTACCACAAAGTATTGTCTCAACATTATCTGAGACCTCAAATATGCCCAATGGGATTTCTTTGCATCCTCAGCCAACTCTTATCTTCTTTAGCAACTATTTAAAATTATCTCCTCATTCTTTATGTTTCTGCCCAAGGAACTTTCTCTGAACCTCTCCATAAGGTCTCTTGAAAGTTTGTTCCCATCAGAGTGCCTATTTGCTCGTGATGCCTGACTTATAGACAGTACTACATCGGTCATATTTGTTGCATGGATGAATGAATGAATAGAAATTGTTTTCACTTGCTAGCCCAATTGCATCATCATAATCCATCCTGGGATCTGTTCACCTATTGCACCTCTCTATCCCCTGGACCACAGAATTCTTGAGTCGGCATTAGATATTATTCACCTTCATCTCCCTTCCACTGCCTCTGTAGAGTGTACTGGATGCTGAATCATTTTTCTTGACTGACTTGATCAATCATTGATGAATTGAAATATTTGGTTCACTCATTCAGCAATTATTCAATTGCCTGGTAAGCATCCCGACTATGTAGCGTACTACAAATATAAAGACCAAAAGACCTAGTTCTCCTCCTTAAGGATGCCAACTAACTGAGCAAGAGAGATGCAAACATATATTAACTATATGATACAATAACCCTCTAGGGAAAGTGTATACAAAGTACTGTAGGAACACAGAAGATAAAGTGCCTCAAGTGCTGAAATCAACTAGAGAGGCTTCTGAGAAGATGCAGTGTTTGAACTGATGCTTCAAGTACTTCTCTTATTGTTATTATCTGTTCACTGAACAAGCTGCATAGTCCTCACTGAGTCTTCTGAATTAACCTACTCTATTCCCAGGGCTCTTAGTTTGCAAATCAAAGGTCACCAGTTAATCCAGGAAAGAGGATAGTACTGCACTGATTCGAGTTCTTTGCCCAGAGGAAGGCAGTGCACTTGACTGACAGTCCTATGAAAACTACGTGCAGTGTCTGAGATGACTTCCCAAAGTAAAAGGAAGGTCTGTTATCAGAAAATGGGAGAATGGATGCTGGGGATGCAAAGTAAGAAAAAATGGACAAATTCTCCTGTAGATGTGATTGATTGGCTTGGTTCTTAAGTCAGCTCTGTTTTCTATTTATTTATTTATTTTTATTAAGGTATGATTAATATACACTCTTATGGAGGTTTCACATGAAAAAAGAATGTGGTTACTACATTTACCCATATTATCATGTCCCCACCCACACCCCAATGCAGTCATTGTCTCTCAGTGTAGTAAGATGCCACAGATCCACTATGTGCCTTCTCTGTGCTACACTGTTCTCCCCGTGATCCCCACACCATGTGTACTAAATACAATACCCCTCTCAGCTCTGTTTTCTAATGTAAATTTTTAAAACGTACTTCTTGGCTGTAACCATTTGGAATCTTTCAGCTGCAAGTAAGAGAAACCTGATGCACAGTGGCTTCAACAAATAGGGATGTGTTTTTCCCATGACCAAGAACTTGGGAGGTACCAATCTAGGACTGGTGCAGTAACCTCTTGCATCTGACGGCAGCTGATCTTCAACTGAGACCCAAGGGCTGCTGTTGTCAGTGAATGAACTGGTTGTTACTGGTCTGTGATGATGTTATGGACTAACTTATGCCCCCTAATATGCATATCTTGAAGCTCTAACCTCCAATGTATATATATTTGGAGAGAGACCCTTTGAAAAGGTAATTAAGGTTAAAAGAGATCATAAGGGCAGGCCGCTAATCCCATACGCCTATTGTTTCTATAAAAAGAGGAAAAGACACCAAGGATATATGCACACAGAGAAAAAGTCATATGAGGACACAGTGAGAAGGCAGCCATCTGCAAGCCCAGGAGAGAGACCTCAGGAGAAACCCAATCTGCCAACAGTTTGATCTTGGATTTCAAGCCCCCAGAGTCATGAGAAAGTAAATTCCTGTTGTGTAAGCCCCCCAGCCTACGTTATTTTGTTGTGGCAGCGCTAGCAGATGAATAGAGAGAAGCATATCACAGTAAGCATTTAGAAATTTGGATAACAACTTCAATTTTCTGCTTGTTGAATCTAATGATAAAATATCTGGACTTGTAATTTCTATGGCTTTTTAATTTCATTTTTCTATTTGTTCATTGTACTGTATTTTAATCCATCCATAGATTGAAAACATTTTTTTTTAATGATCTTAACCATCGACAGTTTGAAAGGCACCACCTTAAAGAACCTGGGCTCTTTCTGTATTTCTCTGGCTTTTGTTTTTAAGTGAGCAGCCTCACGGCCACAGGGCTGCTATAACTCCAAGCATCATATCCTCATTCCAAACAGAAATAAGGTAGAAAGATAAGGGATGAAAGGTAATAGGGCTGCCTGTTAAATCTGTTCCTTTCAATCAAGAAAGCAAGAACTTCCTGGAAAACCTGTGCTAGAGACTTCTGCTTACATCTGTTAGCCAGACCCGTGACAATGACCACCCTCACTGGAAGGGTGGCCAAGGAGAAGGGGGTTATAGACGGCAATTGAGTCAGCTAAGCAATACTGAATGCCGCAGTGGTGTTACATCGATCTCTTGGAAGCTTAGATAGCACAGATCAGGTGATAGATGAGAGAGAGAGAAAAGGAAGAAGGAAAAACAAAGAAACAAAAGAAAAAAAAAGGAAGGAAAGAAGGAAGGGAGGAAGAAAGGCAGATAGATCACACTGACCTAAAGTAATTCCCAGATAAGACTCAGTTGGTATGCCATGCATCTAGCAACCAGTCAGCCTTGCTTTCCAATTCACTAAACAGCTCTGATTCCATCTGATATATATCTGCACCTGAAAAGGAAACAAAATAAATCAAGGTAGTGTCTTATATGGTGGAATAGAATCCATGGGCTGAATCAGACAAATAGACACGTATGAGACTGTCTGGTGTACAATGTATATACACATACATTGTAGCATCCTATATAAAGTATGTGTGTTTGGAGGGTAGGGTAAATGGCAGAATTTCCAGAATCTCCTGCCTAGCCTTAGTCCAGGTACCTATCTGTGGGTGTTACCACTGCAGAGCCTCACAGTAGACAGGGGCAAGGGGTGGAGAGAAAGCGGTCATTCTCTCCTCCCCTCTGTTCCTGGTACCTAGTTGGCCTGGTGCCAGTCAGCCCCACGGGCACACCCATGGGGCTCCTTCTGGAAGGGGCAGGCAGGGAAGGAGAGCATGAGCGGCAGCCAGAGGCGACAGAAGGAGCCAGGCCTGCCTAGCCATCCCAAGTAAGCTGTGAGAAATAAAGCCTTTCTCCCAACCCACCCTTTTCCCTTCACTCATTTCGGTCCCAGTTTCATACAGGACTCACCCTGGGCAGGGAACACCCTTTCCCCTGGAGCTTCAGTGTGTGTGTGTGTTGGGGGAGGGGGGTGTTCACACATATATATATATATGGGCAATGCACTTATGGGAGCATTTTCACATAAATTTCCTCATTTAATATAGGGGACAGCTCTTACCTGCACTAGATGCAAATTCTAAGAAAATAAACTTAAGTCACTGATTGAAAGAACTAACTCCTAAGAACCTTCCTATCTAAGAGTTCTTTTATTAATTGAGATTCTTCAGTCACTAGGCATTTGTCTAGCATATTCTACCTTTAAAGTTTTTGGTCTGGCAGCACATTGTATATTGTTATTGGTACCATTTGTTGGGTTAGAGAACAAATGCAGAATATTGAAGATCTAAACCAACATTAGGCATCCACAGAGCTGGTACTACTAACCAGCTCTCCTGAATGATATGCCTGTCTCTTGACTTTCCATAGTGGGCCTAATCTCCAGAACTCCAAATGGGGCCCGCTGATGTCCCAAGGAACCTGCACCCCCCACCCCACTGCAGTTCTCCTAGTTGTTTCCTGCTCACCTCCTTGCTGTATATTCAATTTCTAAACTGAAAGACAGGTTTTTCTTTACTCAAGTTAAGTACTATTCTCCGTTTTTGTTTTTATTCTTTCACTCATTCAGTAAATGGGAACATGGCAAAGAACAAGACAGATGTGAAATTCACTAGGAAACTCACATTTACCTCAAAAATTAATAAAACACAATTGTGAAATGATTACCAAAAAACTGTTCAGAGTGCTTTTGCCTAGGGTAAGCTCTCTTTCCTTGGGACCCTTATTATTTCACCGGCAATATGTCCCCTGTCTCTTCCATCAGACCTTATAATAAGAAGCCATTTCTGAGGATGGGAATGAGACCATTCATGACGCGAGTGCAGAGAAAAACTGAGACACTATTTCAGCCTCTCCACCAGTCCCTCTGAAACCTATACAACCTTACCTTGTGGCTCTCCTGTTCGTGAAAGCCTATGCTCAAGTGTCCAACATCAAAGTGGTAGACCTGCTTGTTTTTGACTCTTTCTTAAAGTGACTCAGTTACTCCTGAGGTGCTGTAATACTCTGGCAACTACACATTTTGTTTCATGGCTCTTTCAAATGCTGTCCTAACACCAAATATCCAAAATATTATGCCAGTAATTACTGATTCAACATCATTGAGATGTGCTCATTTCATTTGACCTTTCAGATACTGACACATGGAAAGGAAACAACATAAACCAAGATAGAGCTTGATATGGTGGAATATAATCCCTGGCCTGAACCAAAGAAAATAAGACGTGTATCACACATGCCCATGAAACAGAGCTCTGAACATCTGAATCCTACATGGACAACTTTCTCAGCTGTGGATCAATAGTTAAATCACTTAACCTAACTGGGCCTCAGCTTTCTCACATACTTACCACTTGGGTTAGACTTAAACTCTAAAATCCCTTAACTCTACAGTTTATGAAAGAAGTTAGAAATTAGAAGCCCATTGATTCAATTCAGACAAATTCTTTTTTTGTTGGCCCAAAACACTGTATGCAAATATGTAAAAATTTACAGTCTTCTTTCAGTAATATGGTTTACAGTTCCTCATGGAAAAAAATTAAAATCCCAGGAATATTAGGCTCATATTTCTGACGCTGCACCCATTCCGATGGGACCTCCACGTCCAGGTCACCACAGCCCTCACTGCTCTGTATTGCTGCATGACCTATGTCATCTGTCTTTCCCCTACTGTCATTTGGTTTTGCAGTCCTAATTGTCATGTCTTCCTTTGTGCTTCTTCCTACATGAATAACACATCTCCAGACAGCTACCCAATACTGCATTATTTTCATCTTAACAATTATCAGTTCCTGGAATTACATTTTCATTTGTCTGTTTATATTTTTGTTGTTCGTCCCCCTACTAGAACAAAAGCTTTCAGATGGGTGGGGCTTTGTCTTGTTCACCAGGATATTTGAAGCACATAAAACAATGTGTGGTAGAGGGTAGGTGTCAAATAACTGTCTATCTATGAAATCTGTTGTTGACTATAAAATCCATGTCTTTTTGCAATTCATATTCTTCTGTCCACCAAGCAAAGGGCTTTCAAGAACCATTTTATCACGGAGAAACTCAAAATACAATCCATCACCATGAACATTTTTCAAAATAAATGGTATTGCCTTTCTCTCAAGTATTGAAGAAACACATGATCACTGAAGAACAGTTAGAAAACAGGCATAAAAACTCATTCAATTGAGATAGAATGTCAATGCCTTTCCATTGCGGTACTTTTTTTCAGAGATCACGTGTTTATATTTTTTACATACATTTGAAGAAAACATCTCTCCAAACTTCCATCTTCTCAGAAGAGCATTGAAGAGAAGTAGTTCCTGCCGTTTCTCCGTGTGCACCAGCACCTCCCACGGAAGGACAGAGGTTCGGCTGCGTGCTGAGATAAGGAGAGCCTAACATTCCTTCTTTCGTGTTTCTCCACAGGGCAGCACTCGTGTACTTAAATGCTGCTGTTGGGTTGTTGTTGGGCGGTGACTTTCTCCCTTGGCTCTCATACTCAACAAAGCCCTGGGCAGCGTGGTCGAACACTGTGCTCTGCGTAAGGAACTGCTCTACACACTCACCCGTCCCCCGACCAGTTCTCAAAGCCCAGAGCTGTAGGAGGCAGTAGAGGCCTCGCTGAAGCTGACTTCTCCAATTCCATTTTATCAGTAGAAAAGAAATATTGTCACTTTACATCTCACCTGTCTACTGTGTCTATTTCTCTATAGGTTCAGAATATAGAAGAAACAGCAGTGAGTATCTGAACTTAATGGAAATCCTACCAGTACTTAATAAGCAGTTCTGTAACCTGATTTCCTCTTGAGATTTGCGTCATTACTTTTTGGAGGTAGCCACCACATCTGAGATAACATCACTTCATGACAGGGTGGTCACTACGCCAGTGAATGCTGCTCCTACCTTTAGCAACCACTGTTGGACTCCTGCTTTCTGAGAAACGCTAAGTGTCTTGGTAGCTCAGTAGCTGCAGTAATGCTGGGTAGAAAGAGGACGTGTTGCTTTTTGCTACTCCCTCATTCCACCCACACAGCTAAACTGATTTTATGCATTTGAAGACTGAATCCCTTATGAACTGTGTTTGAATACAAGTTCAGTGGCTATGTAATCAATGTGTTTTTATTCCAATTTTTTAGTTAATCTCCCTGCAATTTTAGTCTTACTACTGTTACCTTAGCTTTCCTTCTGTTCAAGGATGTGTTTGCAATTTAAACCTGGAGCACAAACATTACTGATTTATTGATATTATTGATTCAGCTCTTCCTCCCACACCAAGTGGTTCAAATTAAAATAATCTAAGGGTGAGAAACCTGACTTAATCTTGCATGGTCTCACAGTGCTTCATAAAACCAGTGGGCGGCTTCTTCCTCGTCACTATGGGAAACAAATGATTCCAACAAAGATCAGAAACAAAACATGTCCTCTCTGATGTAGGTTATGTTCTCATGGTTTGTTCCCATAGCATGCTGCGTTTTTCCAATGTAACCCTTCATTACACTTCATTATTACCCCTTGATTACCTTTCTTCCTTACTGAACCACACATTTTGTGAAGGCAGGGAATGTGTCTGTTTTGCTTAAACCTCAGTTCCTAGCGCTAAAGCACCTACACTGTAATAAATGCTTCAGCAATTATCTGTTGCATGAGTCATTGGTGGAAGTGAAATACTAGAGCATATGGAATTTAGCACAGAAAATACACAATCAAGCTTCAGAAACTAGGCAGGAGAAGAGTGAAAAGATTGACATGGTACCTTCTCTGAGCTCCATTCTCTCAATAGCTCTTCACCCAATAACCAACAGCCACCAGCAGGGACAAGAGAAAGGCACACTCTAGACTAGAACAGATACTACTAGCAGTTAGGTGTAGAAAGGGTGGGGGGGTCAACTTTTTAAAAGAGCAAAAGTATCAAATGAAAACACAGTGTTTTTTGACAAAACTAAGTAATTCTAACAGTAAATGAAGTCCTATGATCTAATAAAAGGCAAATGCAGAAAACTGGGGAAGAGAAATGAAACAAACAATAAAAAGAGGAATTAAAAAAATTGTTAAGCATATAAATCATGCCCTGATCTAATGAAATTAATATGCAATGAAATGAATGACTTTGTGTGTCTCCAAGAGGGAACAGGAGGTAGTGAAAGCCATTAAAGACTCATGACACAAGAAACCTTAAGAGATTAATAGCTTAATAACTGGAATACATTCAGAAAGGCTGTTGGAGATTTCCTTCCAAAGGCATATATAAGTTCATATGATGAGTTTTTCCAAATATTCAAGGTACAATATGTCAATGCTATATAAGTTATTTTAGAACATGAATGCAGTTGGAAAGATTCCATATTGATTTCTGTTAAGATAGTACAATGCTGATATGAAACTTGGCCAAAAAAGATCAATACCATTTATGAATACTTATGACAAAATTATAAATGAAATACTAACAAATGAAAATTTGCAATAACATGTACTCAAAGAGAGTTCACCTAAGGAATTCGAATCAAATTGGGGTAAAATCATGTCATTAGTTGCCAAAAAGGTATTTTTTTAATTCATCATGCAGCTGTGACGTAAAAAAAAAAGTTGTCAAAAGTTTACTTTTGAATGTGATGAAAACCACCTACCCCAAAAGCTGAATCACTAAATTGCTATTAGACTGGGAATAAATATTATATTATATGAGAGCACATAATGAGCATTTATTATTTCCAATACTATTTAAGTTCAGACATTTTAACTCTGTATCAAGATGTAAATTTTTTGTGACATTAATAATTAAGGAGAAAACAAAATTTTCATTGTTTAAGATAATATTATTAGTCTACTTCAAAGCCTAAGATAATTAACTGAAGTATCATAGAAGTATGTCACTACAAATAAATGTAAGTGACATGAGCTGATCAAAATGAATATACAAAATCCAGTGGGTCCATCCCCATCAAAACGACTAAAATAAAAGAAGGACCCTACCTAGTGCTGACAAGAATGTTGAGCAACTCAAATTTTTATGAACTGATAGGAATGTAAAGGTGCATAAGCACTTCAGAAACAATTTGGCAGATTCGTAAAAGTCAGATTTACATTACCAAATAATTTATACATCCCATTCCTAGGTATTTAGCCAAGAAAATATGAAAATATGTGTCCATACAAAGACTGAGTGAGTTTTAAAGATAACTGAAAAATTGAAATAAAAACACATTGGTTACATATACCAAACAGTATACCCATACAATGGTATATTGCTCAACCATAAAAAAAATGAACTATCGATACTTGCAACAGCACAGATGAATTTCTAAATCATTATGCTGAGGAAAAGGAACTAGCCACAAAAGAATAGATCCTTGAATGATTCCATTTACACAAAAATCTAGAAATGCAATGGAACATACAGGGAAAGAAAGCAGATTAGTGTTTGTCTGAGGTGGGTTGAGCTTGGAATGGGTTGCCAAGGGGCAGGAGGAATTTTCTGGGGACAATGATGGAAATGTTTGGTGCCTTGATTTTGGCAGTAGTTTAATGAGTATATACACCTGTCAAAACTCATTAAACTACATTTTGAATGTATATGGGTGATTGTACATAATGCATACGTCAATGAAGTTACAATTTGAAAACAAAATAGAGCCTTCTGGAAACCCAAAGGCCAAGAGTACTCAGTGTAGTATATCCCCAAACTAAATTGTCTAAAGTCCTTTAACTCCCCTCCTTAAAATGTTTTATTGGGTCTTAACTTGCTTATTGACTGTATGTTTCATTGAGTAATTAATTAACAAATGTGAAGATGTGAAATACAGATATTTATACAACAGTCTGAAAGACTTATTAATTTGTCCTCCCTTTCTCCCTAATAAGGGGGGTTGGGAGGAGGATTGAGATTGACTTTACTGAGATGGCCATGCCTAACCAGAAACTTCATTTCCATGACTTTCTTTCAACCAGGGGTAACCACATGCCATACCCTTATTTGGGAGATGAGGGTAGAAAACTCAAAGATGGGGCTGCTAGGAAAACTATTGTTTTGCTAATAAAAGAGGACATGTTCAGTCAACACACATTTTGTCCTGCACCCTTTCTCTTTCTTCCTGACTGGACAGCATGAATGAGTGGCTTGGCAGCCATCTTGCGACTGAGAGTTTAAAAACAATAAAATGTTAAAGATGGTAGAATAAAAAGAGAAAAAGTATCTTAACTAGCCCTGGAATATCCAGGCCATTTCTTTTGCTACATGAGAAAAACTAATCCCTTTTAAATTCATGTAGTTGTACAAAATTCTGCTAACTCTAGTATTTAGTGACCTGGAGGGAGGAATAAGACTTTTTATTACCAAACCAATCACATGCTGTTATTGCTGAAATGGGACTTAAAGATCAAGTCAAGTCTCTCATTGTATGGTTGATGAAACAGGTCCAGTAAAATATTAAGTAACTTTCCCAGCAGGATGCAACCATAAAAGTCAACACTAGAATCCAAGCCTCTTGGTTTTCAGTCCAATGTCATTTCAACTGTCTCTGCTGCCACACTGAATATGAAAAATTACTTACTGATAACCTATGCTGTGCAGGTACTATGCTTGGTGACATATGGAGGTAAAAATATTTAAGACCATGTTCTTTTCCTGTAAGAGGCGTGCTATGTAAATGAAGAGAGACTTCATTAGACTGTGAAACAGTAAGAACAGTTTTAAAACAGAGCTGGTGAAATTAGTCCCATGACATCACAGCCCACAATCTCTAGATAGAAAAAGACAGAGAGCAGTATAAGCCAGTAGCATATATAGTAAGTAATAAAGTGTTGGTGTCCATATTAGGGAAACATCACTTTAGGTAGGAATAACAGAACTCTTTCTATGAAGGAATGAAGTTTGATTTTCTTGAAGGAAAGACAGAGTTAAGATATGCAGAAGACCATAGGGAGGACATTGCTAGAAGGCATAAATGTCACTAGCAAAGAGGTGGTAGTGAGAACAACTAAGAAACATCTTGGAGAAAATACAAATGAAGAAGTTTGATTGCAGTGGAATGTTTTATTAGGGTTCTTATGAAAAATGTGGCATCAGTTAGAGCCAAAGAACTTTGAATGACAGAATGAGTAGTTTTAACTTTATCCTAAAGGTGATGAAGAGTCAGTGTTGGGTTTTAATCATGGAAATGACTTTGTAGCATTGTTAAGATGAACCTGCTGTCTCTAAATTGAGAAGAGGAAACAGAATACAAAAGATGAAACTACACATTTATATGTAATATGTGGTTTAGTACGTATGTACATACAGATACATACATACATATTTTATAATTTTTAAATAATACATACACAATTCTGAATCACAAGGAAATAAGCAATAAAATCTTGCCTGATTCAGTGCCTAGGATAGTGTCTGGACCATAGTAGATGCTCAATACATGCATGAATAATTCATTCACAAAGTAAAGGTATATTAATGATCAAATCAAAGATTGTTGCAGACTATCATTAGCCAGAGATATTAAAATATCCTTTATTAATCCTCCAAGTGTATATCATTCATTTCTCTTCCCAGGTAAAAATGTGAGTTTTAAGGATCACTGAAAACTGATAGTTACCTAGGTAACCCCTCAAGTAAAATAATGAGAAATACATTATTGTTGTATTTCCTTTATTACCTGTCTTTTGAAAAGATGTAATAGATACAGCATCAAAGCTTCTCCTTAACAAGCAGATAAAAAAGAAGAGATGACTCGATTCTGATATATCTAAATACCTACTTATGATTTCAGTCACCTTTTGTTTGAGCTTCTGGTTATTTTTAGAGCCACCTTCCAACAGTGGCCAAATGAGTTCACAGCACTAAGAACTCAGATGTGATCCATACACCTGCAGTTACTTGCGTATTTTAGTCTAAAAAGAATTTTAAGATTTTTCTGAATGACTCAGATAATTAAATTAAAAATGACTACATACCTGCCCTTTCTACTAAAGCATACCTGCCCAAATGTCTACATAATGCCCAACATCTATTTGCTACTCTATGTATTTTTGATGTTCAGAGTGGCTATTTAAAGAAACTACTTCTTTGAATGATGGCCTCATTATCTAATCACCAAAAATCAGGAGGATTATTGAGAAATGTCAATCGTCTGGATCTGTCACTTGATTTACAATATATATGGCTGATTCTGTTGCTTTCACTCTTGCAATTTGGCCTCTTGTTGGGTGATGGTGCTCATAGGGCGAGATGTGGAAAAAGAAAACGTCTGCTAGATGCCAAACCTTGTTGAAAGGAAGGAAATATGTTTCCCTAGATGCTGAGAAATAAAGTTGACCTATTTGATGTTTCCCTTCATCAGAATTCTTTGTGTTGATACATACTAGACTTTAGTGCTGATTTTTGAATTTTAAAAATCACCGCTCTTCAATCAAGAGACTAATGTTATAAAAGCCCAGGAAGCTATCCCTGTGCGTGTGGTTGTTTCTATAGAAATTAGCACATGGTGATGACAGATCAGTGTTTTCCCATTCTGGGCCTCATTTGGCTCCTCCTATGAGACTGAACTGGCTTTGCAACTGGCTGAGAGATAGACAAAGGCAACAGTCAGGAAGACAGAGATTGGAATTATGAATTATTACCTTTATCAGAGCCTAAATTCATATTGAAAAACCTCAGGGTCTACAGGGAATATTGGACTGCCCTGCTAATATTAATATGCCCTAAAGGTAAACCTACTCACCCTTCCCAGGCAGAACTGAAAGCCCAACTTCCCTCACAGGGGCACGGCTTTTAAGCCTAAAATTATCAGATGGGTGATAGCAGATGAAGGCTACACCCCTCTGGCAGCGGGCAGTTCCCAAGACAGAAGTAAGAGGACTAACCTGCGCTCAATGTTTTTTGCCCTCAATCACCAGCCTAGGGACCCCTCCCCTGCCCTGGGGAAGGACACCAAGGGAAAGGGTGAGAGGCTCTAATAGGGGGTCCCCCTATATGAAAACAAGACAAGGGGGAAAAGTTCCACCCTCTTCCAACAGAGGGCAGCACTCACACCTTAGCCTTTCCTATCTCCAGTACCGCAGCAGCACTCTGCTCAATAAGGGTTTGTTAATAAAGTTAACGGTGATGCTGATGGCCTCCAAAGAGACAGACCAAGGCTTTAGAATCAGGCTTGAATCCTGTGTCTGAACCTCTCCGCACACCCTTAGGCAAGTAATTGAACCACTTTGATCTCATCAAGCTGTAAAATCCAGGTGGTAAATACCTAGCTCACAGGAGTCTAATGAAGGTTAAATATCTGTCAAGAGCTTATCCTAGTGCCAGTGGGGGCAAAGACACATTCAAACTGTGAGTCCCCTTCCTTTTCTTACCCCCGATAAAATCCACTCTCAGAAAAAACAATCTGGTACAAGGCATCGTTTATGCTCCCATCAATGAGTTTTTCTCTCCCAGGGCCATTTTTCTGCTTAAGCTCTTTCCCTCAGTGTAATAAAAGGCTCATTCAGTCAGTGGTGGTTGAAGAGCCAAAAGAGGGATTTAATAGGGGGCACCATTCTGGAAATCAGAGCCTCTCTGTATTATTCTCTCTTTATAATTTTTAATACCACTTCTACCCCAGTACCTTGCCTAATCCTGTTTTTTTTTCCTGAAGGAACCTACAGAGACATATGTCCCTTAAATGGCAAGGGGGATATGAAGGATAACAGGGAATAGAAAAAGAAATCAGTAAGACGGGGCCCTGACTGCCTTGCTGCTAAAAGCAAATGAAATGGGAATCAAGGTCTGTGGCCTGGCACTGCAATGTTTAGAGAATTGAAACCTGCCATGCTTGCTTTTAATTGCTCCTTAATGGCACATGGAATTACAAGACATTAAATCACTTTAGAGGAGTGCAGGCGTAATTACTTTATCGAGTAAAGTCACCTTTAGCTCTTTAAGTTGGCCATTAGGCAGGGTAAATGCTAGACTATGCCACTACTGTTTATTTCACAAGCACTCTGGAAAAGATTCCCAGGGAGTTAGACCCCACCCACAGCTGATGTCATCAGAGAAATAAATACCTAAATACAGGTGCCAGTTTGCCTGGAGTACAAAATACGTATCAACTTCATTGTAAGGAAATCGTTGTAAGAGAAATTTGGTGATGCAAAAGGGACTCTGAGACCTCTGTCGAAGCAGCTCTGTATAAGGGAAATAACACAGCCTTGGGGAACAGGCAGAGCTGAATTTGAATCCCAGTTCTCCTTCTTCGCTGAGGGACCTTGGGCAATTCTCTTTCCATCAAATAGAACAAATAACGCTGATATACTTCATGGCTTCAAATGAGCTGCTTCCCAGGAGGCAGCAAAGCAGAGGGAATGTTACCCAGACAGCCTGGTTTTGAGTTCTGCTTTGCAGGACACCTGGCCATGTGACCTCACTTCCTGTGTCCCTTAGTTCCCTCATTCATGAATGGAACTACACTACCTGCTCTATGGAGTTGTTGTGAGAATTCAATTCGTTAACACATACATAAATGTGCCATTTCAGGAAGACTTAATAGTTACTAACTGTTACATAAAAGTGCTGCCACTTGGAGGTGGGATTCCTTTCCATTCCCTGTAATTTCACTCCCTGGGGCAAAGGGTTCTCAGTATACATGATTAGGAAAACTCTAAATGAACTTTTCCTCCAAAACCATTTCCCTAACAGTCTAAAACAGCCACCTTCAATCGTTTTTTTTGGCTGAAGACATTGCCTCCTCCCCATTACAATAAAAATAACATCATCCAGAAAGATTCCATTATATTGTCCTTGCCTTTATATTTAGATCTTCTTGTAGATTAATCATTTTCTTGTAGCTTAATTGTAGATTAATTCTATCAATAGAGTTCTGACTGCTTGAAAAGTCTAGTACTTGAGGTAAGGCGTTGGACAGCAAAATTTGAGGAGAAATAGGAAAGAACAAATACATAAATTAGTTTAGTAGAAACCTGGTCTGAATTTGAAAGGAAGTGGGAAAGCCTGAACACCGCTGAGCGAAGATGAGAGATGTGAAGTACATGTGGGACGGAGGACATAAACTGAAATTCATACTTTTCTCCAGTTTTCCTGCTCTGTCATGCCAAGCCCACATTTAAAAGAGTTTATATTAGAAAGATTCAAACTTTATTTATTTAAAAATCATCCTACACATTTCATGCATAACACTTATTTACAATCTTCTGAGGAAGTTCTTGCAAGAGACCATAACCAAAAATAAAATGAGATGAAGGGAATTAAAAATATATATATCAAAGGACAAGAATAAGATAATGAAAGAAAATAGGGTTCTCTGAAAATAAATATAATCCTAACTATCTGATATTGAAAGTTAGGTAGCTCTTTTGGATGGGGTCTCAGGGAATTAGGAATAAGTTTATTTCAGAATGACAGCTAATTCTCAAATTTACCATATTTCGACTAAGGTTCAGGGACTATCTCCACCACCAGCTCTTAGCAGTTTGTGCTCTTTAGGCAGGCCATGCATCTGTGCCTCTCATCCTTGGAGAGGGTGCATGGACTGCAGCATTTCAGCAAAGAGGACTGAGTGGGCCAACAGTTACTTTTGCTGTGAATGAATGTATGTCAGTGTGGGTGTGCATGCAGGCAGGCCCTTGCTTCCTGAATGAATGTATGTCAGTGTGGGTGTGCATGCAGGCATGCCCTTGCTTCCTGAATGAATGTATGTTAGTGTGGGTGTGCATGCAGGCATGCCCTTGCTTCCTGAATGAATGTATGTTAGTGTGGGTGTGCATGCAGGCATGCCCTTGCTTCCTTTACCCTTATTTATGCCATATATATATATATATAACCATAGGTTATGTTTTACTTTTATCCCCATCTTACATAAGAGATTCAGAAATAACTGGACCAAGAACACAGCTAATAAAAATAATGTTTATTGGAAGCTTACAAGATACCAGACACTATTCTGAGCACTTTACATGTCCTACTTCCTTTAGTCCTCTGCGGTTATTATCCCTGTTGTATGGTAAAGAAAATTAAGGCAAAGAGAAATTAAGCTTACTCAAGTTCACATAGGTAGCAAATGGATGAACTGGAATTGGGAAACCAGGCATTCTGTGGCCCCAGTGTCCTAACCTTTTACCACCATGCTCCACAGCCTCTTTGCTAAAACACTAAATGAATGACATTCCATCTTCTTCCATCGTAACCATACTTCCTGCCTTTCTTATGCCTTGAGATACATTTTAGTTCGGTCTCATCTACGTATAAGAACAGCAGTACAGCCAACTGTCTCCCACAGTCCTGTCACAGAATGTATTAACCATGAGCAGTTTGCACGAGACTCCAACACACCCAGTTAAAAACTGAAAAGAGAACTCAATGCCTTGAGTATTTTTGTCTAACTACTGATTATCTGCTTGATTTTTTCTTACCAAGTTGATTGATTGTTCAACACAATTTTGAAACAATTGTGTTGGCGAATTTCCTCAGATTCATTTGTGCCCCCACGCCTTGGGTACCACCATCTCTGGGTGCCAGTCCACATGCGTTTTTGATTGTCCCACCCCTACTTAACCTATTCCCTGTGTGTCACCGAAAGTGACATTACAGTGAATCTGTCAGCTCAAGCAATAGTAATAGGAAAAAAAAAAATGCATGCCTTTCTAGAGGGCTTGTGTTTTTCAAGTCATCTCTTTTGTTAATTAATCTTAAAGTGTTGTCTGGTGTTCATTGAATTTTCATAGAGATAGCATAGGACTGATGAGATGTTTGGAGTCACACAGTGAAAGCCAGGTCAAATAAAGCTAATAGTACTAGCTAGCTAATTTTTATTGAGTACTTATTACTCAGGAATACGAGTCAGGAACTGAACAGGCAAGTACTTTATAGACATTATCTTATCATCTCCTCAACCCTAGGAGGAAGGTGCTATTCAGATATCCACTTTGTAGACCTGGGAAACTGAGAGTTTGAGTCATTACTTCCCGAATATTAGATGGCTAGTATGTCGTGGGACCAGAATTATGCTGGGTGTGCTTGGCTTCAGACTGAAAGCTCTTAGATTTACTCTGTGCTGTCTTTCTAATTATTTGTGGGATGGTTATGGGGAAATTCCATACCCAGCGTTCTGCTTCAAGATGACTCAGTGCTCTTCTCTGATGGAGAATTAATTATGATAATTATAAATCTGTTTCTTTCTGCAAGGAACCAAGGAGAAGAATCATAAAGTAACATTTGATGTTGCAGTAAGTACTGCCAAGGTAGAATGACATATTTCTTCTTCACATTATTCTATTCCTTCACTCTCCCATCCACATATTAAACAT
Organism: Manis pentadactyla; assembly: GCF_030020395.1. Taxonomy (NCBI): domain Eukaryota; kingdom Metazoa; phylum Chordata; class Mammalia; order Pholidota; family Manidae; genus Manis; species Manis pentadactyla. The sequence continues at coordinate 17,301,874 of NC_080023.1, forward strand.
GTGCTTACTTAAGATTAAGTTCAAAATAATCAATGACTTTTTGATGTTTGTCATAATATCCATGTTTTCCTTTTAGTAGAACTGGTCCTATTTCTATTATAAACCCATGTGTGTATACATTATGAACCCCATATACTTAACTATGAACCCAGGTATATGGGCTAATCTTGGAAATCAAAACTCTCTATTACACCTTGTTTACTTATCTGCCCCTGTGTCAAGTCACCATATTTCTAGAAAAAGGTAACATGTCTCATTTATCTTTGTATATCTAGACCCTAGAATACTAACAATCATATTATTACTAATTATTGTTTGTTGAATCAATCTGTCAGTAAGCTTCTGGGATAAAACAAATGATGATATGTGGGCTTTCTGGCTCTGGAGAAGTAGGTTCATGTGTTGGTGCATATACCTGCTGACCTTGTAGTCATGGTATTTGAAATGTAAAAGATGTCACTTTACTTCTCTACTTGTCTTTTTCATTGAGTTTTTTCAAATCAATATTTTTCTTATTTCATAAAGAACATGTTTATTATTGAGAACTTAGAAGACAAATAGGCAAGGAAGAATATACATTGGACATAATTCCAGAGATAATTATTATAAACATATTTATGTGTGCCTTGTAGAACTTTCCTATGAAAATATATGTATGCCTTATTCAGCATGTATAACTTTCTGAAATCTAGAAAGTTCTACATGTGAGCTGGATTTCCTATGACATTGGGAATGTGGAAGAGAGTACAGTGAGGTAATGATGATACACCAAGAGATTAGATATTCTTCCAAATATAATGGCAAGAATTGCTTGATTCTTTTAAGCCAATAATGGTGGAGATTCTAGTGTCTGACCCATGAAAATGTAAGTGCAGCACGAAGGGTAGTGTCAGCCAGAGAGTTCCTTCTAGAATTGTCTGTAGTATCAATGGATGTTCCTGTGATGTGTTCTTTCTGGTTATGAGGCATTTGTGTTTTGTTCCCCACATTGTCCAGCACCAACTGCCACAGAAAAACAATTCTGAATTTTACCTATTTAGTATCATAGGAATCTGTTTTTAAAAGCCCTACTTGCTTAAACTATTAAAAGTGAAATGTATTGTTTTAATTAAATATCCTGAAAAATAGAATAATTATGAACAGAAGTGGTTAGCAGGTAACAGACACTCAAAGAAATGGAGATAGCAGATTAGACTCTGACCTAACAGAATTTGTAGACAGTGACTATCCATTGTCATCAGAGAAGGCAATACTGGTCACTCACTGCACACAGTAGCAAAATAGTTACTTGGAATTATCATCTGTGCTTCCCTAGGCTACAGTGTCTATTGAAGACCAAGTTTTGGCAGAGGGAATGCTAGGGAGTGCCATCAAGAAGTCTGAGGAATAGGTTACATAAGCTGCATGCCTCTAACTACACAGGAGATCTTTAAAAATTAAATCACAAACTCATGGTTTTTAATTCTTGACTTAAGATACAGGCAGGTAACCAGGGATTGTTTTTAACTAACCTGTAATATATTAACTCAAAATGCTGGGCTGATGGAACCTACAGTCAGACCAAAAATGAGATTGTGCATTACTAGGTACAATATAGGTTAAATTCTTACCCTCACATGAGAATTAGGATATTGATTGGGAGAGAACCAGACTTTAAAAATTGGAACAGGAACATTTTTAATACCATGGATATCTTAAGGCTTCAAATCCCACCGAACCTCCTCTTCCCCAGTTGGAGCTGATTCTTGTAATAACATTTGTCCCACATCTATCAACTCTCATTGCCTCTGAGTCTAAAATTAGAGGCAGATGCCAGCATTCTCTGGGGCATGGGGAGTGGAAGATTGCAAAGTCAGACCTGAAGGAGAAGGCTTGCAAGGTTTTCTAATATGTGTCAACAAAAACCTTGGAGGACTATGTGGGGCCAGACTCTAAGGTAGAATAAGGAGTTTAGATCAGGCTGAATTTATTGATATAGGCACCTGTGCCCCTAAACTCTACATTATGTGCTGAGTGGAACCAACTAATGGTGGTTCTGGTTGTTTGCTTTGTTGACTGGCTAAAATCTGTATTCAACTGTGGACTGCATTAAATGAAATCAAGGCATCAGAATTCCTTCTAATGTGAAAAATTACAGACTTAATGACATTGAATTTCTGTAGTGAATCTCTCACATGTGAGCCACTTACCCACTTACCACTTGCCCCTATATCCCCCAAAAGTTCCAAGAGGACATTCCCTTTACCCACAACATTGAGAAACACACTGGTAGCAGAACACCAACCTCTTTGAAAAGTGGATAGTCTTGGGTAACAGTCAAAGGCCCTGCCATTGAAAAGATGCCTTTATTACAATGAAAATGATGTGATCCCATGTGGGTACTTCACCACCAGAGACAAGATGGGAAAGTCAGCAACAATTTGCAGCCAGGCTAGGCCGGAAAAGATGCCAGCTTGGTCTAAAGGGATATTTAGCTAATACAGTGCATATTATCAGGGGAAGAGAATCCCAGGCAGTTGTGCAACAAGATGGTCTCAGCTCATGGTAACCCAGTAAGACTCTAGTTCATTTGTATAATCTAAGCAAAGACAAACAACAAAAACAGAACAAAATTCTAGCATGCTACTCAGAAGATTAAGCCTCCTCATTTAATTTCCATGTCTTGCTTTATTTTGTAAACAGTGGCCCAGGTCATGACAACTCTCTACATAGATAGAAAAATTATTGCATTTCATAGTTTTAACTTGTAAAAAGAAAAAAGAGCAATATTTAGGAGTCTTCCTTCAGTTTTGGAAACATCACACATCTCATGTGTGTGCTCCCATTTACGGAATTACCCATGTGGCTACCAGATTCAAGAGGGACTTGAGAATCCAATTCAAGTAGCTCTTCCATTTTATCCCTATTGCTAAAATGTCTGTGGCTGATGGGATGCTCTGTGGCATCTCTTACAAGCCTTAAAGAGAGAATCACAGTGGATTTGTGAAAAGATCCTTGCCCACCATGGCAGATAACTCTCTTTTTGAAAAATAGTTCTTGGAGGAGGATTAAAGACAGTGGCATGAGAGGTGAGACAGAGGCCTCCTCCTAAAACCACATATAATACAAAAATATAATTAATATGACTAATCCTGAAAGAGCAACAGGAAAGAAGGCTGCGCCAGACTGCATACACCTGGAGAAAAGAATAGACCTCATGGAACAGGATAATGTACCAAAGCCATGACCCAGCAGGACCCAAGGCCTTCCCCAACCCCAGCTCAATGGCGGGAGGAAGAGAAACAGAGAGGGAAGGGAGTGGAGGCCTGGGACTGCTGAACATGTAGCTCTGGAGATCTGTTTTGGGAGCACAAACCTATATTGCATGGTGATGTGGTGATTAAGGGTAGTGGAAAGCTAAGATATGCAGAATACCTGGAGAGACTGAGATTCCAGGTGCTTGTGGAAAACAGGGATCCATATCTAGCTGCTCTGGGGGCAAAGAAATGCAGGCAGTCTGAGAGACTTACTAACAGCAAGAGGGCTGCTACAGGGGCAAGGATTGCACACAGCTTACTTCTCAGGAGAAAGGACAGGTAGAAAAAAGTGGGTGTATGCTGTCCAGTAAAGTGGGAATTTTCACAATCTTCAGGTGCTCTGGCCCCTTGGCTGGCTACGCGGCTCCAAGGCCACCCTCCGTGATACACAGCCTGCTGTGCCTTCCTCCCAGACACCCTGCACCTGGCTCACAAACCGACAAACTCTGCCCTGGCATCAGGCCAGCCAGAGGGAAGCCCCACCTACAGCAGCAACAAACGCAAAGCATAGAGGTATATACCTGTGTGCTCAGCCCACTGGTTCTGGCAGTGGAGACAGGCATAGCAGCCGGGAAGCAGGAAAAAGCTCTTTCTTCTCCCCAGGCACCAACACCGCTCCCTTATGACCCATAACATTGCTCCATGGGCTGAGTAGATCCAGAGAGTAGAGCTTCTGGACACTAGAGGGTGCGACATACAAATATGAAACATCAAAGGAACCTGGTTCAAAGCAAAATCATACATACACCAGAAAAAGAGTCAAATGAAACAGATCTCATGAATCTTCCTGAAAGAGATTTCAAAATAGAAATCATAAAAATTCTCATGGAGGTACAGAAAAATATTCAAGAACTCAGGAATGAATTCCGGTTGGAGATCCAATCATTACAGAACATGGTATCAGAAATGAAACACACAATGTAAAGTTTTAAAAGCAGATTAGATACAGTGAAGGATATGATAAATCAAATAGAAATTAGAGAAGAGGAATACAAAGAAGCTGAGGCACAGAGAGAAAAAAGGATCTCTAAGAATGAAAGAATATTGAGAGAACTGTGTGACCAATCCAAATGGAAGAATATTCATGTTATAGGGGTACCAGAAGAAGAAGAAGAGAGGAAAAGGGATAGAAAGTGTCTTTGAAGAGGTTATTGCTGAAAACTTCCCCAATCTGGGGAAGGAAATCATCTCTCAGGCCATGGAGATGCACAGATCTCCCAACACAAGGGACCAAGGAAGAAAATGGCAAGACATATAATAATTAAAATGGCAAAGATCAAGGACAAGGACAGACTATTAAAAGCGACCAGAGAGAAAAAAGATCACATAAAAAGGAAAGCCCATCAGACTTCTCAGCAGAAACCTTACAGGCCAGAAAGGAATGGCATGACATATTTAATGTAATGAAACAGAAGGGCATTGAACCAAGATTACTTTATCCAGCAACATTATCATTTAAATGTGAAGGAGGGATTAAACAATTTCCAGATAAGCAAAAGCTGAGATAATTTACTTTACACAAACTGTCTCTACAGTGTATTTTGAAGGGACAGCTATAGATGGAAGGTTTCCTAAGGTTTAATAGCTGTCAACAGAGGTAATAACACCACAGCAGTAGAACCGTTAATTGCTAAGCAAATGCAAAATTAAATCAAGATTCCGCAAAGTCAATCAAGGGATAGACAAAGAGTACAGAATATGATACCTAATATATAATTGGAGGAGGAAGAAAAAGGAGTAGAAAAAAAGAATCTTTAGATTGTGTTTGTAATAGCACACTAAGTGAGTTAAGTTAGACTCTCAGATAGTAAGGAAGTTAACCGTGAACCTTTGGTAACTATGAACCTAAAGCCTTCAATGACAATAAGTACATACCTATCAATAATTACCCTAAATGTAAATGGTCTGAATGCACAAGTCAAAAGACATAGAGTCACTGAATGGATAAAAAAACAAGACCCATCTATATGCTGCCTATAAGAGACTCACTTTAAACCCAAAGATATACACAGACTAAAAGTGAAGGGATGTTAAAAGATATTTCATACAAACAATAGGGAGAAAAAAGCAGGAGTTGCAGTACTTGTATCAGACAAAATAGACTTCAAAACAAAGAAAGTCACAAAAGACAAAAAAGCACATTACATAATGATAAAGGGGTAAATCCAACAAGAAGATATAACCATTATAAATATGTATGCACCCAACACAGGAGCATCTACATATGTGAAACAGATACCAACAAAATTAAAAGGGGAAATAAAATGCAATGCATTCATTCTAGGGGACTTCAACACTCCACTCACTCCAAAGGACAGATCAACCAGACAGAAGATAAGTAAGGAGACAGAGGCACTGAACAACACATTAGAACACATGGAACTAGCAGACTTCTACAGAACTCTACACCAAAAAGCAGCAGGATACACATTTTTCTCAAGTACACATGGAACATTTTCAAGAATAGATCATATACTAGGCCACAAAAAGAGCCTCGGTAAATTCAGAAAGATTGAAATTGTACCAAACAGCTTCTCAGACCACAAAGGTATGAAACTAGAAATAAATTACTCAAAGAAAACAAAAAATCCCACAAACACATGGAGGCTTCACAACATGCTCCTAAATAACCAATGGATCAATGATCAAATAAAAACAGAGATAAGGCAATATATGGAGACAAATGACAACAATAATCCAACACCACAAAACCTGTGGGATGCAGCCAAGGCTGTGCTGAGAGGAAAGTATATTGCAATGCACGCCTACCTCAGGAAAGAAGAACAACCCCATTTAAGCAGTCTAATCTCAGAATTAATGAAACTAGAAAAAGAAGAACAAATGAGGCCCAAAGTCAAGAGAAGGAGGGACATAATAAAGATTATAGCAGAAATAAATAAAATCAAGAAGAATAAAACAATAGAAAGAATCAACGAAAGCAAGAGCTGGTTCTTCGAGAAAATAAACAAAATAGATAAACCCCTAGCCAGACTTATGAAGAGAAGAAGAGTCTACACACATAAACAGAATCAGAAATGAGAAAGAAAACATCACTACGGACACCACAGAAATACAAAGAATTATTAGAGAATACTATGAATACATGGTAACAAACCGGATAACCTGGAAGAAATGGAAACTTTCTAGAAAAATACAACCTTCCAAGGCTGACCCAGAAAGAAACAGAAAATCTGAACAGACCAAAGACCAGGAACAAAACTGAATTGGTAATCAAAAAATTACCTAAGAACAAAATCCCTGTACCAGATGGCTTCACTGCTGAATTTTATCAAACAATTAGTGAAGAACTAATACCCATCCTCCTGAAAGTTTTCCAAAAAGTAGAAGAGAGAATACTTCCAAACTCATTCTATGAGGCTAGCATCACTCTAATACCAAAACCAGGCAAAGACCCCCACCAAAAAAGAAAATTACAGACCAATATCCCTGATGAACATAGATGCAAAAATACTCAACAAAATATCAGCAAACTGAATTAAAAAATACATCAAAAAGATCATCCACCATGATCAAATAGGATTTATTCCAGGGATGCAGGGATGCCACAACATTCAAAAATCCATCAACATCATCCACCACAGCAACAAAAAGAAGGACAAAAACCCTATGATCATATCCATAGATGCTGAAAAAGCATTTGACAAAATTCAACATCCATTCATGATAAAAACTCTCAACAAAATGGGTATAGAGGGCAAGTACCTCAACATAATAAAGGCTATATATGACACACCCACAGCCAACATCATACTTAACAGTGAGAAGCTGAAAGCCTTTCCTTTAAGATCGGAAACAAGCCAAGGATGCCCACTCTCTACACTTTTATTCAACATGGTTCTGGAAGTCCTCGCCACAGCAATTAGACAACACAAAGAAATAAATGGCATCCAGATTGGTAAGGAAGAAGTCAAATTGTCACTGTTTGCAGATGACATGATATTGCACATAAAAAACCCTAAAGAATCCACTCCAAAACTATTAGATCTAATATCTGAAATCAGCAAAGTAGCAGGATACAAAATTAATACACAGAAATCTGTTGCATTCCTATACACTAATGATGAACTAGCAGAAAGAGAAATCAGAAAAACAATTCCATTCACAATTGCATCAAAAAGAATAAACTACCTATGAATAAACCTAATGAAAGAAGTGAAAGACCTATACTCTGAAAACTACAAGACATTCATGAGAGAAATTAAAGAAGATACCAATAAATGGAAACACATTCCATGCTCATGGATAGAAAGAATTAATATTGTCAAAATGGCCATCCTGCCTAAAGCAATCTACAAATTCAGTGCAATCCCTTTCAAAATACCAACAACATTCTTCAACAAACTGGAACAAATAGTTCTAAAATTCATATGGAACCACGAAAGACCCCGAATAGCAAAAGCAATCCTAAGAAGGAAGAATAAAGCTTGGGGGATTACACTCCCCAACTTCAAGCTCTACTACAAAGCCACAGTAATCAAGACAACTTGGTACTGGCACAAGAACAGACCCATAGACCAATGGAACAGATTAGATAGCCCAGTTATAAATCCAAGCATATATGGTCAATTAATATATGATAAAGGAGTCATGGACATACAATGGGGAAATGACAGCCTCTTCAACAGCTGGTGTTGGCAAAACTGGACAGCTACATACAAGAGAATGAAACTGGATTATCATTTAACCCATACATAAAACTAAACTCAAAATGGATTAAAGACCTGAATGTAAGTCATGAAACCATAAAACTCTTAGAAGACAACATAGACAAAAATCTCCTGAATATAAACACGGGAAACCAACTTCTTCCTGAACGCATCTCCTCAGGTAAGGGAAACAGAAGCAAAAATGAACATAGGGGACTACATCAAACTAAAAAGCTTCAGTATGGCAAAGGATACCATCAACAGAACAAAAAGACATCCTACTGCATGGGAGAATATATTTGTAAATGACATATTTGAGAAGGGGTTAACATCCAAAATATATAAAGAACTCACATGCCTCAACACCCAAAAAGCAAATAACCTGTTTAAAAAAGGATATGAAGAGACAATTCTCCAGAGAAGAAACTCAGATGGCCAACAGACATGTGAAAAGATACTCCATATCACTAATCACTAGGGAAATGCAAATTAAACCCACAATGAGATATCACCTTACACCAGTTAGGATGGCCAGCATCGAAAAGACTAAGAACAACAAATGCTGGCAAGGATGCGGAGAAAGGGGAACCTTCCTACACTGCTGGTGGGAATGTAAGCTAGTTCAACCATTGTGGAAAGCAATATGAAAGTTCCTCAGAAAACTAAAAATAAAAATACCATTTGATTCAGGAATCCTAGTCCTTGGAATTTACCGAGAGAATACAAGTTCTCAGATTCAAAAAGACATATGCACCTTTATGTTGACCGCAGCTCTATTTACAATAGCCAAGATATGGAAGCAACCTAAGTGTCCATCAGTAGATGAATGGATAAAGAAGGTGTGGTACATATACACAATGGAATATTATTCAGCCATAAGAAAGAAACAAATCCTACCATTTGCTACAACATGGATGGAGCTGGAGGATATTATGCTCAGTGAAATAAGCCAGGTGGAGAAAGACAAGTGCCAGATGATTTCCCTCATTTGTGGAGTATAACAATGAAGCAAAACTGAAGGAACAAAACAGCAGCAGACTCACAGACTCCAAGAAGGGACTAGTGGTTACCAAAGGGAGGGGTGTGTGTGTGTGGAAGGGCAGGTTGGGAGGGAGGGAGAAGGGGATTGAGGGGTATGATTGAGGGGTATATGTTTAGTACACATGGTGTGGGGGGTCACGGGGAAGACAGTGCAGCACAGAGAAGGCAAACAGTGAATCTGTGGCATCTTACTACAATGATGGACAGTGACTGCAATGGGATATGGGTGGAGACTTGATAATAGGGGTAAATGTAGTAACCACATTGTTTTTTCACCTGAAACCTTCATAAGAGTGTATATCAATAATACCTTAATTTAAAAAAATAGAAATATCATTCTTGGCTTGCTGTTGGACCTCTGCAGAGGCTGAGAACCTAACCAAGAAAAAGTAGGTATAGTTTGGTAATAAACTTTGTGAAAGGAATAGTGGATAAACTACTTCTAATGAGTGCAGAGTGTAATGATATGCATGCCCACATAAATGTTTACCACAGGTCCCGTATGATGGGGGAGGAGAGCAGAAGAGATGCTTCAAATAAGGTTAAAAAATGGTCTCCTCTGTGGATGCCATTTAACCCATTTCCCTAGCCCTGAGAGTGATTGCTCAAAATATCGATGAGCAAAGTGGCCACAGTGGTAAAATATTCAGGTGTAGAACATAAACTTCACCTTAGCACATCTGGCCTGCCCATTAAATTAAGGTAAGTCCCTCTCTTGTCAACAGTAATGACCCTTTCTAAACTTGACATGGGATCACATCCTAGGGTGATGAGCCTCCTACCTGGTAGTAGAGTGGCAGCATGGGAAATGGAGATAGGCTTTTCCTTAGTCACCCTTCTGTTAGCAACACCATCTTTCGATTTACTAAGAAAAATGATGCAATGGCCTATGGAAAACTTAGTAAACACTAGCTTAGACACATCACACAAATGTGTTCTGAACGATCAATCAATATATTGTGATGTTCTTCTCATTGTCAAAACTAGGGAGTGAAACGGGACCTGGCACCTTACACTGCTACCTTTAATGACCTAGTTACAAGAAAAAAATTTTATGGTCTCTAGGACTCCAGGCTCTGCTAATTGTAGGTCTGAGTTGTTCATAAGAGTCCTTCATAATCTGGATTTGTCTTTTATCCAATACATATATTGAAAATATTTTTTTCTTAGTCAGTGGCTTCTGTATTCATTTTCTTACCAGTGCGTTTTGATGAACGGAAGTTTTTAATTTTCATGAAGTTCAATTTTTCATTTAGCGTAAGCTTACTAATTTCTGTGTCCTGTCTAAAAAGTCTGCCTACTCCAAGGTCATAAATATGTTCTGTTCTTTTCCTAGAAGCTTAATGGCTCTAGCTTTTGGTTGTGTGTATGATTCAAGTTGAAATAATTTTTGTGTAGATGTGTGGTAGGAGACAACCTTCATTTTCTTTCTTGTGGATATCCAATTGTTCCAGCACCATTTGGTCAACAGACTTTTCTTTCCCATTGAATTGCTTTGGCACCTTCATAGTAAAGCAAGTGAATGTTGTGTTTGTGCAGCTATTTCTGGCCTCTATTATTTTCCTTTGATCTTTTTGTCTACACTTATGCCAGAACTACACTTCCTAGATTTTAGTGTTATAGTTAGGTCTGGAAATTGGATAGTATAAGTCATCAAATTTCACTCTTTTTCAAAATTGTCTTGGTAATTTTAGGTCCTTTGCACTTTCACATAATTTCTTAGAATCACTTTGTCAATTCCTATCAAAAAGCTTAGTAAGATATTGACTGAGGTTGCACTGAATATATGCAACATTTTGGGAATAATGACATCTTAACACTATTGAGTCTTCTGTCTAATATTATGATGTATCTCTCTATTTACATTTTCTTTGCTCAGAATTATAGTTTTCAGTTAATAAGTATTTCACATCAATAATTTATTTTTAAGTATTTTATGTTTTCATATTATTAAACTGTTATTTTAAATTTTACTTTCCAATGGTTTATTGGTAATAAATAGAAATACAGCTGATTTTTATATATGGTAACATTATTAAATTCTCTTACTGTTTTTTGTGGTTTATTTGTAGATTCCCTGGGATTCCCATAGGAAATCATGTCAGTTGAGGATCAAGACAATTCATTTCTTCCCTTTCTAATCTGTATGCCTTTGAAATCATTTTCTACAAATGCTGGACATAGAAGCCACAGGGCATAAATATGCAAAGAAGTAAAAAGCTAACCTTTTCAAACAATAAGGCTTCTCTCTCACTTACCAACTTAACATTTCCCTGTATGGCCCCAGAAGATGACTGGTTAGCCAGAGACGGGTAAGATTCCTCAAGGGAGGAACAACCTAAGACAGGCACAGTCGCAGGGGGCCATCTGGTGAGAAAATGGGGAGCAGCAGAGGTGAGGCTTAGAACCTCAACCCCTCATGTTCTGAGAGAAATCTTCTGCATACATGGATGTTTATTGCCCTCGTCTAGCTTGGATTAACACATAGTCTACAGGCACACAACTGATCATCTACATTTGCTCTCTTACAACACTAAACTATGTTTTCTACCTTTATCTCATATCTACCTACCACTTCAGCATTTTATTAAAAATAATAATAATAGGAGGAGGGGCGGAAGATGGCGGCGTGAGTAGAGCAGCGGAAATCTCCTCTTAAAACCACCTACATCTATGAAAATATAACAAAGTCAACTCTTCCTAGAATAAAGACCAGAGGACACAGGACAATATCCAGACCACATCCACACCTGAGAGAACCCAGCGCCTCGCGAAGGGGGTAAGATATAAGCCCCGGCCCCGCGGGAGCCGAGCGCCCCTCCCCCCAGCTCCCGGCGGGAGAAGAGCAGGCAGAGCGGGAGGGAGACGGAGCCCAGGGCTGCCGAACACCCAGCCCCAGCCATCCGGGCCAGAATGCAGGGCGCTCGATACTGGGAAAACAGGGCAGCAAGAACAGTGAGCAGGCACTGGAGGCTGGGCGACAGAGGACATAAAAAAAGTGCGCGACCATTTTTTTTTTTTTGCTTTTTTGCTGCTTTGTTTTGGCGAGCGCTTTTTGGAAGTTTTAAAGGGACAGGGAACCCAATACTAGGGAAAAAGGGCAGCAAGACCGGTGAGCAGAGGCCTGAGGCTGGCACCGGAGAATAAAGAAAAACGAACGACCACCTTTTTTTTTTTTTTTAATTAAAAATTTTTTTTTTTTAATTAAAAAAATTTTTTTTCTTGTTTTTTTTTGTGGGCATTGTTTTGTTTTGGCGGGTGCTTTTTGGAAGTCTTAAAGGGGCAGGGCGGGTCACTTAATCCAGAGGTAGGGAATCCGGGATCTCTGGGCACCCTAACCCCTGGGCTGCAGGGAGCAGGGAGGCCCCTTACGGAGATAAATAGCCTCCCAGCAGCTCCTACTCCAACACGACTCCACCATTTTGGAGTAGCTGCCCGAGCCAGGCCACGCCCACAGCAACAGCGGAGATTAACTCCATAGCAGCCGGGCAGGAAGCAGAAGCCCTGTCTGCACGCAGCTGCGCAGCACAAGCCACTAGAGGCCGCTGTTCTCCCAGGAGAGGAGGGCCACAAACCAACAAGAAGGGAAGTTCTTCCAGCCGTCACTCGTCCCAGTTCTGCAGACTATTCCTATCACCATGAAAAGGCAAAGCTACAGGCAGACAAAGATCACAGAGACAACACCAGAGAAGGAGACAGACCTAACCAGTCTTCCTGACAAAGAATTCAAAATAAGAATCATAAACATGCTGACAGAGATGCAGAGAAATACGCAAGAAAAACGGGATGAAGTCCGGAAAGAGATCACAGATGCCAGAAAGGAGATCGCAGAAATGAAACAAACTCTGGAAGGGTTTATAAGCAGAATGGATAGAATGCAAGAGGCCATTGATGGAATTGAAATCAGAGAACAGAAACGCATGGAAGCTGACATAGAGAGAGACAAAAGGATCTCCAGGAATGAAACAATATTAAGAAAACTGTGTGACCAATCTAAAAGGAGCAATATCCGTATTATAGGGGTCCCAGAAGAAGAAGAGAGAGGCAAAGAGATGGAAAGTATCTTAGAAGAAATAATTGCTGAAAACTTCCCCACACTGGGGGAGGAAGTAATCGAACAGAACACGGAAATACACAGAACCCCCAACAGAAAGGATCCAAGAAGGGCAACACCAAGACACATAATAATTAAAATGGCAAAGATCAAGGACAAGGAAAGAGTGTTAAAGGCAGCTAGAGAGAAAAAGGTCACCTATAAAGGAAAACCCATCAGGCTAACGTCAGATTTCTCAACAGAAACCCTACAGGCCAGAAGAGAATGGCATGATATATTTAATACAATGAAACAGAAGGGCCTTGAACCAAGGATACTGTATCCAGCACGACTATCATTCAAATATGACGGTGGGATTAAACAATTCCCAGACAAACAAAAGCTGAGGGAATTTGCTTCCCACAAACCACCTCTACAGAACATCTTACAGGGACTGCTCTAGATGGGAGCACTCCTAGAAGGAGCACAGCACAAAACACCCAACATATGAAGAACCGAGGAGGAGGAACAAGAAGGGAGAGAAGAAAAGAATCTCCAGACAGTGTATATAACAGCTCAATAAGCGTGCTAAGTTAGGCAGTAAGATACTAAAGAGGCTAACCTTGAACCTTTGGTAACCACGAATTTAAAGCCTGCAATGGCAATAAGTACATATCTTTCAATAGTCACCCTAAATGTTAATGGGTTGAATGCACCAATCAAAAGACACAGAGTAACAGAATGGATAAAAAAGCAAGACCCATCTATATGCTGCTTACAAGAAACTCACCTCAAACCCAAAGACATGTACAGACTAAAAGTCAAGGGATGGAAAAACATATTTCAAGCAAACAACAGTGAGAAGAAAGCAGGGGTTGCAGTACTAATATCAGACAAAATAGACTTCAAAACAAAGAAAGTAACAAGAGATAAAGAAGGACACTACATAATGATAAAGGGCTCAGTCAAACAAGAGGATATAACCATTCTAAATATATATGCACCCAACACAGGAGGAACAGCATATGTGAAACAAATACTAACAGAACTAAAGGGGGATATAGACTGCAATGCATTCATTCTAGGAGACTTCAACACACCACTCACCCCAAAGGATAGATCCACTGGGCAGAAAATAAGTAAGGACACGGAAGCACTGAACAACACAGTAGAGCAGATGGACCTAATAGACATCTATAGAACTCTACATCCAAAAGCAGCGGGATATACATTCTTCTCAAGTGCACATGGAACATTCTCCAGAATAGACCACATACTAGGCCACAAAAAGAGCCTCAGAAAATTCCAAAAGATTGAAATCCTACCAACCAACTTTTCAGAACACAAAGGCATAAAACTGGAAATAAACTGTACAAAGAAAGCAAAGAGGCTCACAAACACATGGAGGCTTAACAACACGCTCCTAAATAATCAATGGATCAATGACCAAATCAAAATGGAGATCCAGCAATATATGGAAACAAATGACAACAACAACACTAAGCCCCAACTTCTGTGGGACACAGCAAAAGCAGTCTTAAGAGGAAAGTATATAGCAATCCAAGCATATTTTAAAAAGGAAGAGGAATCCCAAATGAATGGTCTAATGTCACAATTATCGAAATTGGAAACAGAAGAACAGATGAGGCCTAAGGTCAGCAGAAGGAGGGACATAATAAAGATCAGAGAAGAAATAAATAAAATTGAGAAGAATAAAACAATAGCAAAAATCAATGAAACCAAGAGCTGGTTCTTCGAGAAAATAAACAAAATAGATAAGCCTCTAGCCAGACTTATTAAGAAGAAAAGAGAGTCAACACAAATCAACAGTATCAGAAACGAGAAAGGAAAAATCACGACGGACCCCACGGAAATGCAAAGAATTATTGGAGAATACTATGAAAACCTATATGCTAACAAGCTGGGAAACCTAGGAGAAATGGACAACTTCCTAGAAAAATATAACCTTCCAAGATTGACCCAGGAAGAAACAGAAAATCTAAACAGACCAATTACCAGCAACGAAATTGAAGAGGTAATCAAAAAACTACCAAAGAACAAAACCCCCGGGCCAGATGGATTTACCTCGGAATTTTATCAGACATACAGGGAAGACATAATACCCATTCTCTTTAAAGTTTTCCAAAAAATAGAGGAGGAGGGGATACTCCCAAACTCATTCTATGAAGCTAACATCACCCTAATACCAAAACCAGGCAAAGACCCCACCAAAAAAGAAAACTACAGACCAATATCCCTGATGAACGTAGATGCAAAAATACTCAACAAAATATTAGCAAACCGAATTCAAAAATACATCAAAAGGATCATACACCATGACCAAGTGGGATTCATTCCAGGGATGCAAGGATGGTACAACATTCGAAAGTCCATCAACATCATCCACCACATCAACAAAAAGAAAGACAAAAACCACATGATCATCTCCATAGATGCTGAAAAAGCATTTGACAAAGTTCAACATCCATTCATGTTAAAAACTCTCAGCAAAATGGGAATAGAGGGCAAGTACCTCAACATAATAAAGGCCATCTATGATAAACCCACAGCCAACATTATATTGAACAGCGAGAAGCTGAAAGCATTTCCGCTGAGATCGGGAACTAGACAGGGATGCCCACTCTCTCCACTGTTATTTAACATAGTACTGGAGGTCCTAGCCACGGCAATCAGACAAAATAAAGAAATACAAGGAATCCAGATTGGTAAAGAAGAAGTTAAACTGTCACTATTTGCAGATGACATGATACTGTACATAAAAAACCCTAAAGACCCCACCCCAAAACTACTAGAACTGATATCGGAATACAGCAAAGTTGCAGGATACAAAATCAACACACAGAAATCTGTGGCTTTCCTATATACTAACAATGAACCAACAGAAAGAGAAATCAGGAAAACAACTCCATTCACAATTGCATCAAAAAAAATAAAATACCTAGGAATAAACCTAACCAAAGAAGTGAAAGACTTATACTCTGAAAACTACAAGTCACTCTTAAGAGAAATTAAAGGGGACACTAACAGATGGAAACTCATCCCACGCCCGTGGCTAGGAAGAATTAATATCGTCAAAATGGCCATCCTGCCCAAAGCAATATACGGATTTGATGCAATCCCTATGAAACTACCTGAAACATTCTTCAATGAACTGGAACAAATAATTCAAAAATTCATATGGAAACACCAAAGACCCCGAATAGCCAAAGCAATCCTGAGAAAGAAGAATAAAGTAGGGGGGATCTCACTCCCCAACTTCAAGCTCTACTATAAAGCCATAGTAATCAAGACAATTTGGTACTGGCACAAGAGCAGAGCCACAGACCAATGGAACAGACTAGAGAATCCAGACATTAACCCAGACATATATGATCAATTAATATTTGATAAAGGAGCCATGGACATACAATGGCGAAATGACAGTCTCTTCAACAGGTGGTGCTGGCAAAACTGGACAGCTACATGTAGGAGAATGAAACTGGACCATTGTCTAACCCCATATACAAAAGTAAACTCAAAATGGATCAAAGACCTGAATGTAAGCCATGAAACCATTAAACTCTTGGAAGAAAACATAGGCAAAAACCTCTTAGACATAAACATGAGTGACCTCTTCTTGAACATATCTCCCCGGGCAAGGAAAACAACAGCAAAAATGAGTAAGTGGGACTATATTAAGCTGAAAAGCTTCTGTACAGCAAAAGACACCATCAATAGAACAAGAAGGATCCCTACAGTATGGGAGAATATCTTTGAAAATGACACATCCGATAAAGGCTTGACGTCCAGAATATATAAGGAGCTCTCACGCCTCAACAAACAAAAAACAAATAACCCAATTAAAAAATGGGCAGAGGAACTGAACAGTTCTCCAAAAAAGAAATACAGATGGCCAACAGACACATGAAAAGATGCTCCACATCGCTAATTATCAGAGAAATGCAAACTAAAACTACAATGAGGTATCACCTCACACCAGTAAGGATGGCTGCCATCCAAAAGACAAACAACAACAAATGTTGGCGAGGCTGTGGAGAAAGGGGAACCCTCCTACACTGCTGGTGGGAATGTAAACTTGTTCAACCATTGTGGAAAGCAGTATGGAGGTACATCAAAATGCTCCAAACAGACTTACCATTTGACCCAGGAATTCCACTCCTAGGAATTTACCCTAAGAACGCAGCAATCAAGTTTGAGAAAGACAGATGCACCCCTATGTTTATTGCAGCACTATTTACAATAGCCAAGAATTGGAAGCAACCTAAATGTCCATCAATAGATGAATGGATAAAGAAGATGTGGTACATATACACAATGGAATACTACTCAGCCATAAGAAAAGGGCAAATCCAATCATTTGCAGCAACATGGATGGAGCTGGAGGGTATTATGCTCAGTGAAACAAGCCAAGTGGAGAAAGAGAAATACCAAATGATTTCACTTATCTGTGGAATATAAGAACAAAGGAAAAACTGAAGGAACAAAACAGCAGCAGAATCACAGAACTCAAGAATGGACTAACAGGTACCAAAGGGAAAGGGACTGGGGAGGATGGGTGGGTAGGGAGGGATAAGGGGGGGAGAAGTAGGGGGGTATTAAGATTAACATGCATGGGGGGGTAGGAGAAATGGGAGGGCTGTACAACACAGAGAAGGCAAGTAGTGATTCTACAACATTTTGCTATGCTGATGGACAGTGACTGTAAAGGGGTTTATAGGGGGGACCAGGTATAGGGGAGAGCCTAGTAAACATAATATTCGTCATGTAAGTGTAGATTAGTGATAGCAAAAAAAAAAAGGGCAGTTCCTGTGTGGTAACCTCCAACGAGTTCTACACAAGGGTATAAAGGGCATATAAAAGTGTAGGCAAAGGGTCTGTTTGTGTTTATACAGAGGATCAAAGCCTAATTGGGCTACCCCCAAAATGAACTAAGATACGATATGAAAAAGAACTTCCAACATCTGCACTCTCTGGAAGACTCATGCCAGAAGATGATCATCAAAAAACCCCAACAAAGATCCACGCACTGCTACAGCTGTAGATGCACTCATCCCACCAGTTCCTGGACTTGCCATGGGAATGAGGAAGGAGATATCTAAGCTGGCCTGTGCATACAGTAAAACAACAAATTTGACTGGATCTATACTGTTGGAACTCAACCAAGAATTAGGAGAAGTGCAAATTGTAGCGCTCCAAAGTCTTACAACTACAAACTATTTACTGTTAAAAGAACATATGGCATGTGAACAGTCCCCAGGAATGGGTTGTTTTAATTTGTCTGATTTCTCTCAGACTGTTCAAGTTCAGTTGGACAATATCCACCATATCATAGATAAGTTTTCACAAATGCCTAAGGTGCCTAACTGGTTTTCTTGGTTTCACTGCAGATGGCTGGTAATTACAGATATGCTTTGGTTATGTAACTATACTCCTATTATGTTAATGTGTGTGTGCAATTTAAGTAGTAGCTTAAAACCTATACATGCTGAAGTTACTCTACAAGAAGATATATCAAAGAAATAATCAATCTTCCCATGTTTTCTTCCGCCTGCTACTTCTATAGCTTTTCTTCTTCCTTCCTAATTACAACCCTTAAATAGAATTCTTGCCTCATATTAAATTTACCGAGTATCATAATTCTTCCAAGTGGTAAAGATACCTCAAGACAAATGCTAGGCATAGAAGCCACAGGGCATAAATATGCAAAGAAGTAAAAAGCTAACTTTTTCAAACAATAAGGCTTCTCTCTCACTTACCAACTTCACATTTCCCTGTATGGCCCCGGAAGATGACTGGTTAGCCAGAGACGGGTAAGATTCCTCAAGGGAGGAACAACCTAAGACAGGCACAGTCGCAGGGGGGCCATCAGGTGAGAAATTGGGGATCAACAGAGGTGAGGCTTAGAACCTCACACCCCCTGTTCTGAGAGAAATCTTCTGCATACGTGGATGTTTTATTGCCCTGGTCTAGTTTGGATTAACACATAGTCTACAGGCACACACCTGATCATCTACATGTGCTCTCTTGCAACACTAAACTATGTTTTCTACCTTTATCTTGTATCTACCTACCACTTCAGCATTTTATTAAAAATAATAACAATAAAGAGAGAAATGTGGTATCCACATATAAATCAAGTATAAAAACCAAATGAGTATTCCTATTTGATCTGACTGTTTAGAGTTCATAATGCATGAGCAAAACCGAAAGTTTCTGTGATGACTGCCCTTGTACTGTTCACTATGTAACTTATTCATTATGTAAGAATTTGTTCTACATGTAAAAACTTGTTTGTTATGCCTCAGAAGATTGGAGACTAACAAAAATTAGGCTTGGGGTGGATTAATGATTGTGCATTGAGCATTGACTCCCCTATACAGAATTTTATTGTCGTTAACAACCATTTGATCAATAAATATGAGAGATGCCCTCACAAAAAAAAAAAAAAAAAAAAAAAAAGGACAGACTTCCAATGGTAAAATAAATTAGTAACCGGGATGTAATGTATAGCATAAGGAATATAGTCAAGATATTGTAACAGCCTGGTAGGGTGATAGCTGGAACCTAGAATTATGTATATAAATGTTCTACCACTGTGTTGTACACTTGAAACTCATGTAATGTAATACTGTGTGTCAACTACCCTTCAATAAAAAATAATTATTTAAAAAAAAAAAAATAATAATAATAATAATAGAGAAATGTGGTATCCACATATAAATCAAGTTTAAAAATCAAATAAGTATTCATATTTGAACTGACTGTGTATAGTTCATAATGCATGAACAAAACCGAAAGTTTCTGTGATGACTGCCCTTGCACTGTTCACCATGTAACTTATTCACTATGTAAGAATTTGTACTCCATGTAAGAATTTGTTCGTTATGCATCAGAAGATTGGAGACTGACGAAAATTAGGCTTGGGGTGGATTAATGATTGTGCATTGAGTATTGACCCCCCATACAGAAATTTATTGTGGTTAACAACTATTTGATCAATAAATATGAGAGATGCCCTCACAAAATATATATATATATATATATATATATATATATATATATATATATATAAACACACTTCCAATTGTAAAATAAATAAGTAACCGGGATGTAATGTATAGCATAAGGAATATAGTCAATATATTGTAACAACTTGGTATGGTGATAGCTGGTACCTAGAATTATCATGTATATAAATGTTGAATCACTGTGTTGTACACCTGAAACTAATGTAATGTAATACTGTTGTCAATTACCCTTCAATAAAAATAAAAAAAAAAAAAAAAAGAAATCATTTTCTGCCTTTCACTAGCTAGGATTTGAAGTACAATAGTGAATAGAACCAGTGAGAGCAGATTCCATGGCCTTTGTCTGGAATACAGGACCTAAAGAGTTAAGGTTTCACTGTGAATTATCATAGCAGTTGAGCTGTTTGTTTTTTTTAAACATCCTCCCTCAGACTGAGGACATTATCCCTAATTCCTAGTTTGCTGACAGTTTGTTACCATGACTGTGTGTTGAACTTTTTCAAAAGATTTCCTGCATCTATTAAAACGATCACGTATTTCTTCTTTATTCTCTTAGCTTGGCAAATTACTTTGCTTGATTTTTGGATGTTGAAATAATTTTGCATTTTTGGAGTAAATCTCACTGGCTCATGCTATATAATGCATTTTACATATTGCTGATTTCATTTGCTAATATTCTATGTTCTTGAGGCATATTGGTATCTCATAAAGTTAGACACTTTTAAGGTCTGGTCTGGTCAGTGTTGCTTTATTTTCTGAAAGTTTCTGTGGAAGGCCAATATTGTTTCCTTCTTAAATATTGGATTAAGTTCACCAGATAGAGCTATATGATGGTTTCTTTCTGGGAAGCTTTTAATTATGAATTCAATTTATTTAACAGATGCAGGGCTATTAAATTTTTCTATTTTTTTCTTCCTTGCACCTGTTTTAAAAATGTGTGCCCCTCAAGGAATTAGCTCATTTCATTTAAATAATTAAATATTGTCAGAGTATTATTTATGTTTTTCATATTCTTCTTTTCTGACCCTTTAAACATCTATAGGATTTGTAGTGATGTTCATCATTGATGATACTGATAACTGCACTTCTCTTTTTTCCTTGATCAGTTCAGGTAGGAGTTTATTAGTTTTATTTAACATGTCAAAGAAGTAGCTTTGGGTTTTATTAATTATCTCTACTTTTATTCATTTCATTGATTTCCACTCATCTTCATTTTTTTTCCTTCTTTCTACTTATTCTGGTTTTAATTTATTTATTTTTTCTTATTTCCCAAAGTGGACTAATTTCAAACCTTTTTTCTTATGTAAACATTTAAAGTTACAGAGCAGTGTTTAGCTATATTCAGTCATTTCCTTACCATTCAGTTAGAAATATTTTCTAAATATTCCTTTGTAACTCCAGAGGGAAAATGTGTTTCCAGCCTGGGGCAAATAAACCTTTGAAGCTGAAATCAGTCATAGGGAGAAACAAAGTAGGAGAAAGCTGTTTATTGCCTATAAGCAGTCTTCTACTCCTGTCCATCTGTGTCTCTCGTGACCTGGTTGCATAAATCCCACCACATCTCTCGAGTCCAGGTGCCCGCTCACTCTAAATGCCCCTTGTACAAATATGGAGATGGACTACTTCTCTCCACCCCTTGGAAACACCTACTGATATGGAGATGCATTAAAGTCAGGTGAGAGATTATACAACTATTGCAATTTTACCCACACCCTATGGTTTCTTCTTTGACAAATAGTTTACTTAGAAATGTGTTGCCTAATTTCCACATAGTTGAGAATTTCCTAGATATCTACTTCATTGATTTCAAATTTTGGTCAGAGAATATAAAGTCTTTGAAATTTGTTTAGATATTTTTTGTAGCCCAGCATATCATCTATCTATGCTCCACATGCACTTGAAAATAATTTGTTTTCTGCAGTCTAGGAGAGTAGTGTTCCACATTAGAAATGACAGTAGGATGGTTCTTTTATATTCTCACCAAATTTTTTGTCTAATTGTTCTATCAATTTGGTGAATCTGCGGTTCTTGTTCATGGAGTCAAAGAATGAACTTCGCAAATAATCAAAGTAGGAGAGCAAAGGAGAGGCTTTTATTTAGAGATAAAGTGAGAGGACAAAGCTCCTGACTCACACCAGGAGGGGACAAGAGAGCCTGTAGTTGTGTATTCTCTAGGGGTTTTATAGGCAGTTGAGTATTTTTAGGAATGTGATAAAGGGCTTAAAGGTGTGGACTTGTTAAGTGGTCTTAGAATGTTCATCCTTGATGATACATTAAGTACCTTTCCTCATCTGTCCTCCAGGTAATTTTGCAAGATTAACATGAGAAATTTACTGCAGATTTCTTTCCCAAAATTGGTCTGGGAGCATATCAATCATCAATCAAGACCACCTGCCCTGCCATCAAGGTGGGCTGAGTTACTGTCTGTTGGCTAAAGAGTAAAAGGCAATCTAAGATGTAGTCTTTCCTGCTTTTACTACATTGCTTATGGCTGGGCTTGTTTGCCATTATCAATTGCCCAGCTTGCAAATCACCTGATCAGGTCTGAAGGCAGTAAAACAGCATATTGGCCTGGGCCTTTTGACATGCTAAAGTGAATCTTACACATGATTACAAATGATTAGCATAATAAAAACTTGGGCTATGCTGAGATACTTTCCTTTATCTGGTGAATATTAACTGGTCTCACTGAAAAATGAATCTAGAGCTTAATGTTTAGCAGGAATTTTTGGTAAGGGGTTTCTTTGCATATAGTTACATTGCTCTGACTGTAATTATCCTGCCTTGTTTCTTTCAGAGGCCTTCACTCTACTCTGTCTAAGCCCATAGTCCTTGTCTCAAATTAATGGGAGAGGAGTGTTAAAAATCACAAACTATAATTGTGGGTATAAATATTTTAAGCTGCTTTATGTGCATACATACCTTTATAATTATTACATCTTCCTGATGAATTGACTCTTTAATCATGTTAAATATCTTTATTTGCACATTCAATATCCTGAAATTTACCTTGTCTAATTTTAATATAATCATTCTGAGTATCTTTTGAGTAGTGTTTTTATAGTGTTAACTTTTTCTATCCTTTTACTTTTAGCCAATCTGTTTCTCATGTTTAAAATGCATCTCTTGTAATAGCATGTAATTAGATTTTGCACTTAATTCTATATAGTCAATCTCTGCCAATTAATTGAAATGTTTACTCCATTTACCCTTAATATAATTATCAATATAGTTGCATTTTAAGATACTTTTTTGCTATTAGTTTCCTATTTCTTCCATCTGTTCTTTGCTAATTTTTTCACTTTCCTGTTTTCATTTAGATAAATTAGTCCCTTTCACATAAGTATCCCTTTTTATGTCCACTATTAGCTTTTTAGTCTTCTCTCTCTCACTTTTTCTCTCTCTCTTTTTTTTTTTTGGTGGTGGTAGTATTTATTATTGCTTTAGGGATTACAATCTGCATCCTTAATTTATCAGAGTCTGGCATAAAGTAATGTTTTTAAAATGTTACACTACTTCACAAGTAATGTAAGATTCTTACAAGTAACTTCCTTTTATTCACCTCCCTTTCTTGGTCCACTGTCATAGGTTTTTCTTCTCCATATGCTATATCCACAGTCTATCACTATCAATTTACTCTAAATAACAAAATGTCTCTCAAACAAATTAAGAGAAGAAAAAAAGGATGTATTTATCCACATATCTGCAATTTCTGGTGGCATTTCCTTTGTGTTAATTTGTGTTTCCATCTGGCATCATTTCTCTTTAGTGCAAAAAACTTCCTTTGATATTTATTATGTGCTAGCTAGTGTTGCTGAAATTGCTTCACTTGTGTTCATTTGAAAATGTTTTTATATCACCCTATTTTTAATAGCATTAGGGAAATAAACCAGGTACTTAGCCTATATTAAGATAAGAAATGCTGTGGAGAAGGAATTAGAAGGAGTCGTGGGAGTGTATGGCTGAGGTTCCTCACCCAGGCTTGAAGGGGTCTGGAAAGGTCTACAGCATAAGTGATATGCCAACTACCTGAAGGATGAAAAGAAAAGTGACAGATTGAGAAAGAGAGGAGCAGAGAGGTCAGCTGAGTTCTTTTTAAGCAAAGGAAAATTTAATTTACTTAACCAAATCCTATAGTGTATTTAGATTGTTTCCTTTATTCCCCAGCCCTTATCTTATAATTATCTGTTTTTTTACTATTATAAACAGCAGTGTCTTTGAACATTTCATCTCTATATACTTGCATGATTTATTCACAATAAAACTCCTAGAATTAAAATATTTCAGGTGAAAGATCTGCACATTTTTTTCTTTTAATACATACTAAATGGTGAATTCCCCCCTAAAATGTTAGGAGCATTTGCATTCCCACCAGCAGCCTATGAAAGTAATAGGCTTTATAATCCTGCAGTTTATAGCATAACTGAAATCTCAGGTTCCTCATTAGTCCTTTCTTTTCTCAGGTGTTGGGGCCACCTGAAGATCCATTTTCCCAATTTCTAGGACAAGTCCAAACCTTATGTGGAGACTGCCTTGACTCCTTCATAGCTTCTGAGATAGATAACCTTTCCTGTCAGTTCACCTCCTTCATATGCCCTATATATGCCTGAGCTCTAACCCCATATGTACCCCTGGTCCTTGTTCCAATAAGTCATGTGAGATCTCAGTGTCCTACAAAATGAGGCTCCTATTAAATTTTTCCTTCCTAGGAATTAAGACTTGCCTCTGGATCCCATTCCTGTGTCTGGATCTAACCTGAAATCTGACAATAAAACCTTCTGATGCCAATTGTTTCTCTGCACAGAGAATGTGAGATTAAATCAGTATCACTGTGCTCCGTTTCTTCATAAGGAGGCTCTCTATAGGCCACCTCCAAGTACTCTGATGAAATGCACACTTAAAAAACCTTTTATACCATGAAAATCTTCATAGCAATATCCAAAATTCATTTTTACAACCTCAATCACATCAGAAAAATTCATGCATATTGAACACAGAATAAAAATTTGCAAGAGAGAATAACCTTAATTTGAACACAGTTTGAAATTCTTTGTTGTTGCAATGAATAATATCTCTGCTTGCTGCAGGTGAGATATCAGAAAAAGAAAGCCTCTTTTACTAAAAGTTTTGAACTCATATTTTACAGAAACCTTAGCCGTCTATTGCATGTAAGAAAAAAATCTTTCAATGGGAGCATATTCAAAAAAGATTATATTTTCTTGGTTGCAGATATTTTGTAGATATAAGCATATATTTGCATTTTATTTTCTTACTTTAATAGTACAATCTTTATAGTATTGCATCTTAAATCAATGAAGACTTGTTTATTTTTTGACCCTTTATTACATCTACCCATTAACAGCATTTTGTTTGGAATGTAGCTACATACATGGTACACAGCTCATTAATCCTTAGGATATCCATGGAGAAGATAAACTGTATGGCCCTATATAAATACTAGCTAACTCTATGCAGCATTCTTATCTTAAGAGTTTGCATATCTTCTTGTGATGTGCGGACACTAATCCCAGTTTCCTCTTATTCCCACACCTTACCCCAAAGCAGTGTAGAGAACTTGAAAAAGGTCAGTAAGGAAAAAATGGAAAAAAACACAGTATGTTTTATACTTTAGTGACATCACCACCACACTCACATACATACAAAACCACCTCTAACCAGGGTCCTTTGTTCTTATAGACAACAGGCATAAAGCATGCATTCACAGGGTGAAAGCATGCCAGCACACCCTCTCTCCTGTCTGGTGGTCTTCTTTAGTCAGACCAGAGGACATGGAACTGTAATTGCAGGTTAGGAGTTTATTGATTTTCTTGCTTGCTTGCTGCCAGTGTAACCTGAAATGTGGAGTGGACACTTACCTAGACTTCTTTAGCCAAGGAGCATGAAAACATACCGTTTATTCCCTCAACTCCTGCCACATATCCCAGCCATCTTTCAAGTCCCATCTCAAATGGTGCTTCCTTCATAAAAACATTTTCTGATCTCTCAGAGAAAATGGGAGGACTCTTCTTTTAATCTTACTACAACTTGTTTTCTACTAAAAATTGTAACATAAAATCAGAGTCAATATGGAGGACTTGGAAAGACATGGGATTAGGTGGAAGGGGCTCATCACCCAGAGAAAATCAGGCGGAGGAGTTAAGTGTAAGTAGATCTAAACTAACACCCCCCAAAGGAAAAGACAGGCAGACTGGTGAGTTATTTTTAATCACTTACCTTATTTCTTAATCAAGTACCTACTGTGCACCAAACACTGTCCTAAGTACTTCTGATGCTTTAACATGCCTTCTTTACTTTGTGATTTCTTTTTACTCAGACAAAAAGTTACAGGATTGTCCTTGACTTGTGTCTTCTCTCATGCCCCACCCACAAGCCTCAGAAAATCTTCCTGACTCTTCTGTTAAAATAAATCCGGAATCCAGCCCTTTCCTACCACTTCTGCTGCTCTCACTCCCGCTCCAGCTGCTGTTCCCCTTGATCAGATAACTGCAACAGCCTCCTCACCCTGCTCCCCCTCTCACCTCACCATACTCCTGCTTCTCCGTACTTTTACTACTGTACCCCAAACCTTACTCAGACTATGTCACTCTTCAATGAAATGCTACAATGCCCCACCCCTTGGTCTCAGAAGAAGGCTAAAATCCCCATAACCTCTATACTAAAAAGATCCTACACAACCTGATCTTGTCTTCTGCTTGCCTCCCTGATCTCATTTCCCAATACCCTCCCCACCACTTACTCTGCCTTGGTCACAATGGCCTTGTTGGTCTTCCTTCAACATATCAGGCTTCCTCCTGCCTCAGGTTTTGTATCCTCTGTCCCTGAGTTGCTGTTCCCAGGATATATACTGGCAACCTTCCTCACCTCCTTGGCTCAAATGGAACTTTCCCTATGAAGCCTACCTTGACTACCATATTTAAAGTGTAGCCCCCTCCTTAGTCCTTATTCCCAGATTTTCTCTATCCTGCTCTACTTTTCTCTTTTCCCCCCATATCATTTATCAACTTATCAAATATTATATAATTCCCTTCCTTATTACACCTATTGTTTAGTTTCAATCTCCTTGCCCTGGAAACTGAGCCGTATGAGGGCAGATATCTTTGTCTATTTTGTTCACCAATATATACCAAGCATCTATTACAGTCATTGGCAGTATGTAGGCATGCAGCAGATATTTTTCCACTGAATGGATTAAATTAATTAATTTCAATAAGCCTTTGAGGCAGGAACTCTTTTATATTATTCTAAGAGGATAATTAACTGTGTTAACTACTCAGCCAATTATTGGCGAAGTAAAGATTCAAATACACTTCAAGATGCAGACCCTTCATCCTGGCTCCATCTACTATGTATCCTTGTTACTATCCTATGATTTTGAGGACAGAAATGGTATGTAGTACACATATCTTGATATTGCATCAGTGATACACACAGTAGGTGCTCAATAAACATCTATGGTATTTGGCCAGCTTTTCTCAAGCAACATAACCTTGTTTGCTATAGTGGTCTTTCTGTGTTGGCTCTTATAACCTGCCGTAATCACATACCATCCTAACCTAGGAGTCACAGAAATGACCTGAGTAAACTGAGGCCCACAGGGGTCCAGTAATTTGCCCAATGTTACACAGCTATGTAAAGAAAAGGTCAAGATTGGGACCCAAATCTTCAGACTCTACAGTCATTTTTCCTTTTGTGATTTTAATTTTAAATGTAGGCATGTCTATATAAGTACAAGTTTATGAAGGCAGGGATTCTGTCTTCTATGTGCCCTACAGAGGATGTATCCCAAGAGTGGGTACATCAAGGATATTCAATATATACTTATTTATTTCCAACAAGCTGCACTCATACAAACAGTAGAACCAACACAATTTACCTGGATGGTCACACAGAGATAATGAGGGCAAGTAAGAAATGAAACAGCTCATAAGCAATCAATTCCCCCTTTCTAACAATCAGAGTTTCTGAGATGTAGTTAGGAATTAAATAGAATTTGAAAGATTTTCAATCAATATTCTCCATGGCTTATCATTTTAATTTAAATGGGAGAAAAAGCAAGGCCTTGAGCAAGACTGATAGATTGCTACTTGATCAATTCTTTCCTTGTACCAGTTCTGAAAACAAAGCCATCAATTATACTAATTCTTATTTTGGCTAAGTGATTGTCAGCAGCATACGTGGATGGTGACAGCCCAAGTCATCAGATTTGTCATTGCACAAAACCTGGAGTCACAGTATGAGAGCTGTTCACCCTTCCAGGGCATTGTCAAAAACTATGGTCCTTCCAGAGTAAAACTGAAAATGTGTTAAATGATTTAAAATTTTCCTTTGTGCTCAAATAACTTTTCTTCCATTTCTGTAAGCAGCCTGAGAATAACAGCATCAATCCTCGTGACTAATAAGATATGGTCCAATACTTTGTAACTTTGTAGCTTAATTTTTCTCTTTAATGGATGATTTTTGACTCATATAAAACTAGTAGAATTGCTTTAAGCATATGTTAATCTCAAAGGCCTTTCTGACAATGTCTACAAATGTAGGCAGATGTTTCCTGTCTACTATGAAAATGCTACACAATTCTGTGATAAGAGTAAGAAAATCAAATTAAATTCAGAAAGAAGGAACATAGGAGGGAAAAGGGCATTAAAGGAGAAGTTGATTGAAGCCATGAGTGACTCCCAAATGCCAAGGACATTTGTGTGTGATTGAAACTAATATGAAAATTAGGATTTGCATCATGCAGAATCCCAAAAACATCTTCTTTGCCTCACCTCACTCAAACCCCACTACCTCACCTATTTATCTATATATCTCTCTAAGAGAATTTTAAGGAATTTGATCATTTAAATTTATGAGGGCAGGCAAGATCAAAATCCATAGGGCAGGCTGGCAGACTGGAAATTCTTGGGTAGGATGTAAAATTTATTTTTCTTCATGGAAATCTCAATTTTGTTCTTTAAGCCTTTCAACTGATTAGATGAGACCCACTCACATTATTGAGGGTCCTTTCCTTTACTTAAAGTCAACTGATTGCAAATGTTAACCACATCTACCAAGTACCTTCAGACACCTAGCTTTTTTGAAGAAATAACTGAGCACTATAACTTAGCCAAATGGGCACATCAAACTAACCTCCACAGGGACCTTATACACTCAACAGATAACTACACATTATATAAATCATAACTGTGGTATGAAGAGTACAGAGGAGTTAGGCTAGTCTAGGGAGCATAGAAGGCTTCCCTGTAAAGTAACAATCAGGAGATGGCCAGGATAGAGAAGAGAAGTTGCATTTCATGGCATTTTGTGTGGGCTTATCCCAAAGCTTTGAGTTGAGAATGAACCTGGCACTTTTGAGAAATGGAAAAAGGGGCCAGGGCAGCTGGAGGCTCATACACTTTGCACACAAATGTCCTTGGTGGACAAAGCAGTTACTAGACAGAACTGAAAACTTTAGTTTCCACTGGATCCAGGCACCTCGCAGTGATAGACATAAGGTATCTTTGGGGGAAATAAAATTTTTCTTATTCTATTGATCTTATGATTAAACTCTTCTCATAGTCCTATTGCATGTAGAATAAAATCATTGTTCTCTGAAAGATTTTAGGATCAGGTAGTTGATAGCAACTCTTATCACTTTCCTTCCTAACCCATCACACCTTTGGTTCTCACTTTCCAATACTAGTTGAGTCACAGGGCCTTTGAACTTGCTCGTTTCTTCTGCTCATCACCATTTCCCAAGATTTTACACAGCAGGATCCTTCTCAGCTTTCAGATATCAGCTCAAAATACTCTATCTCTCCTTCCCATTTTCATCATCACCATCTGACTGTATCTTGTTTTGTTTCTTCTCTTACTTCCTCTCCGTTCACTGGCATGGATAGTCCATCAGAGCAGTAGACTTTGATGGTAAGCATTTACTACATGTTTTTTGAAAACATGTCTTTAATACTTGTGGTAAATACTCTGTGAGCTTAACTGTATTCATCTCTAGAATGAGACTACTATTGGATATTTTGTCTGTCAACAGGACCACCAGGCTATGTGATGGAATACATATTTAACAAACACATTAATAGTGCAGGGCTGCAAAAATGATTCTCTTGTAAAAAACTAGAGCTTAAACTTTTACTAGTTGACTGAATTTTTTTTTCTGTGTTTTCTATGACTTTTATATCAACAAATCTATGCCTCTCAAACAATAAAAGAGCTATAAAGGGTCATGATTTAAAGAATGTCCCAGAAAAGCCATCACAAGGTAATGAGATGAAGAAAAACAGTCATAAGACTATACCTGGTTGCATAGTAGCAGGACCATTCTGGAAGTATTGCCCATTTTTTAGCTGAAGAAAAATGTCACTAGCCTGTAGTGTGGCAGATTACACAAACAGAGGAAGATGAACGATGGTCCAAATCTTAGCTACTTGCTTAATTTTTGTAAAATGGTCAGATGAAAATACTTAGTAAAAAAGGTCATCATGAGGACTAACTGAGATATAAATGCATATATCATTAAGCTTGTCACCGAATAGATACTAAAAAGATTATTATTATTGCTGCCACAATAACATCCAAAGTGTGAGCGCAGCATTTTACATCATGCCACCCACATCGACAGGCTGTGGATGATTAAGTTACATTATGCTACAGTTCTGGGGAAGGAACCACTGAGTTGTAGGCACTGACATAATGGGGAACAAGCAGTGACTTTTAGTCACCAAGTAAAAGCTTTGGAGAAGCCCCCAGCCTCAGTAGCTTTGGGCAGTGGCTCCAGAACTCAGGATTCCTCCCTATTTCCTGATGTTTTCATGTCAGTAGAGAGGCACTGGCTAAGACAAGTGCGGACCCCTCTTCCACCTGCTCTTAGACTTGACTGCTGCCCCATTAAAAATAGAGAAACTATTTATCTGCCCTGTGAGTCTGCAACAACTCATATTTGTTTGTGTGGTTCATTGGTTATTAATACACCATAATTTTAAAGCATTCTTTAAAAAAAATAAGGCAATGCTCCTTTTAGTAGAAAGCTATGGCATTGTGTTAAATGTCTGAAATGTTTGGGAAGACAGATTTAAAGAAATTGAGTTCAGCTGAGTTCTGTCTATAACTGGAATGGCTTTAAGAGCTGGGGATATAACCAGACATAAGACATAGACCCTGCTCTTAAAAAATCCTGGCTTTAGGGATGACAGACCATTACAACAGGGGATTTCACAGTGCAAGTGGTTAGAACATTGAGTGATGGGAGCAAACTCCTGTCACAGGCTGGGGAGGGGAGCGCTGCAGACGGCTTCCTGGAGGAATGAAGAAATCCAATCCAGGATATAGGAACTCTTTACAACAAACAACGTTTGAGACCATGTGGAAATAATATTAGGAGTCAGAGACATAAATGTATAACTAGAGACAATACCTGACTCACTGGGTCACATGGAGAAAAGTATGAGCTTAAACCAGGTTCACTTAGATAAGAGGCATTTCTCAGTGGTTTTTCCTTCTCTGCTTTGATTTTGAGGAAAGCATAATCAAAAGAGGAAGTCAGTGCAAGTCATCCTGCCTGAGATGGCAGAGTCAGCATTCAATGAAATACAGCGCCTGTGGGAACAGACAGAGGGTCAGCAGAGCTGCTGAAAGCCTGGGACAAAACCACGTTCAAGACTCAAAGAGCCAGAGAAAGTGTTCAAGGCCGTGTGCTACCAAAGCTTCAAGGCCCTGCAGAGGCTCTTTACATCACGGTCAGTGTCTGACTCGGGAGATAGATATAAAGAGAGGCGGAGAGTTTTATAAGACTTCAGTGAAAAAGAAATTGAACAGCAGAAGGGAGTCTTAGATATATTGCTGGTTGAATATTCCTTCTTTCTTGCTTTAAATTCTTATTTTATTAGGTATTATATTAATTCTTTCACCAGAATATGCCTATTAGTGTTTACCAGCGAGTTTCAACACAATGTGTTTTGCTTAGAAAAGTCAAAGTAATTGTAGGGAGATCTCCCGTGGCTCTGCACCGAAGACCTGTCCTCTCGGACGCTCAAGGGCCTTCTGATGGGCCCTGGATTCACATCCCTGTAATTGCTGTGTTCTGTAGAAGTGAGGCCACCTAGGCGCCTTCAAGACTGTGAAGATAAAGCAATTTCATGATGGCAAATGCCACTGAGAATCTTTCATCTAAAGAAAGAAAAGCAGCATAAAATGCAGCAGAGGAAATTCCATATATGTGCATGTGTGTGTGTGTGTATACACACAGTTATGTACATATACACATGTGTATACAAACACACTTTTGTGTGTATATAGTAGACAATTTTCTATATCATCTTATTTTCTTTCTAAAACATTTAGCAAGATGAGCAAAGAATATTCTTCTGTGTAGGTCTCTCTTTTTAAAAAATTGATACCTTTGATCTATGGGGATAGTAACCAATGCATCAGGAATTAAAATTCTCAAAATATTCCAACATTTTTTTTAACCTCTGGGTCTCTTGACTGATTCTTAAGAGATTCTAGATTCATCTCTGGTTTGGGGAACTCCTTTAGGAGTGAAAAAGTCAACTTAGATTTTTTTTTTCCCTGAGCTTTTTGTTCTTATAGTTCTTTCTTGCTTTACCATTGTGTGGTAGATATTTGGGGTACAGAGAAGAGTTCTGGTAATTAGAATATGGACTTGGCAAGCAGTTAGGTCTTGCCATCTGATGCAAAAGTAATCACACCATCCTCAGTCTTCTCGCTAAACTTTTTAGAAAATAGAGAATATTAGACTTTTGCAGTTTCCTATAAAATTTTAAGGAACTAAAAATAAAAGACTGAATGGCAAAGGGTCTTAATTTCTTCTTCATTTCCCTCGCATGATAAATTATATTTTGATCTTACTTCTTCTATGTTTCCCACAAGCATTCTTACGAGCCTCTTAATAACACAGTTTGATGTTTAACAATTGAATAAAACATAATTTGACTGGGAATTCCTCTTAACATCCAACATTCATTTACAGAGTTCCATTTTCCATTATCTTGCTATTCCCCTCACGGACAGAGTTGATAATACAGTACAGTTCCTGCAATTATAAGTGCCTGTGGTGAATACTATACTTGAAACTCAGTAGCATATTACTGGGGAAATTTGCATATGGCAACCTGACCAACCAAGGTTTGTAGAGAATATCGTTTTAAATATCTGATTTTACATTTTTTGAGACATATCCACACAACCTCCCCCTCCCACCCTTTCATAGAAACTGCTTTGTGGTAAGACAAGAGGGCAATTGTATTCCGAAGGAAGGAGCTCATTACAAAGGCTTACATATTCATGGCATCATGGATTCACCCACTTAGAGGTGAGAATAGCTGTTTAGCTCTGTCCCAATTGAATGAACTATCCCCAATGAGAGCTAAATACTTAAAACTCTACAAAGAAAGCACCTAACCTAGTATATTGGGAGAAAAACTTTTTAATGGTGTTCAAATGATTTTTAAGTGCTGCTTTCCTCTAGAAGGATGAATCAGAATGAAGGTGAGTTTGGAATGAAGTAGATAAAGACACCCCCTAGAAAAAATAAGGCCTTGCCTACACTGTGGATCAAGAGCTGCCCACTGGCTAAGCCACTGATTCAAGCATTACTCTCTGTGGAAAGAGATTCTCTCAGACAGCCAAATAAATAATTACCTCTGATAGAATTTATAGTTACGAAGAAATGTTAGTCTAGCTACTAGGCTCAAATCATTGTGGTAGATAAGTTCTGTGGGGAATTTCCTGCAAAAAAAGAAAAGAGCAACCTTACATATGCTAAAAAGTCTGCCCATCATTTAAGTCTGAAGACATTTACTGAGCACACACTCTGTACTAGATCTAGTGGGAAACAGAATGAATGCTGGACCCATGGTTCCCACTACTACAGAGCCTGCCTACTATCTTGATAGACTTTTAGAACAAAACTTGAAAAATTTGATAGATGTGTAAGGACCCAAAGCAG
Organism: Manis pentadactyla; assembly: GCF_030020395.1. Lineage (NCBI taxonomy): Eukaryota > Metazoa > Chordata > Mammalia > Pholidota > Manidae > Manis > Manis pentadactyla. Next base: position 17,335,941 of record NC_080023.1, read on the forward strand.
GCTGGCTGCCCCAGAATGAGTCACTTTGTCATGTGGACTGTTTTGAGCCAAAGGCAATCAAGACCTTTGGGCTCAGGAGAGGCTTTGGCCCCTCCCTTGACTACCTAGAAGAATCTAAATCAGGGGACTTTACCAGAATGAGAGTTTTTGCCAGAGATAAGTTTTATCTGGGTGACCCATCAGCATGACAGGGCAAACATCTAATCACCAAACTTCTGCTCTTCTTATTGCTCTGTGAATTGCCCCCATCCCCTTTGAAGCCCCAGGCCCCTATTCCATTCCTTAGCTCAGGATGGCACATAGACCTCATTTTACCTTATGTCTTTGAACCTCTCATGTATGTGGTGTTCCCATATACATGAAATTAAATTTGATTCTCTCCTGTTAATCTGATTCATGGCAATTTGATTCTTAGAGCAGCAAGAAGAACCTGGAAGAGTAAAGGAAAATTCTTCCTCCCCAGTCGATCCAACACACACACACACACACACACACACACACACACACACACATATGCAATATATACAAAAATCCCATCTCTGTCACCTTTCTCTAACTTCAGCCAGGGACAAGCAGGCCATATAAAATGTTATTTCTCAGCTTCTTATTAAGAACTGGAGGCAGGTTTGAGATAAGATTTAAGCATGCGGTTGCTTTCAGCATAAGGTCATGAATTCCCATGACCAAAGGGACTGAGGATCTGTTAAATAGATCATGAGATGATAAACCCTCAGAACTAAAGAAAATTTAGGAGTTACTTAATAGTCATACATCCAAAGAAGATAGAAGGCATGCCTTAGCCAAAATTAATTAGATCATCAGGACATTTAGAACTCCTACTTCCAGGCAACTATAACAAAATATATTCATCAGCTACTAGTTAATTAAGTGGAAATCAAATGAAAATATACTTCGCTGCCAGAAGGCGAGACTCCTTGGCAGTGATTAACTGTATTGATCCAGGTACTTTTCATGAGCTCTTCCTGGGAAGGGATGATTACAAGTTACTAAGTGAGACAAAAATGCACAGACAGGAGCAGATGTTTGTGGTGGGTGTTAGGCTGGAGAAAGGAAAAACAAGAACATGCAAACAGAACAGAGAGATGCCATAGGGGGAGAACAAACTAGACCCCAAAGTCCGTGCCGTATATGGAAAGAGGACAGCTCTCCCTGAATTCCACCCTGATGTGCCAACTAAGAAGCAAATGTCAGCCTCCTCCCTCTTGGAAGGAAAAAAAGTTTCTAGTTGACTGTTATGTCACCTTTAGCCAATCATACCTCTCAACACCCCCCTAAGATAGTTTGCCCACTTCTCCCCCTCCTAATCCCTTATAAGCGCCCCACCTCCCTAACCAGGCGTGACTTCTCTGGCCTCTGACAATAAGGGCACAGAACATCACCCGGGGGTATTTTAATAAATTACCTGGCCCTTTGTTGCCTCTCTTTGCCTGCTTATTCTGGCTAGAATTTATCTTACAGTGGGGAGAAAAGTGTGTTCTAGCACCTCGTCCCTAGCCCCATGCCAGTCTGTCACAAATCTCCAAGATTCAAAATAGATTTAGGTTTCTCTGGGTTCCTACTGCTCAAATTTCCTGTTTCCAATGGTTTCTGAATATCTGCCTTGTACCACCTCCTCTCGACTCCCATCCTTTTTATTTTCACCATTATCCTACCACTCGGCCCCATGCTGAAAAGCACTGAGATTGCTTCATTCTTCCCAAATAAACACTATCCCACTGAGTTTAACACCATTTTAACTAATGTTTGGGATAACAGAGGGAGGTTAAAAAAGCAAGGCCAGTGTGGCCAGTATAAGTTTGAATACTAGGCTTTACTCCCCTAAAACTTCGAACCCCTGACATCATGCAGAAAAATTTTGTTGGTCTTGATGTTTTGTAGGATGCTGTTTTCTGCAGAGTTTCTCAAGCTCTTCTAATTCCAATATTTCCCCTCCTTTCTACCTTTCCCCTTCCATTATTCCAGCCTCCACCTTGAATGGAACCGTTATAAGTAACAACAAATTCCCTAAGAGTGGGTCATGCAGAGTGTAACTTTCAATCCACACCCACAGAGAGGGACAGCTTCCATCATCAAAACTGCCATTATGGTATTTGTCCTTACAGAAGAGAAGTTATCCTTCCTAACAGGAATTTTGCCTTCCTTCAAAGTCAAGAGATTCATATCATTGCCTTCTTTTAGGCAGAAAAACAGATATGAGTGGGGTAGAGAGAGAATAAGGCCAGTAATGACCACTAAAAGGGACTCCAAGAATTAACCATATAAAACTAGAGAGCCAGAAAAAAATCAAGAGTTAATGAGTTAATCAGCTGAAGCTCCAAAGGCCAGGAATAACTTGGAATGTCAAGATATTCCCCAGATAAATAAAAATATCTGAGCACAGCCCATGTCTTCATTGTGTCAATTAGATCATGCCATTATAAGATTTGCTTTAGCCTGTGAAAAGGCCCAGCTTATTCTTTAATTTAACCTATATGCTATTTTTTTCCTCCCCTGTTTCCTAATCAAGTAATTTTCAACCTGGGCAGGAGACAAGAATCATGATTAATTTAGCAAACAAGCCCAGATATAAACAGCATAGTAAAAACAGGAAATAATCAATCTTAGAGCTAAGACTGCATTTTAAAAGCCAGGAAGTTAGGAAGTAAGATTTGAACATATTCTTTGGCCAACAGACAATAACTCAGCCCACCCTGGGGGCAGGGCAGGCGGTCTTGATTGATATGTTCCCAGAGGGAAACTGCTATCCTGAGAAGGAACTGGGTCAGTAAATTTCTTGTGTTAATTTTGCAGAATTACCTAGAGGACTAATAATAAAAAAGAAGAGACTTAATATCTCCCACCAAAGATATGTATCTTGAGACCACTTAACAAGTCTACACTCCCTGGCTCTGTCACATTCCTGAAAAATCCTTTAAAGGGGGAACCCGCAACCTTTCAATGTGCCTCTTCTCTGAGGTTGCCCACACTCCCTTTTCTCCAAGTGTGCACCTTTTTGCCTTAAATAAACTTAAACTTCTCACTGCTCAACTTATAACATTTGTCTCTGCATTTTTCCAGTGGTAAGTGTCTTTACTTTGCTATTTCATTCTAATCCTCCAGATTTAAGTTCAAATCTTCACTCTTTCTGTCATATTTTAGATAAGTAGGGAAGAGCTGCTGAGAGCTCAGATCTGGGCTTGCAAATTACTGTCAACTGGGTGAGCTGGACGGAACTGCAACTATAAAGTTATGCTCTTTAGTAGGCTGCCTGAAAGTCTCCTTTCTTCGCCTCTAGGAAGCTTACGGAACATAATCTCACTCCCTCCAGTGCTCTGCAGCTGCCCCAAATCCCAGGGTGGTAGGGATTCAGTTCCCACCCCATGCAGATTGAAGCAGACCCTGGATGCCAGGTGACACTGACTTAAAGAGTTGGCAGAGGATGGGCTCCACACTGAGTAGCAGTTCAAAGGACTTCCTTTATGGCTCTGTTCTGTCATTCCCTGACACTCTTGCTTTAATGGGTTCCTTCCTCACTTTGTACTCTGACTTCTCTGCATCTCCAAACTGAATTCCTCCCAACAACTTTAAATAAAACTTTTCAACTTTTCAGGGCACCTCCTTCTCTCTGAGGACACCCACACTTTCTCTTTAAGTGTGTAACTTTAAATAAAACTTTTACTCTGCTTCACTACTGTGTGTCTGCTCTTCAATTCTTTGTTGCAGCAGGACAAGAACCAAGGAAAATAAACAACCACCCCCAACACTTCTTTGAAAAATAACTTATTTTCTTTCCTTTTGTTCATCCATCCATTCTTTCAATAATAAGTTATTCAGTACCTACTATGTAAGCCACTATGCTAGGCTTTGGGAAAAATGAAATTGTTGTAAATAAATAATTCAATCAAATATTATCAGATCAAGTACTCAAAAAATGTTTCCCCTTATCTCTAGAATGGTTATGAATAGCCTAGTGAATAGCTCAATTAGTTTGCAGTCTTCTTATTTCAGATAATGACTAGTTAGAAACTGGTTATTTGAATTTAACTGGTTCATTTTCAAAATAATGAATTATTTGCCTTCAAGTATCATATTAAAATCCCTTGAATGCCAGGTATAGCTTTAACAAATCTGAAAAATATAATCTTAACATATGCTCATCTCTATGGGATAACACAAACCTATTTCTTAACTTTAGCACTGTCAGTACAATAAAGCTTTCTGGCATGTTCTGTTTTATGGAGAGGTTTATTAGTCTTGACACAAATGATTTAATTTTTAAGTGTTTTAATACCAATTCCAAACTCTCTTTAGAGAGTAGGTATATGGCAAGGACTCTGAAGAACGAATATAGTTTATTCCAAACAAGGAATGACTTTCACAATAGTTAGCAAATATTTCTACTTATTTGAAGGTGTAACAGTGGGCTTTTGTTTGTTTTGGTAAGTATATCATGTCAAATGTACATTTATAATGACAACAACTTTCAGGGCTTCTTTAGAGGAGCAACATAATGACCCTCTCAATTTAGTGTGTGCGTGTGTGTGTGTGTGTGTGTGTGTGTGAGTCATGACCCCAGTGAGAGAAATGTGGTAGGTTTTGTGAAAGTTGAGTCAGAGCAACCACCACAGTGGGAAAATTATACTTTGTCATAATGATATCTGAACTGAAATCTCCAGGTTTCCACGCTAAGTGGAGTGAGTCATGGGCTGGGCAATGCATTCAGAAGGTCCTAAATACCCATTCCTAGGTACAACAGAAAACCTACCTCATTTCCAGAAATGAGTGGGTTTTCTGTCATTCTGTTATCTTCCATTTCTTTCTGTCACCTGTCAGGTTAATCTCTTCACAGAAGGTGCTGTCCCCCTGGACTGATTTCATATATTATTATTCCAAGTAGAGCAGAAGAGAGAGAAGCGTTTGAAGGTAAAATTCTGCTTTGGCAACTGTTGCAAGGGGGGAAACGCTATATAATAGCAAAAAGGAAGCACTGGCTCAGGCCCCTTAGAGCAATAACTCTTTCTGACTCATTTGCCTGATTGGCCTTCTCTCCAAATGAAATCAAGGGTAAGACATAGCTAAGCTTAGCAACCTTCCACATTCCAGTGGGCTGACTGTGGGATTTGGGGAACAAAACTGTTTTAGTGAATTGTACTGCTGGTGAAATTCAGTTTCGTATGGGTTCATCTCCCTGCTCCCAGTTTCCTCACCATTCTTTCCTCCTAAAGTGCCATTTCCTAAAAGCCTTCAAGAGTCAAAAGAAATCTAATGATGGATTTTTCAGACACCCTGATATTTCAGATTATGGGTATGGGTAAAATTGCAATATTTCCAGAATCTCTGGCCTGGCCTTAGTGCATCTCCATATCAACAGGCGTTTCCAAGGGGTGGAGAGAAATAGTCATCTACATATCAATGGGTAATTCTACACCGGCAAGCAAGGGCTTATCTTGTTCTGAGAGGTTAGGGGGAGCACTTGCTCGCTTCTGCCGCAGCAAGAGAGAGAGAGATGTGGGACGACTCCTGTAAGCAATAAACAGGTTTTAAACTTTATTTCTCCCTTTGACTGATTTCAGTTTCAAAGGCGTTTTGCCCCGGGATTTTCCCCTCCCTGGATTAATAAGGGGCCTTCTAAGGACCAGAGAAATCATGTCCAGTAGAATAGAGTTGTGACTACACAAAGGATTGGCCACGTTTGGAAGAGCCTCACCTTTTCATGCTATTCTTTCTTCTCCTCTCTGTCATCTTTTTCTCAATTTACATTTCCTTCATTTAATGAACATTTAGGTTAAACATGGTGATCTGCTTTTAGTGAGTGCCTACTGTGAGCCAGACACAATGTTTTCTACATACAGTATCACATTTAATCTTCGCAACAAACTCACAAGCTAGGCGTTTATCTTGCTTGTGTTACAAATAGGGACATGGAAGTTCAGAGATAAAGTAATTGACACAGATTGCTGGGCAGTGTTGCTTCTGACTCAAACCCAAGTCTTCCTGTCTCCCAAACTATGCTCTTTCTGATACATATTGTTACCTATCATGTAGCTCTGGAGATTCCATAGAACAGCCAAAAAGGAACTCCACAGATTCATGTTACTCTGAGCTTCACCAAAATTCAGATCATTTTCTCTTCCTATTTACTTAAACTACTTAAATACAGATTTAGTATTTCTTAGGCCACACAGCTCATCTTAATCTCATCAATGCCTTTTGTGTCCATAAACTTCTGCCATTCTTCCTTCCTTTTAAACTCATTCCTTCAAGTCTTGTGCTCTCAAATCTTATTAATACTGTGGGAAAGTGCTAAGAGCAGAAATCAAATCAAATGCCTTACTATTCCATTGTGTGGACATTTCCCACTGAAGTACTCCCTGTAGACCACAGTTGCAAACACACACACTCTATTGCTATGAAAACAAACACAAAGAAAGAGAATGTGGGGAGAAAAAAGAAAGAAAATAAAAACTGGGCCTCTGAGTTAAACTGAAAGTCTGTAACCACATTTACCACCTTGTGACTTAGGACCTTGACCTTATTATTCAAGCTTTCTAAACCACTGCAATACACAGTCCTTTTCTTATCTGTGAAATAAGAATAAAACCCCTTTGTTTATAAGGGAGGTTAAATGAAATAATGTATTTTCAGTATCTAATTAGATTGGCCTCCAAATGTCTCTTTCTCTTCTATTTTTTCTGCCGACCCACTACCCACCCCTCATGATATTTACATTCACCCTGACTGCAAGACTCTCTATTCTAAGTAACACAGACCTTGACGGATTGAAATGCCTCTTGTGTCTTCTCTTAGTGAGGAGATGAAATAGCAGCCATGATCTATAGGAGCAACGCTGTGGAATTATTTGGAAATATTTTGTTCCTAGAAGAGGCCATCTCGGATGGACTGTGAGCACAATATTCAAGCTTAATGCCACCATAACTCAGTAGCCATTAATCCAACATTATTCTCCTCCCCTCTACCCCACTCCTACTTTACTTGTTGATTAAGAGAAAAGAAAAAGCATCTGTTGTACTTGTACAACAAAACATAATCATGACAAATGCTGCTGAGTCAACAAGGTCCCTGTAGTAGCACATCAAGCTGGGCATGAAAATAAGAAAGAGAAGACAGCTATCAGTTACGGTCTTGAGATCAACTCCATTTGGGGCACGTCATTGCCTTTGGACAGCCTGCTGTGCCTTTTAGAAGGTCTGAAGAATGATAATAAATTTGGCAACTGCGCCACAACAACAAATTTAGAAAACACTAGATTTTGCCAGGCAATGAATTCTTACAAGAAGAGGCAGCCCCAGATCACCTAGTTACAGCCTTCTGAGATGTTCAGAAGAAAACCCAGTAGATCCCTGCTCAGGCTTCTGACCAACAGAACTGTGGGTTAAGAAATGGACATTGTGTTTAGCAATGATTTTCTGGATATGATACCAAAAATACAAATAACAAAAGCTAAAATCAAGAAATGGGACTACAGCAAACTCAAAAGCTTCTGCACAGCAAAAGAAACAACAAAATGAAAAGGCAACCTATGGAATGGGAGAAAAAATTTGTAAACCATGTATCAGATAAGGGATTAATATCTAAAATATAGAAAGGACTCATATAACTCAATTACAAAAACGCAAAAAATCCAATTTAAAAAATGGGCAGAACTGATTAGACATTTTTTCAAAGAAGATACCCAAATGGCTAACAGGTACAAGAAAAGGTCCTTGATATCACTAACTGTCAGGGAAATGCAAATCAAAACCACAATAAGATATACCTTACATCTCATCAACAGATGAACAAATAAAGATGATATGGTATATATATAAGCAATGGAATATTATTCACCCATGAGAAAGAAGCCCAACCTGCCCTTTGCAACAACATGAATTGACCTTGAGCATATTATGCTAAGTGAGGTAAGTCAAATAGAAAAATAAGTACTTTATGCTATCACTTACATGTGGAATCTAAAAATGTCCAACTTATAATAACAGAAAATAACATAGTAGCTACCAGGAGAGAGTGATGAGGGGACAGGACAGATGTTTATGGAAAGGGTACAGACTTGCAGTAGTAAACAAGCCCTGGAGATCTAGTGCAAGGTAGTGAATATGGACAATAATATTTTATTATAATCATCAGACTTGCTAAGAGACTAGAACTTGATTCCATCCACTAAAAAGTAAGTATTAAGTAACATGATAAGGGTGCTAATTATCACTGTAATGGTGACATATCAGGAATATAAATGTATCAAATTGACATTTTATACACCTTAGATTTGCTCCATATTATATATCAAATATATTTCATTTAAAAAAAGAAATGGAAATTGTTATAATTCACTACATTTGTGCTAATCTGTTATGCAGCAATAGAAAACTAATAGTTATCTTACTGCTTGTAGAATGACATAAGTAAGAGGGACTCAGTGTGATTAATTCAATTGCATAAGAATTTCCAACCTAGACAGAAGCTGCTAGTCCACTCTATTTATTATTGAAATGAAGAAACCAAAAACTAGATGGGAAAAGTTCTTTACAAAGTTAACATGAGAACCCAGGCTAAAATCCAGGTTCATTCTATCTCATGCCTAATGCAGAACATGCCAGATGTAGAACTGAGACTTGGACCCAGGAACTCACGTGTCTGTGTCCAGTATTCTCTTCCATAAAACATGGACTCTTTGCCTGCTAAATTGCTACTAGTGATGAGAAATGTAAATGCAGCTAAAGGAAGATGTGGAAAAACCTATATGGTTCCATCAGTAGACTGGGTGAGTGACTTCCTGTGTAAAAACGTTCCATGAATCTGGGGATAGGCAGGGAATAATTAATTTTTATATTAATGTAATTATTATATTATTATATATAGTAATTGTGAGTTGAATTTACATTATACCCTGTAACACATGCAGCTAACATCCCAAGGCCATTTGTAGGCTCAATAGAACGAGAAATAAAAAGTTAAATTACACAAAATATACTTTCTAATACTTTAGCTTTCAAAAACAAACCAATATTATACCCAACCCTCACTTTTTATAAAAGGGCTCATATTGCCGTGGCTCTTGAGGTAGGGATCTGAGTTAGAATCCTGGGCCCACTATCTTCTAGGCATATAACATTTACTAACTCATCTGTCTCAGTATTCTCATCTGTAAAATGGAAATAATGAATGCCAAGCATCACATAGGGTCTTGTGTGCATTAACTGAGTTAATGTACATCCAAAAACAGTATCTGAAATATGGTCAGCACTTGCAACTGTTAGGCAGGATGTCTTATGTTTCAGTCCCTAAAAACTTGATTTTACAAATAAATATTTAAGCACACCAGCCTGTCAGTTGCTTTCTGTTACTGGGATTTCGACTTAGAAATGCAATCATGTATTTTCTTCAGCTATGCTCCATTTTAAATTTCAAAAGAAGTGTAGTATTTCACAAATGCCAGTTTTGCATAATTAATAAAAAACCTATGCTTGACTAAAGCATGTTAGTGATTTCAGATGGCACTCAAAGTGAATTAATAGACAATTTCACACCAACACTTTTAACATATCATTTTCCTTGCTGACAAGCATTAGTGCATTACCCTACGTTTTATTAAATGTTGAGGAAAGATGAAGCCAAGGTGATCAACACAAGAATCATTCATCATTCTTCCCCAAACTGAGTGTTCTCAAAGTTCTCTAAAATTAGACTGATAAGATTCTTAACATTTTAGAAACACAAAATGCACCTATATGGACTAAATGAATATGTGATGGTTTGAGGGTGGCTGAGTATTCACAGAGCTGCAAGTTTACTGAGGGATATATTGAAAATCCTGAGTCCCACTCTAGTATAAGCTTTCCTGTAATGACTTAGCAGTGTTTACTGGTAAAATATCAGTTTTATCTATTAATAGAGCAAATCATTTTATTCAAATTTGAACTCAACTTTTGTGGCTAGTGTTTGATGGGAAGCTGAGTTTAGATTCATTCTAAATTATGGAGACTCTATAAACACACGGCCTGGGATGCAGGATGAGGGATGGGAATGCATTTCTCAGAAGAAGGGATTTTGACAAGAAATGTAATAAATGGTCATTATGAAGGGATTTATTAAAGGCTAAAATCCAAGATTATGACTGTGAATATTTAAAAATTCTTCAGTATTTTTGGGGAGGGTCTCTGAGTGTACTTCCAGATAGACATGTGCTTTCTGCACGTGGGAAGCTATAACACATACAAGTCAGACAAAATTAAGTAATTTGTCTATGACATACAAAGCCTCACTGGCTCTCTGCTATTACGCTGCATAATTTCTTGCTGTGTGTGTGACAGGTGTCGCAGAGGAAGTGATAGTGTGCTGTTACCAAAGGAAACAAAGTTTACCTGCAAATCTATCAATTATCCAGTGAGGTCCTGCTTCTTCTGAAATTGATGAACTCACTGGTGCCTTAGGTTTAGGATGATCTCACATTGTTTGTGAGTTTATGTTCATCTTTACATGTACACTAATAGGCAGAATGCAAAGGCATTGTTTCCATCTCAATTCAACTGTTGCCAGACTTCTGGCCACAATTCAACAGAAAGGGCTTTCCTGAGTTGGGCAAGTATGGCAGTTAAAAGTAATTGCAGTTGTTGTAAAAATACTATGAGAACAAGAAGACACTTAGATCTAGATTTTCAAATACTACCTCCTTTTGTATTCCTTTGTCAAGAAAGAGCAGCTTTGCCAATAATGGGCCCTCGATTATATTCAACATGATACAGACTTTATGAACAAAGATCATGTACTCCCCTAATTTAAGCCAATAGTTCATCCCCATATGATAAAGTTAAACTAAAACCAGACGTATCTGATCTTTGGCTTTGAAGCACACAATTTTCTTTGACTGACCTCCATAAAATGGTTCTGATAAAGAAGCTGTTTGTTATAAAGTCATGAGTATCAATTTGTGGGAAGTCATTCCTGAGGGAAAAAATTGAAACCTTGCCCATGGGCTGAAGGACATATCATCAGGGTTCTGAAGGATCTGGCAAAACACCACTAGAACCATTTGCTGCTCTTGTCTGACCAAGAAGCATTAGAATGTGTCCTCATGTCACATCTCAGAGTTTCAGAATCCTAGCATAACTTCTTTGTTCACATTAGAATTTAGGTCCATGGAGATAGAGATGTTATCTCTCTTGCTCATTGATACTTCCTGGGTGCTAAAAGTGGGATCTGTCATAGAGTAAATGTTCAACAAACACTGGAACCTACTTTGTACCAACCACTTTAAAAGGCAACTTACATGTGTGAACCCATTTCATCCTTTCAACCACCCAGCAAGTAGGTGCTAGCCTTATTCTCTAACATTCTGGGAATTTTAGGGAAACTGAGGCACAGAGACCATTTCAGCAATGACTCCAACCTAATGCAGCTCAAAATTAAAGGAAGCCAGCATCCCAGTTCAGCCCTGCAGGCCCCAGAGCTTTCCCTCTCGTCATTACATTCTGATTAAATAAATCGGAAAGAAGGTTTCATTAAAAAACATGGGCATTTAGAATAATTCTATCAAGAATCTGGACACATAAATTACCTAAACTATTTCAACCCTCTCTATAAAATGGAAGAAGCAGGGCCGAGAGCACCAAGGTTTATCAAGAGCATCATCACAGTCACCCCAGGGCTCTAAAAGCACTGCTGGCCTGGGCAGCAGGCTAAATAGTGAATTCCCTATTGCGGCACTGCCTCTAATGGATTCTTACATCCTGTGGACTAGGAATGACACTGAAGCCAGGCAACAGGGATGATAATAATTATCATTTATTACACATGTACTTCAAGCCAGCCCAAGGCTAGACACTGTTCCTATGCTGTCTTATTTAATTTTCCCAACAAATCTATGAGATATATATTTTCACCCCATTTTAAGGTGAATGAGGTGAAGGAATTTCATCACATGGTAGGAAAAAATGTGAGCCCAGGTCTATCTGGCTTCACAGGCCATGCATGGTCTCTTAGTGTTTTTCAGTTTAAATCCCTCCTCTGCCCTTCACCAGCAATGGGGTTTTGACTAAGTCCCTCAGCAGCTCTCTGACCTCCACTTGGCCATTTATGAACAGAGCAGTAGTACTAATAGTGACAATAGCAGTAATAGTATTTTATTATCCAGTTATTCTCAAGATAGTTATAAGAAAACCATATGTAAATTGATCAGACTAGTCACTTTAAATTTATGGTGTTTCGCTAAACCAGTACCTCTCATTTTACATATTCTACAAAATAAAACCAATACAAACTACAAAGCCTGAAACTTAAATAAAATCTGCAATGAAAATACACTTCTTATGATTTTCTTATTGCAAAATTGCCAGTCAGTTTGCTAACGCTGGACTGTGCCCATTTTCTCAGGCCCCACATCTGCTGGTGCTCCAACCACAGTCTGTCTATTTCATAACCTGCCCTTGGAGATGGTGTTATCAACTGTGAAATGCTCTGTAAAGGTAAGAAATCATCTTTGGTGTGGTTGTATTATTTGACACCTGGTTGCTCTCCCACCTCCCTTAAGAGCTTATCTCTAGGCAACCTTCTAGCTCCATACAAAGTCAATGCCCAGGGAAGCTGTCCCGGATTCACCCAGGCCAAACTAGGTGTCTCTCCTCCATGTTCCACAGCAGTCTCTCCTTATTCCTATCACGGCCCAATTTTCTAGCTAAGACTTTGGTTGTAGGAAAGACAGAGCAACGGAAGGGATGAGAGTCCCCATGCTAATTCACACCAGAATTTGAATGAAGAATTGGCTCAGATTCAGTATTCTGGAACCCAGAAAAGGAACATAAATGTGTGGCCAAAAGCCATGCATACACTCCCCCTGCTTTATCCCAGGGGCCCTCCCACATGGCTGTGATAATGACCTTCACGGGCAGTGTGGACTTCCCCTCCTGGGACTGCATTCAAAGAAGGAACTCAGTGAGCAGCGTTTAACAGCCTGGCTATCCTGGATTCACGTAGAAATCAATGACAGGCAGGCATGCCTTAGCCCATCTTAATGGAATGAAATTGCACTAAAAAGGCAAAGCCAGCACAGACAATTTGATTTGCAGGCTGAGATGGCCCACAGGCAAGAAAAGCTCCCGAGGAGCTCTAAGACTGAGGCTGATTTCACGGGAGATCTGCTCTTTCCAAACCACTGCAAAAATGGAAAAGAAAAATCATTAGCGAGAGCTGCCGCTGCCGCTGTCACCGCCGAGTCCCTGGCAGAGGTTGGATGTGAAATCCCAGTGAGCGAAAGGGACAGGATAGCAGGTCATGTCTGTGCAAACCCCTTTCCCTGACACAGAGTAGTAAGGAGAGGACGAGGCACGGCAGGAGGGAAGGAGCCAGACGCAGGATAGCCAGACTGGAGCTGGGAGCTTCCCCTGGTGACAGACGGGGGTCTCTGTGGGCCACCAGAGGGGGAATGGGGAGACTCCCCAGGATGGGAGGGAGGGGAGCACTGCGAGGAGGAGGCATTTTAACATGTATAAAACATGAAATCTAGGAACTTACTGCTACTCTCGAACAATGCATAATTCTGAGTTAAAGAGTATGAGCAGGTTTAAAAAAAGAAAGCAGCTCCTTCTCCTGTCCCTCCTTTCTCCCCCTTCCTAAATCGACTCACACCCTCTGCCCTTTTGCTCATTCTTTCCATGTTTACCACCTATCTGTCTATGCGTTTATTCCCTTATATGGAATAAGATACCTGAGTGCTAGTTCCCGATTTTGCAGTCCCATCATCGCCTTAATGTCCCCCTCGGAAGGAGACCGGGGTTTTGTTGCTCACTGTCCTCTGTGTCCATCACTGCTACCTCCTCGAGCTCTGCCAGAGCAGCATTTCTCAATAAGCTCCAGCACATCAGTGCCGGATCCTCTCCTCTCCTCGGGGACATCTCTCATGGAGCCCGTCACCCACTCGGTGCGGCCTGGGCCCCCCTCGGCCAGCTGCACAGCAGACATGACGGGCTTCTCTTCTCTTTCACCCCTCCCTAGTCTCACGGACCCTGTTTCCTGATCTGCTTTCTTACTTATTCTCTTCTCGGCCACTGTGCCCTAAGAGGCTAGGGACATCTCTCCTGTCTAAAAATGTTATGGCACCCTCAGAGGTGGCTTAGAGTTTGACTGAGAATGTAATTCCAACCAGAATTCCTTTTTCTCAAGACTGTGAGCGTTTCTCCATTGTCTTCTAACTGCCAAACTTACTGCTGAGGAGCCTGATGCCATTATCATTTCTGAGCCTACGTAACCTGCTATGTTTTCCCTGTCTGGAAGTTCGTAGATTTCTCTCTCTGGTGCGAATGTTCTGCCTTTTCTTGATCATAGGCCTTGGTATGGCGTTTTGTCTTCATTGTGCTGGGCATGAAGTGGAACCCTATTAATCTGGAAACTTATGGCCTTCAATTAAGGGAAATTACTTGTTCTGTGGGGTATTGAATGGAAAATGTTAAAAACTCTAGATTCCAATTACAATCCCTTGGAACCTAATCTCATGAGTGACATTTCACATATGGACCATATTCCGTTTGTCATAGGCTGGTCGGTACATTCCGCGGGAAGGGATGACCCGAGAACGGGCCTTACAGGAGGGGGATCATGCGGAGGTGGCCTACACCTTGCTTAAAGACAGGTAAGAGTCGTGATCTCTTCACTTCATCTGCTTCTCATAAAACTGTTCCCTGGTGGCAATACAGAGCCTCAGATCTGATGTAGAGGATTTTCCTGAGATCTCCTACTGGCAGGAGGAATTCTGTTGAGGAACTTATTTGATTTTCTTTTCCATATGTAAAAGTTTACAATATTTTTTTTTTGGCAGGGAAGGAAGAGTCAAAAACTACACGAGTAACTTGTAAAAAATCCATGAAGTTTGCCTTGCTGTGGAAGACTTTTTTTTCTAGAATAGCAATTACAATATTTTATGAGATGACCTTATACTACTAAGAGTGTTAACAGGAAAAATTACAATAAGAAAATTAAGGTGAAAATTAGGGTAAGTAATCATTCAATTAATTTGAACAAAATATTCATTTGTCTTAATAATTAAGGTGTGTAACAATAAAAGATTACTGCTCCCAAATTATACAAATCAATGAATCAAAATTTCTTTTCACTTTACCAACAGAGACATTCATTACAAAAGTGATTACTCAGACTCAAATAGTTATCTCACTCTCAGAGAAAAGCCCAAATCCCAGGGAATAAAAATTAAAGTTTTTGAGGCAGTTTCCATAACTCTGTCTTTTCCAGTGGAGAGAAAAATCATATAAATTACTACGCATCAAACTCAATGTAGTTGGTTAACTGAGTTTTTCTCACTTTCTCAACTGATTGTTGTAACTATAGCACAACCAGCTTTCTTCTCCCTATTTGCTGCATTGCAGACTAATTATTAACAGTTCCCTGACACTGGGAAAAATGTATTCTAAAGCTCTGGATTCAAGTGTATAATTTAACAGCTGTTTTCCCTTCTAGCTATGTGTGTGTGCTGTGTGTGTATGTGTTCCAAGTGTGCTGTACTTCATATTAGTCTTCTCACAAAAAAGGATTCTGTTAGCATTGATTGTTAGGTGCAATATATGAGCTATTTTGAGCTCTGAGGTGAGCAAATGTGACATTTTATTTGAGTGAGTTAGACATTTGTTGGGCATTGTGTGACCCCTGTCTCAGTGCCAACAGCCCAGTTCCCATTATCAAATTCTGCTCAAACTCAAATCTACAGAAACTGACCAGCCCTGGAAGAGGTTATGTGGTACAAGAGATATTGACCACATTATTAAATTCAAGTTTCCTTATGTTCTGATGGAATATCCTCTCACTTACTGGTGTATTTTCAGACCAATGCTGAAATATTATTCCAAAAAAATGTGAGTTAAAAATATGTGAGGAGTTATTTAAAATAATAAAATGTAAATGTCTTAAAAGAAGGTATGTTTAAAGCTCCTATTGTGTCTACCACTGTACTGGGTTTAATAGGAGAGACAGCAGTGAAAGGAGTTCCATTCAAAGAAATTGCTGGTGAAACACTGCACATACAAGAGAACTGCACAGCAATATAAGCTATTAAATGTCTCTGCCTCGATGCAAAAAGACATATGCACCCCAATATTTATTGCAGCACTATTTACAATAGCCAAGATATGGAAGCAACCTAAGTGTCCATCAGTAGATGAACGGATAAAGAAGATGTGGTACATATACAAAATGGAATACTATTCAGCCATGAGAAGAAAACAAATCCTATCATTTGCAACAACATGGATACAGCTAGAGGGTATTATGCTCAGTGAAATAAGCCAGGCAGAGAAAGACAAGTACCAAATGATTTCCCTCATTTATGAAGTGTAACAACAAAGCAAAACTAAAGGAACAAAATAGCAGCAGACTCACAGACTCCAAGAAGGGACTAGCGGTTACCAAAGGGTAGGAGTGGGTGGCAAGGAGGGAGAAGGGAATAAGGGGCATTATGATTGGTACACATGGTGTGAGGGGTCATGGGGAAGACAGTGTAGCACAGAGAAGACAAGTAGTGACTCTGTAGCATCTTACTACACTGATGGACAGTGACTTCAGTGGGATATGGGGGCAGACTTGATAATATGGGTGAATGTAGTAACCACGGTGTTTTTCATGTGAAACCTTTATAAGAGTGTATATCAATGATACCTTGATTTTAAAAAGTTAAAAAAAAAATGTCTCTGCCTCACACATATAATCCTTTGGACTATGAAACCATGGAAGCACAATTCATGTTCTATTCATTATATCATCAGTACCCAACACAGTAACTGGAACAAAGAGATGCCTAAAAGATGGCTAGCGGATGATGAATAAATCATTAAGTAAATAAATAAATAAATTCACAAATGAAGCAGATGCATGGTTCAGAGTGCTATGGGAGTTAAATGGAGGAAGTGATTCCCATAGGCTAATGTGGGAAACTGTAGAGAAGAGCTGTGGTGCTATAGACTGAACGTGTCCCCCAAATTCATATCCTGAAACCACCCGCCATGTGATGGTAGGAGCTGAGGTCTTTAGGAGGTGATTAGGTCATGAGGGCAGAGCCATCATGAATGAGATGAATGTCTTTATAAAAGAGACCCCAGAGAACTTTCTTCCCCACTTCCACTGTATAAGGACAAAGGGAAAAGATGGATGTTTGTGAACAGATGTAAACACTCACCATACACCAAATCCGCTGGTGCCTAGAGATTCGACTATCCAGCCTTCAGAAACAAGAGAAATAAATACCTGCCATTTATAAGTCACCCAGTCATGATATCTTTGTTATAGCAGCCCAAATGGACTAAGACTCAGGTCTTGGAAAATTAGGAATGTTTGGTTGGATAGAAAAAAAGGCAGAAATGACATTAGCAGAGCTGCTTTCCTGAGCAAATACCCTCACCTGCTTCTCCAAACAGCCATGATTTGCTAGTCTTCTTTCTCTGTTTCATTATCTTATTGCTTCCTTTAGACATGAAGAGATAGTCTCTAGTAGAATGGTTACATGGGCTGGGTTGAAATCTGCTTTCTCATTTCCTAGCTCTGTGAGTGTACCCAACTTCATTTCTCTATCTCAATTCCTCATCTATATTCTAGGAATACTGGCAGAACTCAATGAGTTGCTGAGGATTAAATGATAGCATATGACAGGCTTGGAGCAGTATGTAGTGCACATTGAGTATTAAGCCGGTATTAGCTCTTTTGGCACAGAGACAGCTCTCCCCCCAGATCTGCCCACCCCTTTCCATACTACAGTGCTGTGACTAGAAAGAGGCTGTGCAGTCAAAGGCTGGGGAAGCCTTCCTGCACAAAGGTGTGACCAAGTGACAGCTGTCACCCATGGAATGTGAACAGAAGGGATGTGGTCCCTTCCAGGACAGGGCATTAAAAAGAGACATGTCTTCTTGGGGTTTCCTTTATTCTTTTTCTTTTGGCTGATTAGACCCAATCATACAACAATTCATTAAAATATTATGCAGTGAGGCCTAAATAACTTACCAGGGATAAGAATTAGTGAAAATACACCTTGCCGTTATAATTAGAGAAATCTTCCCAAATTGCTGTCAGGATTACTTTCAACTTGAAGCAGCCAATGTGATAAAGCTTAGGTGCATTTTGGCTTTGCTTCGTCACTGAGCAAGATGGGACACAAAAGCCGCAGTGTTCAAGTTGGTGCTTGGCCAAGTCTTCAAGTCGGCACAACTAGAGAAACACAGTCAGTGACCTTCTTGGCACGATAGCAGGAATTGTAGATCTTTTTCATGAGAAGGAAGCTTGCTTTGAAAAGATTGTAACTTTGCTGAAACTTAGATTTGCTTTAACCAAAACACCTAACTTTGAAGCATCCTCCAAGAATGCTTGTAACATTGCCAAGCAAGAAAAGCCTCACATGATTGGAAAGATGTTAGGGAATCCACACGTATTAGTTTGCTGGGGCTGCCAGAATTAGGTACCACAGACTAGGTAGTTGAAACCACAGATATTTAATTTTTTTTACTGTTCTGAAGTCTAGAAGTCCAAGATCAACGTAGGGTAGGTTCCATTCTGAAGTCTCTCTCTTTGGCTTGTGGGTGGATATCTCTTCCTTGTGATTTCACATGGTCTTTCCTCTAAATGACTGTGTCCTAATCTCTTCTTAGAAGGACACCAGTGATATTGGATTAGGACTTACCCTAATGATCTCATTTGAATTTAATTATCTCCCTGAAGACCATATCTCCAAATACAGTTACATTCTGAACTTCAACATGTGAGGGATTTTTTTGATGGGGGGAACACAATTTAGTCCATAATACCATGTGACCTAGAAATGGCCAAATTTTTAAGTGAAATACTGCCTCTATCAATAGTATTATCCTCTCCAAAATTACCAGTGTCCCTTCTAATGTGTTTCAAATAGTAATGCACCTCATCATTCTCCTTCAACATTAATTGCTTGGAACTACCACTATCTCTTAACAGTTCCAGTATCTAACCCTATTTTCTACCTAACACATCTATGAAAAATGTCTTTAAATGCCCCTTTTGGAAATTGTGATCACAACTGCCAACCTCAAAAGAGTGAGGAGTTTATTTGCCAGGCACAACCTTGGGACACAGTTCTTGGCGTTCTCACATGACAGCATTAACTTTCTTCTCTGGTTTAATACAGAAGCAAGTTATATGTGTCATGAGGTTTCTTTGTACTGAAATCACAGACAGCCCATAGTCCTGAGAGTATTGTCTACTGCCCTGGAAGTGAGCTCTTTGATCTGAGCTATGTTTTGAATCACAGTCTCTTCATGTGACTTGGTTAGAAGGAGACAGAAAACAGACATCTTCTGCACAGATGTTCCTTGGCTTACAAGAGGTGGAGTCTTGAAGGGCTTGATTGAAATTTGGGCAGAAGTTGCATGTTTTAATGCAAAAAGTAAATCATCGTATTACCAGACAGTCAGAAGGGGTGGAGTCCATTTACATCTTGGCTCAGCTGGAAGCTATCTGGGTACTTCAGAGTAAGGTAAATCATTTCATTGGAAGCCCTCCAGTCACCTTTATGGACGCTGCTGCTAGACCACTGTGGACTCCATTGGCCAACTTGCCACAGTGGAAGACAAGATTAAAATTAGAAATCTGTGAAAACTTTCCAATGCTGGAGGAAGCCTTTCAGCAGGCTGAAGTAAAAAATGATAAAATCTAGTCAATTTGTCAGAAGCCTGCAGACACTCAGAAAAACTACAAAAATTTCTTGAAAATTACTTCTGTTGAGATAGAAAAAGGATTCATAATTCTTTCCTTACAAATATGTATAGCATCAATGATGAAATTTCTGGAAAGATCCCCTCATTGATTTGAGAACAAGGGAAGTGAAATCATGAATTTAACCTCAAAAGAAAAAATGCTGGAAATACCTAGTGTTTTGCAAGACAGATTTTTCTCACATAACAAGGAGAATAATGAAACATAATGAGAATGAATGCTCAGTTTCCCTCTCATTCCATTATAAGTCATTCCCTTTCAGCACATATTTCTATGAAATTAAAGTCAAATGACTATCAAAGTTGCCTGTCTATTGCCCCTTCACAAAGCTCTCTACAATCTTACCACCTCATTAAAACTAAACCAAACAAAACTGATGTTAGCCCAATTTAGATCTCTTGCAACATTTTTTAAAAGAAAGTAGACATGATTTTTCTAAGAAAAAACAGGAGGTAAAAAATCATAATTCCTAAAAAATATCATTTCTATTCTTCATTGAGAAATAAATACCCTATCAATTGCTTTCATTGCCTGAATAATCAGTTTTGTTTTAGGAGGCAGAACAAGGCCCTAATCGACTTGGTGGCCTAGGTGCATCTGGATTTCAGAGTTAATAGGGACCAGTGGCTGCTATGTGTCTCTCAGCTCCCCCTTTTGGAACTAGAGTGTTTGTGGAAGTTACCTAACACCTGTATCTTCTCTATATATTAGGTGTGTCAAGGGCAGATAACTTACCCTTAAGTTCCAAGATAAGTTCCAAGATTTTCAGGATAAGAGGAATTATAGCCAAGGAGTTATACCCTAGTGGATGTGACTTTGGGAGGCTTGGGAAGGAGTGAGCACATTTTGCAAGTGGAGGGAAAACAATAATGAGTAACCAAGGCTTAATACGGTGGTTTTCAAAACAAGCCAAAATTTGTTGACCTTATTCCCACGGAGGGAGGCTGTGACTGGTTCTCTGGAGACATCACTCTGGGGGGAGCAAGCTACCATGCAAGGAGTCCGATTTCCCTTGGACTGACTGTAAAGGCCAAAGGTAGGCGTGCTGGAGGGCCACCTCATTGACCTGCCAGCCAGCAGCCAGCAATACCAGCCAGGCACACGAGCGAGCCCACCCTGTTGGTGCTCTGCTGTCTGACACATAACTGCAACTACACGGAAGACTCCAGGTAAACATGGCCCAGCCGAGCCATCTCCAAATTCCTGACCCACAAAATCATGAATAAAATTATATGATTATTTTAAGTCACTTAATTTTGGGGCAATTTTAAACAAAGTAATAAAAACTAGACCAGCTAGCCAAAAATGACTTGGGTTAATTTATAAAGAAAAATAAGTCTATTGGAACAATAAATGCAGCTCATAAGTTAAATGGGCAGAAGCCTGGGCATATCCTTGCATGCAGGTATCAGAAATAACTCAGAGATAAGGAGAGCAATCTGGTGCTTGTTGTAGGTTGTTGGGGGGAGTATGGGTAAGGGCAAAACAGGTGGAGGGGATAAAGAGGTGCAAACTTCCAATCACAAAATAAATAAGTCACAGGGATGAAAAGTACAGCATAGGGAATATGATCAATAATATTGTAATAATTTTGTATGGTAACAGATGATAACTACACTTGTCAAGGTGAGCATTTCATAATGTGCATAATTGCCAAATCACTATGTTGTACGCCTGGAACTAATATAATATTGTATGTCAACTAAACCACAATAAAAGAAGAGAATCTGAAATAAATAAATTAATAAATAAAATAATGCCTAGGATAGAAAAAGAAGGAGAAACTCCTCAACAGTATCATCTGAGTCCTTCAACTGGAAAGACTGTGTCCTAGCTCAGGCTGCTGTAACAAAATACCACGGACTGTGTGACTTAAACAACAAACATTTATTTCTTGCAGTTCTGGGAATTGAAAGTTCAAGGTCAGCATGTCAACAGGGTCAAGTTCCAGTGAGAGCCTACTTCTTGACTTACGGACAGCTGCCGTCTCATTGGATCCTCACATGGGAAAGAACAGAGGGAAGCAAGGTGTCTCTTCTTATAAGGGCCCCAATCTTACCATGAGGGCTCCACCCTCATGACTTAAATGCCTCTCAAAGGCCCCACCTCCAGATACAATCACACTGGGATTAGAGTTTCAACATATGTATGGGAAGGGGGGAGGGATGGGTGTAGTCTGTAATAGAATGATTACAAAAAAAATATTCCCATTCTTCCTCACCCAACTCAAAATGTAAAGTCCTCAGTTGGCCTAGCTTTTGGTCATTGTCAACAATTTGGATAGAGCAAAGGTGTAACATACACAGAACACGTGGTGGCAGTTCAGCCCCAATACTTTATCTATTAAGGCTTTGACATCCCTCTGCACTGTCCAGGACTCCAGTTCCTTTGTAAACCGAAGGTGTTGCTTAGCTACTTAGCGCTTACTGAGTAGCATTTCCCATCACCCCTCCATTCTTAGGAAGTCTCTGTGGACATGCAGTTTATTGAGATATTAGTGTGCGTTTAGTTCTCATATATTTAAAAACTCACAGGAGCAAGATTAAAAGGACAGACTCTGAAACCAAGTAAAACAGGCAGCTAGAATCTGCCTTGGCCATTTATAAGCTGTGTGAACCAGGAAATTTACTTAACCTCTCTGTGCTATAGTTGCCTTATCTATAAAATGGAAACATCTATAGTAGTATCTACCCCTCAGGCTGTCATGAAGGTAAATGAAAGGCAGAAATCAGGGCCACTGCTGGAACATTTTGTTCTAACACACCATGGCCATAGTCCAGGACAGGTTACCAGTACCCCAATACTAGGATCTTGTTATGCCCCACACTTGCCCCTTGTCACCCCTCCAATCCTGGTGCTCTACATAGGAACACTGCTTTGTGAAGACCAGTGCAATGGCTATGCTTGATGACAGAAAATAGTAGCCATGAAAAGATGCCTCTGCCTCACTCCACCTTCTGAATCTCAGGTAGGTGCATCATATTACAGAAATAAATTACATGCAGAACCATTGCTGCAAAGAGCCTTACAAAATGCATGTTCTTCTCTCACATTTCTGATCTCTGCAGTAGACCAAAGAACGTGCCTTCCCATAGGCTCCATGCTCATTAGACCAGGTTGTCCCAAGGGCAGGGGATGAAGGTGGAGCTTTATTTTCCTTGGGGTGGAGATTATGGACTCTGAAGGCAAGAGGAGAGTGGAATTTCCTGAGAGGATGGCTTTCTGCAGAGCCCACATAGCACGAGCAACAATGGCACCACAACCCCCTTGGAAAAAACTCAGAACACACTCATTTAGGTCCTACTTCACTGCTGAGACATTATGCATATTTAACCTCAGCAAACTACTGGCGTTATCTTCAGAGACAGTGGTGACAATTTAGGGAGATGATGGATATAAAAGCAATTATTGCAATAATAACAACTGACTGAATTCCACTGGGGTTCCAGAGGAATGTTCAAGGGCAGGTAATGTGTGCTGTTCTTTGTTGTTCCCATGTACGGTGCCTGACCCAGAATTAGATGTCAATACAGGTTCATAAATTGGACCAACCAGAAAATAAAATTCTATGGTGAATGTTGATAAATAGAGATCTGGGGATTGAGGAAGGGAAGGAAAGGAAAGAGAAGGAAATTATTTTACAAAAATTCTAACAGCGGGAACATCTACTTTCCCTCAGTGGAGAACTGGACATCAGTTTAACTAGAGGAAGTTTTCTAAGTATTCAGCAGTCCTTCCAATGAAGAGTCAGTTCTATGGAAAGAGTTTTATTGGCTTTTCAGATAAAGTCACTATTCAAAGCACTTGGGTTTCTTTTTCTATGTGTACTTTACTTTTATGTTATTCTCTTATTTCATAAATTTCTGAGTCCCATCTTCATAAATGACAACCTTCAGAATTAACAGGACAGGCATATCATCAGTGGGTTTGTTGACAGCTTTGAGAGCTCTAATTTTATCTACATTTGAAGGTTATCAAAGCTCTTATGAGAGGCAAGGCAATTTTCCTTTTGTTCTGTATATATTTTTTTGCTAGAATCAGTGTAGCCAGTACAGAGCAGGACAGGGAATAAAGCGAGCATTTCCTGAACCTCCACGTCACTCATCGTGCTGGGCGTTATCTACAAGACATCTTTAAAAAGAGACTCCACATCAAGCAACCTGTGCTCGGGCCACACTATCAGAGTGACACTTGTCACCAATTCCCTCTGAACCACAACGTTCTCCCTTCTGAAAGAATAAAGCTCCTGAACCATTCCACAGGGCTATTGAGAGAACATGTACAAAGTATGATGTGGAAGTGTAAAGCACTTACCACACTGAGAGATTATTAAGACTGTAAAGGTTTAATTATTGAAATAATCAGCCAGTTGATGTTATAAGACATAAATAGTTTTAAATACAAATTAGAATAGCTGAAAATGACTTTCAGTCGATGAATTTTCAAAATTTTAATTTGGGAAATACCAATGACCTGTCAGAGCATATGAAAGAAAAGCAAAGTAGTATGATAAAGAGTAAAATCAAGAATTGGAAACATTTCTAGAATTTATGCTTGAAGGCCAATGGTCATCCTACATATGTCTTTAAAATTAGCGACAATTTCTAACGGTGTCCTTAAAAGTAAAGGATTTTTCACAGTAACATTTATGGAAATTTCTGCTTTGCTTAAGCTGATAAAGACTCATATCGAATAGATAAAATATCTCCAGAGAAAGAAAATCAAATTACATGCATTATAAACTTCAGACTTGCAGACAGCAAAATCAAATCTGGCTTGTCTACAAAAATTACAAATCATGGAGTTGAATTTTGAATTATCAAAGTTTTGACTCTACTGTCTTCTTCAAGTCCTGCTCAGCAAAAAAAAAAAAAAATCCAACAGTTGTTCACAAGAAGTGACTTTGCAAAATGGAACTTGTCAATCTCTGAATGCCATACTCCATAATAATTATATCCATCAAATCTTCCTGGTATGATGCTTGCAGAGCAAATAATATTCTTATATTCTCCAGGGTAGGTATCATTTTAGATGCAAAAACAGTAACTTTAACATGGAAGAAGAATAGACAAAGAAGTCTGGTCCTCATAACTCTAATAACAGTGGTGATGGAGAAACAAGTGTTTACTTCAGTGAGGACTTCCAGCCATGCTCTAGGATATCAAAAAGGACAGCCGAACTTGAGATTTAGTGCTATTAAAGGATTACTGCTTTACCTCTATTTTATGTTTGTCAAAATTAATTCCACAGGATTGCCTATTCTGTCCTCTTAAAATCTTCCTTTGCCAGTTCTATCATGTGGGATTTTTTCTCCGAGAATGTTTGTGAAACAGAATGCAGCCTTCACAGGTCTCCCCTCCTTGCTGTCTCTGTTTGAAGACGCTACCACCACAAAGAAAATCAAAATCAACATGGGGATATTCCAAAGCTTTGAAATCTAACAAAGTTTTCAATAAAAACAGTCATATTCTCTAAGACCTGACTGTGCTGAGAGAACCTGAAACACCACACAATTCCTTCCCTTCGTTTGATTCTTGACACAGGTATTCACCGACTTCATTCTTCTTTCAACCTCTGTGAGGACATTTACCAGTCATTTGCTTGTCTGCCGTCTGCTGGATCCCCGACCTTTTCCTTACTCTGCTCTGAATGACATGGGTGGTGACCCTCTGCCAGCCGTGTTTTGAGGCCCCCTTGCAAGCTGCCTTAGGGGTGGCAAGCACAGGAGACTGAAGGGCAGTAGGAAGAGAAAGCCAGTGCATTTCTCCCCTTTGACCCCGTGCTTCAGGCACGGTCTTTGCACCCCTCCCTGGCCCTCCCTCCATGTGGCCCAGTTCCCATGGAGATGACCTGCATGGTTCCTGCTTCCACTGGAGGCCTAGCTCCCCTGCGCGTTCCTCCCACCCTAGCGCTGGGAGCAGCTTCCCTCTGTTGCAATTCTAGAAGTTCCCTTGCCGTCTGGTTGTACACCTAATACTTTCGAAGGTACATGTAATAAATTCTTTTTATTAAATGAGTTGGCATGGCTTCTGTTGGCAGGCATAATCCTCTCTGATAGAGGAGGATAGTCTGCGGACTCTTCGTGAAAGGCCTCAGACTGGGTCATTGAACCACATGATAGTAACGCATTTCATGCCTCTGCTCTGGTACGAGAGCCACTGCAATCATCAGGAACACCCTAAGAAAGTTAGTGAGCTTCCAGAAAGATCAGAAGACCTGCAACTGATGCTCAGAATTTCCCTCTAGGCAGTGCTGGCATCAGAGAATTGCTTTGCTAACCAAACTCTCTAATAGCATCTGCAATACACACAATGTAATTCTCTTAATTTTATGTAAAGTGATATGCAAAAGAACTTCAACCCTTGCTGAGAAAGGAAGAGTATTGTCTCTAAATTCTTCCTCTGCAGCAATTCCAGAGAACCCATCAAGCAAGGGGACAATGTATGTCACTGCTTAAGTACCTTTAAATTTATGCTTTTCCCATATCTTTCTTCTGGAGTTTCCTTATTGAAGCCAATAGCAATTCAATTCTATTTGTCCCTCAGTTCCAAATCCTTTGTGTTATTTATACTGCTCTCTTTCAGTCAGACCCTTGATCTAACCCATCAACAAGTCTTATGGATAAGACTTCTCAACACCCCTCTGCCCCAGCATAGTCCAGTCAGGATCATCTGCCCTGATCTACCATTGTCTCCTGCCCAGACAATTGCAATAAAGTCCACAGTGATCTCTCTGCTTTTATTCTTGCACTCCTATAATATCTTCTCAACAAAGCATCTAGAGAGATCCTTCCAAAATATCAATTTAATTATGATTTTTCTCCATATAAAATTCTTAGGTAGCTCCCCAACATACTTAGAGAAAACCCAGAGTCTTTATTACAAGATCAACAATCTTCTAAAATAATCTAGCTTCACCATCTCCCTTCTGTCCTTATCTCCCCATTTCCCTCTTTCTAATTCCATTCTTGCACCATGAGCTGTCTGATCCTCAAACATGTGAGTAAGCTCCTCTGTTCTTTAATCACCATGAGAACACTTCCTAAATCAACAGAGGAAGAGAGACTTAAAAGAACAGGATTATTCATTAGAATATAAAGGTTAGATGGGGAGAAAATTTCCAAGTGTCTTTGATGACTCCCACTCCAAGCTTAGAAAAAGCTCAAATGCCTATAAAAAGTGGTCACTGTTGGGTCTTAGTGTCTGCAGTCTTTGGTGCAAGCTTTGCCTCCCGTCCTCTGTTATGGGTCTTGGTCCTCCAGCTTAATTTATCTTTTACCACTCACCGCAGCTTGAGTGTGACTTTGTCTGTCTTAACTTAGTCCCTCAATGTTGTCTTTCATACCTCTCTTTGCTCCAAAATTTGTGTCCTGAGGGTAGATCATACTCCACCACCTTGCCCAATTCCAGTCCTAAAAATGACAGATCTTATACAGTAGTCTAAGTACCCAATTTTTGGACAGAGATAAAAGTAAGAATGAAGACCATGCCACTGAATAGCCAAAATGAAAATAAGGAAGAAAAATATCAACACAGACCTATGTTCGGAGTCATTTGGTATTGTGGTTTTGGAATATGTAAGGAACTAGACTGAATAAAGGTCCATGGCGACACAGAATTATTTGTCCCTAACCCATGATTTAAGAGCTTTAAAAATCATTCCCTGAAGTTACTGGGATGGGGTAGCATTTAAACCATCTGGGCTGAAAGAAAAAGAGAAACCAGGGAAGTCACCGTGGCATAGAAATATTTATTACCTGTTAGACACAGAAACTTAATGGACACATAGCAACACGGAGGAAAATGAACAAGATGTGTCTTTGTGAGAATCTGGATTCATAGAAGAGGCACACAAAAGATCAGAAGTTCTTTCAAATCCTCCTCCCCCAGGCTAGTAGCCAGGAGGCTAAAACCTGGACCCCCAGGATCCCCGTACCCCCTCACTCTCTCCCTGACAGAAGCTGCAACAGTATTTGTTGAACTGGGAAAACAGTATAAAGTTGGTTTCCCACCACACTTATTTGAGGAGGAAATACTCTTGGACTGTAAGAGGTAAACCCTGATATGGGACATGTAACAAAATCCCAGAAGAGAAAGGAGAACTGGGTTTTGTCACAAGGGTGGCACATAGACCCAGTTGGGTTCCCTCCTTCCTGTACATGCTTCAGACTCAAGTGCACTCTATCTCAGAGAATTTGAAGTGGGTACCATAAGGAAAAAGGGAGTCAAGGAGAATCTGCTCCACTATTTATCAGAAAAGCATAGAACCCGGGATAGAATCTTCATGTTTAGTATAAATAGGAACAGGAAGGAAGGAAGGGAGAGAGAGAAGGGAGCACAGAAGGAAGGGAAATGGAGAGAAAAGAGAAGAAAGAAAGATAAAAGAAATGATGGAAGGAGAAACTGAAGATGAAACATACAGTAAAGATTCAGGAGAATTTATGACACAGACCCTTTGAAAAGCTATAGACCCTTTCTTAGAACAATATTTTAAAATGCATAAAAAGACATACAGAGGATGGTAAAGGAATCTAATTATATTGTAAATGCAGTTACCAAATATTAAAGCAACAAATTTGTGATACAAGACATATATGCTTCCTTATTATTCCACTTAATAACAATGTATAATGATAGGTGTGATACTTTCATAGTTAAAAAGCAGTGAGAGACATAATATTTCAAGACATTTGCGAAAACTGTAATGTAATTTTAAAGTCTCTGTGATTTCTCTTGATGACAAGGTCACAGTACTGCTAATATTACTGAAGTATGTTGTCTAAATTTATAATGAGAGATGGCTATTTCTCAGTTAGAGATTAATGAAACTAAAGATGCAGTTTTTCCCATCTGAGTTCGTAGAACCTCAGCATTCTATTCAAGAATCCTTTGGGAATTAATTGAACTGCATAATCAGAGCCCTTGTAACACACACACACGCACACATGCACACACACACACACACACACACAGCCCAGAAACAAAAGGAAATTTCCTAAGACTACTTCACATTGAGACACTGGAGAGAATGCTTATGGAAACTTTTTGCTAAAAAGGTTTATATTACTGTACTCATAAAATAGTGCAATATTTCAAAACTTCACTTTTCTCACTAAAAAAAAGAAATATGGCTTTGCCCCTTGAAGGACAACTCAGTTCAGCTAATTTGAGGACTGCTGCTGCAAGAACTAAGTCATGAATTTCATTATACAACACTTTTTGTTGCTATTTTAATTGGCTTTGGTTTGGGTTGGTTTTCATTTGTTTGCTATAATCTCTAGAATGGGAACAAGATATCTACCACACAGGGTGGTCGTTCCTCCTGACACATATTAAATGAATTCTCAGCAAGGGTCAATTCCCTTTCCTATGAATTCCTTGAACATCAGTCAGCTCTCTGAATCAGCCAGATTTCTAATAAAATATACGCCCCTAGTCACAGGGGATGAAAATGTGAAAACTGAGGGAGACAGACCCAAGTTCAGGGCTGAAATTTTTTTTAAAGCATAAGGCTTTAGCAATCTCAGATAGCACTGGACATTTAATTCCTAAATGCTGACACTTTATCTTTTCGGAGAAATAAATTTTTATAGAGCTCATCTTTTCCTGAATAAAGAATTATGTTTGGATTTTTAATATGAATTACTTATATCCAAAGAGATCTTTAAAAATGCTGACAAGAGATTCTAGAAACACTTAAATTCCAAGGCTGAAATGGTTCCAGCATTGATTAAACTAATGGTGGAAGGAGGTGGGCTCAAAGGACTACTTTCTTCTATCTGGAATTGTGTACAAGCCTTTTAAAGTCAGGAACAGTGGATAAAGTCAGGGCACCAGGGTAATTCTCAATTTGGCAAAGGAATTTCCTTGAGGAAAGACACAGTAGCCCAGAGTGTATTCATGTATTTATGGAAGTAGTTACATCATTGTGGTTTGGTGAATGGTTTTAAAGCTTAGCAAAATGTGAAATTATTTTTTTATTTTTGTACAATCTACAAATTCTTCTTCAAATTCTTACTCTACTAATTTCTTCTTCTTTTTTATTTTTGGTATAGTTAATGTACAATTACTTGAACAACATTGTGGTTACTAGACTCCCCCCATCACCAAGTCCCCCCCACATACCCCATTACAGTCACTGTCCATCAGTGTAGTAAGATGCTATAGAATCATTGCTTGTCTTCTCTGTATATACTGCCTTTCCCATCTACTCTACTAATTTAAAAAAATGTATCTGTACTTCCTTTTGTTGGAAGTGTGTTGCTTCTCTTTCCAAATATTTGTTCTGTGTTTGTTTAAATTTAAATTCAGTCTTCCAAATATTTATGGAGTCTTGTGTGCCAGGCACTGTGCCAGAAATTTGGAATACAAAGTAGAATAGGAGACGGTCTTCCCCATTAATGGATTTAATAAGGCAGATGGCCCTCATCTAAATGAACTTCAATAGATCCACGGATGGATCAGAGATATCTACACTCCCATGTTTACGGCGGCACAATTCACAACAACCGAGATACAGAAACAACCTCAGTGTCTGTCAACCAATGAATGGATAAAGATGTATATGCATATACAAACAATGGAATATTGATCAGTCTTGAGAAAGAAGGAAATCTTGCCATTTGTGACATCATGGATGGACCTTGAGGGCATTATGCCAAGTGAGATAAGTCAGAGAATGACAAATGCTGTATGATCTCACTTGAATGTGAAATCTAAAGAAGCCAAACTTATAAAAACAGAGAGTAAGATGGTGGTTACCAAAGGCCGGGAAGTGGGGAAATTGGGAAGAGGTAGTTCAAGAGTGTAAACTTATAATGAGTAGGTACATAAGTCCTGGCGATCTAATGCACAGCACAGTGATGATAGTTAACAATACTGTATTGTGAACGTCAAAGCTGCTAAGAGACTAGATCTTAATAGTTCTCATCACAAAAAAGAAACGGTAATTATGTGACAAGATACAGATGTTAGCTAGAGCTACAGTGGTAACATACTGCAATATATAAATGTATCGAATCAAGACATTGCATACCTTAAACTTATACAATGTTATATGTCAAGTACTGGTCTCAATAAATAAAATTAATTATTAATAAAAATGTTCACTTTAAGGAAACAAAATAGATCCATGGATAGATGGAGAAAATGTAATATACTTACATAAAATGAAATGTTATTTGGCCTCCAAAAGAAACTCCTGTCATAAGCTACAACAGAGATTCACCTTAAGAACATTATGCTCAGTGAAAGAAGCCAGTCACAAAAGGACAAATACTCAAATACTGCATGATTCCATTTATCTGAGATCCTCAACTAGGCAGACTCATAGAAACAGAAAATAGAATGGTGGCTGGCAGGGACTTGGGGGAATGGAGGTGGGGAGTTGTTTGATGGGTGTGGAGCATGCAGTGTCATAGTGGGGGGTGGTTGCGGGGGTCTGTTGCACAAAAATGTGCATGTGGTTGGCAATATTATGCTATACACTGGAAACTGTTATATGAGATGGGGTAAAAAGTAAGAATTGCAAGAGAGCAGGATGGTGTGATTAGAGAAGTACTGAATAAACAGACTGAGCACTGGCCCAATGCAGGGAATGTGAGGCTCTACCTGGGAGGTCAAGGAGGACTTCCTGGGGGAGGAAATACTTAGGATAAATGTGACTGATCAGTAGAAGTTGACCAGGCTGGCAATGGGAAGGGAAAGGGCCTGGGCAAAGTTAAAGAAGTGTGACGCAGTGAGCATTATGGAGACCCTATGAGGAGTTCCAGAGGTCTGGTGCAGAACAAGCATCAAGTGCTGCTGAAGAGGGGTCTGCTGAGGAGGCAGCTGTGGGGCCAGACGCACTGAGCTGAGATGCTCTCACTGCAAAGGTGTGTATAAGACTGTTCAGACCTTGTTGTCGTAGCCAGTGGGGGCTGCCATAACCAAATACCACAGACCACGTGGCTTACACAACAGACACCTATTTCTCACAGTTCTGGGGGCTGGGAAGTCTAAGATCAAGATGTCAACAGATTCAGTTCCTGATAAGGGCCTTCTTCCTGGCTTGCAGAAGGACTGTGTCCTCACATGGCAGAGAGAAATAGAAGTCTGCTCTCTCTTCCTCTTTTTATAAGGGCACTAACGTCTTCATGGGAGACCCATGGTCATGACCTCATCTAAACCTAACTCTCTCTCAAAGGCCCCGCCTCCAAGTACATCATATTGAAGGTTAGGGCTTCCATATATGAATTCGAGGGGTTGGCGGTAGGATACAAAGGTTCAGTGTGTAAAAGTTGGCTTCATGAACAGCAGGCAGCCAATGCAGTAAATCTGTAAATCTGATATCATAGATACCAGGAAAAAAACCAGAGATTACTCCTAGGTCAGTGCAATAAATAACACAGGGCAGAACCACACTGAGATGTAGTGTCATGTAGCAGATAAGAACTGTGATCTAAATTCTGGCTGAGGTGGGGTCAAATTCTGGCTCTCTGGTTCTTAGCTGCTGTGTGATCTTAAGAAATTTACTGAATGCTTCTGACACTCAGGTTTCTCATCTGTGAAATGGGGTGAAAATAATACTACCAACATCATAAGGAATCTTGACAGACCTAATTAAGAATGGCTTGGCATAGTGCCTGGTAGAGAATAAACATTCAATAAGCACTACTGTGGTTGTTTTTATTATTATCTGTTCCAGAAATTGCAAGTCACTCAAGGAAAAGCAGAATTAAAGAAGGTTATGTCTCAAGCTGACATTGCAAGTATGAAGTTTGGTACCAATCATGTTTTTGAAGCTATCAGTGAAGTAAACCCAGACACAGCATTTGAACATACACACACACATACCTCAAAACAAACTCCCAAGTATCAAAATGAAGTAAATCCACTCCATCATGAACTGCTTTAATAAAGTGCTTATTTGCATACTTCTCACACATGTATACAAGCACTTTATTGGATATCTTCATCATTATTTCTGACTAAATAAAAAAGAAAGTGTTAAAAATTGCTTAGATCTTTTAAATATTTAGTAACTTTGGTTCATCAAGTTCATTTTAGTTTGTTTTTAATTGGCATGATCTTATTTTCCCCTCTGTACATAAAACATATCCAAGGAATGCATTATCCAAAGTAATTTCATTACTGGAAGTATATTCATCAAAATGTTTTGAAGTCCATGCCTTTATACAACTTGCACTTCGTTCAACAGCTTTCAGGACTAAAGTATCTCCAATTACAGACTAACGCACACCGAAAATCCTTTTCGCAATGCTGCATCTTAGAGATAAAAGTTATGCTTTTCCACGGGTGGGGGGTCTGTCCTAGCTCCCAACCCCATTTTAGATCCAGGCAAGTTACACTCACTCAAAACAAATACACTGAGAAGCTGCTTCCAACATGAGTTTCTTGAGGAAAACTGTATCTGCCGATCCCCCATTCCATATTTCCCATCGCCAGAACTGAAAGAAGTTTACAAATCCTTTTGATCAAAGAGTGGGAAATTAGGGTACAGCCAGATGAAGCGACTGCCCAAAAGGATGCAGCTTCTGGAACGGCCAGGGAGAATCCCAGAGGCCTGCTCTCCACTGTCTAACCCTGTACCACCACCATCTTTTCCCCAGCAATAACGCAAAATAAAGCACCTCTGTTTATAGGTCCTTGCACATTGCTTCCTTATAGGCAAACCCTAAAGGGTAGCGTTGGTCTTTCTGTGATCCAAGGACAGCCTTTTACTGAGCTGTGACTAAGCCTGGGTGGTGGAGGGGGTGGGCCTGACCTACATGGGTGGCCAGCATTCAGGGGCCTGCCTCCCCAGCCTATTATCCAACTCCAAATTCATAGCTTATGACCTCTCATTCTTAAAAGGAAGAGAGTGATACTCATTTCATTATAGAAATGTTATAAGGCTGTAATACGCTATTGTACATAAAATACTCATCACGCAGGCTGACATGACTCTCCCCAGGAATGGCTGCAGGTGGCAGCAGTGATAATGGCATTATTGCGGTTGTAGTAATGGTCACAGAGGGGAGACGGTCACAGAGGGGAGACGGCCACAGTAGCTGTAATGGCCGTGGATAATAACAGAGGAACTGGGGTCATGGCAGTAAGGACAGTAGCCGGGGCAGTCGTCACTGCTGTAGTGACGGTGTTGTCAGGATCAGCGGTGACGGTGTTATTGACATGACCAGTAAGACACTGGCTTTGATACCAGAGTCCCTGGGTGATACCTACTTCTGTCACGGGCTGTGTCATCATTGGTAAATTATTTAATTCCCTTAAGTTTTAGTTTCTTTGTGTGTAAAATGATAATAATAAAAGTGTAGTGTTTTTAAAATAGCAACAGATGATCTGGCACTCCTCCTGTTGGTAGGTAGATTCCCTCCCTTCGAGTCTGGGAAGGCTGCTGCCTGCTTTCACCAATAGCCTATGATGCAAGTGACACCAGGTGTCTTCCCAGACCAGTCACAAAGGTCTATGCACTTTCCACCTTCTTCCCTAGATCACTGAGTTGCCCTGTGAGAAATTCAACTTCCCCTACGCCTGCATCATGCAGAAGCTTGGTATGAGCACTCTGGATCACAGTCCTGGCTATGCCCAGCCTTCAGGCCAACCAGCCATCCCTGTCAAGGAGTCTAATGTGTGAATGAAGAAACCATCTCAGAAAAAGACCCTCCAGTCTCAGCTCTTTCAGCCCCCAGATACTGAGCTGTCTTAACTGAGGTCCAGATATTACGCACATAGAAAGTCCTGCTCCCTGTGCTCTGTATGGATTCCTGGATTCCTGAAGAAATGGTTGTGATTTTATACCACTGAATTTGGGGAAGGTTTGTGAGGTAGCACAGTAAGAGGAACAAATAGCATCTACTATCATTAGGTAGATGAAACATGTTACAGTTGAGAAAACACATAGAATAGTGCCTGGGACATTGCAATCCCTTGATAAATATTAAATATATAGTAGTGCTGATACTTTACCCTTTACCTTGCTCTCCTTTTTGTCCTTTTCCTCCTTGTCCCAGGTTTCAGGATTCCTTCCCTCCAATTTAAATCACTGCTACTAGCATCTATTGAGTTTCTTCCCCCACAAAACTGGCTGTGGAGTTGGATATGGTACCTCTTTCCTTTGCTGTCACCCCAATTTCATTCTCAAAACAAAGATATGTGTCTTTCTGAGTGGAATTTTTATTGATAACATGAGGAATATGGAATATACAAAGGAAAACTCAAATAGCAGATAAGGGAAAGATACCACTGTTTTCTGAACTTCACAAAGATCTGGAAGCCAACACTTAGACCCCTTTCTGAGATAACCACTGGCAGTTCGGTCCACTTTCTACTCTCTCTCTTTATTCCTAAAGCAAATGTAGCACATCTCTTATCCCCATTCCCTGCTCCCAGGAGAGGGGCACAGTGACCCACTCCCCTTGGAGGTCTTCTTGCCAGCACTGTACCTGAAGAATATTTGGTAGAATTGGAAGAAAGGTGGATAATCAAATCAGCTTCTCAGAATTTTTAGTGAAGTGTGATATTGGCCTTGAAGAACTTCTAAGATTGGAATGGTACCTTCCAGCCTTTCCTCAAACGTTTATTCTATTCTTTAATTAATTTCACTGTACTCACTGCTTCTCTTTTAGAGTGTAATTCCTCCTGAGAGTTCAGCTTCTCTCTTCCTTTTTCTCCTTAACATGAGATCAGTCCAGTCCATCCTGCTCTAGGGCTGAGTCATTTAATCTCATTTCCTCCATCAAAAGCAAAGTCAGAACACACACAAAATCAAAAGGCCCAGGTTTGCCTTTGATGGCAAGGGGGCTCATCCAGACAGGGTGGAGTAGGTACAAGTCTGTGGAAAGCCAGATGGCCTCCAGGCATGCAAAAGCATTTCTGAGAGAGAGAAGTGCCCGGCTCAGCCAGGGAAAAGAACGTCACCCCCAGGTCAGAGAAGAGCAGGAGGGGCCTCCGGCCAGTTGCTGGGAAGATTTGTGCTCCACTTTGTCAAGTGCTTTTCATGCAGGAAGGTAAGGAGAGGGATGGGCTCTCTCTGCTGCGCTGACAATTTGGAGGATTCCATCCTCGACACTGCATTTCCTCATCTTGTGCCGCATCTTCTCCCTGTTGTCCCTGCCTCACACCCTTTCTTCTCTTCCTCATGTGTGGTTCTGCCCACCCTCTAAATGTTGAGGCTTTAGAGCTTTATTCTCATCCTGCAGTTCCTATCACACAACCCTTCTAGTGATTCATTTCACTGTTTTAAATTCCTATTATAGAAGACTCCCAAATCTCAGTCTTTAGCCAAAAAAGTCATTAAAACCTCAGACTAGTACTACATCCACATCTGGCATAACTGATCTGGGGTAGATGGTCTATGATCAAGTAATATACCAAGTTACCTCTAACCTTGTACTTACCCATTGGTATAAATGACCATAGAAAAAGACCTTTAAATAATGAATGGAAACACCACCAAAAATTATTAGAACTAATAAATGAATTCAGCAAAGTTGCAGGATACAAAATCAATATACAGAAATCTGTTGTTTCTATACTTTAATAACAACTATCTGAATTATATAGTGAATTGTATAAAAGCATATTTATATACTATAAAATAGACAATACATATTTACAAAGCACCCTGTTAAGAAGACAAACTCTAGAGGCAGGTTGCTGGTCTCTGTCCAGTCCTTCCGCTAACCTTGAGACCATAAGCAAATCAATAAAACCCTCTGCATCTCAGTTTTCTCATAAAATGGTGATGATAAGTATAGTTTTCTCACAGAATTTTTGTGAATATATAAAGTTCTTAGAAGAGTCTCCAGTCTCCAGTAAGCACTAGAATAATTACTGCAATTATTATTGTTGTTTTATCATTTATTATTTTAAAATAATAAGTAAACTATTACTATTAATTATTATTTTATAATCACAATTCTTACTTTCTTTCCCCCCTCTCTCTTCTCCTAACTACATATTCTGGTAAAGGACAGTCTTGGCCCATCATTTTATGCTTCAGCAACTAGGCCAGTAAAAGGCCTCATCATAGATGTTTCAGTAGCATTTAATGAATGAATGATGGAATAGAATGAACAAATGAACGCATACAGAATAAACTGAAAAACTAGGAGGTTGAGGTGGATGCCTGAGAATTGGTGGAAGGGGAGAAAGAGAAGAAAGAACAAACTTTGGATTAAGAAAAATGAGTTTTAAAGGCCAAAAATTTCTGACAGGAAGATAATATGGATGAAAAATTACTAGAAGGGAAAATTATTGTGGCCTGTGGCATTGCATTTGATGAGAAATTTCCTTTTGCATTTTCATCTCCAAAGAAATTTCGGCCAGCTCTCATGAATCAGTTTCAAAGTCAGGCTGGATCTTGAGTTCTGGCTGTTGCCGAGAGCAAAGACCCATCTTTTTTACAGCAACTGGAGAGAGCTTGGCCTTTTTCTCACAGCACTGATCTCCTGGCCTCATCAGAGCACCTTAGCATCCTGCTTGTCAGAGAAACCCTCAGGGATTCCGGCTTAAGGTTAGAATGAGCACCTGCAGGAGGTGAAGCTTTGACAGATAACCCCTTCACCCCCTAAAATGGAAAGCGGGCAGTAATCATGAGGGCAGAAAGTAAGTCCTGCGCAAATGTTCTGAGAGTTTTGTGGGGATGAAGCTCTACTTTTGTGAAATACTGTTTTTGTTTCTTTTTAAAGAATCTCCTGTTCAAAATTCTTTTCTGCTGGCTGAAGATTAAAATTAGTATGGACTAAATGAGAAAGAACATATAATAAACCCTTTCTCAGGAGACTATCAAAGGAGCTAAAAAATAATGAAACTAAATTCAAAGGCTAGTGCCTAACAAGGACCTATTTACTAATGTCTCCTTTCTTCATGCTATGTTTTCCCTTCCCCAGCCCCCATTTCATCAGACAGCCAGAGTGTCCTGCCTTTTCCTAAATTTGAAAGCTGAGCATGTCAGTTCCCTGTCTAAAACCCTTTACTGGGTGTCTTTTGAACTTTATCCTGACAGTGGGATGCAGTATTGGTCCAACCTACTTGGTCCACCTTCTTCTGTCTCAACACTCTGTCTCCAACTCTGGACTCCATGCTTACAAGTAACAAATTGTTACTTGTTTTTTCTGACCCCACGCTTACCCTCACTGCCCTGCTACTCACTTGCTACTTACCCCACGCTTGCCCTAACTAATGAGCTATTTCCTTCTACTTACCCCATGCTTACTCCCTGCTTTCCGTTGCTGCTACTGAGCTACTTGCAAGGTATTTGCAATTCTCCTGAGGGCATCCTCCAGGTTTGCTAGATTTAGGAAGTAAAAAATACTGGATGCCCAGTTAAATTTGAATTTCAGATAAACAATACCTTTTTAGTATCAGCATGCTCTAGGCAATATTTTTAGGACACACTCATTCTAAAAAATTATCCATTGTTTGTATAAAGTTCAAATTTAATTGGGCATCCTGTATTTTATCTGGTAACTTCGGCCCTTTCTTACCCCACAACCCATCCTACAGAACATAGCTTAAGTAAACACATCCTCCTCCCTTCTTCATCCACCCAAGTCTGAGCTGGGGGACTTCCCCTGATGTTTACCCTTTTCGTAGAACCTACTACACTATTTACAGTTGTCTGCTTACTTCTAAAGCTCAACTATTAGACTATAAATTTTACAAGGTTAGGACTCTGTCTCTTGCATAGTTATATCCCCAAAGCTTAAAAAGGTGCCCACAATATAGCAGTTGTTCAATA
This sequence comes from Manis pentadactyla, assembly GCF_030020395.1. Taxonomy (NCBI): domain Eukaryota; kingdom Metazoa; phylum Chordata; class Mammalia; order Pholidota; family Manidae; genus Manis; species Manis pentadactyla. The sequence continues at coordinate 17,374,428 of NC_080023.1, forward strand.
TTTACTTATTAAATGCATGAATAGAAATTCACTGTTTACAAAGCAAATTATCTGTTTCTATAATATATAAATGGAAATTTACTTTCTATCACCGAGTAATCTAAGGGGATCTTTTTAAGTATCAGTCAGAGCACCCAATGCTGATCAAAATGACTTGCTACCATAGTTAGAATATTCCTGAGCTGTTTGGACGGCTCCCAAGCCCCTGTGTGATCTGACACCCGGCTGTAACCTCGGCCTCCCCTTGCGGCTCTCTTCCCCTCGCTCAGTGCTCACACAGCACTGGTGCCTTGCTGCCCAGGATGGTTCCAAGCAAAGCTCTGCCCCGGGGCCCTCGTGCACTTCATGCTGCCCAGAATCCCTTCCTTAGCGGTCTGCAGAGCTCCCCTGCCTCACTTTCTCCAGGCTGGAGAGTCTCCTCCTGGGGAAAGCTTTGTCTGCCTATCATCTCCAAAACAAGCCCCTCGTCATTCTCCAGGCCTCAACAACACTGAAGTTTTCTTCAAAGTACTCATCACTATTTGATATATTATTATTACATATGCATTTACTGGGTTGTTTACCCTCTAATTTCCTCAGAACCCTGCACTCTCTATGAAGGCAAGGACTCTATCTGTCTTTTCCTTTGTATTCTTAGCATATAGCACAAGGCCTGGAATGTGTAGATGCTTAATAAATACCTGTGGAACAAAGGAAAGGAGGAAGAGAGGGAAGGAGGAAGGGAGGGAGGGATGGAGGAAGAAAGACTTCCACATGGGCTTTGCAGCCTAACCTTCTTCACTGGGCAAAGCTTTCTTCTCATGTAAGATAAAGGCTTAAACAGATAGGCTCCAAAGAAAAGGATACATTGCCTTATATTTTTACTTCAAAGCATATGTGAGTGTGGATAAAATGAAAGTTCCTGTGGCCAGGATCCTCACCTGGCCCTGGTTGGCTAGCTCACTACACACGTGTGCGCAATACGTTGCTTTTGACTCTATATAAAGAGCTCCACCCAGTGCTCTGGGTAACACAGTGGCACAACTGTAAGGCTACAGGAGAGCAGAGCAGAGGCTGGAGTGGTGGCAGCGCCGAGGACAGAGGCCCAGAGGCAGAGACCGGCTTGCTGCATGCAGACTTGCTTTGAATGAATGGGATTCTAGTGACTGACCTGCCACCATGGAAATAAAGTTGGGTATAACCCTTTCACCCCAAGAACGTTCTACTGTCATTTCTTTTGTCACCTTGAATCCATAGTGAACTTGCCCAGAGCTGAAACCCATTGGCAAGACAGTGAGTAAAACTGGAGCCTTTCCAGAAGGAAAATATTCAAAGACGGTGGAGGAACTGCTTGGTACCTAAGGGTTGGCTTAAGGAATGGTACAGAAGGAATGAAGGTCACAAACGGAAGAGGATGTTGATGGAGTCAATGACTAAGAGAGGAACAAACCATGCTTTCTGTAAAGGTTAGTTCACTTACAACACCTGTCCTTTGCCCCTGTGGCCCTCCAAACCTCCATCACCAACACTGTGACAAACATTTTAAATTGCCTACCCATAATCCATTTCCACTTTCTCCCTTGATGATAAAACCCATTTTTGTTTGGAATGACAATGATTCTAGCCATACTCTCTGGATCATTACTTGATCTAAGCCAAGGGTTGGTGAACTTTTTTCTGAAGGACCAAATGATAAATATAGGAGGATTTGCAGGCCATACGGTTGCCATCAGAACTACTCAGTTCTGTTGCTGAGGAGTAAATGCAGCTATAGAAAATATGTTAATAAGAATGGGTGTGGCTTGTTCCAATAAAACTTTATTTGCAAAACCAGGCAATGAGCAGATTTAGCCTATAAACCGTAGTTTGCCAATCCTTGCCAGTCTAACTTATTAGAAATTTAATATAAACTCATGATCTTTTTTTTATTTCTAAGAAACAATTAATATGTCCTATTTCTGTCTACTAAGGTGTCCCTGAAGCAATGACAATAGCACCCAAGAGCACCCAAATTTAGTCTCTAAACACCCAAAAAGAAACAAAGGATTTTTGAGGAAATGTACAATGCAATGTCATGGACTTAAAATGTACAATAAACCTTGAATAATTTGTAGTACCAGAAAATAAGAATGGTATCATAAAGAAGGAGGCCCTGACAAAAAGATACATGACTGAACTTGAAGGGGTTTTCACTGGCCCCAAATCAAGTGATATAGGCACCAAAAATAAATTAATGACAGAAGTGTGGTTGAGACACACAAACATGTAACACTCCAGGAACTAATACAACAAAGTTCTTTAGAGAAGAATTCCAACTGACGAATGCAGAAGGACTGATAGAATTAGAAAAAAATCACCATTTTATTACAAATCACTGATGACAGTAGATCTAAACAACAACAATCAACAGCTGCTGAAACCATTAGATTCGGAGAACTCTGAATCATGGATCAGACTCGCAACACATGCCTCCACTTGTATCTGTTACCTGTAGCTGTTGTGACAAATACCACAAATTTAGCAGGTTAAAACAACATGAAAAAATTTTTCTTTCTCACCGTTCTGTAGGTGAAAAGTCCTGGTTGACTTGACTGGTTAGCTGCAGATTTTAGAAGGTCAGACCCAAGCTGTCAGCTGGCCTGGGCTGTAATTCAGAGGTTGTGGGAAGAAGTCTCTTCCAAGTTGATTCAGGTTGTTGACCAAGTAAAGTTCCGCAGAGTGGAAGGACTGAGTCTGAGGTCCAGTTTCCTCGCTGGCTGCCAGCAGGGTACTGCCCTTAGCTCCTAGAAGCTTCCCTCGGGGTGCCTGCTGTCTCAGCACATCAAAACTCTCTCAGGCCTGCAATCTCTCTGACTCCCCTCCTACCTCCTACCATCTTGCTCTCGGCTTCTGACTTGTGCTGGGAAAGATTCTCTGCCTTTAAGGTCTTGTGTGACTCCATCTAACCCTCCCGTGCAATCCTGGCTCCTCTCCCCATCCGAAAGTCTCTAACCTTAATTACATAAACAAGGTCCCTTTTGCCACGTAGCATCATAAATGTACAGGTTCTGAGATGAGGGTGCAGACATCCTCGGGGAGTAGGGGCATTATAAGGCTTACACACTGATCAATTTCAATCTCACTAAAGTGTGATTATTTAACCTCACTAAAGTGGCCACCATATAACCCTGGAAACCATGGAAGGTTCAATCTTAAATGGAGGACAGAATATGGAGAATTTCACACATGCGTCCTCAGGAAAATGAAATTTAAGGACTGAGACTGATTTCCCGTAAATACCTGATTTATAGAAAACCAAAATTTGTTCCTAAACCAATGAACATCTACCAAAAACCTCCCCCCATTCTCAAGCCAGTGAACTAGCTTCTTGACTCCAGAAAATCACCCCCTCTTTGCACTCCTTGCATATAAAAACAGCCTGCCCTAAACCCTTAGCAGACTCGCCTATAGCTTGCAACAGTTTGCATGTCCTGAACTTCAGTTCCTCTGTTATTTTAGAATAAACCCAATTTCCAACCATTCTAGCTTGCCTCAGTTTACCTCTTTATTTTGGCTGACAATGCAATGATGGGGTAGTACATGGAGCCATCTATGAATTATTCTGGCCCTGGCACTGACAAAAAATAAAACAACAGATTAATCAAGCCTCTAAATCTAGCTAACAGTTTTTCAGTAAATCAGGGAGCTAAAGAAACATTTTTTCAGACACCACATGGTGCAACCAGCCAAATCTAATATGGGAAATTCTACAAGGCAAATAACTCAGGATTCTCAACAAAAAAAATGGCAGAGAAAAATAAAAAGATGGCCAAAATTTGAAACACTGACAATACCAAACTGTGAGGATGTATAGCAACAGGAATCCTCATTAATTGCTAGTGGGAATTCAAAATGATATAACCACTTCGGAAGTTTTTGATGGTTTCTTACAAAACTAGATATATGCTTACCATATGGTCAGCAATCACACTCTTTGGTATTTACTCAGAGTTGAAAATTTACATCCACATAAAAACCTGCACAGAGATATTAATAGCAGTTTTATTCATGACCACCAAAACTTGGAAGCAACCCAGATGTCCTTCACTGGGTGAATGGATTATATAAACTGTGGTACATCCGGACAAAAGAATATTGTTCAGCACTAAAAGTAAGAGCTGTCTTGGTATGAAAAGATATGGAGGAACCTTAAATGTACATTATGAAATGAAAGCAGCCAATCTGAAAAGGCTACATACTGTATGATTGAAACTATGTGACGTCCTGGAAAAGGCAAAACTATACAGACAGTAAAAAGACCAGTGTCTGCCAGGGGTGGTGGTGGTGGACAGGGATGAGCAGGCTGACCACAGAGAATTTTTAGGGAGGTGAAAATACTCCGTATGATACCATAATGATGGATACATGTGTCATTACACATTTGTCCAAACTCCTGAAAAGTACAACACCAAGAACGATCCCCCAGGTAAACTATAGACTTTGGGTGATTATGTGTCAGTGTAGGTTGGGGGATGTTGATACGGACAGCTATGCACGTGGGGGGTGCAAGGGGCATAGGAGGTACATTGCTGTACCTTCCTCTCAATTTTTCTGTAAACCTAAAACTGCTCTAGAGACCAGTATTGCAAATAATAAGATAAAATAAACAAAAGGGTGGGAAGAAGTAGGTGGCTATAGGCTGAAGAGAATGTGTGTGACAAATGAGCCCAATACGATAGGTGGCTCTTTCTTGGATCCTGATTTGATAAAGCCAAGGATAAAAATACATTTTCGGAAAATGTTAGGTAAACTTGAACACACATTTTAGACTGTACTAAATAATTATTGTTAACTTTATCAGGTTAATATTGTGGGGTTTTTATGTGTGATTTTTTTAAGTTCTTGTTTGAGATACATACAAAAAATATTGATGGGAAAAATTATATGATGTTTAGGGTTTGTTTGAATAGTCCAAAAAGAGAAAAAAGAGCAGTAGGAAGACATTGGCAAAACAAGACTGGCAAAATATATTTTTCATTGAGGTATAATTGACATATAACATTATATTAGTTTCAGACATAAAACATAATTTGATATTTATATATGTTGAAAAATGATTATTGCTATGAATCTAGTTACCAACTGTCATACAAAGTTACAAAATTTTTTTTCTTGTGATGAGAACTTTTAGGATTTACTCTCTTAGCAACTTTCAAGTATGCACTACAATATTACTGATTCAACCCCATGTTGTACATCATCCCCATGTCTTATTTATTTCAGAACTGGAGGTTTGTACCTCTCGGTGCCCTTCACCCATTTCTCCCATGAAAAAATCTCAGTAATTATTAAACCTGGGTGGCAAAGTTCACTTTACTATTCACTCTACTTTTGGTATGTTTGAACATTTTTTTAATAAAATATCCATTATATTTAATCCCTTCCCAATGTCACATGTATGACTAGAGATCCATAGCAGAAAAGCCACATCAAATTATTTGGCTCTACCTTCATAAAATATCTCACATAAAACCACGTCTCTCACTATAGCAACATACATCCTAAATAACTTTAATAGCCATCTACTGATCTCCCTGTTTCTACTGAGATTCCTCACTGTTTTCCTTGTAAGACCTGGAATGATCTTTCTGAAACATAAATCACATTGTGTCATTCCTCTGTTAAGCCCTTCAATGGCTTTCCATTACACATCAATACAACAGAAAGTTTTACCAAGGCCTATAAGGCCTCATGTAATAGATTCTCCACTCTACTCTCCAGTTTATTTCTATTATTGCTGTTTTCCTGGCTTAATCCTCTCTAACCACCCTGGCTCCTTGGTTCCTCAATTAGTCAAGTCCACTCCTGCCCTAGGACCTTTGCACATATTATTCTCTCCTCCAGGGGCATTCTTCCCCCAAATTCATGTCTTGTTCTCTTACTTCCTTCAAGACTTATTTCAAATATGAACCCCTCAGAGAGTTCTTTTCTGACCACTCTCTCTAAAAGAGTATCAATACTCCTCTTAATCTCTTCACCCTACTTGATTTTCATCATAATGATCACCATTTATGTGATATTATTGTTATTATGTGTGTCCCACACATAATAAATATAGGCTTCATGAAGAACAATATTTGATTCAAAACTCTATCCTTGGCACCGAGGATGGAGCCTGAGGCTCAAATATGTGTTCTTTGAATGAATATCGCCTGAATGCGAATTAGAATGCAGGTCTCCTAATCCTCAGCCACTGTAGCAGGTCACTTTTCCTTCTTCAGGTCTGTAGTCTCTCATTACAGGAATCCAGCAAAATGTAGGCATCTAAAAACAATGGCTACAATGTTATGACACATACAATTTCCTGAGTGAACTTAGTATCCTTTTAGAGGTATAGAACCAGAGAAAACAATTTCTCACCTGGAAAATTCCCTAAAGATGGCTTTCTCACAGATGTGTGTTAGAATTCTCCACTAGAGCAGGAAGATGCAGAAACTCAAGCTTTCCTTGACCGTGAGACCAGGCACCCGAGGTTCACTTAGCTGGGGTACTGTAGTCAGAGGCAGTCATAGTTCTTAAGCATTTGGAGAAAGAAGACCTGGTCTCTCCCCTTGGTTCATAACATTAGGTGAAATTCTGACTTATCTTAAAATGCACAAACTGTCCATGATTCAGTTTTTACCCACAAGTCCCTGAGCTTTGTATTCAGGCTTTGTATTTTCTCTTTGTATAAACCCTCTGTTTATTTTTATCCACAGGCTGTTACCCAGCTTTTACCTTTTAGCAAAGACCTTTTAAGGTAAACCTGAAATTAAGCTGTACATTTGCAGAGAATTTGGCAGACATGAGCTATAAATAACTGTATCCCAGACTTTTTTTAATGCTCTCATTTTCACTTCTCTTCAGGCTAAAGGATGTAAGCCTGTATGTAATATGGTTATACACATATTTCATTGATTTCATGTGGCATACGGCTGTCTATTACCAAATGGCAAGGAAACACCTAAATAAGTCATATGTCAAAGCAAAGGTTGCTAGAGAAACAGCAGACTTTCTGACACCAGTAGGAGTAGTGCTGCAGGAATATAGGATGTGACCTTGACCAACCTGCTGAGAATCCTCTATTTTCCTGCCCAGAGTGATTGGTTTGCAGACCCAAACTTGGTGGACCTTATGGAAACATGGTTTCTTTCTGTGTGATCACAAGCTTTAGGGAAAACTAAACCACAGCTATTTCTGGCCAATTTCCTGGGTATAATTTGGACAATGTCTTCAATATGGGAAGAAGGCTGACCAACAAAAGCAGAGTTAAAGAAACAGGGAGATTGCCTTATTTGCTGTAGCAAACGAGCTAGATTTCTGGCCAGAGTATACTTAGACTGGACTCAAATCCAGGTCTCCCAATAGCCAAGGGCCTCTTAACTACACCAACTCAGTCATAGCCCCCTAGGATCATAAGAGGCCATGTCACAAGCTTTTGGTCACACTAAGGTTTTATCTCTATACTTCAGTGTCACAAATAGCCACTGCTCTATTGAAGACCTGCTCTATCACTTATTAGCTCTATGATCTGGGGCAATTTAATTCAACCCGAGTCAAAAGCGCCATCGCTATAATGGAAATGACAAGCAGTGAAAGGAATGCGAACTTCACAGTCCAAGCAGGTTTATTGCTGAACCTGAGAGGGACCCCCCTGTCCTGGTCAGCAGAACAAAGGAAAGAGGGCCTCTAACAGGTCAAGAGGCTTTTTATGGCCAGGGTTTTTGGTGGGCTCTTTGAGGGGAGGGGTCAGGGGAAAGGGGGGCTTGTGGCTTGCTGACGTGTCCTCTGGAGGATGCTTGTAGCCTAGGTGACGTGACACCTAGGTCTCTCTGTGATGGTGGGTGGGCTTATTCAAAAGGTGGTCCTCAGGTCCGGATTCTATCAAGCAGGACCTATCGCATAAAATTGTTACTGCCTGTCAAACACTGAATTGGCACATAGTAAACACCAGGACATCTCAGCTTCCCTTATTAGTACACTACTGAAAAGAGAATTTTGAATGAGATAAGGCAGAGGAGAATGAACTTGCAGAGACACATCTACCAATACGTACAATAATTCAATAGAGTTCAGAGCTTCTCTTTAGCCACATGTATTGCACAGATTCCCACGGAGAATAAGGAAGCCAGGAATTTTGTTTTTTATTGGAAAGCCTGTTCAGTGTTTCTGACACTAACGACTTCTTGTATGGAAGAGAAGTGATTTAATGAGGGATATGGGAAAGAAAAGTAATATTTACCAAGTGTCTGATGGGTGGCAAGCCCGTTATGGGCACTATCACAAACAACACAACATTTAATCCCCACAGACACCCCATCAGAAGGTAAGCATTATTGTGCCTATTTTGGATCAGAAAACTGAGGTTCTGAATGTAATACATGGAAACACACTACTAGGAGGTAGAGCAAAATTTAAATGCAGTCATATCTGGCTTCAGATCCGTGGTCTCTTTTCATGCTCTGCAAGGTCTCACAATGGCCCAGCAACCCCTATGAGTTTGGAAAATACCTAAGTTCTCCCATAGATGTGGAGAGATAAGCATTCCTTCCATATCATAAGCTCCTACAGGGAGTCTAGTATCTCCCCCACAAGAGAAAGGGACCCAACACTCTAAGTCACTGAACCAAGGGAAATCTTATGCCCATTGTATCCCTCATTCCAAGTGCCCCATCATCTCTCCTTCAACACTTTCCTGATTATGAGCCCCCAACAAGTTGAACCATCATCTACTAGAGCTGGAGTAGAGTTACCATCAAACCGTCTGGACTGTGTATCCAAACTTTTCTCTTATTAGCTTCGTGATTAAGAATGTTTTCCACCTCTCTATGTAATACAAATAATAATACTTGCATATACATATTAATTGAGAAAGGTTTATAAAAAGGCACAAGCGAGAAACAACTATACAACAAAATGGAAACTAATTGCATACGTGTTTACTTATGTGGCTCCGTTACACTGTCATCTTTCCCTTTATTATTCCAATACAGATGCCTAAGGAAGCAAACTGTGTCTCCTTTATCAATTCCCGTGCCTGGCCCCATGCTGTATGCACAACTGGAATCTGTTGATTTATGAACCTTTCACTAAGCCCTAGAACAACACTTCTTTCCAGTTCCTTGGTCTCCAACACCAGCCTCTCAAGACTGGGGTAGCAGTTATAAATGAGGCTTGGTAACAGCCTAAAAATAACTTCACAGCAGCCGGCAAAGAGACTCTTCATCAGTTATCACATTTTCTGCCACCCTTCCACGGTGCAGAAATGACCATGTCAAAAAACTCTGCTAGTGGAGGGCTGCCCCCCGTGATAAAGGGCACGGTATTTTTAGCACGCGTCCTGTTCTCACTGCAAAATATCTTTGGCTGTCATGTAATTCAGGGCTGTCTTAGAAGGAGCTGTATCACCAAGTAGTGTTTACTCTGATTCCTCTTTCTGTGGTTCCACTCTACACATCCAGCTTCTTCACCAGAAATGGAAGTCTTGGCCTTAGCTGTCTTCAAACACTGCAAAATAAAAACTGCCGCTTTCCTGTTTACTAAATTCTCCAGGGCACTGGTTTGTGGGCTATGTCCCAAAAAAATAAAAAGAAAAGTAACACCAAAAACGTGTTAGGTGGTCAAATACATTTTGGAAATGTTGCACAATTAAGAACTCTTTTGGAAAGTCACAATGTTCATTTGCATATTTAAAAGTCATAATAGACCTGCTCTAAAAGAATCTTTTCATTGAGCATAATCTGTCCCTTCATGGACCTTGTTTAGATAATATTAGGTAACAGGAAAGAATTACTGCTCATTTTGCAAGGCAGAACAATGTCGGTAGTGGGTGTTAAGATGGGCCACCTTGATCCCCCTTCAGAAATTAAAGAACATTCCCCAGGCTGCTGGGAGTCCTGCTAGCTAACAGCCACCTGCTATGTGCCCTCTCCAGACACTGCCTTCAAGCTGGCTGAAGAGAGACACCGACTCTACGGTTATACTCACTTCCCAGGGACAGCCCGGTCAATTTAGGGTTCTCATGGGGGTCTAAAGGCCCAAACTTCACCACCCGACTCTGGACAATTAAGAAGTGCTCAGCCTTGTAGTTTTGCATGGGGAGCAGCTGAGTCCTTTAGAGAGACTGCCTAGCAGCCCAGTCTTGCCTCCTTTCCTCCTCTCCCACAGATGCTGATCCTGTAACCTCCTAATAAGCTTTCTGTTCCCACTCCTTTTCTGAATTTGCCTTGCAGGAAACCCAGCCTTCAACAATAACATGGAGAAAACATTTTATCTATTGGAAATTCATCCTGAAGAGTTGAAGGATGAAATGAGATGATTTCTAACAATTGCAAAGAAAAAGCCATGGGTGAAATACATGAAAAAAGATTAGCAAAATGTTAGTAATCATTGACCTTGAGCCATGATCACAGGGAGGTCTTCTGTGACCTTATTCTTTTGTGTGTGCTTGAAATTCTCCATTAGAAAGTGCTTTGAAAATATTATTTCCCAAGCTGCCAGAGAATCCTATTTTCATGTAATATACTATCACCTCGGCATAGAGCTGATGTTCCTTCTGTCTTAACTGGGACCTAAGTAAGCCCGAAGTTTCCCCAACCACTTCCTATGGCACAGAACAATAGCACTCTCTACGGGTCGGAGTTCTTCAGATGGGTCTCATTAATGCTCATGAAAACGTCTCACATGCTAATGAATAGCCAGCTGTCTTGAACGCCACAGCCAGCCAGCCCAAGTCGCTGCAGAGGCTTAGAAATCAACTGTTGTCCGATGGTAGAGTCACCTCTGGAGGGGACACTCGTGCGCAGAGGTCGCTGGACTGTGCAAACTCCCCCAAGATGTTAGATAGGGAACAGACTGATGTAGGAAGCCTCTGGAAAACAGACCAAGATAACAGAACCAATTAACCATCTGAGCTGCCACTAGGACAGTTGGAAACCAAGAGCTGTAATTACTTCTCATCTGGAACATTAGCCTTCCATGTAATCCTGGGAAATGACCTGGGGGCAGCTCCAGGGGACTTTGTAAGTAAGAAGTGGAACACAGTTGTTTTTCTCTCAGACCTGAATCGCCCAGGATGGTTCTGTTAGCATCTCATAAACGGAAGAATAATGCTATTAATAACAGACAGCAAACAGGTCTGCTATTGGGGATTTTTTCCCCTTAATTAAGATTCTCTTTCTTGGAGTAGACCGAAGTGTTCAGCTCATGTTCATCAAGCCCTCTGCCCTGTCTTAGGTTTCCCTGCCCCCCATCTCCTCCGGGAAGGATCTTTTAAGCTTCAAGAAGACATCGGGGAGACCTGCTTTGAACTAAAGTTGCATCTCCAACTGAATCTATTTTAAGGTTTCTTTTGTGACCCTAATGGCTCTCTCTAATCATTTTCCCACCTATAGGGACCCCTCTGATGACAGGGAAGGGCCCATTTCCCCTCACCCAGGGGTCTGTTTGACGCAGGCAGACCTCTCCACCATAGAAACCATCTGGCACAGCAAAGTTTGGTAAAACTTTCTCCTTCATCCTTCCAAGTCAGGAGGAAACCGCTTTCTCCAGAACCTTCTCTGCTCCTCATCATCACAGACAATTCCCTCCTACAGCAGTACCACTGGGGCCAAGAGCTACGTAGGCCCTCCCTTATCTTAATTGCTTCCCCGAGTTATCAAAACCCTCTGTGATCCGGCTCCTTCCTGCTTCTTGAACTTTCACTGCACTGTCCGTGCTCCTGCCACACTGGTTCCGTTTCAGATCTTACACATGCCAATCACATCGCCTCCTTCCTTGCACTTTGCACTTCTGTTCCCGGAAATGCTCTTCCCCTGGCGACTGCCGTGTGCTCGGCTCTTTCTTGTCATTCACGTCTCAGCCCGAGTGCCATCCCCTCAGAGAAATCTCCCCTGACTACTCAGACTCGAGTGGCTACCTCAGCACTACCACGGTATCCCATTTTAATCGTCTGCCCAGCACCCATACTTGCATCTGTGTATTTCCCGGCTCCCTTATCATCAGCTAGTATCCACAAAGAAAGAGACCTTATTCTGCTTGCTCGCTGCTTCCCCACGGTACCTGGAACTGTGCCCGGCATACTTGCCCATGATGCCTGGAACTGTGCCAGGCATATGGTGGGTGCTTAATACATATTTGTTGAGATAATTATTAAATAATTCTACTTTTCCTTGCAGCCTCCCAACAACCTAGAGAGACACATTACTATTTTAGTTTAACAAAGGAGTAAAGGGAGGCTCAGAAATTAAACAACATGTACGTCACTCAGATCTAGGAAAGAACAAGTTCAGGAGCCAGTGACAGCTGACCCTATCCCCTCCAGCAGTTGAGTCTGTGAGGCCTCAGGTGACATGTGGGTCTGCAACATCCATGGATGTAATGGTGCTTTGTACCTGGGATGTGTGCCGTAAGGACCACTTAAAGACCATTTCATTTTGTGCCACTCGTACAAAATGAACAAGGAAATAAGTCATCCAACAAAGGGAGAGGGACTGGCTGAAGGCAAACACAGACCAAAGGTGAACCTCAAACAGAGTGGCCCTGACTCCCCATTCCACGCCACAAGCCACTGTATGTAGCTCCACGGGTCTCACCCTGCCCAGAAAGCTGGAAGGAGAGTCTGGCAGAGGCTGGACAGCAAGCTCAGCTCTCCGCACAGCGGGTGCCCCCATGCGCCTGCATCGCCTGCCCAGAGGGGGTGCTATTTTCCATTCTGCACATTATTAAACCACCTGCTATCTCTTCATTTACTTGCTTCCTTGGAGAAGTCTGCTGTCCAGAAATAAACTGTTCCCAGCCTCTTTGATGCTAGAAGTATTCAGAAGAGCAGCCGAAGGCACTGAAAAGTTTTTCATCTCAGAAGGATGAATTGTTAGCCCTTCAGCAATAGCTGACTCATCACTTCTCTTCCTAATTAATAAATGAATCTCAATGTGCAATATTGTAACTAAGCACCAATTTGGGAATTCATAAAGATAAAAAAAACTATTATACAGAGGATGCTTCTGTTTATGCTTCTGTGTACAGCGTTTTCTCACCCTTTCTTTCTCTCTCTCCCTTAGAACATTCTTACCCCCCCAAAAAAATCCCACTTGGGAATCCTCAAAACTGATGAATAAGAAAAGAATAGGCATAGGCCAGAAATCTTCCAACTCTAAAGATACTAAAAAAAAGCCTAGAGGGAAACGTACCAAGCTTACAATGTTTGTCTTTGGCGGGTACACGTAGGAGTGAATTGTTTTCCCCTCTGCATGTCTGCAGAGATGTCCTATAGGAAGCACAAATTACTTTTATAGCGGAGGAGAAAGCGCTGTATCTTTGAAAAGAAACTGAGACAGGAAGGGAAGCTGTAGGTAACAGCTCCAGGCCAGGTTTTAGAGCCACAGGCAGAGCAGCTGAGCAGGAAAAAAGTACTACAATTTAAGGCTTTTGCCATTCAACGCAGGAATAAGACCTGGGGTCTCTCCCATGTGACAGCATGAAGACAGCAGGACCTGTAGTTGGGAGAAAAAAATCCAGACCCAAAAAGAGGGAATTCTTTTTATAAGCACCTTTGATTTGGATGGCAGGCACACTGCTCCGTTTCTGAGGAAGTGTCACTGGGCTCAGCCTCAATGCCTGGCAGCAGGTGGCCAGGGCCAGCCAGCCTCTCGAAGGCCACTCAGTTCTGTTCCTTTCCTTTGTGCCGACTTGGCCTGTTTCCTATAAAATAGCAGGAGAACGAGCCCCAGGAAGCATACCGAGATAAGCCCCTAAGAAGAATGTGTCAAAATGAGAAAGTAAAGCCTAGGAAAAACCCAGGCAACAGAGAAGAGAAAACATTCCCTTGTACTTTCACATAAGTGGGAAATGCAATAACTGGAAGAAAGACAAAGCAACCCTTTTGTTTTTCTATTTGTAAATATCTTCTTCCCCTATGTCCTACTCCCACCATCCTCCCAAAAGGCTGAAAACAAGACTTTCAGGAGCTGGGACGGGATCCCACTCCAACCTCTCCTCAGCCCCCACCATGATGGCTGGGGGTGGGGCAAAGTGATGGCAGCCAGCCTGGGCTTTGTGCCCCCTGCAGTGTAGTTTTAGTCACCGGGACTTCCCTGGGGCGTGTAGCAACAGAAACAACGCATAGCTTTGGGAAGGCATGCTGAGGGTATGGAGGAGAAGCACAGCCAGAGCCAAATTCTCAAGAAAACACAAGCCCACAGCTACAAGTGAGGAGCCAAAGTATAGAAAATGGGAAAATGCAGGGCTTTTCCTTAGAACAGAATGCAGTTGCACAGCACTGCCTCTACGTGGGTGGTGGTGCTGTGACGTGTGGTTGGCTTTCCTGGGGTAGAAAATCTTGGTCCAGGGACTGATTTAGAGGTGGCTCCTTTGATAGGCTCCTCTGCTGTCAGGCAAGCTTTACAGACCTCAGCAGTAGGACCCTAAGCCTACAAGAGGGGCAGAGAGAGTAAAGGCCCAAAGAGAAAGGAAAAGTTTCTGAGACTCATTTATTCATTTCCTTTGACAAATTGCATGTGTGCCCTTGGGACATGGGGCCAGGCACTGGAAACACAATGGGAATCTAAAGCACACGTGTGCTCGCCTCTCATGTCCCCCATGGTGCTTATTCACTAATCATGAAGTCAGGCATGAATCATACACAAATCACATACAAAAAAAAGGCAAAATTAAAACCACAGAAAGTGATATGAAGCATTGGGGCTTTAGAAAGCCAATGTAGCCATGAACACACTGACTGAGCTCTGAATTGTTGAGAGAGAGGGTTCAGGCAGATGGAAACTGATAAAAAGCTGGCCTGCAGGATGAGGTTAGCTGCAGCAACAATGGGCTGCCTTGCTATAGCTTTCCTGAGGTTTGGGCTGCAGAAAAGACATTTGCTCAGCATGATTGCACTCAACAGATATGGAGAAGAAACAGGGCCCCACGAACACCTGCACCAACTATTAGCAGACACCAACCAGACCCCAAGCAGACAACGGTCCCTATTCCCTGATGGGATCAGGGCAAGGCTAGAGGCTAGGATCATTTAGGGGAAATTCCTCTTCTTGGATTGCAGGAGTGGGGAATGTGTCCCTTCTCTATATTCCCTATGTTTTGTTCTCTACCCATTAAGCTTTGTCAGGGTGTTGTGGCTGCGTGTCAAGAGGGCTCAACAAACTGTTGTGCCATCAACTATAATCTTCATAAGTCCAGAACCTCATGCTGACCTCTGCTCCCTTGGGTATCTTCCTGGGTACCTTTGGGGCACTTTGTCTCCAGAAGGTCCTTAATGGATATACTAATAAAACTAATACATAAACCACTCTGCACCCATTGTCCATTCTATTTCAACTGAAATCATATCACCTATGAACAAATCTACCATCCTTTGTGGGTGAAGCCACTGTTTGGGTTTTAGAAATATAAAACCTTGGCCAGAGTTAGTGTGGTTGACATGGCCAGATACAGACTCAGACCCCGTGCTGTGGAGTGACCCCTAAGAGTTTGCAGATAAGCCTCATTATCCATGTGGATTATTCAAATAACAAGAATAGTGTTTTCCTTCCTTGTCTCTCAGTGTTGCTCTACATAGCCTCTCCTAGGCCACATTCGGATGGTTTAAAACTAGGAGCTCTGCCCTAAGAACTCTCTGCAGCATACATGGTGCTTAGTTGTACTTGGAACCCCTTACTTACAGACTTGGGAGAAAAACTATGCAAATGCTAAAAATAACTGTTCTATCCACAGACACTTAGAAGGATGAACTTGGAAAGGTTCTCTTTTTTCTTGCAATAGATTTTTTTTAAGAACTGTGTCTTCTCTTGAGGCCTCCATGTATAATAGTGCTTAGTCTAGCACCATTGACCTTGTACTGTGTGAATCATCACACAGTTTAGGGGTGTGAACTACACACAGTGTGAGTTAACGCCCAGTAAAGTATTGTGAACTACACACAGTGAGAACTAAAACACAGAATTGTATCGTATATTATGGCATACAATATAGTATATAACCTATATTGCATATATGTAGTATATATAGTAGTATAAATTCATAGTATGTGCTAACCCATTGAGTGATGGCGTGAACTGATAAACCATGTAAATAACTACAGTGAAATAGTGTGAACTACCACACCATGTAGTAGTGGTAACTATCACACATACAGTAAAATGACATACCACATAGTGGAACATGATGAACTCCCACACAGGGTCTTACTCTTCAGGTCATATGATCTTTGAAACTTTTCCAGAAATCTAAACTAATTCCAAAATAAAAGTTCATGCTCAGGAAAACTTTTACTAAGTTGCACTCTTGTCAAACATCCTCTTCTTCCAGCAGCTCATTACAATAACACTTACAACCTAATATTCCAAAATAATTATTATAGTTTAACTTGAAATTTGGTCCTGTGCTTCCTTATTAAAAGGCGTGAGGCAAGCATTATAGAATTCTTAGTATTGAAAAGGAGGAAACTTACAAGCAAAGCTTTTCCCAGAAAAATCATCTGAAGTGAGACTTTATTAATAGGACACCAAGTGCCATTGAGGGCAATGTCCTCAGAAGCAAATGCAGTGATACATTTCAAAAGGTCCTTGAAGTGCTTGTCTACAGAATTGGAAGGCAAAGCTGCACAATAATTCTTGGATTGCAGGCATGGGAAAGCAATTCCCAAAAGGCTAAGCAAGCTAATGTTAAATGTGTAGTATCTGGCAGCCCAACTGGATAATGACAGAATGTAGATTGCCTGGGAGGGTATACAGAATGCATATTCCATATACCATTTCCCACAATACATCTTTCTTTAGGAGGGGCTTCTGTTTGGAGCTGGGAAGCAGAAAGCTCAAAGTCAATTGTGATCCGACCTGGAACACAGATTCTGAGTAGCTGGTTGGAGAGATCTTACTTGAGGTAATACATAGTTTTTACACAAAGAGACAGGGTCGTAGGATTTGTGCACAGGAGAAACGTTTTGACTAAGCCAGTTGCGGGAGGGAAAGGTTTCACACTAACTGATAAGACACCAGGCAACTTACTAGGTTAGCCTCTTTCAACAGGGATAATCATGACTAATTTGCAGGGTTGTTGTGAGTGCCTAGAATTTAACCTGGCCAATAATGAAAACTGATGATAATACTACTAACAGATAATAAGAACAATAACAATAATAATGGCTGCCATTTAGAGTCCTGGCATCATGCCTACATGCACATACCAAGCCCATTAGAGCTAGTCCCTTCTTTAATCTTCACAATGACCCAGTGTTATTGATATTATCTCAATTCTTTATCAGAAGAATCAGAGAACCAAGAAGTTAAAATGATTTCAAATCCCAGATCCAACACCCACACCTAGCAGCTATGTGATATCTTAGGTATGTTACTTAAATTCCATGTGCCTAGGTTTCTATATCTGTAAGATGGGATAATAATGGTATGTCCTCTATAAAGTTGTCATAGGAGTACATGAAATAATAGATGCAACATGTTTAGTACAGAGCCCAGCACACAGTAGGTCCTCAGTGAATGACAGGTTTTTATATTTCGTAAAACTCAGACGTGAAGGAGTTAAGGCTGAAACTGTGAAAACAGAGGCAAGCGCCTAAGCAGAGCTTTCACTTGGATTAAAAGCTACCTGAGTTTTGACTGGAAGGCAATTTGCTGTGAAACTAGACTTTTCCTCAGAAAGCAACAATATATCTGATATATGAACAGCATTCAGTACAGTCTCCAAAGTTTTGTGTCATAACCACATCACAAATGCACCTTTTGAGCCTGAACTGAACAGACAGCATCAATCAAAGAACATTAGGTTCCAGAAAGAGGTGCAGTACCAAAGGTGTACCACTTACAAGGTTCATGTAACCGTTGAAGGTTACATTTCTCCTCAGATATTATAGGAATCTCATGTACTGTCTCATTATTTTTGCCATATATGCATGTAACATATTTTAATATTATAAATGTTCTCTAAGTTGAATTACTGTTTTATTAATTCAGGCTCTACCAAACCCCTAAAAATGAGAATCATCCAAAATGACTATCTGCCTATGCGACCATGACCTTAGGAAAATAGAAATGATACTAAAATAAGTTGAGAGTTTAAGGAAAATCAAGCAGCAGGCTTACATATTAAAGATAGCATCGAACTAGGCATTCAAATGAGTTGGAATTCCAAATACTGTTGGAATCTCTTCTAGGCTTCCCTTCAGTGATCAGTTTTAACATCTGCTGGGACAGAGAAAACATGACCTTCCTGGGCCAAGCATTTCATCTTCGTACGAAATTCACCATGGGGCTGAAAGTGTGTCATCTCAGTGTAACAGCCTCAGTGTGTCTAACCTCATAATATTTAAGTTGTTATGATATATACTTTTTTTGAAATGGCACACAACTTTATTACACATCAGGGAAATGTAAATTAAAACCACAATGCAAAATCACACCCAATGGAATGACTAAGCTCTAAAAATGTAGGCAATTTCACATGCTGGTAAAATATGAGGGACAATTAAATTGTCAAAACTACCACAGTTTGTACAAATAAGTTTGTACAAACACCCCTCATAAAACCTTTGGCGGTATCTATCAAGCTCAATCCATGTTTATCATACAGTCCAGCAATTCCATTCCCAGTTAAAAATCCAACAAAACTGGGTCTATATGTTCACAAAAATGAAAACAACCTAAGTGCCCATCAATGGTATAGTGCATAATTAAATCCCTCACAACAGAGAAAGCTACCTAGCAGTGAGTGAACAGTCTACAATTACCCAGAGTAGCACTGATGCATCTCACAGACATAATATTGGGAGGAAATGGCCAAACCAGATGGGTTCCCACTCTAACTCCACTTAACCTAAATTTCACATTCTCCATATATACGTCCTAATTCAATAACAAATTATACAGCTACAAAGTATATCCCTGCTTCTGTTTATAAGACTGTATATTTACCACCCTATTTCAGAAGGTTCTGTCCCTAATGGGGAAAGAATATATAAATATACTATTTCATTTGCTCATATTTAAAACTAAATGAATCACAATTTGAGTGAATCTAAGGCAAGGGCTACTGGTTGAAATTTGGCACCTTAGTCTGTTTACTGCCGACCTCCAAAAGACTTTCACCTGGAGATCCCTCACCTCCTGTCTCCTTCCCATCCTTCACCTCTTTGCTACTGCCCGCTTGTCTGACTTCGAATTCACCCATCATGGCCTCAATCCTGACCTTGCCCCGTGGTGCCAACCATTCCACTTTCCTGGAACAACAGTGTGAATCACCCACAGGGCTCTGCAGATGGCTGGTTTGTAGGGATAATATCTGTAGTGGGAAAACCATAGAAAAGGAAACGCTGCAAGTGTGAAGCAAAGATGCCTCTACTTTTTAAGCAAGAGATGGCTGAGCTTTTCAAGCCATCTGGGGCTTTCCAGGCCCTGAAGGATAAGACCTATCACCTACTCGTTTCCTCCTGCCTCACTCACCTCCAGCTACAAGAGCTTCATCAGACCTTCCAGGACACATCACCACCTCAGGGCTGTTGCACTTGCAATTCCTTCTGCCTGGACAGCTCCTCCCCCAGGATGGCTGCTCCATCACTCCTCCATGTCTTTATTCAAATTTCCCTTCTCAGTGAGCTGGTCTCTGTTGACTCCACCTAAAATATAAAATTCCTTCCCCCACTACTTCCCATTGCCTTTTTCTGCTTTAATTTCCTTATTTTCCTCCTTAGCATTTATCACCATTTGTAATGGTATATATTTCAGTAATATTTATTGAACATGCTTATCCAGCTGTTTTCCCCTTTAGAATGTAACCCCATTGGCAGAGGGATTTTTGCCTCCTTCCTTCACTGCGGGGTGCCCCAGAGCAGAGCCTGGCATTAGGCTGGCTTTAGGTACTCAATGCGTCTTTGTTGTATGAATGACTAAATGAGCTGATAACAAAGCGTTGTACCAGGAAGTAAAAGCTGATGAGGCTACACCTTCACTGGGCTGCTGTAACAAAATACCATAGGCTGGGTGGCTTACATAACAGACATTATTTTCTCACAGATCTGGAGGCTGGGAAATGCAAGATCAAAGTGCTCGCAGATTTAGTTCCAGGTAAGAGCCTACTTCCTCGCTTGTAGACAGCTACCTTCTTACTGTGACTCACATTGGCTGTCCTCTGTTCATGAACAGATTTCTCTCCCCTCCTCTTCTTACAAGGGCCCTAATCATGGGCGCACATCCTCATGACCTTATCTAAACCTAAGTACCTCCCAATGGTGCCACCTCCAAACACCATAACACTGGGGCTTAGGGCTTCAACTTTCGCATTTTGGAAGGGGGACAGGTGCTCATGAAACATTTGGTCTCTAACACAATATAAGCTTAAGGACTGGGATTTTTGTCTCTTTTTGTTGACTGATACAGTTCCAACATCTGCAATAGTTCCTGGCATATAATAATCACTCAAGAAGTATTTGTTAAACAAGAATCAGAAAAATTGCCTGTAATGTAACTGCTGAACTAAATTATAATGGATCCCATCAAATCACAGAAGTAGCATGGATATATGATCAGATTTCTACTCTACGGACGTGGCAGGATAGTTTAGCAAGACTATGAGTGAGGATGTTGGTTTTCATACTGGTAACAGAGACCCAAGTAAACTGTGGTTTAAGCTGGAGGGTCAAATATCACAAACTAAAAGCCTTTCACCTCAAGATCCCTCACCTTATTAAAAGCTGTGAGGCCTCTCACGTAATAATTCAACCCTCTATGGCTGTTCCATTCTGCCAAGTCTTCAGAGGCCTGGACACTTTCTATTTTGTTGCTCTCCCATCCTTAAGGTGTGACCTTTGTCTGTGGTCCCACATGGCTTCCTTTCTTTGTCTGCAAAACAGACCAGTGGAGGGGGAAAGGGAGATGCCATGCTCCCTGCCCTGCAGGGTGCAACCTAGCAGGGCACCCATCACTTGCGCTCACATCCAGGCACTAGAAATGAATCACACACCAGCTACAAGTTCTAATGGAAAATGAAGTCTGTCTTCTGGGCTACACATCTGGGCTTCTATTGTTATAGAAGAGGGGGTGGACAGATTTGGAGGAGCACTAGCAGTCTATGCCATAGCATCGAGTTGAAAATAATCACTTAGAAGAAAGATAGACTTGGTGGAAATAATTATTGAAACTGGATCATGAGTACATAGAAGTTGTTTATACTATTTTCTTTCTCTATGTATATATGTGTTTAGAAATTTCACAGTTAAGAGTTAATTAAATTAATTAATTAATGTTGGAATAGCCAAAAAATTCATTCCAGCAGTATATATTATGGGATTTTGTTGGTGTTTGAGCTGGAGAAGTAGGATCTCACAAGCTTCAGTAAGCAGAAGAGGTTTGAAAGCGCTCGCTCATAGAAACTCTCCGTCTCTTGCTGTATTTGGAGACATGAGAGGGAACCTGAGCTCGGCTGCTGCAGGGTGAGTCCACACAGAGCAGAACGGAGGGACCTTAGCTGACAGTGGGCCACCTACTAGCTGTCGGAGCGAAACCAGCTTCGATTACCCGGTGGTAATCCACAATACTAGCCAAGGGCAGACCCATGAAAGACAGCACTGGAGAGAAGCTAAGCTAGCCTAGATCTCATCCATGGACACAAAGGGGTTGTAGGCTCCAGAGAGCTTTGCACGGCTCCTGAAGAGTTGGACAACCTGCGTGGTACTGACTAGCCTTCATCTGAGCCAGCTGCCATCACAAAAGCAGAAACAAACAAAAACTGACCTGATTATTCTTTGAAATTTCTCAATTCCTGTGTTATTCTGATGGCTCCAGGGAGGACACAAAAACCTGGAGTGAAGATTCTGTTTCTAAGAGATAATTTTTGATTTAGGCTGTTCCAAAAATGCCTGTCCCATCTGACCTGTGCTCTGGGGCCCTGCCAGGGGGCCTCCAACTGTACCTGGTGTTCCCACCATTTCTGCTCCCACCTCCAGAATAAGAAAGGAGGTGCTTCTGGTTATTCTTTTTAAAGAACATCATGCACTGGTAATCAAAAACTACCCAAGAACAAAACCCCCAGGCCAGATGGATTTACCTCAGAATTTTATCAGACATACAGAGAAGACATAACACCCATTCTCCTTAAAGTTTTCCAAAAAAAATTAAAGAGGAGGGAATACTCCCAAACTCATTCTATGAAGCCAACATCACCCTAATACCAAAACCACGCAAAGACCCCACCAAAAAAGAAAACTACAGACCAATATCCCTGATGAACGTAGATGCAAAAATACTCAACAAAATATTAGCAAACCGAATTCAAAAATATATCAAAAGGATCATACACCATGACCAAGTGGGATTCATCCCAGGGATGCAAGGATGGTACAACATTCGAAAGTCCATCAACATCATCCTCTACATCAACAAAAAGAAAGACAAAAACCACATGATCATCTCCATAGATGCTGAAAAAGCATTTGACAAAATTCAACATCCATTCATGATAAAAACTCTCAGCCAAAATGGGTATAGAGGGCAAGTACCTCAACATAATAAAGGACATATATGATAAGCCCACAGCCAACATCATACTGAACAGCAAGAAGCTGAAAGCGTTTCTCTGAGATCGGGGACAAGACAGGGATGCCCACTCTCCCCACTGTTATTTAACATAATACTGGAGGTCCTAGCCAAGGCAATCAGACAAAACAAAGAAATACAAGGAATCCAGATTGGTAAAGAAGAAGTCAAACTGTCACTGTTTGCAGATGACATGATACTGTACATAAAAAAACCTAAAGATTCCACTGCAAAACTACTAGAACTAATATTGGAATTCAGCAAAGTTGCAGGATACAAAATTAACACACAGAAATCTGTGGCTTTCCTATACACTAACAATGAACTAATAGAAAGAGAAATCAGGAAAACAACTCCATTCACAATAGCATCAAAAAGAATAAAATACCTAGGAATAAACATAACCAAGGAAGTGAAAGACCTATACCCTGAAAACTACAAGACACTCTTAAGAGAAATTAAAGAGGTCACTAACAAATGGAAACTCATCCCATGCTCCTGGCTAGGAAGAATTAATATTGTCAAAATGGCCATCCTGCCCAAAGCAATATACAGATTCGATGCAATCCCTATCAAATTACCAACAGCATTCTTCAATGAACTGGAACAAATAGTTCAAAAATTCATATGGAACTGTCAAAGACGCCGAATAGTCAAAGCAATCCTGAGAAGGAAGAATAAAGTGGGGGTGGATCTCACTCCCCAACTTCAAGCTCTACTACAAAGCCACAGTAATCAAGACAATTTGGTACTGGCACAAGAACAGAGCCACAGAGCAGTGGAACAGAATAGAGACTCCAGACATTAACCCAAACATATATGGCCAATTAATATTTGATAAAGGAACCATGGACATACAATGGGGAAATGACAGTCTCTTCAACAGATGGTGCTGGCAAAACTGGACAGCTACATGTAAGAGAATGAAACTGGATCACTGTCTAACCCCATACACAAAAGTAAACTCCAAATGGATCAAGACCTGAATGTAAGTCATGAAACCACAAAACTCTTAGAAGAAAACATAGGCAAAAATCTCATGGACATAAACATGAGTGACTTCTTCATGAACATATCTCCCCGGGCAAGGGAAACAAATGCAAAAATGAACAAGTGGGACTCTATCAAGCTAAAAAGCTTCTGTACAGTAAAGGACACCATCAATAGAACAAAAAGGTATCCTACAGTATGGGAGAACATATTTATAAATGACAGATCCGATAAAGGGTTGACATCCAAAATATATAAAGAGCTCACATGCCTCAACAAACAAAAAGCAAATAATCCAATTAAAAAATGGGCAGGGGAGCTGAATAGACAGTTCTCTAAAGAAGAAATCCAGATGGCCAACAGGCACATGAAAAGATGCTCCACATCGCTAATCATCAGAGAAATGCAAATTAAAACCACAATGAGATATCACCTCACACCAGTAAGGATCGCCATCATGGAAAAGACAAACAGCAACAAATGTTGGTGAGGTTGTGGATAAAGGGGAACCCTCCTACACTGCTGGTGGGAATGTAAATTAGTTAAACAATTATGGAAAGCAGTATGGAGGTTCGTCAGAATGCTCAAAACAGAAATACCATTTGACCCAGGAATTCCACTTCTAGGAATTTACCCTAAGAGTGCAGCACTCCAGTGTGAAAAAGACAGATGCACCCCTATGTTTATCGCTGCACTATTTACAATAGCCAAGATATGAAAGCAACCTAAATGTCCATCAGTAGATGAATGGATAAAGAAGATGTGGTTCATATACACAATGGAATATTACTCAGCCATAAGAAAAAAACAGATCCTACCATTAGCAACAACATGGATGGAGCTAGAGGGTATTATGCTCAGTGAAATAAGCCAGGTGGAGAAAGACAAGTACCAAATGATTTCACTCATATGTGGAGTATAAGAACAAAGGAAAACTGACGGAACAAAACAGCAGCAGAATCACAGAACCCAAGAATGGACTAATAGTTACCAAAGGGAAAGGGACTGGGGAGGATGGGAGGGAAGGGAGGGATAAGGGTGAGGAAAAAGAAAGAGGGCATTACGATTAGCATATATAGTGTGTGTGGGGTACGGGGAGGGCTGTACAACACAGAGAAGACAAGTAGTGAGTTTACAGCATCTTACTATGCAGATGGACAGTGACTGTGAAGGGGTATGTGGGGGGACTTGGTGAAGGGGGGTGCCTAGTAAACATAATGTTCTTCATGTAATTGTAGATTAATGATACCAAAATAAAAAATAAAAAATAAATAAATAAATAAAAAAGCTTAGCAAAGTTAAGTCCCTGACCCAGACTAGGCAACCGGGAAGTAATTGAGCCAGATTTAAACCCAGGTTTGTCTTGACTTTTAAGACCTCTGTTCCAAACCACAAAGTTATCTGAAAAGATGGACTCCAGTGGAATGCAATTCTCTCTTCTGGGAAGAAGAAAAAGCCATTCTGAATGTTGTCACTTGATCTGTGTAATGGTAATGCCATCTTCATTTGTTTGACACTTGATCTTTCAAAAGTCTTTTCATTTGCGTTTTCTCTTTGGATCTCTGCAACAGCTCAGGGAGGGAGCTGGGGAAAAGGGCAATTATGCATATCTTAGCAGTACTATCTATAACTGAGGGACATCAATAAATACCTGATAAGCTCTAGGTCCTAAACCAAAATAAATAAATAAATAAATAAATAAATACAATTAAAAAACAAACAAACAAACAAAAGAACATTATGCACAATTGAACAAATCTAGAATTTGATTTTGTAATTATTCCTTTCCTCTTGTAATTTTTAAACTTATCCCTAACCTGCAGCCCCTGGGTAACAAATGGCACTCTTTCAAATGAGACTCTTGTATTTAGGCATCTATGGGGTTAATGAGACCATCACTTCTCAGAGAATGATACCTCAGCTCTGAGGGCTAATGCAAACTCCCCTACTCAGAAGCTTTAGAACCTCAGAAACTTGAGGAACAGAGGCCCATTTCTTCCATTTATGTCGTGAGGATGGTAATAAGTCCTCTGAAACCAGCCATAATGAAGAATGTATCAGAGCATAAATGAAAGTGATTTCTAACTATGCATGTAAAGTTTTTCTCAATGTCTTATCCCTCCTTAAGCATAATGTTTATAGGAACTTAGACATTTTTTCCTTAAGTCCTATATTTCTCCTGGCCTCATCATGCTAGAGATAAAATGAGGGCTGCACTGAGAATTTCACACTGTGTTCTGACCCTGTACCCACCCATGGTTCTAAGACTTGAGTTCCCGTTATTGGACACTGCATCCTTACCAGCTCTGGGAGCTCTCGGTGGGGTTTCATCAGCGCCCAGCACTTCAGTACTTCCTCATATGAGGTGGCCTTCACCATGCTTATTCTTGTTCCTTCCCTCTCTGGTAATCTCCAGAGGCTCACAGAGCTATCACCAAAATTGGGGACACCTCTCTAGAGAACTACAGTGGCCCAAGACAAACACGGAAGATGCTGCTAATTTATAATTTCTGCTCTTGTCTTTGGTTCCTGTTTCCGCCTTCTTAACATCAACTCAGCTATTTTTCTATTTGGAAATTAGTCCTGATATTTTTTGTTTAACCTCATACATGTTTTTATTTCAATACCTCAGTCTTAGCTGAGAGTGCTGGCAGCAGTCACCTCCCTAGTGAAGGGGACCCAGGGGCTCACCGCCTCCACATTACACTCAGCTCTGCGGGACTTGGCTCTGGGCTGCTGATGCTCCCACTTGCTGGGATTTGGCTGGCTGGCTCTGCTGACTCTTATTTGTAACCTGTGTTTAGAACACTCAGACATGAGTCCCTGAGTCCACTAGGCTGGGAGATACCTTGAGAAAAGGACATTACACCCCAGATTTTCTTCCTCTCTGATTCTGAGGCATTGTTCTTGAATCAAGCTAGTATCTCTTATTTTTTCCTTCCCCCATCAAAATTCTACAAAGGGGTGCTTATTACCTTTGATGCAAATAGACTCACCCTATCACTCCTCTGGGCTCAGGTGCTTATGAATTCTAGTAAGGACACAGCTCTGGGCAAATCTAAAAGAGCCACCATGCCTTTTTTTGAATTTCCTGTCTCTACAAGGGGTAATTTCTCCTCAAGACCTTATATGAAAAGTGAAATACCATGGATTAGTGAGTAGTTCAACAATTCGGGTTACTTAACGGTGTCATTGGTCAATATTTATGGATTACTACCACATAGAGATAGCATTATTGGGATTTGGTACAGGCACAATGTGAACTTTGAACTTGAGAAATGTCACCATATAATCATCATTCATTGGATAGAAACTAAGAATTCTGTGATTGGCTTTATGTTCTTCTTTCTCATTAGATTTCTTGCATTGTTTCCTCTTGGTTCTCTGTCTTATTTCTGGATCTTAATAAACTCAAAATAGATTGTTTACTGCTCAAAATTTGTTTTATGCCTTGAGCTATATACCAAGGAAAAAAATATTACCAATCAATCAAACATACTGAGTCTTTGCTATAAAAAGAGAGAAATGTATTCGGGATGTTCCAGACATAAACTATGCCGATTGTTAATCCTGTCTTACAGAAATTAGAAACTTGGCTCTAAATTTAGCTGGATTTGACCTGCTTCATCTAGATGCACCATTAACAATGAGAAAGAATTTTAAAGCTCCCCAACTTCTGTCAGTTCCTATTATCAATAAGAAAAGCATTTCCTTAATCCTTCTCCCCAAGAGCAGTTTCTATATAGTTTCAAAGTTAGTGTAGAGAATTCTTGAAATGTTATAATTTTTAAAGAAAATTTGATGTTAAAAGAAATGGAAACTAAGCAACTTGACAACACTGTGTTTATGAAGTATTCATTTTTTAAAGGAAAGCTCAAAGGGATGGTGTGTTTATCTCATGAATTCCTCCTAAAAATTGTAAATGTTTCTTCATAGAGATGTGGACTAGCAGGTGGCCAGGAAGTAGTCTTTATTAAATTGAAAACATTTGACCCTCAGTCACCAGCCTTTCAATTTACCTCTGGAGGAGGAGAAGGTTAATTTATATAATTTAAATTTTTCCATGAGGGAGAGGCTCTAGGCTCTGAATTGCTGAGCTCAGAGCCAAGGCGGCACAAAATAACAAGAGGCCATATTACAGATCCTCCCATCAGCATCTCAAAAGGCTTCCATTAAAATACCACTGTACCCTTCCCCTGTAGATAAGTTTGCAGTTAAGTGTGCGGTTTGTGGTGCAAGTGTCTTTCCCATTTTTTTAACTTTGTCTTAATTTCTTTGCAATCTGTTGGGTACCACAAATTAAAATGAAGGAGCCTGGCCATCAGGTGCTTAGCAGCTCTGGCCATGCCACTCCAACTAGAGAGAGCTTGTTGCCATGCCAGCAAAGGAAGGCATGGCAGAGCCCCTTGAGCAGCTTAGAGGACTGTCTCTCACAAGGCTCCTTTGACCAAGAATCTGGTCCTCAGGCACCATGTACATCCCTCGTGGTTCTTGGACAGAAATAAATCTTCATCCTTTGAAGGAGGAACTGAGCCCAGGGAACAGGGAAAACTCAGAACCAAGGCTGATGATGCAGGAACTGTTGGTAACGTGACTACACTGGCAAGAGCTGGTTAGTCCCCAAGGAGAGATCCGAATTTGGGAAATATTATCGGAAATAAGTCCAGTTCCTCAAGTGACCATGAAGAACAGATAACAGATCCTTGGAGATATGTTACAATACTTTTTAAATAAAATATTTCTGTTTACAATCATAACTGCATAGTCAAAACCAGAAAAAGAGTTTTTCAGAGCCTGTGGTTAGGAATCTCAAGGCCAACTTTCACTCTAAACCTAGTATCTGTGTGAGATCATAGGCAGTATGAATCTTAGCCCTAAATTTATCTCCTTATCACTACAATATGGCAAGTGCTATGAAAAGATACATCCTAGATGTAATGAAGGCTCAGAATTGAAGTATTTAGATCATCCTGGGGGCAGAGGATAGACTTCTTGGAAGAGATAATGTCTAAACCTTAAAATCACAAGCAGAGGAGAAGCACTTCCATAATGGCGGAATAAGGCTCTTCAAAAACCCACTCTATAAAAGCAATAAGAAAGCTGGCAAAATATTGTCAAAAGCAATTTTTTCAGAGTGATGGAAATCAACTAGAGGCTTGTAATAATCTGAGGAGTTTTTATTAAATAAAAACAACTGCATCTCAGTAAGAACATCATGTGTTGTGTCTTAGCTTACCTTATTCCCACCCCCTTCTCTCCAGCTATCTCCCATCTTGAAAACTAGCATTCTCACAACCATGATGAGAAACAGCAGCCTGGCAGACACTGGAGGGGGCAGAATGGGTTTGAAGCACCGTAAAAAGCCCCATCCCCAGAGAATTGTCACTATTTGACCTCTCTGGTGGCTCCCAATTAAAGCCCCATTGGCAGGACTCGCCTTCAGGTGACCTAACTCAGAGCTCACTTAGTGGGAAAATTCTCAACCCCAGGGCATTTGTCATAAGCAATCAGAAGCAACTGTTTACCTTCACAGCTGCCTGATCTGAGCAATACAGATTGGGAAGTAAGAGGCTTCCCAAAAAACTTAGAAGGAGATTCTAGGGAATGCAATGTCTAGAGGCTTTTGAAAAGTTTGGACATATTCCTGGGGATCTACAATGCCGTAAGATGCCAAGGAAGAGCTGATATGACCCTAAGCTCTCACCCCGCACTAACCTTGAGGTTCTTGGTAAGTAGTAAGTGAAGGATGAGGTGGAGTTGTAAATTGCCAAAGTGCTGAGGGCATGACACACAGAGTCCCTCGGCAAAGAGTGGGGACTGATTGCTCAAGGCATTTAAGGAAATTTCTGTCCAGGCCTTAGTTGACCACTAAGCTAACAAACAGAGCAGAAGTTCAGTGATCACAGGCAACAAAGGACATAGATATTATAAAATTAGTTCAGAATATTATTAACAAACAACAACAAAAAGCAAAAACAACAAACTCTTAGGTAGGGGGGAGGATCTACTTTCCAAAGTTGCCCCTAAGAAGAGAATTTTTTAAATATAATAGAAAACCACAGGGGAATTGGAGCACTAGAAAATATCTGTGTAATGTAGTAGAAGATAGTAATGGAGCAATAGAAAAATAAAACAATATAGAAAAGATAGCAAAATGGCAGATACAAACCCTACCTCATCCGTAACAGCAATAAATTTAAATAGAATAAATATCCCAACCAAAAGGCAGAGTTTGGCAAAATGGATAGAAAAACATGATCCAGCTATTGACTGCATGCAAGAGACACACCTCAGATTCAAAGACACAAATAGGTTAAAAAAACCAACATGCAAACAGTAATCTAAACAATCAAATGACTATACTAATATCAGAAAAAATAGACTTTAAGATAAAAATCGTTTCTAGAGACGATAGTTTAAAATTATAAAAGAATCAGTCCATCAGGAAGTTATAATTATTATAAACATAAACTTTTTGTTCTTTCTTTGTTCAGTCTCAGGAGGAAAAAAAATCAAATATGAAGGAAAAGATATACACATAAACCCCAAGTGTATACTAAGTGTAGAATAAAATTAAAATATTCAAGTAAATTAAAAATCTGATTTAAAACTGTTATTTTGGTGAAGGGTAAAGGACTGGTTTACTGTGTAAGCTTGAATCCATATGCTCTGGGATTCTAAGAGCATAATCATGCCTTTGGTTAGGGATTTAGTGCATTCACCCTCGAAGGGAGAAAGAAACATACACAAACACACAATATGCACACAGACAATGCATAAACACACACAGACATGAATAGCTCAAGAGTCCAAATTCTTCCATGATACCCATCAAGTGTCCACAGAGTGATATGAACAAAATTCCAACCTTCAGACAAGCTCAGGCAGTTTCCTGCAGAGATTATTCAGCAGTGCTGTGCTGACCTTCAGCAGAAAAGCTTAGAAGAAGTCCATGGAAGACAACAAAGAAAACCACAATTTTACAAATGCTTTTGTATGTGTCTTAAGAAATTCTTATTCATTCAGAAATTCTAGATACTTCAATGAATTAATATTCGTTGAATATTAAAATACCTGATTTTATAAGGGACACAGTGATGATTTCATGTGTAATTTTGTTTTTCAGGAAAATTTGTGTGAAAGAAAGAAAATGTATGAAATGAAATATTATCAGGAAAATTATTGATAGGTCTTGTTTTTGCTGTTAATTTTAATTATCCTAATTAATCTGAGTTCTCCCAGGCCTGTCTTCTGGTTCTGCCATTAATCAGTGATTTGACCTTAGATAAATCATTCTTTCTCTTTATCTATCTAATGATGGAATTGAACTAGAAAATCTTCTAAGTTACCTTTCAGCTCTAATAGTACTTGTGTTCTGAAGTAGGGATTAAAGTTCAGTCACAACCTAATTACATGTTAAATTTCCCTTGCCCCACCATACTAACTACAGTAAAGAAATCACAAATAAACTCTGAACAGCTGAGAAAATGTTTAGTTCAGGGAGGGAGATAAGTGGGGAATTAAATCATTAAGTGTGGATTTCACAGCTCTCTATCTAGTATTGTCAAAAAGTCCAAGGTACTATGCTCACTTAGAGCCAACTTGCATGCAACACAACTTATGGAATTTTAAAAGCTTTAAAAAATAATAAACTATTCAATTTTTAAACTGCTCACTTCTGAAGCTTTTATATAACTGAAAGAAATTGTGTTATCAAAGAAAAGTAGGTTGATTTTTCCTATAAATCTAAAACTGCTCTGCATATATTCCTTAGCCCTGTAGAGCCCACGGGGCTGCACATCATGTAGTGAAAGAATCTCTTAGATTATATAACCCTATTCCTGACATACCTACCACACAATACTCTGCAATAGATGTATGACAAATGTTTATCATTACCCCCATTAAATTACTCAATTGGAGGTTATACTTTTATTGCTATACAAACACCTTTAAACAGTATCCTTTTTGCAAATACGTATGTCCATAAACCTCAAGAGTTGATGATACCAATATTACATTTCTTCTGACTTCAGCCAAGCATAAATGCGACAAATGGGTTTATTGCTCCACTCCTGTTCAGCTCAAATTGGAGATTTAAATTTGAATAGTCCTAAATGGCTCTCCACACTCAGGTAGCAGCCCCTTGACCACCTGCCAATGTGGCACGTTGCCTAATATAGAACACTGCTCCCGCTGGCAAATTCATTTTCTCAATTTTCTAGAAGCTACAGAAAAGCTCCACATAGGCAGAGGCTTAAGCCTTCGTTTAGAAATGGTAAACACCTCAAACAATGAAAATCATCCATTTCCTTGAACAATTAAAATGCAATTTGGCATACATACTTTCTCTGAGCAGAGCCTCCCCTTAGCATGCTCTATAGTTGACTAGCTATTTATTTGAATCATTTAGGAGCTATTTGAAGACAGATGAGCTTAAATCACATCTTTAAACAATGCAAAATAGATTTAGACCTCCACAAACATCTGTTAATTTTTCATACACACTGAATCCATTACGATAATTCACCTTACGGAATAACTCACAGTAAGAAGCTCCCTCTACAACACTGAAGGGAAAATTCAGTTACACAAGTGATTTCCATTTAAACTGTATCCAAGTGAACAACAGAAAGGGTGATTCAAACTGTATGTTAATCAACTTCACATCTACAGGATGGAGGAAAACCATGTTTGCAGAAGTCAGATTTCCTGCAGGATTCTAGAATGGCAGTATCCTAAGAGTGTAAGACTGTCAGATCATCCATATGCTAGGGAACCATTCTGGGCTGTTAGGACTTCCTCTATTTGACTCAACTTCATGGGTAACTTTTTCCTCTGCTGGGGTATTAGAATGATGAAGGGTAATGAAACAATAACTGGTGATCTTTCTCAAACTCTTCGCCTTGGACCAAATTAAAAAGTATTTGTAATTACCTTGCAACTGTGGCTAAAACCAGCATCAGTCCTTATTAACCGAGGGGAAGATACTGGTTGATGCTAATTAGCAGTAGCCCAAGGAATCTCTGAAAAAAAGAAATATCATTTTTAAGTTCTTGTGAGACTTGAAATTCCATTGATCATGGCCAACAAGATTATTCCACAGCTGAAACCTTTGACCAGAGGTCATGATGGGTATTTAGGACATTTAAATGGCTCTGATGTGTTTCAAGCAGCAAATTCTGTCCAAAGGTGATTTCCAAACATCTCAAAGACTGGTTTTTAAGCATTTACCAAAATTTTAAAAAGTATTTCTACTATTTCCTTCACTCTCCCATAAGGTTTCTGTTCAGCATAATTTTTAAGTACTGAGGACTTACTTCTGGGCCAGACACTGTACTAAATAGTACATAATTTCACTTACTCTTCAGAACCATATTATAAAATAGGAAATGTTATGTGCTTCCTACATTTGAGGAAATGCATAGCAAGGTAATACATAGCAAGAAAGAGTTATGATCATTCTGACTCAGTACCACAAGTTTCTTTCCTCTATCCCTAAGTACAGTTTGAAGTGTCAGTCTAGAGTTCAAAGCTTACATGCCTGGACTTTTCCTCAAAGGGTTCCAATTCCATGGGTCTGGGAGCCAGACAGGTATAGTTTTCAAAAGTTCCCCAATTGATTCTGATGCACTCCATCAAGAACCAAGTCATATAAACCAAGTCATATGAACCAAGTCATATGAACCAAGTCATATGAACCAAGTCAATGTACAAATTCTCAGACATCTCTAGAGATATACAAGAAATGTTAAGGTTTTATTCTTATCTCAATAAAAAATTTTAAAAATTACTCTCTAAGTTAATTGTGGGTCTGGATAACCAAGCCAGTTTCCTTTATTCCTCTCTGTTTTAGCTTGCATTTGTAGTCATTCATTTATTCACTCAACAAATATGTAAGGTTCCTAACCTGTATCATTCAATGCGCACTGGTACATAAGACCATAAGCACTTTCCTCATTTACAAATGGTGTCAAAGATAGTGGCAACTTCACAGGGTTGTTGTGATATTGAATAAGATAATATGTATAAGGTGCTTAGAGAAGGGCCTCGCATACAGTCAATAATCAATGAATGTTAGTGTCTTGCCAGTGGGTTTCAGCCCCAGGCAAGTTTGCTATGGATTCAATGTGACCAAAGAAGATGACAGCAAAATGTTCTTGGGGTGAAAGGGTTATATCCAACTTTATTTCCAGGTGGGAGGTCAGTCACTAAAATCCTGTTCACTCAGAGAGAGTCTGCATGCAGCAAGCCAGGCCCGTCTGTCTGCACAGCCGTCCTCTGGGCCCCTCTGTCCACACAGCCATCCCACACAGCTGTCCCACGCAGCCATCCTCTGGGCCTCTGTCCTCGGCACTGCCACCACTCCAGCCTCTGCTCTGCTCTCCTGCAGCCTTACAGCCCTACCACCATATTATGCCCAGAGCACTGGGCAGAGCTCTTTTTATAGAGTCAACAGCCATGTATTGCCCACAGGTGTGCAGTGAGCTAATTAACCAGGGCCTGGCCACAGGAACTCTCATTTTATCCACACTCCACCCCTCCAGAATTCTCTCCTCTCAATCCATGTGCCCTCAGTCCTCTGGAATGGTCCCTGTGCAAGGAAGCTTGAACATTGTTCTCCAGTCTGTCCAGCAAAAAGTCTTGCAGACACACAGGCCAGACTTGTGGCTCTGTCTCTGACCTCTGCCTCTTTGGTCTTAATGGCTGGAACTGCTGCTCTGGTTTCAGTTGTTGCCATAGCTCCAGTAAGATCCTATTTGGCTTCTCATCTAATTTCCTTCCATCTACTCCTACCCGTATCAAATCAACCCACATCTGGGTCCTTGTGACCTTCATGGGGCCCCTCAAATTCCTCCTGTGAGTAACAGGTCTTATTTCTTTCTGGGTTCTTGTTGCTTCAGCTACAGTACGTGTCACCTCACATTTTGTAATCGCTGCCTCAAGGCGGGCTGCACTGTCAGGGAAGACAGCTTTCCCATCTCTGATCCCAACAGAACAAATCCATCCACCCCTCATCCCCACAGCCGCCGGCTCAGCCTGAGCACGGGGGCGGACCATAGAGTGCTCCACCACCTGGGGAGGGTGCTGCTCCTCTCCTTGGGGAACTTTCAGCTGCTGGGTCTTCATTTTCTTTACAACCACTGGGCGTGCTTTCAATACAGGAGGGGCCAGTGCCTGAAGCACCACCCCTTCATCCTTCCCCAGCTCCTCCATTATTTCTGGGGCTGATGGCACCTTTCTCTCCACTCCCCTAAGTGCCTCCTCTGCTACAGTGCCTTGCAGCAATGCCAGCTCAGTCTTCAGAAGGTCTCTTAACCTTCAGCTCAATGCTTCACAGCTGATGTTCTCATGCCACCTCTGCCTGTGCTTCCCTCAGGAGTTCGTCTTTTACCTTGATGACCTCTTCCTCCTTCAGCACACCTGGCAGCGCTGCTAACTCATCTCCAATGGCACCTTGCTGCCGGCACTCTTGTGCTGCTTCCTCTCGCATCAGTGCCATCTCCTTCCTCAGGGAACCCACAGAAGTTTGCAGCTCGTGTTCTTGTGCTGCCATTTCTTGTGTCTCCTCTGTAGACTTTTCTAATACTGTGAGAAGCAGCCAACCCACAGTCCCTGCTGCCTCCCGGGCACTCTGCTTCTCAAAGGCTCTGCTTACTATATCAAGAGCCACCCCTACTGCC
The DNA here is from genome assembly GCF_030020395.1 of Manis pentadactyla. Lineage (NCBI taxonomy): Eukaryota > Metazoa > Chordata > Mammalia > Pholidota > Manidae > Manis > Manis pentadactyla. Next base: position 17,409,655 of record NC_080023.1, read on the forward strand.
TCAGATGTCACCTCCACCTGCCTCCAGTCCTGGGGTGGGGCCCAGTCCTCTAGGAGGCAAGCCACCTCAGACGACATACCCACTGGGGGACGATCCACTGTCTCCCCATTCACAGAGGCAGCCTGCTGAAGCACCCCTCCCATAAGGGCAGCCTGTCTTTTTCCTTGGTCTACAATGAACCCTGCCAGCTTTTGCCAATTGTCTTGACAATGGGTATCAGCCCTGGGTAAGTTTGCTATGGATTCAGTGTGACCAAAGAAAATGACAGCAAACGTTCTTGGGGTGAACGGGTTATATCCAACTTTATTTCCAGGTGGGAGGTCAGTCACTCAAATACCGTTCACTCAGAGCAAGTCTGCATGCAGCAAGCTGGTCTCTGCCTCTGAGCCCATCTGCACAGTCATCCTCTGGGCCCCTCTGTCTGCACAGCCATCCCTCACAGCCGTCCTCCGGGCCTCTCTACACAGTCATCCCACACAGCGGTCCTCTGGGCCTCCATCCTCGGCACTGCCACCACTCCAGCCTCTGCTCTGCTCTCCTGCAGCCTTGCAGCCCTGCCACCATGTCGTGCCCAGAGCACTGGGCGGAGCTCTTTTTATAGAGTCGACAGCCATGTATTGCCCACAGGTAAGCAGTGAGCTAGTCAACCATGGCCAGGTGAGAATCCTAGCTGTAGGAACTCTCATTTTATCCACAGTTAGATATAGTTGTCGTTGCTTTTTTATTTTTCAATCAAACAAATGTTTTTGAATCTCATTAGTACTAAATGCTGTGAGCAAAAATAAAGCAGGGTAAAGCAAGAGAGAACAGCAAGGGATGGGGATAATACAAAGGCACTAACAGGCGATCTGGGAGACACTCTCCATTAAGTGAAGGAAAGAAGTGATGGAGCAAGCCACACAGCAATGTAGGGAAGAACATTCTAGGTCAAGGAAAAGGCCAGTGTAAACATTCTTAGGCAGGAATAAACTAAGACGTTCATATTCATGTAGTCATGTAAAAACCAATGTAATGGAATAGTTCTCAAAAAGCTAACCATCTTGTTTTGCAGTGAAATTTACCCCATTTCATATGCTGAAGCCCTAACCTGCAGGACCACAGAAAGTGACCATGTTTGGTGTTTACTCTTAGAAGCACATGGCCAGAAAGAGAAAACAAGGGATGAGAAAACTGACCATATTGATCAGGACAGGAGGAGCAAAAGCAGGACCAGGAACAGGAGTAAGAGCTGACACTGGGGGTGAAGCTGTCAGCAGAAGGAAGTGAGGACTAAAGCCAGAACTAAAGCCTCCATCACAGAAGGTATGACAAATATCTCTTTAAACAGCGGAGAAGTACAATCTATCGCGTGGAGGATAGATTCTTAAAGGGTGGGATCACCTTTGAGAACAGACACATTGGAGGGCAAGGACTTGATTGCAATTTAATGAATGTGGTCTCCAGACAACTGGGAAGAAAAGAAACATTTTTACCAAGAATAAGATGCTCCAGGCAGGCCATGTTGCCATGGCATTTCAAAGGGCTGGGTGCACCAGAATCTTGGCTGTAAATTGAAATACAACCATAATCAGGTGGCATTCAAACTCTGGCATACTATAATTAAGTAATTATTTGAACGAATGGTTTTATTAAGTTTCTCTGCACAAAAGCCAGCACCTCTCTTCAATTCCTGCCACATTCATTATATTTAGTTCCTGCGCAAGATTTCCTAGTAGAAAGGCTAAATCTTCAAAGTTTCCTTTGCTTGCTTATAAATAGTAATACAATGACTTCAGCTAAAATACTGGAAGTGTATCACTTAATAAAATATAGTCAAACCCCCTTTGGTGAATCAGTCACCATAAAGAGAAATTATAATTTCAGATCCAGATACATGCTATGAAGAAAATATAATTGGTTAAAATGATACAAAGATTGTCTATTTGCTTCTCTGAGGAAAGGACATTTGAGCAGAGACGAGAATGATAAGGAGACAGCCATAAGATCCGAAAGAAAATCACCCCAACCAGAAAAAATAAGAAGTGCAAAAGCCCTAAGATAGGAATGAATTTTCCATGGTTGAGTAACAGTAACAAGAGCAGTAAGTCTAAAATTTAGTGTGTGAGGGGGGCAAGTGGGGGAGATGGGGTTGGCGAGTCAGGCAGAGGACAGGTTATGTAAGGCTCTGTGGGGTGAAGTACGGAATCTGGATTTTATTCTAGTTGCAATCAGAGACTCCTAAAGACCTTTAACAGGAGGCTGATGTTGTCTGACTTAAATTTACAAAGCATCCCACTGGTTGCTTTGAAGAGACCACAGAGGAAACAAGACCATCTAGGAAGCACCATCAAGCCAAATGATGAGAGCAGCTTAAATAACAGTTTGTTACTGGTGATAGTGGAGAGAAATTACTGACTGGTTGACTGAGGGGTGTGAGGAAAAGATTAATTATAGGAAACTTACAGAGGAATCCTAGCTTTAGGGCCTGAGGACAGCGATGCCATTTACAGAGATGGAACATCTTAGGGAAGCATAGATATGAGAAGACAGGGTATTGATAGTTATGTTTCATTTATGTTAAGTTTGAGATATCAATTAGTAGATACTGAGAAGACAGTTGAATATATAAATTTTGTGCTCAGGTTCAAGTTTTGGAATAAACCTATAGATGTGGGTTCCACTAGCATAAATATGGTACATTTTAGAGGTGAATGTGTCAATTATATACATTAGCTAGGAGGAGAAGCTCTGGGTCATTCTGACATCTTGAGATCTGGTGAAGGGATGAAGCCAGCAAGGGAGGCCGAGGAGAAGTAGACAGTGAGGGAGGAATCAAACCAAAGAAAAGGATATGGTCAACCATTACCAGTGCCGCTAGGGATTCAAGTGAAATAAGGACAGAAATGAACCATGGATTTGGAATTAATGGGAAAGGAAGGAAGTGGAGACTTTGAGTGAAGAAGAAGACTCATAAAGATGTTCTTTAAACAGAAAAACAGAGAAATGACTGGAGGAACCTCTGAGGTCAAGAAAAATATATTTTCTAATAGGAAAATATTTTTAATATATGGTTAGCCGAACAAGAATAATTCAATGGAAAGAAGTTGATTGTATTGGTTGGGCTAGGTTGTTATTCTTCAGTAAGAAATAAAAACAAAATCTCATTTGAACACAATAAAATTTTATTGCTCACTCTCAAATGTAGTCACTGGTGGAAGGAATATGGGATGGGGGTGCATTTCTCTGTTCTGGTTTTTGCAGTCATTCAAAAAGCCTCCTTCCATCTCAACACAAAGCTTCTAGATTCCTTTAAGGGAGGGAGAGAATGTGGAGGCCTCTGTAGGGTATTGATGGCAACGTCTGCCATCCTATTGGCCCAAACTGTCATGTGGTTCCACTACTAAATGGGATAAGGAGCAAGATGTTCTTCCAATGTAGTCAGCAGGAAAATGAATGGGATTTGATAAATACCTCACATTGTCACTGCAAATGTCCCTACTCCTGGTTTCTACATATGTGTTTCATTCTTTCTTGCATGTATAGAACATGCTTACACCTTCCCCAAGGAAGCAACCCAGAGATTCTCTACATTGGAGCTAGGACAAAGTCCAAGATTTCTGAGTGACCTCTTCATTTATGTCTTCATTATGTCACTATACAATAACCTAGGAGCTAAAAAGACAAGTTCTCTTCCCCCACTCCCACATACAATGTGCAGTGGTGGGACTGGGACAGAGTAACCATGGAGACACTTCTGGTCAGAAAAAGGAAAATTGGGAGATGCTTAGTAGCCTCTGGTCTGTAGCAATTCTGAAATACTCCTAGGCCAATTTTGTGAAGGTCTTCTACCATGGAAGAGATGAAACCTCCTTGAATAGACCTCAATTCTGCTCTCTGAAGGAGAAACCCACTTGCCCTTTGTTCTTCATAATTCTGGGTTTCACACAGGATATTCAGGTTTTTTATCCATTTGGGCCACATCTAATGTGGTGTCAGAGTATGTGCCCTTGTTGAGAGTTGCACAGCTCACATGGCCCACTTTCTGCATGAGGGCTGTTTCAAGACTCGCTGAACAGAGAGGCATTCTTAAGGCAAGGCTCAAGAGTTCTTTGGCAGCAAACTCTCTCAGTTAATCACTGTTTCTGACTTATTTGCCTCTAGTTAGATTCATGTGCTATTAATTAAATTCAAAGTACTTTAGATAGATTCAGATCACAGATGTCTGTATTTCTTCATTCCTCAGCCCCATGCCTGCCTCTCTCAATGTAAGGGAGTGGACAGGCCATTTCTTTCACTCAAAGCTGATCTACATCTCAAAACTGAGTTACTCAATGCAACTAAATAGGCTCACTGTGTCCTCATCTCTCAAAGCCTTTCCAATCACCTCTCTTCCTTGGAATCTAGAAGTGGTTGGCTTTTCTAACTCTGCAGGAACACAATCCTGATTTCCTAGACCTTATTCCCTTTCCTTTTTGTATATAAAGGTCCAATTATTTCCAGAGTGCAATTATTTCCAGAGTGCATCTCTTTTTTTGTACCATATATTATTGATTATAAGATGCTCATTCATTTCTCATTTTAATGTCTTTGACACTGGACTGCATTTCATAATTGGTACAACACAAAGTCATGCCATTTTCATCCTTTCTGAGTGGTACATAAAATAAAGGTGTGTCTTATAATCTACAATGTATCATAGTCTATAAACTATAAAAATAACTTGCAAAATCTAGCTAGTAACAACCAATATAAACCCTATTAAAATTATTGTCCAATTACTTCTTTAAGAACTATAAGCTCAGCATGAACGTGGCCTTCCAAGTGAACACAGGTGTCAGTTTTACCAAAGTTTTACCACCATATATATGGATCTCCAGCCATCTAGATTTCTTTTTTTCCTTTTTTTCTAATTGGAATCAAGTTGAACATACACAATTGTATTGGTTTCAGATGTATAATGTAGTGACTCAATAATTATGTACATTACTAGATGCTTGCCACAAACAGTTACCCCATTATCATACCAAGATATTATAATATTATTGGTTATATTCTCTATATTGTACATCCATTCCTGTATCTAACTTATTTTACAGTTTGCAGTCTGTACATCTTTATCCCCTTCACCTATTTGACTCATCCCCCTGTCCGCTTCCATATGGTAATCAACAGTCTGTTGTCCATATTTGTAGATCTATTTATTTTTCATTTGTTGTTTTGTTTTGTTTTTTAGATTGCACATATAAGTGAAATTATATATTTGTCTTTCTCTGCCTGGTTTATTTCACTTAGCATGATACCCTTTAGGTCCATCCATGCTGTCCCAAAGGCAAGATTTCCTTCTTTTTTATGGCCAAGTAATATTTAGATTTCTATTCTTGTTTACCTAACTCTTGCCACCCCACTGCTAAGCAAATATCATGGTATCACTCCGTAGTCAAGCACAGTGGTTTTCTCTGCCACCTCTGAGAAGAAGCTATGCACAGGCTGGCATGGTTTGCACTGGCCTTTTATTCCCGGCTTCTTATGGAATAGTACATCTCAAGTAAAATCTGATCCTGCAATCTAGGTCCCAAGATAAGAAATATGGGCAGAGCTAAGCAGATCTAAGCAGATCAGGGAAATTATAAAATCCAAAAGATACTAGGCTTAGATAGTTTTAGAGATGATTTCTATAAATAATTTAAGGAACAAATAATCCTTGTTTTATGCAAATTTCTTTACAGACTATTAAAAAAAAAGGAAAGCTGAAAATTTATTTCATGAAGCTAATGTACTACTCACATCTAAACTAGAAATTAGCACCAGAAAAAATATTTAAGCCAATCTTACTTAAAAGTATAGAGGCAAATCTCAAGAATGCACAAGGAAAAAATTTAGCAGTCTGTCGAAATAAACAGACCACAACTAAAATGAGTTAATCCCTGAAAGCAAAGATAATTCTACATTAGAAAATCTATCACTATACTCACTAGAATAACATAGTAAAGGAAAAAATATATATAATTATCTCAAACGAAGAAAAATCATCTGATGAAAATAATTTATGATGAAAACCTCTAAGCAAATTAAAAAATAAGGAAAAATTTTTTATTAATAAAAATTATACACCAAAAACTCTTCTACAATTTCTTTCTTCACAAACAAAGGTTAGAAAAATTCCTTAGAACAAAAGTCCAAGACAAGTACACAGCTAAGATTACTTCCATTCAGCAATGTACAGGGAACTAGCCAAGACAAAGAAAGAAGATATAAGAATGTATAAGTAATAGGAAATGTGTCCAGATTTGCAAAAACAATATAATTATAAGAATTCCTAGATAATTTGCCAACAAATTATTAGAATAGCCAAGATAATTCAACAAGGTTTTTAAATGCAGTATCAGCAAGAAAAATGAGCAGCTTTTTTCACACTGTTAATAATCAATTAGAAAATACATAAGAAAAATACTTCCTTTACAGTAACAACACAAGAAATTTAAGGTATGTAGGAAAAAATTTAATGGGAGATTTTTAAGAGCTTGATGAAGAAAATTATAAACCACTACTAACCTCCTAAAAAGGGAAGAAAATCAAAGAAGAAGTTGCCTTAAATAAATGAAGAAATACACTCTGCTCATGAATAGGAAGAATCAATTTCTTAAAATGTCAATTTATCAATTTACCCCTTTATTGAATGCAATGAAGTTTCAATCACAATTTCACAGAACTTTGATTTATTGCTTGTTTTTGTGAAATATAACAAACTGAGTGCAAATTTCATATGGAAAATAAGACATTTTTGAAGAAGGTAAGAGAATTTCTCTATCTATACTAAAAATCGTTACTCAGCTACAGTAATGGAGGCAGTCCGGTATCAGAGCAGGAATAGATAGAGAAGCCAATGGAAAAGAATAGAAAACACAGAAACAAACACTTGTCTATATGACAACCAGACAGGGTATTAGTTTTCTGTTGCTGCATAAAAAATTACCACAAAGTTCATGATTTCAACAACACAAATTTATGTATCTTACATCTCAATAGTTAAGAAGTTCAACATGGGTCTCATTGAACCAATATAAACCTATCAGCAAGACTGTGTTATGTTTTGAGCATCTCTAGGGGTGACTCTGTTTCTTTGTATTCCTCATTTTTAAAAGCTGCCCACATTCCTTGACTCACAGCCCCCTGTCTCCATATTCAAAGCCAGCAACGCTGAGCCTCTTACCCTTCTTCTGTAGTCATCTCTCTCTTGACTCTCTTCTGCCTTCCCCTTCCACCTTTAAGGATCCTCATGATTATGTTTAGTCTACTTGGATAATATGGAATAATCTCCATATCTTAAAGTCAGCTGATTAACAACCTTAATTCCATCTACAACATTAATTCCTCTTTGCTATGTAACCTCACATATTCACACATTTTGATGATTCAGTTGCAGTTCTCTTTGGAAGGTCATTATTCTGCCTACCACAGACAACATAAAAAATCAGTGGGTACCAGACGTATCCATGTATTGTGAAGCTTAAGCCTTATACAAGTTAAAGCAGGTGCTCTCTTTAAGAAAAAGAATACAAAAATATTTTTGAAAAATGTACCAAATATATGTCTCTGTGACTACCTTGCTAAAACTTTCTGGGGCCTCAGAGCAGTCTTGTGCAAGTGAGGATACCTGAAGCTTACATTGCATTAGCTTTGCAGTTCCTCTGGTCCTGAACAAAAGATAAATGATTTAAAATAAGTTAGCTGGCATCATTTGTTAGCTGTATGGAGAAAGATAAAAATAAATGCCTACACCATCTCTACAAAAAGAAAATCCCAATAGATTGAAAATATAGATATAAAAACAAAGCTCCAAAACATTTAGATGAAAATACTGGAAAATGTTTTTATAACCTTGGGATAGAGAGGGTTGTTTTTAATTAAGCATATATCTTAAAGAAAAAAAAATGAAATTTTAATTACATTAAAATTTAAATCTTTTATTAAAACTTTTATTAAGACTCTGCTGCTTCCTTGGACTCCCACTCAACTGTGTCTGCATCCAGTCACTGTCCCCCTAGTCTCACCTCCCTGTTGGTCAAGAGTGGGAGAATGTCAAATGCTGTCCTCCTAGAAGCAGTAACTTCAGATTTGGCTCTACAGAAAAGGCAGATGGTCCATGCATAGGTGACGGGAAGCATCTTCCTGTGAACAGAGTTCAAGGTCCTCCCTGATGGAACGAACTCAAAGTCTTGCTGCATAATCATCTCATTCTCAGGACTGCTGGACAGTGTCTTATTATCCACAAAAGAATTGCTCTAGCTAGTCCTCTAATAATTTTCCTGTGATATTTTTCCTTCAGAAGGAAAAAGGTTTGGATGTATATTGGAAAGCAGGGATATTTGGAATTGGGGGAAAATCAGTGGGAGAAAAGATGCCCATTGTCATTTTTCTTTTCCATCAGGCTGCTCTGACACTAACTTCAGAGTTTTTAATGATCACTTTATGTCCAATGTGTAAGCTCCTACTTAAAAAAAACGAAATGAACTTAAAATATAAAATAATAGTATCCAAAGCTTCATATATTTAAAGTCTTCAGATTTCAATTAAGCCAATGCTTTCTAGAGAGATTCCTGAGTGCTTATGTTTAACCAAATTCTCTTTCATGTTTGGATCCTCTTCTGCTACAGGTAGAAAAGCTTAACTGAAACAGTTGCAACCACCTTTTTATCCACGCCTGTGCTGATCATCTGAGCTTGTGCAGAGGAAAAGTAACAAAGGCAGGTCTTGCATGTTCCCTTGACTGCCATTGCTTCTGATGCCAAGGTGAGCCAGGGAGTTCCAAGGCTGTCATGGACTTTCTCGTTAAAAGAAACAGCCTGTCAAGTGCCTCAAATATCTCCTGCTTTCAGCCAGTTCCTTCCGGCAGCTGACACAAGTGCAATTGTCCCTTGAATTTCTCTGATGGAAGCAAGCAAAGGGCTGAACAGGTTTCCTTGAGTCCATGTCCTGGCACAAACATCACCACTTGTCCATGCTTCCTCCACTGGATCTGATAGCTGCTGGGGCCATGAAAGCCAGTCCCAATTTTTGTTAGGTTGTTTTTGTCATCCCTTTAATCACCACAACATGGGGAGGAAGTAGGAATTAGGAAGAAAAGGACATCTAGTATATTCTACTACTTTTCTGTTCTCTGGAATCTCTTTTCTTTCTTGGTTTATGAAATCAGGGTTAAAACCATCAGGAGATCAACTGTTGATCTCCTCAGCAACAATTCCTGCCATTTTCTCTTCAACCATTATGTCAACCACTATGTGCTGAACCAAAAACCATCTCAAGTCTCCCCACTTTGCCTTTTATACAGTGTATAAGTCCCAATCAATATTTCATTCATCCAACATACATACTTTAAGCAACCTGCTGGTTCTGCATTAGCTTCTAGAGATATGAAGGTGGCCAGTGGGAACCTCAGAATTGTGAATAAGATAGAGCTGAACCAATAACAATACAATGTTAGGTAGACTGGGTAAGACAGCACAGGAGTGGAGCTCCTCGCCCAGCCTGGAGAAATCAGAATGGGCTTCCTAGAGGAAGTGACACCTCAGCTGGTCCTTAAATGAGAAGAAGACTCCGAGCAAGAGGGCAAGAGGGACAGGAAGACCAGGCAGAGGGAATGATATACACTAATGCAGGGTTTCTCAACCTCAGAACTACTGACATTTTGTATCAGGAAATTCTTTTCTGCAAAGGAGGAGGCAGCTGACTCTCGAGATGTTTAGCAGTGCCCTTGATTTCTATTTGCTAGATGACAGTAGCATCCCTGCCCTCATTTGTGGTGATCATAATTGTAGACGTTGTCAGATTTCACCCCTGGGGGCAAAACTATCCCTCCTTGAGAACCACAGCACTGAGCATGGAAGAAAGAACCAGGAGCAGGTCGGCAGAGCTGAAGTGTAAACCATGAGATCCTGAGTGACTGGTGGTGGAGATGGAGATGGAGGCAAAACCCAGATCTCTGAGGACCTTTCACGCCTTTTAACTCTAGGAAGGAGTGTTTCCTCTTCTGAAAAATAGCAATAGCAATACTTTTCCTGGGGGCACGTGGTAAGGATGAAATCAGGTCCCATAGGTAAAGAATTTAGCACAGGGCTTTTGCACCTAAAAAGAGATTTGTTTCCTCTCTTTCCTGCCCATTTCCATTCTCCAGAATGCGAATTAGGGTGGTGAACTGTAGAGCATCCAGAGGCCGGAGGGAGCGGTGGGCCAGGCCCTGAGGCAGGAACAATTAAGCCGCAGACAGAGCGGATGATATCAGGGCTGGACACGCTGCCACCCGGCCGGTGGAAGCCTCGTGTCCTCCATCCCCACGACTTGGCCCTTACTCACTTCTAAGCTTATCTTTCCAGAACACCTGGCTCGCACGTGTTAGTCAGATACACTTCTTTGTCTAAGATTAATCTCAACTCAGCCAACAGCTACACTGTTCCTTATAAAGACATGCCAGATTGGGGCAGAGAGGGGAGTGGACATGATAAGAAATAGAAATTCTGGCTCTCAGGACCTCCATATTGAGGGTGAAGAAAATAGCACCCCTGCTCCCTCTGTCAGCAAAACCTCCATCTCTCTGAGCCAACAAGCTCAGGACCCAACTCAGGCATCTCTTTCTCTCAGAAGCCTGTCCTGGAGGCTTTCCTGTCCCCAGAAGAGCTTGAGTTTCTCTTCTCCAAGGACCCACAGCGGTCGTGTACCCCTCCATCCTAGCCCTTAACATGTTGGATTAGAGCTGATTTGTCAGTTGCTTGCTCCTTGGTCAATGTCTTAAGTAACTTGAAGACAAGCATCCTGGATTTTTCAAATACTGATTGATTAACATGCCAAGACATAGAGCTCCAATAATGAATTTCAACTGCCTGTTGAATATAAGCAAGTGGAGATCTTAAAGACAGGGCAACCCTGACCTCTGCACATGCCAGGACCTGCATGTGAATACACCCCTGCTAGCATACAACTTGCTTTCAGTTCTTTGTTTCAGATTTTTTAACCTCCTTTATTAGCTTTCTAGGGTTGCTATAAAATACTGTAAAATTAAAACAACCTTGCTGACTTAAATCAATGGAAATTTAGTCTCTCACAGCTCTGAGGACAGAAGTCTGTAATCATCATCACAGGGCCAAAATGATGGTGTTGGTGGGGCTATGATCCCTCCAGAGGCTCAAGGGGAGATTCTGGCCCTTGCCACTTCCAGCTTCTGGTGGCTGTGGGCAATGCTGGGCTTGTGACTACACGTCTCCAATCTCTGCCTCCATGGTCCCCATGCCTGCTCCTCCCCTCTGGGTGTCTCTCCTCCGTGTGTCCATTATAAGGACACTTGTCATTAGATTGAGAGCTTGTATCATCTAGGATGTTCCCTTCATCTCAAGATCCTTAACTTACTTACATCCACAAAAAGGCCACATTCATATATTCTGGGAATTAGTTGTAAACATGTCCTTTTGGAGGCTACAACTCAAGCCACTATCCAAGCCTTCACTCAAGATGCATTGTTTAGAAACCCAATTTAGATTAGAAACCCAAATCTTGTAATGCTTTAATCTGTTGGAATCCAGCTTCACATAAGTAGAATTTCCAGCTTTATGGCTCTGTGTACCCTTCATAAGTATTTTTGTTTTCCTCCAGCGTGTGGTAGTACAATGACCACTGGGCTTAGAGCCAAACATACCTGGGATAGAAAACTATTTTACCCTGAATTACTCAAAAATAGGATTTCATCAGAGATCCAAAATAATACACACATACACACATTCTCTATTCACAAAAGATCCTATGAATAATTAAAAATCAATTTCACGTGCTTAACACTACGTGTTGACAGGGCACTTGAACAAGGGCCTACGTCAGCCTTCTTCATAGGTTTTGTGGATACTTGACAACTGCTTGCAGCTTAACCAATGTGCTGCAAAGAAGGCTAGGCATGGCATAAAAATTTCTGCAAAAGAAATGTCTTCTCTGTACTGTCAACCCAGCCTCAATGAGTCAGTGTTTGTGTTATGATTATCTTCTTGTCAGTGCTGGTTTTGATCTTGATTTGATTGTTCAGAAGAAAAATAGCCAACTCCAGTTGAAGGCCACAGCCACAATGAGAGCAGCAATAAAAACCAAAACTGGGAAGAAAGCTGCCCTCATCAGCTAACTGGGTGTTACCTCCAAGGAACATGTGTTTTGAAATATGAAATCCTCCATCTTGCATTTGTAAAGTAATCATTCATCTTATTATTTTTATTAATTGTACATCCAGGTAAATATCAGTCAGAGATTCTGATTAGCAGAAGTCCAGCATTTTCATTCTGAGTTAATGTACTTGTATCAAAAAGCTCCAACTCCTACTGCCAAACTCTAATACTGTCCTAAGGCTTAACATCTCAGAGGATGAGAAAGCCAGAATACTGGGTAGTGGGAAGTGGTTGCTAAGATGAGGAAGGGGTAGGAAGAGGAAATCTTGAGCTCCCCCTTGAGGCTGCAGTGCTGACCCTCACCTCTGGGGCTCACAGATGGAAAACCACCACGTTAGGCAGATTGGATGTCATTCTGGTGAAGGGCTTGTCTGAAGGCTCATGCTGACTGCAGGGTGAATGAGCTCTCAGGAGGAAGCTGGTGACCACCCAAGGCAAAGCTAGTCTGCCACTGAGAAATCAAACCTTCCATTTCCTCAAGAGACTGATGAGGCCAAGGTTATGGGGCCCTGCACATACAACCTTTAGCTCTGACTTCACCAAGACCACAGGTTCACCCTTGGTCTCCTAGGCCAGGCTATGAAGATCACTGAGATTCCTGGTCACAATGACCATCACTGCACCTAAACATGCATGGCACACTTCCTTGCCTCTTCAAGTTTTTACTCAACTACCACTTTTTCAATAACGTTTGTCCTGATGACTCTATTTTTAATGACCATGCCCTCACTGGAGCATACCTAATGTACCTCCCTCTCCTTCTCTCTTTCTTTTCTATAGTAATAGTCAGCTTTTAATAAGCCCTCTAACTTACTTATATGTTCTATTTCTTTTCTATTTTCTATATCCCCTGGTAGAATATGATACATGAAATCAGGTATCTTTGTCAAGGGAAATGCTCCCTGGAAAAGCTAGGTATGGTACTCTCTACTTTTGGGCACTGCTTGTTTAGAGTCAAAACCTTGGAGTCAGCTTCTAAAGCTCAAGTTAAGACTCTACCACCATATTTATTTTGTGCATAAAAACTAAACTCTCTGGGCCTTAGTACCCCATTTATAAAATGAGGAAAATAATAACACCAGGTTTGGGAGGTGGGAAAAAGATGGTGGCATGTGAAGAGGCAGAAACCTACTTCCAAAACCATATATAACAAGAAAATAGAATACAACTGATCCTGAAAGAGCGGCCTGAAGACTGCAGAACAGAGTGCCTACATCTAGGGAAAAGAGAAGACCTCACAGAAAAGGGTAAAGTAGCACAGCCACGATCTGGCAGTACCCAAGCCCTCTCCCCACCTCAATTCAGAGAAAGAAGGAAGAAAAATGGAGTGGGAGGGAGTAGTAGCCCAGCACTGCTTAACACCCAGCCCTGGGGATCAGCTCCAGGAGCACAAACCCATATTACATGGTGCTCTGGAGATCAGTGGGGTTGGAGAGGAAAAACAGGCAGAATACTCAGAGAGACTGAGATTCCAGCCACTTGTGGAGAATAGGTACCCACAACCAGCTGCCCTGGGACAAAAGAAAGGCAGGTACTCTGAAAGACTTCCCAACAGCAAGAGGCCTGCCAAAGACGCAAAGATTACACAGAGCCAGAGCTTGCTGCTCAGGAGAAAGGGCAGGTGGACAAAATCAAAATCATCCAGGCATACTCAGCCCAGGAGGTTGGGAACTTTCAGGAGTTTCAGATGCTCCATCCCCCTGGCTGGCAACAAAGCCCCGAGGCCCCCATGTGATTCACAGCCTGTGGCTCCTTCCTCCTGCAGGCACCAGTCCACACATCTCCTGCCCCTGCCATCATGCCAGGCCAGCCGGAGGGTGGCCCCACCTACGGCAGCTACGGGGGCATAACATAGAGGATCCTCCCTCTATGCACAGTCCACTAGCCCTTGCAGTGGAGGTAGGCACTGCAAACTGGGGAGCAAAAAAGAGCTCTTTCCTCCTGGCAGGCACCACTGCCACTCACCTGTGACCCACACCACTGCTCCAGGTGCTCTGCAACTCCAAAGAGTAGAGCTTCTGGACACTACAGGGGGCCACCTACAAAAAAGTTATTATTTCAGAGGAATCACTAGAACGAAATGGCAAAAAAATTTTGTACAAACAAAAATCCAAACCCCAGAAAGAGGGCTAAGTGCAACTGAAAACACTAATTTTCTAGATAAAGATTTCTAAATAAAAATCATAAACATACTCATAGAGCTACAGAAAAATATTCAAGATATCAGGGAGGACTTCAAGAAAGAGATAGAAACTGAAAAATACAGTATCTGAAATGAGCCATATACAAGGGAGGGATTTAAAAGTAGATTAGATGAGGTAGAGGAGATGGTAAATGAAATAGAAACTAGAGAACAGGAAAACAAGCTGTGGCAAAGAGAGAAAAAAGGACCTCTAGGAATGAAAGAATATTAAGAGAACTGTGCGACAAATCCAAACAGAACAATATTCGCATTATAGGGGTACCAGAAGAAGGAGAGAGATAAAAAGGGATAGAAATACTCTTTGAGGAAATAATTTCTGAAAACTTCCCCAATCTGGGGGAGGAAATAGTCTCTCAGGCCATGGAAGTCCACAGATCTCCCAAAAAGAGGGACCCAAGGAAGACAACAGCAAAAATGTCAAAGATTAAGGATAAGGACAGAGTATTAAAAGAAGCCAGAGAGAGAAAAAAGATCACCTACAAAGGAAAGCCCATCAGGCTATCATTAGACTTCTCAGCAGAAACCTTACAGGCCAGAAGGGAGTGGCATGATATATTCAATGCAATGAAACAGAAGGTCCTCGAACCAAGAATACTCTCTCAGCAAGATTATCATTTAAATTTGAAGGAGGGATTAAACAATTTGCAGATAAGCAAATGTTGAAAACTTTACCACCCATAAATCATCTCTACAGTCTATTTTAAAGGGACTGCTCTAGATGGAAGTATACCTGAGGCTAAATAGCTGTCACCAGAGAAAATAAAACCACAGCAAAGGAAGTAGATCAATTAAGTACTAAGCAAATACAAAATTAAATAAACTACCCATAAAGTCAGTCAAGGGATACACAAAGAGTACAGAATATGACACTTAAAAGATAAAGAGTGAAGGAGGAGGAAGAAGAAGGAAGGAGAAAAAAAGAAACAAAAAAAGAACCTTTAGATTGTGTTTGAAATAACATAATAAAGGAGTTAAGTTAGACTGTTAAATTAATAAGAAAGCTGACTTTGACCTTTGGTAACCACAAATCTAAAGCCTGCAATGGCAATAAGTATATATATATATGTGTGTGTGTGTATATGTATGTGTGTATATATATATATATGTATATGTATGTGTGTATATATATATATCAATAATCACCCTAAATGTAAAGGACTGAATGCACCGATCAAAAGACATAGAGTTACAGAATGGATAAAAAAGCAAGACCCATCTATATGCTGCCTACAAGAGACTCACTTGAAACCCCAAAACATACACAGACTACAAGTGAAGGATGGAAATAGATATTTCATGCAACAAATAGGGAGAAAAAAGTAGGAGTAACAAGAGACAAAGAAGGACATTACACATTGGTAAAGGGGCCAGTCCAACAGGAAGATAAAAGCATTATAAATATCTATGCACCCAATATAGGAGCACCTAAATATGTGAAACAAATACTAACAAAATTAAAGGGGGAAATAGAATGCAATGCAGTCTAACATTCATAGGAGACTTTAACACACCATTCACTCCAAAAGACAGATCAATCAAACAGAAAATAAGAAAGGAGACAGAGGCACAGGACAACACATTAGAACAGATGGACCTAACAGACATCTACAGGACACTCCACCCAAAAGCAGCAGGATACAGCAGGAGGATACATATTCTTCTCAAGTGCACATGAAACATTTTCCATAACAGAACACATGCTATGCCACAAAAAGAGCCTCAATTTAAAAAGATTGAAATTGTGCCAACCAGTTTCACAGACCAAAAACGTATGAAACCAGAAATGAATTATGCAAAGAAAACAAAAAAGCCCACAACACATGAAGGCAAATGAAAACAAAAATTCAACACCCCAAAACCTGTGGGACGCAGGGAAGGCAGTTCTAAGAGGAAATTATACAGCAATGCAGGCTTACCTAAGGAAAGAAGAACAATCCCAAATGAACAGTCTAAACTCACAATTAATGAAACTAGAGAAAGAAGAACAAATGAAGCCCAAAGTCAGTAGAAAAAGGGACATAATAAAGATCAGAGCAGAAATAAATAAAATGGAGAAGAATAAAACAATAGAAAGAATCAATGAAACCAGAAGCTGGTTCTCTGAGATAATAAACAAAACAGATAAACCTCTAGCCAGATTATCAAGAAAAAAAGATAGTCTACACACATAAACAGAATCAGAAATGAGAAAGGAAAAATCACTAAGGACAACACAGAAATACAAATAATTATTAGAGAATACTATAAGAAATTATATGTTAACAAACTGGATAAGCTAGAAGAAATGAATGACTTTCTAGAAAAATACAACCTTCCAAGACTGACCCAGGAAGAAACAGAAAATCTGAACCAACAAATTACCAGCAATGAAATTGAACTGGTAATCAAAAAATTACCTAAGAACAAAACCCCTGAACCAGATGGCTTCACCACTGAATTTTATCAATCATGTAGAGAAGACCTAATACCGATCCTCCATAAAGTTTTCCAAAAAGTAGAAAAGGAGGGAATACTTCTAAACTCATTCTATGAGGCCAGCATCACTCAAACACCAAAATCAAGCAAAGATACCACAAAAAAGAAAATTATAGACCAATATCCCTGATGTACATAGATGCAAAAATACACAACAAAATATTAGCAAACTGAATTCAAAAACACATCAAAAAGATCATCCATCATGATCAAGTAGGATTTATTCCAGGGATGCAAGGGTGGTACAATATTCGAAAATCCATCAACATCATCCACCACATCAACAAAAAGAAGGATAAAAATCTCATGATCTTCTCCATAGGTGCTGAAAAAGCACTTGACAATATTTAACACCCGTTCATGATAAAAACTCTCAACAAAATGGGTATAGAGGGCAATTACCTCAACATAATAAAGGCCATTGAAGGGGACGGCCTTTGTTTTTCCCCATGTCTGCATGCAGAATGGGGAAGCACCTTTAGTGCCAGTTTGAAAACAACTGGTGCAGTCCTTGGAAGTTATCTGCCCACAAAAGCATATCTTGTTCTCGCAAACGAGCCAAGACACCTCACACTGAAAACAGGGAGGCCTTGGGGATGTGTGAAAACACCGCTACTGCTTACTGGGAGATTCTAAAGAATCAACAGAATGTTCTGGCCTGTTCCCCTAGAGTAGGGAAAGATATGTATAGCATTTGGCTGAGGTCCGAGAAAGGCAGTATAAAAATAAAGGAGCTGTGCCACATCGGGGCTGCTGCAGCCATTGCCTGTCTTTGTTTGTGTTTTTTGTTCATTCCCATTTACACCATAGCGATCGGTTAGCACGCACCTGTACACCCAGCTCCTTGGGAGGCCGGGGCAGGAGGATCACTATAGCCATATATGACAAACCCACTGCTAACATCAGACTTAACAGCGAGAAGCTAAAAGCCTTTCCTTTGAGATCGGGAACAAGACAAGGATACCCATTCTCTCCACTTTTATTCAACATAGTAGTAGAGGTCCTAACCATGGCAATCAGAGAACACAAAGAAATAAAAGGCATACAGATTGGCAAGGAAGAAGTTAAACAGTCATTGTTTGCAGATGACATGACATTGTACATAAAAAACACTGAAGAATCCATCCCCAAACTACTAGAATAGCTGAATTCAGCAAGTTGCAGGATACAAAATTAATACACAGAAATCTGTTGCATTCCTATATACTAATGATGAACTAGCAGAAAGACAAATCAGGAAAACAATTCCATTCACAATTGCATCAAAAAGAATAAAATACCTAGAAATAAACCTAACCAAGGAGGTGAAAAACCTATATCCTGAAAACTACAAGACACTCATGAGAGAAATTAAAGAAGACACCAATTAATGGAAATACATCCCATGCTCATCAATAGGAAGAATTAATATTGTCAAAATGGCCATCCTGCCTAAAGCAATCTACAGATTCAATGCAATCCCTATCAAAATACTGACAGCATTCTTCAACAAACTGGAACAAATAGTTCTAAAATTCATATGGAACCACAAAAGACCCTGAATAGCCAAAGCTATCCTGAGAAGGAAGAATAAAGCTTGGGGGATTTCACTTCCCAACTTCAAGCTCTACTACAATCACAGTAATCAAGACAATTTGGTACTGGCTCAAGAACCACAGGCCATTGGAACAGAACAGAGAGTCAGGGTATTAACCCAAGCATACATGGTCAATTAATATATGATAAAGGAGTCACAGATATACAATGGGGAAATGACAGCCTCTTCAACAGCTGGTGTTCACAAAACTGGACAGCTACATGTAAGAGAATGAAACTGGATCACTGTCTAACCCCATACACAAAAGTAAACTTGAAATGGATCAAAGACCTGAATGTAAGTCATGAAACCATAAAACTCTTACAAGAAAATATAGGCAAAACTCTCTTGAATATAAACATGAGCAACGTTTTCCTGAACACATCTCCTTGGGCAAGGGAAACAAAAGCAAAAATGAACAAATGGGACATCAAACTAAAAAGCTTCTGTACAGCAAAGGACACTATTGCAGAACAAAAAGGCATCCTATAGTATGGGAGAAAATATATTTGTAAACAACATATCCAATAAGGGGTTAACATCCAAAACATATAAAGAGCTCACAAGCCTCAAACCCAAAAAACAATCCGATTAAAAAGCTGACAGAAGATCTGAACAGACACTTCTCCAAAGAACAAATGCAGATGGCCAACAGGAACATGAAAAGATGCTCCACACCACTAGTTATGAGGGAAATGCAAATTAAACCCACAATAAGATATCACCTCACACCAGTTGTGATGGTCAGCATCCAAAAGTCAAGAAACAACAAATGCTGGCAAGGATACAGATAAAGGGACCTCCTACACTGTAAAATAAATCTATTTTTGAAAATCAAAAAATAGTAATAATACAAGGTTTAAGTAAGATAATCTATGGAAAAGCCTGAAACTCTGTCTAGTAATTGCCATTATTATTTTATATTTAAATTAAGTTCCAAAATACTTTTAGTTCATCTTGACTTGATAAGCTTTCACCTGATAGAGCATACCTATTGATAAGTACAGTCAACCACAAATACCACCCTCTGTTCCTCATAGTGATTTTCTAGGATCTTCTTAAATTATAGCCAATCAGATCCTTAGCTTGTTCCACCAACATCCCAGTTCATAAGTCTAATTTCTTACTGTTGATCACTTTCTAGCTCCTAATGCTCTCTCAGGGAATCTAACTCAAATCAGGTCCATTGCCTCTCCCAACTTTAGACCAAGTAAGTAGGATATGCAGCCAAAATAGTTCAAGGTCCAAGTTGTGAGCTGTTGGGCTTAACCATGGCCTAAGCAACCCACTTGATTCCCCTTGACCACAGGACTTAAACATTGCCAAGTGTAAAACTTGAATGTTGAGTCCACCACTTATTTTCTTTTATGTTATACAAGATAGTTACCCATTTGTTCACACACTCAATGTTCACTGAACATTGTTTTATGTGTTTATGTACTGACATTAGTGCCAGGATAAAAAAAAATTTAATATACAAAAATAAAATACTCTGTAAATTATACCCAAGACTTGCAATATATTCAATGACATATAATACATTTTCCAGCATAGTCAATAGAAACAGGGTGACTATACATCTTGCTACCTGTGAATCACAGTAATAAACTACCAAAGCAAAAGGCAGATATGCCAATTCAGATCAATAGAGCTTAATGTTGCTGCAAACTTATTAAATGCCCTGGCACTGCTGCCTTTCTCGTGAAGGAAGGGTTGCCTAAGGAATATTAATAAATTTCCAAAATGAAAAATTGTATATAAGGCCAAACCTAACTGAGACATTCATCATTCCTTTTACATTCAGATTTTCAAGTACATAAATGGGACAATAAATTTTGAGGGAAACTATTCCACAGGCAGTGGGTTTAGTTCCTGCCCCCAGCATTCTCTGTTAATGACAGTATCTCCATGTGAGCCCGGAAAATTGAGTTCTATTTTGATCTTTGGGAAAAGCCAGTTTCAGAACCACAAAAGTGAATCACTCTTTCCCTTTACCATTGCTTTATCTATATCCATAGCCATACACATGTACATATATACATATAGATACATATGCATATATACACACACATAGATATGCCTTTGATTTAATATTATTAAACTGCCACCCCTTGTTTTATTCTTATTCTCACTCCTCTTGAACTGAATCTTTCTAAAAGATTCATTCTTTGTGAAATGCCAGCCATGGTGATGCGCTTGGCACACAGAGAGCCACAGAAGAGCTGCTCCTTTTAGCACTCCGATGACATGCGGTGGCATGGACACGATGGCAGAAGCAAATGACTGAGTCTGCAGGCGTGGAGGTAAAGGCATTTAATTACAGTTTAAGTTCAGAGTCTGAATTTCTTGGGGTGCATCCAAGCTTTCTGCCTCAGTGTGGACATCTATAAAATAGGTAAAGCACAATGCTTCACCTATCTTCTCACAAGAAAATTATTACCCACATCAATCCCTATTCAGGAGCTCAGCTCGGGCAAGGCCATTTAGGTGGGAATAACAGGGTTTAAAATATAGTTTGAGGTTCATGGTAGAACTGGCCAAAGTGAACCATCATGATTATTAAATGGAGAAAAGCCAAAAGCATTAAGAGAATAATAATAATGGACACCATTCACGGAGTGCCTCACAAGTGTCAGGCATTCTGCAGGCTGTTTTACATACATCATTGAAAATCTTCACTGCCATCTTATAAAGTAAATGTTTTTATTCTCACCTTTTTAGACAGATGAGCCAAGTGAGATTTGTAAATGCCAAATAGTTGGGCCAAGTTCCCACATTTAACAAGTAGCAGAGCCTGTGATTAAACTCAGCCTCACCCCTGGCTCTTAATAAACAAGCTATAGCTACATAATTATCGTAAGACTTGGAAGAATTTAAAGGGAAGAGGTGGGCTTCCTCACATTTTATAGGAATCTGAACAGCTCCAGTGACTAGGGTGTGTGCCTGTCTGTCTGTAAAACACCAATTTGCCTGCTCCTTTCTCCTTCTTTGTTAGTATTTCTTAAATCACAGCAAATTGTTAGCCATCTCTGAGCTCTTCCACAAAACATGGGGCTTGGTGCCCTGGTCTCAGTGTGTTGCTCCTGGTGCCAGGTCCTCTCCTGTGCTCACAGGGTTTATCACTATGCTTCAGTGTCACCCATTCTAGAGTTTCTGGTAGCCATAACTCTCTAATAGCAATGGAAACAACTGTTTTGGAGGCCTGTTATGGCCATATTTGATTTTTTTAAACTTTTAATAAGAATTTTCCATTGGAAAATGAGCAATCCAGCAGCTAGGCCACTTATTCTCCCAAAATACAGCCCTCTGTGCTAGCTCTCGGCCCTTGCCCATTATGCTTTCTTTGCCTGAAATGTCTTTCCCCACTTTCCTATCTGGTAAAAATTGTATTGACTGTGTTCATTCTTCATGGCCAAGGTCAAATATCACAGTTCTAGAAACTTAACACGGCTTCTCAAAATGTACCAGACAAAATTAATCCATGTCTTTTCTGAGTTTTACTAACATTTTATACTTTAATAGTAACATTTTTAACTCTATTTGAGTAGAATCAGTTGTGCTCATGTCTCCTATTGTATCTCATCGCTGTCCAATGTTTCATGAACAATACGGGGTTTGGCACATAACAGCAACTCAGTAAGTATTCATTAAATTGCACTGACAAATGACCTCATATTTTCAAATGTTTAGAGATTGGAAGGATGGTGTGTCAATAATCATACTGGATACACTGGAAAAAGTATTTGGGGAGTAAATAATTAATTTAAGTTTCAATGTCTATGTCAGGCTTTTCTGGAGATAAAATTCGGAAGAGACGGAAGGAAGACAAAGGGAGATAAATTGGGCTAGGAGCACAGCTAAAGCCGTGAGGCAAAGATATGGAAATTCCATGCATGCAATGTAAGCTTGCATGCACCAAGGGTCTTATCTGCAGCTTTTTTACACATTTGTAGAATGCCAGGCAGTTCACAAAATGTTTATTCAAAGAATCAGCCGATGCAAGATGCAAGAAGTACAACTCCCCTTTAATAGCAAAGAACCAAATCTCAGAAAATTGATTAAAGGTCACATGTTGAAGGTCATGTGATTAGAGAATGAGCTGAAACTAGAAAGTTTCTGGGCTTTTTTAGTCCAATTCTGTGCTCTTTGCCTTACAGCACATACTAACTGTCAATCAACAGCCTACACTTGGCAGCCAGCCTCAGCTCACTCTTCTCCTTCATTATCCCTTTTTATCCCTTTTTCCTATTCCCTTCCCTTTTCTCCTTGAAATCTCTGAACAGATTCTTGGATTGTCACTGTGAAGAAAGAGCACTGTAAACAATGCCAGGTGCTCTGCCTCGCCTTAAATCATTAAACCCTGAGTTTGCAGCAGGAAAGCGACTACTGGCAGCAAATTGGTCTTTTCAGATACACCTGTTCATATGGAGAACCATCCTAAAACACTGATGGTTCTGCTTTCAGTGCTCTCCAAGGTGCTGCCATTTAGTGCACTTGGAGAAAAAAGTTCTGTTTGCTAATAGTATTTCACGTCTACTGCTCTATAGCTCCACAAATTTCAAGTCAACAAAAGTATACCGAGCATCTTAGATGGGCCATGCCCTGTTCTGAACACTGAAGATTCTCCAGGTTCAGTAAAACAGTCCCTGCTGTCATTGTGGTCTTAAGAACTGGGAGTTATAATATAATGTGGTGTGAAGTTATGCATCACAAACTGAGCAGAATGGTCCCACTACCAGTTTATGGTTCCTTCAGCTCTTTCAAAATCACTAACCTGCCCAGCCATCCCTCTGCCTCTTCCTAGGCAACAGCCCTTTCTATCGCCTATAACAGTTCAAACCTTCACCACTCTCCCCATATACCTACCTAACACCTTGATCATATTTAGCCAAAACTTTGCCTATTACTTCTTAGAGAAAACTCAAGTAGTCATCCAACCTACGGGGCACTGCTAGCCCACCCACTGGGCCAGCACAGACTCTTCTGCATCCTCCTCCCTCTGTATCCTCTGCTCTCCCATCTCAGTGGATGCAGTATTTCTTCTACCATTGGCACTCCATGTCCTCTTGCTTCTCTAAGACCTCAAGACATCAAAGAGTGTCCACCTGCCCTGTCTATGCAACATTTTCCAGCATCCCTGGTTCTTTGCTCACAGCAGACAAACAGATGCAAGTCTCTGCCATCCTCCTGGTATGAAGCATAATAGTCATACTTGACTCTCTTCTCTTCCTCCACATATAATGTCACCCTATTTAAAGATTCAAACACCTAAAACTTCTTACGTGCACCCCTCCATGCCACTGTCTGAATTCAACCCAGAATCCTTTCATTCCAGTGGCCTCCTGACTAATACTCATTTGCTCCATTCTTAGTTCTTTCCAATCCAATGGCCACTATGCTTCCAGACAGCTAAAATATCAAATGAAACATGTTATTACTCTGCTTAATATCTTATCATGACTTCCTCTTGCTGAAAAACAAAATTAGACTCCATTGCCTAATGCACAAGATTTTTCCAGATCTGCCTCCTACCTACCTGGCCAGCCATTCTCCCTCTAGTACTCAGCCCTCCAGCCTTCTTAAATTTCTCTCATTCTTCCCACACCTCTATCCTTCCGTTCATCTTCTCCCGCTGCCTAAAACACAGCTCCCCTCCAGTATTCTGGCCTTGATAAATCCTTTTGCTTCGAGAATCCTTCAGGAAGTTTCCCCTGGCTTCTGCTATGTCCCTCTCTTGTGCTCAAACATACTCTGACAAGATGGTCAGCAGTCAAAATGCTCAGGGAAAGCAGAAAAGGAAAGTAATTTCACATGTTAAAATACTGTTTGTTTTAGGAACTTTATCTAAACAGATTCAATCCAGGTATTATTTGGGGCTTGGCTTCTCTGAACATCTAGCCCTAAACTATTACAACCTCTACTTATTTTCCATTTTGATATGAAACTCTTGTTTGTATGAAGCCAAACTTTCCTGTCAGGAGGAGCTGCTTTGGAAATTTTAGTTGCAAAGAAGAGCAACTGCTAGTGGCTCCAAGAAAAGAACAGTCAAAGGCAGGTAATCACAAGTCCCTGCTTTTTGTTAAGCAAAGCCAGACACTACTGTTGTAGGTCAGTGACAAGTAACTTGCAAATAAAGTAAATTATGACATGGCCACATCAGGTATCAGAGACTTTACTGAGGTTGAAATTCTTCATTCTTCAGTCCGCCGGTAGCCCCTGTCCCAAAGGCAGGTTCTGATTGTTACAGAAATAAGCCAAAAATGGTGTACTGCAGAGCTCATGGTCTTGGGAATCATTTGCCTGGATTTAAACCCTGGCTCAGCCACTTACTGTCTACCTGGCCTGAGCAGGCCCACTGATCTTTCAGTGCCCCGGGCTGCTCATCTATTAGAGGGGAATAATAAAGACAGTAAGATTTACTTCACAGATAACACAGAGAAGACAAGTAGTGATTCTATAGCATCTTACTACGCTGATGGAGAGTGACTGTAAAGGGGTATGTGGTGGGGACTTAATGATGGGGGGAGTCTAGTAACCATAATGTTGCTCATGTAATTGTACATTGATGATACCAAACTAAAATAAATAAATAAATAAATAAATATGATTTACTTCACGGAGTTGCTGCAAAGATTCAATAATAAATGAAAATTCATGATACATGTGAAATGTCCAATGAGGTTATTAATAGCTATCTCACTGTTCAGTGACAAAAATCTAACAAAATCTCTCAAGAGGGGAATGCTCTTATTTTACAAGTTTTGCTCACTTTTCATCCCTCTCCTAAACTTCACCTCTAGCCATTGTTCTGTTGACAGCATAGCTTCGTTTGGGACCTTGGTTGCAAAGGGGTTTGGACTGATGCAGTTAATTTTACACTAAGATCTTTTTAAATCCCAACATTTTTTTCATAATTTTAATTTCAAGAGGGAGATCTCAAGTCCTTGCCTATCTATGTCAGGAAAAGATCCCAGCTCAAGATTTGGGTTGTTCCCTCAGCCTTCCTGTTGGAAAAGTGCACAGATGTTTCATGCCATCACACTAGGTGATGGAGAAATTCCTTTACAAAAATTTGTGCTGCCCAGCCTGTGAATAAAGGTAAATGCCCAGTACCTGTCGGATGTAGAAGTCAGCAGAATTAATTTTGGTGCCTTCTTTTAAAACTTCATTATGTCCCTTAATACCTAAAGGAAAATTTTAAGTTCATCAGAAATTAAATAAGATATTCCAAAGTAACAAGGAGAAACTACTCTGGTATTTATTTTGATCTGATCATTTCACAAGAAAGAATAGAATAGAAAGGACAGGAAAGGAAAGGAAAGATGGAGATTTCAACTTTTGTTTTATAAAGTTTCACTTTTTACTTATTTACATATCAATGATAAAAAATTTATCACTAAAATATATGGACAAATGCAGTTGGAGCTATGGATACAGATATGTGATATAGACATGTACACACAAACACAGTATTTAGGATGGGATACAGTCAGAGAGAACACGTTCTAGTTTCTTTTTGGCAAAAGCTTTGAACGGTTTTTGAGCATGCACAATCCACTCTGCTCCCCTGTGTTCTGTATCTCCTGCTCTTTTATTTTTCTCAGTTGTTTTCATTACATTCCTCTAAGAAAAAGTAACCTCTGAAGTTTATGAAATTAACAAAGCTTGTCAAAAGGGTGAATAATTTCTTGTGTAGGACCCAGGGGCTGGGTTCAGTGATTTACATATGCAGCCCTAATTAATATTAGTGTAAAGGAAAACGAGGATCCCCATTTTACAGACACAAATGAAACAAGGCAGCTAGGAATAGGCACTTTTCATTTTACAGAGCTGCCTGTCAGTCACCCTCTTCTCTCTAATTATTGCAATGTCGACCTGTGTTTTTTTTCTGAGCACTAATTCTCCATTCCCTTAACAGGTCTGAATGTTTTTCTGAGACCTTCCTAGAGACTTTAGGTCTGTCTAGATCTTAATTAACCTTACTTGTTAAATGGGCATAGGAACGTTTTATTAATTACTTGGGATTCTATCTCTGAGCTCTTATTTATTCATTCTCTCAGTCACAAAATATATGTTTTAGACACTTACTATGTGCCAGGCCTGGGATACATAGCTGGGAACAGTACAGGCATGACCCCGATCCTCCCGAAGTTTACACACTAGACTGATTCTTTGTTGCTAAGTGATACCACAAATATCTACTAAGGTCTTTAAAAATGCTTAGCTCTCAGAAAGATGCAGAGGCAGAAAATAACATCTCTGTCCTGGAAGATTTGGGGTTCTTATGAAGGAGATAAGATCTAGGCGCACAAAACAACACGTGAGAGTACACTGTCAAACAAGGAAGTGAATATAGAGTTGAGTGTCCAGGGGAGACTTCTTTCAGGAGATGAGGTTGGAAAACTGCCTTGAACCAAAAAATAATCTTTAGAAAGTGATTAGAAGAGAGAAAGCCATCCAGGATAGAAATGACAGTGGATCACCTACAAGGGTGGGAGAGAGGACAACAACGAGACAGGATTATCTAATTGCTGCTAACCAAAAATTAGCTAAGGTGGGACATTAAATACCAAGATAAGATATTGAGAATTGTTTTGACACATAATTTGAAGCTCTTCTTTTCATGGTAACTGAAAAGTTCTGGGATCCTTTTCTCATCATTTTTCTGCTGCAAATGCTATTTTTGAAAACATCTGACTTTGAAAGGCAAAGAAATAAGAGGCAGGGAGACTGTGAGGACATTATTGACTTGACTTAGGTGGGATGATGCTTGTACAAGTGTGTGGGTGACTAGAAAAAATGAATCCAACAGATAATATATAATAAGTCTGTGCTATAGTCTAAACAGAAGGGATGGGAAATAATGGAAGGGAGTAAAGGGAAGGGAATAAGGGAGATGAGGGAATGAAAGACAGGTGGCTAGCGGAAAAGTCTTGGTTAATTTGGGGATTCATTGAATTTTATTAGGTGGGGTGCGGGGGTTGTATGAAAATGTCCTGTGGTCATTTAAAACACATGCCTGGTACTTGGGTAAGAAATTTAGCCTGGAAATCAGGGTATAATCACAATAGAAGTGTTTCTACAACTATGGGAACAGATGGACTCCTCTATGGATATAGGGGCTGCAGAGACAGCCCCAAACTCTCAGAAGCCAAAAAAGGCCACAATTACTAATGATCTACTAGAAATTTAAAAATAGAATAAGTAGACTTCAGATGATTAGAATGTCTAGGCCATTGACATCAGACATTTTTTATGCTTATACACTTCTTGGGAAAATGTAAATGCTAATTTGAAAAAAAAAAACCCTCTTCATTAAGTCATCCACATTCTAATTTTGCAGTTTCTAGAGGGGTCGACACTGTTGGCTTGGAAGAGGCCAGCTTCCATAATTGCCTGACAAATTCTCATGATTCCTGGGAAAATGGTAAACTCCCCATAAAGACAATGAGAAGATGGAGGTTGATTTATTTCCAATAGCTCCATAAATCAAAAGAAAATTTGAAAGATTTAATTAGGAACAGAAGTAGCCCAAGACAGTTTAATAAAGGTAGTTATTTTTGCCACTGCTAGCTAGAGGGCCCCTATGTTAAAAGCTTGAGTGAAAAATAATTAAATGAGCTTTTATTTCCGAGACTCTTGCAAACGTTTTGTGATCTTGTCATTGAGCATGTCCCATTATACCAACATATTTGCTAGTGAATGAACTCTCATAACCTCTGTTCCCAATCACAAGAAAAACCCCACAAAAGTATTTAAATTTTAAATTGCAGTTTCACTTTTAAAAATACCAGCACAGTGAAGGTATAATTGGAAAGATATAATCCATGTGATAACTGCTGAATGTAGACACCAATTCTGACGCTCAAAACTTTTTAAAAATCAAAACATGTTCCAAGTGTTAGTCCTCAGTTTTAGTTTGACTGCATTGAGTGAAGCATATTTCATTCCATACTATGCCTGCTTATGAGGGAGTTATTCCCAATTGGAATATTAGCCATGGTATTGCTAGTTTCTTGTCTTTAAATTTCTCTCTCTCTCTCTGGGTGATTTGGGAACAAGCCATAGCTTATTTTAAAGTCTCACTCCAGCATCTTACCTAGTTCCAATGCTATGTTTCCTCTGTGATCATTCATTCATTCATTCACTCAACAAATATCTAATGATATGTGCTGGGTGGATTGATATGAACAAGACAGAAGAGGTCTTCAATCTTATGAAGGTTACACCTGTGAGTGTATGTGTGTGTAGAAGCAAAGGTAAGGAGGGATTGGGAAGAAAAGATAAACAAACAAATGACAGGTTGTGGTTCCCATTCATCCAACACCAGATGCAATGGTGCATTTCTTCCCTACATATGTACAACAGTAACAATATTATACCTAGCAGTAATAGTAGTGTTAACTCCATTCAGGTTCCTGACCCAATTCCCATGTGTGTAAATATGTGGGAGCGGGTCTTCCCATGTATACTTATGAGCTAGGGAAGCAGCAGGGAATAACCCCTGCCCAGTTAGGGTGTGGGCCCCTGGAAAAGGACAAAGTCTTACTAAGGTTTCAGGAATGGAAAGTAAAAAAACAGGGTGCTTGAAGTTGAAACAATGTGACAATGTATAGAGAAGCCCGTCCCCTGAGCCCAGTAATACAGAACAGTTTGCTGACCATAGTCACATAGGCACATTATAGGGTAACATTTAATGAGATTGGTTAAAACATAACTAGCATTCTAGCTGAATGTATAGAAAACTGACAACTCTCACTGCAACAGGGCAGTTCCATACTTTCTCTTACCCTGAATAAAACTTTCTCTGTAAATTTCCTACTTTGCTCATTCATGAAGTTCATTCTTTGACTCCTCAAACAAGAACCTCGGTATCACTTACACCAAGCAATTCCCAACCACCAGCAGGGTGTTGGAGACCTCACCTCTGTTCTGATGCTGTCTGCCTGGAGACAGCACCAGAGTCCCAGGTTAAGGGCTCTGTCCTACAAGACTGCCCTCCACCCCCAACTCCAGATGCCGGTGACAAGCCCCAGGCAGCTCCCTGTGCTTCTGACCTACCAGCTACAGAGTAGAGGTTCCCACAACCACCCCCTTAGATTCAATTAATTTGCTAGATTCGCTCACAGAACTCAGGAAAACATGTTTATCAGTTTAATAAAGGATATGACTTAACAGCCAGATGAATAGAGACACAGGGCAAGGTCCCAACTAAAGGACCTTCTATCCTCATGGAGTTGGGGCCTGGCTCGTGGCACGTGGAGGCGTTCTAGGTCTCCAAGCATAGAAGCTCTCCCAGACTGAGAAGTAGGATCCAGCCAAGCAGAGCAAGCAGAGCAGAGAGATAAGCTCTCTCTGGGGTTTTTGTGGGGGTCTCACTGCATACTCATGACTGACTATATTATCGGCCATTGGCTGATCCAACCTCCAGCCCCCGCTGTTGGGTGGGGGTGCAAAAGTGTCTCACGAACATGACAAAACGTCCGGTTCACCTTTAAGACTCTGCAGTGTTTTCAGGAACTGCAGATGAAGACCAAATATCCCTGGGAAATGCATATTTAGTCATATGAATGAACAAATATGTATTTCTTGTAATTCATTATATCACACAGCCCAAGACAATTTCAGATATTGGGAAGCTGTGGGAAAAAAAGTGAACTGATAGAGGGTAAAGACATGACTTCTGAACTAAGGTCTGCGAGAAAACAGCAAGCCATTCAAGGGCATATCTGGGGGGAGAGAGTTTTATTCAGAAAGTTCGAAGTGAGTGCAAATTAGACATATTTAAAAACAGAAAGGAGGTTGGTGTACATACAGCCACATTACTGTAATTGTAGCAGCAGGATGGAGTGCTAACTGTGTATTTCACAGCCAGAATAAAGCAGAGCTGAACTGGAAGGGAAGAAGAGGAGAAGAGGCAGGCAGGCATGGGACAAAGCACGTCGGGCCTTGTAGGTTTTGGCTGAGTCTGGGTTTAAGGGTAATGGGAAGCCACTGAAGGACTTTAGACACTAGAATGATTCATTTTTTAAAAGGTCATATTTACTGCTGTGTGGAGGATGCATTGTAGGGCAGCAAAAATGGACGCGGGGAGGTCAGAAAAAGTGGTTATTGAAGAGGACCAAAGGAAATTCAAGGTGGGGATAACTGGGAATAGAGATGAATTGGTAGATTTAAAACACAATTTAGGGATGGACTGAATGTGGGAGATCAAGGAAAGAGCCCATTCATGGATAACAACTAGATTTTTGGTCTCACCAACAGGGAATCCTGAGGGAGGAACATACTGTCTGGAAAATTGGGGGAGAAAATCAAGAAACCACCTTCATTTTGTTCTTCTATGCTTGTAGCGCCCTCTTTAACACCTTATACACACCTTTGTTGTATACCATGTGTTACTGTAACTTATATGTTTAATAGATTTTGCAACCCAGGAAAGAAAGGATCTTATTTCTATTTATATCCATCATACTACTAAAGTGTCTAGAAACATAATAGGTGCTCAAAATACACAATAATGCATGAACTGAAGTAAAGTGTTTTAATACCAAGTGCTTGTATTTTTGGAAAAGCAGTGTTTTACACAATTTCCTTCTACCTTGATCTATGACCTATTTTATTCACACAGGAGAACAGATGCCATGGAAGATAAAAAGAGCTGTGACTGTGATTTAGATGTGCCACAATTAAAAGCCCCTATTTATAAGTAAAACAGATTATATTTTAAGTAGGGAAGAAACCAAAAAAGTTGTTTATGAATAAGAAATCTTTGGAGTCCTTATAGGGCCTAGGTTAGTCCCTCTGAATTTAGTAGTTTCAACACATAATTATTCAATAAATGGAATTGAGAGCAATATTTTACCTAAAAGCCTTCATTGGTCTAAAAATTATATATGAACAAAGTACTTTGGAATAAACTATTAAAATCTCGGGATGATTTAAATTTGATGTCTTGGGAAAGAGAGTCATTGATATTTAAAGACCCTGGTAATGAATCAGTCATCTCTCATATACATTGACCACTAGAGATTGTACTTTCTGGGATTGCCCAGCATTTGCTGTTTCAGTGGGTATTTGTTGCATGGAATTTACTGTTTCAGTCATTGCTGCTTCACTTCATCTCACACTTATAGGAAAATAAGGTGTTTAAACCACAACATCCCAGGTGGTTCAGCTGACAGGTATAAAAAGCAATCCGATACTGAAATAAAACATTAAGTCAGTTTTTGATTAGTGGGAGAAGTTTTGATGTTGCATGCAGGCTTGAGGTTTTTTCATTTCCTAAGCTAAGTGTTCTATAAAATTCCCGCCTACACAGTCACTACCAAAAATCTGAGAGAAATACTTCTCTGCAGTACGGAGCACACTGGAAAAAAGGCTGGTCCTCCTTCAGCGTCAGCTCGGCAGTAGCTAATACACAAGAAAATAAGGAAATGCGAGAGCTCTGGTGGAGAAATAGAGTGAGGAGAACTCTGTGGCTTGGAGCTGGGAACTTGAGTGGATACAAGCTGTGAACTCTGTTTCCTGTTTATCAGGACCTGGCCAATCTGTCACAAAGCAGGGTGAGACACAGAAAAGGATGATAAGAAAAAGAATCACAGTAATGAACAGGGGTATTATTCATCAGACTCCTAGAAAACCTGATCTCAGGGACACACACATCCTCATAAACATGATATTTGTTATCACTAAGTCCGCAATCGTCTCATAAAGTAGGTTTACTATCCCCACTTTTAGCTGAAGAAAAGACAATTCAAAAATTGTTGAGAAACCTACTCAAAGCTCTATCTGGGAAGCAGGCCAGGATCCAAACCCAAGTACCTCTGAATCCAAATACACCCCCCTGAACTCCTGAACGATGCAGAAACAGGTGACATCTGAGGGCCCAGGTAAGAGTCAGAATCGAAACAACTCCCTTAGCCACATCTGTTGAAGGTTTTACCAGATGTTCCTTCCAAGGGAGGAAGAATTGATTTAACCCAAGAAGTTATACCACACTGAGAATAAACACTGGATAGAATACATGTTGTGTTTTGTTCATTTATTTAGTCAATACAGCTCCTTTCTAAGTGCAGGTTCTGTTTTTCTCAACTAATTCTTGCTGTATTTTGAATGTACCAAGTAAACTACCATCTGGAGTGATGGAGAAAATGTATCCAAAGTGAACCAACCCATCTGACTGTGGCAGTCATGGTTCATTCCCAGAGGGGCAAACAAGGTAGAAGGATCTTCAGGAAAGTGGTATCTGAATAGGGTCTGTTGCTACCTGACGGTGCCACACATGCTAAAATAGGTAAAATCATCCCCCCTCCATAAAGAAATAAAACTTCAAATGTCAGCACCATTTAGCATTTACGTATACATGTTTGCACCAAAATCATTTCTGTGGGATCGCATTCTATGAGAATATACCTAGTGCATTTTTTTCAGGTACTCTGATTGTGATAACTGCATGTGAGCAGCATTAAGTTCAGCATTTGTCGCAATTCAACTACTCTACTTTTATGGGCCCTTTTTGTTCTTACTTATGATCTTAAATTACCAAATCTATGCTCAGTAATTCTCTAGGTACCCTGGAACTTATGAGAAGTTTTTCTTATAGTTACAATCATGTTAGTGAATAAGGGCTAATTTTAAAAATAAGAGAAAGAATGAAGAAAAACTATATTATTTGATAGTAAGACAATGAAATATAAGAGTTTATAAAGAAGGAAAGAAAGAAGCTGGACTTATCAGTGAAGAAAGGATTTTTTAAAAACATAGTAAAACTCATAGATGGTGAAAAATGTGCAGGGATTGGTAATGCTACAAAGTCATCAGCACTTTCTGAGCAGCTACTATGTAGAATCATTCTAGGCATGTCATATTCTTTCTCACAAGGTAGTTATTATTATTCCATTTTACAGATGATGATATTGAAGTTTGAGAAAATGTATTACCTTAACCAAAAGTCATAACAAATAAGAGGCATCCAAATATTCAGACCCAAATCTGAATATATGAAAATGCCATGCCATCTCAAGTTTGCCAGAAGAGGGACCATTAGATCACAGCCAGGATTGTAACCTGAGTAAACAATACAGTGGAGCTTCTCTCTGCTCTCAGGTGTGCCAGGCTTTGCAATGGGTCCTTTGGCAGGAAAGCCTTCTTCCTACTTTCCCTTGGTTAGTTTTAACGTGTCCATCAAGTTGCAGTTTAAGCATCATTCATTAGGAAATGAAGCATGGGAAAAGCATGGAGAGTCAGAAGGTTCCCTGACCCTCCAAAGTGGGTTCAACCCCGGTCTCATAGCCACCTGCCACCACACCTGGGTCAGGACTAGGCTTAGCTACCAGCTCCGACCTGTGTTTTATTGGTCTCTGAGATCTACTTGTTCTCTTACCCTTCAGCTTTTCATGTGGGTACCCAAAGGCTCAGAGAAGGCACGGTGGTGAAGGCAGCCTCCCAGATCTGATTTTTGCTACAGGATTGTCTCTCCTGGTCTACCAAAGATTTCAACATGAGGTTTTGGGACCACAGTCATGTTCAGCAGCCTCTTTAGAACCACCTGTTAACTTTTTCCATTTAGCGTCTGGAACTCTATTATACCTCAAACTACTTCACTCTCTTTCATGTAGTAATTGAGTCTGCTGGCAAAGAGCCTTCTGAGCAGAGCTGTGTTCCCTCCCTTCTCTGCTTACAGATAGGCTAGCTTGGGCCTTAGTCCAGCTGTCTTGTAGGACTTTGCTGAAATAAGCACCAAGAACACACACTGCCATCCTGTATATTTTTATTTTCCCTAAAGCTGCAGGCTTAGTCATCATGTGATCAATTTTCAAAGCATCACATGTAAAAGTCATACTAACTCTTTTGCCACAGCACATGAGGGTCACTGGCTTTCTGGCCTACATCTGCATCCTTGCTGTTCAGCACCTGCCTGCCAAGACAGTATCACGTCTTTAGGTTCTGTTAAGTATAGGAAACCAATGTAAAGAGTGAATTTCTGAATGTTGTTCAGAGTATATTGTGGAGGGAAGTATTGTGGAAACCAATTAAACCAAGTTTCTTACCTCAACTCTGTTATTAACTATGGCAGTAATCTAAATGTGAAGTGCTTTATGCAAAATATCCTTAAGAATAACAAAAACTAAAACAAAATAAGCAAAATGGCAATAGACTCAGAGACACTGAGAAGTGATGGTAGTTACCATGAGGGAGGGGTTGGGGCAGGTGGGTGAGGAGGATGAGGGGGGATAAAAAGGGCACAAAAATTCTCAATCATAATTCAAGGTGGTCATGGGGATGGAATTGCAACATGGAGAATATAACCAATGGTTCTGCAGTATCTTCCTATGTTGATAGTAGCTGCACTAGTCGAGGTGAGGATTTAATAATATGGGTAACTACTGAACCACTGTGTTGTATACTTGAAACCAGTATATGATTGCATATCAACAATACTTCAATAATATATATATATGAAGCCACAAAATAAGAAAGGCAGCAAACTTTTAGAGTTCCTATAAAATTTCCAGTTGAACCCAAACCTTTCTAGAGTTCTCTAAAATCCAGTGTCTATCCCTACTCACCTATTATGATGTAATTTTTTAAAAATCACACAATTTCTAATACCAAAGAATAAAAACTGCTTTCCTGCATGTTTTTTCATGATCTTTCAGTATTTTTTCTATCATATTATCAACAACCTTTCCATACATTTCACCTATTTTCCCCAAATTGCCTTAGATGGCAAATGCCAAGTTCTTTTCCTGCTAACAATTCACAGCAGCCCCTAGAGGATGGGGCTGGGAAGGATCTTCATTCCTGGGCTCTGTCCTGGCTCCTGGTGTTCCCCTCTCCAAACCTGGCTTTTCTGCAATGTCCCTTAAGCCCTCCAGTTAACTTGCACTAGAAGCCTTGAGTTTAAAGTCAAATCAGTTAAAACTCTAACTTGCCACTGAAGTCTTGTGAATGACCTCAGGTCTTTATGAATGTGTTTGTGTTTTTTTCTGATATTCTAACAAAGTGGTAATATCCTTGTGTATGTGTCTCTGTCTATTCTGAAATGCAGCAGATGCTTAATAAGTATTTGTTGATAACAAAGAATGAATTTCTTGATTATCTCTTAACTACAGCCTGATGCCAAAGGAACAGACTTCAGGATTTGACCTATTCCCTCTCCTCCCAGACTGTGTGGGTGGACTTTTCCTTTTCATAGATCAGTAGGTAGGTAGATAATTGATAGATAATGGATAGATATATAACTAAATAGATAGATGAATGAGAGGCATGTGGTGTGGCCGATCTGATAGATTCTAAATCTGGGTTTGGGTCATTTGGAATGAGAACCTATTTCGGTGCTGACGAAGCTCCCAAGAATGTTTCTCCCCTCACCTCTCACTCCCTTTGAGCCATTTAACTCTTGTCTGCTTTCTCTCTGACTTCAAAGCAGTAGGCGACAGTAGCGGCTCCTCTGGAAATCTTGGCCTGCTGTTTCATGGACAAAATTATCCTGTCTTCTGCTTTTCCCCCCACCTCGTGCTCTGTGACTCACTTTGCCGTCACAGCCAAGGCCCGGATGCTGTGAAGTTTTTTTTCAGAAGGCATGCTGGACTCCTAAGTTCACTGCGGGGGTGCCTCCAGCTTGCTGAGTGCCGCAGATATCAAACCCTAAATGCCTGCTCACAAATGCGGTTTCCATCCAAGGCCTTCCCACTAGCAGCGTGTGCCATCACTTCCGAAGAAACACCAGGCACAGGTCCTGATGCTTTTGAGCCTGTGGCTTCCGGGGTACGCAAAGGAAAATGCAGCCCGCTGAGGGCCCCGTGCAGGGCCAATGCCCACAGAAAGGCCACGGTTCAGGGCTCTTCCCCCTTACTTGAGGTCCCATCAGTCAGAGATCTGCTCTTCCTGGGGAGCACCTTGGTGAAAACTAAAGTAGATTGGTTTCTTCCAACACGTAGCTATTCTCATGTCCACAGGGCAAGGAGTATTGTTTAAGACAGAGAGAAGAAAACCACTGCGGGCCGTGGGGTATTTGAGAAAGGAAGTTGGAGGAGTCCTGAGTAAGACTAACCCAGTTCCTTCCCAGGGGAGCAGGGGAACGGAAGCTGGATGACTGCTGTCTTGGTGAGGAAGCACTTGCAGCGGCTGACGAGAGAGGAGATCAGACCCTTTCACGGTCTGTACAGGGAGAGACTTCAGGGCCAAATAAGCCTCATTTCTCGTTATTTCTACACAGGCTCTCCTTTGCTCACTCCTCACTCCTTTGCTCTATCCAGGCTCTCCTTATGTCACTCAGGCCTCCTGTCATTGTTCCACTGTCCCAGACATGTCACCCACCTTTAACAGATCACCGTGCACCACCACCTCAGACTGTCAGGGCATCACACAAATGTCACCTTCTCCACAGGCCTTCTTTATCCCACCCCCACCTCTGAAACTTCCCTAAGCTCCTAACTTATTTTTCTCCTTATCATTTATTGCCATCTAACACATGTTTTACACATTGTACTTACTTACAATGGACTTTCATCTGTTTTGCTCCCCACTGTTGCTCCAGCGCCTGGGGAGGTGCCAGGCCAGAGCAGGCTCCCACTCTTTGCTGACACAATGCATGAATGGACAACCAAATGACAGCTTGGTGCCATGGGAACCAGCTTCCGGGTGTATGACCTCCCCCTCCCTCTTCAGAGATGTGGCTTGGCTTTTCTTTCTTATAATGATCAGAGCAAAAGTAAACATCCTGATCCCCTATCACTAAAATAAAAGGAGCTGTCACTTGCAGGAGAACCTCTGATTTAGACAACACACACCAAGGGTAGGTAAGTTTGTAGATCCAGGTTTTTCAGTCTGGGCAGGTGATGATAGATTCCACAAACCAGCAAAGATGAGGCCTTAAAGCCAACTGCACACTGGATTTCGGATGCGAGTGGCCCCCTGGGTGCCACCTGCTGCGCCTGCAGCTTTGGCTGATATCACAGGTGGGCATGAGAGAGATGCAAAAAGTGCAGTCACCATGGTGCTTGTGTGCAATGCTTGCTCTGCAGCAGAAACACCCGGGCAGCTTCTGCGCCTGACACCTACCTGCCGGGATTCTGATTTCTTCCTTTGAAAAGGAGTAGAGGTGATTTCGATACCAAAACAGGGCTGAGATACAGTGGTTTAGGGAAATAGTATGTCCCTATTCTTTACTTGTCTGCAATTCTTCTCAATATCTATGTAGTTTAAGAACCAGCATAATGTCCCTGTGTGCAGGTATGTAGGTGTGTCAGGTGTATGAAGCACAGCTTGCAAGTGCTCCTGGGAAGCCACCAAGTAAAAATGTCAGGCTTTTCAAATATTTGCTTAGTGTGGGCCCAATGCTCAGGAAAGGGGGTTAAACCACTTGTAACATTCTTTTTATGCAAAAAGACATTCCATTTTGAAACAATAAGGTGATAAATTTTGAAATAAAGCTGTTTTATAATTTGGGCCTTGACTATAATACTAGAGATTTACATTTCTAAACACAAGACAAAAATATCAAGATCACATTGGCAAAGGCATGTTCTGATAGGTATACAAGGCACTTTATGGACTGTTTATGTTGGTTTTATTGAAATATGGACAGAAGATATGGCGAACAGCTTGTGTTTCTCAATGTATAGGAAGAGCTCAAGCAATAATAACTATATTTTAAGAATGACAAAGGCAAATGACTGTGGTTAATACTTGACATAGGAAGTCTAAGACACCATGGTGGTGGTTTTAGAAAATGCTTCTATCAAGATTTAAAATTGTTGCCCTTTTTAGTTTTTTAGATAAAAGTAGGTATTTTTCTCCTTTGTTTTTCTCCTTTGTTTTCAATTTCTTTTTTGGCTCTAAATGTGATCTCCTGTGAAAATGTACTTCTCAGGTTCATTTCTGAAGGAACTCCATCCTAAGGGACTCTGAGGATGCCTATTCCTGCTTTCCAAGTGTGTTATTTGCACCAAAGGACAGAGATCTTCTCAACAGTATTCAAGTCTTCAGTCACAGTAAGCACATCAGATATTGTCTTTGCAGCCCAATCCTAGAGTTGGGGACAACCAATACTGGGAACTGGTCAGGTGTAAAAGAATCAGAATTATGACTGTGAGCTTAATTCCTTTTTCACATCCTTTTCCTCCATAATGGATGTTTGGACCCCACTATCATAGGCTCCACAAATTATAAGCCAATATCCCTAATAAATATAGATGCAAGAATCTTCAACAAAATATTAGCAAACCATATTCACAATAAATTACCAGGATCATACACCATGATATGTGGGATCTAATCCAGGGATACAATGATGGTTCAACATCCACAGATCAATCAACCTGATACCCCACATCAACAAAATTAAGAATAAAAACCATTTGATCATCTCAATAGTTGCTTAAAAAGTATTTGACAAAATTCAACATCCATTTATGATAAAAACTCTCAAAAAGTGAGTATGGAGGAGATTCAAGATGGCGGTGTGAGAAGTGAGACAGAGAACTCCTCCAAAAACCACATATAACATGAAAATATAGTTAATACAACTAATCCTAAAAAAGCAACAGGAAAGAAGGCTGCACCAGACTGCATACACCTGGAGAGCAGAAAAGACCTCATGAAACAGGTTAACATAACAAAACCTTGATCCGGTGGGACCCAAGCCCTTCCCCCACCCAAGCTCATGGGTGGGAGGGAGAGAAAAGGAGCAGGGAGAGGGTAGAAGCCTATGACTGCTGAACACCCAGCCCTGGAGATCTGCTTTGGGAGTACAAACCTATATTGCATGGTGCTCTGGAGATAAGTGGGATTAGAAAGCTAAGACAGGTGGAATACTTGGAGATTCTGAGATTCTAGCTATTTGTGGAGGACAGAGATCCACATCCAGGTGCTCTGGGACAAAGGAAAGGTGGGCAGTCTGAGAGGCTTCCTAGCAGCGAGAGGACTGCTGAAGGGGCGGAGTTGGCAGGGAACTTGCTACATGGGAGAAGGGATAGGTGGACAAGGTGGTCTGGGCACGCTCTGCCAAGCAGGTTGTGAACTTTCAGGAGATTCAGACATTCCATCCCCTGGCTGGCTACTCAGCTTCGAGGGCCCCCACTGTGATACGCAGCCTGCTGCACCTTCCTCCTAGCCTGCCAACACCAGCTCACAAACCAGCAGTCCCTGCCCTGACATCAGGCCAGCCAGAGGGAGGCCCTGTCTATGGCAGCTACAGACGCAAAGTGCAGAGGCTTACACCTGTGTGCACAGCCCACTGGTTCTGACAGTGGAGACAGGCTCTGCAGCCAGGAAGAAGGAAACAGCCCTTTCCTCCCCTCAGGTACCATCGCCGCTCCCCTACAACCCCCTGTGTCACTCCAGGGGCTGAACAGCTCCAGAGGCTAGAGGTTCTGGGTGCTAGAGGGTGACACATACAAATATGAAATATCAAAGGAACCTGGTTCAAACAAAAATTTCAGAAACAGCAGAAAAATGGCCAAATGAAACTGAACTCACCAATCTTCCTGAAAGAGAGTTCAAAATAAAAATCATAAACATGTTCATGAAGGTACAGAAAAATATTCAAACACTCAGAGACGAATTGTGGAGAGAGATTCATTCATTAAGAAATTCCGTATGTAAAATGAAACATACAGAGAGATTAAAGATGGTGGCATGAGAGGAGAGACAGAGGCTTCCTCCTAAAACTGGACACAATTAGAAAATATAGTTGGCACAACTAATCCTGAGAGAGCAACAGGAAAGAGGACAGCGTCAGACTGCACACACCTGGAGAAAAGAGCAGACCTCAGCAAACGGGGTAACGTACCAGAGCTGTGGCTCTACAGGAC
Organism: Manis pentadactyla; assembly: GCF_030020395.1. Lineage (NCBI taxonomy): Eukaryota > Metazoa > Chordata > Mammalia > Pholidota > Manidae > Manis > Manis pentadactyla. The sequence goes on from NC_080023.1 coordinate 17,449,900, forward strand.
CTGAGCCCCTCCCCCACCCCAGCTCACCGGTGGGAGGAAGACAAACGGAGCAGGGAGGGAGTGGAAGGCTTGGGACTGCTGAATACCTAGCTCCGGAGATCTGTGCTGGGAGCACAAACCTACATTTCATGGTGCTTTCATCACACTCTTCTGATTACGGGGTTGGAAAGCTGGGACAGGTGGAGTTCCTGGGGAGACTGGGATTACAGCCACTTGTGGAAAGCAGGGATCCATAACCGGCTGCTCTCGGACAAAAGTTTATACCTGTGTACTCGGCCCATTGGTACAGGCACAGCAGCTGGGAGGTGGGGAACAGCTCTTTCCTCCCCCCTAGGCACCAATACCCGTCCCCAGTGAACCCCGACATTGCTTCAGGGGCTGAGCAGCTCCAGAATAGAGCTTCTGGACACTAGAGGGCGCCATATACAAACACGAAATGCCAAAGGAACCTTGTCCAGAGTAAAATTATTAATACAACTCCCGAGAAAGATTTAAATGATGGACCTTGTGACTCTTCCTGAAAGGGAGTTCAAAATAAAAATCATCAACATGCTGATGGAGGTACAGAAAGACATCCAAGAACTCAGGAATGAATTCAGGACACAGATCCAATTGTTTAAGAACAAGATGGAGGGTATTAAAAGCAGGTTCGATACAGTGGAGGAGATGATAAATGAAATAGAAACTAGAGAAGAGGATTACAAAGAAGCTGAGGCACAGAGAGAAAAAAGGATCTCTAAGAATGAACGAATATTGAGAGAACTGTGTGACCAATCCAAACAGAACAATATTCGCATTATAGGGATACCATAAGAAGAAGAGAGAGAGAAAGGGATAGATAGGGTCTTTGTGGAGGTTATTGCTGAAAACTTCCCCAATCTGGGGAAGGAGATAGTCTCTCAGGCCGTGGAGATCCACAGATCTCCCAACACAAGGGACCCAAGAAAGACAACACCAAGACACATAGTAATTAAAATGGAAAAGATCAAGGATAAGGACAGACTGTTAAAAGCAGCGAGAGGTAGAAATAAGATCACATACAAAGGAAAGCCCATCAGGATAACATCAGACTTCTCAGCAGAAACCTTACAGGCCAGAAGGGAGTGGCATGATGTATTTAATGCTATGAAGCAGAAGGGCCTGGAACCAAGATTACTTTAACTGGCAAGATTATCATTTAAATTTGAAGGAGGGATTAAACAATTTCCAGATAAGCAAGAGAATTTACATCCCACAAACCATCTCTTCAGTCTACTTTGGAGGGACTGGTATAGATGGAAGTGTTCCTAAGGTTGAATAGCTGTCACCAGAGGTAATAAAACCACAGTAAAGAAAGTAGAACAGCTAATTACTATTCAAATGCAAAATTAAATTAACTACCCCCAAAGTCAATCAAGGGATAGACAAAAAGTACAGACTATGATACTTAATATATAAAGAATGGAGGAGAAAGAAAAAGGAGAAGAAACAAAAAAGAACCTTTAGACTGTGATTGTAACAGCATACTAAGTGAGTTAAGTTAGACTCTTAGAGAGTAAGGAAATTAACCTTGAACCTTCGGTAACCACGAATCTAAAGCCTGATGGCAATAAGTACATACCTATCAATAATCACCCTAAATGTAAATGGACTGAATGCACCAATCAAAAGACATAGAGGCACTGAATGGATAAAAAATCAAGACCCATCTATATGCTGCTTACAAGAGACTCACCTCAAACCCAAAGACATGCACAGACTAAAAGTCAAGGGATGGAAAAAGATATTTCATGCAAACAACAGGGAGAAAAAAGCAGGTGTTGCAATACTAGTATCAGACAAAATAGACTTCAAAACAAAGAAAGTAACAAGAGATAAAGAAGGACATTACATAATGATAAAGGGGTCAGTCCAACAATAGGATATAACCACTATAAATATATATGCACCCAACACAGGAGCGCCAGCATATATGAAACAAATACTAACAGAATTAAAGGAGGAAAAAGAGTGCAATGCACTCATTTTAGGAGACATCAACACAGCATTCACTTCAAAGGACAGATCCACAAGACAGAAAATAAGTAAGGATACAGAGGCACTGAACAACACACTAGAACAGATGGACCTAATAGACATCTATAGAACTCTACATCGAAAAGCAACAGGACATACATTCTTCTCAAGTGCACATGGAACATTCTCCAGAACAGACAACATACTAGGCCACAAAAAGAGCCTCAGTAAATTCAAAAAGATTGAAATTCTACCAACCAACTTTTCAGACCACAAAGGTATAAAACTAGAAATAAATGGTACAAAGAAAGCCAAAAAGCCCACAAACACATGGAGGCTTAAAAACATGCTCCTAAATAATCAATGGGTCAACGACCAAATTAAAATAAAGATCAAGCAATATACGGAAACAAATGACAACAACAACACAAAGCCCCAACATCTGTGGGACGCACTGAAAGCAGCCTTAAGAGGAAAGTATATAGCAATCCAGGCATATTTTTTTTTTTTGAGAGGGCATCTCTCATATTTATTGATCAAATGGTTGTTAACAACAATAAAATTCTGTACAGGGGACTCAATGCACAATCATTAATCAACCCCAAGCCTAATTCTCAACAGTCTCCAATCTTCTGAAGCATAATGAGCAAGTTTTTACATGGTGAACAAGTTCTTACATAGTGAATAAGTTCTTACATGGTGAACAGTGCAAGTGTATTCATCAAAGAAACTTTCGGTTTTGATCAGGCATCATGAACTATAAACAATCAGGTCAATTATGATTATTCATTTGATTTTTATACTTGATTTATATGTGAATCTCAAATTTTTCCCTTATTATTATTATTATTATTTTTTTTAAATAAAATGCTGAAGTGGTAGGTAGATGCAAGATAAAGGTAGAAAACATAGTTTAGTGCTGTAAGAGGGCAAATGCAGATCATCAGGTGTGTGCCTATAGACTAGGTATTAATCCAAGCTAGACAAGGGCAACCAAACATCCACGGATGCAGAAGATTTCTCTCAAAACGGGGGGTGAGGTTCTAAACCTCACCTCTGTTGATCCCCAATTTCTCACCTAATGGCCCCCCTGTGACTGTGCCTGTCTTAGGTTGTTCCTCCCTTGAGCAATCTTACCCGTCTCTGGCTAATCAGTCACCTTCTGGGGCCATACAGGGAAATGTAAAGTTGATAAGTGAGAGAGAAGCAATATTGTTTGAAAAGGTTAGCTTTTTACTTCTTTGCAGATTTATGCCCTGTGTCTTCTATGCCCAGCATTTGTCTTGAGGTATCTTTACCACTTGGAAGAATTATGATACTCGGTAAATTCGATATGAGGCACGAATTCTAATTAGGGGTTGTAATTATGAAGGAAGAAGAAAAGCTATAGAAGTAGCAGACGGAAGAAAACATGGGAAGATTGATTATTTCTTTGACATATCTTCTTGTAGTGTAACATAAGCGTGTATAGGTTTTAAATTAATAATTAAATTGCATGCACACATTAACATAATAGGAATACAGGTACATAACCAAAGCAGACCTATAATTACCAGCCATCTCCAGTGAAACCAAGAAAACCAGTTAGGCACCTTAGGCATTTGTGAAAACTTATCAATGATATGCTGGATATTGTCTAACTGAATTTGAATAGTTTGAGAAAAATCAGACAAATTAAAACAACACATTCTTGGGAACTGTTCACATCCCATCTGTTCTTTTAACAGTAGATAGTCTGTAGTCGCAAGATTTTGGAGCGCTGCAACTTGCACTTCTCCTAATTCTTGGTTGAGTTCCAACAGTATAGATCCAGTCAAATTTGTTGTTTTACTGTATGCACAGGCCAGCTTAGATATCTCCTTCTTCATTCCAATGGCAAGTCCAGGAACCAGTGGGATGAATGCAGCTACAACTGCAACAGCACCAGGATCTTTGTTGAAATTCTTTGATGATCGTCTTCTGGAATGACTCTTCCAGAGAATGTTGATGTTGGAAGTTCTTTTTCATTTTCGGGGTAGCCAAATTAGGCTTTGATCCTCTGTATAAACACAAACAAACCCTATGCCCACACTTTGATATGCCCTTTATACCACTGTGAAGGACTTATTGGAGATCACCACACACGAACTGCTTTTTTTTTTTTTCTTTAAGAGAAAGGAATATTATCAGAAAAATGTACTTCCATAGCTGATCATCTGACACCCTTTAAATGATCAAAATTAAGGATATTTAAATCATGCATTAATCGGTGATTTGCAGTTAGTTTTATCCTTTCAGGGAGTAATCCCCTTTTCTTTTTTTTTTTTTTTTTTTTTTTTTTTTTGTTATCATTAATCCACAATTACATGAAGAACATTACGTTTACTAGGCTCTCCCCTATACCAGGTCCCCCCCACAAACCCCCTTAAAGTCACTGTCCATCAGCATAGCAAAATGTTGTAGAACCACTACCTATCTTCTCTGTGTTGTACAGCCCTTCCCTTTCTCCCATCCCGCCCCATTATGCATGCTAATCATAATACCTCCTTTCATCTTCCCCCCCACTTATCCCTCCCTACCCACCCATCCTCCCCAGTCCCTTTCCCTTTGGTACCTTTTAGTCCATTCTTGAGTTCTGTGATTCTGCTGCTGTTTTGTTCCTTCAGTTTTTCTTTTGTTCTTATACTCCACAGATGAGTGAAATCTTTTGGTATTTCTCTTTCTCCACTTGGCTTATTTCACTGAGCATTAATACCCGCTAGCTCCATCCATGTTGTTGCAAATGGTAGGATTTGTTTTCTTCTTATGGCTGAATAATATTCCATTGTGTATAAGTACCACTCTTCTTAATCCATTCATCTACTGATGGACACTTAGGTTGCTTCTAATTCTTGGCTATTGTAAATAGTGCTACAATAAACATAGGGGTGCATCTGTCTTTCTCAAACTTGATTGCTGCGTTCTTAGGGTAAATTGCTAGGAGTGGAATTCCTGGGTCAAATGGTAAGTCTGTTTTGAGCATTTTGATGTACCTCCATACTGCTTTCCACAATGGCTGAACTAACTTACATTCCCACCAGCAGTGTATGAGGGTTCTCCTTTCTCCACAGCCTCGCCAACATTTGTTGTTGTTTGTCTTTTGGATGGTAGCTATCCTTACTGGTGTGAGGTGATACCTCATTGTGGTTTTAATTTGCATTTTTCTGATAATTAGCTATGTGGAGCATCTTTTCATGTGTCTGTTGGCCATCTGTATTTCTTTTTTGGAGAACTGTCTGTTCAGTTCCTCTGCCCATTTTTTAATTGGGTTATTTGTTTTTTGTTTGTCGAGGCATGTGAGCTCTTTATATATTCTGGACGTCAAGCCTTTATCGGATCTGTCATTTACAAATATATTCTCCCATACTGTAGGGTACCTTTTTGTTCTGTTGATGGTGTCTTTTGCTGTACAGAAGCTTTTTCAGCTTAATATAGTCTCACTTGTTCATTTTTGCTGTTATTTTCTTTGCCTGGGGAGATATGTTCAAGAAGATGTCACTTATGTTTATGTCTAAGAGATTTTTGCCTATGTTTTTTTCTAAGAGTTTTATGGTTTCATGACTTACATTCAGGTCTTTGATCCATTTTGAATTTACTTTTGTGTATGGGGTTAGACAATGGTCCAGTTTCATTCTCCTACATGTAGCTGTCCAGTTTTGCCAGCACCATCTTTTGAAGAGACTGTCATTTCCCCATTGTATGTCCATGGCTCCTTTATCAAATATTAATTGACCATATATGTCTGGGTTAATGTCTGGAGCCTCTAATCTGTTCCACTGGTCTGTGGCTCTGTTCTTGTGCCAGTACCAAAGTGTCTTGATTACTGTGGCTTTGTAGTAGAGCTTGAAGTTGGGGAGTGAGATCCCCGTCACTTTATCCTTCTTTGTCAGGATTGCTTTGGCTATTTGGGGTCTTTGGTGTTTCCATATGAATTTTTGAACTATTTGTTCCAGTTCGTTGAAGAATGTTGCTGGTAATTTGATAGGGATTGCATCAAATCTGTATATTGCTTTGGGCAGGATGGCCATTTTGACCATATTAATTCTTCCTAGCCATGAGCATGGGATGAGTTTCCATTTGTTAGTGTCCCCTTTAATTTCTCTTAAGAGTGACTTGTAGTTTTCCGGGTATAGGTCTTTCATTTCTTTGGTTAGGTTTATTCCTAGGTATTTTATTCTTTTTGATTCAATTGTGAATGGAGTTGTTTTCCTGATTTCTCTTTCTATTGGTTCATTGTTAGTGTATAGGAAAGCCACAGATTTCTGTGTGTTAATTTTGTATCCTGCAACTTTGCTGAATTCCGATATCAGTTCTAGTAGTTTTGCAGTGGAGTCTTCAGGGTTTTTTACGTACAATATCATGTCATCTGCAAATAGTGACTGTTTAACTTCTTCTTTACCAATCTGGATTCCTTGTATTTCTTTGTTTTGTCTGATTGCTGTGGCTAGGACCCAGTCATATTTAAAGAAGGAAGAACAAACACAAATGAATACTCTAATGTCACAATTATCGAAATTGGAAAAAGAAGAACAAATGAGGCCTAAAGTCAGCAGAAGGAGGGACATAATAAAGATCAGAGAAGAAATAAATAAAATTGAGAAGAATAAAACAATAGAAAAAAAATCAATGAAACCAAGAGCTAGTTCTTGAGAAAATAACAAAATAGATCAGCCTCTACCCAGACTTATTAAGAGAAAAAGAGAATCAACACAGATCAACAGAATCAGAAACAGGAAAGGAAACATCATGACAGACCCCACAGAAATACAAAGAATTATTAGAGAATACTATGAAAACCTGTATGCTAACAAGCTGGGAAACATAGAAGAAATGGACAACTTCCTAGAAAAATACAACCTTCCAAGACTGCCAAGGAAGAAACACAAAATCTAAACAAACTAATTACCAGCAACGAAATTGAAGCAGTCATCAAAAAACTACCAAAGAACAAAAACCTTGGGCCAGATGGGTTTACCTCAGAATTTTATCAGACATACAGAGCAGATATAATACCCATTGTCCTTAAAGTTTTCCAAAAATTAGAAGAAGAGGAAATACTCCCAAACTCATTGTATGAAGCCAACATCACCCTAATACCAAAACCAGGCAAAGACCCCACCAAAAGAGAAAATTACAGACCAATATCCCTGATGAATGTAGATGCAAAAATACTCAATAAAATATTAGTAAACTGAATTCAAAAATACATCAAAAGGATTATATACCATGACCAAGTGGGATTCATCCCAGGGATGCAAGGATGGTACAACATTCCAAAATCCATCAACATCATCCACCACATCAACAAAAAGAAGGACAAAAACCACATGATCATCTCCATAGATGCTGAAAAAGCGTTCGACAAAATTCAACATCCATTCATGATAAAAACTCTCAACAAAATGTGTATAGAGGGCAAGTACCTCAACATAATGAAGACCATATATGATAAACCCACAGCTAACATCATACTGAACAGTGAGAAGCTGAAAGCTTTTCCTCTGAGATCGGGAACAAGACAGGGATGCCCACTCTCCCCACTGTTATTCAACATAGTACTGGAGGTCCTCGCCATGGCAATTAGACAACACAAAGAAATGCAACCAATCCAAATTGGTAAAGAAGAAGTTAAACTGTCACTATTTGCAGATAACATGATATTGTACATAAAAAACCCTAAACACTCCACTCTAAAACTACTAGAACTGATATTGAAATACAGCAAAGTTGCAGGATACAAAATTAACACACAGAAATCTGTGGCTTTCCTATACACTAACAATGAACTAGTAGAAAGAGAAATCAGGAAAATAATTCCATTCACAATTGCATCAAAAAGAATAAGATTCTTAGGAATAAATCTAACCAAGGAAGTGAAAGACCTTTACCCTGAAAACTATAAGACACTCTTAAGAGAAATTAAAGAGGACACTAACAAATGAAAACACATCCCATGCTCTAGGCTAGGAAGAATTAATATTGGCAAAATGGCCATCCTGCCCAAAGCAATCCACAGATTTAAGGCAATCCCTATCAAATTACCAACAGCATTCTTCAACAAACTGGAACAAATAGTTCATAAATTCATATGGAAACACCAAAGACCCCGAATAGCGAAAGCAATCCTGAGAAGGAAGAATAAAGTGGGGGATCTCGCTCCCCAACTTCAAGCTCTACTACAAAGCCACAGTAATCAAGACAGTTTGGTACTGGCACAAAAACAGAGCCACATACCACTGGAACAGAATAGAGACTCCAGACATTAACCCAAACATATATGGTCAATTAATACATGATAAAGGAGCCATGGACATACAATGGTGAAATGACAGTCTCTTCAACAGATGGTGCTGGCAAAACTGGACAGCTACATGTAGGAGAATGAAACTGGACCATTGTCTAACCCCATATACAAAAGTAAACTCAAAATGGATCAAAGACCTGAATGTAAGTCATGAAACCATAAAACTCTTAGATAAAAACATAGGCAAAAATCTCTTAGACATAAACATGAGCAACTTCTTCATGAACATATCTCCCCGGGCAAGGGAAACAAAAGCAAAAATGAACAAGTGGGACTATATCGAGCTGAAAAGCTTCTGTACAGGAAAGGATATCATCAGTAGAACAAAATGGTACCCTACAGTATGGGAGAATATATTCATAAATGACAGATCTGATAAAGGGTTGACATCCAAAATATATAAAGAGCTCACATGCCTCAACAAACAAAAAGCAAATAATCCAATTAAAAAATGGGCAGAGGAGCTGAACAGACACATCTCCAAAGAAGAAATTCAGATGGCCAACAGACATATGAAAAGATGCTCCACATCGCTAGTCATCAGAGAAATGCAAATTAAAACCACAATGAGATATCACCTCACACCAGTAAGGATTGTTACCATCCAAAAGACAAACAACAATAAATGTTGGCAAGGTTGTGGAAAAAGGGGAACCCTCCTATACTGCTGGTGGGAATGTAACCTAGTTCAACCATTGTGGAAAGCAGTATGGAGGTTCCTCAAAAACTCAAAATAGAAATACCATTTGACTCAGAAATTCCACTTCTAGGAATTTACCCTAAGAATGCAGCACTCCAGTTTGAAAAAGACAGATGCACCCCTATGTTTATAGCAGCACTATTTACAATAGCCAAGAAATGGAAGCAACGTAAGTGTCCATCAGTAGATGAATGGATAAAGAGGAGGTGGTACATATACACAATGGAATATTATTCAGCCATAAGAATAAAACAAACCCTACCATTTGCAAGATCATGGATGGAGCTAGAGGGTATTATACTCAGTGAAATAAGCCAGGTGGAGAAAGACAAGTACCAAATGATTTCACTCATATGTGGAGTATAAGAACAAAGAAAAACTGAAGGAACAAAACAGCAGCAGAATCACAGAACCCAAGAATAGACTAAAAGTTACCAAAGGGAAAGGGACTGGGGAGGATGGGTGGGAAGGGAGGGATAAGGGCAGGGAAAAAGAAGGGGGCCTTACGATTATCATGGATAATGTGGGGGTGGGGCATAGGGAGGGATGTACAACACAGAGAAGACAAGTAGTGATTCTACAGCATCTTACTTCGCTGATGGACAGAGACTGTAATGGGGTTTGTTGGGGGGACTTGGTGAAGGGGGGAGTCTAGTAAACATAATGTTCTTCATTTAATTGTAGATTAATAACAAAATGAATAAAAGGAAAAAAAAGGAACAAAGCAATGTGCAGATTCAATGCAATCTGTGCATATTTCACAGAACTAGAACAAATAATTCTAAAATTTCTATGGAACCACAAAAGACTCTGAATAGCCAAAGCAATCTAGAGATGGAAGAACAAAGCTAGAGATACCACACTCCCTGATTTCCCTGAAGGGACTGAATTGTATGGTGTTGTCTGATAATTAGACTTGTGGTTGTGATCATTGTGTAGTGTATAGAAATACTGAATTATAGTATTGTGTATACCTTAAACTTATATAATGTAATATATCAATTTATTTCAATACAAAAAGAACTGTTTCTGAAATAGCAAAGAGCCCAATTATTTCATCCATAATATAAGAGAAAGGACAAGAGCACAGGTTATATTAGTACTAGTATTTGTTTTTGTACACTGATCATGTATCCAGCAACACTGCTACAAGCTCTTATTAGTTACAATAATTTGGCTATTGGTTTTCTTGTATTTCTTGTTTTATGTAAATACTCATAACTCTACAAAGAAGAACAGTTTTGTGTCTTATTTTCTTTTCCAATTAATATTCTTCTGAGGAAGTCATTAGTAATGTCTACAATATTTCTACATCTTTCCCTTTTGGGGTCCTTATTAGGATTCCATTTTCTCCTTCCCCTGTTCTTCAGTGGGGCCTGTGACTATTTCTGGCCAACTGAGTTTTGATCCAAGTGATGTATATCACTTTGGAACCAGACCATTTAATTGTGGATGCCAGAGCCTCTGAAGTTGCAATTTTCCTTTAGCTATAACGACTGGCAATGTTTAAGATGGTAGCTATAGTATCAGCCTGCTTCTCTGAGTGATAAAGAGCCTAGCGCTTTTGCCAACCCATAAAGAACACTTAATAAGAGCAAGAAATAAACTACTGTTATTTTTAAGCAATTAAAATGTTTAGGTTCTCTGAGGTACACCATAACTAAGCCCATCCTGATTGATATGTCTTTTATTTTTCTTATCTGGCTATATTGGTCAGTTGATCAGGATTTCAATACCATGATGAGAATAATGGTGGGGGTGTGGATCCTTGTATTATAAAACGGCATTATATGCAAGTTTGAAGGCCCTATAACTTTCTTTATCCTATCATCTTAATGTTTAAAAGTGATTTCTCCAGCCTCATTAAATCAATTGGATGTAAATCAAACAATAATGATGTACACCTTAAACTTATACAGTGATGTATGTCAATTATTTCTCAATAATATTAGAAAGAAATGAATTGGGCATTTTTCTCTTTCTGTTTTCCAGACATAGAAAGAAATAGTAGGGTAGGAATTATCTGTTCCTTGCATATTTGATGGAATTCAACAGGAAAAAAGCTCTTGCATTTTAATTTACTATTTTAGGTAATTTAATTATATTAACTTTTGGTTTGATTAATGTTCTCTATTATTTTTACTCTATTTAATTGATTTCTGTATTTATCTTTATTACTGTGGATCAAGTGAGCTAAGCATTAATAACAATGCCTGGGTCAATAAATGTTACATGTAAAAATTATTGTCATTAAGTTTTACTTTCTTATTTGGGCTTAACTGTTACATAAATCATTAATTCCTTTTTAGTTGAACAATCAGTTCATTTGACTTCAGTTTTTATTGTGGAAAGTGTTTAAAGCTATGAATTTTCCATTGAATATTGCTTTAACTATATTCTATAAATTTTGTCATGTAATTTTATATATCTATTCTAATTATTTCATCATTTTATCATTATTTTGCTCTTCTCCCTAAGGACTTTTTAATAGTATGATTTTAGTTTCTAAATATATGCCAGTTTCCTAGCTTCCCTTCTGTTATTTATTTCTAATTTGATTAATTATTCTGTATCATGTTGATCCTTTTACTTATTAGAAATTTTTGTCACATGGTATTTTTACAGTTTTGTATTTTCTGGGCATTCAACAATGCTAAAATTTTTCTATGTATACTTTATATTTCCATTTTTATATATCTTGGGGTATATTAATTATGTTATTCAAATCTTCTATTTTGCTTAATTTTTGTGTTTTTGATATGTTTCTAAAAATCATGTGCTACGACACTATTTGCTTATCTTCTTACAGGCAGTATTGTTGGACTCAATCCCTTTGCCTGCTTCTAATGTTCAATGGTCCCAAACTAAGTTGAATTTCAGTATCACTTAAACATTCTTCCATGAAGCCTGGCCAAGGCTGAGCTGGATCTGTGGGTTTGGGGGCCTCACAATGGCACACGTGTAAACAACAAGCTACCAAGGGAGAAAGAGTGCATGTTACAAAGATTACCCAACCTCTTTCCCATGCATGTTGCTCTGCATGCTTCCTGTGTCTCCCAGGAGATTCTTACAGTGTTTGCACTAGCTTCTCAGTTCTCAAAAGAATGTATATTCTCACAAAGGTTTACATTCAGTGGGTCATAGCTAACTTCTAATAAGCATAGAAAGGCCTCAACGGTGGTTTACTAAAGCATTGAATACATTTCTCTAGTACCTACTCACTTCTGTAGCATCTCCAGATTTGCATGCAGGGGAGGAAGTCAGAGGTGCAAGTTAAGTTTACCATTTTTCCAGTTACACCATTTAGCAAGTCTTTGCTACTCTTCACCTTCTAGTCTGGGGTGTCTTTATTGCAATGCCATAATATTTCTCCACTGTGGGGCCTTGCTCTATTAATAATCACACACACTACCCACCTTTTTTTTCTTTGCATCCTAAGTCTCTCTACTGGCTTCATCTCTTCAGCCTAAAGACATATTCTATACCCTCCCATCCAACTTTCTGTTTCTTTCCTTTCCTTTACTCTGGGACGTCATTAAATTATTTTTTAAAGACTGACTGCCACATCATCCCTAGTACCTTGCATTTAGGCTAAGGACACGAGATGGGACAAAGACCAAACAAGGGTGGTTTCTCCCTGTAATGAGATATTTCAATAGTCCAGCTGAAAACAGAAGGGGGTTTGGACAGATATGGAGGCAGTGAGAATGGAGGAAAGGCCTGAGATGCAGGAGAAAGAGTTAGGGTTTAGATGGTGGAGGAAAAGGTGTAAAATATTTATTTCTGAAAGTGAGAGTTACTAAAGAAGGCTAATAGGATGGTCTGTTTGAATTCAATGAACATGAATCTATCAGTATATCAATCCATCCAACTGGATGATTTACTCTAACAAGTCTCAGATGCATGCGTACCATCAGTCATGAAATTAGTAAATGATCTGTGAACCCATGATTCGCTAGCATTTCCTCTAGATTAATCTTCTTAGTACCGTATATCCTTTACTTTTCTGCAGAAATGTATGCAGTGCTTATCTATCCATTGCCTCCATAGTAAAATCTAAATGTTTCTTAGCCTCTGACATTCAAAGTCTCCATAATCTGGCCAAAATAAAAAATTTCAGCTTTACCTTCTCCATCCCATTTTCTTCCTGTCATACAGAACTATTTTCCATTCTCAGAACATATTCTATTTTGCTTTATATGGCTTTGACACTGCTTTTCTACATACTGAAGAAGATGTTTGCCTTCTCTTTACCTTTCCCAGCCTTATCTTTCAAAATTATCCTTAAAATCCAACTCTGATCTCAACTTGTCCACCAAGCTCTCCTTCTCTGAGTAAGCAAGAGGTTTCGGCATTTTTATATGCTGCTTTCATTCTAGTGTACTTCGTTGGCCAATATGCCACCTGGTAATATGGCAACAGAGTAGGAGATGTGTTGTTTTGCTTTGCTTTCTCCCAGAGTGCATCACCCTCCTTTCTCTAGTAAATGCAGTTAGATTTTCCTTTGGGAAACTACATCCCTTAGAGTTTTCATCCACATAATTTTGGGAAAGACATACTTTTGTGCAAGAGATGCATAAACATCCCTGGTCAACAAGAAGCAAATGATGTCTCTAACACCATGGAAATTAGAATGAGTGAGCACCAGTCCTAGAAGTGTTTCTGGAAACATGGAGGAGAAGGTCCTCACTGGTAGTGAAAAGCTTGCAGAATATAATTCCAAAGCTGCTGTGTCTGTGGGGCAATCTGGCCCACATAAAGAGTACTTGGCTGAGAATTAAAACAAGAGAAGAAAGAAAATCTAGGATAAGGAAGGAAAAATATTATTGATAGCATGATTTGTGTTCTGGGATACACCATGCCAGCAGATAAACTCTTAGGTTTTTCAGTTGTATCACTAATGAATACACTTTGTTTATGTAAGTTCAAGCTTGGTTTTTGAATCCTTAAAGTCCTACAACTAGCCATTCACAATATTCTCTCCCAGCTCCAGGCCTCTAAGACATCTACTATGTATAGCAATCATTTACTATTTAGGACCAAGGGAGTTAGTTCTATGGTCATTTACATACAGATGTATATTTCCTGCCTCTCCATCTAGTAGGTTATTTCAGGGCAGTTTATTGTAGACCCTGAAGCCAGACTTCCTGGGGCTGGGATCCTGGCTCTCCCACTTATATGCTGACTGATATTGAGCAAAGCATTTCATCTTTTTGTTCTTCTGATTTATCATCCATAAGATGGGAATTAAAATGTTAACACCTGAAAAACAAAAACAAATAAACAAGAAGAAGGGTAATGCCTCACACAGCTATTGTAAGAAGTTCATGTATATAAATAAAACCCTTAGAAAAGTATCTGGTACATCATATGCACTACACACGTAAGCTCTATGTAAGTGAGAGCTATTTTTATTACTATTATTATCACAATGATGATTATCATCATTATTATTTGTAACCCCACTGCCTACTGCAGTACCCCTCAATTATAAAGAGTGAATCATTTTTAACTATTGTATAAGAGGATTTTAATACAGTACTTGTTTGCCTGATCCTTGTTTATATGGATCAAAGTACCAAGGCATCCTGAGGCAGCCTCTGTCATCTCAGCTCAGAATAAAAGTCTCAGATTTTCCTGCCTCGTTCCTGCTACTTCTTCATCTTTCCTTCCATCCCTCCCTGTGTTCAACTCCTGCCTTATTAGCTTCATCTCACATACTCAGCATACCATTTTTGGGTATCAATCCTATGTTTTTCATCTGCTTCTCCATCTTACAGTGGTTTTTCTGCATTACCACTCCTAGCCCTGGATACTGGGGGATCAGCGAATACTTAATACAAGAGCATCTACTCCTCTGTAAGGCTTAAAAACCTACTCTAAAAAGATTCAATATGTAACCTCCTAGCACAGAAAGAAGCTAATACTACATACTTTAAAAGGGCTAACAATGGAAATGTATCTTCTCTTCAACTAAAATTCTACACCGCCATGTCTGTTTTCAAAGTTGGGTATCTCTGTTCCATGCTAGTAGTAGTTAGTCACCTAAGTAGGAATAGGATGCTGATGGGGTCACATTAATCCCTTACAAAGTAAGGAAGGCAGCTAGAGAGAAAAGGGGCCAGGGAGTTTGCAAATCACACGATTATTGAGCTCTATTTAAAGAATACAAGACATATTTATGACCTGGCCATCTTGAGAGTTCAACACCATCACCAGTCCGGATGCAGAAGAAACAGCTATCATTCAGAATGCTACCCAAAGCAAAACGGGAGATAAAGTTAACAAAAGGAGCAAAACACATAAAAACAGCTATGATTTAAGTGTGAGGCATTTCCAATGTGCTAAATTTGGAATGATTTGCTTATCCATGGTCCTGCTGGGGGAAATAAAATGCTCAGCTTGGGAAATGAAGAAAGGGAACATACCAATGTTTTGCTCATAATGCTGGAAGAAATAGTATTATCTGAACCATGTGAGTTCAATATGTTCCTACTTAAAAAAAAACACATTTGCTATATTTGGAATACAACCTAAGAACTTAGAATTTCAAACTTAGAAATTCAATAATGGATTTTTAAAGGTAAATTCTAGTTTTCATACAAAAAATATGCACATTCATGAACACATACTCAGTGTTCATGTATAAAATAGACTTTCCTGCATGGCTTGCTATAAAAATGAGCACAGGTCAAATCAAATCCTGAAAAGTTATATAATAACAGATGGCTTCCTAACAGGACATTGCATGTAATGTTGGTTGTTGACTTTTTTCCAACTAAAATTAAGTACAAAATTAAGTACCATGTTAAATTATGAAAAAAAAAACCTAGTATTTATTTAAGAGGGAAAAGGCATACCCATTAGCTTTTAATGTATAATTTTCCTAGGTCAGTTTCCTCAGAAGCAGATTCTGAGATGAAGATTCATATGTAAGTTATTTTTCAAGGAAATACTTGTATGTGAAACCAATCAAAGGCAGGACTTTGAAGAATAACGGTGTGATTTTAACCAAATCCCACATAAGGCAGCATCAGTGTAGGCCCACAGGGAACGCTGGAAAAGAATCTACACATCACAGCTGTCCTCATCTGAGCCACAGGAGCCAGGCTTTCAAAATCCCATGCCCACTGGCAAAGGGCCATAGGCAAGGGGTCAACTCAAGAGGACATAAATTCCCATGTCAGGAACACTTCAGTCCATCCCCCCGACAAAAAAATGTCTATAGTTCATGAATGATGGGAATAAAGGCATGTGAAGTCTGGAGACAGGCCAGAACCAGGATATTAGGGAATCTGGATAGAGTACTGATATTATCTACAACCTGGTTCTTTAATGATGTTCACTTATTTATAAAAGTAATGATGTTTACCATTATTATTAACTTAATCACTTGAAAATAATAACAGACACTAGAGAGACACACTTTCACAATTCAAACAAAGGATATTTTCCTAATGAGAGTGGATACGTTTAATTGCCTACGTAGGTCAACCCAAACAAACAAATCTTCTTTCTGTGATGCATCATTTTTATTTATCCAGTCATTCAAAAGGATTCGTTGGTTGACTGCTATGGAGAGTCCATTTAACACTATAGTTAATAACTTTGGAAGCACAAAAAACTTGTTTGGAATCCTGACTCCACTAGTTTATATGGGATCAAATGACTAAGTTCTCTAAGTCCCTGCTCACACATGTTTAAATGAGGACAATAACACTATAGGGATTAAATGAGATCATGCATGGAATTGCTTTTGCATAGTGTCTGAAACATGGTAAACACTCAGTAAATGTTAATATAGTAACAATGAAAATTATGATAATGTTCAAGGCATGGTGATGACCTCTGTGTATGAGACAGTATGCTGGAAAGAAAAACAAGACATGGCACCTGCCTTAAAGAGCTTAATATCTCAGAAGGCATGAATAAATATTTAGCATAGAAAAGTTAAGTAATACAAGAGAACAATGTATGACTGATGCTGACTGAGGTACATAAAAAATAAACAGACTGGCCACCAGTAATCTCTCCTCTCCACAAATGTGTTATCCACCTGACAGTAGGGTTCTCTTTCTAAAATACAGCTCAAAATAGTGACACTTTTGCATCCCTCAGTTGTTACTTGTCCCCTTTCACCTACATAAAACAGTCCAGGTTCCATAGCATTCCTTCATGACCTACGTGCTCCCCATCTCCCACAATCTACCTTAGTTCAAATCTTCCACTTCATCCCAGTGACAGTTCTTTAGCCCAGAACTATTAAAAATATGCAGTAATGTTCTATTTTTTTGTCACTGCTCAAATAGTTCCACCCACATGGAATATCTTTCTTCCACTCCTTGCTGTCGAAATGTCCACCCAAATGACCTCTCCCCTGTCCATGCTCCTATAGTACATTGTTTTACTGCTTACTGGGTACTGCCTGGTTTTATGCTTAATTTTGTACTGATAGACGTGTACAAGGAAAATGGCTAGGGAGAAGAGGTTTGTACACTGAGATCGGGTCAGATACTCACAACATCTGCCAAAATGTTGGTCTTCACACTAGACTGTAAGTTTCTTGAGACCAAGGATGACCTCTCAGATATCACAGACAAATTATAAAGAAAAAAGGCAGAGTAGCATATTACAATATTGTAGAAATAAAAAGATAATTTAAAGTAAGTAGACAAGGGGATTAGTGTAAAATACTTCTGAGAAGTCAAGGAAAACAATGAATAAGAGAGATTTGTACAGGTTAGGCTGATAATTTTGGAAAATGCGGTTTTCCAAACATATCACACTTTCATAACATATAAAGATACCCTATATTTTTATATATATAGAGAGAGGGAATAAATTGTGAAAAAATAAAACTAGCAGTGATATACCAGTCACTCAGAGTACAAATTAATGCTATGAGACATGGTAACTCATGGGAGGTTGAAGAGATTAATGCCATGAGAAAGTGATTTGCAAGATTGTTTTAAATCTGTTTTTGTAAAAGGATAAAGGAAATGATTCATTTAAGAGGGAAATTTTTAAATGCCAGAAAGAAGGATTATTTGAGAAAAAAATGGCTTTTTAAACTATGCTTGTAACCTTACTCTGTAATTAAATAATGTAGTTGTATTTCCTATACTTCTAGATATGGAAATTAAAACCACTCCAACTCCAGCTTGACCTTTTTGCAATTTAGCATTTTGCCATGACGTAGGTAGATTCATCTGTTTGAACCACAATGGCAATTGTTTGTCCACTGCCTCATTCTCAGGGAAATTCCTAACTGGTTCTACTCAGCTCTAACTTGGTTTGCAAGATTGATGTTCTCCCTTCAAGCTCCCAAATCCACTCAAGGTGACCAGATTCCCCAGCCGGTGTTAGTAGAAGATTCCAGGTGTTCAGAAGTCTGGAGAGTAGCTTGTCTGTCTATGGGAAGTAACATGGCAGGTGTCCACACTCGGTCACACATGGACAGTGTACTCACCAGGGGTCATTTCCAGATGAAGGACATTTCCTTTCCCTCCTGCTCTGGGGTCTCCTAGTCCCATCTTCCAGTTCTCTCTCTCCAGAGTCGTCACTCTGCCCTTCCTCTTCCCTTTTCCCAACCCCGAGCGCTCAGTTTTATGGTCTATGAGAAAAGAAAAAAAAGATCCAAGACTCTGCTTAGCATTCAAGTTACTCTGAATCTTTTTGTCACTGGTGTCGGCTGAGGGAGTCAAAAAGGAATCCTCAAGAGATACAGAGAGCTGATTAATGGCTGCACAGGGTGGGAAGTGGGGCAAATCTTTGAACAGTGTCAAAAGGTACAAATATCCAGTTATAGAATGAGTGAGTCATGGGATGTAATGGACAACACGGTGACTGTAGTTAATAATAATGTATTGCATATTTGAAAGTAGCTAGGAGAGTAGATCTTGAAACACATTCTCTTCACAAGAAAAGAAATTGTTAACTGTGTGGTAATGGACGTTAAGTGAACTTATTGAGGTGATCATTTTGAAATGTATACAAGTATCAAATCATTACATTATACAACTGAAACTATATAATTGCCAATTACGCCTGTAACAAAAAGAACCCTCACGATACTAAGAATAAAGAGGATTAGAAAACTACCAAAAACAGATTAATTACCTGAGGCATAATTCTGGCATGCTATCAAATAGATTAATAATAATAATGGCTAACTTCATTGAGTGCTTACTATGTGCCAGACATTGGTCTCAGCCTTTATATATATACAACTTATGTGATCATCATACAAGCCAATGAAAGAGGTGCAATTATTTTTTCCATTCTACAGATAAGAAAACTGAAGTACAGAGAAGTTAAATATTTTGCCCAAATCTACTCATAAGATGTAGCAGAACTAAAATTTTTAGTCCAGTTCCAGAATCTACACTGTTAATCATCACACCATACTTTAAGGATATAACGTTCTTAGTTTTGCTGAAAATACTATTTCTCCTTATTAAAACAACAATATTTTTGGATAGTATTTCAAAAATAGGTACTATTTTGTATTATTACCTTGTAGAGAAAGACTACTTCATACAAGTCAGGGAATCAAAAAATCAAGATTCTTTGAGTCCTATATTGGTCCAGCCACAAAAGCACAATGTATAATTGTTGGTGTCTGGTGAATGCAATCATACTGAGAATATTTTCTGTTAGATTCTGAGTGAAGTGACAGTAACTAGTCACATTAATTACCCTGATTTACACTGATGATTTACAAACCACATAAAACTTGCTATGAAAGTGTGTAGGTGGATGTTATGTACATGGAGAAACATGGGAATTGACAAAATAGATTTGTCTCTGTTGTATAATTTCAATTAAGTTTTTAAATAAGTGCTTTACACATTCTTTGAGTAATTTGAAAATCATCTGCAGATATACAGTATGGTTATGTCATATGGGTACTCAGGTAGGTAATTATAATTACTTCCATAAATATACTATAAATGTTCTCAACATTCAAATGAAAACTTCCTGAGAGAATCATCTATGGATATACATAGAAAGAAGAGTTACTGAGGAAATATTAAAAACTGGTCATTATCTTTTGGTTTCCCACTGAATTTCTATATAAAATCCATTCCCCTTAATGTTGGCAATTGCTAAAACAGTAGGTCTCTATTTCTAGTTTGCTCATTCAAAGCAGCTAAATGTATCTTTAAAATGTAGATTCCTGGACATCCCCAGAGATTCTGATTCATTAGGTCTGGGCACAGACCCAGAATCTGTTTTAAACAAGCCTCTCTGGGAACTCTGGTAGAGATGATGGCCCACCACACTTTAATAAACACAGATCAGAGGGGCGGAAGATGGCGGCGTGAGTAGAGCAGCGGAAATCTCCTCCCAAAACAACATATATCTATGAAAATATAACAAAGACAACCCTTCCTAGAATAAAGACCAGAGGACACAGGACAATATCCAGACCACATCCGCACCTGAGAGAACTCGGCGCCTCGCGAAGGGGGTAAGATACAAGCCCCGGCCCCGCGGGAGCCGAGCGCCCCTCCCCCCAGCTCCCGGCGGGAGAAGAGCAGGCAGAGCGGGAGGGAGACGGAGCCCAGGGCTGCCGAACACCCAGCCCCAGCCATCCGGGCCAGAGTGCAGGGCCCTGGATACTGGGAAAACAGGGCAGCAAGAACAGTGAGCGGGCACTGGAGGCCGGGTGCAGGAGGACATAAGAAAAGTGCGCGACCATTTTTTTTTTTTGCTTTTTTGCTGTTTTGTTTTGGCGAGCGCTTTTTGGAAGTCTTAAAGGGATAGGGACCCCAATACTAGGGAAACAGGGCAGCAAGACCGACCGGTGAGCAGAGGCCTGAGGCTGGCACTGGAGAATAAAGAAAAACGAACGACCACCATTTTTTTAATTAAAAACCTTTTTTTTTTTTTTTTTAATTAAAAAAATTTTTTTTCTTTTTTTTTGGTGGGCGTTGTTTTGTTTTGGCGGGTGCTTTTTGGAAGTCTTAAAGGGGCTGGGCGGGTCACTTAATCCAGAGGTAGGGAATCCGGGATCTCTGGGCACCCTAACCCCTGGGCTGCAGGGAGCAGGGAGGCCCCTTACGGAGATAAATAGCCTCCCAGCAGCTCCTGCTCCAACGCGACTCCACCACTTTGGAGTAGCTGCCCGAGCCAGGCCACGCCCACGGCAACAGCGGAGATTAACTCCATAGCAGCCGGGCAGGAAGCAGAAACCCTGTCTGCGCGCAGCTGCGCAGCACAAGCCACTAGAGGCCGCTGTTCTCCCAGGAGAGGAGGGCCACAAACCAACAAGAAAGGAAGTCCTTCCAGCCGTCACTCGTCCCAGTTCTGCAGACTATTCCTATCACCATGAAAAGGCAAAGCTACAGGCAGACAAAGATCACAGAGACAACACCAGAGAAGGAGACAGACATAACCAGTCTCCCTGAAAAAGAATTCAAAATAAGAATCATAAATATGCTGACAGAGATGCAGAGAAATACGCAAGAGAAATGGGATGAAGTCCGGAAGGAGATCACAGATGCCAGAAAGGAGATCGCAGAAAGGAAACAAACTCTGGAAGGGTTTATAAGCAGAATGGATAGAATGCAAGAGGCCATTGATGGAATTGAAATCAGAGAACAGGAACGCATAGAAGCTGACAGAGAGAGAGACAAAAGGATCTCCAGGAATGAAACAATATTAAGAGAACTGTGTGACCAATCCAAAAGGAACAATATCTGTATTATAGGGGTCCCAGAAGAAGAAGAGAGAGGAAAAGAGATGGAAAGTATCTTAGAAGAAATAATTGCTGAAAACTTCCCCACACTGGGGGAGGAAGTAATCGAACAGACCACGGAAATACACAGAACCCCCAACAGAAAGGATCCAAGAAGGGCAACACCAAGACACATAATAATTAAAATGGCAAAGATCAAGGACAAGGAAAGAGTGTTAAAGGCAGCTACAGAGAAAAAGGTCACCTATAAAGGGAAACCCATCAGGCTAACGTCAGATTTCTCAACAGAAACCCTACAGGCCAGAAGAGAATGGCATGATATATTTAATACAATGAAACAGAAGGGCCTTGAACCAAGGATACTGTATCCAGCACGACTATCATTCAAATATGACGGTGGGATTAAACAATTCCCAGACAAACAAAAGCTGAGGGAATTTGCTTTCCACAAACCACCTCTACAGAACATCTTATAGGGACTGCTCTAGATGGGAGCACTCCTAGAAAGAGCACAGCACAAAACACCCAACATATGAAGAATCGAGGAGGAGGAACAAGAAGGGAGAGAAGAAAAGAATCTCCAGATAGTGTATATAACAGCTCAATAAGCGAGCTAAGTTAGGCAGTAAGATACTAAAGAGGCTAACCTTGAACCTTTGGTAGCCACGAATTTAAAGCCTGCAATGGCAATAAGTACATATCTTTCAATAGTCACCCTAAATGTTAATGGATTGAATGCACCAATCAAAAGACACAGAGTAACAGAATGGATAAAAAAGCAAGACCCATCTATATGCTGCTTACAAGAAACTCACCTCAAACCCAAAGACATGTACAGACTAAAAGTCAAGGGATGGAAAAACATATTTCAAGCAAACAACAGTGAGAAGAAAGCAGGGGTTGCAGTACTAGTATCAGACAAAATAGACTTCAAAACAAAGAAAGTAACAAGAGATAAAGAAGGACACTACATAATGATAAAGGGCTCAGTCAAACAAGAGGATATAACCATTCTAAATATATATGCACCCAACACAGGAGCACCAGCATATGTGAAACAAATACTAACAGAACTAAAGGGGGATATAGACTGCAATGCATTCATTCTAGGAGACTTCAACACACCACTCACCCCAAAGGATAGATCCACTGGGCAGAAAATAAGTAAGGACACGGAAGCACTGAACAACACAGTAGAGCAGATGGACCTAATAGACATCTATAGAACTCTACATCCAAAAGCAGCGGGATATACATTCTTCTCAAGTGCACATGGAACATTCTCCAGAATAGACCACATACTAGGCCACAAAAAGAGCCTCAGAAAATTCCAAAATATTGAAACCCTACCAACCAACTTTTCAGACCACAAAGGCATAAAACTAGAAATAAACTGTACAAAGAAAGCAAAGAGGCTCACAAACACATGGAGGCTTAACAACACGCTCCTAAATAATCAATGGATCAATGACCAAATCAAAATGGAGATCCAGCAATATATGGAAACAAATGACCACAACAACACTAAGCCCCAACTTCTGTGGGACACAGCAAAAGCAGTCTTAAGAGGAAAGTATATAGCAATCCAAGCATATTTAAAAAAGGAAGAGCAATCCCAAATGAATGGTCTAATGTCACAATTATCAAAATTGGAAAAAGAAGAACAGATGAGGCCTAAGGTCAGCAGAAGGAGGGACATAATAAAGATCAGAGAAGAAATAAATAAAATTGAGAAGAATAAAACAATAGCAAAAATCAATGAAACCAAGAGCTGGTTCTTCGAGAAAATAAACAAAATAGATAAGCCTCTAGCCAGACTTATTAAGAAGAAAAGAGAGTCAACACAAATCAACAGTATTAGAAACGAGAAAGGAAAAATCACGACGGACCCCACGGAAATGCAAAGAATTATTGGAGAATACTATGAAAACCTATATGCTAACAAGCTGGGAAACCTAGGAGAAATGGACAACTTCCTAGAAAAATATAACCTTCCAAGATTGACCCAGGAAGAAACAGAAAATCTAAACAGACCAATTACCAGCAACGAAATTGAAGCGGTAATCAAAAAACTACCAAAGAACAAAACCCCCGGGCCAGATGGATTTACCTCGGAATTTTATCAGACATACAGGGAAGACATAATACCCATTCTCCTTAAAGTTTTCCAAAAAATAGAGGAGGAGGGGATACTCCCAAACTCATTCTATGAAGCTAACATCACCCTAATACCAAAACCAGGCAAAGACCGCACCAAAAAAGAAAACTACAGACCAATATCCCTGATGAACGTAGATGCAAAAATACTCAACAAAATATTAGCAAACCGAATTCAAAAATACATCAAAAGGATCACACCATGACCAAGTGGGATTCATCCCAGGGATGCAAGGATGGTACAACATTCGAAAGTCCATCAACATCATCCACCACATCAACAAAAAGAAAGACAAAAACCACATGATCATCTCCATAGATGCTGAAAAAGCATTTGACAAAGTTCAACATCCATTCATGTTAAAAACTCTCAGCAAAATGGGAATAGAGGGCAAGTACCTCAACATAATAAAGGCCATCTATGAAAAACCCACAGCCAACATTATATTGAACAGCGAGAAGCTGAAAGCATTTCCGCTGAGATCGGGAACTAGACAGGGATGCCCACTCTCTCCACTGTTATTTAACATAGTACTGGAGGTCCTAGCCACGGCAATCAGACAAAATAAAGAAATACAAGGAATCCAGATTGGTAAAGAAGAAGTTAAACTGTCACTATTTGCAGATGACATGATACTGTACATAAAAAACCCTAAAGACTCCACCCCAGAACTACTAGAACTGATATCGGAATACAGCAAAGTTGCAGGATACAAAATCAACACACAGAAATCTGTGGCTTTCCTATATACTAACAATGAACCAACAGAAAGAGAAATCAGGAAAACAACTCCATTCACAATTGCATCAAAAAAAATAAAATACCTAGGAATAAACCTAACCAAAGAAGTGAAAGACTTATACTCTGAAAACTACAAGTCACTCTTAAGAGAAATTAAAGGGGACACTAACAGATGGAAACTCATCCCATGCTCGTGGCTAGGAAGAATTAATATTGTTAAAATGGCCATCCTGCCCAAAGCAATATACAGATTTGATGCAATCCCTATGAAACTACCAGCAACATTCTTCAATGAACTGGAACAAATAATTCAAAAATTCATATGGAAACACCAAAGACCCCGAATAGCCAAAGCAATCCTGAGAAAGAAGAATAAAGTAGGGGGGATCTCACTCCCCAACTTCAAGCTCTACTATAAAGCCATAGTAATCAAGACAATTTGGTACTGGCACAAGAACAGAGCCACAGACCAATGGAACAGACTAGAGAATCCAGACATTAACCCAGACATATATGGTCAATTAATATTTGATAAAGGAGCTATGGACATACAATGGCGAAATGACAGTCTCTTCAACAGGTGGTGCTGGCAAAACTGGACAGCTACATGTAGGAGAATGAAACTGGACCATTGTCTAACCCCATATACAAAAGTAAACTCAAAATGGATCAAAGACCTGAATGTAAGCCATGAAACCATTAAACTCTTGGAAGAAAACATAGGCGAAAACCTCTTAGACATAAACATGAGTGACCTCTTCTTGAACATATCTCCCCGGGCAAGGAAAACAACAGCAAAAATGAGTAAGTGGGACTATATTAAGCTGAAAAGCTTCTGTGCAGCAAAAGACACCATCAATAGAACAAGAAGGATCCCTACAGTATGGGAGAATATATTTGAAAATGACACATCCGATAAAGGCTTGACGTCCAGAATATATAAGGAGCTCACACGCCTCAACAAACAAAACACAAATAACCCAATTAAAAAATGGGCAGAGGAACTGAACAGACAGTTCTCCAAAAAAGAAATACAGATGGCCAACAGACACATGAAAAGATGCTCCACATCGCTAATTATCAGAGAAATGCAAATTAAAACTACAATGAGGTATCACCTCACACCAGTAAGGATGGCTGCCATCCAAAAGACAAACAACAACAAATGTTGGCGAGGCTGTGGAGAAAGGGGAACCCTCCTACACTGCTGGTGGGAATGTAAACTTGTTCAACCATTGTGGAAAGCAGTATGGAGGTACATCAAAATGCTCCAAACAGACTTACCATTTGACCCAGGAATTCCACTCCTAGGAATTTACCCTAAGAACGCAGCAATCAAGTTTGAGAAAGACAGATGCACCCCTATGTTTATTGCAGCACTATTTACAATAGCCAAGAATTGGAAGCAACCTAAATGTCCATCAATAGATGAATGGATAAAGAAGATGTGGTACATATACACAATGGAATACTACTCAGCCATAAGAAAAGGGCAAATCCAATCATTTGCAGCAACATGGATGGAGCTGGAGGGTATTATGCTCAGTGAAACAAGCCAAGCAGAGAAAGAGAAATACCAAATGATTTCACTTATCTGTGGAATATAAGAACAAAGGAAAAACTGAAGGAACAAAACAGCACCAGAATCACAGAACTCAACAATGGACTAACAGTTACCAAAGGGAAAGGGACTGGGGAGGATGGATGGGTCGGGAGGGATAAGGGGGGGAGAAGTAGGGGGGTATTAAGATTAACATGCATGGGGGGGTAGGAGAAAAGGGAGGGCTGTACAATACAGAGAAGGCAAGTAGTGATTCTACAACATTTTGCTATGCTGATGGACAGTGACTGTAAAGGGGTTTATAGGGGAGACCTGGTATAAGGGAGAGCCTAGTAAACATAATATTCGTCATGTAAGTGTAGATTAGTGATTCCAAAAACAAAGCAAAAAAAAAAAAAAAAAGGGCAGTTCCTGTGTGGTAACCTCCAACGAGTTCTACACAAGGGTATAAAGGGCATATAAAAGTGTAGGCAAAGGGTCTGTTTGTGTTTATACAGAGGATCAAAGCCTAATTTGGCTACCCCGAAAATGAACTAAGATACGATATGAAAAAGAACTTCCAACATCTGCACTCTCTGGAAGACTCATGCCAGAAGATGATCATCAAAAAACCCCAACAAAGATCCACGCACTGCTACAGCTGTAGATGCACTCATCCCACCAGTTCCTGGACTTGCCATGGGAATGAGGAAGGAGATATCTAAGCTGGCCTGTGCATACAGTAAAACAACAAATTTGACTGGATCTATACTGTTGGAACTCAACCAAGAATTTGGAGAAGTGCAAATTGTAGCGCTCCAAACTCTTACAACTACAGACTATTTACTGTTAAAAGAACATATGGCATGTGAACAGTCCCCAGGAATGGGTTGTTTTAATTTGTCTGATTTCTCTCAGACTGTTCAAGTTCAGTTGGATAATATCCACCATATCATAGATAAGTTTTCACAAATGCCTAAGGTGCCTTAATGGTTTTCTTGCTTTCACTGGAGATGGCTGGTAATTACAGATATGCTTTGGTTTTGTAACTATACTCCTATTATGTTAATGTGTGTGCGCAATTTAAGTAGTAGCTTAAAACCTATATATGCTGAAGTTACTCTACAAGAAGATTTGTCAAAGAAATAATCAATCTTCCCATGTTTTCTTCCGCCTGCTACTTCTATAGCTTTTCTTCTTCCTTCCTAATTACAACCCTTCAATAGAATTCGTGCCTCATATCAAATTTACCGAGTATCATAACTCCTCCAAGTGGTAAAGATACCTCAAGACAAATGCTGGGCATAGAAGCCACAGAGCATAAATATGCAAAGAAGTAAAAAGCTAACCTTTTCAAACAATATGGCTTCTCTCTCACTTGCCAACTTTACATTTCCCTGTATGGCCCCGGAAGATGACTGGTTAGCCAGAGACGGGTAAGATTCCTCAAGGGAGGGACAACCTAAGACAGGCACAGTCGCAGGGGGGCCATCAGGTGAGAAATTGGGGATCAACAGAGGTGAGGCTTAGAACCTCACCCCCCTTGTTCTGAGAGAAATCTTCTGCATATGTGAATGTTTTATTGCCCTGGTCTAGCTTGGATTAACACATAGTCTACAGGCACACACCTGATCATCTACATTTGCTCTCTTACAACACTAAACTATGTTTTCTACCTTTATCTTGCATCTACCTACCACTTCAGCATTTTATTAAAAATAATAATAATAAAGAGAGAAATGTGGTATCCACATATAAATCAAGTATAAAAACCAAATGAGTATTCATATTTGAACTGATTGTTTAGAGTTTATAATGCATGAGCAAAACCGAAAGTTTCTGTGATGACTGCCCTTGTACTGTTCACTATGTAACTTATTCATTATGTAAGAATTTGTTCTACATGTAAGAACTTGTTTGTTATGCCTCAGAAGATTGGAGACTGATGAAAATTAGGCTTGGGGTGGATTAATGATTGTGCATTGAGCATTGACTCCCCTATACAGAATTTTATTGTCGTTAACAACCATTTGATCAATAAATATGAGAGATGCCCTCACAAAAAAAAAAAAAAAGGACTGACTTCCAATGGTAAAATAAATAAGTAACCGGGATGTAATGTATAGCATAAGGAATATAGTCAAGATATTGTAACAGCTTGGTAGGGTGATAGCTGGAACCTAGAATTATGTATATAAATGTTCTACCACTGTGTTGTACACTTGAAACTAATGTAATGTAATACTGTGCGTCAACTACCCTTCAATAAAAAATAATTATTAAAAAAAAAAAAAGAAACACAGATCAGAGACAAACAAGGTCAGGAAAATGTATGGCTATGTCCTGGTATGCACACTTCGCTCAGGTGATACCTGTAGAGAAGGACATTTACCTAGTTTTATCCACCCTGCAGACCAGCCATTGGCCAAATGGTCAGTTTGTGACTACACAGTTGATATACCTCCCTTAATCACTGAAGGATTTACTGATTTGCGATTTTAAAAACCAACACAAGGATTAGTTGAATCTGGGATATAGAACAAACTATCATCTACTCAATAGTTAATGGAAAGTTACTGTTTACATTATGCAAACATATATAGCAATTTTTAGGAGCTGTTGTAAATATCTAAACCCTTCTCATTCAAAGAGTAACTCTACCTAGATAAGGTTAGGGGTGATGTTTTTGTCCTATTACTGCATGAATCATCCCTTTTCATTGTCTTGGGTTAATGGAATCTACTGATAAACTTTCCTCACAGGTTAACATTGATTCTGCCATTTGCTAATTTTAAAATATTTTTAGACTTATCTGTAATTACTCATTAATGTCACCAATTATGCATCTGTAACACTAGTTGGTCATACTTTTCTTAGTGGTTGTACAGATTTGTGTAGAGTTAAATTTTGTTTCTCCTCCAATTTCATGAACATGTTGGTCATGTCCGGTTAGGACAGCATGAAGACAAGTATCATCTTTGTTACGACAAGTGAGAATAATAGAGACAGCCTTGCCTTTTCACAGGCAAAGAAAGGCTTCCAAACTGAATGATGTCTGAGAGTTTCCAACAATGGGCAAAAGATGTTACTTTTTTAGTATGTGTCACATAATCCAATGCCAAATGGATGCTGCCATTTAAACATAACCATTTCCCTCTTCTGTGAAGGTTTAATAAGCTTAGTTTATGTTACCATGTTGGCTCTTTTGTGACACAGAGTGTCACAGAAGTCCACAAAACCTACTACTAGGTTTTGCATCAGAATTACTGTTGGGGGCTACAGTTTGCAGTGGAAAAGACATTTTTAGTATTTTTGGAAAGCTTGGAATTTTAGAGAGTAGATTTTTTTAGGTGGGGGTGTACCATCCTACACTATGCCAAAGCCTGTAGAGAGTTCATCTTTTTTTAATCACTTTTCCCAATGATAATTTAATTTCTTAGGGAAACGGTGAATGAAACACAGAATGAAATCTTTCTTAGTATCCTTTACTGTATAGTTTTTAATTCTAAAAATTCTTAATTCATAAACAGTACTACAAGGAAGAGGCAGGAGTTACTCTTGTGCTTTTGCAACAAGCACCTCTTGTCTCCAAGGCAAACCACAGGTAAGAGGTGCCCAGACAAGAACCTTTAGGGACCTGCCCAATTGGGGAATCAAAGGGCTCAAGGTCAAACATCCACACCCAAACATACATATGGGAAGCTTCTAAAGCCAATTGGAAAGAATTTCCATATTTCAGCTCCTTAAAAAGTAAAGGGAGAAATTGTGTTATCTTAAGTACAAAGAAAGAAAAATAAAATCTGGTTTTCCCATTAAGGTTATGTATTATAAGGAAAAAAAAAGGGGAGGGGAGCAAGTCTCAATATTCTGCTTTAACCTAAGTTCATTCTAGTTACAATCTGATAACAGCTTCAGAGGCAGCTGTCCTGTTTTCTGTTTTCTCCCCCTTTGACAAGTATCGTATTTCTTAAGCTCCTCACAGTCTCCATTTTGAGGTATCTAACCATTCTCGAGATTCTAAAGGTTTTGTTCTGCCTACTTGTGTGAAATGGGGGAGCAAATTTTTGCTTTTTCCCTGAAATTTCTTTGGAAATTTAAGTTTCCAAAAGTTAAAATTCTCAGAAACAACCATTTGTATTTTTTATTGTGATTTTTGAAGTAAAGACACAGCATGGTTTGATTAAACTAAAGACAAAATAAAGTTGCAACTTTTTCTTAAAAAAAAGTTTCAAAGCTCATTGGGATATTAGTTTCTTACTTGTGACAAATAGACCATAGTAATGTAATATATTAACACAAGGGGAAACTGGGAGGGGGCGTAAAGGGCCTCTGTACTATCCTGGAAACTTTTCTATAAATCTAAAATTATTCTTAAAAAGAAATTAGAGCTCAATGGTACAAAGAACAGAGATAATAGAGGTAGGAATTTTGTGAGACTTTAAAGATTATCTAGTCCAACCAACTGCTAAGCACTGAAACCATTTTGTCAACATCACCCTAAAAGGGTCATCCAGGATAGATACTTTAATTGTGTTATAGTCAGAACAAGCTCTAAGCCAAGGCAATCCAGTAAGTATACTTTGGGGAGACCTGTCAGAGAAAGTTCTTCCCTTTACTGAGTCCAGAGCTCTCTCTGCAGATTCCATTGTGGAGCTATTCCTCTGGGTCCTTGAAGGCCAGTAGGTCCTGGGTGGAGGAGCTCCTCTATCCTATACTCTCAGCTCAGTACTTCCTGAATATGAAACAAATCTAATGTTTTCCATTCATCTGCTGGGGCTGCTATAACAAAATACCACAGACAAGGTGGCTGGAATAAGAGAAATACATTTTCTCACAGCTCTCGAGGCTGGCAGTCCAAGATCAAGGTGTTGATCTTGAATTTCTCCTCAAGTTCTGTCCTTGACTTGCAGATTTTCTCACTTTGTCCTCACATGGTCTTTTCTCTGTGTGCATTCACTGCTGGCAGAGACCGGTACTATTGGATTGGAATAGTCCTATGACCTTATGACCCCTTTTCTCCTCAATTACCGCTTTAAGTGGCTTATTTCCAAATACAGTTACACTGGGATCAGGTCTTCGACATGTGAATTTGGGGGAGGATGACACAATTCAGTCCATAATCCCAGTCCATTAAATACCTTCAAATATCAGAAAATTGCAGTGAGATATTTTAATATAAAGGTTAGGAGTATGGACCTGAGGTCAACCCCCTTGGGTTCAAATCCCACTGCAAGCACTACTTAGCAACATGTCTAACCTGGGGCAGCTATTTATTCTGATGTTTTCCATCTCACATGAAAAATAAGGATAATAATGGTAATTACTCCATATGGTATTGTGACCCTTTAATTCATAATTCATGTAAAGCAGTTAACACAGTATCTAGCTCATAGTAGGGCTTCACTTAATACTAATAAATCTCAGTTGCCCTCTAGACTAAGAAACCTTTACTTCTTCTTTGATCTAGTTTCAATCTGTCACCTAAACTATGTGCCCTCAAAGTCCCTGCACATGGGTTACACTAAGCCTACCCCTGCCATAGTGTGGGACACGCATCCTCATAGTAGAAACTAACAGCCCCTTCTTTCTTTTGGTGTCGGATCATAATACATTCATATTAACCTGACCTCTGTTTTTGTTCTTGTTTTTCTGGAGGGTTCTGCTAAGCTAGGTCTCATCTGCACCTGATCTGGAAGGTCAGTTTCCTATAACAAAAGTCATAATTATACCTACATTTATATTAAATTTTACCTTGTGAGCGTCACAGCATCAGCTCATTCTCACATTAGATATTCACAAATCATCCCATTTCCCATAATCTGTTTAAGATTTTTCTCTACATCCATCCAAGGTTTCCGATTTGTGTAGGGAAATAGATCTGTCCTGGTGATCCTGCAGTATTTGTATAAGCAAATTTGAATTGCAGCTTACCTAGTCCTGGTGGGACAGCATCCTGAAGTGGAGAGAGGATGAGAGGCTTCTAAGCTCACCCCCCTGCTTCCCTGGAAGGATGTTATGAGATGGTTTGTGATCACCTCCTGGGTTCTGACGAAGCACAGACAACTCAGACATGGGCCACCCCACCGCTAGTCTGCAATCACTTCCCTCTTACTTTGGTGTCATCCTTGTTGGTCTGCAGGGCAGGAGCTGTCGCCTTTGACTCACTCTTCTTGACCTGCAGTTTGTTAAGTAATAAACTGTCTAAATCTAAAAGTGGCTCACTGTGTACCTACAGGTCGACCAGTCAGGCCTAGTCTTTGCCTTGTCTTCCAAGTGTGGGTGAGTGTGACAGTGTATGGAAGCTTCTTTTGTAAAATCAGCAATAAATTTACCCAACTCTGATTCACCTCAAGTTCTCTATTCCCCAGAATTCCTCAAACAACACTTTGATAGTTCAATTGCAATTTCTCTTAAGAGTCTGGGTTGTAATTCTCTACAGCTAGGGGGCTCTCCTTTATAGCAGCTGGTTGTTGTTAGGTGCTTTCTTATTAACGTTTCGTTCATTTGACCTTCAGTTCACTCTTATCCAAGTTTATCTCGTGGACTTTGTTACCTTTGTTGCCTGTGCAAACTTTACTGGCCATTATACCAACTCCAGAAATTCCCAGCCTCTGTCTCCTGGATAGCTGTTGTACACTGAGGCACACATTTGTTCTTTTATTCAGACACACACCAACTAGTGACTAACCAGGAGCACTAAGACACTAAGAGGGTAGCACTTGTCTAGGGTCCTTAGAGGTATCTGTTGTTTACATGGTGTTTATTTTAGAGATGATTAAAATGATACTGCAAAAGGGTAAACAAGTTGGAGATCAACAAGGCATGGTCCCTGAGCTTCAGGGACGCACAGTCCAGTTATACTTGAGCCTATGATTGTCTGTGTTCATGGTCCTGAAAACTTTAATTGATACACTCAGGAAGAGCTTCCTGCATATCAGGCTAACCAGATGCCAACCACATGGTACAAACTGTTAGGGGAAGCAGGCAGGAAAAAAAGATGATGAAAAACAAAGGAAATAAATGAGAAATGTACCAATGAACACAGGGCAACTCAATTAGAGTGGGTCCCACTCCAGTAGGACTGGTGTTCTTACAGGAAAATGCAGAGGAAGGAGGATGCCATGTGCAGATGGGCACACAGGGAGGAAACAGTCATGTGAAGGCAGAGGCAGAGACTGGAGCAATGCCACCACAAGCCAAGGAAAGCCTGGGGCTCCCAGAAGTTGAAAAGCCAGAAAGGATCTTCTAGAGGCTTCAGAAGGAGTTTGCACTGATGACACCTTAGACTCAGTCTCTTTCCTCAAAAAGATTAAATGTGTCTGCTTCAAGCCATCCACTCTGTTATTTACTTACTTATTTTTTTAGGCAGCCCTAACAAGTATATCCTCCAAGGCCATTTTATATGCCAAGTTGCTGGGTGAATATATAACTGTACACTTCTCAACTCAAAATTAGTACCCTCATCTATGGCAGACCCACAGGATTTGATTTAAATCTAATTTTATACTATATCAAGTCTATTTTATACTATACACATTTATCCTGTAGCTTAAAAACTTCTTTATCACTTGGGCCTGCATAGCAGGTTGCCTTATTTTATTTACATAAAAGTTGCTCAATGAATTTTTCTTGATTAGATTTACTGACCTCAATTATCACAGGGAAGAAAGAGAAGGATGTACGAGTTAAACAGTTGGGTTCAAAACAGTGTGTTGACACAAGCTTTTCTTCTATTTCAGGAATCACCAATCCAGAGGTGATTCTAGTAGGAATTGTTTTTCTCCTCCCCAAAATAGAAAAGAAAAAATTGTAACTTTAAGCTAGTTACTTTGTATCATATTTGGTTGATTGAGGCTTAGCAATGGCACTTGAATGGGGAAGCTTTAGTAAAAACAGCTATAATTGAGGCAAATAAGTTAACACTAAGTAACTACTAGAACACTTTATGGCAGTTTTCCACACCTCACAGAGCAGGCTTCTGCCTTAGAGGCCTTAGAGGTCATGTCTATACCCTCCTCCCTGTGTCACATGAATGTGCCCACAGTAAAAATGATTTCAATATGATCTTGGAGAAAAAGCAATTTGATACATTCTGAAGTCATACAGAAGTCACTTTGGTATTATTTTTTGTTTCCTTTATGAAACACTGCACACTTCCTACTAAAACTGAATTAATCATTATTAATACTGCTCTTACTGAAATTGCCATTTTGGGAAATTAAGTATAATTATGAATATCCTTTCTCCCTCATTAAAACATTAGCTCCCTAAGGGTAAGAGCATTATTTTATAATTCTTTGAAAGAGAGAAAGAGATGAAAAGGAACTGGCTCGTATGGTTATAGAAGCTGAGAAGTCATAGGGTTGAGAGTCAGTAAGCTGCAGACACAGGAGAACTGATGCTATAGTTCCAGTCAGGGTCCAAAGGCCTGAGAATCAGGTGAGCTAATGGCCTATGGTCCAGTCCAAGTCAGTCCCAAGGTAGGACAAAGCCAATGTCCTAGCTCAAAGATAGTCAAGCAGAGAGAGTGATTTTTCTCTTACTTTGCCTTTTTGTTTTATTCAGGCCTTCAAGGGATTGGATGAGCCTCAACTCCCACCCTAACACTGGCAACAGTGGTCTGCTTTACTCATCTCCTGATCCAAATGTTCATATCATCCAGAAACACCCTTGCACACACCCAGAAAAATGTTTAACCAGATATCTGGGCAACCCACAGCCCAATCAACTTGACACTTAAAATTAACCATCATACCACTACCATGCCATCATTCAAGTTCAGGGTAGGAGGAAAAAGATGTTTTAAAGGATGTCTCTCTCTGATGTCATGTAATGTCCTCCCTTCTATTCCTTTCCTATTGACCAGAAGTTAGTCACATGCTCCAGGGGAAGATCCAAGCTTTGTAGAGTCTAAGACTTACATATAATTGCGTAGGAGGGAGGGGCAGGAAGTTCTTTATGGAAAGGATCACAAAGTTACAAATACAGAATGATATATAAAAGTTAATATTTACTTAGAATGGACAAAGAATATTAGATTTTTGAAAATCTATAAACTATGAAATTAGATATAACATTTATTTGTTTAGAATGAATAAAGAATATATCAATTTTTTAAAGCTATAAAATTACACAAATTTCAAAAATGTAGAAAAATACTGATATTAACTGCCCACCATATCTTTATAATACTATTTTCCAATATTTTTGATCCTATGTTTTGATTATGACATGACAATTCTATATTATTTTATAATGAGAATAGAAAAATAATTTCCTCTAGCCTAGATTATCAAAATTTGTATTTTACTGTTGATAGATTAGAGAAGTTTCTTTCAGCTTATAATCCACTACTGGTAATGTCAATGTTGGGCAACATGATACTCTGGAATGTGCAAAACATGTAACTTAAGACACAAATATACTATCTGTAGAACTGTTAAAGATCCATTCCTCACAAACAGAGGAGTTCTGATTAATTCAATTTCATGCAAGTCTCATCAAACTAAGAAAAATATATTGTGTGTTTATAATGGCACATTTTGTGTAAGCTATTATTTCCCAGATGGGGGAGAACTTCCACTTTAACTAGCTAACTGAAACACTTCTGATTTTCACCCTGATCATCGAAAGACCTTTCCACCATATAGTTCTGGCTCTGCATACTTCAAACCTTATTTCTACTTCACTACCCTACACACTTCCAGTATCATGCACTAGAGGACACACTCATATTGTGATAGCACCACTAGCCCAGTCCCTTGGTGTGACTGCTGACTGCGACGGTGCATGGGAAGTAGATGTACCCCTGGAAGCCACTCCTACTTTTGTGACAGCAAACAATAACTTAACTCTCCAAGAAAATTACTGCACACACACATATATATATTTCTCACAAAACATAAATAAAGGGATCCCAACTCTGCTCCTCCAGATTCCTAACAACATCCTGTGACCACCCATCACAGCCGACACAAAGAAAAGTATACAGAGAGAAAGCTGGAAGGTGAAGAGATAGTTAACCTAGTACGATATCATACTCTTGCAAATTTTGAAAACTTAAAAAACAAAACACCAAAGCATAAAATATGGCAAATATATTGAGAGGCCTGGGAAT
This sequence comes from Manis pentadactyla, assembly GCF_030020395.1. Taxonomy (NCBI): domain Eukaryota; kingdom Metazoa; phylum Chordata; class Mammalia; order Pholidota; family Manidae; genus Manis; species Manis pentadactyla. The sequence continues at coordinate 17,486,176 of NC_080023.1, forward strand.
TGGGACTTGCAAGGAAGGGTCCTGAAGTCAAGCTTCATTGGCTTCATTGTAAATCTCTTGACATCCTCCTTCTTAGCAGCAAAGAAGGCTGGAAAATATAATTTCGAGATGAGCAGCTATGGGCCCAGTTAAACTCATAGATTCTGCTACTAAAAGAATGAAGGAATGGATAGTGGAGGACATTAATAATATCTAATTGGCAATCACTATCCTTCTTAGCAGCAAAGAAGGCTGGAAAATATAATTTCGAGATGAGCAGCTATGGGCCCAGTTAAACTCATAGATTCTGCTACTAAAAGAATGAAGGAATGGATAGTGGAGGACATTAATAATATCTAATTGGCAATCACTAATCTCTAGCTAATTTCTAGCTATCTTCTTTCAGTGATAACTGTCCAGGAGGTAGAGAAGAGTTGAGAAAATAATTATTAATGCCACAAGTCTAATTTTTAGGGCTTACACCTTGATTCCAGACATACTTACAGTAACTATTTGTTCTAAATATTTACAAATATTGGAGTTTCTTGAACCAAGCTTTGCATGAGCACAACCTCACCCTCATCTAGGGAAAAAATGCCCAGATGTCTCAGAGAAATGGCTCTACCCACATCTTTCTATTATTCAAGAAACCCATATCCCCACATTCACACTCCTTCATGGATATTTACATTAATTGGCTTTTGCCACATAACAGATAACCCCAAAATTAACAACTTTTTATTATTTTTCACTAGTCTCTAGATTTGCTGGAGAATTCCTCTGCTCTATGCTGGTATGCCTGAAGCTGGGTGCTCCATGATGGCCTCACTCATGTATCCAGGGGTTGCCAGACTGGTTGGTATGGCTAGGGCCCCAGCTGGGACAACCTGTGTCTGGGCCACATGATCTCTCCTCTCCCATGTGCTAGTCCATGCTTCTCTCCATGGTAGTCTGGGGTTCCCAAGAGAAACAAGAACAAGCAGCTTTCACACCTCTGCTTGTGTCTTTTTTCTCATTTCCCATTAGCCAAAGCAAGGTTCATGGTTAAATTTAAAGTCAAGAGGTAGAAAAGTAAACTCCATCTTTTGATGGGAGAAAGACTTCAAAATGTTATGACTAATTTTGTGATCTACCACTGTCCATCTTCTAGTCAAAATCTCTTCAAATCTTCCAAAATGGAAAATATGCAAACCTACACTTCTGGGACCCCTTTAGTTTCATTCAGTTATGACATCAGGCTCAAAGCCCATGATCTCATAATTCATATCAGATCCAGATGCAGATAAGGCTGCTTGGATACAAAGCATCAAGAGCAGCTTGTGTTCATCCAGGGAATTGATGAACTAAAAAGACAAATTATCTACCTGCCTTCAATGATCATTCACTGGCAAGATAAGAACAGGATAACCACAGTGAGCATTCCTGTTTAAAAAGAGGAAGAGCAGAAGGCAAATAGCAATTACTGGTCCATAACAATTCTGAAATCCAGATAAATATATGTTGTCAGGAAGCAGGAAATACCCCTTTGGTTGGGGAATGTTTACTCTTTGTTCTGCCCTCTGAGTTACTGTCTTCTTCCTCTGAAACATTCTTCCTTTTCAGGAAGAAATGTCCCATGTTTATAGATGACAATGTTCCTCAGGCTTCTTCCTGACCATAGAAAGTTGGAATCGCAGTGGCCTTTTTTCATTTTCAGTCGTCTCTGTCCTTTTTAATCTAAGCTGGCAGTACTTTTCCTTAAATATTATGCATGTCCCATGAAATCTGGGTTAACTCTGTACACCTAAAGCCACAACCACAATGCTTCCTTAGAGGCTTCTCTATATTGGTCCGCATGTTAAGAATTAAACAACTGGACAGTGTTAAATCTGACTTTTGGCTGAATTTGCTTCTGGTTCACATTCTGATTTGGATTATTCCTGTATGACTGTGTCCACACTTGTGACAACAGTGTGGAAGGTAAGTTTTATTATTGTGGTCAGTTCATTAAAAGATTTCTATCAGGTGTAAGATGTCAGGAATGGGTTTGACAGTAAGTGTAGAATCTTGTATGCTTATTAGCTTTTTTTCCGGTTTGTATTTGTTTAGTATCTGCAGTAATATAGGTGGCTTTGACTCTACAGATTCTTCTCATTTCATCCAAAAACTCTACCCTTTATCTTTTCACTTATTAGGGATCCTTTCTAAATACAAATGTCTAACATGCTTTTTTTGATTTCTCTAAATGAATGAATACTTCCAAATTAATGTCCCCCCATGGTCTTTAAATAAAGCTAAAGGAGAGAAAATAAATTTATGTCATTTCAAATTAGACAAATTGATCCAGAAAATTAAGGGTTTCTTAAAACCATGTAACCAAGAATTACTAGCTCTCCAAAATACAATCAAGTTTAGCCTTTAAAAAATGGTGAAAACCAATGATTTTATTATAAGGTATAAGGACAATGAGAAAAATGTTCTGCCAGACTCAGAAGAGAATAACAAAATTGCAGAGGTCCTCAACAATAATGCTTCCTTGACTGGGCTGATGTTGCTTAATTATATGGTTTTGTCTCATTAACTGAGAAATATTGTTACCAGCTATTGACACTTCCATTTCTACAATATGAGTAGTTTTATCACAATCAGTTCCTCTAATTTTCTAAAGAGTTGATAAGATTTCCATTTTACGAATAGGAAATATACTGTCAGCAGTTTGATAATACCTTGGTTACTCCTTGAGGGAATTAATTAACAATATTATAAATGTCTTAAAATCTAAAGGAAATAAGTGAATGGGGAGACATTTCAGGATGGCAGCGTAGGAAAATTCCGAACTCACCTCCTCCCATAGATACAACAAATGTACAGCTACATATGGAACAGTTCCCTCTGAAAAGAACATGAGAACTAGTTGACATCTGCTCCACAACCAAGGATAAAAGGACCACACTGAAACAAACAGGAAAGGCAGAGACATGCTCTCACCAAAAACCCCACCCCCGGTGAAGCAACCCACAGTTGGGAGGGTTCTCAAAAAGTAAAATAAAAAATTTTAAAAAGTGGAGCTGGTAGCTGCTATTGCACCAGCATCCCTCTGCCTTGCTTGTTCTGTGCTGATGGGAACCATCTGCATCCTCACTCTAGCCACCTATGTGTGGCTGGAGAACACCTCTAATGAACCAAATAAATGGAATTACAAATGAAAAAGAATTTATGACTGACACCATAGAAACACAAAGGATCACAAGAGATTACTATGAACAATTATAAACCAACAAATTGTACAGCTAGAAGAAATGGATAAAGTGGTAATATATAAAATATGAAGAATTCATACAGCGCAATAGTGAAAAACACCCAACAATCTGATGAAAAACATGAGAAATATGAAAAGATATTTTTCCAAAGAAGACATACAGGTGCCCAATAAGCACAAGAAAAGATGACCATCATCACTAATTGACATGGAAATAAAAACCAAAGCCACAATGAGGTATCACTTCACACACATCAGAATGGTCATTATCAAAAATAAAATAAAATAAAAACAAGAAAAAAGTGTTGGCAAGAATGTGGAGAAAAGAGAACCTTCACACACTGTTGGTGGGAGCATAAGTTGGTAGAGCCACTATGAGAAACAGTATGGAGGTTCCTCAAAAAATTAAAAATAGAACTATCAAATGACCCAGCAATTACTCTTCTGGGCATCTATCCAAAGAAAAAGAAAACATTAACTTGAAACGATATATATACCCTATGTTTGCTGCAGCATTATTTACAATAGCAACTATATGGAAGCAACCTAAGTGTCCGTCAATAGATGAAGGGATAAAGATGTGATACACACACACAGTGGAATATAACTCACCATAAAATAGAATGAAATCTTGCCATTTGTGACAACACGGATGGATGTTGAAGATATTATGCTAAGTGAAATAAGTCATAAGAAGACAAATATGTATGATTTCACTTCTTTGTGGAATCTAACAAAACAAAACAAAACCAGAGTCACAGACACAGAGAACAGACTGATGCTCGCCAGAAGTATGGGGACTTGAGGGTAGCCAAAATAATTGAAAGGAACCAAAAGGTACAAACTTCCAGTTATAAAATAAGTCAGTCACGTGGGCATAATGTACAACATAGGAAATATAGACAATAATACTGTATTAACTTTGGTGACAAAGGATAACTAGACATTAGGTAATCATTATATAATCAATAATATATATAAATGTTGAATCACAGTGTTGTACACCTGAAACTAATATAACATTGTATGTTAATATACTCCAATAAAACAAATCTAATGGGTGGGGCACTTCACTTCCAGCTATGCTAGGGTAACTGGGATCAAACTTGTCCACCCACTGAAAAGAATTCGAAAAATGAATACAGTATGTGAAACAATTGTTTTGGACATTGAAGAACACGCAGCAAAGAACTGTTATCTCTAAGACTGGAGGAACAATCAAAGTGGGCAATACAGTCACCCCCACCTTTCTGCCTAGTGCCACTTTACAGATCATGCTGGAAGAGAGAACCCAAGCAGAACACAGAAGTGTCATTGGGTCTATAGAGGGACAATTGGAATTCAGTGGAACTCATGTGGTTGGAATTTGCAGGAAAGAAAAAGCTCCAGGACTCTGCACAGGCGTCGACTCTAGACTGTAACTGAAAACTGAGTTATGCAAGCATAGGATGAAACAGCACAAAGTCAGGAAAGAGCAACTGAGAAACTCTAACAGATCTCATATAAGACTGAGAGATATTTGAGTTTTAACCAGCCAGTGCAGAGAGGCCATGTTGCCCACTGAAAGCATTGATACCTGAGAAATATCATTGGTAAGTGGTATGGTAAACTAGCCTTACAGTGAAGACTACACTAGTGATACTCTTTAAAAAAAAATCTAAAGAATCAAGCAAATCCATAGGTATCTTTAACTGCCTTCCAGAAAAAAACAAACAAACCAATGTTCCTTAAGACAACAAAATCCAACACTCAACAGCATAGCAATTACAATGTGCAGCCTTCGATTAAAATTAATGGACTTAGAAGCTAGAAAATGTGACCCACTAATGAGGGGGGTGGAAATTAGTCAATAGTAGAAAAATAAATAAATAAAATTAAATAAAAAACACTGGAAACAGAGAAGGCAAGTAGTGACTCTATAGCATCTTACTATGCTGATGGACAGTGACTGTAATGGGGTATCTTGATAATGGGGGGAATCTAGTAACCACAACATTGCTCATGTGATTGTACATTAATGATACAAAAATTTAAAAAATTAAAAAATAAAACACTGGAAATAGCATGATAGAATTATAAGAAATTGGAATAGCTAGTATAAATACAACCAATATTTTAGTTTAAAGGAAAACATACACACATCCAAAAATACAAACAAGAACCAATTTAAGTGCTACAGATGAAAGACACAATACTAAAAAATTTCACTGGGTGGGTTAACAACTAAAGGTTAAAAGATGGGTGAACTTGCAGACACAGCAATAAAAACTCCAAACTGAAGTACAGAGAGAAAAACAGTCAAAAAAAAAAAAAAAAACGAACAGAACTTCAGCAGTTTTTGGACAGTTTTAGGCACCCAAACTTATGTGTAAAATGAAAAATATTCAAAGGAATAAGGCTAAAAATTTTGTAAATTTGAAAAAAGCAGTGAACACACAGATCCAAAGAAATATATATACACACATACCAAACACATCATAATGAAATTGCTGAAAACCAATAATAGAGAAAAATCTTAAAAGTAATCGGAGAAAGAAAAAGGTAATATTTTAGAATAATAAAATCATCAATTCATCAGCAGACAAACCAGGCCTAAGTTTGTATGCACTTAATTATAGTGTTTCAAATGAAGAAAAAAACGACAGAACAAGAAAGTAGACAGATTCAATATTATGGTTGGAGATTTTAACAGCCCTCTCTCAGTGAGTGGTAGAACAAGTAGACAGAAATGATTAAGAATATAGACACCCTGAACTATATTGCTAATATAATCTATATTTCTAGAACATTCTATCCAACAACAGACTTCATATTCTACATACATGCTTATAAACACTAAAAAAGATACATCACATGCTCAGCATAAAATAAGTCACAAAATGGAAAGGATTGCAGACATACAAAGCATGTTCTTTGAGAACAAAGGAATTAAATTGGAATCAACAACAATGAAGATATCTGGAAAATTTCCCAACATACTTCTAAACAATACATCAGTCAGAGAAGAAATGATAAAGAAATTTAGAAAATATTTCAAAATGACCATATATGAAAGAAAAAATAAAATTTATGGGCTCCAGCTAAAGCAGAATTTAGAAGACAATTTACAGCTTTAAGCTTTACACTAAGAAAGAAGAAAGGTTTAATATCAATGAATAAAATTTCCACCTTAAGAACAGAAGGGAATAGTTTCAACTTGATAAAGGGCATCTACCAAAACCTCATACCTAACTCATATTTAATGGTGAAAGGATTAATTCTTTTCTTCTATGATTAGAAATGAGACAAGAAAAATAAACAGATTGAATGAATTAAAACTGCCTTTGTTTGCAGGCAACATGATCATGTATATAGAAAATGCTAAAGAGTCTACAACAAAGTTACCAATTGTTGAGTAATTTTAGCAACTTTGCAGAAACAATCAATATCTAAAAATCTATTGTTTTTCTATACATTATCAATAAACTATTAGAATCTGTTGCTTCTTTCTTTTCCTGTTAGTCCTGTTTTGCTTTGCTCCATTGCCAATTCTCAGCTATTAACATTAATGTTATGCAGCCTTTCCATGTATTAGAATCAAAACAAAACTCAGTTATTCACAGCTCAGGAAGAGTTCCACATTACCTATAGTATATTGCAAAAAATGGCCAAGAAACTCCTCTCTCCTGTATGCATACCTTTTGAAATACGACTTTTCAGCTCTTCTCACCAAGAGATAGACTATTCTCTAGCCCTTGAATTTGGGCTTGGCCATGTGATTTACTTTAGTGGATGAGACATGAGGAAATATGTTGGAAGCAAAGTCTGGAAAAGTGCTTGCACACTGGAGTTTACTGTCTCTTCCTGCTCTTTGGAACCCTAGGACCACCATATGAAGAATCCACAACTACCTTAACTCATAGATGGGAGAACACAGGATGCAGAGAAATCGTCTTAACTGGAGCCCACTCAGGCCATCCAGCCACAACCGTGCTGTCAACCAACAACAGAGAGAAGCCAAACGTAGAGAAAGACCACAAGAAATGCCCGCCCAACCCACAGAACTGTACTTGCGCTAAGCCACTCAATTTTGGGGTGGTCTACTACACAGCAGTAGCTGATAGCTGTGACTTGTGTTCTCATTTCAGTAACGAAAGCAAGCCCACAACTCACTTCAAGTTCCAGAGTACCCAGCGGGTCTGAGATCCTAATGAGCAGTAATGATGTAAGCCTCACGGGTTAGGCTGTAACCATCTTTATTCTTTAGAGACATACATGGATATATTTAGATGTAAAAATCATATGATGCTTAAGTTAGATATAAAATAGTCTTTACAGGAAGGGAGAAAAGGAATGGGGGAGGGGAGGAAAGGAGCAATAGATGAAGGAAACATGTCACAATGTTGACAGTTATTGAATATGAGGTAGGGATAGAGGGTGCTTTGGCTGCCATAACAAAATACCGGGTGACTTGAATAACAGATATTTATTTTCTCACAATTCTGGAGGCTGGAAATCTGAGATCAGGGTGCCAGCATGGTCAATTTCTGGTGAGACCTCTCCTGCTAGCTTGCAGGTAGCTACCTCTCACTGTGTCCTTACATGGCCTTCCTCTGTTCATGCATGTAGACAGAGATTTCTCTCTCTCCCTGTTCTTAAAAGGCCACCAATCCTCCAAAATTAGGACTCCATCCTTATGACCTCATTTAACATTATCTTCTAAAAGTCTTATTTCCAAATATAGTTACTCTGGGAGTTAGAGCTTCAACTATGAGCTTGGAAGGAGAGACATAATTCAGTCTCTAACAGGGGGGAATTCATTATATCATTTCTGATTTTTCACATATTTCAAGACTTTCATAAAATTTAGAAACTGTATTTTGTCTCCTACTGTGAGTTTATACTTTATGCAGAGACAGAAAGTCCATAGAAGAAAATACTGGACGGTTCTAGAGTCCTTCATACCATTAAAAACTCCTAAATAATGAGAAATAGTTCAAGATAATAAAGCCATGAATTTGCTTTAATGTCCAATCTTCTACTTGCTTCCAGGTTGTTGGAACTACTTATAGTTCCAAGTCTGCAATAGCAAAGAGGTGGAGCCAGGTTCTCTACTTCTGCATCTTACTTCCCCATCTATCTAAAAGTAGCTTTAGCTTCTATCAGAATTGACACGTTGAGGGAAAAGGCAAGAAAGTTTCACCTGAATTTTAACTGTCATGTGTTGGCCTTGGGCTCTGTGGGCGCAACTGTGCTGCAGCTTCCTTGACATAGAGATGTAGGTGGTCATTTGGAATTCTGTACCTCCAGACTCTTCCTGCTGAGACCACCTTGCTCCTACCGAGGGCAGTATTGGGTAGGCCTCAGGAAAACTGCTTGCCTGCTTTCAGCTGTGAGGTGCACACCTGGTCCTTCTGCCACATTCTGTCCTTGTCAACCTTTATCACAGCAGACACATTTTCTGAGCATTGTCACAAAGCCTCAGCCTATGAGTTAGTCTCCTAACCACAGAAACAAATGATCACAGGTGTATTATTTTATAGTTCTGGATGCAAGATACTCAAAATCCGTTTCACTGGGCTAAAATCAAGGCCCCAGCAGAACTGCATTACTTCTGAGGGCTCTGGAGACACTGGGAGAACCCATTTATTGCCTTTTCTGTCTTCTAGCAGTTACCTGTCTTCCTGGCTCATGCCACACTGCTCTGACCTCTGCCTCCATCATCACACCTTCTCTGACTCTGCCCATCCTGCCTCCCTTTCAGAAGGATCCTTGTGATTACACTGGGCCCACCTGGCTTCTTCAGGATAATCTCACCATCCCCAAATCATTAACCACATTTGCTACATCCAGTTTGCCATGTGAGGCAACATATATCACTGGCTCCAGGGGTTAGAAGGCAGACATCTGTGGGGGACCATTGTATGCCTACCATACCCTATTTTCTACACTTTTTGGAGGTAGGGGTGACTTGGACCCAAATTCATTATGCCTCAGTTTCAAAGCACAGTAGCAACTTTTCCCAGCTTCTTCATGGGAGTAAGTCCCTCCCACTAGGCCTGAGGTAGGAAGGAAGCACTCCACTTCTCCCCAGAGGAGGGCAAAGGCACCCAGCCCCCGCAGCCCAGGCTTTGTCTTCTCCAGGATCCTCACAAGTCTGACCGCTTCTTAGATCCCTCATCTGTCAGGCAGATAGAAAAGTTGTGGAACAGGTTCCTTTCTTCTATAATATTTGCACGTGATGCTCTCACTCCATGTGGTATCATGATAGTCACTGAATTGGCATCTTCATTGAAAGTGAGCAGAAAATTCCATGCTAACCTTCTGTGCATAACTATTTATTAAAAATAAATCTTCATGAATTGTTAAATTCTTAAAGCATGCCTTCACTTTGTGACAGAATATATTTGTTGAGTCAAAAGGAATTTCAATATTCAAAGGTGAATATTAAATGAATAACATTCTATAGAACACAAAAATATTTTTAGGAGAGTATTTTTGCTTCTGAATAGCTTTTCAGTCACTGTTATACTGTTCCTTCTTGAACTAGGAACTATCACTCAATCAAGCTTCTGTTTATCAAAAAATAATTTTAGCTAGAGAGCAAAGCTCACCTGCAAAATATTAAATGTGGTATGTGATGTTGGCATCCTCTATTCTGCCTTAAAAAATGTAGTTTTTCATTCTTAAACCTCTCTCAGTAGTGTGATGTCTAAAAAGACTTAGAAAATCCATGGAGTAATGGTGCCATAAATTGTATTCACATTATTAGACATTTTACTGCAGTGATGAGAATGAATTAAGAGTGTTTATCCAAAAATGGAACTGCATTTGATTGTCAGATTTGGAGTATTTCTTCCATCAAAACAGAGATGTCTAATCTCAACACACACACAAAAATTAGATGGAGGCTCCACTGGTATAGTCTGAACTCTTTTGGGATGCAAGTTAACAAAATCAACTATAGCTTCAACAACAAAAATGCAGGCAGAGAGGGGAGATACAATGATACAGTATACATCATGGAACTCCCAGGAAGGGAACACAGTTAAGACATCAGGAAATTTCTAAACTCAGACACTCAAAAACCTTGGGATTCTATTTATCTCTACCACTTTTCTATAGTTCTCTGCATCATTCTCTCTGGCTGCAGGATGCCATGGCAGATTATGTGACAGCCGAAGGATTTAGATTCTTTAAATTACCAATCAAATGATTAGAAGAGGCTTCTTCTTTGATCAAATTCCCAGGGAAGAGACTGCCTGCCCTGGAGTGGGTCACGTAGCCATTCCTGGGAAAATTTAACTCTGCCCAGATCACACTGCATGAAGTTGGTATTCATGCAGATGAGACTGAGATGGAGGGGAGCAAGAAAGACAAGCATCGCACGTCACTGCAAAAGCGTTTGGACAGAGTGAAGCTACATCCCTGAGACGGTCCACATCCGGGCTATCCTATATGTTGTTGGGTGCATACTTTCAGGTTATATTATGTTCCCTTCTTCCATCTGCAGAAGTGGCAACTAGCAAGGCCATGTTTTATTTTAACATCTCTGGTTGGGGGTGATCATAGAAGAATGCAGGCAGTAAAAATTTAAACACCAACACATATCGTTATAAATTCAGAGAAGACAACCAGGCCACAGATGATAAACCTCTCTGTTCCCTATCCCTAAACATGGGTGTATTTCTTCCTGTGACTGCAGCCCATGAGTGCCTCAGCTTTGTGTGGTGACCTTAGCTACAAATTCCTGTCCCTCTGGGCACCAAAGCCTTCTGTCCTGTCCACATATGAATGTCTAGAGCCAAGTCCTTTAGTCAACAAAACCAGCAAAACCTTCCAGGCCTGCCAGGGTATCAGCTTTTAAATTTTCCCTTTGCTTTTGATTATAATTCTAAAGTTACAGGATTTTCTTTAGCCTTTCATAAAATGAGGCTATTTGGGGAATATTCTGTGCAAGATGATCTAAATGTTTTTAGAAACATGGTTAGAATTTTATTACAACATATTCTTTTAGTGTTTTGCCCACGCTGAGGAGGCTGTCGTGCAATGTATCCTCAAATGGGAGCATAATAAGGCATCTTTACCACATGGAATTCATACCATAAATTTCTAATGGCATGGTAAGAGAACAAAACTATCAAAATGATAGTTATGAATTTTAAAAAAGTAAAGATGTCCCTGATGGAAAGCCGAAAAACAGAAATAATGAATAAACTTTAGACAAAAAGCAGTATCTCACTACACTCTAGGGTAAACAGAAATAGCCTATTTTCTACATAATAAAAACAAAATCTGAAGGGAATAGTTTAGATGGTTTAAATCTTATGGTCTTCATTATTTTCAAAGAATGTTCACAGGGAAACATAGAGCCCTAATTCTGTATTTTAGAAAAGAAGTTTAATTTTTTTTAATCTAGAGATATAATAACAGACTAAACTCCAAAAACACAGGAAGAAAAGAGTAAAAGACAACACCAGAAAGAAAATATACGATAGAGAAAATGAACAAAACCAGAGTTGGTTTTCTGAAAAGGTTCATCTAATATGTGACAAACTTCTAAGAAGAGTGAATTTTTTAAATAGAGAAAACACAAAACAGCATTATTGGGAATGAAAAAGGATGAAAGTAGTATACACCTTAAAGGATGAGGGGATATTAGGAAGAATTTTATGGCAATAAATTTGTCAACTTAGCTGAAATAGGTCCCTTAAGAAAAGAACACATTTTACCACAACAGAAGAAGATACGGATATCTTTAATAGTTCATTATATTTCAAAAAATTGAATCTGTACCTATAACCTACCCATGAAAGAAAACGTGAGGTCCAGGTAACTTCTTCTGTTAGTATTTGAAAAGTAGAAGAACTAAACCAATCTTACAAAAAAATCCTTGTGAGACTAGAGAATAACTCAAGTAATCACGATTTATTTTTAGAAGCCAGTGTAATATTGTCCTGAAACCTAGGTAAGGATATTAAAAGAAAACCATAGACCACTTTTTCTAATAAATACAGTTGCAAAAACCCAAAAACACATGTAAATCAAATCCAGTGATATATAGAAAGGATGCTATTTTATGACCAAATAGTATTATTCCAGGAATGAAGGTTGGTTTAATATTAAAAATTCAGCATTTAATTATAGTAACAGAATTAAGGAGAAAACTATTTAAATATTTCAACAGATACCACAAAGACACATGATAAAACCCCAAACCCATTCACGGTAAAGCTCAGCTAACTACGGATAAAAAAAAAACTTTCTTAAGATCATAAAAAGTATCTACACAATACCTAAATCTAATTATTATATCAAGCAGGTGAAATACTGGATAACTATCAGTGGAAATATCATCAACAAAATACTAGTGACAAAAATTCAACAGCACATTAAAAGAGTTATACACCATGACCAAGTGGAATTAACTCTTGGAATTTAAGGATAATTCAACCATATTTACAGCATGAAGGGGAAAAAAACATATGATCGTATCAATTGATGCATGAAAATCATCTGACAAAATTCAGCATCCTTTCATAACAAAAACACTCAACAACCTAGGCACAGAAGGAAACTTCTTCAACATAACAAAGGCCACATCTAACATCATACTCAGTGGTGAAAAACCGTTTTCCTCTAAGATCAGAAACAAAACAAATATGCCAACTTTTATCACTTATATTCAACATAGTACTGGAAGTCCTAGCCAAAGCAATTAGACAAGAAAAAGAAACAAAATGTGCCCACATTAGAAAGGAAAAAGTAAAATTCTGTTTGCCCATGACATGATCTTATATAGGAAAAACCCTACAGATCCCTCCTATCAAAGGAAAACAAACAAACAAACAAACAAAATCATAAGAAACAAATTTGGCAGGGTTGGATACAATATCAAGACATGGAAATCAACTGTTTCTACACAATAACAATGAAGAATCGAAGAAGGAAGTTAAGACAGTCCCATTTACAATAGCATAAAAAAAAGTAACATACTTAGGAAAATATTTAACTGAGGAAGTAAAAGACCTATACACTGAAAATCACAAAATGTTGCCAGAATAAATTAAAGAGGAAGAGACATCCTGTGTTCATGGATTTGAAAGTTTAGTATTGTTAGGATGTCAATATTACCCTTTTTAAAATCCAAAAAGTATTTCTTTTTGCAGAAATAGAAAAAACCATCCTTCAATTCACAAAGAATCTCAGGAGATTCCAAATAACCAAGGCAATTATTATGAGCTGAATTATGTCCTTGTAGAAATTCATATATTGAAGCTCTAATGCTCCACAGATCAGAAAATGATAGTTTTTGGAGTTAGGACTTTTAAGAAGGTCACTAAATTAAGATGAGGCCTTTGTGGTGGGCACCAACCCAATCTGACTGTTGTCCTTAATATGAGGTAGTTTTACCCAGAGACACCAAGGCTGTGTGAGAAGAGAGCAAGAAGGCGGCCATCTGCAAGCCACTGGGAGGCCTCATAAGAAACCAAACCTACCAACACCTTAATATTGGACCTCTGGTCTCCAAAACTTTGAGAGTATAAAAGCTGTTTTTTTAAGCTACCCAGTCAGTGGTATTTTGTTATAGTAATCCTAGCAATTTTAAAAAAGAACAAAGTTGGAGACATCATACTTCCCAATTTCAAAACTTATCACAAAGCTACAGTAATCAAAAGAGCATGGTACTGGCATAAAGACAGACACATGGACCAAAGAAATAAAATAAGAGCGCAGAAATAAACCCTCAGATACAGGGTCAAATGATTTTCAGCAAGGCTACAAGAGCATTCAATGGGGAAAAGACTGTCTCTAACAAATGGTGATAGAAAAACTGGATATCCAGGTACAAAAGAATGAAGTTGGACCTTCCCCTTATACCATACAAAAATTAAGTGGATCAAAGACCTAAAACAATAAGACTCACAAGAAAACATAGGAAAAAAGTGTCACCATACTGGGTTGGTGATGATTTCTTGGGTTTGACACCAAAAGTCTAGGGAACAAAAGTACAAATAGATGAATATCAAGTTAAATACTTCTGTATGTCAAAGGATACAATGAACCAAGTGACTTAAATAGACAACCTATGGATTGGAAGAAAATATTTGTAGGTCACTTATCTGATAAGAGATTAAATAAAGCACCTATAGCTCAACAACAAAAAAATCCATAAGAAGGTAGACAAAGGACTTGAATAGACATTTCTCCTAAGAGATACACAGATGGCCAACAAACATATGAAAAGATGTTTAATATCACTTATCATTAGCAAAATGTGCATCAAAACCCAAATAAGACATCATCTTTTGCTCATTAGGAAATACATGTTGACAAAATAGAAAATACAGTGTTGGTGAGGATGTGGGTAAAGTGGAACCCTTGTATACAGTTGGTGAATGTAATATGGTGCCTTCCCTATGGAAAACCACATGCTGGTTCCTCAAAAAATGAAAAATAGAATTGCCATATGACCCAACAATTCCACTTCTGGATACAAATCCAAAAAAATTGAAAACAGGGTCTTAAAGATATATTTGTACACTTGTTTTCATAGCAGCATTATTCACAAAAGCCAAAAGGTGAAAGCAACCAGATGTCCCTCAGCAGGTTAAAATGTGGGTTATACATACAGTGGAAAAATATTCAGCCTTAAAAAGGAAATTCTGACACATACTACAACATGGATAAACCCTAAGTGAAATAAGCCAACCACAAAAAGACAAATACTATGTAATTTCACTTAGATGAGGTATCTAGTCAAATTTATAGAAACAAAACAGAATGGTAGTTGCCAGGGGCTGGGGGTGGGGGTGGGGGGGTGTAAACTGGGAAATTACTTAATTGGTATAGTTTTGGTTTTGCAAGACCAAAATGTTGTGGAAATTGATTGCCTAACAATTGTGAATACATTTAACTTTCAGGAATCATATAATCATTTTAAATGACAATATTAAGAACATAAATTAAGAATATAAATCTATACAATGGATACTGAAACGTCATGTATTTACTGAATTCTTTTCAAAATGTTTGACCATCACATATTTTCCAAACTGAAATAAATTTAACATTTGTTTGGAACTCACAATGGATCAGTGCCTAAAAGTAGTTTTTAATGGATAATGAAGACCAGATGGGAATAAAGCCCATTGTTAGGCAAATTGGGAATCTAACCCTGTGGGAACCTGGTTATTTGTTCACCAAACCATCTCCCTTTCCTTCCTGGACACGCAACTCAAGTCCATCTTCTAGCTCCCTTTTCAGTTAGGAGCGGTCACACCTGTGCTTTGGCCAACAGGTTGTGGGCAGAAATGACATATGCCATCTCCAGATCTGATCCTTAAAACCCTCTCACGTGCTGCTCTCCCTTCTCTGAGGACGGACCTATAGAGAGCACAGCCACAAAATGGCAGAAACTTGGGTGAAAAATCCAAGCTAATAATGTGCCAGACCATTCCTTCAGCAAGAAAGTTTGACTGGGTTAAGCCCTTAAAATATTACATTTTAAAAAGTTTACCCATACTCAACATGAAAGGTTTAAAAAACAGATAAGAAGTAAAAATTGTTAATCACGGTTGACCACTAAAATTTTTACCTAGTTTTATACAGGAAAAGGACACTGATAACAAAACAAACACCTTGTTTAGCACTGGAGTTCATTACTTTTATGTGGAATGTCTTCCTAGACACAATCTTCTTCCTGCTTTGGTACATATCACTACACCTGGCTTTGTGAACAATCATATCTTGCAAATAAATATATTTGCTCATTTGAACACTCTAAACTTATCTGTACAAGCAGATTTTCATCAATAATACATGTTAAGACAAAGTGAACACAGTGACTGCAAAACAGTAGGTATCAGCTGGATTCTTTACATTGTTGGAACAACCCAGTTAGCAATGCATCTATGCATGTGAAGAACCCTGAAAATATTTTGAACTTCTAAGAAATACTTGGAAAATTTTGATTAAAATCTTCATCAGTACATTTTCAAATGAGATGGCAGCAGGAAAGAGTGGATTAAACACAAACACATACACACACACTTTTTTCTAACATTTTACATTTTACAAACATGACAAGATTAGAAAAATAGCAAGTGTTTCCATCAGCATGAAGCAAAAGTTTGTTGAACAAAAAAATCTAATGAGATTTTGGCCAGGAATTAATTCTAAGCATCCAACTCTATAAGCAAAGAGCAGCCACTGATGACATAAATGAGGGTTTTCTTAATAGCATGGAACTGTTATGTTCACACTCAGTAACCACTATGGGACACTGGCATCCTCAGCAAGAGGAGGCTGAAAAAAAGCAATGAACTAAGGCTGCCTGGGGCTTCACCACACACTGAGCTGGGTACACCAAGGAGGTGGACAAAGACTCATCAGCCTCCCTTGACTACATGAGTATATGCCATAACAGCTGTGTTCATTAATCGATGCCCCTATACCCCACCATTACTGCTGGCTAGGAGCCTTAATGGCCAATATAAGATGTGTTTCTAGGCTGGAGTCCTCTAGGTAGGTTAGGAATAACATGCAAAACAGTTAATATCAAAGCTAAAAATATAGTATCCTCTTCTTGATTGCAGTCTCATCTTTGTCTAAAACCAGGCAAAAGGTAGTTGGAGATTTCTAGTATTGACAGATTAGCATAAACGGTTACAAATTTCTCCTTGTGAAGTTTACTTCGTTTATACAAATAAATCTATTGGATTTATTATTACTTATATTTTGGAGAAAAAAAACGAGTTGATTCATGACAGAAGTAACATTAAATGCTAGGGAAAATAGCAAAATTGGCCAAAGTGATAGAATGATTCAAGTTTGGGAAACACTATCCTAAGTAGTTATAAATAATCAAATCAGCTCTCAGATAAGGGCACTAGAGTAGATATTAAAATAATTAAATGATTCTGGGAATCTGAAAAGAAAAATAATTACCATTTGTTTTAAATTTTGGATTATTGTTGTATGAATCACTTTCCTTGATGAGTTAGTTTGATTCCTGCATCAAATGCTTTCAGTTAACTTTTTTACTTCCTCATTTTTTATGATCTGAGCCAACTTCAGTTTGGGCATTCTGAACTCAGTGCCTGAAACACACAGGACTAAATGTTTTAATTTTGTTATTTCTCAATAAGAAACACAATCTAAATCTCAGTATCTATATATAAATCGCCATCTATAAGATTGTATCTATTAATATAAATATTGACTATGGATACAGAGTTACATTGTTACATGTGAGTAATAGCCTGAGATGTAGAAATTGCCACCTATTCATGACCTGAAATACTAACATAAATTTACACAGTTACAAAAATACTCAAACACAAATCGGACTTCTGACACTTAAAAAACAGTTTAGAATATAACATCAAGTCATGTATACAGTGTGCATATTATACATATTATATAGTGCATAACAACAAGATTAAACAAACTCATGGGATAAAATGAATAAATCCTGTGTCTCCTCAAGTACAACATAACCAGTTACACCTCACTATGAAATTAAAAACCAAAACTAAAACAACTGCGATGAAGCAAAGTTGGGTAACATTATAGATAATAAACACTGTGAAGAGCACAGGTGATTGCCTTCAAAGAACAGTGAAATGTGTAAAAGCATGGTGGCCGTGGCATCAGAAAACAAGGTCCTGGTCCCAGATCTGACACAATGGGCCAGTACCTTCCTAAGTCAGAAATTCTTTGGGTCTCAATTGCCAAAACTGTTAACTGAGGAAAACGAACGAGCCAATCTCCAATAACACTGAAACATCTCTTAAACAGTTTATGATATCATGAAAAATAGAGAAACGTCAGTCAGCAACCAGCCATAAATTATAAACGACAAAAGTTTGGGAATGCAGTGTATTATTCACTTCCTAACACTATCATCAAATTTTAACTCAATCACATACTAACAATATAATGCACAGAGTCATCACTCACCAATTCCTATGCTTTGAGTATCAAAACACTACAAGTATTTTTAGTGGAATCTTCATTTTATTCCAAGTATTTTTTTTTGGTCATGTTTCTCATCCTTCTGTAACCTACTGGAAGTTTTTTTTAAATTAATAAATGCTTAATGATGAACAATTCAAGGAAGGGAAATCTGTCACATCATGCAGAGAGGTAAGAAAAAGCAGAGGAACAAAGTTCTTCTCCTATGTAGAGCTGACCTACAGGTCAGAGGAACAGATTAAACACTGGGATGATGTATTCCAAAATAACAGAGCAAGATTAAAACAGCAATAAAGAAATAATTATTCACTTCATTTCTTATTAGTTTATCTTTGCCATTTCTAAATATCATCCATGAGCATATGCACCAACTGACCAGGAGACCCTAGGCCAAGCTATGTGTAAGTGGCAAATCTATCCATTTGATTGCCCACCAAAAAGAATGTCTTTAAAACACCTGACTTTTAAAAAAAGGCTTACACAGAAAGCTTTATTATTGTCAAGCAAAATGAATTATTTATAATGCAATAACCCAATGAAAAGTGAACACTTATACACGAAGGGGTGATCTTGTGGTGTCTCAGAATTACTGCACAAGCAAGCAGTAGATTTCCCAAGATTTGGCATTTCTTGAATCTGATCAGATTCCAACCTTTAGGCTGCTGCCAAAAACAGACCTAAGCTCTGCCAGTCTTTTCAGGCATTGTCTTGCGCATCCAACAAGAGACGGAGGGCCCGAAGGAGTCAGGGCAGACCCAATCTGACCTTCAGGAATGGCCTGTAAGACTGGAGACTGGAGAAGGGGAGGGACTGGAGTAGTATCGATTACCAATGATAACTTTTGGATCGGAGCTGTTTTTGTCCTTGGAATGGAATTTAAAGATCAGTACTTTACCATGAACCTGAGGAAGTTAACCTATTTAGAAACAAAGTAATGGCCAATATAATAGGCAAATTAGGTATCCAGAAAAAGTGAATGTGAACTTTATATGGTAGCTCTCCATTTACCCTCAAGAATAATATATGTGCAGGGAGAAAAAAAAGAATAAGAAAATTAAGCCCAAATATAAACACTCAAAAGCCACTAAAGAGGCAAAAATAGTATTAATAGGACCAAGATGATGTGGCAAAAGCAATGCAATTTATGAAGAGTGTTTCAGGCATCTGCATTTTCAAAAGACATTCTGTGAGATCTTTTTAAAAATGTAGCATGTAAAACTACATTTATGAAACACATCAATCCAAAAGCCCTTTGATTTATGCCCTAATCAGTGGAGTAAAAATCTGAAAACTGATTTATGTATAATTTCATTAAAATATCCCTATGTATAAACATTACTAAAATAGAACTTAATACTTCTATTGTAAAATATAAAAGTATAAGATTGACACAATGAGAAACACCTCTTTATTGAATTAAATACAAGCCTGAATTGTTAAGGAAATAATACAGGTTCCACGAAATTACATTTCTGATTCCCAACACGTCCCGCTGGTGCTTTGACAACTAAAATAATGCTTTAGAGGTTTTTAAAAAAAATTCACAGAAAAGCAACAATTGGGGGATATAAAATATGTAAAATCCCAAACTCAGAAGTTTATTCAAAATTTTTTTGAATCCCTCAGGTGGCTGTAAACAGTTCGTTTTTACATGTTCATAGCTTAAAGGAATGCGACTCTCACAGTTTATATGGATTTCTGCCTCGGAAGCCCACCAACGCTACACAGTAGTTTCGTGTTTCCATAATCCAGTCCTGACATTGCCAGTGCTATCCGTGCTCAGCAAGGGTCCGTCCTGCCCATTGCTTTTGATCGGTCCATTCTGGATGGCCAAGTTGAGGCCGTAAGACTTCTGCTGACTTTCAAGCTCAACTACAGTTGGCTTTCTTAATGTATCTTTTTTACTGCTAGTTGAGCCAGGCTTGTCCAAATTTCTGCTGCTTTTGGGTTGTGTGCTACAACCATCACTGCTGTCCTGTTGGGGTGGGTTGTGCTGTCTCTCTCTGTAAGCTAAATAGGCTCTTCGACTCCTCGAGTGTCCTTCGTTACTGCCAGGCCGACTTTTAGGTAAGCCATTCTGCACACTGCCTTCCACACTTGTTGGGACATCATAGGCATATTCTCTTAGGACCGTGAGTCTGCTTGCCCGGTGTCCTTTGCTTCTGTTTTTATGATGGCGGCTTGGGTGCACATTCGTTCGAAACTGAACTTCTAAAGGCGCTACGTGCATCTTAATATCATTGTCCATCGAATGTTCGGTCAGACTATTATCAAGCTGAGGTGTGGAGTTCAAAGGTAGAGAGTTGGTATGGCACTGAGCGGCGGCAGCCTGCAAGTTTGTTAATTTACAGCCCTGGGAGGAATTTTTAAAACTCGATGTACTCTTGTTTGTGCATGAAGATTCCGCACTGCTATTGGTGCACTTGGGTGCCTCTCCATTCGTCCCACTGGAGCTGGGAGGCTGCACGTTGACTTGCACTGAGTATGAGCTCCGGCCTGGGCAGCAGGTCATGATCCAGGCAAGTCTGACGTCCTCCCTATTCACGCAATGGTGAACCACGACAAACGCACTGAGGCTTAAACACGTGGCTCCAAAAAAGAAACTAAAAACCAAGTCCAAAGGGTAATACAAAGAAACGGCCAAGGCCCCAAACATCCACAAGGCAATGTACAAGAGCAAAGTAAGGCTGGCCCCCAAAAGCTGGGAATGAAAAGTGTGCTCATTTTCCAGCGCTGATGTTGAAATCAGAGACAGAGACATTGAGTCTTGGTGATTTACTTCCCCGTTTTCATTGGCTGCCAGCCTCTGCTGCTCCTCGGTGGGCTCCTTCAGTTCATATTTGCGCTCAGGGTGTCTTTTCAACTGAATAAATATGCTTAGAAAGTACACACAGTTTACAAAAGTGATGAAGCTAGCAGGCCCATAGAAGGCTCCCAGGGAGGGTTCCCATGCCATCCAGCAACTAGGAAAGAAAATAGTGGACCAGCTCAGAAGCTATAGGTCAGCAAACTGTTTTAAGAAAGTGCAATCAAGTTTAGTGCCTGGGAAATGGTTAGAAGAGAATCAACTGGGTCAGGTACCCAGAGAACACAAAATACTCACTAGGGCGCAGTTGGCCGACTGCCGTAATTCTTGATGTTTGCCGCTGCTGTTATGCCGCAAACTATGACGGGAATACCGCCGCCGATCAGGTAGAACCTGGGAGGAACAAAGGAAATGACAGCTCATCACTCCAGCTCATCAGGGTGTCCACACGGCCGTTATCTCAGTACTGCAAAAGCCATGCCTGAGAGACTATTATTCCTATTCTAATAATAAATTGAAGGTTAACTTTTGGAGGTTGCTTTGTTAGCGGTGACTTTTTTTTTTTCAATTTTAATTTTTGTTTGGATTTCCTTCTTTTAAGCACAAGGTCTACCAAGTTTCTGAGCTAAGGAAAGCCGATCAGCTTCTGCCACCGTGTGGCTGCTGACGGTAGGGTTTTTGTTTACATTTTTCTCCTTGAGGGGTAACTAACTGACTTGTATTCCGCTGATGAACCAGAACGTTAGTCCACTACAAAATGAACTTTAAGGTCTCATTGTGCCATAGTTCAGACAAAATGTGTGATGACATATTACTTATTAATGTCCAGCTGAGACTGCATGTTCCAGAAGTCCTACAACTGTGTATGCTTATCCCGTCAACTGAGATTGAGGCATGGAAGGTACTGGAATCCCAGCAGCTTCCCACAGCACACAGACCTTCCCTGACCCCTTCCCCACCTTCTAACTGTGGAAAACAAGAAAAATACAAGCATTCTAGTAACTGAGGAAGACAGAGTGGTGGCTGGTCTTACAAATAAACCCTTGTTTTGGTCGGAGCTTCTCTGAGCTCTCTGGAAAGGGAAACAGAGACCTTTCTGCCTTGGCCGGGTATCCCTGGGTACAGAAACTTAATCTGCATTTGCCACTTTCAGAGAGACACGGCCCAAATCCTGAACTGGCTGGATAAAGTCAATATTCATAACATATCTGTCCACACACTGTTTCTTCGTCATACCCACAGGTACTAAAATACTTAAATACGATACGAGGGTCACTGGAAGACAGCTAACTACCCTGTAGAACTATAACCCTGTGTTCTGTGTCACAGAGGAGAGGGAGGTCAACATATGGACCCTCCCCTTCTCCTGCTAAACTAATTCCACCTGCTTCTTACCTGTAAAAGAAGACAGCATTTCCAAAATTGACCTTGGATTCTACATTTCCTCTCTGCCACTCTTTCCCCCTTCCTGGCTCCAGGACTTCCTGTGATCAATTAACCCTTATTTTGCAAATTTAAGTCATCTTCTCCACTGCCTCTTACTTTCAGCCTGTAAATATGTTCAAGTGTCCCTTATCTTTTCAAACTTTTCTTGAACTACCACCTTCTTCTTGTCTCCCTGCAGAGGCAAACTCCTGAAGCCCTACCACCGTCATTTGCTCCACCTCTACACCCTTCTTGGGAGGCAGCTTCTACCTACTGCATCTGCCCTCTCTGGGGCCAGGAGGGACCGAGAAGCCCACCCTCCAGGAAGCCGTGCTGCTGGGGCTTCCTCAAGCTCAAGGACATCGGGGAAGGAAACATCCTACAGGGTGGAGCTTGTACCCTCCGAAGCAAAGGGGGTATGTGTGGATCATCTAGGGGCTGCCTAGGGTTTGGAACCCAAGCTGCCTTTTACTTAACCATTTCTGATTTTTCCTCAGATCCTAACAGGAAGAATAGCTACTTGGGGATGATATTCCCAAGTCTCAGTAAAATACCACAAGTTCTTTTAACCCAAGTGGCAGGTGTCAAGTCTCTTGCTATCATCTGAGTCTGTGGCTGAGCACTCCTGCTGGCCCCACTGCCCACGGAACCACCCACCCCCTGGATCGTCTGTGCTCTCAGGTGTTCTCTTCAGTTCCTCCCTACATTTGCTCTGGCCCATCTATTCAACATCAGCATGGCCAGGGAAGCGTTCTTAACTAACTTCTCCCCGGGGGACAGTTCATTACCATTATCAATGAGCACACGTGAGAAGGTCTCCTGTCCCCTCTACAGTATGTCCAGTTTGACTTCTGTGCTGAGCGTGACTTCCCCATACAGTACTAGGGATCCTACCTCCCCTGCGTGTCCCCTCTCTACCTCCCATCTATTTTTCCCATATTATTTTCTTAGCGGAAGGAGTGCCATCCTCTCAGGCACCCAGCTAACTGGAGCAGACCACCTGCAGCTATCTCCAAATTCCTCCTCCTCACACACCTCTTAAATCCAACTGGTCACCGATCCCAGAGACACTGCCTCAAGTCTCCTGCATGCCTGTCCTCTCCCTTCTCTATGTCCTGTACTGGTTCCAGTCCTCGTGGGACCTCCCTAGTGACCGCAGCAGAATTCCGTATTCTCAGGCATTCCAATTTACACTCCATACTCATGAGTGACTGCCCTAAGAAGACGCCCAGGCAGGCCACTCCCTTATGTAAACATCTTCATTTTACCATGGGCCCCAGAAGCCTGAAACTCATCTTTCACCCTGAATTCCTGCAACTCTGCACCGTGCAGTGTAGGCTGCAGCCAAACTGCCCCTCTCAGTTCCCTAGGCTGACCACAAAATCCTGTCTCTGGAGCATCACCTCTGCCATTTGCTCTAAACACCAAAGAAGGTTCGGCATTAATGAAGGTCAGCACTTCCTAGTAGACCGCAGTGCTCCCTGAATTAATAGCTCCTTTGTTTGCACTTACAAAAAAACGGATCTCCATTATCATTCATACACGTGTACATTCATTTCTTCAGATGCCCATCTCCTCACAGACTGTGAACTCCTCACGTGCAGACCGACTCCTTTAAGTCCCTGGCCCAGAGTCAGGTACGTATCTAGCTTTCACTTATCTACCATGAAAATCCATTAACAGTTTTATTGTAACTGGTAGGAAGGGTGTAACTCCAAAATTATGTTGTCTTTTACAGAGAACAATTAAACTGAAACATAAGTAGATTAAAACCTATGACATGACCTCAAGGAAATAAAATCAGCCAACATGTTCTTAGGGCATATTATACAGCCAGTACCATCTTAAGTGTTTTACACATTAAGTCCCTTATGCTTCATGACACCTCTGTGAGGAAAACCATTCCCTCTCCATAGATGAGACAGAAAGGCACAGAGAGGGTACAGCACTTCACAAAGGACCCCCCGCCAGAACCCTACACAGCCAGGATGCAAAGACAGTCTGGCTTACAAGTTCATTTTTCCTTTTACTTTCCAAAATTCACTCAGCATTTTTTGTTGTGACTATGCTTCAACTAAATTAAATGCTTAATGAACAGTTGATATAATATAGTAAAAAAAAGATATGAGATACCTGAGCATTGGTCTGGGTGGAGGTGGCAGTTCATCAGGATCCTGGCATCTTTTAGCTTTTTTAGTGACTTGTTTATAGATATTTCGAGCTGTCACTCCCACCCACAGCACTGTAGCAAGGGTGGAATAATGAAGAATTATTCCGACCTAGAAAGAAGATCAAAGAATATATCAATAGGAAAAAAATATTCCCCTTTTCAACCATAAAGTATAGTAAGCTGCCACTAAGGTTACCAAAAGCATTGGTTTCAAAACCATGATTCAAAAACAATATGAGGTATATTCAAATGATCAACTCCTTTGCCTGCCAATGAAACTAAGCACTCTAACAGACGTAGAACAGAGCGCTATGTCCTCTAACACACAGCGAACAGGTGAACCTAGGAGGCCCAGATGACAGCTTACACCAAGATGACCCTTAAGACACCACAGAATTGACTCCTGGAGAACATTAAGCCAAAGGTGTGTTTCTCATAGATGCAGTTTTGTAGAGTTCAGTTTCTAAAGCCCATTTTAAAGAGGAATGTAGAGGTCAAGGGTAACCAGAGGGTGAAATTCACCACACACAGAGAATCAGCTTTAGAGTAAAAGAACTGCACTCTAATTCAGAGCTTTTATTTAATGTAATGATAAGAGAACAATAAAATATATATGGGTGGTTAAAAAGGTGAGCTCTGGAATCAAAACTTGTGCCTGGTTTTAGAACTAGGATCCACCCCTTACCTGCCGTGACACCTAAAAAAGTCATGTAACATCTCAACCACTGGTTTCCTCACTTGTAAACTGAAAACAATATGAAAGTATTGTGAGACTAAATAAGATAGTCTACATAAAGCATTTATCACATTGCCCAGCACATGATAAGCAACTAATAAAAATATCTATATTTTTGTTATTATCTAGTAGGAGTGTGCTTTTAAGAAAAGAATCTCACCTCTCTGAAATTAATTTTCCTCATGTGAATATCAATAACAATACTGATTGTCAATATTATCAGTAACCACCTCTAGGGTTTCTGTAGGGACTGTATCGGCAAAATATTTGAGAAATAATTAGCGATCAACAAGTCACTATTTATGGATAACTGCAATATTTGTAAATGAGGGCATGTTTACCATAGGACCTATGTTTGAAGCAACTCTAGTTGAAGATAAAATTCTAGATGAAGATTTGTATGGGGCTAAGAGAGGCTTAAAATCGATTTTAAGAAAAACGAATGCATGTGTCAATGGAGCATCAAAGACATAAGTCATAATTTTTTCATCTGATTACTATCTTTTTGATCATTGCTTCTTATGTAGCTATCACAGGTAAAATCTATTAATGAATATCTTTAAGAAAAAATTTTCATTCTAAAAGAATGACCCTTCAATCTCAAGAGAAATCAAACTGACTGATATTATCAAAGCTACATCAATAATAAAAGCATTTAGACAGTTGTCCAGAGTTCATTTTAAAGAGAACCAATCTGCAGCTAATACTTGGCAAAATCAAAGCCCAAGTCTTATTCTGCAGGGCAAAAATCTAGGTAGTCACTGCCCAGGGTAAACCTTGCAATGACTTCTGGAAGTGCTGGATACAGCCTGGCCAAACTAGCCAAGTCAGAGCTATCTTCTTCTTAAGGAGAAAAGTGGCTCCTTGGTTCCCATTGGCTTCACTGACTGCACTGTAAAAGCAAAAGTTTTCAGACAGAAGGGAACAAAAAGCATAAAATAACCCTTTGAGTTATCTGGAGTCACAAGGGAAGTCAGTGCACAGAAACCAAACCTTCAAGACAAATCACTAACTACTACTGACTCAAAATGATAGGCTCCACTACTGGTTGGAGTTTTCTCTGACACAGAGGTCAAAAGGAGCAGTCCGGGCTGTAAAGTAAATAAGTTTAAAAACAGGAGTTAAAAATATTTTCAACACATGAGGTGCAAATTGGAGATTCCTGTTTTAGATCTAAGAGGAAAACTCAACCTTTTGATTTTCAAGTGTTTTCTATGACATTTCAAAATTTCCAGAAACACCTGGAAGATAATGAAGCCTTCCAGCTATTACCAGCAGTCGAATTTGAGAAGTCTGATGTCATCTGCTTGTAGTCACATAAGCAGACCACTAACTATTCCACCAAGAACCAGGATAAAGGAGAAACCGAGATCTAGCAGAGAGGGCATTCCTATCTTCTGGAATAAGGTACTTGCCTATTGTATTCTTCCTAAGACACTTGGGCTCACAACCTCACTGTCACAACTTCTCCCATAGTGGAGACCAGATACTGTAACAATTGTATTTTTAACAACACTTCTATCTACCTAATATAGAGCAGGATGCCTAGCAAGTATTCAAAAGTGATCTTTAAAATGCATATAATCATATATGAATATACATGTGCCCCAAAATTCATTAGACAATTTTGTACACACTTCCATTTTATCCTCCTGGTGTCAACATCCAGTTAGTGTTATTAACCTTGAGTTTCAGACAAGCAGACTGAGTCTGAAAGACATTCAATCTACCAGAAGTCATGTGGTCAAGTGGCAGGGCTGTAACTCAAACCCAAGTCTGTGGGCTTCCAAATGCTCTGCCCCTTCCATTATGCCAGCCGGTAAAGCACAGTGAGGGGCTGAGGGACACTCAAAGTGACTGGCACTGGAATCATGCCTCTGTTGCCCAACAGCCCAAGCGATTTTGGGCAAGTTGTTTCAACTCTCTAAGACTCAATTTCTGTATTTATACAATATATGAGTAAGAAGTACCTCCTAAAATTAATAGGAAAGTTAAGATGTCTTGTCTGCAGAAGTTGCCAAGTAGAAAGCTCTCAGTATTTGATTGTTTCCCAATGCATTTCATGTGCCATGACAGCAGTTCTCTAGATAACAGATATGAAAGGACATCTGAGAAGGTCACCTGGCACTGTACTTAACAGATTAAATCATGGTGTGGTAGAGCAACAAGGTAACTTAAATAAGATCCAGCCAAATCCTTTCAGTGCACAGCTAAACCAAGGACCAGAAAATTAATGATCAAATGATTATTTGGTAGCATATCATGACCCAGGACCGAGAACCGTTCCAAACTTGAGTCAAAGGCTCCTCTATTACCCAGCTTCTTAGTTCTCCTTCAGCTCCTCTTGCAGGAGTTAAGGGCTGTAGAATGCACCCAGTGTGCCACCTGGAACTAACTGGAGAACCAGAGTGGGAAATAGCTAGCTGGTGACACCTCTAATAACCTCAAACAAGCACGGTGGGAAGGAAACTGCATCAGAACTCATTCAATCTGTTCACCAAATATGTGAGCTCAAAAAGGGAGATAAGAAAGACAAAACCACACCAATGATGTGCACCTATCAAACTGCACGTTCAGTTTAGGGCTCAGTTTTCAAGATGGAAGAACCTTCTCATGGTCATTTAACTTACCACGCCCAACCCTTAACTTTGCAGAAGGAACATTAAACCTCTACTAGGTTAAGTGACAGTCATACTGGTGATTCTGGCAGACACTGACTGGGAATCCTAAGCCAGTCCTTTTTGCATCCTACCACCCTTATCTCAGCTGGCTGCAAATAAATTAACTCTTTAACAACAGCAAAATGGAGCAAGTCATGCCTGAGTCAGAAATAAAAAGAATGACATTATGTCTCTCATAGGACAGAACCTTGGGGAAAAAAAAAAGGAAGAAACACCTGTAAAAACATCTGAAGACTTGCCTTTTCCTTTTTTTAAAAAAACAGGTCTTTAACTAATGGACATTTGTTCTAGAGGCCCTGAAAACTCAGTGTAATGCCTCTCCTTTTCATTCTAGAAATGGTATAAAATACCATTTAGGACAATGAAAAGCAGTCATCTTCACAATGGCCTCTGTTCATTCCTCAGTGAAATAAAAGTTATGTGTTTGCTTCAGTGAGTATTTTTTAATAAAATTGAGACTATTACTACTATTATGTGCTCAATAGTCTCCTTATGAGTCTATAATCAAAATGGCTCTGGGACTGAATGATTACTATTTTCAAACAGGTCTTCATTCACCCAATAAATATTTGCTAAGCACCTGTATCACCCACTATGGGTCAGGGTCTTATGCTGACTCTAGGATAAACACAGGTGAATCAAATCAACATGATTTCTGTCCATGCAGAGCTTCAAGTCCAGAGACAATAAATAGGTAGACACCAGTCTATCACAAAGTTCTATAGGTACCATGAATTTCAATATGCACCATAGCATAATGAAGGGAGGGGAGGGACAGCATCTGTGAAACAGTCATGGTAAACTGAAACCTACAAGCAAGTCAGCCATGGAAAAAAGGGGGAAAGACTTAGAAGCAGTCTTCTGCATGTGATTAAATTGATCTGATACTATTAATTCACTTCTTATAGGCCCCAAACAAGTTTGTTTCTTGATATATAGTAATGGATTAAAACAGAAATATTCTGCACAGCTGAGAAGTAATTTCATCAATAATAACAGTAACTGTAGTAGCTAATATGTACTGAACACTTACTGTAAGCCAGGTATTGAGTCATTTAATCCTCACCAACTACACACTCACATTTGAATTGGATCTCAAAAATACAATATTGAATTGATTCGTCAGCCTCAGATTCATGACACATTCTAAGATTGGGCACAGCTTGCCTTTATTTAGCTATTTAATCAGTGTTAATAATAAATGTCCAATAATCTATCAGCAAGACAGAGGTAAGACCTTGACAAAAATCTGTATCAAACCATATGATCCCCTTCACCCACGGCAACCATCACTCTGTATGCCACACATATCACTCCCTTGCTTTCCTATTTAGTTTATTTTACACATACACATTTTCATTAAAAGTGTACTGTTTCATTTAGTCACTTTTAGCTTTATAATAAAAAAAAGTGTCAGGGAGGATACAATTTATGGAACTTGATTTTTTCACTTGTATTCCTAAGATATATTCATAGAGCATTGTTGTAATTCATGAGTTTTGACTCTTGCAGATCATCACAATTTATTCAGTCTCTCAGTGATGGGCATCTAGGTTGCTTCCAGGTTGTTCCTATTCTGTACAGGGTTGAAATGAATATTCACACACATGTGTATATTCATATGCACACGTTACATGTGGGCAAGTTAGTCTCTGAGCCCAGGAGTGGGAATGTGTGTCCCCAAGTATGTCTAACTTTAGAAGGTAGAGCCTCCCGGCGTCAGCCACTCATCCAGTGCCTATAACATGTGGATCCACATGTTCTTCAGTACTTGCCATTGTCAGGCTTGATTTTTGCTGACAGAAAGGCATAAAACAGTAACCAACTACTTAATTTGCATCTCCACAGCCGCAATCAGGCTGAGCATCCCTTCAGGGTGCACTGGCCCCATGCATTTGCTTTTCTATGAAATGCCTGTCCACACTCAAACACTTTTCTACTGGGTTGTTCAGCATTCTCACTGATTATAGTTTTTAACCTTTTTTTAAAATTCTAATGCTCTGTTAGGGATTTGTATTAAGAATAGTTTCTTCCAATTTGTAGTTATCTTTTCACTTTAAGGAACTGTAATAAACAAAAGCACCCTTAATTTATTTAGTCAAATTATCTCTTTTCTTTTCCAGTCAATACCTGTCAGTGGCATATTAAGAAAACCCCTATCCCAGAGACTGTGATGTTTTCTAATATGAATTGTAACATTTTGGTTTGGACATGTAAATTTTTAATCCACCCAGAGTTGGCTTTTTTATATGACATGAGGTATATATAGATTCATTTAAATCTTTTTCCAAATGGGTTTTCCCCAGCTCCCTCTACTACACAGTGGTCTCTCTTCACCTACCTATTAAGGCATGCCACATCTGTCTTACACCAAAGTTGCACATGGGTCTGCCTCAGAGCTCTCTATTCAGTCGTACTGGTCTGTTTCTCTCCCCCTACACCAAAAGCCACAGTTTTAATTACAATAGCCTCATAAGTTCTGAAGATTCAAGGACAGTCTCTTAGCTTAACTCTTCTTTCGCAGAACTGTCCTGGCTATCTTTATCTTTGGTCCTTTACTTTCTTATAAATTAAAAAACCACTTTATATGAGTTTCATAAAAAATTATCTTCTTACGTACATATTAATTTAGGAGGAAATGCCTGCCCCTTTCTGACATTAACTCTTCCTATTCTTGGATCTAGTATATCTTTCAATTTATTTAGGTCTTCTTTAATACATATTAAAATGTTGCCTGTAAATCTTGATTTTTTATTATTTCTAGGTACTTGATGTTCCCAGATACTATATAAAAGATATCTTGTTATTAACTGTTTTCTCCTAGTTGCATTTCTGCATATTAAGCAACAAACTTGTATATATTAAACTTCCATTCACTCTTTGCTAAACTTGCCTATTATTTCAAACAATTTATCTGTAAATTAGTTTCCTATAATCACATCATCTGACAACTCAGTTATTATTCCTGATTTATAGATGAAAAAACTGAGACACAAAGAAGTTAAATACTGAAATCAGAATCTCAAAGAGATATTTATATCACCATTGCTCACTACAGCATTATTCACAGTAGCCAAGAGGTGGAAACAACCTAAATATCCATCCACAGATGACTGAATAAAGGAAATGTGGTCTATACATGCAATGGAGTATTATTCAGTCATTAAAAAGGAGGAAATCCAGTCACATGGTATAAAATGCATGAATCTTAAAGACCTTATGCTAAGTAAAATAAGCCAGTCAAAGAAAGACAGATACTTGTATGATTCCACTTATTAAAGTATCTAAGTAGTCAAGCTCACAGAAACAGAAAGTAGGTATCTGGTTGCCAGAAACTGGGTGGGGAGGGTAATGGGAAGCTGTTGTTCAGTGGACATAGAGCTTCAGTCATACAAGATGAAACAATTCTAGAAATATGTTGTACAACATTCTATTGAACAGTCAATATTGTATTCTACACTTGTAAATTTGAAGGTAAATCTTTTGTTTGATGTTTTTTTGCAATCAAAAAACAAAGTTATATTGCCCAGAAAACACAGTGAACAGTAGAATTAAGATCCAAATCCAG
Organism: Manis pentadactyla; assembly: GCF_030020395.1. Classification (NCBI taxonomy): domain Eukaryota; kingdom Metazoa; phylum Chordata; class Mammalia; order Pholidota; family Manidae; genus Manis; species Manis pentadactyla. The sequence goes on from NC_080023.1 coordinate 17,517,737, forward strand.
GCAGTCCAAGCTCTTAATTGCTATATAATGTTGCTTGTTATCATGCATGTGTAAAACAACATACAAACACAGAAATAAGTGTTTACACATTTCCTATTGAAGTTTCTTTTTTTATACTTGCACTGCAAAAACCCTGTTCACTAAGGCTACATTTACACTAATTTATTTGAAATTAGGAGTTGACCATTTTTAAATTCTCTGTATTGATCATGCCTAAGAGGTTTCTAGTTTTTATATCTTACAGTTAAGTCTTTTTCTACTTTCTATTGTTTTTATCAATAGATGAAATAACTTTTCAAATCCTACTGTCAGAAAATGTCACTTGTCTTTAAGCCACAATCAGGACTTTACAGATTTTTTTAATTAAGGGCTTGGCATTTTATCAGACATAACAAGTAGCGCTGGATTCCCAAAGATAAAGGACAAGCTCCCTATGGCATCTGTTCAGTTGTGAAATAATAATTCAAAACTGAAGCATCCTGGTAAACTGTTCAGGTGACAGATACTCCATTTAAAGAAAAAAACTTTGAGGAAACATGTTTCCTCTTACAGTTAAACACATGAAATTATTTTCTAATAATAATATATTATTTTCCATTTCAGTTATTCACTCTGACTTACCGCTTGGCAGATGCTGGCATTTCTGGTTTGGGTTATTCCTCCCACAAAGACCACACAGGTCAGGAAAATATGAAAGCACAAGTTCACGAGCATGTGCCAGCCCTTCAGACTGATTCTAATCAGACTATTAGAAGAGAAGGGAAAATATTATTATTCAGGCTCACCCATTTGAAGCAGGACACTATGATATTCATCTGCTAACAATTCCAACTGCATAAGAAGCCAAATGTAAATGTTTTTTAAATATTTAAACATAAAATATACACTATCAGATACACACACAGGATTTGAGAAATCATTTAACTAAATACAGTTTTTTAACATTTACCTTCATGAACTAAAGAAGACAAGTCGTGTATGGAACTGGCATCCATGCAAGGCTAAGCAAATTAGCCTCCCTAATAAGAAACACGTGGACTTTTGTTAGGTATAATGTCTTACGATGGTGGGATTCCATGTTTGCTTCCTAGAGATTTCTGCAAGGGGCCTATCTCTATTTTTCCTGACCTACTAGGATAACATGGTTTAAATGTCCAGTGTATTTCTTCCTGGCCTGTCATAATGAAATGTTGAAGTCTTTTTTATATTAAAATCTCCTTTTGTTTCTTAACTAAATGTCAAGAAATGTCATATATGTCCGGCTTAAACAGGAAAATATATTCTAGTAAAACCTCTTGTAAAGTGCATCTATGTTTAGCAAATCTTTTCAGTTCATTATTTGCTACCACAGAAGTTTCTGTAGCTTTGCCTCCAATTAACAAAAACCATATCCCACGCTTAAATGTGACAAACTTCCTTTAAAATACCATCTATGAAATGAAGAATATTATAAAAGGCAGAAGGTCATAAAATAGAATACCACAGTCTGGCTCTGGAAGACATCTCTCAAGGTAAAAAGCCTCCAACTTGCCTACCTCACCCCTGTTACTCCTGGGTTGCACCTAGTCTCCAGCACATACCTGCCATATTCTTTCCTGGATACACACCCAGAACACTGACTGGACGCTATAAAAGATGAACTCATCACCTCATGTTCTAATTATTTATGTCTCTAATTGCATGAAACAAAGGTGGCTTGTATGTTTTCTCAAGTAACTGTTCTTATTTTGGAAGGATAGCATGGTATTAAACTCAGTTCTATCCTAATTAAATGTGAAATAAACCCTTCCAAATCCAAGTCCTATACCCATTATGTTTTATTTCTTACCTGTGATGATATATGTAACTGACAATGACTGCTAAGAGGCATATGAGGAGAATGACAGCAGTAGTATAAACCATGGGGTGCAGGAGATTGGCTGCCTGGGTATACAGTTCAGATCCTGTCAAATCCTGAGGGGAAAAGAAAGCATGATTATAGCAGCAATTTTCAGGATCTCAAACCACTGAAATGTTCTCAAATGACTAAAATACACTGATAAAACTCTGGCCATTATATTTCCTTATTTTATTCAAAGACGAATGTTTCTGGTGCTATTTTTCTCATGCCTTACTTTGTCCTCCTAACTTCCACTGTGTTAATTATTCACGGTATATATATGGTTGACCCTTGACACAGGTTTGAGCTGGGCAGGTCCACTTACATGCAGATTTCTTTCAATAAATAAATTGGCAATTTTTTTGTAGATCTGGACAAGTTGAAAAAACGTGCTATTTCCTCTACTTACCTTACTATAAATATATATTATATATAATACATATACAACATACAAAATATGTGTTAACTGACTATTTACATGATTAGAAAGGCTTCCGGTCAACAGGCTATTACCAGATATGTTTTTCAGGAGTCAAAAGTTAAACACAGATTTTTGACCATGTGGGGGTGACCACACCCAAGCCCTGTGTTGTTCAAGGGTCAACCGTAATACATATGAATGCCAAATCACTACATTGTACACCTTCAATAAAATTTTTTTAATTTTTAAAAAGGGTCAACTGTATTTATGGTATATATACACACACACACACATATATATGTTCTTGTTCTACATCTGCTTTTTGAATACTGACTTTACTGTGAGGTCACGTGGGTGATTCCAAGGGGCAACCACAGACTTCATCCTTATTAATGCCCTTTAAGTACTGCTTATCATTCTGTATATTCATTAGCTAATTAGGCACAAGACAGCAATCTCTCCGAGTCAACATAGCCTAAATAGATCTCTAACTGCCTGCAATCAAGTTCAACTCCAAGTTTCAACAAATATAAATAGACCACATGCTGCACCGTCCTGGAGACATAACAAATAACAAGATGTGGTTCCTGTCCTTGAGGAGCTGAAAGTCACAGGGGAGACAGATGCACATCAGATCACAACCACCTGTGATGAAAGCAAAGATAGCATGATTGTGGGAACGAAGAACTCAAAAATCAGTAAACAGTAACAGCAAATCACACAGCATTTACCCTAACTGAGATACTGTGCAAGCACTTTACACACAAAGTAACCTATGAGCTGGGTATATTATTGGCCTCATTTTATAGCTTGAAATACTGAGGCACAAGGAGATCTAGTGCCAGGAGGATTAGATCCAAGGAGTGTGGCCACCAAGCATGTGCTCCCAAACACAACGCAGATAGCGCTTTGCCAAAATGAAAACAATGGCCGTCTGAAGGCTTCCTTCCTCATAACGGACCACAGCAGGCTGGGAAGATGCCTCCACCCTGGCCACAGCCACCAGCCAAAAAAACTGGGGTTACAGGAATCAAAGCTGTAGGTTTACCAGACCCTGTCACTAAACTATTTTTCTAAACAGACTCTGAAAGCTACAGAATGCCAGCTGATGTGGGAAGGAGATGAATCTCTAGTCAGGAAGTTCTTGAGCAACATCTGAAACTGGACAAGCTAGATGAAAAAAGGAACAGAACTGGTGACAGACAGACAGATAGACAGACAGGAATGGAAGACGGCCTTGTCAGAGTACGGAAGGAAGAGGCAAATTTTCCCGCAAAAGAATCTGAAGCTAACAATATACAATTACAGGTCTAAAAAGATCAGGTCAGAACACATGAACAAGCCCCTCACCATAACGAGTGATGACAGAGGCCCACGGAGCCTGACAAATACCACAGTTAACGGGGAACTGGAGACACAATGGGGGAAACTGCATTCCAGCCTGAGTGCCCCACTACACTGTGATGAATCTCAATCCTGTAATTCATTTCCTTACTGACAAATGTTAACTGCGTACCCACCATGGCCAGGCAATTCAGGGGAACACAAAATGTAGCCCCAGCTCTCAAGGGCTGACAGTCTGTAAACTATGTACCCAAAATGAACACGAGAGAAACCTATCACCACGAATTCTGAACAATCTGCCCTCTGGGATGCCCACAAGATCTGTGTATGGTACACAGCCTCAATGTATTTGCATTCTGCAAAAGTCCAGAGTACAAGTGGGAAAATTCAAAGAACACTAGTGCAGTGAGAACAAGTAGACACTAGTAAGAATAGATACATTTCCCCCTAATCTTTATAAAAAGCTACTATTCTGATGCAGAATTGATAATTGATGATAAACTTTCAATATCTAGGATTTGGACACTAGACTCCTTTCACACTCTGCCTGCTTTACATTATTTGCTTAGGAAATGTTCAGTAACACGTTGCCACTTAGTTGCTGGCTGTATGATTTGGGGGCAGTTACCTTGCTATAATGTGGAGATGCTACCAATCACCTGGCAGGGTTTGGGTAAGGGACAGAAGGGAGGCATGTGAATGTGCCTTCCACAGTCCTTGGTAGAAGAGGACAAACCTCAGGGAGCTCGCTATTGTCTACTAAGACGTCAGACAAAGTACCAATTCAGTTCTCCAAACAGACTACGTACCATATTTACACTTAAAAGAAATCGGTATTTTTCAAAAGCCAAATGAATATGATGTAGAATGAGAAAGAAGCCAGATACTGAGCCAGAGGGCAATGACTCATAATTATAAGTCTTGATGAGACAGGCCCAAGCACCCTGGCACTGGTCAGTCAGGTCACTGCCTCCAGGGGCCGCTTTTGGTTGTCACAACAAACTGGCCTGCCCAAATCAGAGAGACGCCAAGCTGAGAAAGCGGCCTAAGGAGAGGGCCAGAAAGTTATCATTTTAGGCCTTGGGGGCCAAAAGGCAAATCAAAGCTATTACTCAAGTACTTATTAACCACTTAAAATATAAAATCAAAAAATTTAAAAGCCACTTGGCTTTACAGCATTTCAAACAAACAAATGGCAGCTGACTGACTTGGGCCCGTGGGTCAAAGGCTCACTGGGGTTTACAGACCCCTGGCATAAAGGAAACATTCTAAGGATAAGAAACACCTATCTCAATGGCACAAAATACAAGAGATTATAAGACTATTTAAGACAATTGAGAAGATAAGGATAATAAAGAAGTTAAAGAGCTAAAGCAAGAGAGGTAAAGTAGAAATCCAAATCAAAATTACTTCTAATCATACTAGTAAAAATATTTGGTCTTTGTGATACTATATCAAAAACACATCACTAAATACACTGTGCAAAAATAACCACCAGGAGACGCCCATGAGAGGAAAAAGCAGAACCGCCATTCACATCTGCAATATAGTAACAAATAAGACAGGCCGGCCGAGTCTCTGCCTCCATCACCGACATGCCGAAGCCCATTACTAAAGGGTGACCTTAGTCTCTCTTGTACATAGTACAAAGTTTAGTTAGTTAACTGGGCTAGGAAGGAAAAAGTAGTTTGAGCAGAAGCTAACTGCATCAATGCAGAGAATATCAGAACACCTGAAAGTGTGTTAAAAATTACAAGGATGAGTATTCATATTTGAACTGTTTATAGTTCATAATGCATGAGCAAAACCAAAAGTTTCTGTGATGACTGCCCTTGTACTGTTCACTATGTAACTTATTCATTATGTAAGAATTTGTTCTCCATGTAAGAACTTGTTTGTTATGCCTCAGAAGATTGGAGACTGACAAAAATTAGGCTTGGGGTGGATTAATGATTGTGCATTGAGCATTGACCCCCCCCATACAGAATTTTATTGTCGTTAACAACCATTTGATCAATAAATATGAGAGATACCCTCACAAAAAAAAAAAAAAAAAAAAAAAAAAAAAAGGACAGACTTCCAATGGTAAAATAAATAAGTAACCGGGATGTAATGTATAGCATAAGGAATATAGTCAAGATATTGTAACAGCTTGGTAGGGTGATAGCTGGAACCTAGAATTATGTATATAAATGTTTTATCACTGTGTTGTACACTTGAAACTAATGTAATGTAATACTGTGCATCAACTACCCTTCAATAAAAAATAATTATATATAAAAAAAAAAAAAATTATAAGGATGATGATTACTAAGGACCTAAACAAATAGAAGAAGAGTTTTTTTAAATCTTTGTTTACTTGATGGACAAATTCATATATTTACAAGTTACTTCTAGAATTACTAAATATAAAAATCACTGACCATTTTAAATAATTCATTATCATCCTATCAATAATAAGAATAATGATAAATCCACAATTATCTAGTCACCAGAATCTGAACAATGGAAGACAGTCTAAAGAAACATCTCAAGATATCCTGTTTATCAGAATATATAAAATCATAAAGAGCTTACTGAAAAAAAATTTTTTAATAGATATGAAATCAGAAATATAAAGAAGACAAACGAGCAGACCATGACTTATGTTGCTTTTTATCTTACCCCTAAAAAACAAAGAAGAATAATTTTAAGATTTTGCCCCCCTACCTCACACCATACACAAGTCAATTCCAGTTGAACCGCAGACCTACATGTGAAAGTTAAAATACACTGAAGCTTCTTAAACAAAACAGAGGAGAACATCTTCATGATCTTGAGGCAGGGAAAGATCTCTTAAATAGGACATGAAAAGCACTAGCTATAAAAAAAAACTTCAGAAAAATCAAGAAACTCTATTCATAAAAGGATAACATCAAGCGATAAAAAGACATTTCTATAGACTGAAGAGGTTATGTCCCCGCCAAATTCTTATGTTGAATCTAATCCCCAATGTGATGATATTAGGAGGAGGGGCTTTTGGAAGGTGATTAAGTCATGAGGGTGGAGCCCTCACACTAATAGGATCAGTGCCCTTATAAAAGAAACCCCAGAAAAGCTCTCTTGCCCATGAATCAGGAAGAGGCTCCTCACAGGATACCCACACCTGCCAGCACCTTGATCTTGGACTTCTGGCCTTCAGAATGGTGAGCAAGAAATTTCTGTTGTTTATAAGCCACCCCATTTGTGGTATTCCATTACAATAGTCCAGATGGATTTAGACAGGCATGGACTGGGAAAATCTATTTACAACACATAAATCCAACACAGACCTTCTATTCACAATTGATAACAAGAATTCCTCTATGTCAACAAGAAAACAACAAATAACCAAATTAAAAACAAGCAAGGCTCATGTGTGCAGTCTTAAAAACATAAGAACAAAAATCAAATTCATAGAAAAAGAAATCATTTTTGTGGTTACTAGACACAGCAGGGCGAGGGTGGGAAACTGGAGGACAGTGCTCAAAAGGTACAAACTTCCAGCTGTAAGATAAGTAAGTACTGGGGATGTAGTGCACAACTATAGCTAAAATCACTCTCTGGTATATTTGGAAGTTACTAGGAGTAAATCCTAAAAGTTCCTATCACAAGGGAAAAAAATATATATTTTTTGTATCTATATGAGATGATAGATGTTAACTAAACTTACTGTGGTAATCATTTCACAATATGTGTAAATCAAGTCATTATGCCGTACACATTAAACTCCAGTTTATCCACTGCTGTATGTCAGTTATACTGCAATAAAACTGAAAGAAAAAAAAATAAAAATAAAAATAAAAGGTAACAAAAAACAACAAGTCAAGACTTAAGCAACAAAAGTGGATGCCCAAACTGACAATAAGACAATGAAGAGATGCTGAGCATTACTGGTCACCAGAGAACAGGAAATTACAATCACAATCATGTATCAGAATACCACAGCTAAAGACTAAAATTAAAGCCTTACACAATATCAAGCACTGGCAAGGATGTGGAGCAACCAAAATTCTCATTATATCAATAAACTGTAAACCAATAAAACCACTTTGGTCAACTGTAGGGCATTATCTACTAAAGCTAAATATATGGATAACCTGCAATCCAGCAATTTCATTCCTGGGTGCATGTGTCCATTAAAAAGCATGTACAGGAATGAATATTCACAGAAGCTGCTTCTTGATAGCCAGAACTCAGCAACAATCCAAATGCCCATCAACAGGAGAATGCACAAATTTTGGTATTTCCACACAGTGGACTTCGAAGTAGTAATGAATAAGAATAAACTGCCGCCATACACAAAAACAAAGAGAAACCTCACAATTGGAATGATGGGCAAGAAATCAGACACAAAAGAGTGCATACTGTACAATTCCAATTATACCAAGTTTAAGAACAGACAAAACTTATCTATGGTGAGAGACATAAAAAGGGTGGGGTCTTTGAGATGGTGGTGGAAATTAACTAGAAAGAAATGGACATAGACAAGCACTCAAGTAAAAAATCTTGATTTTGATGGTAGCTAAATGTGTGCATCCCACACATAAAATATCAACCCACACACTTAAGTTCCGTGCACTCTGCCTAATATTTCAATTTAATGAAACTGGTCCCCCTCTGTTGGTACCCCTCTGATCACCAATTCCACTTCAGAGAATTCATCCTGAAGATTTTCTATGAAATGTGCAAAATAATACCATGCAAGCAGATTACTGGAAACAAATAAAACAGAGGAACATCTTTAAGAAATCACTAGGGACATAATATTCAAAGGTGAAAAAGAATGAGGAAGCTCTTTTACTTGATATGAGATTTCAGAAAGGAGATTTAGCAGACTGATTAAGAACACAGATTCCTGAAATCTAAATTCAAATCCCAATTCCAACACTAACTTTGTAAAGTTGGACATGGTACCTCTATCCCTCAGTTTCTCCATCTGTAAATGGGGGTAATGATAACTGTACTATATACCTCATGAGGTTGTGATGATGACCTAACAAGTTAGGTGTGCTACGGGAGGGCTTCAGAAGAGTGCCTACTATGTAAGTGCTTAATGAAAATTAATCACTGCCATCACCACGACCATCATCACCATCATTCTATCATCCTAAGATATTATCATCTGAAAGTATCTTCATTATTGTATATTGTGCATCATCACCATAAGATATATTGTTTCACAGAGACAAGTATGGTTTAGAACAATGTTTGTAGCATGCAACCTTTGTGTAAAAATGGAAGAAACACAGGACTAAGCATCCATTTGATTTCAACATACACGACAATCTCTCCAACAACAGGCAAGAAACTAACCTTACTGGTTACCTATTTTGTGGAGGTTGGCCATGATGGGAAAGGGGTGGGAGTCAAGTTCTCACTACACATTGAAGTGTAGAAATATTTAAACTGTTGATCCACATGAATGTAGCACCCATTTAAGAACTATGTAAACAAAATCAACGCTAGCATTCACATCCAATTAGAGTTAATGAAACTGAAGTTTGCCTTCATTCAGCAAGCTTTATATAAAAATTTAAAAGCCACACTAGAGAGACATAAAAACAAATGAGTACTTCCTAGTTTCAAATATTTCTAAGTGAATACAATAACAAAAAAGGAGAATCAAAGTTTAGAAGTTATTTTATTTTTATTACTATTACCAATATTATGGGCTACATAGTTTGGCCCTACTCATTGTCTACTTGCTATTCAGTTTTTTTGTTTGTTTGTTTCCTACTGACTGCAGCTCCTAGGAATCTTCCTGCCCCAATTGGCTATTTTTGACCATACAATTCCAAATAAACCCAATTTCTGCTTCTCTGGCTTCCAGTGAGACCTTAGGATAAGCAAACTATGATGTCTATTTGAGATTTGCAAACAAACATATTCTTTCTATCTCCTTTATTAATAAAAAAAAAATTCTTAAAAAACTAGATTAGGAAAATGTTTTATGGGTTATCTGCCAAAACAGACATTTAGACTTTCTATATAAAACCATGTTATTAAGCTAGTGCAAGAAAAATAGTATTTTATCTATTATTCAAAATAGTATCAGGTGAGGGAGATGTTGACTTCCATTTTTAAAAGGTATTTCTTCTATATTGTACGAAACTTTATTTAAAAGTAGGTACATTTCATTAACTTTGTATTTATGTTTAATAAGCAACTCTAAAAATGCCATAATATTAGCTTTATTATAGTTTTGTCAACAATTTCACATACATTTCACTTTGCTGCCTCTAGGTGGCATAGTTACATTTAAGAAAAGCAAAAGAGGCTACTCTTTGAGAAGAAAAAATCATACTACTGTATTTTAGCTTTAAAGAATTGTAGTATTGTTTTTAAAAAGGCTACAAATATAAAAGATAAAAGAATAGCTTATTCCTCCTAGAAAAGGATTATACTAATTTAAATAGTTTAGAAGTAACAGCTAGGAAGTTCAAAAATAGATGCTTTAAACTGGTATTACATTAAATACGGTTCACATGTGCAACATCATGTCATTAACAGTGAAGCTTAGAAAATGTATTTTTGTGTGTGTTTTGGATCATTTATCATGCCCAACTGCTTCCAGTTAACCATTATATACATTTCAGGCAGTGCTGTATCTCTATTATTTCTCCTTTAATACTTCACAGTTTCAGGTTATTTTATAAACAAAACCGGCATGAGAAAACACTTTGAAAGAGAAAATGCTTCATCCTTTAATTAATGCTCCATGATTTAATTCGAAAGGTTGCTACAAAATAATAAAATATGAACTTATAGAAACCCAGGCTCAGACTTGCAAAAATCAAACATATTCTATTTGTGAGGAGAATCCTAAACTATCAACACTAAACCCAGAAGGATAAATGATGTATACGAGTACATCTGAATCACACTAGTGTAGACTCCACCCACCATCAGTCGGGCTGAAGAGCAAACAAGTGCCGGGTATACTGATAAGACACTCCTTCCGCCCTGCTGCCTGATCCACCTGCTCCTCTGCCTGTCTGCCTGGCATGCTGGCTAAGTTATACCAAGTTGAGGAGCAAAGAGAAAACCAAAGAAAGAGTTGAGGAAAATCTATTCTAATTCAAACTTGATTCGAGACCATTTCTACTGGCAAGTGCCCTTTTGCTTTTTAAGAAAAGAGTAATTCACAGAAAGTAAAATACATCACATTTCAAGATTGTTAGTGCTTTTATAAAATAACACCTAGATAACAGATTCAGAGCTAGAGACAGAAATAGAACACAGGCATCCTCACTCCTAGTCTAGCCTCATGACATTTCTGGGACATGTCTTTCAGATTCATCAGGAATTCCTTCCACGACACTCTAAATGCATGTATTCGTAGTCCAAGATGTTAGTATCCTATAACAGTAATGTAAAATAAAAACTAGTATGGTTAATTTAATAATTATCAACTCAAGTAACTTATTAATAAAAAATCCTGTTCCTATATATTAATAACCACTTTTACCAAAGACTAATAGGTTTGGAAAACAGTAAATAAATGAACAGAAAACATCAGCTCAAGTAGCATTCATAAGACATTATTTTTGTCAATACTGTCACTTGCAGTGACTAAACTGAAATTATCACCATTATCCTAAATTCAAAAGGAGTCTAAAACTCATTACATTTAGTGGGAAAAGACACTAGATGGCAGAGAAGGAAAATCACTCTTCACTGTCTATGCTGGGGCAAATAAGCTACTCTTTCTGGGCTGACAGTTGGTCTGTGTAGACCCAAGATATTTCCAATTTTAAAGTCATATTCTAGTTGAACTGATTCACTTATAAAGTTTATTGAAAATTCCCACAACAAATTCAATCCCATATATTTCACTTGGTAGTAACTCAATTTCCCTTTAAAGTCAGAATTATACTAAACATCACTTCTTAATTAAAGGGAGTAACTTATGATAATAGTTAAAAAAAATCTTTTTTATTACATGTGAGCTTAATTATGCATAGGAAAAAAACTAGAATACTTAGTGTTTATGCATAAAGTTAACAACTGCTATACCATTAAAACTGCATAGTTACTAAGGGTGTAGCACTGAATGGTTGTGATATTTTCATCTGAGTAGAGTATATGGCACCCATCTGACTTCCAGCCTCCCTGTCCATTCAGCAAATCGAAATCCCACTGGGCGGCCACAGCATCTGCTCCATGTGCAATTCGACGCAGCGTCACATTAACTGGGATGTGGTGGGTATTTACATTCACACCATCTGGAGAAAATGGGAAATAAAAATATTTCTGAAACGAACTTCATAAACAATTAAATGCCAACTTATACCCTAATGGGTACTCTGCACTATCGTTTTTTGCTAGTGACTCACTAAAAAAGAGAAGAAACAGAAATAAGCAATTTTAGGAACAGTGAATTATAAAGTTACATTGTCCAGTGATTACGGGATTACATATGCCACAGACTCACCTATTTTGGTGAGAATCACTGGGGTAACCACTGTACGCCGTTTGCCGTCATCAGCCAAACTTGTTGAATTCCCGGTGGCTGGGAAAAGCTTCCCGTTGCGGAATGCGATGAGTTGAAGCTTATACAGAGAGTCATCAGTTGGTCTGATTTCTCTTTTTTGCTTTGGTGAGAAAAGGGAAGGAGGAAGCTGAATAGAAGCTTCCACAATAGTATTCTAAATGCATATTAAAGACAAAAACAAGAAAGGTTGCCATGTTAGTATGCAGAAACCAGAAGGAATATTTTAAATAACTACGAATGTTTCCTAATTATATGCCAAATATATTTTTTAATGCATTCAAGAAATTTAGTAGTTAAAACAATCTCAGTTAAGTGAAATGTCTGAATACCACATGAAATCACAGAGCAACAGAAGTATAAAATAAAGCCTCTATTTCAAAGAATGACTGTAGTAAACAAGAAATTTCAAACTATAAAGTGAATTTTCCCACGATAACATCTATTGCTAGGTTGACAGCATTAAACAGATCAGGAAGCTTTGTAATCACTGTATCAACTTTACAATGACAAATACGGTAAATAAGCACAAATGCAGCATATCACAAATGTGTGTTTAATTAATTTGGGCTTATGGAACTTCAAGGTGATTTACGACAGACTCAAACTGTCAAACCAAAGAAAGAAATGATACAAACATGGTAAAAACTTCGTAAAAGATTAGTTTAGATGCAGCAAAGTCCTATTTTAGCAGAAGTTTCCCTGAAACTGAGAAACTAGGTTTTGTGAGAAAAACAAAGTGACAGAGAATGCTTGCTGACCACTGAATGTTTAAGACTTCTTTATTAAGAATTTTTGAATCGTAAGTTACTCTGCATTCAATAAAAGATAAATCTATACACCAAGGAGCTAAATGATTAACTATGTGAAAAAATTCCCTATTTTAAGAACTTAACAAAAAGTCTTTCTTTTGGCACTGATCTCTCTCTTTCCAATACAATGTTCATGCTGCCAACAGCATTTTCTCTTAAGAAACAAATCTGATCTTGTTATTTCAGTTTAAATAGCACCTTGTTTCTCCAATGTTTAGGGAATACTGTCCAAAACCTCTGGGTATGCCATGCAATTTGGCTAAAATCCACATCTCAAATTTATCTTTTAATATTCCCTATACTGCAACATATAACCTGGTCACACTAATTTTATCAACTTTTAAGATCTATGTTTTGTTCCCTTGTGCATGCTGCACGTACCAGTATCTCTAGCCGAAATGCTCTACTATTTATCTGCCAAACTCTTAAACTGGTCAGATTTTATTTTTACCAAGATCATTCTGTTGGCATGGTCAAGAATGGATGAGAATGAGAGTGCCTGAGAGCCAGGAGAAAGACTTTACATGGTCCTCAAAATAGGGCTTTTTTTGGATGACTGACTACATGACTCTCCTGTATATTGTTTTTACATTAGTTGCTCCCTCTTCTGGACTCATGCAGCATTGTGCACCCTTGTCTACGCTAACTACTATCTGCAGTATCACCAAACTTAACTGCCTGCTCCTCTAATGAGAGCAGATGGATTTCTGGGGGCAGAAAATCTCATTATCTTTCTGTCTGGACTACCCCCCATGTTAATAACAGTTCCTAGTGCTCATATTTGATGAAAGTAGGCCACTGTTTATAAAATTTTGAAAGTTTGTGTGGCATGTTTATTTTAAAAGGAAGTTGTGTTTATTTTACTTTAAAATTAGTTTTTAACTGCTACACTTAGAACAATGTTGGAACACTAGAGCTACACACAAGTATCTGTTGAACAAAGTATCTGGGAAGCTTGAATACTGACACTTAGAATATTACTTTAAATTGAAGACGCCAAGAAAATATTTAGTAGAAATGTTTTGTCAAAGAAAAATTCACAAAAGATTCGTTATTCTCACTTACAAATATAACCTTATGGAGAAACAAAGTTTGCTATAAATTCATTTGCTAATATAGTAAATTTCTATTTTATATAAGTTTATCTTAAGTATGTAATGGGGCATGCAGAAAAAGGAAAAATATCAACAGATTAATTAAAAGACAAAATTCTGATAAAGTATTATATACTAGACATTTATTACTTGACTATAAAATTCAATAAAATAATTTTGTTGTGAACACAAAATACTCAAAAAAAAAGCACAGCTCTCTGGGAAAGCATTGCTTATGATAAATCAAATTGATTTTTAAAAAAGAAGTCACCCTAACGCTTTCTAAAGGAGGGCTAAAAAAGGAAATGATGTCTATAATTTCTAAAAGTCAAAAATGTTTTCTACATAAGTTTAAACATGTAAAACCATCCAAAAAATAACAAATAAAAACTCAGGTGTATGAACAGATCATTGTGAGAGGTACATATTCAAGGCTGTACATACTATGGCTTCTAAAATATCTTTTCAAGTCCAATAAGGAATACTACTAAACAGTAACTATAGGTTCCCTGGGAAGGAGACAGATGGTCTGGGGTACTGGAAAAGCAAACTTCAGATCTATCAATAATGTTTAGATTTTTATAGAAAGACTGTAATACTTGTGTATTTCTTTAAAAGAAATGTCGATCATTTATTATGGAAAGATTATAAATCTAATGAAAAAAAATCACTGAGAAGCAATTTGTTACACTTACCAAGATTTTACCTTTACCACTTAACTGGAAGGCAAGGAACACCAAGTTTATATTTACATTTAACCATGTATTTATTTTTAAATGTATAGATTACAGCTATGAAAACAAATATAAACACAACAATCATAGCTAATTAGAAAAATCTCTCTTAGCCCTTGGAAATGCATGCTTTGGAATCTAGTATTTTTATGGAAGATCATATGCCACCCTTGGGGAGAGGAACACTGGATCTGAGACAAGAAACCAGGATTTGGTTTACACTTAACACTGCACAGTTCTGTTTGCCCTCTCTGAGTCTCATCTGTCACATGCCGCCAATGATCTTTCTAACAAATGACTGTGAAGACCAAATGGGATCATGACCATGATAAAAACAAAAGGCTACAGAACCATGAGTGGAATTTTATTATTATTATTGCTGCAATCTGGCAGGTAGTTACCTGGAGGCTGGAGAGAAAGGAAATGCCTTAAAGTGAATAACCTACCAACAATAATCTAGGATCTCATCATGTTTTATATCTACAATTTACTTTTGGTATTAATTTCAATACTAAAACTTGATAAAGTACAAATGAAATTAATATCATAGACGTCTTAGGGTATTGCAAAACTCCTGTATATTTCCCCATTTACAATGACATTAAACTAAGAAGAAAATAAGTTATCATAAGAGATGTTAACCTCAAATACTTCTACCAGATTATATCATCTTTCCTTATGAAACAATATGGGATTCTGACATTATCTAATTTATAAATTAAAATTTTCTGAAATCCTAATTTTGTTGAATTCTATAGAATTCTAACTAATATAAGAATAAGTCAAAGAGCCACCTGGTTTAAAACAAAATACTACTTTACTCATGTGTTCTTGACTATCTACTCACTCAATTTTAAATTGATATGTATGATGTATACTAATTGTTTTCTTGTGTATAATTAGTTGTTAACTGCACACCACCTTTTGATTATCTCACTGCTAAAGATTGGCAGGGATTATGTTTGCCTTTAGAATAACTTTTAACTGACTTTCTTTGCTAATTAAGTCTGGTTGTTCATTTTTATTCAACAACATTTACTGGATTTTGTTACTCTGTGTTTGGCACTACGCAGAGTCTAGAGATATACCGTGAATGAGTCACGGTCCATGCTCTCAAATATTCATAATCTAATAAGGGAGAGACAACAACAATAAAACAATAATAATAAGAGCTAATATTTATTAAGTCCTTACTCTGTGCTGGGACTACACATTTGCCTCATTTTATCCTCTCAACCCTTTAAGTTAAGTACCATTTCATGATACTTATTGTAAAAGATCAGGAATTGACATTCAGAGAGGTTAAGATATTTGCCCCAGTTTGCACAGGTGTCAAGTGAGGGAGCAGAACATGAGTCCAACCTGTCTGCCTGCACAGAGACCACATCTTAGTTACCATATCCCACAGCCTCTCACTATAACCCAACTCACCACAATATATCAGCTTCTAATTATTCTGGAGAATGAGCAAAGCACTACAGGACTCACAGGCAACAATGAATTCTAAGGACGAGAATGATATGAAGGTCCCGTGTGAATAGAGTCTCAGAGGGACAGCAGCACGAACTTCACCGAGCATGGCCAGGATTGAGGGCAGGAAAAAGGGCAGAAATGAAGGCAGGAGCATAAAGACAGATACGACTGGTCTGGAAAATTAAAAGGACTTGGAATTTTAAAATTAAAATTAAAAGTTGGCCTAAAGCCCTAGATGTCTGGGATGAGAGAAATGCATAGGGATGTGTAGAGAAAAAATGATTTATCAATAATGGCGAAGAAAACTCTGAAGAATGAGTCCTTTTTGGCTATTATTACAGCTGAACTCAAAATAGCAGCAATTTCTAAAATTCTTAGTAGTTTATCAAAAACAGATACTATTATGTGATATTAACATAGTCTGAATTAAGACACCATCAGTGGAAGGTAGAACAGATTTAGTGCTGAGAGTCAGATGCCAGGTAACTCAATATCCAACCCGCCTGGGCCCGAGGCCAGGCTCTGGAATCCACTGACTCAAGCACAGTGACAGAGAGATGAGCAGAGGATATGGCAAAGTGAGGGGGAGAAAGGAGATGAGGGTAGGCTAGGAAAGGACCGGCAGGACGGCATTACATAAGATTTCTTGAAGTAGCATTTCTGCTGGGTGTTAAAACACAGCCAAGTTGCTGAGGAGAGGAAGAGGAGGAGCAGGGAATTCTAGTAGAACAATTAGCATGAGCCTGGCCTAAGAATGGCTGGTGGCTGCGAGTGGAACCGAGGCAAGTTTGCTGGTATTGGACGAGAGAGGGGGTGTGAGGAGATGTGGAACAAGAGGGCAGAGATGCCAAATGATGAGGCTGCCCTTCGGCCAGCCTCCAGAGAGCCATGGCGCTGGTACGCTATAGGCAGCAGAGCTTCAGATGCTAAAGGGTGGGCATCCTGGTGGTATGCCCTACCACCTACAGCATGGTGGAAGAGGCACTTGGTTCTGGGGTAGTAGCTATTTGCTGAAGGGTAAGGGAGTATTGCAGTATTTTACTAAATGACATGTTTGTACTAGATGTTGGCTGAATGCCAGCTCTAGGAATGGCCAGTGTAGACAAGGATTGATTTCTAAGGAAGAGCCTGAACACAGAGACTAAATAGGAAGTCACAATGGTTTGGATGATCAAAGATGGAAGTCCAAACCAGGCTGTGATGATGGTGAAGAGAGAAGAACAGAGAGCCAAGAAATATGCAGGGAGCAGTTCAAGTTATGCTCCTAGTGCTAACTAAGGATTGCCTTTCTAGGGGTTTTAACCCCATATTCTCTGATTCAAGGATAATATAATCAATAATGAGATGTTCATGCTGTCCAATTAGGATATTCAAGGCATTAGAAACTAAAGGACAAGTAAAAAGATGGAGAACTGGCCTAACATGAAGTTAGAAATGTATAGAAAATTTGCCGTTCAAGTGCTAAAGCATTTTGTGCTGCTGACATAATTTTTAACTAATTTTGTGTCACAACAGATATGTTCCCTTGTCAGTTTAATCATGTCCATCAACAAAGCATGAATAATAGTGTGATGTGTCCTTGGTTTCTGGCCACAAGAAGATCTTCAGAGGAAAGAATAGTATGAAGTTGACAAATCTAAGTATTCACTTCTGGCTTTCTGCTTTAGCAGGGAGAAAGTCTCCTTACCCAGAGGGGTAGGTTGTGAAAATGATGAAGTGCAGGGATTCATCATTTTTAATCCCTTTCTACCAACTATGATCATCTAAAGTAGACAGGTTCATCAATTTTAAGTGTTCCTCAAAGACACACACACTTTCTCTCCTGGGCTTACGTGTGATGCTGTTTCTATGCCTTTTGTGGTACGTTTTTTGGCCAATGAAAAACACAATAAGGAAAGGAGCAGGTCTCCAGGAGTACTGCTGGGTGCAGTAAGTACTCTCAGGAAGCCAAAGCAACAAATAAATCTTACCAGATTCCATCTAAGTGGTATCAAGTAAATCTATTACCGGTAGACAGTCTGACCCAGTTAAGATTGTCTTAGATGGTAGAGAAAGCTGGATTATTTCTAAATTTGGCAAACTGGCTCTCCTTATGGAGATCAGCAGGGTGTGACAAGAAACATTAATTCTTCATTCATTCATTCAGCCAATATATACTGAGTGTCTACAATGTACCAGGGCAGCTAACACCTATTTGATAAGTTCTTACGCAGCCATTAAAGTGACCTGGATATTGTCTGTGATATAATTTAGAGGTACACCAGAAACAAACAAACCAAAAATACAGTGTAACTAAAATCCACAGAGAACACAATTGCACATGGCCACACAAAGCTAAATGAAAAACTGTCATTCTATCAGGGTGCTGGAATTATACTCCACTATCTGCTTAGTGTACTTTTATGAAACAAGTCTAAGCCCCAATTTTAAAAGTACTTTCAATTTTGCTTGCTGAAATAAAACACACATTTTCTGGACACATATCACATTTGCACCTCTCTGCCAAAATTCTTGGCATACAGCTTGCCTGATTAAATGCCCAGTCTCAAGGCTGACTTTTCCATTAGGGCCAATAGGCATATAGCCAGGGGCACGCAATACTTTAGGAGGTCTATAAAAACGTTTTCATGTCATTAAAATCAGGAGCATAAAAATGAACTTTAAGGTCAAAGAAACTGTTCTTACATGTAATATTACTATATTTGTCTCTTCATCATTATAGTTATAAAATTTGATATTTTTGTGTAGGTCAAAGGACAAAAATGTGTAGTCATAATGTGTCCCTTGCTGGTCTGAATTTCTTTTAAAACAAAAGCAATACCAATAGCCCCACCTGCAAAAAAACTTTAAATAAGATTATTTTGCAAAGCAAAACATTCTGAGTATTATAATCTAAATGTAAAGAGTCTTATGTGATTAAAGAATATAACGTACCTTCAGTGCCAGACTTGAAAATGTATTTGAAACATTGCACTTAAAGCTCAGCTGCTTATCTAGGTTTCCATCCAGATCCCGCCTACCATAGTCGGAAAGGCCTGTACGGTCAGAGGCTGCCACTTTCTGGAACACGGTACATGTCATCCCAGTGAAGCCAGTAGCCTTGATGACATAAGCTTCCAGAGCAATATTGGGTGAATACTTCAAAAGTCAATCAAACAAGAGTTAGGAAAGATTTATAATTTGGGGAAAGAGCACTTTCAAAGAGTTTTCAAACAGGAAACACTATACATAAGCTAGAAAAGAAAGCTCAGGTTCTTACTAAACAAAGACATTGTCTAAACAACTGATAGGATAATAAAGCTGCTGGAAACAAAAGGATGTCCTAAAATAGAAAGATACCAAAGAAAAAAAGAACAAGTCATTAAGTATAGAGGACCAGATATAAATGAGAAGTCAATTGAAATAATTTAAGAGCAATTTGGAGGAAACTATAAACTAAAAATGGACAATCAGCTTGTAAGAAAAATCAGCTGGAGAAATCAGCGGACTCCCCTTAATGACTGTACACAGGAGTATTGGGGTTTGGGAGATACACTTAGAAGGTGCCTCCTTCAGCACTTCATGCCGTATTTGCTTTCTTCTTTCACATGGAGATGAAGTTAATTCTTCCCAGGCCTACAGCTTCTCTTTCCTTTCTTTAAAATGATTAAGTCTATGCTTACTATATAGACAAGGCACCATTGTAAATACCATACATGGACAAAGTTCTCTGTAAATTTTTTCTAAAGCAGAGGACTTTTTGGCCAGGTGTCTAAAATCTATTAGGAAGATAATATAAAAATTAAAAATATAAAAGGCAAGGTAGAATTTGACAAGTGCTTTATGAATGGTAGAAAATAATTTATGGTTCCCCAAATTTTCAAGACCAAGGAATCTCTGCATTAGTTTTTGCCCCAGATGACATATTGTGAAAAAGGTTACTACATTCAATTACATTTGTTAACAAATTATATTCTAACTTTTTATCAAAGACATATATAATAATGACAAATGTGGAAAACCTCATTTGAAAGGAAAAAAATTACCATTTTTAGGTGCCCTTGAAGCCCTATCAGATTATAGGTAAATGTATTCATTTTCTGGAACACTTTTTACATTTTGCAGTAGTGTGCAAACACCCATTATGACCTTTATCATATCCTTGGGTTCTCTGAATAAGTGATGAGGTTCAGAGAAAGGAAGAAGTTCGCTGAGCTGAGTAACAAGCAAGACTAAAGCATGAGATTTAAAATGCATAAATGAACTGGCATGGACCAAGTGTGGCTGTAAAAATAGCAAGTGGGTTTCAAGTAAGACCATGTATCTGAGAAGGAAATTGCCGTGTACTGTGTTGTCAAAAAAGTAGCCATGACAGGCCTCCATTTTATTTAATATTCAAAAAAGTAATCCTAAACTGAAGTGAGCACAAGGACTAAAACATGGGATCAAAAAGGTTTCACTGATCAGTGGAAAAACAGGAATCTTGAATTGTATAAAATCACAAGAGGAATTACAGAATGGTGTATGACCCCACTAAAATACTTAGGAAAAGAAAATCATGGACGTGTTAGGGAATGATACATTATTCGTCCTACTTGCCACATTTGTAGAACAAAAAGTAAGCAGTACATTAAGAAATTTAGAAGTTCATTTTCAAATAAAATTTTATACTCTTTAACAGACTGATCATTAAATATAAACAACTCATTATCCCAAGTGTGGAACTGACTGAAGATGCCAAAAGGTTCACAACGGTTGGCGGGTATCCCAGTTTTCTTTGAAACTGACCCCTGAGCAAGCCATCAAGCACTCTCTCCAAACACCCTTCAGAGCTCAGGACAGAGTATCAGCTGGGAAGGATGGTTGGCATGTGGCAGTACACCAATTCTATGGTGTGCTTATTGGTGTTTTAGAAAGTTGCAGAAGAGTAAATGGTGATAACCATTCAAATTACAAATTAAGAAAGTATTTTCCAGTTTCGAAGTAAACAGATTACTCAAAAGCAAAATAAGATTTTGAAACATTTGAGAACAGAAAATTCTGTATAATCAGCAATAACAGAAAATACCCACTTCATAATGGGGAAGAAATCTCTCTCTTTTGAGTTAGAGTTGCTTTATATGAATTCTTTTCTTATAATTCTAGGATAACGTTACACTTACTGTTGAATAAACATGAGCTCCACTTGCTAGTCGGTATGTAGCGGTGCGCTGTAGACACTGAACGATCCTACTGCAGGCTTTAGCTTCCCTCTGTGCCAGCCACAGAACACGCTCATCAGCCAACATGATGTTACTTGCAATGTCAACCATCACATCACCGAGCTAGCAGGCGTGCAGGAGAAAAAAGAAAGATATTTAAGACCAATACAGGCTGTTTTACATAATCACAACCCTAATGAGACAACAAAATTGGCCCTCAGTCTCAATTTTCACATGAAAACCCAACAGGTACTTTACTTGTTTCTCATTAAAACATCTTTAGACACGAATAGCACATTCAATTATGACCACTTGGTAATGTTTAGTTCAACACAGTGTACTCAAGTAATCAATGAATCATTGGTGAAATAACTGGCATAAGATACTCAAACTGACAGAGGGGTTAAAAAAAAGGAATTAAATTAATCAAGGGAAGGAAAAGAGATCACATGATTCCCAGAATAAAAAGACTTCAGCGCTTTGACTGAAAAAAAATCTTATAAATTCTTCTTTTTATATAAGTGTTAACTTAGTATTATTATTAAGAAATATACACTGACTACCTCTGTAGTATCCTGTCTTGCTCAAAACTCCAGAAATATCTAACTACTGTGAGTTTCCCACATTGTGGGCCACAACATGTATCTTTGCACAATGTGGTTTCCTCTGCCTCAAATGAACTTCTTCCCTTCCTTCCAACTCAATGCACACTTTAAGACCCAGTGCCATGGAACAGATGGGTCCTAAAAGGTGCCTACTTTTCTACTGCTTTTTTTTGTTTCATTTGCTAAATTCTTTGTATTTGCTCAGTTCTTGACTCACAAATGTAAACATCTATCAGGCAAAGCCAGCAAAGCATCAGTTGACTATAGTTGACACCGACTTGTACATCCCATGTCAGAGAAATGCATTAACAGTCCAGGCAAAGGAAGCCCACTGGTGTCAAGGGGTGTTGGTATTGAGCAAAATGTTCATGAGAGGGAGCTCTATCACAGAAAGAACAAAAGCATCCCGGAGGGAGGATCACAGGATTTACAAGCTGGCTGGTCCTCTAATCAAGAAGCAAGTATCAAAAGCATGAAGCCCAAAAGCCAAGTCAGAAAGCCAAGGCCATGTTGGCAGATGTCTTCTGATCATCTCAAGAGATTCCAAATGAGCTTCTCAACCCTGCTGTGCACCCACACACTTTTCAGTATGTATGAGGGCTGAGGTGGGTTTGGAAAAAGCTCAGTCCATCCCACCTATAGTTCACTTCACAAAGAAAACAAGCCTGTGGAAATCCACCAGATCCCAACCCTGGAACCAATGGGGTAAAGCAACTGCAGTAAATACAGGAGTGAAGAATAGGACTTCAAACCCTGACCACTAGCAGAGCTGGACACTCAATCTCTTGTATCTTCCTTTATTTGTAAAATCGGGATATAACAATCCTGTTTGTTCTTAATGTAGTGAAGATTAAGTTCCAATAATAATTAAAAGGCCCCTGAAACCATGGCTGGTTAGCTCTCCTTGCAATTTTATTGCTCTCTTTTCAAATATTTCAATCCCAAAATAGTCCTCTCTTGAAGAAGACAGGTTCTAGAAGTGTTAAGAGGGGTGCACTTTATATCCAAAAATATTTAAGAACTCATACAACAGTAAGAACACCGAAATAACCAATAAAAAAGAGGGCAGAAGATCTGAATAGACCTTTTTCTAAAGAGGACATACAGATGGCCATATAACATGAAAAGAAACTCAACATGAAAAGATAGGTGCATGAAAAGATGCTCAGCATCAGTAATTAGAAGGGAAATGCAAATCAAAACCACACTGAAATACCATCTCACACCTATTAGAATAGCTAAGATCAAAAAGTCAAGAAACATGAAGTGTTGGTGAGGATGTGGAGAAAAGGGTGCCCTTATGCAATGTTGGTGGGAATGTAAATTGGTGCAGCCACATGGAAAACAGTATGTCAGTTCCTCAGTTAAAAATAGAACTACCATATGATCCAGCAATTCCACTTTGGGGTACATATCTGAATAAAATGAAAATACTAACTAAAAAGATATGTGCATCCTCATGTTCCCAGACATATTATTTACAATAACAAAGACATGGAAGCAATCTAAGTGTCCACTGATGGATGAAATAAAGATGTGGTATATATACACATATACATATATATGCAATGCAATATAATGACTCATAAAAAAAGGAAATCTTGCTATTTGTGATAACATGGATGGAACTCAAGGGCATTATGGTAACTGAAGTAAGCCAGGCAAATAAAGATCTCACTTATACGTGGAATCTAAAATCAAAAACATAATAACCAAGAGAACAGACTCGTGGTTGTCAGATACAGGGAGTGTGTGAAATGGGTGAAGGGCTGTCAAAAGGTATGAACTTTGGTTATAAAGTAAGTTACGGGGAATGTACAGCATAGTCACTATAGCTAATAATGGTGGGTTGCAAATTCAAAAGTCGCTAAAAGAATACATCTTAAAAGTTCTCATGACAAGAAAAACAAATTTTGTAACTGTATGGTGACCACCGTTAATGAGACTTACTGTGGTGATCATTACAAAATATATAAACACCAAATCGTAACGTTGTATATCTGAAACTAGTATAATGTCATACGTCAATTATTCCTTAATTTAAAAAATGAGAAGATAAGTTTTTTAAAGAAAGGAGCATTTTTAAAGTCTGTTCCTATATAAATAGAACTAATGCATGCAACAATACTGCCTCAAGCCTCACCACTTCAACCAATTAAAAATGTAGTTTACTGACTTCATGCTGCCCTTAACACTGTGTATCACAATTCCTTCCTTATTTTGTTTCCAATGTAAACACATCTCAAGGGCAAGGACAACACAGTGTCTTATTTTTAAACCCTCGTTCACTAGTATAACTCCTGATATAAAGGCCAGTAGCTATAAGGTATTCATTTACTCACTGACTAAATATTTATTGATTACCAAGGTGAGCCAGACACTGTTGCAAGTAATGGAAATAGAGCAGTTTTAAAGAAACATGCAAGATTTCTTTGGGGGCTTATAACGTAGTGAAGAGAGTATCAGACAAGCAAGTAAATACATCTTTTAAAAGTGACCAGGTTGTGATAACTGCAATGAAGGAAACAAACAGTAATATATGATGGAGAGCAACAGAATTAAATCCAAAGACCCCATTTTAATGGACTCAGACATTCTCAAGGGGCGTTTTCCCCAAATCCAAAATATTAATAAGTCAAGTGATAGAGAATTAGGAAGAGTCCATAATCAAGCTTTACAGAATCCCAAACCCATACATTTTACAATTCATGGAAAATCAGCATCCTAATGTATATTCCTAATAACAGCTTTGGGGGTGAATTTCTTTCTAACAGAAGACCTTACTTCTAGAGTCATAAAGAAAGGTGGCAAACCCTGACATGTCAATTACTAAATATGTCAATTACCCTTTTATACAGCAATGGGAACAATAATTGTAACCTCTTACTAGGAATTCAGAGTGGCTAGAATAATTGAGCTAAGTTGTCTATTATTCTCATCTATTGTTGTTTCAAATTCTTATACAAAAAGAAGTAGGTCAAAGAGATGGCATGCTAAAATATGCTCTATAACTATCAGAAAAGAAGTTCCCATTGGCTGCGAAAAATGAAAAGATAAAATACAGGAAAACACTGATTCTACGCGAAGGCACTACTAAAACATATGAGGTATTTAAAAATCAGCACAATTACAATTCAACTTGTTTCATATATTTTTTAAAAGTTTTACACGTATGTATTTCATGAAGACCCACAGCACAAGACCTGATGGATACATCATTTCTACTGGAAAACTATGATTATTCCAATAGCAAAGAACTACTGCTATGGCCCACTAGGTCATGTAAAAGTAACAGAATGTAAAGTATGTTAATAATTGTAAAGAAGAGATATTTCTAAGAAGGTACAGAGCTAACAAGACTGATTGCCTTACTGAAAACAAGCTCTTTTTCTCAGTATTTCATTCCAAATGGCTAAGAACTAGAGAAAGGGATTTGTTGCCAAAATATTCCCTAGAGCAGGCAATCATAAAATGCTATATTGCTTCCAAAGTGTGGTTACAGAAGTAGTTTTGAATCCAGCACAGTGGCACAAAACAACACAAGGGATAACAGTGCATGAAAAAAAGTATTTAAAAAAGTACTCCTGATATCTGACACTGAAAAGACAGTTTAAAAACTGTAACCAGCATTAGAAACCATTGTATTTCTCCTTGACCTCATTCCCTGAAGGCCATTACAGCCACAGAAGAGTCAGAAGGCATCAGGCACCTGCTAGTCCACCTGTCACACTAAACGGTGGGGATCAGATGAAAACACATCTGAACGCACTTTATCCAAAAGGGTAAAGAAATGAAAATGTCACATTAATAACAATAGAAGCATTAAATGTCATCTGTTGTAAGAGACAGGATATTTTATGTTCTCCTCAATATGTACATTTGGAATTCTGATCAAAATTAGATCAAAATCATAAGTAAATTTCACAAATTTCTCACATTAGTATATGAAATACACATATTTGTTTACTTTTAATTAAACCTTATATTTAATTTTAATGTAGTAGGAGTACTGAAGACAGAGTATTTACGTGGCTTAAATACTCCTGGGTTAAGATTTCAGCTGTCACTTATAAATTAAATGTCCGTGAGCAAATTATTTAGCCTCTCTAAGAGTCAGTCTGTTCATTTGTAAAATGAGACCAGGAACCCTGTGATAAGTGTTCAGAACGTCTCATTCCATAGTATGTTAAGGAAAACAACAAAACAAAACAAAAAGAAGACAAACATCTTCAGTAAACAATTCATGTGGCTTTTGAGAAAAGCCAAGGGTCCTAAGCCTTTCCCATACTTGTATTTTCAAGCAGCAGGGGGTACCCTTGTCAATTGTAGTAACAAGAAAATAAAGAATTGCAGACGCTTGAGGGATGGGCCAGTAAGCTGGCAGTTTTTTGGGGACAATTAAGATGGAAATGGGAAGTACAGCAACTGACATGTGTCAGGAACTGGGCGAGATGATGAGAATAATAATGATAGTAGCTGGTAGTATTATTTAAGTTCAAGTAGTTCTCAGGATTTTCCTCCTAATTATAAATCACATATAATATTGAGACCATACCTATCTGAAAGTATGTCATCACCCTGATTATATTTAATGAAGGAATTGTGAAAGTCAAATTTGAAAAGCGTTATTTATGTCACTCTTAGCGTCAGTGTCCTGAGTGCCTTGGGATCCCACTGTCGGCTTCTCAGCTTGCTTGGTTAATAAGCAGTCAGTACTCAGTAGGAGGTCTCACTGTGACAATCATCAGGACCTACAGCAAAGAGTAAAGCTCTGGTTTGATTGTGGTACAGCAGCCAAGAGAGCGCTGATCCTCAGCCTCCTCTGGGGGTGCAGGGGAAGAGAGGGGAGACGGCCGAGAACACTGCTGTATGGAATAAATGCTCCTTTTACTCTCCATTTACCTACAGAAAGGATTTGAGGTAGTGTAACAAAATTAGGAAGACAATTCTTTTAAATGAGAAAATATAAATGAAGAGTAGGAAATACAGCCTTAAGAGAAGAAAGAGGGACAAAAATATGCATCAATGGCAGAGCGGTCACGTGGGAAACACTGACGCTGGGTGTGTTTCCAGTCAAGGCAATGGAGACAATCTTAGAATTATCAGCGGAAGGGAGAACATTTCCTCCAGGTAGACATAGTTGCTTTTATAACAAATTCTGGGAAAATGTGAGGAACATTCCTCAAGAGAAGCAGAACTGAACGGGCAACACCCTCAGCCACACCATTAGGACAAAAGGAAAAAATTAACTCCTAAGAATCCTCCAATTCTCCCAAAGGCAGCCGACTTTGTCTCTTCTGATTACAACAATGTGTGTGCATCTCCCTTTCTGGAAGTACGTGGGATTAATACCCCCCGAATGATTCTCCTGCTAAAAGTGAAAAATGCAAAGGGGGAAAAAAATGACCAGTTTAGAAACTAGACCCTCCAGAGGCAATAGCAAAATAACAGTGTGGGGTAAAAGTGCAAAATTTCCAGGATCCTCTGCCTGGCTTTTACATATACCGCTGCTTCCTACAGCCTCCGAAATGAGGGGTGGAGAGAAGCTGTTCTCTCCTGTCAGTCACTGGGCAGATTGCCCCCCAAACCCCCAGAGGGGCACGGGGAGAGGTGAGCGTGGGCCAGGACAGCGAGAGCAGCGGCTGAGGCGGCTCTTGTGGGCACATAAAACGTTTCTTCCAAGCTAGCTTTTCCATGGCTGATTTTGGCTTCACTGGTTTATTCATTGGGCTGAGAACACGCTTCCCCCAGGAGCTACAAACAGCGAGAAGCCAGGGAGCTCGGAGTTGAATTCTGATGACCACGGACTATGATTTGACTTCCACACAGGGCTAGGCCCCACCGACACAGGCCTAATAGGAAAAACGCACTGCCTAAAGCCAGTAACCCAAAGGGGACACTTCCAGGGTCAGGGCGGACTAGCGCTAAATGAGCCTCACAGAAAGAAGGGAATGACAAGAAAACTTGAAACTTTCCTGGTGGCCTTGGCACAAGGCAGGAAGGAGACAGAAATCTCTCTCCCTGACAATTTGTAAACACAAGCTGACCATCACACAGGACTGAGGTCAGCCTTCACCAAGCTTCTATGGTCTGAAAAACCTTAAGCTAAGAATAAATTTCAAAGCGACTCATTGACCCTGCGGTATTGCCCCTAGGCACCTGGCAGAAGCAAACACACACCACACTTAACGACACATTAGACCATATTCATTAAGAACCATCACCGATATTAGTCAACTTCTTTCTAGAGGTCCTCACCAATACATAACCAGGGAAAAAAAGGTATATTTTATATAGCAACAGATAATACAACTATTAATTGCTGGCAACATAACTGCCTGCCTAGAATATCCTACCAACCTGTAACTGCAAAGTTAAATGAATGAATTCCAAAATGTAACCAGACACAAGGTCCATATTTTTAAAAAGCCATAATCAAGGAAAATTGAGCATGGATTAGATATTTAACGAAGTAAGGGGTGAGAGTTCATTTGGGTGACATAATAAGAGTATCCTTGTTCTATTTAAAAATTCCTTATATTTTAGAAAAATATGGATGAAATATGACATCTAGAATTTGCTATTTAATGGTCCCTCATTGAGAAAGAGAAAAACAGAGAGGAAGAGAAAAGGAAAGAAAGGAAGTATGGAGGACAAAGGAAATAAATTGACAGGACAGATGAAATAAATTGTTAAATATTGGAAATCATTGAATCTTGGAGAAAAGTATAACGTAGTTATTAAGGAAAACATTTTCTGTCCTATACTCTGAAATTTTCCAGTTAAAAAAAAATGTTTTTGAGAAGTTTTTGAAAAGTCAAACCCAAAGAAAAAGTTTTGAAAGATTAGGATAGCAAATAAAGGTACTACAGTGGTTCTCAAAGCCTGCTGGTATCATCTGGAACTTAGTAGAAATGCAAATTTTCAGACTCCACCATAGACCTCCTAAATCAGAGACCTGGGCAGTAGGGCTCACCAACCTTTTAACAAAAGGTGATTTAACTTCTGGGTGATTCTGAGGCTCATTCAAGTTTAAGAAACAATGTTCTAGAAAGGATTACAAAGCTAGAAGCTAGGGTCTTTGACAAGCTTAACAATACAGTAAAGTCTAACAACTATGATCCAGAAGAAAAAAAATACAAATACTGAAAATAAAAAAGAAACTTAACTTTCAATAGAGAAGTGATTATATTTTTTAATGAATAAAGACCTTTACTTTTAAAAAAATATGTACATACAAACATGCCAAATGAACTTTATAGTAAGTAAGTGTTAAGGTGTATGTGGAGTTGAATTCACTCGCGTATTTAAAACTAGAGCACTTAAGGGGAATATAACACATCACCAAATCTTTCTCATTTTCTGAAATGGATATATATATAAATATATATATACACATTGTTTTCATAGTGTTTTCATTCACTATCATAAATATGGAACAGACACTTAAATTGCCTAACAGTCGATCTTCATCTGTTTTAAAAGGACCCTACTAAATATGCCATTTAGATCTAGCAGTTTGATAGGTTTGAGTATCCATCCTAAGAAAACAGACTACCAGTTTGTGTTGGCCAAATTCATTAACAGGTTAAAAAGCAATTGCCTCACAATATTTTGGTTATGAATTATTCATAGCAGGGTAACTTTTTGGACACAAGACAAAAATCAATTTAATTATGTTCCAAATAAGCAATACACATTTTAGAATACCTTAGCACAGTTTGTGGTAATTAAAATTATAAAATTTAACTTAATAAGAAGCCCTTAAACCTCATGATTTTCCTTTTACTTTACTAATAAATGGTGAAAGCTATGGCCCACGGCTTACCTTTCCAAATAATCAGAAAGAATGTCTGCCACTGCATCATGGGTAATATTACATTTATACATCAATTATTCAATCCTGAATATTCTTCCTGTTACTCCTACTTATACTTAATAGTTTGCAATCATTTGTTCCCCAAAAATAATTCAAACTTTACCTCCTATATCAACCAGTGAAAGTGACAGCAATCTCCCCTAAACTAAGTTTTCAGATAACTAAGTAAAGCACTCCGGTGATTTTTTTTTTGAGGACCCCCTTAACTTATGAGATTATAAGTATATCCCAGCTTTGTAACGATTCTGAAAAATAGTTTCACCTGTGTTTTCTCACTTGTGCACATGAACTTTGCAAGCTAAATAGGAGAAGTATATAAAGAAAAGAAAGGGTTCGTAGATGATTAGTAACTCATGAAACAAGATCTACTTTCAGTCCTCAACAAGATGACTCCACCTAGAATATACCAAAGTGGCAGACTGTTCATTCCACATACTGGCAAAAACAGTGACATGTACAACTCTGGGCACCAAACTGCTCTTCATGCATTGAGAAGTGCACAAAGGTCTCTCACATCAAAACAGGGCAGCATGGGAACAAATATGTGTATTATGGCAAAATCTTTGTCAGTGTCCACATTCCAATGTCATTCCAATTAGTCTAGGGACTCAAATGATCCCACTTCCATGAATGACTTCTAATCTGGTGGCACCTAACCTGTGATTATAATTAACAATGACAAGAAGTACTAACAAAGAGTTGGAATCCAGAGAGCTTCTCCCAATGCTATGAAAATTTACCACAGGAAGCAGGTGTTGGCCCAGAGACACAAGCAAGCAGCAAGATAGTTCATTGGAAAACTGTGGTCTGAAGTCTATATAACACTCTGATGTTACCTCATTATCAAGTGGCTAGTTGAATTGAGTCCAATTTTATATATATATATATATATAATTATTTTCCTTCCTTTAATAACAACATCATATCAAGTAAAGTACCTAAAGTAATAGGGCTGCAGTTTCAAAACTTATCACCAAAGACATTAATAGATTTCTACCAGAAAGAAAAATTTCCTGAATTATTAAATGATTTAGTGAAAAAGGCATATTACTTACCTTTTAGCATATTGATGAATCTGAGATGTTCAACATAAAGAAATGTTCTATATAAAGAAAAGTTCTACATGTTGGTCTTTGTTTAGACAAGTATTTCCTCCACAAATGTGTACTGAGTACTTTTGGAATACCATGGCAGGGCAACATTATACTAGAGAGTAAATGTGATACACCAGGAAACTTCTGGATTAGACAGACAGGGTTCTCGGATTCTATTTTAAGCCCTACCTTAATCGAGCTGCATAACCTTAGAAAAATCATTTCATTTTCTTCGGGCTTCAGATTAGAGTTGACCTAGGTTACTTCTACCTCTAAAATTCATTTTTGTGTAAGTGATTGTATCACAAAAGAAATAGCATATATAAAGTCCTCACATAGCTCAAAACTTTAAGTTTAAAATGTTATTAAGTTTTAAAAGTTATTAAGAAGTTATAAGTGAAACCTTATTCAACACTCCATTTGCTGCTCATTCATTCTGAAACTATGGTTATTACTGTTTTCCTCTAAAGGATATCACATTGACAAGCATTATCATATTTAAGTATTTACCTACCCAAGGACATTACAGCAGACACACCCAAGAAATTCACACTGATTTAAGTGGTTAGAAAAAGCAAAATTGTAAAGTCTGGAAGAGGAGCCCAATTACTCAAATGCACACATACCAACATAAGCAATCAAAGATCACAAAAAAAAAACAGGTAAATATGACCCACAAAAGGAAATTAACAGAGCTCCAATTATTGACCTTAAAGAAATAGAAATCTATGAACTGTCAAAGAATTCAGAATAATCCTCTTAAGGAAGTTTAGTGAACTACAAGAAAACATAGACAACTAAAAAAAATTAGGAAAACAATGCATGAACACAATGTAAAGTTTGACAAGGATATAGCAACCACTAAAAAAAAAAAAAAAAAAAAAAAATCCTAGAGTTGAAAAACATAGTAACTGAAGAATTGAATAGAAAATTTCAGAAATAGACTAGATCATGCAGAAGAAAGAATCAGTGACCAGGAGGATAGAATACTGGAAATTACCAGGTCAGAGGAACAAAAAGAAAAAAGAACGAAACACAGTTCAGAAAAACTATGGGAATTATAGAGCACAATGGAAAGAAATGATATTCACATTATAGTAATTTCAGATGGAAAAGAGAAAGGGAAAGTACATTTAAAGCAGTAATAACTGAAAATGTCCTGAACCAAGGGAGAGAAACAGACATCCAGACACATGAACCCAAAGGACCCCGATAGGTTAAACCTGAACAGGGCTATGCTGAGACACATAATTAAATTGCCAAAAGTCAAGGAAAGAATTTTAAGAGCAGTTGTGTACAAGGGAAGACTGTCAATGGATTTCTCAACCAGAAACTTTTCAGGCCAGGAGAAACAGGATGATATATTCAAAATATTGAAAGAAAGTAACTGTGAATCAAGAATTCTATACTTGGTAAAGCCGTCCTCCAGAAATGAAGGAAGGATTAAAGTATTTTCTGAACCAACAAGCTGAGGGAGTTCATTTCTACCAGATCTGCCTTATAAGAAAAGCTAAGTGAAGGGAGTTCTTTGAGTCGAAGTAAAAGAATGTTAACTAACATCCTAAAAACATTAAAAGGTAGTATAAATCTCATCTCACTGATGATGTTTTATATATATATATATGTTCAGTCATCATTAAATTCTGCAATATGGTTATAGTAGTGCATAATTTACTTAAAACTTCATTTTTAAATTAAAAAGAAAGAATGTAGTAAAAAATAACCATAACTAGACAGTAATCTGTTATTAGTCACATACTATAAAAAACATGTAACTGGTAATAGCAGTAACTGAAAATGTAAGGGGGAGGAGAAGTAAAAGTATATAGTTTAGGAGTTAGATTGAAGTTGTTATCAGTTTAAAAGTGGGTGCTCTGAGTTTAAGATACATTATATAAGCCTCTCTATAAGCACAAAGAAAAATCCTGTAGTAATTACACAAAAGAACATAATGAAGAAGTCAAACCATACTGATAACCAAAGACACAAAAACACAAAAACAGACAGCAGGATAAGAAATAAGGAACAAATCAACAGATCAACAAAACAACCAAAAAAAATTTTAAAAATGGCAGCAGTAGGTCTTTACCTATCAATAATTACTTCAAATTCTCCAATTAAAAGACACTGGATGGGTTAAAAAAAAAATACAAGATCCAAAAATGCTCTGCATAAACAAGGCACTCACTTTAGCCTTAAAGACACATAGACTGAGAGAGAAGGGATAGAAAAAGGTATTTCAAACAGATAAGCAGGGGTAACTATACTTATATCATACAAAATAGCCTTTAAGCTAAAAAATGATAAAAAGAGACAAAGGTCATTATGTAATGATAAAGGGGTCAATACATCAAGAAGATAGAAAAGTTTTATATATTTATGCACCCAACTTTGGAACACCTAAATATACAAAAGCAAAACCTAACAGAGCTAAAATGAGAAATAAGTAGAAATACAGTAATAGTTGGGGACTTTAATACCTGACTCTACAATGGGTAGATATCCAGGCAAGAATCAATAAGGAAACAATGGATTTGAACAGCACTATTGATGAAGTGGACCTAAAAGACATAGACAGAATATTCTATCCAGCAGCAGAATACACATTCTTTTCAAGCACACATGGAACATTTTCTAAGAGAGACCATAACGTTAAGCCACAAAACAAGTCTAGGCAAATTCACGAAGACTGAAATTACACCAAGTATCTTCTCTGACCACAACAGCATGGAACTAGAAATCTAGTGCCTTAATTTCCAAGGACGGACAGTTTACTTTTACTCCTTTCAACAAGAGTTCACAATAATGGATGAAAACGTAAGTTTTCCAACAATTTTGGAATTAAAAAGTGCATTTAGTTCAAATATAGCCAACATAAACATGCTTTAAAAGCATAGCTTCAACTCTATTTGTTGACATACTATATGCTACAAATCTGAACTAGAAAAATACCTCTTTCGATTTTTCCTCTTTGGTAAATCTTCCAAATTTTTCTATCATTTCAGCCACAAATATAACATCCATCTTGTCAGAAAAGTTGGCTGCTTCCACTGTGTAAGCCAGTAACTGTCGGGCTGTGGCTACAGCATTGGTAAGATTGAGGGGCATCTATATTAAAGAGGCAAAAATCATCAATAAAATTTTGACATTTTATTTTTGCATTTCAAAACTCGGCAATGAATTCAAACTCTTCCTCATTTATCACCTTAAAAGGCTTTATGAAACCTGAGAAAACTAGTATTGTAATGGTAACTAACCTGGAGGAAATTTTTAAAATTTGGAATGAAATATATTAAATAATACATAAAGATACACACGGTAGATATGTTGCACCATCTCGTTCTCTCTGATTATACAAACTCTACACATACCAAATTTCAACTGCTCAGTGAAGACTTTTCCTGAGTATTTCAGCTGCGAGGGATCAATACCTCCTCCCCTGGCACTCCTACGGCCTGGGAATATGAACCACTTATTTAGACCTTATCTGTACTATCATGCACTGCCAGTAATGTTTGATTCTTGTTTATTTACTGACTTAAACGCAACTCAGCACCAGCCATTACAAAAAAGGGTATACCAGTTGCCAAGGAGCATAAGGAAATGTGTAACACAGAAACCAGCTTTCTTTCAGCTGCTTATAATATGCATCTTGCAAAAAGGAGCAAAGATAAGAAAAGGCATATGGGTAGTGCAAGTATGACAAAGGGATCATAAAAGGAAAGAGGTGGCTTCCCAGATGGACTTGAAGGATGGCTGAGATTTTATCTGGTGGATACAGAGGACAGAGGCATTCAAACACAGGGACAAAATCAGAGAGTGACTGGAAAGGACACATGATGCCACACAGCGCCTTAACACCAGGTGAGGTGACAGGGCCTGATCCCAAAGACAGATCAATCAACTGAAGTAAAAACACCAGATCTTTATGCTTTACTGGTATTTTAAAAAAACTATTTTATAGGTTTGATTTGGATACCATGTTTTATTAACAACCTCAGCAAATTTGAAGACATTTTACTTACCTGATTAAACATATAAAGAACTCTAGTGACATCGTTTGCATACTGGCAGCGAGAATAATCATCATCCGCCCAGAAGCCGCCTCTGTCACATCTGCGCCAAGCCTTTCTCTCATCCGGGGGGTTTCCGGGATAGATCCCACTGCCATGGGTATTCCGCGTACACTGCAAATATGCAGTGATGCCTGCCAACGTTCTGGGCCATCTAGGAAGATGAAGACCAAAGAGCATTAAGAAAAACCTATAGCGACACAAGTAATAGCAGAGGAAAATCAAGTATTAGAATGTCGTGTGTTATCACAGAAAAAATAAACAAACAAAACTCCTTTAAGAATAAAGACTAAATTTTTTTTTCTAAAACAGGGTTAACATGGATTAAACATTTAAAATCATCAACCAAGTATATTTTAATACCATAACAGTATTTTCCTAAAATATTCCAAATATTGCTATAAACATGCAAAAAAGGAAATTCTATCTAATCCAATAAAAAAGAAAAATGCTGCAACAAATGATTGTGCATTTTTTTTTAGTTACTATTGTAATGTTGTTGGCTTATATAGCCATTAGGTTCAGAAGGTAAAAATCTTGTCCAATACAAATAGAATCTGGCCCTTTGGAGAAGTAGAGTTAGTGTATGTGCAGAAAAGAGTTGCCATGGCAGGTCTAGGACTCCTGCCCTTAGAAAAGCCTGGGGCAGTATTGGCCCTTCAGTGGCACTGAGGAATTTGGGACTTGGAAATTCCCATGAACAGTTAACTGGTAAGTGTTGTTCACTGTGCCCAGCCTGTTTGGGCAAGTAATATGGGTATGCCGAACCCCTGCTCTCTTCCTGGGAATCTGAAATTGTGGTATGTGCTATGCAGAGGGTGCCCACATGATCAGCAATAAGAACTTGGAGTGCTGAGTTTCCAGAGGGCTACCCTGGACAGAACACTGCATAGAGGCTGCTGCCTTTTCATGGCTGGAGGAAGAGCAGGCTTTTTGAGACACTCCTGGGAGGGAGACAGCATGAAGAAGCCTGCACATAGATTACTCCAGAATCCACCTGTGTCTTTTTCCCTTTGGATCCAGCAATGTAGCTTACTAGATCACTATAATATATCTTAGCTAGGACTACACTAATATGCTGAGTTCTGGGAGTTCTGGCAAATTTCTGCAGCTTTGGGTGGTCTTAAAGACCTCCCAACACAGTATACAACTGAATTTTTCTGGGTGAAGTCATTCCTTATGCAAGTGACACACAAACTTGTCATGGATCATCACTGATGGCGTTGGGAGAAATGTTCGTTATCTGAGCTTCACTTTTCCAAAACTGGCAATAAAACTGAACGTTATTTAATAAAAGTTACAAGTGACCTATAACATAGGAATGGCTAAATAATATTATCAGTCACACCAAAATAAAATTCATCACAAAAAAACTGCATAAGTAGATCAAGCCACACTAAACTAAATCTTATTAATGCACTGAAAATTTAAATGTATACTATTCTTAAGGAGTGTTAAAAGATAAATAATTCATTAATCAACTAAGTAATTAGATTCTTCTATTTTTAAAAATGCAAAATACTCAAAAACCAAGAATAATAGAAAATCCATCATAAACAGAAAACACCATATTATGATTTAATAAAAGATACTGAATATAACAAAATTAATAAATTTTATCAGTTTTGCTTTAATGTATACAACATGAATCCTAAAGATTAGCAGTTAACATAAAAGACTCCATTGGCAATAATAAATGCTGACTTCCACATGGCCATATCAAGGAGCATTTCTTTTTAAAAAAAGGACAAAAGACAATAAAAATTTAAAAAAGCAATAAAGAAGTAGCTGAGCTGAAGATGTTGTTATGGCTTCTTCACCTTGGATTGGAAGATTAACACCAAAAGGTTTTCTTATCCTTAAAAACTGGAGTTACAGCCACATGGCAGCACGAGTAGCAATCACAGAAGCGCAAACTGGGTATTCAACGATCTTCACCCTGCTTTAAAGGGCACCACACCTCCCTTCATTTATACTATAAACTCGTTATTAACATCCTGGACATAAAGGACATTAAGTAAATAATGTATTTAATGCTGTTTTAAAGCAACCTTGAAAGAAAAGGAGAGTCTCTAAACTCCCTACTAAAAAATCATGTTAGTTAGCTCATACTGTTTATCTTAACACAGACTCCAACAGCAATGCCCCCACCAAGCTGTAGGCCACTCAACAGCTTTCATTTCCCAAAGTCAGTAAAACCATACAGGATATGTGTTTCTCCTACTAATTACCATGTCTACTTAACTTCCAATAGCTAAAAGTGACTTAGCAATACAAAACCTCCCCCAATTCATCCATAAAAGGGCTCTTGAAAAAACAGGAAATACCATTAGCCTGTCTGAATTTTTCACTCATTTAGTAGGACTTGCAAAATGTTGCCCTAAAGTAGTGGATCTTGACGTTTACAACAAAGCCACCTGTTAAAATGAACACTTTCTGGCCCTATATTCAGAGACTCTTAAATCAACAAATCTGAGATAAAAGTTCAGGCACCTTTTTTAAACCTCTGTAAAAGATTCTGAATCACTGTTGCAAAGGGCAGTCCTTAGATATATAAGGATTTGTATGCGAATACACTTAGATTTCTCTAGTTTTCTTACTGAGGATAGGAGACCAATTCTATGCCTTTTGTAATAAAAGGAGATGTGGGGCAAGTCAGACTTTTCCAGCACTTTCCATGTCACTGACCTGAAATCCCCTTTATTGTTGACCACCCTCTCGGGAGGGCAGTACTGTGCAGAGCTTTCTAATACCACAATGTCGACAGTTCTCGTATTGTTCCCACGTTTGGTCTGGACATGACAGCCCCAATTTCCAGTGGATCCAGCCTGAATATTAGAAATGGTTAGGGCACTGCATGAAGAAAGATTTTAAAAAGAGAGAAAAAATGGTTAGGCAAAGAGGGAGACAACACAGGCTTCTATCATTCATTTAGCAAATATGTCTGAATGCACATCAGGGGTCAAGAGCTTGCTAGATAAAGAATGGATTTAAA
This sequence comes from Manis pentadactyla, assembly GCF_030020395.1. Taxonomy (NCBI): domain Eukaryota; kingdom Metazoa; phylum Chordata; class Mammalia; order Pholidota; family Manidae; genus Manis; species Manis pentadactyla. The sequence continues at coordinate 17,555,832 of NC_080023.1, forward strand.
AATGACCCCTTCATTTAAGTGCTTCACTGCAAGTCAAGACAAGCAGGTAGTGGACACTTCAAGTACCACGGTAAGAGCTTTAACAGAAGCATGAATAAAGTGCAAGGGCGCTGGATGCCTGAGCCTTTTCCTTCCAGAGAAGCGGGGAGCAGGACACGACAGGGTAACCAAGGCAGAAACCTCACCTCACGGCACCTTCTACAGCAAAACTAGCAGAGAGATTGCCAAGTTCTGGCTACCTTTTCACAGACTTGGGGAAAAATATTCAAGCATGAAGTAAGGAGGTTACTATTAGGAAGTGTGTAATTAAGAAAATATTTAAGGTGAAATGTTTTGTGGAAGAAGGGTTATACAAGAAACACATTAGATCTCTAAAGAAGATTTAGTAAACTACCAATTAATGCCTTTATGAGAGGAGTTTTCCATGTAAAGGTATGTACACTTCAGTTTATAAACTATATTTCTATATTTTTATAGAACAGCTGTATTTCTATATAGCTGACAGTAAATTCAATATTCAAGATGAAATCATAATACTCTAATAGAAAATATATTAATTAAAGAGCAAGTGTCAAAACCTCCAATTAACTTTTATTCCCCCCACATGACCCACTGTGCTTTGCTTTAATGTAGGTACAAATGATAATTAGACATAAAACATGTATCATTTTAATTAACTTACAAAAATTCTATCTTGAATATACACTTTTCAGTCTTCTAAAGCATTAATGGCTACCCATTAACAAATGTTCTAACAAAGACTCTGAGGTACCATTACCCTGTCAGAGAAAATGTTTTATTATTGTAGTAAAAAAAACAAACAAACTATACACTGTAATAAATATATTCAGGATGAAGTAACACAAAAGAATTTGGCACTCAATTTAAATAACCAAATCACCTAATAAGCAAATGCTTCTCTATTTCAGAGGCTTCCAAACTTTTTTGGTTTACAGAACCTTCACAGTGCCTCTAGCTCAAAAGAAATACCTAACTGGTGGTTCCATTTAATAAATTAAGTTTCAGTACTGTGTATCTATGTGCTAATGACTTAGTGGTCATTTTTTTAAAGTTTGTATTAAGGTATTATTGATATACACTCTTATGAAGGTTTCACATGAAAAAACAATGTGGTTACTATATTTACCCATATTATCAAGTCCCCACCCATACCCCAATGCAGTCACTGTCCATCAGTGTAGCATGATTAGTGGCCATTTTTTAAAATAATGCACACCACTGTGAAACAAACACTTCATTCTCACATGATCACGACTACTTCCTAATGGGTGGTGTTGGGCACTTCAGACTTAGATACAGCTCAGACAATAATGATTTTCACACAGTACTTGCTTTGTGCCATAGTTATCACCCAAACCCCTGCATCCCACAGGATGGCACCAGCGAAAGGAAGGCACCATCTCGTGACGACACCGCAACTGCTGGGGCTGGTAGCTCTGGGGTAGCCACCGAGTTCAGTATGACTATGTTTCCGCAAAAACTGAAAATGCCCACCCTACCTCTGTAAGTGCCCCGGGGCATGTCAGCACACCTCTGCGGGGCTATGGTCCTAATATCTGTTGCAAATATTTTTTTAAGATAACTGTCAGTGATACCTTCAATGTCTAAAATGAATTACTGGAATAAAATTTTCAAGAATCTCAAGGCAGCGTATTTGGAGTTTTAAGGAGAAAGAGGCAGCTTCAATTTCATCTTTGAGGAAAACTAAGAACTCTTGATGAAGGATCAATGACACAAGGAGACCAATGAGGAAATCAGTGCATCTGTGGTGAAAGAATTCAACAACCACTTCTCCCTTTCCTACAACTCCTTCAGTATTCTGAAGCTAACTCTGGGTAAAGGAATTCTCACTCTCCATATGAAAGATTTTCACCTTAATCATGGCCCTACCAACAAATATGAGGAAACACTGACATCCTTAAGAACTGATTCTTTTGCAGTGCTATAAAGGATTTAAAGTATGACTTGCAGAAATAAATTTACAAAGTTAATCTAGTTACTTTATAGTCACAAAATTTAAAATTCTAAATTAAGCAAAGCCCTTTTAGAAAAGAGTTCTGTAATTTTTAAAGCTTTATTGTTGTATTATGTCTATTATTATCTATTCATACAATAAAGTGCTTACAGTGCACTATTTGATGAGTTTTAACATACGTATATGCTTATGAAATTAGCACCACAGTAAAAATAACACAACAATTAAGATTCTTCTCACTGGGACCTAATACACTGTTTCTAACAATTTTATCCTCTAGTAAAGGGACTCAGTTTCTGGTAATAGCAGAGTAGCTCCTATCAAACTGTGCTCCTTGCAGTTAACAACTATAAGCTCTGGACCAACTTCAAATGACAACTATCTCAACATGTGTATGGTGACCCAAAGCAAGCACTGGGCACTAAGTCCAGGAAAAAGTTTTTAATGGTTTTGCCCAAGGACAAGTCCTACTGAGTAGAAATTCACCTTACTGGTTGAAAGATCAGAGGACAGAGGTAGAAAGGAACCTGGCTGGATGCCCAAACTTTTGCATATAAAATCCACCCTATCTCTAACTAACTCCTGACCTATACAAAGACCTCAAGCAGATTTCAGCGGCTGCCTACCACAGAAGAGGCTGAGCTAAGAGTTTGAGTTTAGCCATGCCAACTGTTTGAGGAAACAAAACCAGCTGTCTTCAGACAAACAGAACAGAATTCAGAGTCAAGGGTCAGCAAACTTTTTCTTCAAAGGCCAGACAGTAAGTATTTTAGGCTTTGCTGGCCAAGAAGCAATGTTATGTAGATATTTATATAACCATCTGAAATGTAAACACTTAAAATTGTATTAAACATTCTTAGCTCATTAGCCTAGCAGGCCAGATTTGGCCCATAGGCTGTTTTGCCAACTTCTCTATAGCAAATCTTTCATCAGTGTCCAGGATAGAATCTGACATTCTGACAAAGGAAAATATGAACCACATTCAAAAGAAAGGTAATCAGTTATGATTATCCCAACATGTTGTAACTGACAGGCAAGAATTTAAAAGCATCCACTGTGTATGTTAGAAGACATAAATGAAAATATGCATCTGTGTAAAAACCAATAGGAAATAGAAATTATAAAATAGAATATCATACCCCAAAAACTCTCAGACATGATTCTTAACTAAGAGAACCTTTAGTTTTTTTATTGTTTTTTCATTAGCACTTTTGTGAGTCTACAGTGATACTATCCCACAATGCCCTCACAGTTTAGAAACACACAATCTACTCCTAGATATTCAAGCCAAGTTCTGTCACTACAAAATTGGCAGGATGGAAGGGAAAAAGAAGAAGAGACACAGAGACACACAAAAAGAGATAGAGAGAGAGAGAGAAGGCACAAAGAGGGTGGGGGGACTAAAAGAAAGGGAAAATTCAATGCTTACGGATTAAGATTTTTACCAAAATAAAATATCTGGTGAGCAATTAACACATATTTTTACTTGTTTTTTACACATTATAAAGTTCATTCAAATCAATCATTTTGGGGCTTGCACCAGTCATAAGGTTGACAGGACAGGTGTTATATTCTTGTACTAGCTGGGTAGAGAAAGGAAGTATCATAAAATGTAGTATTAATAAGACATTGAAAATCAGTGAGAAAATCTGAGTTTAGCATCAGGATATGTTCAGAAGTTGAACAAAATACCTTGTAATTTTCTTAACAGTGTTCCCTTATATTCTAGGTTTTTTTCCCCAAAACTGAACGGAAAAGACAGCTATTTAATTTTAGAAGCTAAGTAACCATCAGGAAAATGAATGTCAGATGTTTGCAGGTGTAAATGCAAGAAGAAAAAATATTAATTGAAATTCCAACTAAACATAATTCTGAAATAATAAATAAAATCCACAGAGAAACTCATCAAAAAACACTTACCTTGCTATCAATGAGCAGTTGTGAATCATGTTCTTTTCAACAAAGATACCTTGTGATTCATCAGTTTCAACTATTCGCCCATCCTGATACCATAATACTTGCATATCCTGATCAATATATGAAGCCATGCACTGGAAGGGAAGGCTGTCTCCTTCAAACACAACTTGACGATGAGATGGAGTCATATAGAAAGATGGCAATTCAAGAGGAGGATCTAAAGACAGTAAAAGACTCAGTAAGCATATACTGTATTCAGACTCCAGAATTAAAAGTTACAGAAATCTCATTAAAATTTTAAAAATGAAAAAATATTCCTCAGTAACCAGCACTTTATGCTAGCACCAATAAGGCTGCTACTAAGATAAGTGGGTCCCAGATGAAAATAAGATTAGTAAAATTAAAATGAAACCATTTCTTAATCAGTTCTGACATTTAGAGTTGTTCCTTTCTGGTGGTTTCACAAGACTATCAGAAAACCACAAAAGCAATATTAAAAGAACAAATCATAAAATAATAATCTGGAGAATGGAACTGCTGATATATATATATATATATAAAATTTTAAAATACATTTTGGAAACTGTATTACCTTTGAGTAAATACTAGTTTTGGTTATAAAGTACTCAATGCAGAAAATTTTAGAACAAAAATTTAAACGCAAAAGGAACAGAAAAAAAAATTAAGATCCCATATTTTATAATCAATTTTTAAAAGTTGACATATTTCCTTCCAGCCAGAAAAATGAAAGGAAGACATTTCAAATATACATGTAAAAATGTACACAAATACTGTGGGCTTGTGGGCTCCTTAAAGTCTTTAAGGTATTTAGTTCACTGTCTTAACATATTAATTCTATTTTTAATAGTCTATCCTAAAGAATAATAGCACATATGCAAAGACATACACAAGTAAATTAATCCTTGCACTGTTTATGGAATGAGAAAAAACCACCTAAATATGCAATAATAAGGAAATTGTTGCGTTATAGCTACATCTATATAAGGAATTGGCATGCAACTACTTTATATGATGAGGAAACTAAGCTTACATCATCTCAAGTTTTAAAACATTATAAAATATCACTGGAGATAATGATCAAAACATAGGAAAAAGGTGCAGAAAATAATACACCAAGGTATCTTTGACATCAGCTACCTCTGAATATTAAGAATATAAAATGGGCTTTGTTGTTCTGCTTTTAGTTGATTTTTTTCATTTTTGAGGTATAATTGAGAAGATTGTAAGATAAAGTGCACATCTTAACGATTTGATATACATATACATTTTTCTCATGAATTCATGAATCTTAATTTTAATCCATAAGCATATTTTACTTGTGAAACAATAATGATAATAAAGACAAGAGGAAAACAATGATAGTATTGTTTATTTTCAAATACAAAGACTAACCTGAAATCTCTATCATGTTAAGGATTATTTTTGGTTTACCATTTTTTCTTTTTTCATTTGACAAATGGTAAATATGTTATTTCTGTGTGGTCTTCAGAAAGTCTTCAAAATCATGACTTTCAATAGCTGCATACTATGAGTGAATGTGTCACAAGTAATTAAACCAATCTCCTACTTTTGAGAATTTAGACTATCCCAATACATAAAATCTGATGGTTTACATACATAGCAGATCATTTCATATGAATTAATTAGTACATGTAAAATTACTGGATCAAATTATATCAATTCTTTAAGAACACTGGTACACATTGCCAAACTACACTTCAAAACAGCTGTTATGATTCATACTCCCACCAATAATCAGTATGACTTCATCCTGAGATTTTACTAATATTAATGAATTCCTGATTTACCAACTGATAGAAAACCTGAAGATGTAGGCTATTCTTTAAAATCAGTATTCATAAAGCTGCTAAGAACCTGAGCACCTTAAACACCAATTGAAAAGATGTTTTTTAATCTAGCTGACTTAATTGTTGGCATAAACTAAGTATTATCAAATCCATGAAGATTAATGGTTGTAATCAGTCCCATCAAAGTGTAAAAAGAATTTTATTGCTTGTCAAGAAAACCATGGTAGCACGTAAATTACAGTAAATATGTTCTGTTTTTCTTTCTCTCTTACCGCATGTGAGCAATTCCTGCTTCACACCTGTGACTGGCTGGGCCTGAAGAGATTTAGGATAAACGCACCGCGTGTCCCGCACAGTGATATTTCTCTCCTTTACCCAGCGATGCATCCATAGTATGTTACAATCACACAGAAGATACTCAGTCTGAAATTCTCTGTAGCATACACAATAACAATTAGAGATTACAAGGAGAAAATTAAAGAGTATTTTTGCTTTGGGTCCTGCTTTGGGTGGCAAGCGCTGGGCAGCTCACCCTTACATGTCACATATCATCAACCGGTCATGGTCTCCTCTCCAATGACAAGGTGCACGGAATATCCAACCCCAGCATTCTTCCCCACTGATCTTGGGACTGATTATGCTTTCCACCAAAGTTGGTATGCACACAAAATCCATTCATCATCTCTCTTTTATGCAACAAACTTTTTAATCCCAAGGTTCTGGAACACCAAATCCAATACTGGAGCTTGAAGCCTCCCCCAATTTTTCCAGCATCACTGACATGTTCTTGGCTTAATACCTACAAACTCTCCTAATTAATTTTGGCAACACAAAGCAATATGTGACTGTTTCCCATGGTTTCATTCTGTGTCTGACTAGACTGTAAATTCATCAGGACTGGGGACTATTTCTGACATTCTTCTGCTAAGTACCAAGTGATATCACAGATATTTACAAACTTAAGGGATACAGACTCAACTAACCAAAAGTATAATAAAGAATACCTCACACTTAATATGGAAGAAAATAGAGAAGTATCTTTACATGAGGCAAGAAGTTTTACAATTTGGCACTCGGATGTAAGAAACAAAGAGGACATACATAGCTTGCATATAAACATGATACTTTCTTGAATACCTGTTTAAAAAAGTACTAACTATTCATGTGCTAAATGCTACACTAAGTCCAGCTAATAAAAATAAATGCAGATATTGTCCCATCTACCTGAAAGACACTATGAAATATGAAGAACAAAATGTAAATACAACTAAAACAGAATGTAACATGTTCTATACAAATAAACTAAAATGCCAAGAGCAAACAACCAGTGAGCTCCTAATGCAGATCATGTCATGCACTGACTGGCCCAGGCTGCTTCTTCATCTCACAGTTGGGCATAAAAGGTGGGGGGCGGGGGGCGGGGAGGTAATGAGACACAACAAAGAGGAAGTGTATATTTTAAAAACAAGCCTACAACAAAAGGATGACCAATTCGACTTTTAATTCTAAGCACCACCTTCTGGTCAGTTTCCAGCACCATCAGGTAAAAACACTGGCAATTTTTCATAACTTTTGGATGAAAATGCTTCCTACATTCTGCTGCCCAGATTCTTCTTTGCAGTTTTATTTCCTCCACTTCACAGAGATGGCTTGCTTGAATCTACTAAATATGCCAAAAGGAGACGTTTTCACTAAAAAGCAGCCTTCTGGATAAGAACAGCAGCACTACCAACAAACCCAGGTAGTTTTGATAGAGATCGGTACCCTGCAGGTACAAATAAGTGGTCCACTGTGACCGCGAGATGCTAGGGGAATGCCTAACAGATCAGCTCCGTTCCAATGAAAGTTGTTAAATGAGATATAAATGATAGGTTGAGACAATAAGGAGAGGAGGAGGAAAGAAGTCTGCATACGGCAGAGAGAGACACTGGTAGGGAAGTGCCTTTCTATTCCTTAGAAAAAGAGACTCGATCTCTGAAGTTATACACAATAAAAATTTGAAAAACATTATATTATATTCCAATAGAAATTAGGGTAACATAGTTTGAAATATATTAAAGTTTATCTGGTAAGGCAATTACTTTCAAAAGTAACTCCTGTACAATCTTGCAGTTAACAAAACTGATTTGAGGAAAATAAAATAAAATAAACCGATTCTAAAGCTACACAGAGCTCTTTTAAATATTATTTTTCATTGACTTCTTAAAGCAGGCATTCTACATAAACATTCCAAGAAATGTCAGTAAAGCATTTTGAATTCAGTTTGGAGAAGGGGTTACAGGCCAAAATAAAATCCCTAAAGTATAAAATATTCTTAACTATAAATTCTTCAAAGGGAGGGGTATTTTATACTTGAGGGATTTAGTCAAACAATATTTTCTAATTTGAAAACAAAGCCAAAGAAAAAGAATTACCAATTTATTTACTCTGAGTTTATATTAGAGAGATACAGTGTTCTAAGGAGAAAATAGTCATCACAGTCTAAAGCACACTTAAATTTTTTGATGTTTTTCAGTGTGAATGGAAGCTCTCAAGTGGTTTTTGTTTTGTTTTGTTTTGCAAAATCACAAGATTTCCCCATGAAGTTTCTTAAATCATATAATAACAATTTTTAATTTTCAACAACTAAAATATATTTATCAAGACAGGAAAAAATATTCTTACTTACAAAGAGCGTAATGAGCCAAGATAATCAAAAGTTCCTTGAGATAATGAAGAAAACAAATTCCCTGAAAGGTTTCTGGAGAAAGAGAAATAATTTCATTTTAAAAAATACTAACAGCTACATGTCATTTTATACTATTTCCTATTTCCTAAAGTGTCCTATAATCATTAAATAATGTTATAAAGAATTTGACAGTTATTTTAAAGTTTATGAAAAGGGAAATACTTAGTAATTTTCTCCAATAAATATTTTCTAGTAAACATTTTCTCCAAAATTGAAGAAATGTTCTCAACCTTTAATAGTGCTACATAAGGATTTTTCTATGAAATATCAGATGAACCTGAAAAAGTCCCCTTTCTGAGTTAGACCTTTCAGTCACACTCTCATTACAAGTTACTCTCATATGTTCACCCGTATCATTTAAGAAAGCAAAAATTTTTTAAAAGAATGACCTGAATGATCAGCAGCAGGAATCCACAGTTACTGAAGGAAAGATGTGAGCAGAGGGGAATGAGTCCCGGGTTTAAAATCAAAGACTTGGGATATAATTCAACACTGGCCTTGGGCAAATGACCTAACCTCTCTCATTTCCCCTGTATTAGATGACTTTGGTAAATACCTAAACCCTTGCAAAGTTTTGTATGAATTAAAGTCTGAAAACCCCATGAGACAATCTGAGTGGTTTGTTACACCCATAATGTGACCGAACTATTTCTTCTACCCTTGACTATGAGCTCCAGGAGTGGAGAGACTTGTGCATCATATTTCCTGGGGTACCTCTGGTAGCTAATAATATGCTGGGGTAAACAGTAGATGCTCAATAGTGGCTGACAGTTCAGGATATGACTCTATCTCCAGGAAGTGCCTGATATCAAACAGGACTGATGTCCCTGGGAATTTGGCAGCATGATCCCCCACCACAGTATCTGTTCTACGCCTGCTGTGGTATCAAGAATAGATAAAATCCAGATGTAGAATTCTCAAAGAAGTCGTCCTGAGACCTGTGAGGAGGCCTGCCTGCCCTCCCCAGACTGCTGAGTACTGTAAGGGTGGGGACCTGCAGCAATCAATGTATTCCATACCTCATTAGTAATTATATTCTCTTTTTCACTTGTTAGACTGAGAAAATTCTCCAAGTCTGAAATACAAATTGTTAAAAGCCTTCACAACCAGCACACAGGCTGGCTCGGAGATCTCAAAAATACGCGATTGCAAGTATCCTGAGTCTAAAACTCGTATCCAAAGTGTCCTGGTCCACAGCTCCAGAACCATATCAACCCAAATTATTATAATCAGCTCTACTGCAATGCATTCCTGAATGTTAAGAAGCTACTTCAATTGCCAATTTTCTTAGAACACTTTTAAAAGATATAAGGCAGGTGATTTCTGTATATGCCACAGATCGCTGCATTTAAAAGAGCCACAATAGTCTATGACTATATGGGCTACAAAACCATCTCAATCAAATCTCAAAATAGGAAACTTGGTGATGCTGTTTCTATGCTTTAATGATTCTTCTGGATAAATGTCCGTTGTGTTCTGTGACCTGTATGCTCTCACAACAGGTTTCAGAAAATTGGTAAAAATATAAGAGACAACCCAAACTAAAACTTCCAAAAACTTTAGCTTTTGAGGCAGGAGACAAGAAAAATGGTAAGAAAATAGTAACTTGCTCTAATGTAAGCACTGTCCCATCCAGTTCTTTTATCTAAAAAGCATTTGCTGACAGGTCAAAAATGCCTAGGCCAAAGCTATAAATTCATCTGAATTAAAGTCAACACAACAGTAGAATCTAGGCTCTTTTTCATCATTTGAGCCATACCTATCCAAAAACGCAGTCCTTACAACCCAAAATACAAAGCTCTCAAAAAGCACTGAAATAAAACTGTTTGCAATGCAGCTATAAAAAAAAAAGGAAAATGCAACTGATTTGGTTGGTTAACTTCAGGTTACAAATAAAGCTGTCTACCAAATCAATCCTTTATTTAAAAACACAAATTTGGCTATATCTTTCCTCCAAAATTAAACGGTGCACTGAAAAACAACACAAATTTGCTAAGAAGGAGCACTTTGTTCTACTCTAACAAGTGATTTTTGAAGTCCTCTCCCTTACTGTATAGATGAAATGACCTGTTTACTTTTAAAGTTATTATTTACTATTAAAGTTATTTTTAAAGCCTTTTTAAAGTTGACATGAAATAGGAGAAACAATCTAAAAAGCTATTGAAAGAACCAGGCAGATAACCTTTATACTCAACACTCCACCCTAAATCCTGCATTTCATCCTTTACCCTATTCCCAGACCGCTATTCTCTAAAACATGACTTTATGCCATTTTCTGACATGTCTTTCAGTGGCTTCCTATCATTTAATCAGTTCTAAGCCCATCTGCTTTTCCTATGTTCCCACATAAAGCTCTATTATAGGTAATCAGCCTTATTTCTGGTTACTCCCAAACAGAGCCTCTTCATTTTAAAAATTAAAATATATTTGATGAATATTATATATTATATGAATGATATACAAGGTTTTTTCTGCATTTATATTAGACACAAAAAGTAAGACAGATACAGACAATTCAAATGTTAATTAACCCTTTTAACAATCTGAGGTAGTATCAATCCCACTTTCAGATGAAAAATAGAAAAGCCCAGAAAAGCTAAGCAACTCATTCCAAATCATAAGGTCAGAGGCACGATTCAAATGGTCACTTTACTCCTAACACCACTGGCCTTCCATTTGACAAGCTGGCCTCCCTCTTATTTCCATGTCCATGCATCATTTGCTCAGCTTCTTTTCCTAGAATTTCTAACAATCCAAATCATTGCAATTTCTGGGCCATCAGCTCAAGTTTTACCTCTTCCAAGAAATTTACGCAGCGTAACAAAGCTTTTGGTCATATCTCTCACCATGAATGTGTTCTCTGACACATAAACTGCATATTTTTTTGTGTCTGTCCATGTGTGTGTTTGTGTGTGTGTGTACAGGCAAATGCAACAGCATATTATATTCTGAGGACATTACAGATGCATGATTAAACTTCCAGCTCCTTATCCCCTACTGCTTCTATAACCCCTACAGTTGTTATTTTACTATTACACATACTGTAGGCATCCATACACATCCAGGTACTACTTCAAAGCCTTCCTCATACTTTAACAGGAAAGAAAGGATACTTACAGCCTAACCAGATTAGTGAGTCCTCGAAATATGTCTGCATTCAGACATCCTATTCGATTGTTTGTTAAATCCCTGAGAAAGAGGAAAAACGTGTCTCCAATTAGTACTTTGGTTAAAGAAAGTTTTACCCATTCACTATTCAAGAACAGCACCCAGGTATTATATAAGACCTTACTTTTCAGCGTCTCTGAGATTTTTACCTTCTGTAAATGGATAAGGATATTACTGAGAGAATAAATAATCCTTGCTTTCACTTACTTCTGGCACATACAAGCTAAACGCTATTTAATTATAGTGCCCTGTAGGTATGTATTTCAAGCATTTACTCCTGTAAAATGACTCAAGATAAAACAGGAGTAATAAAAATAAAACTCCATCTACCTTACTGGATGTGATACAATTCTTCTGATGACCTTCACAGCTAACTGTCCTGGGGGAAGTAAGGAAGAGCTCAGTCTAAGCTGACATCTAACAGGCAATGGACAAAAGGGCAAATTATCAAAAATGCTGGAATGTGTATTTGCTTAAGAACATCTGAAGCATAGTACTTTCTAACTTCATTCCTCAAACACTTGGAAGTTTTGACTGTAATGAAAAATAAAAAACAACTGAATTAGCTCTTACTTTACAGATCTATCATTTCATCCCCAGCAAACTTAACTTTAACAATAACCAGGTTAATGGCCCAATTATTTTCCAGTCACTCCTAACTTCTCATAGTTCCTCTTAAATGCTACTTTTCAAAATATTTTTTCTTTTTTTCTCAATCTATGAAACTTTTTATCTATGTAAAACATTTAAGTAAATATTTTGTTCTATCTTTTTTCACTATTTTTCTTCATACCATGAACAGTAAACACAATTTTACATGTTAACCAGATTTTAATTGGAAGTTGATAAATAACAATTTCTGTAACCTTCAAAAAAGACAGCAGCCTGCCGTTCATAATTTTTCATCAGCATACTTAGCAAACTCTATGTATGAAAACCCTAATATAATGTATCTTCAGTTGTTATTTGGATTTATTCATCCATTTGATTTTCAATAAAATAATTCAAAGAAGCCTTCTAAACCAAACTCTCAAAAAATATATTTTTTAAATTTTCTTCAATGTCCATTTTATTCTCTGTAATAGAGAAGTACCCTCTTTACGGAAGCAATTTGCACCACCCATTTTCTAAACTAAAACTGTTGGATCCTAAATTGTATACTTGGCTATGGAGAAAATAGGTTTGGTCTGACTAGAAATTATAGGGACATAACATGTGAATCAGGTACCTCTGCATTAAATTTTCAGGTGTTTCAAAAGCTGGCTTAGGTATAATCCTGGTGTTACAACATTTCATACCTCTCCCTTCCCTTTCTCATGGCAACTTTTGACAAAAGAATCTTAAACAATACAAATCTTTATCTGTCTTGGTATGCTCCAGCTCCAACTCCTTAGAATATTAAAACTAAGTATTTAATTGTGTGGTACTATTTAAATTCTAGCTGTTTTTCTTTTTTTTCTGGGTCTTGCTGTTTAAGAAAATTAGGCATCATCTTGTGAATTGTTGCTTAAACAAGCATTTCTGGGCTCTATTCATTATCTTGTCTCAATTCTGAGCTTTAATGGTGTAATTAGCATTGATTCTTTGGGAAACAATTTCATTATAGCTATACCTATTTAAAGTGGTATTTAGGTATTGATAACGGGCTTTCATTTGGATTAAGAATCAGCTTGAACTTGTTGACAAAGCAAAAGAGAAACTGAGTGGGTCTAGGTTTTACCTACTTCTTGTAGCTTATCCCTCAGAAAGCCACTTAATCTTCCTGATTCAAATTATCTATAAAATAAAGGCAAAGGCATGGTACACTTACAAGAACACTTTAAGTGTGGCTGTCGAGTGAGATGTACAACTGAAATGAATGATTTAGAATCTCATAAGGAAAAGTGCCAATTTCCATAAGCAACTAGCAAACATCACTACTGCAAAGCATCTTTACATCTCATTGAGTTTATATAGAGGACTCTCTCAACTTGCAAGATGTATACCATAAATTCAACTACAAGTCAGCTATTTGGAATTAAGAATATATTTTCTAGTGGAAAGAACATAATAAAAGCCAATTATCTTCCTAGGCAAGAACACAAGAGACTACTAAATGTATAATGAAATGAAAAAATGCTAAGGTGAAATGCCTGGGACAATATCAGTAATGAAATGCTACTGAACAAGAAATTATTTATTTATGTATTTGGATGTCAGTATCCTTAAAACATCCTGATGACACTGCTTTTTATTAACAGTCAAATTCCCCTCAACCCCTATCTTCACTCGGAGCTATTATCACCATTAATCTTCCCCAAAAAGCTGTGAATACAGTGGTGTGGATCACTAAGATATCTTGTCAGGCAGTCTGAGGTTATACCCTTCCCTTGGGAAAAAAATTTCTAGAAGTTCTCAAAGTTTGGCATCAGAATCACCAAGAGGGACCATTAAACAAAGACAATTTGACCTCAGCCCCAGTGTCTGACAATATGGGTCTCGTACCTACACTCATGCTTCCTATCTGAGGACTCATGTTCCTCGGCACTGATTCCAACTGACCTGCTGATACAACGTATCCTGGTGAGAAGCACAAAGAAAGTGACTCACCATGCATCAAGTTCATTTAGCTGCTGTCCCTGCACTCCCCTAATGACTCCGTTTCTGGAGGTGGATGCAGCCTGCTGGGGGTGTTCCATCCTCCTGCCTGTGTCAGTATGGCTGAGCCCTAACAGCTTCCAAGCCTCTTAGCAGCTGAGCTCTAGCTACTGCTCCATCTCTCTGTGAGTCCAAATCTATATCCAGGCTCTTGGTCAGTGTATATAATTCCACTATATACCCCTCAAGGGGTTCCTGAGTTACCTTTATCTCTCTGGAGACTGGTTCACTGTTGGGCCACATTAATGGACTCAGTTACTTTCTATTTTCTAAATTGATGCTGACTGCTCTCTGACCACTTTGATTACACTGCTATGCCTGGTTGATACTACTTTTCCTGAACTCTAAACTGAACTCTAAACCTTGATCCACTGCAGTTCTGATGCCTACCTAATGCCTATCCTCCTCCAACTCTCACCTTCCTTACCTATGACTCTAGTCTCTATCAGCACCACTGACCCACCCTAGATGGGCCAGTTTTTCTGACTGGTTTCATGGAGAAGCCTTAACTGGGAAGTAATGCAGAGTGGGAAGAAAAATACAGATTAGTAGCAAGACTCTTGCAGCCATCCCGGCTTCCAAGGGCACACAAAGCCTAAGAAAAGCAATGAACCCCCATCGGGCATCCTCAAGAAAAGCGATGTTAGTGAAATTCCCTACAACACAGTCCTGATGAAAATTTTAAATAATTTTACAAGATGAAGAGAAAACCTTGGGACTGCTACTATTCCTTTATCTTCCAGAATTCTGAACCTTAAGACTGCCCAAGAGAGGGAACTGAGAGGAGAGCTCACATAGCAAGTTTTATATGAAAGAGATAATTTTACTAGCAAAGGTATTAAGAAAAAAAAAAAAAACCTGCAAAAATAGCACACCCAACTCTTACAACTGGATCTGACCATCAAAAGGAACAGGTTCTGAATGACAGAATAGATTCAAAAGATCAAAATTATTAGGATGGAAGGTCAGGGTCAAAAATTTAAGTAAGGTATGGCATGATTAAACTAAGAGCAAACATAGCTGGTTTTACACAAATAATACGTAAAACAAAACTTAAAGAAATATCCAGGTACCTTCAATACTCAAAAAAATAAAACAAAAACTTAAATAACAAGAAAGTAAGATAAAACCAAAAAAAGAGGGAGCTCGCTCAAGAGCATGCCAGGGGCCAGCTGAAAGCATGACTGTTAGGCAGGAGGGCAAGCAGCTGGTCTCCGTCCCCAGTATCTTCTGTCCTGGTTCTCTGAACTTCAGTGACTCCCCATGGCCATCAAAAGGATTCTGAAACACAAACCTGACCATGTCAACTCCTTATTCAAAAAGTTCTGCTAGTCCCCCACTGCCTAAAGAATACATGCAGAATTCTTCAAGGTGGCAGAAGGTCATCACAAACCAACATATGCCTAGTCCCTTCCTAAGAGCCTAATCTTCCAACATTCTTTTCCCCCTCTGTACTTTATGCTCTGGCCAGAGAACTAAACTGTTGTCCCAAGAGACGTGTTCTTTCACACCTAAGTCCACTCTACATAGAACACTCTGTTATTCAACATGCATTCATCGACCTCAAATCTAAAGGCTGCTTGCTCTTACATCAGGCCATTCTCCTCTCAGGTAGTCCCTCCTTTCCCTGACAGAGGATGATGATGATGATTATCTGTTACAGCACAGGTGTGCACGTTAGGATGTATTTTCATCATCAATTGGACCCCAAGAGTCTGTGAGCTCATCCAGAAAAGTTAGGGTATTAAACAGCCAGCACTTACTAAATGCCTTTGGAAGGAATAAAGGATGGTAGGACAGTCCAGGTGGCTTGAGGGTAGCATTACCTGTGAAATACAAGCATGCTCACAACAGCAACTGTGGCAATAGCACGAGAAAAGGTTGAAGGGAGTTGCTTAGCTTCAGAAGTAATAAAAGCTGGGGTGCAAGCTTTTATTATTGTGTACATAAAATATACAAAAAATGGCAAGGCTTGAAATCATTAATAGAAAGGGGCGTCAACTGATGACATTTTTAACAGATAAAATTTGAATGCATTCCTAACTTGAAAATCATCTACCAATTATAACTGCTGACACAGCCAATACAGTAAGGATTTTATTAGCCTAAGAGGGATACAAACCATAAAACAAATTAAATAGCTGTACAAATCAACTGTCCCTTAATCTACTTACACTAAATACTCTCTGCTTTTCCTAGCATGGACCTGGCCAGGTGAACTTCTAATATTGTTAAAAACCCATTTTTTAAAAATCTTGTTAGAGCTCACAGTAGGTTAACAGTTATTAATAAAAGGAACAGGTCAAACTAATGAGCAATTCAAACACTTACAATCTTTTTAGTGATGACAGTCCCCAGAAGGCACCTGGATCTATACTACTAATAAGATTGTTTCGGAGGTCCCTGTTAAAAGTAGAATAAAGTAAGTCATTCATATATTACACTGTAAAATATGTAAGCACATTGCAGTTACCTCCTACACAGAAAACAACACTAACAATAATAATGGGAAGAAAAGAAAGCCAAAAAGGTTATCCCCAGAAGTAAATGCCAGAGCCGGAATTCAAATCTAAGAAATCTGGCTCTAAAGCCATTTGTTTTGGCCAATATAAGAACAAAGGGTATATGTCCTAATATTATTCAAATTCAAAGTTATAAGTACACTACAATCTTATGCGTTATCTCTACAAGTTCTTCCTTAGTGTGCTATACTTTTGTTTTCAAAATAAATCAGAGACTGTATTTGTAATTAAACTGAAATTTTAAAATCATTTCCAAAAATACACAACTCTAAAATTTATGTCATTTGGTTTTTCATATTTTTCCCTCCGTGAACTTCTATGGATAAGTTTTCTATAAAATAAAAATGTGAGACTTTACAATATACATCTCAAAGCAAAGACCCAGCAGCCTGCTGCGAAATATCATCTTCAAGACAGTCACTCTTTACTCCCGTTCATCCGGTCTACGGCCCTGCCATGTCAGCACTCCACCGCTGGGGGCGCAGCAGTGAGCGCCACAGCCACATCCTTCCACCCACGTGGACTCGGGGGTCACCTGCTAAGAAGGCTGCTCTCTTCTGGGTGCCTGGGCACAGCTGGGGACTCCTAGGTCGCCCCATACAAGACCTCACAGAGAGCTGACAACCAGCTACAGGAGTGCTTAGAAGCAGAACAGTGGCCCATTTCCCCCAACCACATTCATGCCAGCAGCCGGTCCAACACTTCAGCTTCGCCCAGACACCTGGCGGGCCCGTTTGTCGGGACTCCCTCTGAACCTTGCCCACTGCAGGCTACAACGGCCTCTGGTCATCTCTCAGGGCACCTGATGTCAGACTGTGAGCAGAAACTCTGTGCAACTTCTCATTTTCCTTCTCTTCCCTATAACAGCAACACTGCTCCTTCCCCATGTGAGCTCCACTCCTTATTTATAGTGATGTGGGGAAGCCCATGGAGTTGGTGAAACAATGCAGAAATGCAGAGTAACGCTCAGTATGCACACAGGCAGCAGGTACCTCATGGGCTCCTTTGGCCCCTTGTTTATTTTAGATGAGATTTAAAAGGCCTTCCTAGAAGTACATCCTGGACCACTGGTACTACCTGTTAGTACAACTGAGGGGACATGTCTCCAGTATCTTTGATAACAAATGCTCTATCATGGGTTTTAGCCAGTGCCCAGGCAGTCTGAAGATCCTCAGTTTGCCTTCTCAAACTCCTCCAACTCAGAAAGCATCTGACTTTCCTTGTCTACTTTTGCTTAAGTAAAGGACCCCCGAGCAAGTCTTACCAGGGTGAGCCCGATGCACACGTCTTCTGCTATCCCATTATGTACACTCATTCAATTTCACTGTCCCATCACCTAATGAAAACTGATGTATGGCCTCCTCTTAACAGGCTATTTTTTCTAACAGCTCATTTTAACTATCAGTATAGAGAATTTATAATTTGGGGGTTGGTTTCTGGACAGAGTTCCTGGAAATTTCACAAAAACATTCGGAGATCGGCCCTCTGCTCATGGCAAGGCTGGCTTTCTTGACACTGTCATTGACTATGGCTTCCCATGCTGTCCACACTGTTTAATACATGGTGGTAGAGATTGATTAGAAATTCTCAAGAAAGTTTCTCTGGAGGTGCAACCGATGAATCCTGTGTGTCAGGCCCTCCAGCAAATCCTGTCCTGTTTTTCTTGCATCTGACTCCAATTCCAACCATCAGGCATTCTTCAGCAGTGAGGGGTAGAGTTGCAATTCCATGACCTTCCCCAAATCAGAACCAGACTTTCCTATATAAAACTGAACTCCTCCAGTACCTTTCAGCTCTTTAAAAAAAGGAAATGACTACTAAACATAAAACCTATGCTCTGATTACCATTACTAAATAAGTATTTCACGGTATCTCAAACACCATGGCCTTAGTAATTGGTATAATTACATGACTCTGCTCTAACTAAACTAAACCTAGGGCCTGGGGGGACAGAAATGGATGGGGACAGGGAGTAGCTATTTCCATTGGTTTGATTAGAGGACAAGAGGTAATCCTGGAGTTGCCAGTGCCCTTTTGCTACCACGTGGAGGAGGCCTCTCCAAATATGGCCAAAAGATAGAAAAAACAGAATTAATGCTGAGTCCTTAGATCCAGCAAAGCCTGAAGTCCAGCTCTAGTTCTGGGATCCTAGGTACACAAATCAGGAAATTCAGTGAATTGGTATCTGTCATTTATCATCCCATTAAGATCTCACAATCAATCCTAGGAGGTATTATCATTGTTTCAGATGAGGAAACTCAACTCATGTGCAAAAAGATCATAAAATTAAGCCAACTTCTTGCTGACCAGTGGCCAAGCCAGAAGTCAGGATTTAAATACCCTGTTCTGACTGATACAGTGAGGATTTACTAAAGGAACCAAGTAAATTTATAAATACTGCAAGAAGGAGACAGGTAAAGCAAAAGCATGCCAAAAGGCTGGCATGGTTACATCAAGGTGCTAGACATATTCTTTTAACTTCTCTGGATGTTTGAAAAATTTAAAATACATAGAAAAATATTATTACTCATGGTTCCAGCCTTCCAGTTACGTCTGAAAGCCAACCATCTCTCCATCCTCCTCACTGTCATCACCCAGCCCAGGTTATATACCACACAGTTCCAGCTCATGTTCCTCCTTCACTCATCCAATCCCCATTTAAAGTGATCTTTCTAAATATAAATCTGATCATGTGCTAGTTAAAACCTCCAGACACTCCCAAGTCCCCTCAGAAGAAAGTTAAAATTCTGCAAAGTAGCTTATAAGGCTCCCATGGCCCTGGCCTTGCCTATTCTTCCTACTCCAACTCTGACTTAGCATTCTACCCAACATTTGTCATTAACACTCCCCAATCTCTCTCTTAATATATTCTAGTCATATTAAAGATGTTCCTGAAAAGTCCTATTTCTCTCACCTCTAGACCTCTGCACATGGCTTCCCCGTCTTTGACACACATCTCAATCTCCCCTAGCCTGTATCCTCCCCTCTATTCTGCTTCTCTTGCCTGCATAGCTCCTACTCATCCTTTAGGCCTTGGAGTAAACACCATTTCCTCCCCCAGAAAAACACATCTGAACAACAGAGCCCTGCGCTTTCCCCGCCAGGGAAAAGCTTGTCACACTCTACTCTGATGGCTTTGACCATCTCCACGGAGTGACCCGAAGTTCCACAAAGGCCAGGGCAACACACATACAATATACGGAGAGTGGATGAAATAGTGCTGGAGTCTGAATGTTTTCCCAAAAAAATTCATGTTGAAATCCTAACTCCTAAGTGATGGAGTTAGCAGATGGGATCTTTGAGAGGGGATTGGGTCATGAGGGCAGAGGCCTAATGAATGAGATGGATGCCCTTATAAAAGACCCCAGAGAACTCCCACGTCCCTTTCTGCCACGTGAGGCTATAGCAGAATGGCAGCCAACCTAGAAAGTGGTCTCACTGGTCCCGAATATGCTCATGTCTTGGTCTGGCACTTCCCAGCCTCCAGAATTAAAGGTTGAGAAATAAATGTGTGCTGTTTATAAGCAACTCTGTATGATACTTTGTTATAGAAGCCACAACAGACCAAAACAGATGGTAAATGGATGAAAAAGTCAACCATGGCTAAGGGACAGAATTACATTACCTGACCTTTACTATAAAAATCTTTTTAGTAAATTATAGTTAGCCACAAAATCACTGTGATATTCATAAAGTCAGACAATGTAGAGACTGCTATATCTCATTTAAAACCACTTAAGTATCTAATAAAGGTCATGATGTCTGTGACCATCCCATAATTCAGCAAACATGTATATGAGTAGGCTTATTCCAATATAAAGGAAAAAAATGACAACAAATTGTTACCAATTATTGAATCTGGGTAAGCAAATTGGTGAGAGGCAATTACTACATTATTCTTTCCATTTTTCTGTATGTTTGAAAATTTTCGTAAAAAAAATTTTTGAGTCTGACTTTTTAAGTCCCAGAGAGTACAATTAATCAATCATCTGGCCCAATTATTAGTTCCTACCTCCCCCTTACAACTGACCCCAATCCTACACCTCAAAGAGATAAGATGATTTTAGGAGAAAATTCAGTCAGTGTGCTCTTGACTTATATTGATTGCATAGGCAGAAAGCTCTACAAATAGAAATATACAATGTCAGTTCCATTTTTAAAAAACATGTTTCTCTTTTCAAATTTTAAACACCTTCTATAACAAGAATTGTTTTAGCTAAAGCAGTACATAAATTTGTGATCAGCGACATACTGCATGTGTTTCTACAAAATACCTCTCATGAATAACTATGTACTGTAATGATTTAAAGAGACATCTTTTCATAAAAATCCTTGACATACTATATAAACTTAATAATAGCCATATTAATCAAGCATTGCCAAAAGATACTCATAGTCAGATTCTCTCATTTAACATCCCCCTTCCCTTCACCCACCCACAGCTTCCCTAGTGAACATGAGTTGACTTGTATAACTATCGATTTGACTATGTTGAACCACTAAAATATAAGTGAAAAGATACACACATTAAACAAAATTAAAGGGATATGCTAACAGTTCTTGGGGAAAAAAAAGCTAGCTCCTTTAGGAAAGAAGGCAAAGTATATCATATAAAATGCTTTTTGAAACCTCTACTCAGAAAGGCTTCAACACTACAGAAAATAATTCTCTGGCATTAGAGAAAATCAAGAATCAGGACAGCCTCAGCGGTCAGTCAGTTCCACCCATTCCTCAGATCGACCCTTCTCAATGTCAATGAAAATCAATCCTCAAAAAACTAGTTTCCAAGATGTCAAAAGAATTTGGGTATTTTATCCTAAGAATAAAGACCCCAAATGCTAAATTAAAGAAAAACTCAATCTACATATTCCTAGAGGAAAAAAAAAAAAGCACACATTCTTCTACTTTCTTATAAGGGCCAAGAAAAACAAACGATGGAAACAAGATGTGACTGCAAGTGGCTGTATTCAGGAGATGACCCCGGGACACACCATCAGGAAAGCGGGGAGGTGAGAGCAGGAAGGGGAGGAAGCTGACCAAAGGGGTGTTGCTGCGGATTTCTCTCTGGCCGGCTGAGACTCAATCCCTGGGGAACCGTGAAAGACGGTGTAGAACACGCCTTAGGGTCGCCCCCGAGAGGGGAGGCAGTAGGTGGTTGTCCACCAACTGCTGTCTGCCACTGGGTGTGGGTTCCTGGGGTCAGGGGCAGGTGGGGTGGCTCTCACTCCAGTCCTGCAGCACAGAAAGCTCTCGGGCTCACATTCAGAAGACTCAGGGGGAGAGACACAGAATGGTTAGCGGTGAGGAACAAGTTCTGCTACAGTATATAAGTAACTTTGAAAAATTCGAAAATGATGTCAGTTACAAAACCCTTAAGTCATTTACGGGACCAGCTATGTCTTAGGTTGGGATCCCCAGAAGTAGTCCAGATCACTTCTAATTCCCACTGCCATCCGGTAGGCTCCTGTACAGAGAGCTCTCTCTCTCCACGAGTAACACCATCGTGGGTCACAAATGACTTAAGCATTTTATTAAGGGTTTTGGCCCCTCTCTCTTTTCTTCTCATGGTCAGAACAATAAAAGCCTAGCCGCACACCTCTTTTTCTTTCTTTCTGAAGTGTTCTGTTCTGCAAATACTGTGTGGGAGGCAGGCTGCAGCTGGGCATGCATGGCCCCCTCACGTTGCAGCAGTAGGGCCAAGATGCAGGTTTGGGCTTAGAAGTGTCTGCAGAAAATGCTAAGCTTCAGGTCTGCTTAGGTGCTTCCCAACAGAGGAGGCCTGGGCCCCAAAGTCACTACTGGGGTTTAGGTCTTAGTCCCCCATTAATATGTCTTTCCAAGCCCCCTGTGCACATGTGTGCGTGTGTGTGTGTGTGTGTGTACATATCTGTGCTTCTGCAAAAGAGAGGTGGAGCTCTGGGATTCAGGTATACACAGGTCTCTGGCTAAAAGCAATCACAGCAGCATCTTAACATCAACTAATATGTTTGTGGCAATGGAGTATGTTTCTAAGATGTAAAGACAGTTATCTTTAATAAGTGACTGAAAATAGGTCAAAGACCAAAAGGGAATTAAAAAGTAAATGTTAAGAGGATAGTAATTCACACCACAGCATAGAACATCAGTTATGCTGTCCATACTTTCTGTGATGGACCTCAAAAAACACAGCAATCCTAGCTGCCAAAAATAAAGCATGTTTCTAAACACAGCAAAAACCATTAAAAGCCAGGAATGCCTGTCATCCTTCCTCTGCAAAAAGAAGATCATAATGATCCTCCAATTATTAACTGAACACCTACTCAATGCCTGACAATGTGCTACATGCTAAAGGTGTTTGTCGACCACAGTCACTTTTCTTACCAGAAACAGAGGATCTAATGGTAAAGTACTGCATCATACAACTAACAGTGCAGGGGCAGCCATGCTTCAGCAAGGTCCCCACAGCTTCCCGACTCTGCTTAGTGGGATGCGTCCTACTCCCCTGTCTCCAGTGCGTGGGCTCCAGCCCAAGCCGGCAAGGACTTTCCTTCCCCCAAAGAGCCCTGAGCAAGTCTTGACTCACTTAAATTAGCTCAAATGCCCATTCCTGAACCAGCAACCATGAAATGTGTGTAAGAACTATCCTTAGCCAAGTCAGGTTTGGAGCTGAGGTGTGAACAGCAACCTCAGAGGCACGTGGACCATGTGGACTATGACTGGAGTACTTGAATGAAAACAGAAAAAAAAAATCTGAGCATGGAACACTGCTGTGCCATGAACATTTTATATGCATGTGTGCACATGGACATATATGTATATGTATTGAATGTGTTGCTATGTATGTATAGGGAAATGCATAAATATAACCTAAGGTAAAGACCTTTAAACTAAAAAAAAAAAACAGAGACCTATATAAAAGGATAAGGAAGATCTCTAGACAGTGTATGTTTACATAACACATCAGTTAACAGAGCAATGAAGTCTTTTGGGAGTACAATTGCGGGAAAAGGTGCTTGGTGAAATGGTCAAGGAAAAGTCACATAAAAGCACAGAAAGTGAATCAAAGAGAATTAAGAAAATGAGAAAAGTTTGTTATACAAAAGAAATGGACGTGCTCAGTGTATGGCTGCTCTGTTATATTATCCTGAAATGTTTTCCTAAATGTATGAGGAATATGGGAATTTGAAACAAGATCCTAGAATAGCATTCAGTATATAAACAGATTAACTATCCACTGTGTAAAATTCACCAAGGCAGAAAATAAATGCTACTTTGTAACATATCAGATCATAAGCAAATCCAGACCTAATTGCTAAGCAAAACAAAATTATTATAAAGACCATCTGAATAAAATATCAAAGTTTATCCACAAGTTTGCCCCCTTGATGTGTTTTTAAATCTATATGACATACACATTTCATGACAGAATTTCAGAACAGCATCTATGCTTTCAAAGCCAGTAGTCAGTAAACTATGACCCCACAGACTACTTCATAAATAGTCACCTCCACATCAATTCACTTCTTTATTGTAGACTGCTGCTTTCGCACGACAATGGCAGAACTGAGTCACTGTGACAGAGACCACATGGCCCACAAAGCCTAAATTATTTACTATCTGGTCCTTTACAGAAATTCTGTCCACCTCTGCTTTAGCCAATTGTTTTCTAAAATACAATTCTTGAAATTTTTCATAATCAAATCTTGGAAGAACTCAATTTTTGTTTGGAAAAGTTGAGGGCATAGTAATAGATTTACAATGAAAATGCACTCAGTAAAATAACAGTAAGAAATGATAATAAAAAATACTCACAATCTTTCAAGGAGACTTAACCCAGAGAATGAGCCATTCTTCAGTTCAGATATTTTATTGTTACTCAGAATCCTAAAAATGACAGGGAAAAAAAATGTGAGTTGCCTAATATACCAAAGTAATTTAGCTCATTATGTTGAAATCTGTGAGGAATTCTAAGAAGTCACATATTACCCAAAGAACTGAGATGCCTGACAAAAAGAACTTCTTTCTCTTTGAGACACCCACCTAAAATAGATCACTTGCACATTATGTCACCTCTTAAATTGTTCCTGTCACACTTAACTAAAACTTTTTAAATAAAAAGGAAGAGAAGTCAACACAAAATAGCTCTAAATTCAACAGAATAAAGAATGGCATACACATTTATATAATTAATCAACGTAAGTCAAATGCTTATTTAAAACCTGGAAATATGTTAGAAAAATGTAACATAATCTAAAAATATTGACTTAACAAAGAAAGAACACATCCTCTAGATATCACTTCAATAATGCTGAATATCATTTGTAATGTCATAATATACAAATCTACACCTGTATTTGTGAAAATATGCTTTCTGCATGCACTCATAGACACAGGTAGCTATATCACAATATCATATCTCATTTATCAGGACAGTGTTTTATAAAAAAATGAACTGAAGACAAAAATTTGTTAAAAGAAGTCATAGTTAAGCCACCCCCATGGCAGGACTTGCCTAAGAAGAGTCTGCATCCATCGTCTCACTTCCTCACTAGGCTTGAATGCAAATAATGAGCTCCCATAAAGAGAGCAAAAATCCCCTGATTTAGGGGACATCAAGCTAAGAAAATGAGAAAACCAAAAGATCAGAGTAATGTTAATGTGTCATGATTACACTAGACTTTTCTGTGGGATCATTATTAGGAGCACCTTAAGTCAAGGACTGCCAGCATGTGAAGCCTAGAACTACAGCTTTCAAGCTAAGCTGATCTTAGGGAAGTCACCCCACCTCTCTGTAAGCATTCCCCATTTATAAGGGAAGAAAAATACCTACTTCATCAACACTAGAAAGTAATTAGAAAATACCTGACATATTCAACGAGTATTCATTAAATTTCAGATGCTTTTTTCTAAGACACACATCCTTCCCCCTTTTAATGTTTCTTGCAATTCAAATATATTGCTGTGTAGTATTGTTGCCTCTCCCCAAAGGTGTTGTTATACTAAAGCAAGACCAAGGCTTTCAACCACTGGCACCAAGAAAAACATTCCAATTAAAATACATTACACCGTTTTCTCCAATCAAAACTGCAAAAGTTTTAGTTGTCCCAGCAAAAGCAAACACAGCTTTGTACAGGGCCACAAAGGTCACGGAAACAAGCTTTCTCAAGCAGCTGCCAGGGCACACCCAAGAGCTTCCAACCTTGTTATCACAGGTGTGGATGCTAAACTAACAAGCAACCAAATCTGACAAGAAGTATATTCAATGACCTTACTTTAGCACGACAAACAACAGACAAAAACTAGAAACTACCAAAGAGGTCCATGTATAGAAGAGGAAGTGTTAAACAAATTACGGTACCTCCAAGCAACAAACTTTAATGCATCCATTAAAAAATGATTCTTTCAAAGGAAACCTGATGCAAAGGAAATGCTTACAGTAAGTTAAAAAAGCAAACAACAAATGTGATACCACTGATTGAAAAGAATGCACGCGGAGACCAAAAAATAAAATACTGGAGAGAAACACATAATAATCACTGTCTCTTAGTGATGAGGCTCCCATTAGTTTCTCTTTTATTCTTTATAATCTTGTAGTACCTCTTGAAATATCCAGAAGACTCTCATTTTTTAAATATTTTATTCTTCTAATGATAAACTTTAAGTATCTTCAAAACTAAGTACAGCTCGAATTTGAGTTAATTTTGAATACAAGTGTATCTCAGAAACAAAAACTGAATACTTCATGCTTTGAGATTAAAGACTCCCATTTATTTATTTATATTCAAAAAAATGTTTATGTGGTGACAGTTACAGGTGCTATTAATAAACAGGCACCAAAGTAGGGCAAAGAACAGTGGTGTTGATACCCAGGATCCAGGGCTTTAACTAAGACCTCATCAGGAATAAATGATTTAGTTTGCGACAGTCACTTCACTTTTCTGGTCAGACTTCAATTTCATCACTTTTCAGATGGAAAAAAATCAGGCCAGAATGACCACCAAGATCTCTTTCAGTTTCTTTAAATATTCTACAATTATTCGTGTTTTAATGAGCAAAGCTGACAAATTTGATGGTGACTGAAAATTTATAACCAATAAACCAGAAATAAGGAAATAAAGGAAAACTACACAACCTAACAGGTTCCATGACATTCACACCCTGTTGATGAGTGAAGAATGAAACCCAAATGTGGAAGCAGTTTGTAAGAAACTGAATCACACTCACTGGGATTCAGTATTGCTTCAGCAAAAGGACTGTCATTTGCTCAGCCATTAAGGCTTTAGTACAGTAAATGATAGATTTTATTGAGGAGTAAAAAGGTTCATCACACTTAGAAAGTTATTACTGAAACCTTAAAAATAAGAGTTTACAACCTCATGTTAACATATTCAGTCTATACATTACTTGATGTGTTTAAGGATTTTGTGTGAGAAAAAATAGGATCAGTATGAATAAATCTAATATGCAGACAACTTTTATACTCAATTTTGAAACGGGACTGTGGAACTAGTGAGTGCATAATATCATGTATCATTATAAACCTAAAACCCATTCATAACCGATATTTTTGCTGACATCATTGGAATTTCAAACTTTCTAGGAGGTAACTGAATGAAAAATATAAAACTTGACCAAAGTTATAAAGCTTATATATGCCCATTTTTGCTTTCTACTAATGATGTTAACACTTCATGATCTATAGACAATGCTTAGGAACACTATTCTGGGCTCACACCTCTGGAATTTAAACACCATATGAAGAGGCTAGTGTCCACTGCTATCATTTGACAGAGTATATCAAGTTACTTCAGTATATCACTTACACTGAAACATTAAAAAGGAGTAAAACTTAATAAAAACATTTTCTTTTAAATCAAAAGTTCACAGAGCAGAAGAAAATAAAAAGTATTACAAATTCTTGGTTGCTTGCTATATTACTGCAAGTCCCAGAATGGAACGCTGTTCCCAAGCACCCCGCCCTGCATGGCAGAGGGCACAGAGTAATTTTCCTTGAGAGGAATTGAAAATATATTTCAAAAGCATTAAATATCCAGATCGAATATTAGGAATATATTTCTGGAAGTCAGCCACTGGAGGGGAAAATCAGATAAACAAGCAAACGGGGTTACTGTGGAGGATTAAACAGTGGCCTTCCAAAATATGTCCACCTGGAACTGTGAAGGTGAACCTAGTTAAAGAAAGCATATTTGCAAACACGATTAAGTTAAAGGTTTCGAGATTAGACCATCTTGTATTTGGGTGGCCCCAAAATTCAAGAACAAGCGTCTTCACAAAAAAGGGAAAAAGACTCAGAGAAGGTCATGTGAAAATGAAGGTAGACACACATACAGAGGAAAGAGAGAAGGCAGGCAAATTTAGAAGCCGTAATAACTAAGGATTTTCCAGAACTAAGGAAAGGTACAAATAGGACTACACTTTAAAATGCATCAGATTTTCAAAACTTCTTTCTGATATTTTTAAAACCTAAGCAATGTTAAAAAATAAAAAAAAATTTACAACTACTATCAAAAACAAAGGTCTACATATTCCTCAACACCCAAAAAGCAGGACCTGAACAGACACTTCTCCAAAAAAGAAATACAAATGGCCAACAGGCACATGAAAAGATGCTCCACATCGCTAATCATTAGGGAAATGCAAACTAAAACCACAATGAGAAATCACACCAGTTAGGATAGCCACTATCCAGAAGACAAGAAATAACAAATGCTGGCGAGGATGCAGAGAAATGGGAACTCTCCTACACTGCTGGTAGGACTGTAAATTGGTGCAACTGTTATGGAAAGAAATATGGAGGTTCCTCAAAAAACTAAACTAGAAATACCATTTGACCCAGTAATTCTACTTCTAGGAATTTACCTGATTCAAAAAGACATATGCACCCTTATGTTTATCACTGCACTATTTGCAATAGCCAATAAATGGGAGCAACTTAAGTGTCCATCAATAGGGAAATGGATAAAGATGTAGTACACATAGACAATCGAATATTACTTAGCCATAAAAAGGAAAGAAATCCTACCATTTGCAACAACATGGATGGACCTAGAGGATATTATGCTCAGTGAAATAAACCAGGCAGAGAAAGACAAATACCAAATGGTTTTACTTGTTTGTGGAATATAAAAACAAAGCAAAACAGAAGGAACAAATTAGCAGTAGATTCACAGACACTGAGAAGGGACTAGTGGTTACCAAGGGGAAGGGATTGGAGAGGGTGGGGGGCAAAGGAAGGGAATAAAGGGTCACAATAATTTGGAATCACTGTAGAAGCTGGTCATGGGGAAGTACAGCACAGAGAAAACAGCTGATGATTCTGTAACATCTTATTACACTGATAATATAGTGACCACACTAGAGAGGGTGAGGATTTAATATGGGTAACTGCTGAACTACTGTGTTGTATATTTGAAATCAATATAAGACTGTGTATCAATGATACTTTGATTAATAAAAAAAGATCTAATTTTGTTTTTCAGGTCCCCAGTATATAAATAGCTCTTTGAAAGAAAAATCTCCAATAGGAAAAGTAGCAAAGATCATGAAAAGATAGCTCAATAGAAGTAAACAATAACAGATCATAGGAAGGAATATACAACCTCAATCATGAGAGAACTATGAATTAAAATCAAAACAAGATACCATAAATCACTCATCAGAACAGGAAAAAGTATGGTAACACATTTTATATTCAGAGGGAAACAGCCACTCACACTTTGCTATAAATCAATACAATCACTATGAAAGGCCAAAATACAAATGCATATAGAGTATTTGATGAATTAATTCCCCTTCTGGAAATTTCTTAAAGACATACTTATACACGTGCAATGTATATTACATATTATATATAAGTACATAGTCATAAAACAATTATTCATCACACTACTGTTTATAAAATTTAATGCCTGGATATTTAGATGGATTCCAGTAATAAGGAATTAGTTTAAGTTATCCACAAAATGGGATACTATGCAGATGAGGGGCTGCAGAATGGGGGGAGAGGAAGCTTTTGTGTTACTCATATAGAAAAATCAAAGACAGCCCTTCATAGGACTGAAGCCATGCATTTATACATTAGAAGTTTCCATTCCTTGATATATCAGATTTGCTCTAATAATACAAAATGATTCTGCATTTGAGTCATCATGTAGAAGAGTACTTGTTATTGACATGTGTTTTTCAAGGACAAGAAAAATAGTATGGCTAGGCTAAGCCTTTGAGTCGCTAACTTCCGTAGGCACCCATACTAGTCAGGGCCACCTGTGATAAGCTAAAAATCAGGAATGTTAGCTCCTTCAAAGTGGACTTCCGATGCCTTGCCTCATTTACCCCACTAATGAAAGCCTTAGTCCAGGGGCCCAGCCAAATCCCCCACCACCAGCTTCCTGACAACCCATGGGATTTCAGAGTGGTTTTAGTATTTCTTTTAACGGTGGAAAGAAAATCAAAGTAATGATATTTTATGACACATGACAATGCTATGAAATTCAAACTTCAACATCTTCCTGGAATACAACCATGCCCACTTGTTCACATTCTGTTGTGGTGGCATTCATGCTCTGGTGGCAGGGCTGAGTGGCACCAACAGAGATTGGTCTGGGCAAGAAAGCCTAAAATGTTTATTATCTGGCCCTTTATAGAAAAACTCTGCCAACCTCTGTTTTAGCATACTCTATCCCAGTTTATGCTCTGGTCTAAGGCAGAAAATCAGCTGCTTGCTGATTTCTAAATTCTTCCTAACAACTAGTAATATGTATCTATTAGATTTCAAAACTCCCCATCAATTTAAATAATCTTTGTATTTAAATCACATTTTATTCCACATGCTATTGGCAATTACACACGTTTTGAAAAATCAACAGCATCTTAGAATCAAAGAAATAAAAGCTGCTTTTTCCTTCTCTACCCCCTCTTAGTTGGATACCAAGTCTCCTAGACCCACCTTCCACATCTCTTACTTCTGTGTCATAATTCTCATCTTAAACCTTTTGCTTTGAATTTTGGAAAAATTCCTCTGCTCAATTTTCCAGGCCACTAATTTTCTAAGTCCTAAGTGGTTCCCAAAATGCTCTGCAGCCCACTTGGTGCCCCAGCCAGCACTTTGGAATATAACAATCTCACTGTTAACTTTTCAGGAGCTCCTCTCCCACGGATATTCTTGCTTTCTGGACTTACTGTTCTCTTGGATCTGAGATGAGGAATTAGAATTTTCCTTTATAAGCTTTCCCCAATAATTCTGTTGAGGTCCTCTCTAAAGGTCTCACGATCCTTGGTTACTTGCTCATATATATTTATGACTGGGGTCTGGGCTGGTGACTGTTGCTGCAGAGGGCTTCTTGAGCACCGACAGAACAGTGGTGAATGCAGAGGGAGATGGCCAAAACCGCCTTTATTCCCTGCTTTGGAAGTCTTGTAGCCTTATATCCTTTGAAGGGGACAAAAGAAACCTGGGGTCCCCTACAAATTCTCCTTCTGGCTACAGTCACCCACCAGTATTCTGCCTCGGCAAATCTCCCGGTTTATTTATAACAAAGTTAAATGGCTTTGTCACAGAGGGAAACCCTAACACCAACCCCCTGGGACAAACTCACTGAAAGCAGAACTAGAGCCCAGCTGTTGCAGGGCATTAATTCCTGGCAAACTCTTGCCTTATCCACTTTTGCTGCCACTCCCTATAGTTTCAGTTCTGGGAATCTTTCAAGTTCGTTTAGAAAATTCATTTCCTAGTTACTCCCGTTTTTGTCTCTATTGGACTGTAAGTTCCTCTGCTGTGGAGTTTTGCCATCAATCTGATCCCATCTGTTTTATTTAATCTACAGCGTCCTCAACACTTCTGGACCACTGTCACACCTTTCTCATTTTTTTATGGGTCTGTTTATATTTTTGTTTTTTATGTCATTTTCAACAGAATTTTGGAGGGAATGGAGAAAAAGTAAACAAAGGTGGTTCACTGTATATCCACTTAGGGGATTGGAAAGGGCTCTTTTCCTAAAAGTAGAGGTCTCCTTCCTCTCTGACCTCCTCTCTGGATGCTAAGCAGTTAGGGGGCAAGCCTGGCTTCTAGCCCATCACCTCCACTTCATGTAGGAAGGCTAACATTTCCCTTACAAATTTGCCAAAACCCACAGAAAAATCTCGACCACCTTTCACTTAACAAAATTACTTCAAGGTACCTATTAAAAAAGAATACCTCATGACAACAAAAGAGGGAGCCCTTGGCTCCTGTAAAACAGATATCACTAAACACACCCATTCTTAAGTGCCAGTTATCCTGGTCCAAAGTCTAAACAACAAATGCAGGGGTCAGATGTTGGGCTGTGGGGATGACGGTGCACTTCTGTTTGCTGACCTCGGGACTCCACCAGGTTTATGTCTGGGGTCATTTTTCCTGTCTGTGCCCTGCCCCCAATAATTACTGAGCATGAGATCCAATGACAGAGGGTACACTCTGGATTACAGAAGATCCAGTATCTGGTTTTATGATTTTGGAGAAGTTCCTTAACCTCTTAATGTCACCTCTTAAAGTCACTAAATGCATCCATCATCTGTCAATCATCCTGGCGTTTCTGAGAGAAAATACAGGACTTTTGTTAGTATCTAGGAGAACACGTAAGCAGAGCACTTAAAGCAGGCCTTTACGACAACTTGGTATTGTTGGGAAGGAAAGGACTCGGCTTGGTGTCGCAGGAAAGTCAAATATAGTGAGACAAGAGACCAAAGTCAAGAAAGCAACGTAAGTTTTAATCCACTCTGCATAGAGTAGCAGAGTGAGCCTCCCTAAGATAAGACAGGCAGGCGTGGATGCTCATTCTGAGGCTTCTTTATGTGGTTTTGGCAGTGCAGAGAGGTCCTTGATTGACAGCGGTCAGCTCTCTAGGCTTGTTCTGACTGATGAAATGGGAACAGGGGCTGTGCTGTGCCTCTAATGTTTCTTATCTGGGGGGACCCTGGACATTCCTGAGTCACCCCTGGACCCTGTGGCTTCATCTGATTAACTAACTCTCTGAGTCATTTCTGGCTTTCTGGTTCTACCTGATTAACTCCCTGAGTCATCTTTGGGGGGCCCTTTCTCCTTTTCATCCCGTTCATTTCTGTCTTTCTGCCCGACAGTATGATCTAAGCAACTCAACACCACCACAACTAGAAAATAGTAAAACTCAGCCACAGACATTGCCATTCAGCAGCAGCTACCACTGAACAACCACACCGGGCCCTGTGCTGCCTTCTGACAAGATCAACAGTATCTGTTCAACCGCTCCAGTATCTCCCAAGTGTTAACACAGCACTGAGGCTTGTGAACATCTTTTCCTAGTAGTTTTTTCCTGTTGTAACATACTGCTGAAATAAATTAAACAAACACAAATCCATGACTTCACAGATACTGCTTAAAATACGCATTTTAAAATGAGTAAAATGAAAACTGAGACAATATTTTATAAATAACAGTACAAGTGGTCTGCAATGACAAATTAGGACGATGGCACACACAGGTCTCAAGTTGGAAAACACTACCCTTTTCACAAATAAAACAGCCACAGAGCAGAACAACGGTTTGAAGAACTCCAAGAGTTCTTTGGCCCAGTGCACTCAAAATGCAAGACTTGCCAAATCAGACCCCCTTCTTGGAGATTCACAGTGTACACTTATCATTCTGAATTGAAGATATTTACTCTCATTTGTTTAGTTGAACATTTATCAAATTTATTTAACCAACAAACTCTTACATGATCACAATGCAATGGCTGGCCAAATTCACTTTGCATAAAGCTAAATGAACCATACTTGTCAGCTGCCTGAGAAATAAGAAGTGTGGGAGCTGAAGGCAGAGGCAATGGATCAGGACGCCTGGATCAGAATCCAGGGCTGCCACTTTACTATCAACTGCCAAGTGATCCCCCTCTCTGACCTCTGGTGTTAGAATCCATAAACAGGGACAACTGCACTGATTTGTTTAGAGTAGAAGTCAAACTCCAGCCTGCAAACTATTTTTATAAGTTCTATTGGTACACAGCTGTTCATGAATTGTTTATTACTGAGTTTTATAGTTGCAAAATAGAGAATGTGGCTTGCACATCCAAAATATTTACTATCTGAGCATTTGCAGAAAGTTTGCCCACCATTGGTTCTCATGCACACCACTGGTTCTCAACTCTGGCTACACATCAAAATCCTATAGGGAGCTTAAAAAAACACCAAAGTCTCTCTCACCAACCACACACATTCGTTAACTCAAAATTTGGGGCCATGGGTATCCAACATCACTTGGCTCCCCAGATGGGCTTTGCTAGCACCTCTATCACCAGCCTGCAAGGGCTGAGCCTACCGCTGAGCCCTCCCACCACTCACAGGCTAGAGAGTCACGTATTTGCTGTTCCCATTAGAGGAGCTGTCAGGCTGGAGGGCCAAGCGGTCACTGCCTTCATCATTTATGTAGTTATTGTTGAGTTCATCCATTGCCTGATCCTTATGGATACCATTTGGTGTTCAAATGGCTGCTGACAGGCATCTAAAACCCTCAAGTGTGCAACACACTAGAAGGTAATATGATGACTATGAGAACAGCCAAGGATTAAAAAGTTCTCTCAAGCAGAGATTCCCAGGAACCAAGGTTTAATCAACTAAACAGGTCCATGGAAGAGGTGTAGCTTATTTGAGTTTTGACTGAAGATCCTTTAGATTTGGGGAAAAATTCCTGATTTGTCAACACAGAAACATTTTCCACCAAGTATAGCACATGCACATCCTTGTTGAGCAGTCAGGCCGTGAGGGACTCTCCTGTTTTGGAGGGCCATTCCAGTTCATACTGTTGGAAGAGTTTTAGGGTTATTTAGGGTTACTGTTAAAGCTTTTTTCAATAGTTGCAGAAATATTAGTGATTTCTCCAATTAACTCCCAACTGAGCAAAAGCATTCTGATAAAGATATAAAAACAAGAGCTTTTTCGAAGACTAGGATTTGGAAGCTCGCTTATGAGGACTTACTTTATGTACAAATGACCCTAAGTTTAGAATCTGGCTAGCATCCAAGGAGTCATATTCAGTCATTTGGGGTACAAAATACCACAGCATCCAGAACATTTGGATGGGAAATTTTTGCATCTCTTATTACCACAGAGGATGAATAGCCCAGAATTACTGAGAGAGTTGCAATGGATCCTATGACCCACAAATCAGGGGTGACATGGACATCACAGTTATTCTTTGCCACATAGGCATCGGCCCATTCCCATCTTGAATGGCTGGGGTTTTCATGTGGACAGGAACAAAAACATGCCCGTGAATTTGGTTTAGCAGACCACATATCATATTATTATTGATAAATGATTGATTTCCTTCCCAATGGTGGCCTGAATATTGATCTAACCAGTAAGTGAAACTCTTATTTACTTTATATAATGGGATATGGAGGCATTCCATTTACCTACAGATTTTTCAGTGAACCAGTGTACAGCTAGTTTCCTTGACAATGAAATTAAAGGTATCATTGTCATTATCTAATTTAATTTTAAACCTGTGCCATTATGTAAGAGTCCAGTCTCCTTCACCTGAAGAAACCAAAGCATTTAATTAGAGTGAGTTCGGAACATGCCCCACACCATGCTCAGCACCATTAAGGTTCTCTAAGCAGAGGAACAGGTTACCAGCAATGAAGTTGACATTGGTTATAGGCCATCCCTTGGCCTCTCAGGCTTCTTTCCAATGCCAGATTAATGGGCTGTAAGTATTAAATGAATGGTCAAGGGAAGGATACCAGACCTTTTCATAAAACCGTTTTCCTTAGTTACTCATCCAAGCATGTAGAGGAGCTGGTTCTAATATTAATTGGGAGTCTTCCTGCGCATTTAAATGGCTACATAACCAACAATCATTTTGATTAGTAAAAGAAGCTATGCATTAGATGGTGAACCTTAGGGGATATTCAGTATTGATGGGGAAAATTTCCAACATAAAGATAAACCAAGTCAAAACATTTTTCATTAGTTTGCAAGGAAACAGTAATACAACAATTGTTATAAAATGAAGTCCTGGAAATAAAAGAGGAACTGTACAGAATCTTACTTTGTCACCTTTGGCAGAAGCTGTCTACAAAAGACTTGTTCCTAGAAAGCTCTAATTTTAATTCACCTATAGATTGTTAAGCCCAAGAATCCAAGGAAGCTCTCTTTATCTGAGAGACAAGATCCCAAGGTTCACTACTCTGTAATTTAACTGCAGTGTGAGGAGTTAAAAGAGCCTAGTAGGGCCCTTTCCATCAAGGTTCTAAGGGCTACTTTCCACTGGCGTCTCTTCCAAAACACCCAGTCCCCAAGTTCCCAATCTATCATTATCTCATCAGGTGGAGGGTCTCTAAAAGCCTCCTTGACCTGTTGAAAATAAGCTTCTGAATATTATATTAGTGCATTACAATACTGGGTCATAGCAGAACTTACAGAAGTAGGATGTGCATGGGGTTCTACTGTCAAGGGCATGGGATGCCCACTGATGATTTCATAAGGTGCCGATTTATGTTTCCCAAAAAGTGTTGACCTTAAAAGTCATAAAAGGGCTAAGGGTAACACTTGAGGCCATGGTAACTGTGTTTTCAGTAAGTTTTGCCCATTTCAGTTTCAGAATACCCCTGGTACATTCAGCTTCACCTGAAGACTGAGGATGACGGGGGCCATGACTGTCCCACAATGTCTGAAAAGCCTCATTGACGTGTTTTTATGACCTGTTCAGTAAAGAAAGTTCCTTGACCTCTTGTAGTTTCACTTGTGATTACCATGCGTGGGAAAACATTTTCTAATAATTTCTTTTCTACAGTACCAGCATCAGCCTTCTGACAGGGAAAAGCTTCTACACATCTAGAAAACAAACATACTATTGCAAGTACAAACTGATAACCTATAGAAGGACACAACCAAATGAAGTCTAACTTTTAGTGTTTGAATGGTCCCGGTGGTGGGCAAGCAACCCCCGGAACTACTTTAATGGTTTTACCTGGGCTTAAAGCACTGATTATAAACCTGTCATGCCAATTTAGAACAATCACCCCACGAATAGTTTTTTTCATAATTTGCATCATTTTGTCAATTCCATGGTGGGTAGTCATGTGAAGTGCTCATAAAAGTGGCAATTTGAGAGATTCATCCAAGATGCACCAGATGGCCATTTGAGTCTTCCCAGAGTTCTCTTTTCTCATTAAATTTGCATTCTTCTAGGTGCCATTTTTGTTTTTTAGTATCTGACATAATATTCTGTTACACAAGCTGTCATAAGTAAACCTAATGATTTAGATCTTAGAAGTTCATTTAAATTAGAGCTTTGGTACATTAGGAATTTTTTGTGTAGCCGCCTTAGCATGAAAGTCAGCCATAGCATCTCCTTGATATTCAGGGTCTGATTGGTGCGTGGGTATGAACCTCAATTTTAATAACAGCAATTTGTGAAGTAATAACAGTACAGAATGGAGATCGACCTGAGGTCCATTTTTTATAGATGTATCATTTTATGTTAAAAATCCATACCAAAGTCATGGACCACTGAAATTTCACATAATCTTGTCTGTGTAAATATCTGCAGTTTTCCTTTTGCTAATTCACCTACTTAATGAGGGCAAATAATACTGCAGGTCAGGCTGAGTTTAAACTAGGGAAGGACTTCTCTTTCTAATAACTTACGCTGAGTAGTAGGTACAGCATATCCAGTGTAATATTTCCCTTCAGAATTTTTGTCATAAGAGCCATAAACATAGAGTACTAAATCTGGGTTAACTAATAGAGCTTCTTGTATATCTACTCTCGGAATCAGATTCTGAGAGATCAATTCATCACCATTATGAGGTTAAGGAGCTGTAGTGAAGAATGCACAGATTGCAAGGAAACAGGAGTAGAATCTCCTAAGATGTTAGTCTACTAGCTGAGTAATGTTCTGTGCACCCAGTGTTAGTAAACTCTACAGCACAAGGGACTTGCAAGTTTAATACACTTCCTTGAACACATTCTGGAGGATTCTTTTAGCGGCTGCGGCAACTTCTTTTAACAATTCGGATATGCCCAGGGTCCATTGTAAGCTGTAACAAGCTTCAGGCCTATCTTTTCCTTTATGTTCTTGTGTAAGGACTCCCAGTGCCTGAATATTACGTCCATGAACATACAATGTGTGGTACAGGCAGGGAGCCACAGTGCAGGATTTTGTTAAGGCTCATCTGATTTCAGTAAAGCCCTCCTCATATTTTTCCCAAGGAAGAGGTTCCTGAATGGTGCTTTTAGTCAGTTCATGGAGTAGTAAGAGGCCAATAAGGAAAAATTAAGGGGACCCAGGATTGGCAATATCCTACTAGTCCAAGGAAGCCTCTAAATTCTCTTACTCATAGGTCTGGGATAATTACTCAATGGTACTTATTCTTTCTGGAAACAAAAGATTCCTTTTGCTGATAAATCATGACCAAGTAATGTGTTTTTCTTGTGAAACCTAAAGTTTATCTCCAGAGGCCTACTGTTGCAAAAGATACCTTGAGTCAACTTCTGAGTTCTCACTGGATAAAAGTCATATTGACTCAGGGTAGAATTTCTGGGAAATTGTAGTCTACTTAAATCCTGTGTAGAACTTGTGAGAAATATGAAGGGGCGTCAGTGAATCCTTGAGGCATAACCATCTGAGTATATTGCTGATTAATTACTCCAAGTGAAAGCAAACAAAGACTTTTATCTGCTGGGATGCTACAGAAGGCAGCACATAGATCCACAACTGCACACCATTCAGATTCAGTTGGGATGTCTGACAATACTACAGGACACATTAAAATAACAATTTTACTCATAGCCCTAAAATCTTACATAAATGTCTATCCTCAGCCATTGGGGTTTTTTTATGGGTAGGAGAGGACTGCTTCAAGGACCGGTACAGGGAATAATTAGTCCTTGATTTATTAGATCTTCTATTATGGGGGGGTGAGCCCTTGTATGATTTCAGGTTAAAGGGATATTGGGGCAATTTTGGAAACGGTTTAGAAGGAACAATCTGAATTTTAACAGGCTCAGCACTTTTAATTTTTCCCACTCCTGTGGAAGAACAGGCCCAGATAATGGAGGTCTACAATATTTACATTATCATGGGATTTGTTAGCCTCTTCTGGATAATCAGTTTGGGATTGTACAACACATAATGTTTCAGGGTCTGCTGAGACTGAGAATTCCAAGGTCATTTCTCCTGAAGCAAACATATTTGGCCTCCTAATTGAGAGAGGAGATCCTTCCCAGGAGATTTACAGGAGCAGTGTCACATAAGAAAAAGGGATGGTTTTGTCAGAGAAGGACCAAAAGTAACAGTCGTGGGCTCTGAACGTGACTGGACACTCCCATCACCAACACATTTTTATTACTCCAAGCAAGTTCCAGATGCACCATGGTGGGGTTTAAAGTAGAAACAATCTACTAGTCGATTACAGATTTTTCATTTCAACTTTCATTTCACCAGATGATTTACAGGAATTCCTGGGAACGGCTTACCAGGCAGCTCCTCAGATCCCCATTAGTGTTGATTATCACCTTGGGGATTTGAAGTGTAAGGGTTCCCTCTTTTAGAATAATTTGGTTGTTTGAGGGGACTATTTTGTCCAATGTCCCTTCTGTTTACAGTATCAACAGGCATCCTTACCAACATGGGCAAAGTTAGGTTGAGGCACCTGTAGTTTCTCTAACTGTAGGGCCATGAGTTTGGTAACCCATTTTTTGTTCTAAAAATCTTTCAAAATGCTCAGCAAGATGTTGGGAGCTCATAAAGGAGAGTGATCTCCCATTCTAATTTATATTTCTTTAATAAATCATTAAGCTTAGGGCAAAACGCATTAATAAAATGAACAGGCAAGACAATATTAGCTTCACAATATCTGAGTCAAGAATGCTGTCTAAATATTTCTTTTAAGTGAATTCAGAAGTCTTCAACTGATTCATCCCTTTTTCATTTACAAGATTGAATTATGGCACAATCAAGTCTCACAAAAACAATTCTGGATATAGCTTCAAAATGTGATGATCTACTTTTTTCACTCTTTTTACTCCATCTTTTAAGGCATGCTTGGTGGAGTCCTCAAAGTCTCTGGAAAGCCCTTTTCAATCTGCTTCACCTTTGTCTTCTGGACTTACTACCATGTGAATGAACCAGTACAAATCAGGGAGCCCCAAGGTTAAAAGCTCTGAGAAGAATCTTAAATTCTTCTATAAATTTACTTTGATCCTTCCTTGGGAAAATCCTTTATAATGGGTCAAAACTTAGCTCAAGACAAGTATTTAAATTCTGCTATAGGTGGGACCCCTGGCTCATGGGAAGATCTTACTCATCAGGAGCTGAGGACGTTAGGGGGAAAGGGTAAATGATCAAATGGACTGTTAAAATCAGGAGAGTCAGGCACAAAGGAATTAGCTGGAGGGTCGGTCAAGTGTTTACTCTCAGTTGGGGCTTTCATCTTAAGTTTTGCATTTGGCTCATGAAGAATCCTTTAAAGAAGCTATTTGAGAGTCATTCTGTCTTTGGAAAGTCTCTACAAACCAAAGAATGTATTCCATTTTTTTTGAGAGATTCGGGATTCTCTCTTTTCAAGGGGACACCCCTAAGATTAATCTTTTCTTAGTATATAGGTTCCCCAAAGTGGCCACTGTAATTCCAAATTATTCTTTGTAAAGTCCACTTTTATATCTTTTCCAGAAAGATATAAGATCCTGGTCCATTGTAGGTATAAATAAGAGGCAGGAGTCTATAAGGGAAAAGGAGGAGATTTGTACCAGGTGAAAACCATCTTTGCCTTTAAATTCCCTTAAATAAACAATGCATGGAAGCCCAGTAATCCTACTACTACCTAACACCCAGGAATCACAGATTTCTCCCTTTACAGACAGGAGGGTGATTTACCAAGAAGCTTCAACAAACTGAAACAGAAAGCAAGTGTGCACAGTAAAGCTGGAGAACTCAGATCCAAGAGAGACTCTCTGCAGTGGGTGAGAAAGCAGTGACTGCAAACAGCTCTGTGGGTACAGGCACCTGTTTTGCTCAGCAGCCTCAGTGTTGGAAGGGGTCATCTGCTAAGACTCCCACTTCTGACACCATTAACTGTCAAAAGTTCACAGAAAAACAAAAGTAAAATTAAAGAACCACTGAAACAGTAACTAGTAAAACTTTACTGTGCACACACCAAAAGACAGTTTGCAAACCAGGAACACTCAAACCAAAACATAGAATGAGACTCCGTGGTATACTGCTATAAAGCAGCTTATATAGAATGAAGACAGTGAGTATTTATTCTTTACAGTGATTGGTTACAATATTAGAATATTCTTAAATGAAAAGGAATTGGTTAGTGCTTACCTCAAAAGGGTTTGGGAGAACTATTTAAGATTGACTTACTGATTTTCAGAGACATAAGCAAGAAGTGATCCAGGTTAAGTAAACCTCACTTGTCTTGAAAAATAATTTCAGCTAAACTTTGCTTGA
This sequence comes from Manis pentadactyla, assembly GCF_030020395.1. Classification (NCBI taxonomy): domain Eukaryota; kingdom Metazoa; phylum Chordata; class Mammalia; order Pholidota; family Manidae; genus Manis; species Manis pentadactyla. Next base: position 17,597,098 of record NC_080023.1, read on the forward strand.
ATTTTCCAGTCTCCATTTGTGTTTGATTTTAACACATGGAACTATCCAATGGGACCTAAAGTAATACTAAAGAAAAATAAAGAGCCAGAGAGAGAGAAGGATGGTAAGGAGGCAGAAGTTAAGACAACCTAAGGAGATTCAATAAGAGCATAAAAAATAAAAACTTTTTTGGAAGAACATTTCCTTCTTTTATCAGCTTAACTTCAAAAGTCAAAGACAGTCGCTACTGAGATGCAAATCATTAAACCTGGAATATATGCAAATAATGAGTCCTAGGAGATAAAAAAGGACAGGCAGGAAAACGGCTATAAGGACATACAAGGAAATGTCTCCACAGAAAGTAGATGTCACCAGGGCATGGGGGGCAGGGAAGAGGGAACTGGGTTATTATTTAATGTTATTTAATGGGTTTGGTTCTGGGTATTGATAGTGATGATGGTTACACAACACTGTGAATATAATTAATGCCACTGAATTGTACACTTAACAAATGATTAAAAATGATAACTGTTATATATATTCTACCACAATAAAAAAGTAGTGTCTAATAAAGGTATGAACATAAACCAAAAAAAGGAAAGGAATGTCTCCAGTTGGAAAGATTTGTAAAGACTAACCATGTTCAAGGCAAACATTTATAAAAAGATGTACATCCAGCACATTCTAGTAAAATTTCTGAATTCCATGATAAAGGAAAAGATTCTCTAAGTTGCCAAACAGACATGAAACTTGGGGGTTTTGTTTTTTGGTTTTAGGATCTTTTTTATAGATTTGGTGGATTAGGGGAGTGTTCAGTGTACTTAGTCTGCCTTCTTACAGTTGTATGCAATTAATACTTCCAACTTCAATCTTCATAAGGTGAACAATTATTTAAAATGAGAAAGCAAGTCAAAGATACCAACAGCTAACATAATATTACAGGATCACAATATAAATTACCATCAAATAGATGCTTGAAGATAAAAGGAGAACCATTAATAATTACACCAGAACAGGTGTCAACCTGGGCATATGGTCACCCTTAACTACTCAAGCAGTCCATTAAATACCTTTCAAGTTTCTGGGCATACTTATCAAAAACCTGACCTTTTTTTTAAAGCCTGTGTTTTCTCATAATTATTTCAGATTCTTTATTCAGCAGTCTCATAAATCAAAATGAAATAATCGACTTTTCTGCCTTAGCATTAAACAGTAAGTTTACATGTAATTAAATAGCACTTGGTTGATTGACAAAACTAAAGAATTTTTTATGCCATACCAGTTATCTTCCAAAAATGCCTAAAAAGGAAAAGTTGTTAAAATAACACTTCATCTTACCTTTTGAACACATCAGTTCCATGAGAAAAGGGAGCCCATTTTTCAAGGTGTCTGTACATCATAAAGAACACTGGACATTTAATATTTATGAACACAATATAAGCAAGTTTATTTGGCATTTTAATCAAATAGCTTTCCAGTGGAACCATACAATGTTCTTCTAGAATTCTAAGTCTTTGATTTTTAAGCTGAAATTCATAATGGAACTATTATTCATTAATAAAAATACATTTGAGTACCTACTGTGTGCTGGGAATGCCACTAAAAATACAAAAATAGACCTCGAGGACTCATGTTGCACATGTATCTAAGTGTGAAGTGCTACAAAAAGGATGACTGATCCAAAGAGAATACAGAGTTTAAATGTTGCTGAAATGTAAAAGGATTAGGGTAAAAGTTTCTGAACTTTGTTGTTAAAAAAATGAATAGGAATTCAACCAGCAGACAGGAAGGGGAAAATCCTTTTGAACAGAAATAACCTCTCAAAGGTTGGTATTCATTTTCTATTGCCGCATAAAAAAGTACCACAAACCAAGCACTTTAAACCAGCACATATTTATTGGCACACAGATCTCCAGGTCAAAAGTCCAGGCACAGAGTGGGTCTCCCCCACTCTGGTGGGGCTGGCTGCAAAGAAGCTGGACTCTCACAGCCAGGATGCTCCTGGGTTAATGGATGCACAGAGGGAAGGAGGGATGTACAAAACACATTGCCTACGAAGTATTCTTGCCAGAGTCACACTTGAACCTGAGTAGTGAAAAGCGGTACGTCATAATTTAAATTTGCATGGCCCACTGTGTATTTGTGTTCCCTTCCTGTGAAGGTCTAGTAATGTCTCTTGACTATTACAACACACTGGTTAGAAGTAAAGGCTCTGGAGTCAGACTACCTGGGCTCAATGCCTGCTTCCATCACTTACTGCCTGAGTGACCTGAGGGAAATGAATAAGCTCCTGTACCCCACCTCCTCAGACAAAAGATGGATCATAATAGTATCGACCTCATTAGGGAACTAGGAGAATTAACTAATACAACACTTAAAACTCTGAGGACAGGATTAGGCACAGTCAGCAAACATTACTGGTTATTCTCGGCACATATTTCTTATGGATTGTGTCTTTTTTTTACTAATTTAATATATGAGAGCCAACATTTTTCCCCAATACAATTTCTCAAAGTGCTTAGGTCGCTGGTCCAAATGCTGGGAGCCACTCTCCATTAGAAGATACTTGAAGAGCACATTTTGGAAACTATCACTGAGGAGTGAAACCCTTATTTTTGATAAGGACAGAGCTTACACTAAGTACAGAATCTAAATAATTCCACTGGTAAAGGGGTTAACATCTAAAATATATAAGGAGCTCATATGCCTCAACACCAACAAAAAACAAATAACCTGATTAAAAATGGGTGGAGGGCCTGAACACACATTTCTCCAAAGAAATACAGATATCCAATATCCAACAGGAATATGAAAAGATGCTCTACATCACTAATCAGGGAAACTGCAAATCAAAACTACAAAGAGCTATCACCTCAAGCCCAGTAAGAACAGTCACTGTCCATGTTAATTGGTACAGCTGTGTGGAAAGCAGTATGGAGGTTCCTCAAAAAACTAAAAATATAAGTATCATTCAACCCAATAATTCCACTTTAGGGATTCACCCAAAGAAAACAAATCACTGATTCAAAAAGATATATGCACCACTGCTTATTGCTGCATTATTCACAGTAGCCAAGATATAGAAGTAACCTAAGTGTTCATCAGTAGATGAATGGATAAAGATGTGGTACATAAACACAGTGGAATTATTATTGAGCCATAAGAAAAGTCTTGCCATTTGCAACAACAGGGATGATCCAGAAGATAGTATGCTCAGTGAAATAAGTCAGATGGGGAAAGACAAATACCATATGATTTCACTTATTTATGGAATATAAATACAAAGCAAAACAGAAGGAACAAAATAGTAGTAGACTCATAGACATCGAGAAGCGACTGGAGGTTATTACCATGGAGGAGGGGGTGAGGCAGGTGGGTGAGGAAGTTGAGAGAGATAAAGGGGCACAAAAATTCTCAATCATAATATAGGTTGGTCACAGGGATGGTAGTTCAGCATGAAGAATATAGCCAATGATTCTGTAACATCCTCTTATGTTGACAGATAGTAGCTGTACTTGCGGGGGTGAGGATTTAATAATAGGGTAACTGGTGAACCAATGACTTGAAACTAATATAAGATTGTATATCACTTATACCTCAATTTAAAAAAAATAAAAAATAATAATTATACTGGGAAGAAAACTCGAGACCTTTTGTAAATTTAGGTGGCTGAGTCACTCCAAGTAGCTGCTCAAACTCTCAAACAGTGAAAAGCCCTGGTATGTAGAAAAAGCCATATGACCCCAAGATTATAAAATCAAAGAAACAATCTAGTCATTAACAGAGGGTCGGGTGTCTAGGCCATTGGCAAACAACAGCAGTGTGCCACCACCTCCCTGTCCCATGACAGTGGATTGGTCAGTCCTAGCACTTTCCTGATAAGCTCACGCAACATTCCTGATGGCTACTCCCAATTCACCAGTGCAGACATTCAGGAAATCTCTGTGCCATTCTAGTTCTATTGCAAAAGCTAGATCATCAGCAACTATGACCCCAATACCTTTGTAACTGGTGGAGGAATCATGACCAGGCACTGGCCTGCCCATTTACTGTGAGTTAGGTTTAGAGGTTCTGTTAAATCGAATCAGTCAAAACACTGGTATCAGAGCAAGCATAATAAATAATGTGGTAATATAGGCAAAAGCAGTAAAGGATGGGAGAGCATGCAGGCAAGAGAAATAATCATGATATAGAATCTGCAGGATGTCCATAAAGTCTGGAAACAAAAGGAAGAAATACATGTGTCTCTGTCTCTGTGTATGAAGTCATGAAAGGTACCTTCACTGCACTAAAAAAAAAGGGTCCCTGTTTCTGAATGGTATAAACACCCTGCAAATTCCTTTGGTAGTCAGCAATTCAGAGGAGCAGGCTAGTGGGCTCAGTGAGTTGGCCCGTAAAAATCTTTATGAATAGAGTTTCACAAAGACATTAGCTAAATTCAGATGCCCAAAGAGCTCCTCAAGTGTTCAGACCTTAAAGACAAGAACTCAGAGACAAAAGCAACTAACAGAAAGAGAGCACAGGGTCCCAATGCTGGGACTAGCCTGAGGGGATGAAGGCAGGTCTCAGCCAGGAAGCGAGGGGGGGCAATTAGTGCTGAGTGGTGAGAAAAGTCCCCTGAGCTCAGAAACCGCAGACCAGAGCCAAGGACTGAACAGAACCCCCCCTGCTACCCAAGAAACCAGGCCCTGCACTTATTGTTATAATGCAATGAATTAGTTCTAATAAAACTATTGAGCCTCATTAAATGTACATGTGAAGTTTGTGGATTTTTAAAAATACCTCAGTACTCTTATCAGATTTGGTTTGGTAGGTTATAGAAAAATCATAGAACGCTGGCAGTTAAAAAGCCCTTAAAATCATCTACACCTTATATTTACTATTAAGAAAAGTGCGGGCCAGAAAAGTATGATTTGCTAATTCTACTTGGGAGAAAAGCCAGCTTGAGGCCCTCATATCCAAGTCAGTCTCATTGCTGTGTCTTTGGTTCCTCCTTTCTAGTCTTCTTTTTCAAGTAAGGAGTAGGAATGCCACTTTCCTGCTTACCCACAACAATTTTTTCATGTGGATGTGAACCCTCTACATGTTATGAATTATTTTCCCTTCAGATGGAGACCTACCAAAAATGCAACCACACTCTCCCTGAAATGTTGTTATTCCTTTCATCCTAACACGGCAGCTAAGTCAGAGACTGGGTTAATTATTACTCCAGGATGAAATTTTCAATCTCAAGGATGCAAATAAGAAAAGGACTGATAACTGCATAATCAATACTACTGCACTGCAGTCTTAAATACGACCGCCTCTGGTCATTCCTAAACCACTTGATAATAGTAAAATGGGATGTTAAAACTCTCTCTTTCAACGGTTAACTACTTGAACCAGATGAGAATTCTGTTACTCTGTTTTCCCATCAGTGAACCACCTCTAAAGAAATGGTTCAAAGTAAACAAATCCCTCATTTTTTCAGTTCTACAAAGATTTATTCATCCCCAACCCTACAGCCAAAGTGAGCATTTAAGGTGTCTGTGACTTTCATGGACATAACAATACTGGGAACTATAAGCCTAGAGCTCAGAAATCCTGGGTCAGAAGCCTAGAAAACGTGTAACTTCAGAGGATCAATTTACCTGCATACTTCAGTTGGCACACCTCCAAGATGGAACCACTACCAACTTCAGGATGTTGTTTTAATGCCTGTGAAGTCATATGCTCCCAGGAGCCTTACCCCAAAAAGTATTCAGAGGCACTGCTCAGGTCTATCCTGGCAGGGAAACTATGCAGCCACGCCAGCTATTTCCTCCTTAAAGCTTTCCGGCCCAAACCACATGGAATTGCCAAAATTCAATAATTAAGTGAGCATAATTAATAGCTGTGGTGACCATCAAGCTAAAGGGCCAGAAAATGACATGGTTGTGAATGAAACATGATTGAATCAAGGCAGATTTCAAGCAGAGCACAGCACAGAAGCTTGCCATCAATGATCTGAAACTGAAACAAGAGCTAAGGAAGTGAAGACAATGAATTCAAGCTACTTTTCCAAGAAGCATAATTGTGAAGGAAGAAGAGTGATGGGTGCTACAAGGGAGCATTGTGGGGAGGGGAGTTTAAACAGACGGAAAAAGGACATGGCTCTATATGCTGAGGAGACACATCAAAAAGTAGGGCGAAAACTTGAAATATAGGAAAGATTCAGTGATGGTTTCTCAAGAGGTAGGAAGGAATTGGATCAAGAAAAGGGGAGAAAAATGAACTAATCTGAGTAAGAGAGACACTTCTCATTACCAAAAGAAGAGTGGGAGTTTAAGCCTTGCCCTTGTATGTCAGGTATTGTTTCGAAGACTCTCAAGCTTACCCACAACAGATTCATCCCTCATTAAGAATAACCTAAGATTCTTCCTCGAGTCCTTCTTGAGAAAAAAATGGGATTCCTTTACATAAAGATTTACTGAGTACTTCTGTGCTAGACACCGAGGATACAGAGATATATATCACTATCAAGTGTTCACAACCTAGTAAGAGGGCAGGACTGTAAATACATTAATTCCAAGCGGTTTGATAGCTGTAGTATCCCAAGCAAACATGAGGTAGGACCTGGTCACGCAAAGAATCCACCTAGCATTGACAAGTTCCGTGGTACTGGAATGACTTCAGACTTCTAATCCAGTCTTGGCCATAAAGGTATAGTTTACCCTTGGTCTTGTTTAAAAACAAAAACAAATAAAAGGCAGGTTAAAAAAAAGATTAATAGAAATCACATCTGTCTTGAACTGGGTCCTGGAGATGAACACACCACTACTAAATTTCTCTTTGCCTTTTCATGAGAAAAGAGCTGGGAAGAACTGCACAATAAAACAAAGGATGCTTTTAAGCCTTATCTTGATGGGAAATGAATCGATTTAATTAGACTTAGATTCAAACAGGCTTGAAGAAAAGAAAAATTAACAATTGCATTAAAGAATGTGCATTAGTTACACCTCTAAGGCTGCTGTAAGTTTCCTTTAATTAAATCTAAGAAGGTTAGACTGACTGTGATATCCCCAACACAATTTACAAGCTTTCTATCTGCCTAGCATGTGAGGCCATTACAGAGATGCCTGTTAAATGCCTATCACTATTCTAGCCCAACAGCTGCAGGAGAGAGCAAAACAGTCTGTTATCAATGGAACTGACATTCTAGATGAGGCAAGGTCATGTATTTGAACTATACATTCTAATTCAGAAATGTCTTCAAACAGGAAGTGCATTTAATTCACAATCATACACTATGCATTATGCCTTGTGCTGGGGGATGTGAGGGAGGGAATGGCTGGAAGCTGGTTTGGGGAGCTCAGATTACCTACCCCAGGCATCCTCTAATTCTCCCCAGCCTCAGTAGGGGGTATGCTCACCCCTCTTCTCGGGAGACAGTTGGCCTGCAAGTACAATTCCTGAATGGGCAGAAGCAGGGCTTTTACATGTAGAGCTAACAACCCTGCCAAAAGATTTTCTTCATCCTCATGGCACTGTCATCTAAGAGTTAACTAAAAATTTTACGAAATATCGACTGTGAGGGTGATGGACAATTTGGCCTTCTCTATATAGAATATGTAATTCTACAGATCTGGCCCCTCTTCCCCATGGGGATTACTCAGGAAGAAGATTTCAAATATAGGGCAAATTACAGGAAGTAAAAACAGGGGAGAGGGCAAAAAAAGGATGTTTTTATTTTATTTAAACTAAGACCCAAGATTTTTAGTCATCTGAATTGACAGAGCTAAAATAAAAGCTATGCCAGTTACTGTAGGAGTTGATCCAGGGTCAGAGCCTAGCAACAAAGTTGTAAGCCCTGAGCGAGGAAATCTGTTATGGTCTGCCAGACATGCCTGTCAATTATAAACTCAAGAATATTGTAAGGATGCCTGCAGCCCTGCCTGCTTAGTCCCAGCCAAAGCATCAAGAAAATAACGAAAGAAGTAAATTATCAGATGAGTTGTCACTAAAAATCTCAAGAATATCAACTGGAAAAAAAAAAGTAGAAACTGAAAGAGAAATCAAATACAAATAACCTTTTTGTAGATAGGTCAAAATACATTAAACTTCACTTAAAATCACATAGCAAATCAAGCTTTTACTTTTTTTTACTTATCAGACTTAGTAAAGACTAAAAAAGTAAAATTCACAGAGCAATACATACTTGGGAAATTGGGCCTCTTGGCTGCCCTATTTTATTATTTTATATTAATAATGCATTATTACCAGGAAATAAATCTCTTATTTTAAATCTCAAAGAATTTAAGATACGCTAAGACAGGAGCTGTAGCATTTTGTTTCCTACTCTTCACAAGCACTAGGACCTCAAATTGGTTTGGACGAATGCATGCTGCTGTTAAACCCTTCCAGTTCGCTCACTCACGCAGAGCTGTAACAACTCTGTAAAACCTTGTTATCCTTAACCCCTGGCTTGATATAAATCCAACTTCAACACATGACAGCCACCTAACAGCACCAAGAGCCCATTTTACAGTCATTTTTTTCTCATCTTTGATAAATAGGCCCCTCCCTAAAGCTCTCAGCCTGTCCAAAAAATGTCTCTTGATTGTCATCAGGCCTTGGCTCTACTTGGAACAGTCCCTCCCTCCTCCCTTCCTACCAGTTGCCTTCAATTTGCTCCTCTGCTCTTTCTTCTGCCTTTTGTTGTGGCAGATGGTTAACCCTTCAGGTGGCTGGACTACAAGACAAGAGGTTCTCAAGCCCAGGTGCCACCAGAATCACAACAGACCTCTGACAAATGCCAACATCTGGGCCCCATCCTGGAGCAATGAAATCAGAGCGTGAGGTCTGTGGCCTGTTGAGGTGAACTTCTAATGCTCCCAGGTGATCCAATGCAAGGCTGAAAACCTCAACAGCAAATTCAGCAAGCAGGTTCCAGGAAGGTGCAGATAACTGTTCCCCATCGACCGCTGGGGCTGGGACTCAGGGCCTGGGGCAGAGGAATCTGGCCTGGAGTATCCTTCACACAAACATCATCACTATGTACATCATGTTCATGACATCTATGTACGTCATGACATGAAAACTCTTGGTAAGAGCTGCTCCAAATAACAGACGTGACTATGTGCTACAGGAGATCTCAGACATCCTAGGTGGGGGAAAGGTGTGTGCCTGGCAGACAGAGGTGTGGGGAAAACAATGATGGTCATTGACCAAAAAAGTCCATCAGCCCCTTTGGCAGTGCTGTTCCTACACCACTCTCACAAATTTCCCTACAGAAATCCCAATGCCTACAATAATTTCGAAAAACCCACCAGTCACCCCTCTGCCATCTCCAGCTCTCTTGGCAGAGTGCAGCAAAGGAGGAAGATACGCACTGGATCACATCAAAGAGCCAGACGGTCAAGTCGTCTAACCAGTGAGAAGTATGAGATACTGTACTGGCAGAAGACAAGAGGCACAGCACCAGAAAGGGCTACAAACATACAAGGCTGGGATAAAATTGGCCTAATGGCTGGAAAAAAAATTTCACACTCGGAGAGGAAAAGTCACATCAGCCCACCTAAGTCTGCAACAAGCAAGGTAGACTGAATACTATTTGTTGAATGAATGCAAAAGCTAGCAGTTTAAAAAACTAAGATACAACTATCAACAATGCCACTAGAGAACAGTAAATGTCAAAAGTAAATTCCGATCTTTGGACAGCCCCTGCTGTATGTGGGCAAGCAGATTTAATCGGGGTTTGCATGGTGTTGCAGGGGTAGGAGGTGGGGAGTTGTAGTTCTAGCTAATTCTTAAACCAATCTCTTAAACTCGCCATTTGTTCCCTTCAGGCCCTGAACAGGAGAGATCTGAGACAAGAAAGTCTGCCCAGGATGAAAAAGCCCAATGTCTGAAACATGACATCATCATGGTACTAAAAGGGGCCAAGACAGATGTGTAGTAGGTGTTGTGAACTAACACACTCTCCCAATCTCTCTTTCCAAGCCTTTTGCTTCTTCCATTCTCTGAACTCGGGTAGTGCTTACTGTCTGTGCCCAAGTGTCACTTCACCTGGCACCTGATGTTACTGTCATAATGCACATTCCCTTGAAGGGAAGACCTACTACACCTCTGTCCACCCCATTCAACATGCAGGAGATTCCCTTACTGGACGTGAAAAATCTCTGCAAAGTTTAGTCATGAAGGGGGACAGCAAGGGGTGGAGAACAAGGTTGTGAGATATTGCTTACTTTCCATAAAACTCCCTCTTCAGACTAAAATTATCTGCACCTGGACATAAATGCAAGCTGAAACACATAAAGCATTAAAAATACATTAAGTTTTTAAAATAAATTTAGTCAAGCAACAATTAAAAGCTCACTGAGCAAGTGTGCATCTACAGTCTCCTAATATTTGCAAAAACTGATGTAAGCTACTAAACTTGAAAGAATTCTGTATCCTAATTTTTGTCTGCTGATGAGAAAAATGTTGACATAAGAATAAACTAGCTATGGTCTCTAGACTTAAGATTCCTCCATGGAAATATAGTCCAGACAGAAAACAACTGCTTTAAAAGAAGCCGCCAAATGAAAAAAAAAAAAGTCGTTGAATACTCACTGAAGAAACTTTGCCCTATGTCATTTTCTGACTTCCAAGAGCTTTTACTTCTGCGTTTTATTTTTTTTTAACCATCTTTACAGGCTCCTGGGAAGAGAAGCTGTCACCGGATTGGGGCAAGGATCCCCAAACTTCCTGCATGTGTTTGTGTCTGGTATTCTGATTTCTGGTTTACTGCCAAACCCACCAACTCCTCTCATCTATTCCTGATGCGGGAAGACTCCAAGCAGGCAAGAAGCAACAGGATTCAGAGAACCTGGGTCATGCAAAACCTTCTCATCACACTGGAAACTCTTAAGACTTCGTTCATGGACTAAATTCCTAAGTCAGTCCAAAATTCTGCAGTATTTCTGAGCATCTTGCCAACACATTGTCTTATGTGTTTCCTCACCGCACACACAAGATCACGTAGGTCAAATTTAACTGCAAATAGATTTAATATACCTGTTCTTGAATTGGGGATCGACAGCTATGAAATGCTAAACTGAATAATGTTCTCATTTGCAATAGGTAAAAATTTGAATTCACATTCCTCTTTCATCCCCCCAACTTGTTCTGACCTCCCACTAGTCAGTCAGAATGAACATGTCCCCACCCAAACTCCAGGCACTGTGCTCAAGAGAGGTGGCACAGGCCTTCCCTTCAAGGGAATGTGCATTATGACAGTAACATCAGGTACCAGGTGAAGTGACACAGGGCCACAGACAGTAAGCACTACCTGAGTTCAGAGAATGGAAGGAGCAAAAGGCTTGGGGAGAGGGACTGAGAAAAAGTGTGTTAGTTCACAATAGCTGAGCTGGACTGTGAAGGATGGAGAAATTACCAGAGTAGCAATTCCAGGCAAGAGAGGCAGACTGAAGCCAAAGCACACAGGAAGCAAAGCACATACTCTGCTCAGGGGACAATGACAGGCACAGTGAGGTTAAGCACAGAACTGGTGTATAAGACAGATCCTTGAGTGAGACTCAATCTTATTTTTTATCCCTGAACCCCTAGCACTCAGCACTGGGCCTACAATATTAGCATGGCCTCAACTGATCAATATGTATGGAAAAAAAAATAATTTTGTGCTGAGTGTAGGGAAATGAGGCTGAAAAGGTATGTAAGAGACCTTGACTTCAAAGATAAAACCAATATCCTTGACCCGTAGTTCAGGCCACAGCAGTGGCTGGTGTAGTCGTGAAAAGCACCTTGCTCCTCTCCCTCTGTGGCCCTCACCTGGCCAAGCAGCAGCTGGTTGACCCCAACTACTTGCGTCTCCAGGCTGAATGCAGCTGGGGAGCATAACTGTACAGACCATCTCCCTTTGAATTTGATCATTAAACAAAAAAAGGAACACAACTCCACCCTGTTGACATTTCTGCAACCCAGGTGTGCTCACCTTCCCACTTTGCAAAAAGAACCTCTTGACTCCTCTTCACACACACCCCTCACCTCCTCCTCCCTCAGCCTGCCTGAGTGAGAAAATAAAAGCAATGGCGAACTCCCTCTTCCCGACTTTGCAGGCCCCGGCCCTCCCCTACCACCAATGCAGATGAAGCTGCCCTGAGGCTGCATGGAGCAGCCACCCCAATTCCCCTTTCATCATCAGTTCCTCCCACTCCCCAGTTCTTCCAAACTTTATGCAGATGTGCTCTGACATCTTTCCTTCCTAAGATACCTGCCTTCGTCCAAACTTCTTTAGCATCTGGGTCTCACCGGTTCCCCCTTCAAGCCACCCACCTGCTTTCCATGGCCTCCAGTGTTGGAAAGCACCAAGCACTGGGCTGCAAACCCAGTACTAACTCCTTGGTCTTACTGTTCTGGGTCTCTCAGCATCTCTCAACTGGGGCACCCATTCCTGCCTCCAACACTGACCTTCCCGAGGCTTCTATGGCCAGATACTCCACGACTGCTCTCTGGACTTCACAAGCTGCTCCTTCCCAGGCTCCACCCTGCAGGGTGCTTCTGCTGGGGCCACCTCTCCCTTCCACCTGTCACTCTGCCCTGACCAAACTCACATTGACGGTATGTGCAATACCATATACAGACCAATGGTCCCGAAAACCTCTCTATTTCAGTAGGGCCAGCCTGTCACCACCCCTCACCCTCACTCCGGAATGCCTCTCCCCACGCTCAATCCAATCTCTCCCTTCCCTCAGGCCATGCTCAAGTCCCAACTTCTCCAAGAAAATGAAAAATCTTGCAAGGTCTCCACAGCCCCAGTGATCTCACCTTTTTCAGGCTTCCTAAATAAAGAAAAAAAAGATAGCAGTCATGATTTATTACTTAATTACAGACATTCTGTAATTGTTCCCTAAATGTCTGCTGCTTTTATGCAAATCCTTTCTGTCCACCCAGGCTTAAGTTTCTAAACAATGCAAATATTCCTTTTCGTATGCCTGGCACCTAGTTGGGCACACGGATAATGTCCAATTATTGGTTCTTTGATAGCAACCAAACATAACATTTTATAAAGTAAAAGCCACAACTCACAGATTAGTTTGTTAAACACTCTGAGAAAAATCTGGACTTTGTCCCTAAATTACTTGACAAATCAATTTTTCTTGAAAAAATTTTTTTCTAGAGTCATCATGTGGCATTAGGTGAACATGAACATTTGGAAAAGCAGAGATAAACTGGCAAAACTTCCCATTACTCAAGTCTTCAAAATTTTTAAAATTTAAAATATTGAGGGGCATTCATATAAAACACAGGAATACAGGAAATAATTTATACTTCCAATAAAGACATTAAATGCAGTTAAATTTTTTGTGTGTGTAAATAATAAATGGAATTTAATCTTTTAATACAAAAGGCTACATGGATACAGGGAACAGGTGTGGTCAAGCCATGGTTTCTGCTAGATCTCTCCATACACATATGCTATAGAAATAAGCATAGTTTGTTAACATAGTTGAGGGGTCTGAGCTTCAGGTAACGCTGAAGTCCAGTTCATCCACTAAGTGGAAATAGCCTTATTTTTCATTATTTAAAAAAGAAAAAAAAATTCCATCCTATCCTTGCCATAACTCTCAAGCCTCAGCAATTTTCCATATGGCAGCTACAACCAAGCTCAGCTGAAAACCTCAAACCAAAGAGCCTGCCTGTCCTTGATCTGGCCCCTACAGTGTCCCCGCTGACCACTCTAGGCCTTGACATTCCAGCAACACCAACTACACAGCACAGCAAGCCCCATGCTGGGCATACTGGGGTCTCCACCAATCATCCCCTCATTTCCTTCCCTCAGCCCCACGAAATTTCCTTCACAATTATCTTTCTCATCCTTCTCAAATTGCCTTAGGAGCCTCCAATCCTAGACCACCGACTATGCCCCCAGGTTGCCCTCCTTGGGAAGCCTTTTGCTACAAGCGTACACCAGCATTACAGCGTTTACCATACTGATCTAAGACCTATTCATGAATCTTTCTCCCCAGTTATCTGTAAGTTCCTAGAGAAGAAAGACCATGTTTTATTTAAATTCTGTGTGTTGACTAGTGTTCCCCAAAAAGATATGTCCAAGTTCTAATCCCTGGTACCTCTGAAAGTGACCTTACTTGGAAATGGGGTCTTTGCAGATATAAGTTACAGATCTTTAGATGAGATCATCCTGAACTTAGGGTGAATCCTAACTTCAGTGACTGGTGTTCTTAAAAGATGAAGGAGAGTATCTGAGACACAGGGACATGGGGAAGAAAGCCATGTGGAGACAGGCCGAGCCTGGAGATGAGCTGCCACAACCAAAGGAATGTCAGAAGCGGAAAGAAGCAAGCAGCCTCCCTCAGAGCCTTTGGAGGGGGCATGGCCCTGCTGACCCCTGGATCTCAGACTTCTGGCCTCCAGAACTGTAAGAGAAGAAATTTGTTGTTTAAGCCACCAAATTGTGATAATTTGCTGCAGACCTAGGACACTAACACCTAATCCAAGCCTCATCATGCTACTGACGACCTAGAAATCACTCAACAAAAACTGTACTGAACTAAGAAAGACGAAGGGAAAGGAAAAGATGAGGAAGCATCTGGACACCTACCACTCATTCACTATGGGAACTTGGGCAAGTCACTTATTCATAGTGACCCTCTGATGTCCTCACAATAAAGTGAGGGAACTGGCCCAGATGACCCTCTACGAGAGATCCAGTACGCCTTGAACTTGAACCAACTTCATACAGAACATCAGCTTCATTTGATCCTTCAATTATATTTTCTTTCCATTCCCTAAATTTTATTAACTTTTTCATGTACAGAGCTTTCAGATGCAAACAAGAAAAAAACGATTAAAATGACATTTCAAAGGCACTTTACATTTTCATTAGCTCATGAAAAATTCAGTGAAATATTTAACTGATACGCCAAAAAGTGATTTTCTATGTCACCTATTTTTTCTCTGCAAAGCAAAACATTTACAAATAGTTGATTTAATGCAGCTAAAACTGTTGACATTTCAGAAAAACTCGACTTAAAACTTGAATTAGCTTAAGCGCCACTTATCCGAATCCAAACATACGATGACTAGTTTCTGCTCAGTAACCAGGGTAATCTCCAACAGTTTTCTCCACTTGACTCAAGACTGTAGTTAAGGTCCCATACCTGAAATTTCCACTTCAAAGAATCTGGCTAAGAAATAAATACAGCTGCTGCCAGTACCAAATGGCCAAGTGCTGGTAAAGGAGTCAAACAAAACAAAGACGATTTTACACACTTTCGTGCTTCCATCGACACACACACACAATTTCCCGTGTTAAACCTTTCCAAATTACGACCAATAGAAATGAAAAAAGATGTTCGTAATGAGATTTATAGTTCTCTTACCCTATGTCCTGCTTAATTTGGATTAAATTAAATACCACATTTTTTTTTATAAGTCACGGTGCTTCCCTTGCCTTCGTTTTTACAGTGGCAGCCTTGATTCTTTTTTAGGAAACCAAGCAAAACAACATAGAGGAACAGGGAGCCGAGGGACTCGTATTTCAGTTCGACAAAACATCCACTGGGAACACTTAAACTTTTTTCCAAACCGATTCATCGTTCAGAAAATAAAATCAAGAGTCACTGCGAACAACTCAGCTGTAATTGGCAGAACCACGCTTGCAAAACAGGACCATGAATCTTAGCACAAACTCAATTACAAGACCAAAAACTTTCCTTACAGGTGGTAACTCAGTCCGAAAATCAAGTCCCTCGAATTGGAAGTCTCAGCAAACCCAGTTTTCAACTCCGAAGTTCTGAGCATTTATTTAAATAGGAGCGCTCACAAACGTGAAAACCGGGCTGAAAAGTGCACTCTCAAAAACGTTTCTAGCCCTTAATAACTCCACTTTAAAGGTGCTCTGTAATTAATAAAAAACTACGATAGCAAAAGGCAAGGAAATCGTCGGGGGTACGGGGATCACACACGAGGCCAGGGCCGTGCAGCGTCCCAGTGTTGTTTTGGAATTCCGCCAACTGGCATCTAAGTGTAACTCAAAGTGCACAGAAGCTGTAGGGCTGGCGCTTCTAACAGGACGGTGCTTCTGGAAGCGCGATCACACATGAATGAGCGTTAACTCTGCCGCCAGCGTATTTACTCGCATCCTCCCGCGGCACCGCGCAGCGACACCAGCGGGGCGCGGGGACAACCCGAAAACTTTTACTTTGCAAACTAGCGGAGCTGGAAGGCAGCTCCGAGGCAGATTCGCCGGCCTTCCCCCGAAATGTGCCCAGGCCAGGCCAAGCACCCCAGCACCACCGCTACCTGCGTCCATTCACACAAAGGCGCGTGGGTGCCGGCAGGGGCCCTCTCCAAAGCGGCGGGCGGCAGCGGCGCCGCCGGAGAGCCCGGGGAGAAGCCGGGAGGCAGGGCTACTCACAGGGTGACCGTGCGGTTGGGCAGCGAGTCCGGGGGCAGGACCTGCGCGAGCTCCAGGTTGCTGCACACCACCTTGCTCTCGGCGGCACCCGCCGCCCTGCCGGCCGCTCGGGCCCGCCCGTCGTGCTTGCAGCCCGGGGGCAGCGCCGCGGTGCCGCAGCCGCCTCCCAGCAGCGCGAGCAGCGCGAGCGGCAGGCACAGAGGCGGCGGCGCGCGGGCCCGCCTTCGCCCGGGCGGCTCCATGCTGCGGGCCGGGGCCTCCGGGCCGAGCGGCGGCGCGCTGGCCTAGCGGGCCGGGCCGGCGGCAGGTCGGGCGGGGGCGCGGCACGGGCCCGGCGGCGCCCGGGCCCTCACGACGGCCGGAGGACGGGCCCCCCTCGGCGCCAGCATGCTCCTTTGTCCGCGGCGGCCGCGCGCGGCGTCCGGAGAGCCGCAGGGTCACGGCCGCGCAGGTCCCAGCGCCGCTCTACGGCCGGGCTGGAGCACCGCCTCCTCCCCCGCTGCCGCCGCCGCCACCGCCTCCCCCGGCCACTGCCCGCGGCGGCTCCTCCCCGCCCGCGGCCGCCGCCGGCCGCCCCCGCCCCTCCCCTCCTCGCCGCCGCCGCCGCCTCTTCCCGCGCCGCCCGCCGCCCGCGGCTCCGGGAAAGGGGAGCGCGCCCCGGATCTGCGCCGCCCGACCTCCGGGCGGGAGGCGTGCGGACCCCAAGGGCTTACGGTGCCTCGGGGAAAGGGCGGGAGAAAGTTCTAGTCCAAACTCCGGCCACGGTGGCCACCCTCTCGCCTCCCTCCGCCGCCCCGCTGCCCTCCCGACAAAGCCGCTCTGCACGCCCCGAGGGCCGCCCGTTCTGCCTGTGGAGTCCCGCCAAGGGGCTTGGAGTCAGCAGGGAGAGCAAGGCTGCATTTCCTCAGCGAAAGGAAAAAAGAGGGAAAGTGCCCCAAACCAGGAAGGAATCGCCTTCCCACCTAACTCCCCAGAAGGGACTTCAGGGCTTCCCCCCTCCCACGTGTCCCGAACAAACCCGGGCCACTAACAGATTCCCCTCCAGGGAAGCGGAGTCCCCGAAGCCGTTTCTGGCCTTCAGCACCCCAGCTTCGGTCCCTGGGCAGGATGCATGGGGGTCTCTCTGGACCCACAGCCTTTTGAAAGGAATTTCTCGCTGATGGTCTAAGGTAGCAGATGTAACCAGTTAGAGCAATAGTGAGTAAACTAGCCAGGGAACCCCAGCTGAAGGATTCCTCTTCTAGGTTAGGGCTCCCAGCCAGCCCTGACCTGATATTTGCAAGACCAGGGCTCACCCTATGGTTAAATATTTACAAGAAATACGTCAAGCTAACAATATACATCCTACACTCTTACCTTCAGAAATATACCTTAATAACAACTTGGAGGGCCCGATGTATGTACAGAGCTTTCAGATACCCTGGAGTTCCTCCTTGGAACATGGTGGGGAAGAAAGAGCCAGACCCCAGCCCTTGGCCTACACACTTTCACCTACCTTTTTTCCTGTGCCAAGCTCCATTCATGAATAAAATAAAAGTCTTGATATGTAGCTAGCCTGAGATGATTTTTCATACCAGTTGTCCAATCCTCCCTTGGGAGGACAGTTCTGGAAAGAGGCCTCCTTAGAGCCTGGAAGTAGCCATGGGAATTTTTGATCAGTGAATTCCGGAGTCCTGGGTACCTGGACAAGACCTAGAAGTAGAAAGGGGATGCAGACTCTTGGGAAACACAACCCTTGGCCCTAGAGATATTTTTACCCCTTGGAGAGGAGAACTAGGACGGTGCCCTGTAAAATGCAGAGCCCATGGCAGGGTTTTACTTGCCTGGATCTAAGGTCAATACTGCCTAAGGCCAATACAGAGTTCATTCACTTTAGAAGCCAAATCCCAGGAGTCTATTTGTATGACTAGAACTTTCTCAATAGTAAAGGGCCTCCCTTTAACATACATTATTGCACTAAATTTTAGTAACACTTCATTTGACCAATGTTTTTTGAAATTCAACTATGTAAACCCAATAGTGCCCATCGCTAATAGTACATTCTGTGATAGAAATATCTTAGGTTTGTGTTGTCCAATATGGCAGCCATGGAAGGCTTGATATGTAGCTAGCCTGAGATGATTTTTCATTGTATTTAATTGTAGTTAATTTAAATTTGAACTTAAATAGCCCAAAGTGCCTAGGGGCTACTACCTTGAATAGTGCAGGTCTCCATACTTAGGGATAGAAAAAAGTGGGAGATCATAGCCATTCAGTAGCATTAAATCTCAATAAACTTAGAAGACAAACTGATGCTAAATAGGATACAACTATGTTCAGTAGGTGAAATTGGTCCCATTTCTCTTAAATTTATTTAAAGAATTATTATTTCCTAACAAAATTATCATCACCTGTTTTCTTTATAAAGATCAAAAAACTTCCTTTAGAAATACAGAAGTTTTTAATAGCCATATTCCTATTGTAATAGCTACAAATTATCACACAAACTTAGAATCTGTATTTTCACATACTCTATTTCAGCTTAAGTTGAAATAAATGCATGTGCCTATTTTGAAATTTGTTCACCACAAGTACTAACATCATTTTAGTTCATACCCTCTTTTTATATCACAGTGGTTGAGATAGTTATAAAAAGTACAGATTTATCAGAAGAAGAAATACCTCAATGATACCATGACCCCAAGGAGAAATATGGAGGAAATGAAAGTGTTTTATTATATAAGTAATTTCAGCCATTCCTGCACATTAATTACTCATACTGTCTTTGAAAATAAAAATCATTATAGATTACAAACTACTAGTATATTAAAACTGGAAAGGGCTTTAGAAAGTATATCTTTCAACACCATAGTCCTTTGCGCACAACCCTCAGGTATTATCATTCTTACCAGCATGGGTTCACAGGGAGATAGCAAGTAGTCCTTTCCACACTTACAAAGATTTCAAAAGACGATACTGTCTGAAACATACTGTTACTTACCTACCCTCAGTCACACCAAAATCCTTACCTTAAGTAGAGCCTCTTACCAGACAGGTCTATCTACTGCTGATCCCCCCTCAGGCATCAAGAACATCATAGCATTTGAAATTGTAGGACTTAATAGGTCCTTTCAAAGTTTTCACTGTGTTTGTGATTGTCCCATTTTAGAACATCCTATAGAAACTGAGAAATTGCTCATTAACCATATTCATGTACACATAGTCCAGTAAAGCTGTATAATAGCAGCTGTTGCTTTAAGGATGGTAGATGGACCACATTCCAAAGCTTATATACTGCGAATCCTGTCTGGCCATGTTATGTAAGGCTTGTAGAAGATACCTGAGAAACACACATAGATGCTTTGTTTTTCTAATATAAACTTTGTATTAACTGTGCAAAAATGTATATATGTGTGTATACATATACCACCCTGTTTATTGTTAACAATTTCTTTATATGCCTGTCTTCTTCCTTCGCTACCAGACTATGAGATCCTAGAGGCTCTTCCCAACCTCCTAAGTCACCCCATCCCACCTTCAATCTCTCCCTATTAAGTTACTCTAGAATCTAGAACAATCACTTAGGCAATCTAGATAATGTGGTGTGTTCAAACCTGAAGATACCTACCTTTTTAAAATTGATTTGTTTATATTTTTTTATGTTGTCAGCCTTTCCCAGTAGAATACCAGCTCTATCACCCTCTCCTATTGACTTTTTATGGCAGACACTGATCGTTACTGCCAATGAGCCATTCCCCAACTTTTTCTCCTTTAGAGAATGAAAAGGCTAGGTCACCATTTTCCCAGTATCCCTTGCAACTATAGGTGGCTATAACCTAATACTAGCCAAAAAAAAGAAAAGCTATGCTGTCCAACAAAGTAGATATTAGATATGTGTGTATATTTAAATTTAAATTTTAATTAATTAAAATTAAATAAACCTGAAGATTCAGTTCTTGGTCACCCTAGCCACAATTCAAGTACTCACTAGCTACGTGTGGCTGGTGGATATCAATTTGGACAGAACAAACTATAGAATAGTTCCAAGATCATAGAAAAGTCTACTCATTCAAACGAATCTGAGAGGAAGTCAGCTGAAAAGCCTCAGGATAGAAATTTTTGTGTGATATGAAAAAGCTTAAAGCAAAGGTCTCTTCCACCACCCTCATTCTTCTTGCTTTGGAGATGGTATTTTAAGGACATGAGACTTAGAGCTGAAGCAGGTATTTTGTGACCAGGAGGTAAAAAGCCTAAAAGAAAATTCCAAAATAATAGGAGGAAATAGAAAAAAAAAAAAACATATGGGTCACTGAGGATAAAGTTGAGTGGCTAATCAAGTGTCTAGACTTATTTTTATCAATAAAATATTCTCTGGTTTAAGCCATTATTATTGTGGTTTCTAGTGCCTAGTACAATAGCTGGCATAGAAGGAAATCCAAAGTATTTGTTGATTCACATAGTTTAAATCTTACTATGTTACAGTTCTTCATATAAGTTATCTGGTGAGTAAAAGCTTTTTTGAATTAAATACTTTGGATAACTGGGAATAAACTCCCAGTTAAAATCAACTAACTTGAGAAGACAAGCTACAGTTCAGTCCTCTAGAATCAATTTGAAGTGTGTCATATCATGATTAAATTGACAGAAAAGAACAGCAGTTTTCAGCACTTGAAATGTCTCAGTGACACCTCTACAAATCCTGTTAATAAACAGACATTCTGTTTATTTTTACATCATTTAATGTTAATCTGTTAATTGTGAAAGCTGTAGTTTATTTTCTTAGTCATTACCTAGCATGTGCTAGAATGCATGCTTAGTTATTATCCAGGACCCAGATAGGAACAGCAATAGTTTCTCAAATTACCCCCTGCTTCTTTAGACAGCACCAGCCCCTGTTTTGGCTTCCTAGCTACTAGAAATAGTGACCTTCAGCAAGTCACTAAATCTCATCTTTCAAAATGAGTTTGAACTGGAACTAGCTTTAAAGTGCTATGATTTTATCCTGCTGAACCATGAGTTCTTTTTTTGTGTGTCTGCTGCAGCCAGACTATTATTGGAATGTACTCCTGTGACAGTTAAATGCTCTCTTTAGATGACCAAATATCTTTCTGAAATGGTATATTCTTTATGCACTTCAGTGTAACTACTATCAGTTGTAAATGTGAACAAGAAATATGATGCAAAAATTGGCCAGCAGGGCCACGTGGGGAACTACTCTGATGCAATAGCAGCCTCCAAGTACATGGCCAGGCAGGTTAGCACAGAGGTGGTGGAACTGGAGGGCTCACAGTCCAAATTAAGATGCTCAAATCACACAGTTGATTTGACAGTAGGGTGGAGAGGATGGGTGATATGGGGGAAGGGAGAAAAAATTAGTAAGAATGCTTGATATCTTCCTTGATTTAGACAATGGTTACATGAATGTATACACATGTCAGTTCATCAAACAATTCATCCAGTATTTAAATCTTAAAAACATTTAAAAAAACAAAAGCAAAACACACAGTAAGAAGCAGGGAAAATAGGGTAGGTTAACCCACATAAAGCATAATGCAATCAGATGAAAGATCCTATCACTTGAATATTGGGCCACGTGATGTTGATTTGAACTCTCTGAGTCTACCTGCTTGTCTATCTCTCTTCTAACTCAGACACATCAACCTTTCCCATCGCTGCTGTGGTTACAAGGACCAGAGTTGAAGCTTGAGCAAGGTGACCCAACAGATTTGAGATATCTGAGGCCAACATTCCGCTTGCTCTATTCCAGCAATGCAGGAGCCATTGTGCCAGGTCTGAGAAGTTTACGACTTGCCTGATAAGCAGCTATGGATTTTATTTATGCTTCTTGAACAGAGGACAGGCCTGATTAGATGCACCAAAGGGGAGCTGATTTTCAACCCAGGAGATACGGAATGCTTCATATGTTGACACTCGACTTGCATATTTAGTGAATTATAAATATTTGGTGCATGCTCAGTCCTTCTATCCTTTTCTACCTCTAAGCAATTTTCTCATGTTTTTTCTACTGACTTTATAGCAGAACTAAATATTTTTAAATAGTACAGAAAGCACATTACACAACAGATGAAACAACGGACTTCTGGGGAAATTTAAAAATAGAGTCCACTCCAGAGATGTAACTAGCTTCTCCAAATAGCAGTATTTCCTGAGTAACTATCTGAATAGAATGTATATAACCTGTCTTGTTATATCAGCTATGTTATTATAAATTTTAATCCTATGTTCTAAGCAAAATGATTAGAGTCAATGAACCAACTAGTAACCGTCAATGATACGCATAGTAGAAGATACTCCCCTCTTGAAATTTCCATTTTAAACTATTTTTAAAAAACAGTAGATTCCATCTTCCTTAGGATAAGTTAATATATCAAAATCCATTTGTTGAGCTGAAGAGAATGAGAAGATATATTTGAAATTATACATTTCTCAACAAATTCATTGCTACTTTGAATCAACCTCTGAATCAGGATGTTGCTAACACATTGAACATCTTGTTATTTGGATTTCTATGATATATTTTTCACACCCTCTTATATCTCTTAGAAACCTCAAACATTATTAAGTTATAAACAAGTTATATAAACTTGGTCAGTCTTTAAAATTTTAATTTGGATATATTAATCATTCTACTCATTTTGGGTAACAGGATTGTTTTAGGTTATATGTAAATAAATTAAAATGCATCTTTATAGAACGCCAAAATACAAGGGTAAGTGCTAAAATATGGAGGAAAAAGCATTGATTTTTGAAGTCAGAAGATCTGGAAATATATTGACTCGTTAGCTGGATCACCATAAGCAAGTTACTTAATTTCTTGGTGCCTAAGTTTCTTCATTTGTTGTGAGCTTTGATTAAAATTTAATTTAACTTAATATGGAAATATTGAAAGCATATGGCTTGCACATAATAGGTGCTTAGTGAAGGTTAGTTGAGCCTGAATCTAGCCCATTGCCTCATATTCCAGATGAAGAAGCTGAAATGAGAAGGCAAAGGAATGTGTCTAAGGTTATATCCTTGGTCCATGTGGCAGCCTGAACTAGACAACTGGGAAGTTTGTAATTGTAATTGGTTTCACTTAGAAACCTATAATCAGACCTTCTTATAGACCTGGTCATGAGTTATAATTTAAATAAGTCATTCACTAAATATTTCTGTCTCCCTACCTGCAAAATGGAGAGACTAATAATTGCCCCCTACATTCTAATAATATTGGAAAGGTAAAGAAGTAATGCAGGGACAAAGTCACTGGGAAAAACACTTTCACTAATCATAACATATCATTATAAGCATTATAAATTACACAACCACTTAATCTTTAGTAACACTACCTTACAATTACACATATTGGCTCCTTTCATCTCTAGATCTCTAAATTCCTCTAAAATAAGTGCTGTGAACATTTTTTGACAGTGATTTCACTAGGAAGGTGAAAGGAAGAATTGAGGCAATCATAGGAAATTCAGGAGAAAGCAAGCCCATATTCTCCACCCTGACTGTCCAAGAGATTACCTCAATTGTCCTTTGAAAGTGAATACTGATCATGATAGAGATGAAGTATGTACCTTCTAAATTCAGCTCAACAGAACTGAGATGCTTCTGAATGCACATTCCATGAAGACAAAGCTTTGTTTCGTTTATTACTGTATCCCCAGCACCTGAACAGTGCCTCACATGGAACAGACACTCCATAAATACTGTTGGGTGAATAGATGAATGAATGAATGAATGAATGAATGAATGAATGAAAGAATGTGTACGGGCCCAGGGCAGGTTGTTCCAAAACATACCACTTTGGCATACTGATTATTTTTTATTAAAGCACCTGGAGAAACAGTCAGTGCAAGAGGGTACTCTGCCCTTCTTCTGTTTCCACCCACCAAAACCAGGAAATAAATCTCCCATGTGAAAGGTACCCTCGTTGTACCAGAAAGGAGAGAGACATGTTTTCACCAGAATTTAGAGCTAAGAAGGCTGCATAAACAAATCTTCCTACTTTTTTATTAATTTACTACTCCAGCCCAAATGCTGTTCAGAATTCCTTACTAATTGAAGCTCCCCAAATTAAGTTTTCTCTGTTCTGCCAATTCCTCCCAGATTTATTGTCTCTTTGTCTAAAATGTATAAAAACTGCCTGCCTTGGTCATTTCTTTGGGTCTCAATTTCATTATTGGGCCCCCATACACACTTAATTAAAAATTTTTTCTCCTGCTAATCTGTCTTGTGTCAGTTTGATTCTTACACCAGCTAGAAGAACCCTGGAGAGTAGAGGGAAAATATTCCCAAGAAATGGATGCTATTTCTTGATTCATTAATTTTGTCTTTTGTGACTGCAATATAACTACAATTTAATTGTTATCTGGTAACTTAAGTAAAACTTTTCTTTATGAACTCAACTCTTGGCTCAGTTGACTACACTGCAATTTCTCTTACTTGCATTTACCATTTAAAACTATTTGGATATTTGATGTTATTACCACTAAATTATAAAAGGTAAAAGCCCAGAAGTTTGACTCCAAAGTCTGTCCCTACTAGGAAAAGTTACTCATCTATCTGAAGCCTGTTTGGCTATAAAAGCTCTGCATATTAAATTCTAAATCAATTTTATTAGCTTCTCTATTCTTCACTATATAAAACTCAGTCCCTTCTGGTGGGAATATATAATAAGAACAACCACTCTGGCAAATAATACAGCAATATATAAAGAGTCTTAGGGGAGACGGAGAGTCTCTCTAGGGCACCATCCAGCGATGTGACTCACCTTCACTTGAGCCCCTTAGGAGTAACTGGTTACTCAATCAGCTAAGAATACTCTCTACTTTCTTTCTTCTTTTCTTCATGTATCCATCTACTTCCTCTACTCGCTGCAGTGGATCTCTAAAAGGAGGAAGTCAAGAGTCAAGCATTCATAGGTCCCTGGCCCTAACACCAAGAAATTCAACCAAAACTATTCCTATATTAGTGAAAACTATTTCAGATGAAAGGAACATAACCACAACTCCAACAAATTTAAGCACAAAAAGGGATATATTAATACATGTAAATAGGAAATTGCTTCAGGCATAGGTAGATCTAGAAACTGAAGCAGTGGCCCCAGGTCTCTCTCTCCATCTCTTTGCACTTTGCTGGCTTTGTTCTCTGGCAAGAACTGCTCACTCCATAGCTGGGGACCCGTTGGAAGCCCCACTCTTACATCATTCTCACATTGTAAAATCCCAGCAAATATAAAAATAGCAGCAAAACCAGAACAGCAATCCCCTCTCCCAGTGAGGGATATGATCAGCGTGTCTTGGGTCACATCCCTTAAGGAGGGGTGGGGGCAATGAAGTCCTCTTACTGGCCTGTCCTGGTTTGAAAACACACCTTGTGGAACAAGTATAGAATAATGTGAGTTTTCCAAATGCACACTTCATGGCAGAAGAGAAAAAAAAAACAATTGTCCACTATACTATTTCTACCTCTAATAGTATATCATACAGACAGAGTAATCAGAAAGTCACAAAATGTTAATCATGGTTATCTCTAAGTGGGAAGCTTGTAAGCAAATTTTAACATCTTTATATTTTTTTGCTTTTTTCCATTTTTTAATGCATATGAATAACTAATTTTTTAAAAAATTAAGTATTTTTTGATTGTATTCCTTTTATCAAATAAATGAGTGAATATTATTACTGAGTCCACTGTGTGTGAAGTACTCTACTGATTGCTAAGAACCAATTAAATGAAAAAAGTAGGCTTGGCCACTACCTTCAAGGTATTTGTTGTCCAATGTTGTTGGATGGGGAGGACAAACACATAATCATTTAATTACTGTTGTGGAGTTCTTAAATTTCTTCAGCAAAGGATAATTGCTATGTAAAAGTTATTATTACTCACTGCTTATCACCAAATTCCTCTCTTCCATAACAGAGAGATCAAAGATTTAAATATAATCATAAAACATGTTTTAAAACTGTATTTATATGCATATATAACTATACAGATATGTGCTTGTGTATACATATAATACCACAGAAAGACACAAAGCGCATATTGATAAATTTTATTTCATGAAATTTTAATTCTGCCTGAAAAAACACCATTAAAAATGTTAAAAGTCAAGTTACTGAAAAAACTGCAATATTTTTCATTTCAAGAGGAATAATTTCTTTGTTATATGAAGAACTTACCAATCAATAGGAAAACATTCAACTACTTAAGAAAAGCAGATTAAATATATGAATAGTTAGGCAACAGAAAGAGAAATGAAAGGTGTACAATATGAAAGGATGCTTGGCTTCACTAGTAATTAAAGAAATGCAAGCAAACCAACCAACCCACCAACAAAAATCAAGATACTAATTTTCACCCATCAGATTGGGAAACATGAGTCAGATAGTATTTGGTGACTTCCAAGTATATAGAAGCTAATGTTCTCCTAATGGTTGGAGGCAATGCACAGATTGATACAATGCTTTTTTTTCCTTTCCCCCCAATTTTATTGATATATAATTGGCACATGACATTGTGTAAGTTTAAGGTGGCAACATGTTGATTTGACACATTTATAAATTTTATAATGATTACCCCCATACACCATAGTATTAACTACCCCCTCCATCCCATCATACAGTTGCCATTTCTTTTCTTTGTGGTGAGAATATTCCAGATTTACTCTCTTAGCAATATTCAAGAGTATGATACATTATTGTTAGCTATAATCACCATGCTGTACATTAGTGAAAAAACTTTTTGTAGGGAAATTTGGTATCATTTTTCAAAAGATGAACAGCAAATACCCTTTGATATAGCAATTCCATTTCTTGGAGTTTTTCCTTCAGATCAGTACCTACATATGTGCATTTGTTTTTTGTGTGTATGTTTTGTGTTTTGTAATAGCAAGAGACTGGAAATACTGTATAGGTTTAGAACAAGTTGAATAAAGAGAATGGGTTGAATAAATTATTGTAATTATAAATGGAGGGCATTTCACCCTACATTAAGACCTGAAGAAAGAGAATAAGACCATCTCTGTGTGCTGATCTGTGACCTCCTAGTTAAATGAAAAGAGGTATAGTGGATCACCATTTCTATAAATAAATTGTGAAATTGTGTGTGTGTGTGTGTTTGCACTGTGTATATGCAGAGTATTTCTGGAAGGATATAAAGAAATTGTTAATAATGGGTATCATACATCTGAGAGAGGGAATGGCAGTGAGGAGACTAACATTTCATTCATTTATTATTTGCTTTTTTAAAAAATCCTATGCATGTACTTACTTTTTAATTATAAGACAAACTGATTTTTAAAATAGATTGAAAGCAAAAATTGTAAACATATTTTTCAATATTTTGACATCAATAGACAGCAGATCATCAGAGTAAGCTCTATTTGTTCCAGGCAGATTCTCTTGATGGCAGACTCTTAATTATGTGAAGTGTAAAATCAACAGAGCAAGAAGGTGCCCATTGCCCTAAGGGAGTACTATTATTTTATTTAATGGGTTGGCCAAAACTCCTCTTTTTAATACCCCTTCAAATGTAGGTCAGGTCACCAGGAAAATGTGAGTGAATTTGTATAGGGAGAAAGGAGATTCTTGGGGGCTGAGGGATAGAGACCCTGAGGGCCAGGACCTTTGGGAGACTCTCAGGTGGATTTAAACGATCGTGAGGGAGGTCTGTTCTGAGTAAGTAATCATGTAGCTGAACTCAGAGAGAGAGAACTGCCAGTGGGAAGCTCCTGCAGGAGGAAAGAAAATGGAACATTTGATAAAATGAGAAAAGACCAATTTGGCAGGAACTCAAATGGAGGGGAACAGTGCCATCCAGAGATTGGTGAGCCAGGCAAGGGTAAGTTCTGGCAGGTGCTGTGGCTTTGTTCATTAATAAAGTTGTTATTTTTCATCTTAATAATCGTTGGAAGCCAGTGAAGGGTTTAAAGCCAAGGGAAAACAATAAAAGTTGCAGTTTTATATGCTTCTTTGGCTATTACATAGAGATAAGAGGTGGATGGGAGACTGCATAAGAATAATTCTAGGAAACAACTAGGTGTCTATAGCCAAAAATGAGAGATTATCCCACTAACGTAAGCTAGGATGGTGGGGATGGAGAGGAGTAGAAGTGGGCATATATGAATGGTATAGTATTAAAGAGACCACAAGTCTCATTGTTGTGGTTGTTTGAATGAAGGACTATAACTCGGGGGTGGGGTGGGGGTGGGGGTGGAATATGTTCCCAGCTGGGGCAAATGAACGTTTGAAGCCGAAATCATTCAAAGGGAAAGATAAAGTGGGAGAATTTTTGCTCATTGCTTATAAGCAATCGTCTACTCCTGCTCACCTGTGCCTCTTGTGACCCGACTGCCAAGGCCTCACCAAATCTCTGGTCCCAGTACACCCTTGCTCTCCACTCCCTTTGTAATCACCTACTGATAAGGAGGTGGACTACTTCTCTCCATCCCTTGGAAACACTTATTGATATGGAGATGTACCAAGGCCAGGCGAGAGATTCTGGAAATGTTGCAAACACACAAGGACATGAAGGGGAGGGTGATGTCAGGGATGCCTCCCAGTTTTTTGGTTTACCTGGGTGCCTAAGGATGATGTTCACCACCCAGAAAACCCTGGAGGATGACCAGTTTGCACAGGAAGATCATGAGTGAGTGTGGCACATGTGGAAATTGACATTCGCTTTAAACATTGTAGTGGCAGCGTTGAATGAGTACTTAGGAGTTTTCAGCAAGGGGTGGCAATTGCATTTTTTTTTTCTTAGCTTGGAGCAAATAAATTGTATTTGAAGCATGCAATTTCTTAAGTAGAAAAATAAGAGTGAGAAAGAAAAGGGATTTCTCTCCTTTAGAAAGTCAGCTTTTAAATGTTGGGAGAGGAAAAGGCACCAGAGAAAGAATGAGAGGAGTTGGCAGGAGAGAAAAAGTGACAAAGGAAAATTGAATGAATCCCGAATGTGGCATTTCAAAAACTAATAATATAATAATAGGTGACTGGTGAGACACCATTAGATCATTTGATTTCTCCTTGTTTTACAAAGCTAATGTGATCACTTAGTGACAGGATTTGTTATTTATCAAAACACTATTTATTTTAAAATAACCCTTCTTAAATTGTCTTCAGAACACCTGGGGAGCTGAACACCAAAAGCACTAATCCTAAAAGAACAAAATCACCTTTCTTGAGTACCATACCCAGCACACTCTACCCTCCACCCTGTCCTCACTACTGAGCTCACAGAATCCTTTTACTGTTGGTGACACAGTTTTTTTTTTTAGATTGTCTGAGTTTTACTAGGAAGTATGGAAATTGCAGCTGACTTCTCTTCAGCTGTTGCAGGAATCAAAGGAGAATAATTATTTTCTTTGTGTCTCTACTCAGTTTGTGTAGAGACACAATTCCATGCCAGATGGCCCCCGAGGAGGCACTTCTAAGGATTCTGTCATCACCAGGTCATAATGGAAGTATACCTTATCCAATCAATCTTGAATTGAGGCCATCTTTTGCCCAGATATGTCTTTTAAAGATAAATATCTAGTCTAAACCTTTACAAAGTCTCCAACCAAATTTTGCCCTTTGGCACAAAATGGTAAAAATATGGGATTGACTTCCAGAGGGAGTTTTTCTTTGTTTTCAGCATGCTAGAGCAGGGATCAGCAGACTTCATAAAGGGCCAAATGATAAATATTTCAACCGTTGCTAGCTCTATAGTCTCCGTTAGAACTACTATGATGAAAGTAGTGATAGCCAATACATATATTAACTCGGTCCCAATTAAACTTTATTTGTGGCCACTGAAATTGGAATTTCATGCAATTTTCATGTATCATGAAATGTCATTCTTTTGATTTTTTTCCCACCCATTTAAAAATGCAAAAGTAATCTTAGCTTGTGGGCCTTATAATAATGGATGGCAGGCTGACTTTTGCTCTAGAGGAGACTGTATCAGGTCTTGACTTGAATTGTCACTGTCTCCTTTTCTCCCCTCCCCCCAGTAATTAATAAAGAAAATTCATTTCCAGGTGTTGAAAATGAAAATGTTAAACTTCAGGGACAGAAAAATCTGGCAAATACTGGAGTCAAGTTCTTTCAACATTCTTATTTCAGGCAATCAGTTGTCTGCATTATCCAGGGATAGCCATTTGCTTGGGGTTGATAAGACATAATGGTGACAGCTCAGATAAGGTCCCCAAACTACAAATTCTCACCACTTAAACTGAAGTTGAATCAGAACTATTGTCAGTAAGGATGGTGTCTGTCAATCCATGTGCTGCAAAAACGAACACAGCTCTGATTGTTGCAGCAGATGTTTGAAACATAATTATAAGTACTTAGAGCCATTTTGAGAGGGAGTCTAGCCCAAGAAGTTCTTTTGGTATCAGCCTGCGAAATCAATGTAAATTCTTGAAATGCATTTTGAATGCTTCTGGAAATGTTAGCCCTTATCCTGAAGTGACCTTGGGCCAATAAGTCAAGTAGGTTGGGATGTGGTACTATTTTTATATTCTTTTATTATCTGTATTTGTTCCAAGTTACCTGACATAAATTTAAGCAAGGAGGTCATGCAAATTTCTTCAGAATGTTTTCTCCCCAAGATGATCTGATGACCCCCTTTCAGAAAAAATCAGTATTATTTCATCATAAAATGCATGCTTTATATAAAACTAATCTATGCTGATGACTTGGGATCTTTATTTCATATTCCCAGTCTTCACCTAATTTGAGACATAGACGAGAATGGAATCTTCCACAAAGGTAATTCTGTAATAGCATCACTGAAAGACATAAACATATAGAGGCTCTCAGACTTTGATGACAGGGGCATGATAAAAATCTGTAATTACCAGGCTTTCCAAGAAATATTCTCAAAACTGAACCTCAGACAAGTAGCCGGTTTCCTGAAGCTAAAGAAAACTCCTTGGCTGACAATTATGCTGAGATAGCTGTTTCCCATGAAAACTCTTCTCCAACCACCACACTTCTTGCTCAATCTCCTTTAGAGATAGAATCTCTACTTAAAGAATTTAAGGCAGAACAACTGTTAGCACCTGAAACTGAGAAAGCTAATAGGAAACAGAATGGATTTTTATGCACTCAGATGAGCTTTGGACCCAGCTGGGACTTTCCTCACCCATCGCCTGAAATTTAGTCCACAGGCTCTGTAAGATTATACATCATAGCAAAGGAAAGCTTAAAGCTCTGCAGATATTGTGGGAGTGCAATGACCCTCATATTAAGCAGGGAACTCAACTTGTACAATCTCTCTGAAACATACTCCTGGTAAAAATGTAGTGGTGGGGCAAGGATGAAAGCCCCCCTCTTTCTGGCCTACTTGTCATTGGTAAATGGATTTTACTCAATTTTCAAAATTTTGTGGATAAGAATAAGTTCTAAATTATAGTCTGCATTTTTCAGGGTGGTTAGAAGCATGTCCCTGCAAACAGACCACTGCCTCCATTGTAGCTAAGAGTCACGACTTGGAGAGTCCCTTTGTTTCTCTTTAGTACTAGAGGCTCTCACTTCACCAGTAAGCTTATTCAGGATGTTCAGTAAGTACATCCACTCTCACAAAATTGAACCATTCTTAGCATTCTCAATTCTCTGAAAAAATAGAATGAGCCAAACTAATCAAATTCTCAGAGGAACTCAAGTGTGATAATCATTTGCTTCTCCTTCTCCTTATAAAATAATTACTGGCAGGCCAGTAGAGGTCCTTTACCCTTCCTGAACCATAGGAGACTTAACCTGATTCAGTCTAATATACTCAGATACTGCCAAGCCCTGTTAAATACATTCATACTTATCACTAGTAGACATCCTACCACAGCCCTTATGTGATTTTCAGATTGGGCACCTAGTATTCCGGGAAAGACAGCACTGAAAAATTGATGCTGAATCCAGGTGGAAGGGACCTAACTCTCTCTTATTAACCACCAATACTGCTGCAAATCTGCAAGCAGTACAACCTTGGTTTCATGTTGCACAATTAAGGAAAATACAAGCTTCACTCTGAATAGATATCCACTCCAACAAAAGACAAACTGTGGCTCGCCTCCTAGAATAAGACAACAGCATGAAATAAGCTGCTTTCCCAAGACCCACAAAACAGGGGCATGGCACCACAAAGTGGTCAGGTTCTACTCAAGATGCCAAAACAAGATCCTCCAGAATATCTCTACTTAATCTTTTCCATTTTGTTTATTGGTCTACTCAGACTGCTCCTACTTTTTCATCAATCTCTGACCCAACTTCCCCCTTATTATCCAACACCTAAAAGACTTCACCCTTCTTTGTTCTCCCTGTTTTTTCAGTCTTATCATACAAACAAAAAGAGGACAAACTCATTAGTTGTTTCAATTTTTCCAACTGTCACTACCACTGTCAAAGCATCCCCCACCTTACCAGCAGGATGGATACCCAATTGCCATTCCCCTCAACTCATCTCAGGGACACTTTCCCCTTAATGGTCCATACTGGTAATTCATTTACCCCTGTATCATCAACCTCAACTTCTCAGCATGGATTAAATGGAATTTAATTCCTAACACAATTAATACTTGAAATCTCCAAACTCCATGACTCTACTTCCTCATGATCAACCATAAGAAAAAACAAAACTTTTATCTCTGATAACCATTTTCTCCTCTACCATTTTTCAACCAACCCTGTGAACTTTAACTCTAAGCAATGACTTTGCCCTCCTGCACAATCTATGCCATGGCTAATTTCAACTATTAACCCCCACCCAGGATATTACTTTTTATGTTATCAGTAAGCCTAACCTGACATCTCTATGTCAATTTTTTGCATTTTTGGAAAACTTACTTAGAAAATTATTCAAAACACCTATTGACCACATGTCTCTCTGGAGGTTTAAGTGCTCACTTCAGAATGAAGCAACTATAGGATATTCATAAGAACTCCTAGGGGAATCATCAATTTTCTCTTTATACATGCTATGAGGGCTATTATATCCACTGGCATTGTACAGTTTGAAAAGGTGGTTAAAAATCTCTCCTAACCCATGCAGAAATAATAAATGATACCATTTCTGCTTTAGAAACACACAAATAAACCTGAACTCACTGGCCAGTGCTGTTATGGACAGTCACATAACTCCAGATTATTATGGACAATTACATAACCTTTGACTTCCTCCTAGCAAGTCAGGGAGGTGTCTGCTCCATAACCAACATTCTTATTGCAGCTGGATAAACATCACAGACCAAGTAGAAAAGTCAGTCACTAAACTCAAGGAAAAGGCTACTTGGCTCTCTAAGGTTGATCTATGTGGTCAATGGGATTTGTTCTTATGGATGGGAAATGGAAATACAGGATCCTGGCTTTAAGGAATATTGCAAGGATTACTAATCCTCCTGCTTGTAATCTTCTGCCTTACTATTGGGTAATGTATCCTATCTACAGTCTTAAATGCTACTATCTAGCCATTGCCTCAAAACATGATTAAATAATGTGTTATGACCCATCAGACCCAAGAACAACTCCTCTTCCAACTGACTTCTCACACAGAGATTGAAATGGAACTATTAACTTTAAACACCAAGATCAACTGGGACTGACAATAATGTAGATCTGGAATTCCCCATCCTTATTTCCAGATGTAGTTATTTAAAGACAAACTTATGGTTGTCTTCAACAAAACAGGAGGGGGTTGTGATAAAGTCAAACACAAAGCTTTCATATATATCAGTCCTCTTACTGAACCTGCTAAGAAGGCCAGACATAGACCTTCTCCCTTTTGCCCATAGCCAGCTTCCCATTCTTTGTCTCTTGAGTGATTGACTAAGATTGAAAATGTGTGTCCTTTGACACTAGCTAGACGCAGAGATAAACACGTTGAGCTGAATGAGACTCCCCCTTATTGCCAAACAATTCCAACCGTAAATCATCCCACCTATAACTTATCTATTATTTCCTTTAAGGTTTATGGTAGAACCACTCTACTGAGAAACTGTGGTCTTTCCCTATTGCAGTACTATGCATAAAATCAGTCCCTTTTGTTCAGTTTTTGTTTTAAGCAGATGGGAAGGGATATTTTCATCCTTCTTTGGGAATAGCTTTATTGGATTTGGTCTCCAAAGATCCCAGTCATTCATTAGAGTATATTTCCTGGTAGAGAAAATGACCCTTGAGATAGATCTGGAGCTAGGCAGGAATAAATCAAGGACAAATTTCTGCAGGAATGCCTAGTAGGAGATAGGTAAATTACATTGATTATTTTATAACAATATTGATTACAACAAGTACTTTTGGTATTTCTATCCCTGTTACAAACTTCTTTGTACTCAGTAAATTATTTTTAATCTTTCAATCTAGTTCTAACTGCACTGTACAGAATTAGGGGAAGAGTCCTTTGTTCCATCTTGGAAGAACATGTCGAAGAGGGAGAAGCACCTTCTTTAGGTGGCAAAGGAAATTAGTGAGAAATCTCCAAGAACAAGTTGGAAGTCTTTTACCATCAGATTTCTTCCTGTGTTGCCAAGTTGCAGTGAACTGAGTTTGTTTTTTATTACAAGTAAAAGCAGTTTGCCTACACAAGAAAAGAACAGAGTTAGTGGCCCCTTATATAAAGCACACTCTATGAGGAAAGTTGAGACCAGGCATCTAACCAACAGGGAAAAGTCAGTAGTTTGGAAGCATACTCTGACTATTAGGCAGACTGGGAGGTTCTTCAAGATAAATACAGAACAGATGGTCAGATAATTGAGAAGCTATGGTCTCTTAATGGGGGAAGACTGTCAAAGCTAAAAGGTGGGTGAGTGAGGTAGGTGACTGAAAGGGGCTGCTGTGGAGGACAGTCACATTAGCTGGAATCTTCCTTACTGGAGCTTTCAGAATGAGTTGGATCAGAAATCAGTTAAGAGTCCCTCCTCAGAATTAGTTCTCCCACGATTTAAGAGGTCAGATCCTCCAGGTGAATTAGACTCCAAGCTGGAAATGCTAACAACCTCAGGAAGGCTTGGAAGTTTCACTTCAATGGTAGTTGAAATATATACTGCATGAGTCTTATCTTGTGTAGGGGAACATTAACCATATTGATATGATTGCTTAAGGAAGTGACACTGGAAATTAAACTTTTTGGATTTTTCCCATTCATATAACTGGTATAGCAAAATGACTTAGGACATCCCAAATATCTCTGCAATTTACCATCTAGAAATATTGGCTTAAAGCCAAGAAGTAAAAGTACTAAACTCTAAACCTTGAACTGTTGCTGTCAGGGAGGATGGTTAACAGTGTTAATACCCATGATATCACAGGAATGCTGCATTGCACAGAAGAAGAAAAAAAGATTCCTGGGTTCTAAGTAATAAGGCGCAAGCATTAGGCGGGAAGAATTAGATGGAAGACCCAACCTTCTACTATAGTTGATGACACATGTGCATTTACTATCTGTACTTTGAACAATTACAGAAGCAGAGACTAGAAGTTCTCTGCCAAGACTGGATGTACTGAACAATTGGTAAGAAGTCTCTGACTAAGGATATTGAGAATTAAGTGGCGCCACACCTCAGGAGACAGAAGAAAGAAGATTGGCAGAACTCCAAAATGCAGAAGTAAGATACCTAATGAATTGCATTCAAAGTCTGTTTACTGGCATCTTAACCGCAAACCTGGTACACTAATTAAACACTATATGGACTACAATATATTAAAAACATATGTATAAAAAACAAAAGGTAGAAATACCATATGACCCAGCAATCCCACTTCTAGGAGTTTACCTGAAAAAAACAAAATCTGTGATTCAAAAAGACATATGCACTTCTATGTTTACTGCCACATGTACAATAGCCAAGATATGGAAGCAACCAAGTGCCCACCAGTAGATGAACAGATAAAGAAGATGTAGTACTTATTCAGCCATAAAAAAAAAGAAATATTGCATTTGTAACAACATGGGTAGACCTACAGGGTATTATGCTAGGTGAAATAAGCCAGACAGAGAAAGACAAATACCATATGATTTCACTAATTTGTGGAATCTAAATATGAAACAAAACAAAATGAACAAAACAACAGTAGACTCATAAACACTGAGAAGCAACTGGTGGTTACCATGGAGGAGAGGTTGGGGTGGGTGGGTGAAATAGGTGAAGGGGATAAAGAGGCACAAAATTTCAATTGTAATATAAATTAGTAAATATAAATTAGTGTATTATATAAATTAGTTTATATAATACAAATATAAATGAGGATGAAAGTACAGCATAGAAAATACAGTCAATAGTTCTGCAACATTTTCGTGTGTTGACAGTAAGTGCAGTAGTTGGGATGAGCATTTAATAATGTAGATAACTTTTGAACCACTATGTTGTATGCTTTAAACCAATATAATATGTATGTTAACTATACATCAATTTTAAAAAATGGCCTGCAAAGGAAAAAACAAATCTAAATATAGAGATGATCTATCTATCATAAACCTTATTCATCTATCTATAGCCTATTTAAAGACAATTTTTCTGATTTGAAGGTTGAGAACTGGGACTACCAGTGCATATTACCCACAGCTCAGGCACTGAGGAATTAAAATACCCACTCCCTACATGTTTCATAACTAAGCTAAGCATTTTTCCTAATATGAATTTACCATTCATTATATTCATTGGGGTGACTTTCAAAAGACTCATCGGTTCTTAATGGAAAGCATTAACAGGTGCATCCTTAAGATTTCTTGAATATCTTGCCTCAAACGTCCCTGCCTTGCTCTTCTCAGCAATCCTGGACTACTGTCTCTTGCTCCTTATGTCATTCTCATCAAGCCCCCTTGCACTGAAATGCCCACCCTGAACTAAACCTCTGATTATGAATGACTTCTGACTGTACCCCTGTCTTGCCAATGGGTTTCAGCCCCGGGCAAGTTTGCTATGGATTCAGTGTGACCAAAGAAATTGACAGCAAAACATTCTTGGGGCCAAAGGGTTATACCCGACTTTATTTCCAGGTGGGAGGTCAATCACTGGAATCCCATTCACTCAGAGCGAGTCTGCATGCAGCAAGCCAGTCTCTGCCTCTGGGCCCCTCTGTCCGCACAGCTGTCTTCTGGGCCTCTTTGCCTTCACAGCCGTCCCACACAGCCATCCTTTGGGCCTCTGTCCTCAGCGCTGCCACCACTCCAGCCTCTGCTCTGCTCTCCTGCAGCCTTGCAGCTGTGCCACCATGTCGTGCCTAGAGCACTGAGCGGAGCTCTTTTTATAGAGTCAACGGCCATGTATTGCCCACAGGTGTGCAGTGAGCTAGTCAACCATGGCCAGGTGAGAATCCTGGCCACAGGAACTCTCATTTTATCCACAACCCCTACTAAGACAGTACCAAATCTTTGTGGAGTTTGTGCTCTCCATTAATATGATAGCAATACCTTTAGAATGTCTCAGCTACAGGTTGTGTTTGGGAATATTTGAGGAGCTAACATTCAACGGGGTCTTTTTTAGTTTATTTGCAAAGAGCAAAAGTACACTGCTGGTTTTCAACAACATCTATAAATGGCTAATTTGTGCTGGCCTCTTTAAAATATAAATTATAACTTTTCCCCGCATGCTTAAAAGACAGCTTCCAACAGCTGTATTGTCATTGTAATGTTGGGAAATATATAATGATCTCAAGTAATTTTGGTATAGGATCTTTCCAGAATATGTGGCAGGTGGTATATTTATTATTTTTCTTGGCACTTCATGGCCAGGTTGTCTTCTTTCTTACCCTCATGTTCCTTTTCTACATGGTCTCTATTATTCCTGACCCTCTGAAGATTCACTCTTGGGTGAATAATTGAGATTATTTGATATGAACTGTTTTGACAGTTTCTGAATTCTTTTCATAATGTATTTTGGACAGCATGTCCTCTTAAAGTGACTCATCTTTTGACAGAAAATGTAGTATATATTGTCATGCTTACAAGCAGAGAATTGGTACAAATATCTGAATCTGAGCAGAATTACAGGTCCATATATACTATGGAGTATATGGTTCCTATTTGCTGGTGTTCTATTTGTATATGTTTCCTGCCACTGTGTTAAAAAACATTTTCAATATTTATGGCTGAAATGATGTGATGTCTGCAAATTGTTTCTAATTGTTGGTGGGGTTTGGGGAAGTAGGGTTTGTAGATGAAATAAAATTAGCCCCAAACATGATAATTTAGAAGGTAGGTGATGCATGTGTGAGATTCTAGCATACTGTTTATTCTTATTTCTTATATATTTGAATTTTTCCTAATACAAAGTGGACAAGACTCCACATGCAATTTGGAATAGTGGTACTGGTTGGAGATGATACACACGATGCACTTAAGCACCTGGGTTCTTTAAGTGCTAACAAAATGTTAAGTATTATTAACCAGTGCTCTTTGGTATTATATAAGTTATTATTTATATAGTTACATATGTTCAAACATTTCTTCATCAGAATGCAGTATATTTTTGTCATTTAAGAAACTGAGACCTAAGTGTAAAACATCTAAGAATTATCCTGATTTACTAGTTTTATCATCATTGTTGACATCTTATTTTGAGGTTCTAAGCTGGCTGATAACACTTTTCTCTCCACACTTATCCTCAATACCCCCCATGCCCTCAGTGCCAGAGATACAAGAGTCAGACATGACAATCAGAATATTAGCTTTATTGTTGATAAAAGTGAACTGAAGAATGTGGTTTAATCTGTGGCACTAGGGCTGTCTCATATCCTCCTACCTTAGGTTGCTGTACCTATTGAGTCGCAGAAAGTGTTGGACAACCACACGCCTCTCCCCTTTGCGTGAACCAAACCTGCCTGAGTTCGCTTAATGCTTTGCAGAAAATGTGCCCAGAATACATGTGTCCCTCAAACAGCCTGGTACCAAAGAGAAGAGAAAAGGGTCAGATGAGCAGGCTTCCTTCCTTCTACCATGTACATAAATACTGTAAATAAGAGCAGGAAGAGAGGCCAGGAGTGTTGTTAGAGCTAATGTCTCCCTCCAAAGGAATATGCAGAAATGGAGGATGTCCCTTAACATATAACACACAATACTAAGTTAACTGTGTGCCAGGCACTGTGCAAGGTGCTTTACTTCAGTTAGCCCACTGATCTCTAGAACAGCTCTTTGAGGCAGTAATATGAGTATACAAGACAGAGAGAGAGAGAGAGAAAGAGAAAGAGGGAAAGTGTGTCCCCACAATCTCCCCAGAAGGAAATGGTAGAGTCGGGATTCAAACCCATGTTCAGCTCTCTGCCTCCAAAGCTCAGGGAGCTCACTCGAGCAATCCTGGACCTTTTAAAAAGAAAACAGACAAACTAAAAGCAAAACGATAATGAAAATGAGTTCAGTTTAGAACTTGTGTTTATAAGCCCTAATTGATACATCCACCAACCTGATATTTTCTAGATATTTGAAATGCATATGCAAAAAAGAAAAAAAAAATACATTTCCCATGAAAAAAAACCAACATAGCAACATAGAACTACCTTTAATATTCTGGCTTCTACCCCTTTTTTTCATACCAAATAGTGGTGCTGAGATTCCATCAACAAATTGTTTCAGTTTCTGAGGATGTAATTTGCTTGGTCTTAAAGATTTAAATTCACTTCAAGGGGCTATGTGCCTGCCCTTTGTACTATCATCTCAACTATCTTGGGCTATCATTCCTTATTTCAGATTGGGCCCTTTCAACTTGAAGGAGACCAAATAGAAATATTTAGTGTTCTATCATCTGTTAGTGTTTTATTTTTTTAACAGTGGACCTCTCCCATCATTTCTTCTTCCTCTAAACAGTTGAAAAACCTCTTTCTGTTATCTTTGATGTCTTTAGATACCTTAATTCACTTAGCTTTCTACCTTCCTACATTTAGAGACCCTTCTTACTCTTTTATATTCACCTTCCAGTCTTAAAACATTATGTCATAGGATTGATGCAATGGTAATTCTACCTGAGCCATATATCGTGCCTCCTGACCTGTTTTCAATACACGGTTTTTGTATTGAAGGGCAATTTGAGTCAAATTGTTAGGTTCCATAAAAAAATGAATAATGTTTTCTGACATTTTGATAAAATGCCGTTCCCTTACGTAGCCATACATTTAGATGTTCTATCAAAACAACCAACAAGATTGCCTTGCATGATTTATTTTTGTGCTCTTAATTCGGTTGCTTTTCCCAACTGCTACAAATTCTTACCGTGTTAAATCTGTTGTGTTGCTCAATAATGTTAGTTTCAGCAGGGAGTAGTTATCAAAATTTGGGTGCATTTTAGGGAATCTGGTTTGGATTGCCCTTCAAATACAAAATTGATGCTACTGACCTGCCATTAGTGAGACGGGAAATGGGAGTTATCTCCCCCATGTTGGTGATGGATTGCGCCGCCTCTGCCTCTGGCATTCCCTTCCACATTACCCACTGTGACTAATCACATGCATTTGCAAGATGATTAGCCAAGGTTAGGGGTACAGTCTGTGATTATGAAACAGACTTTTTTTTCCTTATGTGAAAAATTACTGGCTTATAATAGCATTAAATTGTAATTTTGCTCCATATCCTTCCCAATGGTGGGTTGTTAATAGCAATTCATATTCCTATGGCTATTTATGTGTTGTTTGCTACATAGTTCCTGAGGAGAGCCGCTTCTCATCCTCATTTCTCTCCCATTAAACATTTACAACTTTCAAATGTACCAATTCTACCACTAAAGAACCAGAAGTTCATTCATTTTTTGGACAAATTGAGTGCTTGCTATGTATTAAGCTCTGTTCTAGTGCTGGGAATACAGGAATGAGTACATCAGTCCTGTTTTTCCTGGAACTTTCATTTTAATAAGGAGAAAAGGACAAACACAAGTATGTAAGTGAATGTGTAAGTCTGTGTATAGATTTTAGATGAGATAAACCGGGGAGGAAATAAAGTAGGGAAGGAAGATAGAAAGTACCAAAGAGGGAAATTGTTGATACTTTATAGGGTAATCAGAGAAGACCTCACTGATAAGGAGACATCTGAGCCGAGACTAAAAGGGATGAATGTGTCTATCTGGAGAAAAGTCTTCCAAGCAAATGAAACAACAAGTGCAAATACTCTGACAAAGGGAGCATGCCTGCATGTTTAGGAACAGCTAGGAGGCCAGTGTGAATCAGAGACAGGAAAGAAAGGAGATAGAGAACTAAGAAGGGACCTGATCAGGTACGACTATATTGGTCACTGTAAGATTTGGGCTTTTATTCCATGTATTGTATTCCATGAGATTGTAAGCCATTGGATGATTTTAAGTGGAGGAGGGCCTTGATTTTCACAACAGTCATTTGGCTGCTATTTCAGAATAGACTTGAGTGACATGGGTTCGTTATCTATTGCTGTGTAACAAATTATTTCAAAATCCAGCAACTTCACACACATTTGTTTTCACATTGTTTCTGTGAGCTAGAAATTCAGGCATGGCTCAGCTAGGGCCTCTGATTTAGGGTCTCCCAAGGTTGTAGTCACTGTGTTATCTGGGACCTCAGTAATCTCCGGGTCAGCTCGGGCACGATCTGCCTGCAAACTCACTCAGCGATTGTCAGCAGAGTTCAGTTCCTCATGGGCTGTTGGACTGAGAGCCTCGGTTCCTTATTGAATGATGGCCAGAGGCCACCTTCTGTTCCCTGCCAGGTGGTTCTCTCCATGAGAGAAAGCAAGCATGAAGAATCAGAGAGAGAAATGTCAGCAAGATGGAAGGCCGAGTCTTTTTTTTTTCTTCTTGCATTTAAGAAAAAGTTTATCCAGCGCCTGCCCAAAAGCAGGCAGCCCACCAGTGTGCTCTGATAAACTGCTTCAGAGCCACCTGGTTTAGGAACATCTTAAATCCTTTTTATTTATTTATTTATTAAAGTATCATTGATATACAATCTTACGTTGGTTTCAAATATAAAACACAGTGGTTCAACAGTTACCCGTGTTATTAAATCCTCAACCACTCTAGTGTGGTTACTGTCTATTAACATAGTAAGATGGTACAAAATCATTGACTGTATTCTCCATGCTGTACTACAGTCCTGGTTGGAAGTTAGTCTTTTGCAACCTAATCATGGAAATCACATCGCAACATTTTTACTATATTTGATTCATTAAGAATAAGTTATTAGGTCTATTCCCACATTCAAGGGGAGGGGATCACATGAGGGCATGGCTACCAGGAGATGGGGTCACTGGGTACCAAGTCAGAGCAGCCAACCCCAGAGGCAAGGACAGAAACAAGAGCATTTAAGATGTTAACAGCCATTGATGGTTTGGTGGCTATTTTTGGTGTGGGGGGGCTAGATACTTCCAAAAGCTCTGCTTCTTATGCATATTTGGATATATTTTGAAGTTCAAACTAATATTTACCAAGGCATTGATATGGAGTGTGAGAGGCAGAGAAAAGTCAAGGATGACTCTTAAGATTTTTAGTATGTGCCACTGGAAAGATGGATTGCCAT
The DNA here is from genome assembly GCF_030020395.1 of Manis pentadactyla. Lineage (NCBI taxonomy): Eukaryota > Metazoa > Chordata > Mammalia > Pholidota > Manidae > Manis > Manis pentadactyla. The sequence goes on from NC_080023.1 coordinate 17,639,896, forward strand.
TTTCTGAAATAGAAAAGACTCCGGGGGGAGAAGATTTCGTCAACGGGAGGAATGAATGAGGAATTAAGTATTGGACATGTTGACTTTGAAATACCTTTTTGATATGTAAGTGGAGGTGTTTGTTGATTTTGCAGCAGGATATACAAGTCTACAGGTCAGGGTAATTTTAGAGCTGTAATAAAAATGTGAAAGTCATTATTATTTACATAGTGTTTAAAGCCATGATAACTAGGCATGATCACCGAGTGAGAGCATATGCCACAGTTGTAGAGACTGTGCTAAACTGAGAAAGAACATTTTTGGAGAGGTTCATGGATGAAGAAGATCAGTTAACACTGCATTCATCCATGCAGTCATCTTTCTATCTGTAACAAGGATAACTTTTACATTATACAGTTCAGTCCAGCTTCTTATAAACCTGAACTTCCAGAACAGAAATTTCGCTCCACCTTTGCTTTTTTTCCTAGCCAATATTTACCCATATTGAGAGTCTGGATTCTCCCAAGGCAAAAGCAAGCCTAAACTAGCACAAAATGGAAGCTTTGTAATGAGAGACCTTTCTTCAGAGAACTTCAGAGATCTGTACAGAGGCTCACCCACATATAACTGACACTATCATGTATTGAGTGTTTCAAGTCATCTCTTGTCACCAACTTATTTTTAGGTGTAGAAACAACTAAGATACATTGAAGTTCCTGTAATCTGGTTCAGGTTAATTTATCCAGCAGTATCACAAAAATTCAAAGGCTTTTTTTCTCTTGGAAGTGTTACAATGATGATGTGTTTTCCAATTTGTTGATCACAAAGAAATTTTCCTTAAAAAGAGTGTTGGTGTACATTATGTTAAATGTGATCCTGATACAGTGAAAAGAGAAGAAAAGAAAGGAAATATGACTTTGGAATAATGGTTGTGCAAGATGCATTTGTACTAATTAAGCAAACTTGAAATAGTAAGAAATTTCGTGTTTTCTATGTTAAATTCTAGAAAAAATGAAACAGTGCAGTCAACTGTTTATTGCACGGTGTATTTGACATCTTTAGTTGCCTCCCCAGTAACCATTCACCTCTTCTCAACATATCTTAATTTCTATTTGGGATTTTATGCGGTAAGGAAGATAATAACTCCCATCCATCAGCTCGAGGAGCAGTGCACCTGACCTGGACCAAGCCAGTGGGAAGAGGCACTCCTCTAGCCACTCTGACTGGCTCATGACTCAACATGTGACCACAGGTACTGTAATCAGAGAGTGGGGTCTCTGGGAAAGCTAAGGCCTTCTTTAGTTTCAGATGGAATGACCCACAGATGTGAAGTCTAGAACTCTTGCAGCCATTTTGTCTTATTAGTAACTACTGCCTGTGGATAAGAAGGGCACACAAAGAAAGAAAGGGATGAAAAAAATCACAGCAGGACTGAGATTCAGACTGATTACAATTAAATCAAGCCATGACTCCAACCTGCCCTACTTCTTGGTCTGTTGTTTAGAGCAGCCGATAAATTTTCCTTACTACATTCATCAATTTGAGTTTTCTTTTACTAGAAACAAAAAACATTCTGAGATATCCATACTAATGCGTGACAGAGTAGATATGATTCTTTGATGATGAGAAATAAGTTTTGGTATTTATATTTGAATACAAATGTTTTTAATCCATAGTATTGCAAAATAAATAATAAAGCCACAATAGGAATTCTCAACTCCATAGACTAGGTGGACAGGTTTGCTCATCAGATGCTCTTGCTCACCGTCCATTCTGGCTCCTTTGTTAAGAATCAACCTTGACGAACTGAGAGGTAGGGGATTTCAGAGTTGATCTAATTACATTGTTCATTCTCTATGATAATCTGGAGGCATCAACAGGGATATCAAGAGCTCAGCTGAACTGGGAAAGAGCTGAGTTACTAGTTTTAGAATAATCAATTAAAGCAACAAGCCAAAGATGAGTTAAGTCTTTAATCACTACTGAGATCATGTAAGCAAGATGCTAACAGGGGAGAATGTGCCAACTCCCTGTCCCATGAAACAGCACACTGGTCCAGGGTCTGGTGGATCACTGCAGATAGTGGGGTCGCCTCTCTGTTGGGGGAACCCCAGTAAAAGGCTTTGTTCTTTTTATGGACCCTGGACAGAGAGAAGTGCTAGGGGCAGAAAAGTACTGGATACTGAGAATGGGAGGAAAGTGTCTTCAAAGTTTACCTCTTTCTCCATAAGCAGGCCTTGGTAGTGGTGCCTGAAGAGGCCTTCAGCCCAAGGTCTCAGATAAAGAGACGTAGGAGCGTAGGAGCTTGGGCTAGGAATGCAGATAAGCATGAGAGCATGACCAGTCAGGGGGCCCTGAGAGCATGACCAGTCAGGGGGCCTTCAGAGACAGCAGTGGCCTGGCTGTGCAGCAAGTCTGGCCCGGGGAGGGCAGCTTTCCCCTGTGTGAGCTGCCAGGCAGGGCCTTTGTAATTGGCTATGGTCAGGCCTGAAAAATCACACACTGGTTTTTAGCCAGGAGCTGGACTCCTTGAGAGGAATTTAGTTTTAAATTCTAAGACCCTGAGGGTTTTCATATAAATATAAATTTTGATAGGACACAGTTCATTCCAACACTATGGTATAATTGTGTAATATCTGACGTAGTTTCCAGTTTTAAAACTTTAATTGTATATTATTTTGATATATGCTGGATAATGTTTTATAACATTCCTAATTGGTAAACATAAATCTGTATAACTTAAAATAATAGGTATTTGTATATATCTGTGGCTTCTGAGTTCTATGTTTGGTTTATTTGTAAGTAAAATAAGAATATGGATATATATATTAAATCTTACATTTTGATCCTGACTCAAACTTTATTCCAGGCAGTCTCAGTAGCCGATATTTACATGAATTGTTCTCTGTTAATTATATGCAGTTCTGAGATGCAAGGTGTATTCTTTTTTTTCTGAGAGGGCATCTCTCATATTTATTGATCATATGGTTATTAACAACAATAAAATTCTGTATAGGGGACTCAATGCACAATCATTAATCAACCCCATGCCTAATTCTCAACAGTCTCCAATCTTCTGAAGCATAATGAACAAGTTCTTACATGGTGAACAAATTCTTACATAGTGAATAAGTTCTTACATGGTGAACAGAGCAAGGGCAGTCATCACAGAAACTTTCGGTTTTGATCACACATCGTGAACTATAATCAATCAGGTCAATTATGATTATTCGTTTGATTTTTATACTTGATTTAGATGTGAATCCCACATTTCTCCCTTATTATTATTATTATTACTATTTTTAATAAAATGCTGAAGTGGTAGGTAGAAGCAAGATAAAGGTAGAAAACATAGTTTAGTGCTGTAAGAGGGCAAATGTAGATGATCAGGTGTGTGCCTATAGACTAAGTATTAATCCAAGCTAGACAAGGGCAACAAAACATCCACGGATGCAGAAGATTTCTCTCAAAACAGGGGGTGTGAGGTTCTAAGCCTCACCTCTGTTGATCCCCAATTTCTCACCTGATGGCCCCCTGCGACTGTGCCTGTCTTAGGTTGTTCCTCCCTTGAGGAATCTTACCTGTCTCTGGCTAACCAGTCATCTTCTGGGGCCATACAGGGAAATGTAAAGTTGACAAGTGAGAGAGAAGCAATAATGTTTGAAAACGTTAGCTTTTTACTTTTTTGTAGATTTATGCCCTGTGGCTTCTATGCCCAGCATTTGTCTTGAGGTATCTTTACCATTTGGAAGGAGTATGATACTCATTAATTTCGATATGAGGCACGAATTCTACTTAGGGGTTGTAATTATGAAGGAAGAAGAGAAGCTATAGAAGTAGCAGATGGAAGAAAACATGGGAAGATTGATTATTTCTTTGATATATCTTCTTGTAATGTAACATAAGTGTGTATATTTTTTAAATTACTAACTAAATTGTGTGCACACATTAACATAATAGGAATACAGCTGCATAACCAAAGCAGACCTACAATTACCAGCCATATCCAGTGAAACCAAGAAAACCAGTTAGGCAACCTAGGCATTTGTGAAAACTTATCAATGATATGATGGATATTGTCTAACTGAATTTGAATAGTTTGAGAAAAATCAGACAAATTAAAACAACACATTCCTGGGAATTGTTCACATCTCATATGTTCTTTTAACAGTAGATAGTCTGTAGTCGCAAGATTTTGGAGTGCTGCAACTTGCACTTCTCCTAATTCTTGGTTGAGTTCCGACAGTAAAGATCCAGTCAAATTTGTTGTTTTACTGTATGCACAGGCCTGCTTAGATATCTCCTTCTTCATTCCAAAGGCAAGTCCAGGAACCAGTGGGATGAAGGCAGCTACAACTGCAACAGTGCCAGGATCCTTGCTGAAGTTTTTCGATGATCATCTTCTGGAATGACTCTTCCAGAGAATGTTGATGTTGGAAGTTCTTCTTCATATTGTATCTTAATTTGTTTTTCTGGGTAGCCAAATTAGGCTTTGATCCTCTGGATAAACACAAACAAACCCTTTGCCCACAAGTTGATATGCCCTTTATATCATTGTGAAGAACTTATTGGAGACCACCACACAGGAACTGCTTTTTTTTTTTTTAAGAGAAAGGTATATTATCAGAAAAACGTATTGCATACTTGAGTGCTGCGTTCTTAGGGTAAATTCCTAGGAGTGGAATTCCTGGGTCAAATGGTAAGTCTATTTTGAGCGTTTTGAGGAACCTCCATACTGCTTTCCACAATGGTTGAACTAACTTACATTCCCACCAGTAGGGTAGGAGGGTTCCCCTTTCTGCACAACCTCACCAACATTTGTTGTTGTTTGTCTTTTGAATGGAAGCCATCCTTACTGGTGTGAGGTGATAGCTCATTGTGGTTTTAATTTGCATTTCTCTGATAATTAGCGATGTGGAGCATCTTTCATGTGTCTGTTGGCCATCTGTATTTCTTTTTTGGAGAACTGTCTGTTCAGTTCCTCTGCCCATTTTTTAATTGGATTATTTGTATTTTGTTTGTTGAGGTGGGTGAGTTCTTTATATATTTTGGATGTCAACCCTTTATCGGATCTGCCATTTATGAATATATTCTACCATACTTTAGTGTACCTTTTTGTTCTATTGATGGTGTCTTTTGCAGTACAGAAGCTTTTCAGCTTAATATAGTCCCACTTGTTCATTTTTGCTGCTGTTTTTCTTGCCCGGGGAGATATGTTCAAGAAGAGGTCACTCATGTTTATGTCTAAGAGGTTTTTGCCTATGTTTTTTTCTAAGAGTTTTATGGTTTCATGACTTACATTCAGGTCTTTGATCCATTTTGAATTTACTTTTGTATATGGGGTTAGACAATGGTCCAGTTTCATTCTCCTACATGTAGCTGTCCAGTTTTGCCAGCACCATCTGTTGAAGAGACTGTCATTTCGCCATTGTATGTCCATGGCTCCTTTATCAAATATTAATTGACCATATATGTTTGGGTTAATGTCTGGAGTCTCTAATCTGTTCCACTGGTCTGTGGCTCTGTTCTTGTGACAGTACCAAATTGTCTTGATTACTATGGCTTTGTAGTAGAGCTTGAAGTTGGGGAGTGAGATCCCCCCTACTTTATTCTTCTTTCTCAGGATTGCTTTGGCTGTTCGGGGTCTTTGGTGTTTCCATATGAATTTTTGAATTATTTGTTCCAGTTCGTTGAAGAATGTTGCTGTTAATTTGAGAGGGATTACATCAAATCTGTATATTGCCTTGGGCAGGATGGCCATTTTGACAATATTAATTCTTCCTAGCCATGAGCATGGTATGAGTTTCCATTTGTTAGTGTCCCCTTTAATTTCTCTTAAGAGTGACTTGTAGTTTTCCGGGTATAGGTCTTTCACTTCTTTGGTTAGGTTTATTCCTAGGTATTTTATTCTTTTTGATTCAATTGTGAATGGAATTGTTTTCCTGATTTCTCTTTCTATTGGTTCATTGTTAGTATATAGGAAAGCCACAGATTTCTGTGTGTTAATTTTTTTCCTGCAACTTTGCTGTATTCCGATATCAGTTCTAGTAGTTTCGGGGTGGAGTCTTTAGGGTTTTTCATGTACAATATCATGTCATCTGCAAATAGTGACAGTTTAACTTCTTCTTTACCAATCTGGATTCCTTGTATTTCTTTGTTTTGTCTGATTGCCATGGCTAGGACCTCCAGTACTATGTTAAACAACAGTGGGGAGAGTGGGCATCCCTGTCTTGTTCCCAATCTCAGAGGAAAAGCTTTCAGCTTCTCGCTGTTCAGTATGATGTTGGCTGTGGGTTTATCATATATGGCCTTTATTATGTTGAGGTACTTGCCCTCTATACCCATTTTGCTGAGAGTTTTTATCATGAATGGATGTTGAATTTTGTCAAATGGTTTTCAGCATCTATGGAGATGATCATGTGGTTTTTGTCTTTCTTTTTGTTGATGTGGTTCATGATGTTGACGGATTTTCGAATGTTGTACCATCCTTGCATCCCTGTGATGAATCCCACTTGGTCATGGTGTATGATCCTTTTGATGTATTTGTAATTCAGTTTGCTAATATTTTATTGAGTATTTTTGCATCTACATTCATCAGGGATATTGGCCTATAATTTTCTTTTTTGGTGGGGTCTTTGCCTGGTTTTGGTATTAGGGTGATTTTGGCTTCATAGAATGAGTTTGGGAGTATTCCCTCCTCTTCTATTTTTTGGAAAACTTTAAAGACAATGGGTATTATGTGTTCTCTGTGTGTCTGATAAAATTCCAAGGTAAATCCATCCGGCCTGGGGGTTTTGTTCTTGGGTTGTTTTTTGATTACTGTTTCAATTTCTTTGCTTGTAATTGGTTTGTTTAACTTTTGTGTTTCTTCCTTGGTCAGTCTTGGAAGGTCGTATTTTCCTAGAAAGTGTCCATTTCTTCTAGGTTTTCCAGCTTGTTGGCATATAAGTTTTCATAGAAGTCTTTAATAATTCTTTGTATTTCTGTGGAGTCTGTCATGATTTTTCCATTCTCATTTCTGATTCTGTACATTTGTGTTGATTCTCTTTTTCTCTTAATAAGTTTGGCTAGAGGTTTATCTATTTTGTTTATTTTCTCAAAGAAACAGCTCTTGGTTTCATTGATTTTCTCTGTTTTATTCTTCTCAATTTTGTTTATTTCTTCTCTGATCTTTATTATGTCCCTCCTTCTGCTGACTTTATGCCTCATTTGTTCTTCTTTTTCCAGTTTTGATAATTGTGATGTTAGACTATTCATTTGGGATTGTTTTTCCTTCTTCAAGTGTGCCTGGATCACTATATACTTTCCTCTTAAGACTGCTTTCGCTGTGTCCCACAGAAGTTGGGGCTTTGTGTTGTTGTTGTCATTTGTTTCCATATATTCCTTCATCTCTATTTTAATTTGTTCATTGATCCATTGATTATTTAGGAGCATGATGTTAAGCCTCCATGTGTTTGTGAGCCTTTTTGTTTTCTTTGTAGAATTTATTTCTAGTTTTATACCTTGTGGTCTGAAAATTTGGTTGGTAGAATTTCGATATTGTGGAATTTATTGAGGCTCTTTTTGTGGCCTAGTATGTGGTCTATGCTGGAGAATGTTCCATGTGCACTTGAGAAGAATGTATATCCTGTTGCTTTTGGATGTAGAGTTCTATAGATGTCTATTAGGTCCATCTGTTCTACAGTGTTGTTCAGTGCCTCTGTGTCCTTACTTACTTTCTGCCTAGTGGATCTATCCTTTGGGGTGACTGGCGTGTTGAAGTCTCCTAAAATGAATGCATTGCAGTCTATTTCCCCCTTTAGTTCTGTTAGTATTTGTTTCACACATGCTGGTGCTCCTGCGTTGGGTGCATATATATTTAGAATGTTTATATCCTCTTGTTGGACTGAGCCCTTTATCATTATGTAGTGTCCTTCTTTATCTCTTGTTACTTTCTTTGTTTTGAAGTCTATTTTGTCTGATATTAGTACTGCAACCCCTGCTTTCTTTTCTCTGTTGTTTGCCTGAAATATGTTTTTCCATCCCTTGACTTTTGGTCTGTGCATGTCTTTGGTTTTGAGGTGAGTTTCTTGTAAGCAGCATATAGATGGGTGTTGCTTTTTTATCCATTCTATTACTCTGTGTCTTTTGATTGGTGCATTCAGTCCATTTACATTTAGGGTGACTATTGAAAGATATGTACTTATTGCCATTGCAGGCTTTAGATTAGTGGTTACCAAAGGTTCAAGGTTAACGTCTTTAGTATCTTACTGCCTAACTTAGCTCGCTTATTGAGCTGTTATATACACTGTCTGGAGATTCTTTTCTTCTCTCCCTTCTTGTTCCTCCTCCTCGATTCTTCATATGTTGGGTGTTTTGTGCTGTGCTCTTTCTAGGAGTGCTCCCATCTAGAGCAGTCCCTGTAAGATGTTCTGTAGAGGTGGTTTGTGGAAAGCAAATTCCCTCAGCTTTTGTTTGTCTGGGAATTGTTTAATCCCACCGTCATATTTGAATGATAGTCGTGCTGGATACAGTATCCTTGGTTCAAGGTCCTTCTGTTTCATTGCATTAACTATATCAGGCCATTCTCTTCTGGCCTGTAAGGTTTCTGTCGAGAAGTCTGATGATAGCCTGATGGGTTGTCCTTTATAGGTGATCTTTTTCTCTCTAGCTGCCTTTAACACTCTTTCCTTGTCCTTGATCTTTGCCATTTTAATTATTATGTGTCTTGGTGTTGTCCTCCTTCGGTCCTTTCTGTTGGGAGTTCTGTGTATTTCCATGATCTGTTCGATTATTTCATCACCCAGTTTGGGGAAGTTTTCAGCAATTATTTCTTCTAAGACACTTTCTATCCCTTTTTCTCTCTCTTCTTCTTCTGGGACCCCTATAATACGGATATTGTTCCTTTTGGATTTGTCACACAGTTCTCTTAATATTGTTTCATTCCTGGAGATCCTTTAATTTCTCTCTGCATCAGCTTCTATGCTTCCTGTTCTCTGGTTTCTATTCCATCAATGGCCTCTTGCATCCTATCTATTCTGCTTATAAACCCTTCCAGAGTTTGTTTCATTTCTGTAATCTCCTTCCTGGCATCTGTGGTCTCCCTCCGGACTTCATCCCTTAGCTCTTGCATATTTCTCTGCATCTTCATCAGCATGTTTATGATTTTATTTTTGAATTCTTTTTCAGGAAGACTGGTTAGGTCTGTCTCCTTCTCTGGTGTTGTCTCTGTGATCTTTGTCTGCCTGTAGTTTTGCCTTTTCATGATGATAGGAATAGTTTGCAGAGCTGGGACGAGTGACGGCTGGAAGAACTTCCCTTCTTGTTGGTTTGTGGCCCTCCTCTCCTGGGAGAACAGCGACCTCTAGTGGCTTGTGCTGGGTAGCTGTGCGCAAACAGGGCTTCTGCTTCCTGCCTGGCTGCTATGGAGTTTGTCTCTGCTGTTGCTGTGGGCGTGGCCTGCCTCCGGCCGCTGCTCTGATATGGTGGAGCCGCATCGGAGGGGGAACTGCTGGGAGGCTATTTATCTCCGTGAGGGGCCTCCCTGCTCCCTGCTGCCCAGGGGGTTAGAGTGCCCAGAGATCACCAGATTCCCTGCTGCCTGACTAAGTGTTCCGGGATGCTTCAGTCCGGTTTTGCGGTCCCTGTCCCTTTAAGACTTCCAAAAAGCACTTGCAACAACAACAAAAAAATTTAATAAATAATTAAAAAAAAAAGCCGCTCGCTTTTCTTTGTCCCTGGGCACTGGCCTCAGGGACCCACTCACAGGTCTTCCTGTCCTGTTTCCCTAGTATCCAGGACCCCGCGCGTGCACTGTGTCTGCGCTCTGGTCCGGATGGCTGGGGCTGGGTGTTCAGCAGTCCTGGGTTCCCTCTCCCTCCCTGCTCTGACTCCTCTCCTCCCACTGGGAGCTGGGGGAAGGGATGCTCAGGTCCCACCAGGTCAGAGCTTGTATCTTACCCTCTTCGTGAAGCGCTGGGTTCTCACAGGTGTGGATGTGGTCTGGATGTTGTCCTGTGTCCTCTGGTCTCTATTCTAGGAAGAGTTGTCTTTATTATATTTTCATAAATGTGTGGGGTTTTGGGAGGAGATTTCGGCTGCTCTACTCATGCCGCCATCTTGGCTCCACCCCCGCAAGTTGTATTCTTGATCTTCTACCAGAAAAATTTGAAGGTTCTGTCTGTTTATTTACTTATTTATTGTTCCTTAACAAATTACCACAAATGTTAGGGCTAAGGATGACAAACATTGTTATCTGCCACAGTTTCTGAGAGCTAGGAATCTGGGAGGAACTTATCTGGTTTCTGGTTTATAGCCTCTCATGAAATTGCAGTCAAGATGTCAGTCAGATATTCAGTCATCTACATGTTTTACAAGGGCTGTGGATCCATTTCCAAAGCAGCTCTTTCAAGGAGTTCTTGGCTGAATGTCATATTCTTCATTGGCTGTTGGCAGGAGGCCTCAGTTCCTGGCCACATGAGCCTCCCCATCCTGCTACTTGGGTGTCATCTCAACATGTCAATTAACATCTACCTGAGTGAGTGATTCAAGTCCCAGCAAGTAAAGCCACATGTCTTTTATGACCTAGTATTGGAAGTAAAACAGTATCACTTGTACTGTGTTACATCTGTTGGAAGTGAGTCACTAAGTCGAGCTTCACTAAAGGGGAAAGGATTTAGGCTACAGCTTTTAGAGGCAGGAGAATCAAAGACTTTCTGGATATATTTTAAAACTACTATTCTGTTATTGGGTCATGATATACTAATTTGGAGGATCACTTGTATTTACATATTGCAAATCTTGGTATTATAATCTGGAGCATGAATAATTAACATGGTGAGGAAATGTTAGATATTATAAAATGGAAAAGAAATTGTAGTCCTCCAAAATGAGTACTATTAAATCATTAACAGTAATAACATCAATTAACTACGATGGTTACACTCAACTTTAAGACTTAAAATTTTAAGCCGGAAGGATTTAAAATTAAGCATTAAGACATAAGAGAAGCAAGCCAAGAAGAAATTCAGATGATCAACAGGCACATGAAAAGATGCTCCACATCGCTAATCATCAGAAAATGCAAATTAAAACAACAATGAGATATCACTGCACACTGTTTAGGATGACCAGCATCGAAGAGACTAAGAACAACAAATGCTGGCAAGGATGTGGAGAAAGGGGAACCCTCCGACACTGTTGGTGGGAATGTAAACTAGTTCAACCATTGTGGAAAGCAATATGGAGTTTCTCAAAAAACTAAAAATAGAAATACCATTTGACCCAGCAATTCCACTCCTAGGAATTTACCCAAAGAATATAATTTATCAGATTCAAAAAGACATATGCACCCCTGTGTTTATTGCAGCACTATTTACAATAGCCAAGATATGGAAACAACCTAAGTGTCCATCAGTAGATGAATGGATAAAGAAGATGTGGTACATATACACAATGAAATACTGTTCAGCCATAAGAAACAAATCCTACCATTTGCAGCAACATGGATGGAGCTTGAGGGTATTATGCTCAGTGAAATAAACTTGGCGGAGAAAGACAAGTGCCAAATGATTTCCCACATTTGTAGAATATAACAATGAAGCAAAACTCAAGGAACAAAACAGCAGCAGACTCACAGATTCCAAGAAAGGACTAGTGGTTACCAAAGGAGAGGGGTTGGGGAGGGTGGGTGGGGAGGGAGGGAGAAGGGGATTGAGGGATGTTATGTTTAGTACACATGGTATGGGGGGTTCACGGGGAAGACAGTGTGGCACAGAGAAGACAAGTCATTACTCTGTGGCATCTTACTACACTGATGGGCAGTCACTCCAATGATGTATGGGGGGGACTCGATAATATGGGTGAATGTAGCAACCACATTGTTTTTTCATGTGAAACCTTCATAAGAGTGTATATCAACAATACCTTAATAAAAAAAAAGATGCAGAGCCATGTGTTAATATTTTTAATTAAGTAAAAAGCTATACATATATATTTGGAATTTCAAATTCTATAATGTGTGGGAGTGGCTTATATATGCACAGCTTTTTAACTATAATTTGAAGTGTGAATTTAAGAAATAGACATGATTTTAGGTAAAATATTTTAAGTAATTCTCAGCAGGGGAATAGCTAAGAGAACTTCCATTCATTGTATTTAAAACTCTGAAAAAGTAGAACTGAAAAACTATGATATTAAAAGGACTATGTACCTGTTGATTTAAAAATGGACTCCCAAAGATACCAGGTCCTAATCCCCAGATACTGCAAATGTTACTTTATATGGCAGAGTCTTTGCAAATGTGATTACACTAAGAATTTTGAGGTGAGGTGAGAATACTGGATTATCCAGGTGGACCCTAAATGCAATCACATGTATCCTTACAAGAAGAGGAAAACAGAGAAAGATTTCAAAATGCACTGAGGAAGGAGAAGGCTATGTTAAGACAGAGCAGAGAGGTAACTGAAGTGATGTGGCTACAAGCCAAGGTATACTGGAAGCTACCAGAAACTGGAAGAAGCAAGAAATGGCTCCTCCCCTACAGCTTCTGGAGGGAGCATGGTCCTGCAGACACTTTGGTTTTGGCCTGGTGAAACTGATTTCTGACTTCTGCCTCTGGAACTGTCAGAGCATAAATTTATTTATGTTGTAGGTCACTGTTTGTAGCTGATTCATCACAGCAACTATAGGCAGTACTTTGTAACAAAACAGGCTGTTAGAGGCCTGAAGTACTTCCAACTAACAGGGTGAGTTGTAATTCAGAGGACTATGGGGCTCAGACCATATGAAATCATCACAAGATGGCACTTTCTGGTGCCAGCTCATATTTCCACTGTGTCCCTCTAACACCTGGTGGGCAGGTTGCTGTCATTGTCAAAAATGCATCACCATTTCAAGTTCATCTTCAGCATGAATGTGGGGAGGCCAACACTAGACTCCTTATCAATATGTCTCTGCAGCCAGGATGTATATAAAGGGATTTCAGAGATACACTAAGTGCTTTGCTCCTTAGCTGGCTGGGCCCTGTGAACCCCCAGGACTGTAAGGTGCAGGAGAGCACATCTGTGGATACATAAATCTCACCAAAAGTCTGCTCTGTGTAATGAGCAAGAGAGCCATGGAAAATGAGGCAGATTATGTTAAACCACCACCCACCAAATAAAAAATGACTTTCAAGATCCCCAAAGTTTAGAAGGGAATAGTCTTGCTTTTAATATTTGTGGAGCCCTGAAGCAAAAGCACAAATGAGGGACTATTTACCATAGGTCTAAATATTTAAAGGTTATAAATCAAGCCAACAAACTATTATATAATATATTCTAATTTCCTACTTGACAAATATACCTTTACAATAAGAAACTCAAAAATATGTGTGAAATGAAGGTTTTTATATGATTGGTAGCAGAAAAGTGAAGATAACTCAATAAATAATTATTGTATATGTGTTGATGGAATGATAGATGTTGAATGATAAGATAAAAATTCACAGATTATTGTGTATTTACTTCATGAAATTTGTTTTTCTTGCCTTCATTTCAGCAATATCAATAATTGTTATTATAATCATTATTTTTCCCTTGAGTTATATTCTACTAATAGCAATTATATAAAAGATTGAACAATTCTATTGTATTCAAAATGAATGTTCCAATATATTTTCATTTAAAATAAATATAATGTACAAAAAAATTAAAATAATTTTCATGTTTTTAGTTATTTTATTCTAGGTTATTCAAAATTTAAAACTAAATACAAATACAAACATACTAGGGTCAACATGTAAGCTCAAAATTATTAACTAAAATGGAAATTTATTCACTTTTGAAAATTTGATCATCATATTAAGTACATGCCCCCAAACAAAACCATTCACATCCATGTATTTACTGTCCAACAAATTGCTAATGTAAAGATCATCAAGCTTCACACATACTATGTCTCAATTTTCATTATGTAAAACTGAGAGCAATATTAATTACCATTACAAAATGTCCAGTCCATTAGCTGCCATGTGCAGTGTTGCCAATACCATGCTAATTAATTTTACCTAAGTACCTCCTGAAGCACATATGGGAACACTGATAGGAAAAGAGACTTTCTTATGCAAGTGTCTACGACATGCATGCTGAGAGGAAGGATCTGATAGATTAAGTCAGTGACTGTCTTAGAGGAAATCTTTCCTGCATTCTGAAGCATTGTCTCCAACATTAGCTTTACCATCACAAATATTCATCTCTGTCCCTACCACCCAGGACACAAAAGAAGAGATATGGAAAGACATTTCCCTGGGACCTTAACTGTGTTATTCACAAAGGCAGCTGCTTAGCAGCCAGCAGCATAAATGTTCTGCTCCCAGGTGACCCAGGAGCCTACATGCTCTTTAAGGCTTTTGGAGGGTTGGAGTGTTTTGTGTGATCTTCTAAACCATGTGGCCTAGGGTATGGGCCCTTCCTGCCCAGCCTAAGGGCCGTACTGGAAGATAATTTCTTAGGTTATCACCTTTCTCTAGTATTCAGCTCTAACCTAGAAGAAAAGATGCCATATGGTTACCCTAAATTTCAAAGACCTGCATCTTGACATAGCACAAAAACCTACGAATTACTATATAGAGTAGCAAACCACTATAGACGCCATACCTGTCTTGACCTTGCTTGCATTTGTGCTTTGCTGCTCCCTGTAGAAATGCTCACCTGCTGCCTCTCACCATGTCCAATTTTCCTTAAGTTACACTGAAAATGATGGTGAGAAATGATAATCCTTGAAAAGACATATCTACAGTTAAGGGTTATATTGTGGAAAAAAAGAATGTGGGTTTGTACTTTTCCAGAGGGGAGGTGGATGGTTTATCAGTCTTCTTATACACAACAGTTATGTCAAATATATTAAAAGTTGCAAATCTCAAATAACAAAGAATTTCTTAATGTTTTTCTACCCGTAGAAAAATTCAAATGTTTCTTAAAATAGTCTTTTGGAAGATTGATACCTTTTGGTGGTAAGATTAACTTTCCCCTCCCCTGATGAACATCAAGGGATTTCATTTTCCTTTCCTGAGTGGCACAGGGCTCCTTCTCTCTTGCACACTACAAGACAAATCCTGAAGAAGGTCTTGGATATAATCAGGTATAAACAAATGTTTATAATTTTGATGTGTTAAGGAACTAGGAGGACCACGATAAGAAGGACAATTTTGTTTTTCCTTCAGTGAAGTTCTTGTAAATGGGACAAGTCAATTGTAAATGTTTTTAAAGTTTATTTTTAAATATTTTAACAGCTATATTGAAATATAAACCACATATCATAAAATTAATCCATTTAATGTGTAAAACTAAATGATTTTTGGTGTACTCAGAGTTGTGCAATTGTAACTCCGTGGAAAAAATCCTGGGGCAAAATACCTTTGAAACCGAAATCTGTCAAAGGTAAAAATAAAGTTTATTTCTTATAAGGAGTCGTCCACTTCTGCTCCCCCATGTCTCTTGCAACCCGGCTGCAGAAGAAGAGCCCCCACCCACCCTCTCTGGTCTAGATAAGCCCTTACTCGCCCTTGTAATTACCTATTGATATGGAGATGACCTACTTCTCTCCACAGCTTGGAAACACCTATTGATATGGAGATGCACTAAAGCCAGGTGAGAGATTCTGGAAATATTGCAATTTTATCCACAGAAATCATCCCCACAATCAATTTTAGAATATTTTTATCACTCGAGAAAAGCTACCCCTTACCCTGTAGTAATCACTCACCTTTCCCTCCCAACCTACCTCAGCCCTAGGCAACCTCTAATATATATTCTATCTATAGATCTGCCTGTTCTGGACTTTTTTGTATAAATTGATTCACATAATATGTGTTTGTGGGTAAAATTTCAATATTTCCAGAATCTCTCCCCTGGCTTAGTGTATCTGCATATCAATAGGTGTTTCCAAGAGATGCAGAAAATTAGTTCATCTCCATATCAATAAGTAATTACATGGGCGAGCCAGGGTTTATCTGAACCAGAGAGATTGGGTGGAGTTCTCTCTTCTGCTGCAGCCTGGTCAAGAGAGAGACGGCATGACTGCTTGTAAGAAATGAATGGGTTTCTTAACTTTATTTCTCCCTTTGACTGATTTCGGTTTCAAAGGTATTTTGTCCCGGGATTTTTCCCCAGAGTTACGGTGTTCTTTGAGACTGGCATCTTTCACTTAACATGTTTTCAAGGTTCGTTTATGTTGTAGCCTATATTAATGTTCCACTCCTTTCCATTGCTGAAAATATTCCATTGTATAGGTACAATTATTTTATTCATTCCTTAGTTGAATAAATTTCAGTTGTTTCCATTTTATTGATCTTATGAATAATACTGCTATGAATTTTTGTGTACAGTTTTTGTCTGAATGTACTTGAGAGTAGAATTGCTGGATCACATGGTTTTACTCTAAATTTTGAGGAATGCTGTAGCTCTGGGCCAGAGAGGGTTCCTGGCTCTGGGCTAGTTCACTTTGAATTCAGTGAGACCAAAAAATGACAACAGAATGTTGTGGGATAAAAAGGTTTATACCAAGCTTTACTCTCATGATGGCAGGTCGAGCGCTAAATCATGTCTGCCTCCAAGTCTACATGCAGCAAGCCCATCTCTGTCTCTTCCTCTGCCCCAGTCTCTGCCTCCACTCCAGGCTCTGCACTGAGCACTGGGTGGAGCTCTTTATATAGCAACACAGGCAATAATGGTTTGTTGCCAACACACGTGCAAGCATGTGCCTGTGCAGTAGGCCAAGTATTACATCATTGCACGTACACAGTCGGCAAGTAGATTAGGATCAGGTGAGGATCCTGGTCATGAAACTTCCATTTTCCCTACAAATGCCAAATTGCCCCATTTTGCATTCCCACCAGCAATGTAGGAGTGTTCCAATTTCTGTACATCATTTTCAACTCTTATTATTTTCTTTCTTTTTTATTATAGCCATCCTACTGAATATAAGATGATATCTAATTGTAGTTTTAATTTGAATTTCCCTAATAGCTAATGATGTTGATCTTCTTTTTATATACATCTGGACACTTTTGAATCTTATTTAGAAAAATGCCTTTTCAAATTCTTTGTTTAATTTAACTTTAAAATACTTATCTTTTTATTACTGTTATAAGACTTCTTTAGTGTGTATAAATCCTTTATGAGATATATGATTTGCAAATATTTTCTGTTATTTTGTTGTCTTTGATTTGCTTGATTATAGTGATTATAGAACAAATTAAAAAATTTTTGATAAAGTGTATATGATGGTGAATTTTATATCAACTTGACTGTTTCATGTCTGCGTGGGTATTTTTGGATGACATTCACATTCAAATCAGTAGAATGAGCAAAGCAGATTTCCCTAACTAATGATGGCCCTTACCCAATCAGTTGAAGACTTGAGTAGAACAAAAAGGCTGACCCTCCCTTTAGTAAGAAGGAACTCTTCCTACCCTACTCTATGAACTAAGACAGTTATCTTTTCCTGACTTTGGACTCAAACTGAAACATCAGCTCTTCTTGGTTCCCAAGCTTGTAGGATTTTGGACTGGTATTTACACCATCAGCTCTTCTGGGTTTTCAGCTTGCTAATCTTGTAATTTCTTAGTTTTCATAAATGCATGAATCACTGCCTTTCTCTTTACATTGTTGTTTCTTTTTCTCCAGAGAACCCTAATATAGTCTAATTGATTTATTTTTTCTTTAGTGACATGTGATTTTGATGTCATTATCTATGAAGGCTTTGCTTAACCCAAGCACATGAAAATTTGCTTCTTAATTATCTTCTAAGACTTTTATAGCTTTAAACCTTACATTTAGGATTATGATCCATTTTGAATTAATTTTTGTATATGGTGAAAAGGGTAGTTACAACTTAATTCTTTTATGTGTGGGTATCTATTTGTCCCAGCAGCATTTGTTTAAAATACTATTTACTGCCCATTGTCTTGCTACCCTTGTCAAAAATGAATTAACCATAATTAGGAGTTTTTATTTCTGGACTCTCTCATCTATTCCAAGAAACTACATGTCTATTGCTACAGAATCACATTATCTTGACCTCTGTAGTTTTGTGCTAGGTTTGAAATTGGGAGGTGTGAGAGTGATCAATAGATCTTTCATGAAGTATGATGTGAGTTATGGTTTTTGTCAATGCCTTTTACTGAGTGGAGGAAGTTCCCCTCTATTCTTAGTTTGTTGATGGTTTTTATCATGAAAAAGTATGTTTTTATCAAATGATTTTTCTATATCTATAGAGATGATCATGTAGTTTTTAACTGAATTTTGGATATACCAACCTTACATTCTGAGGCACATCTAATTTTAAAATTCTGAGCCTGTGCTCTTTTGGTACACTAATGCTGAAATTCATTAGCATTTCCAGATAATTTGTTTTCATGTGGTGAAGTGATTCTATTGAGACAGGGACCATGAGCTTAGACAGAATAGGGTGAGGGCCTCCGGAAAAAGCAAGGCAGGATATTTGCAGTCAGAGCAATGTAACTGCATGCAAGGAAACCCCCTACCAAAACTCTGTGTTAAACATTAAGCTCTAGGGTCATTCTTCAGTGAGATCAGTTAATATTCCCCAGATAAAGAAGAGTAGCACATGTTTTTATCATGCTAATCATTTGTAATTATGTGTAAGATTCACTTTAGCATGCTAAGAGGCCCAGGCCTATGTGCTGTCTTTCCTCCTTCATATCTGATGAGTTGATGTTGCAAACTGGGCAACTAATTTAGCATGCAGACCCAGCTGTAAACAACAGTCAAAGGCAGGAAGGATTCCACCTTAGAGATAAGATTGCATTTTAACACCCAGGAAGTTTAAGAAGTAAGATTCTTAACTTACTCTTTACCAAACAGACAATACCTTGGCCCACCTTGGGGGCTGGGTAGGCAGCCTTCTGATATGCTCCTAGACCAAGATGCCAGTATCCCAGGGAGAAACCAAAGCAGTACATTTCTTGTATTAAGTTAATTTTTAGTATTCAGGGATCACTTAACAAGTCCACACCCCTAAGTCTTTTATCCAGTTCCCCAAAATCCTCATCTGCCTATAAAACCCCTAGACAAGTCACCACTATGGGCTCTTTTGTTCCCTCCTGGCACAAGCCAGGAGTTCCATTTGTCTTCTCACTGTATCTCTCAATAAAAGTCTCCTTGGCTCTCCTACCTTGAGTGTTCGCTAAGTTCATTCTTTGACACCACAAACAAGAACCCCGGCATCACTATGGTGCTTGGATTGTTGAGACTTTCCAATCTGAAGGTGAAATTTAACCTTGACAGTCCAACTTCATTTTGATTCATTTTCCTACTTCTGCTCCCATTCTGATTTTTTCAGCCTTGGTAGCAATGAGTTTTCAACTCAAATTAAAACATGATCAGAATTGGAAGCTCCAAAGTTAAAAATGGAATAATGTGAAAGTTAGCTACTGTATTAAAGTTTGCCAGCGCTGCTCTAACAATGTACCACAAATTGAGTGGCTTAAACAACAGAAATGTATTGTTTCACAGTTCTGGAGGGTAGAAGCCTGATACCCAGGTGTTAGTAGGGTTCCTTCTGGGGGCTTAGAGGAAGAATTTGCTCCATGTCTGTCCCTAGGTTCTGGCAGTTGGCTGGCTGGCAATCTCTGGTATTCCTTGACTTGTAGAAGAATCACCCTTATCTCTGCCTTGATGTTCACATAAGGTTCTCTCTTGTGTCTCCTAATGTCCCTGTTTTATAAGGACACTACTTATATTAGAGTCCACCCTAATAGCTTCATTTGATTTAATTACCTCTGTAAAACTCTTTCTTCAAATAAGGTCACATTCTGAAGTACTGTGTTTTGGGACTGCAACATATAGATTTTGGGGAGATGCAATTGAACCCATAAGAGTTACCTTTTGAGAAGAAATTGTTTTCTAAAGTCTTCATGTAAAGCCTTAAAAAGGGCCTTCAAACAATAAACTTGAAAATGGCATCCTCATATTTTCAATACTTAATTCTTATTCATAGAATAAAATTGAAATAAGAGTAATTCTTGCTTATTTGAATTTTCTTGTTTGGTGCTAGAAACATTCTAGAGAAGAACAAATTACCACATATTCTAAAACCTATTTTTTCTTGCTGTGGCTAGGACAGATATTTTAATGAAGGAAGAGGCATTACTTATGGAATTCTAGGATATCAGGTATAGTAGCTGTAGTTTAATTAAGTAAGCTTTTTTGGCATTAAGAAAGAAAAGGAAGAAAAGGACAAAAAAAGTGGAAATGTAGAAGAGAAAGAACAATAACAGTAGATGGAGGAGAGAAAGAAAAGGAAGAGACAGTAACTCTGATAGATTAATTCTTCCCTGGTGAGATGACTGTCAGAGACAAATGATATCAAATTACCATAGATTTTAAAGTCAGAATCAAACAAAACTCTAATAAGTCTATGTTCTGCATGGATAAGACTTTCAAGATTATATGTTTTTTTTTCTTTTTCAGGTTTTAGAGTGCTTTCAGAGAGGAGTCAAAGCCTTTGCATCTATCTCTAAGTTTTACATATTCAACTTACTGACATTTACCTAATGTTTTATCTTCTTCTTCCTATTAAAGTAACAATATTTGAGCTTCTCAAGTAGAAATTCAAGTTTAGCAATAAAAATAAATGCTAAGCAATACCACATAATTATTAAACATTTTGTTTGGAAATTTAAAACTAGGGCAGTAACTTAATATTCTAATTATAAACAATTACATAACTGAGAGCATTTCATTGTTCTAATCGTGTGTATGTAAACTAATTATATGAACTAATTTGCTAAGTAAGATTGTGATTTATGGAACATTAATTTAAATGATTGTCCAAGGCATGATATACCCAAATATTCAACTTCTTCATATAACTCTTTTAAGAAATTAAACTGTGTGTTAGACTATGTAAATTTACTTAATTTTGGAGTTGTAGTGACTAACTACTTGAAATGACTTTGAAATCATATATTCCCAAGCTTCGCTTTTAATAGATGCATTGAGAATTGTTTTTTCTTTGTCATTTTTGGACAGTTGGCATTACCTGTTTATAATAGGAAATCATACATTTATTTAAGAGAAAAATCTCAATAGAAAATGACATTTTCAGAGGTTCACAAAGATCAGAAAGATAAGCTCAGCCCTTAGGGTATGCACATCTTGGGAATGTATAAATGACCAATTTACCAAACAATGGGTAAAGCTAAGACTTGTGCAATACATACACTTAAAAAATTATAAACAAAATAAGGTTGTTTTTGAAAATATGTCTCATAACTCACAGACTTTTAGAAAATAAAATTTGAGACTTTAGGGAATTAATTCAGGGTAATAATAGGGTTATGAACCTAATTATAATTTTTTTAAGTTTACAGTTTGACTCAAATTTTTAGTGTAATGTATCTTGCAGACCATGAAATTAATTTTTCTTTCCTTCTTTTAGGCATGGAAAGTGTCCAGTTAGAAATTAGTGCTTCTTGCTGGAGGGTAAAGGATGAAGGAGGACATATAATGTTATATGTTAGCTAGCTTTTTTCCATCTTTATAAAAATGCAATTATGTAAATAGAGTAAGGATGCTTTTCTAGTTTATATATTCTGAAAGGATACCAATCCACTTTTAAGTTATTAGTGCAAAATAGTGTGATTATGATCTTAACTTTTACATGCCACAATTAGCTACTCTAAAACTGACATCTGAATTAGGGTATTGTGTGTGTGTGTTTCCCACTAATTTCTTCATTTGTTTATTACTCTGGCATCATGAACCCAGTTTTCTGAGGTTAGATTTCCATCTGAAAACTTAAGGACTGCTATGGACTGAATTGCATGCCCTTAAAATCCGTAACCCCCACTGTAACAATATTTGGAGGTAGAGCATTTAAAGAGATAATGAAGGTAAATGAGTCCGTAAGAGTGGAACTGTAATCCAATGGCTGCCCTTCTCACAAGAAAGCGTATACAGTAAAAGCTATGTGAGAACACAGTGAGAAGGCCATTTGCAAGACATGAGGAGCCCTCACAAGAAACCAGATATGCTAACACTTTGCTCTTCGATTTGTAGTTTCCTCCAGAACTGTGAGAAATCAATTTCTATTGTTTAAGCCACCTGGCTTATGGCCTTTTGTTATGGCAGCCTTAGCAAACAAATACAGGCACATTTACAGAACATAAGTAGAGTGTTGTGATTAGAAAAATAGACTCTAGATGATTTATTACCTGGGTTCAGATTTCCACTTCATTCCTTATTAGCTGTGTGAACT
This sequence comes from Manis pentadactyla, assembly GCF_030020395.1. Taxonomy (NCBI): domain Eukaryota; kingdom Metazoa; phylum Chordata; class Mammalia; order Pholidota; family Manidae; genus Manis; species Manis pentadactyla. The sequence continues at coordinate 17,662,117 of NC_080023.1, forward strand.
TGGGCAAGTTAACTTTAACCTGTCTGTTCTTCTCCTTTATGTTCTGGAAGGTGAATGTAATGGTAATACCTATGTTATGTAGACTTATTTAAGAGTACGTATAAGTTATTATATATAAAAGAGTTAGAACAGTGCCTGGCATATAGTAAGCCCCATGCAAGTGTTACCTTTTTCATTTCTCTTTGTTTTCCTCCTTTGCTTCTTTTCCCTCTACTTTAATTCTTGTAAGGAACAGAAATGTACACAAGTAACCTCAAGAGAAAGTGGGAGTTATTGCGAAAAGAGTTTGATTAGTGTCATAGAGATAGACTCTGAAAATTGCCATTCACCAAAGACTTTGCTCAGTCTATAAATTAATCTAGAATTTTCCTATCAGAGCTTAAAAATGGGCTTTGAAAGTCCAAGACAAAGTCCAACTCTTGTTAAGAAGGCAACAAAGTTCAAACACTAAGAAACATTCTAAATTGTCCAGTACACAATTAAAAATTCCAAGACATTCCAAGAAGCAAGAAAATATAATTTTTAAGAGGCAGAAAAATCAATCGATAGTAACAAAAGCAGATATGACAGAGATGATGAAATTAGCTGGCAAGAACATTAAAACACTAATATGATAATGTTCAAGTATTTCAAGGAAAATGTGACCATGAGAAAGGAAATGGAAGATTTTAAAATGGAAAATTTAGAGATGAAAATTAAAATATCTGAAATGAAAATTTCACTGGATGAGATTAGCAGAAAAAACTACATAAAGAAACATCAGTGAATTTGTTTAGCAAAGAATATATGAAAAATAAAGCATAAAGCATAGAGAGAAAAATAAACTGAAAAAGAAAATGAACAGGGTCTCAGTGGCCAGTGGAAAAATATCAATCAACCTACATTAATGGGAATCTTAGAAGGAGTGAGATGCTATGTGTGACAGAAAACATACTTGAAGAAATGAAGGAAAAATGGCTGAAAATTCCAAATATGATGAATAGTATAAACATACAGCTACAAAAACCCAATGAGCCCCAAGAAAGATACTAACATCCCATCACTTCATTGCACCAAGGTATATCATAATCAAATTGCTGAAAACTAATGAAAAAGAGAAAAATCTTTTTTTTCATTTTTTTATTAAGGTATTATTGATATACACTCTTATGAAGATTTCACATGAAAAAACAATGTGGTTACTAAATTCACCCATATTATCATGTCCCCCCCACCCCATTGCAGTCACCGCCCATCAGTGTAGTGAGATGCCGCAGAGTCACTACTTGTCTTCTCTGTGCTACACTGTCTTCCCCATGATCCCCCCAAAACCATGTGTGCCAATCATAATACCCCTCATCCCCTTCTCCCTCCCTCCCCACCTGCCCTCTCCCACCCCTCCCCTTTGGTAACCACTAGTCCCTTCTTGGAGTCTGTGAGTCTGCTGCTGTTTTGTTCCTTCAATTTTGCTTCATTGTTATATTCTACAAATGAGGGAAATCATTTGGTACTTGTCTTTCTCCACCTGGCTTATTTTATTGAGCATAATATCCTCCAGCTTTATCATGTTGTTGCAAATGGTAGGATTTGTTTCTTTCTTATGGCTGAATAGTATTCCATTGTGCATATGTACCACATCTTGAAAGAGAAAAATCTTAAAAGCAGTTATGAACAAAAGATATAAGTCCATATAGTAGAGCAAAGATAAGATTAATCAAAGATTTCTTATCAGAAGCTATGCCAGGTGGAAGAAAATGGATTGGCATCTTTAAAGTGTTGACAAGATTTTCAACCTAAAAGTTTCAATCCAGTGAACATACGCTTCAAAAGTAAAAGCAAAATAAAAATTTTTTGGATGAACAAAAGCTAAGAAAACTCATTATAGATAAACATGTACTACAAGAAATATTAAATGACTTTATTTAGGTGGAAGATAAATGGTATCTGGTGGAAAATAAATCCTGATAAAAGTGTTGCAAGACCTACATTATCTGATGTGAAGATTTAGTATAATGCTACAGTAATCAAAATTGTGTGGTACTGACATTAAGATGTAAATATAGATTAATGGAATAAAATAGAGAAGTCAGAAATATGTCCACATACTTACATGGTCAAATAATTTTCAATACGGTGCCAAGTAATCAAGGAGAAAGAACAGTCTTTTCAATAAATGGGGCTTAAATAAGTGGATGTACATAAAGGAAGAAATAAAACCTGACTTTTATCTCACACCATGCATAAAAATTTATTTAAATTGTATCATTAAAGCTATTTATATAAATGTAAATGAAACATTAATTATATAAAACTGTAAAGCTAAAATTATAGGAGAAAACCTTCCTGAGCTGGGAATAGGCAACATTTTTTAGGTAGGAAACAAAAAAATATTGAACTATGGAAGAAAGTTATCTGATAAATTGCACTTCATAAAAATTAAAATGTTTGCTTTTTGACAGACACTATTAAGAAAACAGAAAGGCAGCCATGGACTGGTAGAAAATACTCCCAATACATATAGTTGATATGAATAGCACATGCACCCAGAATATTCAAACAACACATATAATTCAATAATAAAAATGTGAACAATGAAAGATGTCCAGGGACTCTCTTGTCCCCTTCTAGCATGAGCCAGGAGCTCTTCCCTCTCACTTTATTTCTAAATAAAAGCCTGTACCTTGCTCTCCTAAAAAAAAAAAAAAAAAAAGATGTCCAGTAAAGAGTGGGCAAAAGATTTGGACAAACACTTTGTAAGAGAAGATAGGCCAAAGTCAGTAAGTCCGTAAAAATAAGGTCAACATTGTTAAATTGCCAGGTAAATGCTAATTAAAACCACAATGAGAGACCGCTTACTATATATTCACCAGAATGGCTAAAATCAAATGGACTAACAATAACAAGTATAAGCAAGATCGTGGAATAACCGTGACTCATACATTTCTAGAGAGGACTTAAAATTATGACACTCTGAGAAAATGCCAGCCTCTTAAAGGTTATGTATATATTTACTATTAAGACTCAGCCATTTCACTCATGGGATATGGAGATGAAACTTCCAAGCTTCCAATCAAGGTTTGTTCCTTCTGCCAACCAGTCTCCCAGCCTGAAACTAGGTAGGGGCCTGCCAAGCATTGTTTCATCAGCAAGTGTATGAAAGTTCATTAAAAAGTGTATCACTCTTTACAATCATGAAACTCCAATGATTTTAAGAGCTCTATGCCAAGAACTGAGGATGAAGACCAAATGCATATTTCTTACTGTGTTATAATATCACACCCAGGTATTCATTATATTAATGTCCATAATATTTGTAAGGATGATATATTTCATAATTAAATAAAAAAATAACAGGAGTTGTTTTAATTAATAAAATACGGCAATGATTCCATTTGGACAGTGAGTAAAAAATGTTGCACCAGAAGCATATTCCCTATCAATAGCCAAGGAGCAATGGCAGAATTGCAACTGGTGGAAATACTGGAGAGTTAAATTTTTTCTTACATGTATACTCCAGCTGATAGCACATAATCTAAGTTAATAAAGATTTCAAGTCCTTTTATATTTTTGTTTTGCAATCTTCAATTCTTTTTCAGATCTGTTAACCACTCTTTATAATTTCTTGTTCTTTGCTCATGTTTGTGATTCTCTTTTCTTCAAGTTTATGAGAGATTGTTACTTTGTATTCTCTACCTTTTAATTTAATCATATGAATCCTTTAGGAGCTTACTTGTGCTGTTTTTGACTGATTCTTATTTGTGGTTTGTTGTGGGGTTTCTAATAGCTCATGTATATGGGTTCTTTAATGTGCTGAAAAGATGGCTCCTTTAAAAAAAAAGGACCCAATTTGTGGTGTTTGCCAATTTCTGTGGTGTAAACACTCCCAACCTAGCCAATTTCAACCTACCAAGTTGGTGCTGCTGATGTGGAGTTGGAAAGAGATGTGCACAGTTGGCTCTTGCAAGTTGGCATCAGTCAGCTCCTGCATTTGACTTGGCCAAGCATTGCCCTTGTCTGTTGAAATTCAAAGTAGATCATGATCAGTAGTCTATTCCTTAGAGGGGATTTGCCTTGGATTTTGTTTGGTACTTCGAACTGTTCCTGATTCAGACCCCTTTAACTTAATGTCTTAGCTCCTCAGAGCATTCAGGTAGTTTTGAATTGGAACCCTAAATCCATTTCAGGACTGCTTCTGTTAACAGGATACTCAGAAGAAATACCCTCTTATTTTTACCCTTCACTCAAGACCAAAAATAGTTTTCCAGTCATGTCCCTGTGCAGGGAGAATGTTTTTCTATTCAGTCTCATTCAGGGCACAGCACTTTAAGCTCTTGATTTTATTCATTCTCTCCATTCCAATTCCCTATTTTGCGAAGGCCAAAGACTTTCCCTCAGCCATTAAAACCTAGGCTCTTGCTTTTTGGAGCCAACATCCTTGGGCAGCTGCCAGGTTTAGTCCTGCTTACTAGTCCAGATTCATCTTGGGCTCTCCACTTCTGAATACTTCTTTATCTTCTTGTGAGTTTAGCTATGCATTTAAAATAATTTTAAGAAAATGTTTGATCCAGGATATTAAAGCGTTTTGCAGTGGGATGTTTTTCAGGATATGTAGCCTACAGTGTTGCTGGAAGTAGAGATCCCATATGAAGTGGCTAAAACTCTATTTTTTCTGGTTAACTCTCTCTGTGTAACAAATATTCCAAACAGTGGTTTGTAAAAACAGTCCCTTTATTATGCTCGTGATTCATGGGTCAGGAGTTTGGTCAGGGATGAGCTGCGTGATTCTTCTACTGTGTATGTTATCAACTGGGTTCACTCAGTGGTTTTCAGGCTAGCCCGGTCTGGAGGGTTCAGGAGGGTTTCACTTGCATGTCTGGTGCCTTGGCAGGGACAGCTGGAAGTCCGGGCTCAGCTGATCTGTTCTCTCTTTCCGTGAAGTCTCAGGGTCTACCTTCATAATCTTCCCAGGAAGTCCTGAGACTTCTTTCATTGTAATTCAAGGCTCCAATCATCAGTGCCCTAAAAGGCCAGGAAGTAGACATTACCAGTCTCGAGGTCTGGAAGTCAGCACATTGCCCCTTTTGTCATATTGATCAGCCATCTAGCCCAATTGGATTCCAGGGCACAAAGCCATGCTGTCTATAAGAGGGGTGTCGAAGGATCGGTGGCCAACGAATTAGATTTAATCTATCATATTAGCGGTTTAAATCTTTAAGCCTTTCTTGATTTATTCCACTGACTCTCTTTATTTTTGTTGCCGCAGAAACAGCAATTAGATTAAATGGGCCTGTTTTAGGGATCTCAGGGCATTGATGTACTCAGTCACAATTTCCATCGCCCTATCATAGCATCGTTGCTCCTTTCACTTGGATAATACTTTCAGTTTGTGAAATGGCTCACCTAATTTACACGGAAATGTTTATTTTGTCATAAAGATTTTCTGAACAATTGATATTATATTATCCACATAGAGCCATTTAAAAGAATTGTTTCAATCAGCGTGAAGTTTTAAAATATTTTTCAGTTTTGTTAGATTTACTGGGTATGAAAGGAAATCATTTTGTGATGAATATCTTCAGTTGATGTTTAATTTTTACTAAGTTGAAAATAATTTTGAACATTAAGTGATATTTCAATAAATATTTCAGAAATATAGGTTATGCTTTAATAAAAGAAATACAAAGTATTTCAAGTCTTTTTACAAATTATCGTAGTTTTCAAATCAGTAGAAAAACAGTCAGAAACAGAGCCCCCCACTTAATGAAGCATTCGTTTTAAAACTTAAGAAAGTTACACTGCAGTTAGGGTGTCACTTGTAATTGTTCAGATGCAATGGACTGTGGCAGAGACTGTTAGCTGTCCTCAAAAATCTGTTCTCTTCATCCGTAGTGGAATGGCATATGGATTATGGTGATACATATTTTGAAATTATATAATTTTATATATAGATAATGTAATTATTATCATATTAACCTTTCTAATGATGCAGCATTCCTATTTAAATTACTTATTCCTTTTACTTATGCCTCCATCTATCAATGAATATTTAGTTTGTTTCCATTTCTTGGCTATGCTGAATTATGTGAAAATGGTCATAGAGTGCAGGTATCTATCTATGTATATATAATGGGATATTATTCAGCCTTGAAGAAGAGGGATATCCTGCCATTTGCATCATCAACATGGATAACGGAGGACCATACACTAAGTGAAATAAGCCAAACACAGAAAGACAAATACTGCATGATCTTACTAATACAAGACATCTAAAATAGCCAGTTTCACAGAAGTGGAGAGTAGAATGTCGGTGACCAGGGCTGAAGTGCAGTGGGAAATGGTGATCCAAGGTTGCAAAGTTTCAGTTATCCCAGGTGAATAAATTCTGAATCTAATGTACAGCATGGTGACGATAGTCATAGAAACATTACGGTATGGCATACCTGACATTTGCTGAAAGGGTTGATCTTAAGCATACTCACTACACAAAAAAAAAGGAGAAAGAAAGAAAATGATAACTGGGAGCTGATTGATATAATAAGCTTGACTGCAGTGATTGTTTCACAAGTGTATATGTACCTCAAAACATTAAGCTGTCACCTTAATTATACACAATTTCTGTTTGTCAATTTTACTTCAATAAATCTGAAAAAAAAAAAAGAATTCATGCCATTCTATGGGGGAAATACATCATTTTAAGCCCTGTTCACTGACATTACACTGAAATAAGTGCATGCTCTCTAGCGCCCAGGAGCCCAAGACTCCTTGGAGAAATGGTTGATTCCAAGTGAAGTTTCAGTGTGAGACTGGAGAATCTAGCTGTGCCAGAAAGTTAGGGAGCTTTTGAAAATGAGTGGTGTTATGTCAAAAGACCTCAGGAAACAATTTAAAGCATACTTGAGACAATCTGAGCAATAAAAGGAGAATAATGGCTCTGGACAATTGACACAATTTAAACCTGAAAAATCATTATTATGAAATTTTGAACAAAAGAGAAAAGCTAACTTAAAGCGTTGTCTTATTATTCGATCATGTTGTTGTTATTGACTAATTTATTGTATTGTTAAAGAGTATAGAAGCAAAAAATGTAAATACTTCTGGTAAATGTATTTTCTGACTGAAAGGGAATATGAGCAGAGCGACGCCATAAATTGTGGCTTTAAATCAAACATGAAATATTCAAATTAAATTGTGTATATGTGCATATATATTAGTGTACACTCATGCACACAAACACACGTATTAATTCACAGGCTCTGACTGTACCCACATAAACTTTCCATGGCCCCATTCCCTGTTTCTTGTCTTGGTCCAGGTATTCCATTAAGAAACATACATGGAGATAATAGAATAACAATAAAAACAAAAGACTTTTATTTTCCCAAAGAGTAGTACCTCATTCTCTGCACTGCCCCACCATTTGCCACTTACAATACTTACACAGCAGAGAAGCCAGCTGCAAGTACAATGAAGGGCCTCATTGTTGGGGGTCCCTTACTCACTTATGGGGACTGAATTTTCTATCCAGGGGGTTATGCCCATATCCTTCCTCTTTATACCTGCTCCTTGGATAGGCCAAAAGTTTCCAAATTATATTACTGTAAAATATAACTTGCTCCAGGAATGTTTCTTGCTGGGGATCATAGACTTAGATCAAGGTTCTCACATATGGGACACAATTTCAATATGTATGTGAAATCTTAAATATCTAAAATATCAACTTATTTTTTCCCGCTTGCTCTGACAAAGTGGAGAAGGGAAACTGTTGTTAAGCAAAGACTAATTCACTTCTCAGTGAATGAGGGGTACTAAGGGCCTGAGACCTTCCAATGATCAGGGGGAGCATGCGAGCTGCCATTATGCACCCTGGGTAGCTCAAGTCACTGGAATGATCATGAGTGATGCATGAAGGTTCCAGCTCATATTCTGAACATTTCTTTCTTGAATGGAGAGCAAGGAATTGTCACTTATAAAGACTGGTTCTGACTATAATTCTTGTCTGCAAATATGTATGCTACCAGGTCAATAATATATCCCACATCAACATGTCCTTTCAATTGAAGACTGAATATATATAAAGAAATCCTAGACTAAAACTACCTTGTGCCTAAATGGACTGTGCCTGAGGAATGCTCTTGACTGTAAGGTTGAAGGCACTGGTGGGGGGGGTGAGCGCGTCATGACTGATGACTGACTGAATTGTTCTTGGAGTCATCCTTGTGTATCCATGCATCCCGTTGCCAGTGTGAACTCTAGGTCTTAACTACATTAAAATGATCATGAAAATAAGGTGAGTATCTTCAAATCCCAGATACCACTTGATACATGGAAAGCCCAGACAGAGACTAGCAGAGTAAAAGTTTATTTAAAGTTACTTACTTAAAGAGAGAAAATGTGCAGGCGACCTAAGGGAGGAGAGGTGCTTTGAAAGGTTTACTCAGAGGAAGGGGAGCATGGGCTGCTTCAGAAAGACGCACACTGAAAGATTGGGAAAAAGTTAAAGTTACACACTTAGAAAGTGCAGGCGACCTCAGAGCGAGGAGTGCACTGAAAGGTTGGGGGTTCCCCCTTTTAAGGATTATTTTCAGGAATGTGACAAAGGGCTGGGGGTGTGGACTCGTTAAGTGGTCTCAAGATGTTTATCTTTGATGAGACATTAAGTTTCTTCTTATCAGTCTTCCAGGTAGTTCTGAAAAATTAAAATGAGACATTTACTGCTCTGTTCTCCTCCCAGGATAGTAGTTTCCTGGTTTGGGAGCATATCAGTTAAGACTGCCTGCCCTTCTTCCAAGGTGGGGTGAGTTATTGTCTGTTTGCTAAAGAGTATGTTAAGAATCTTACTTAACTTTTTGGGTTTTTTAAAATACAATTTTAGCTTTAAGATGGAATCTTCCTGTCTTTATTATGCTGTTTATAGGTGGGCCTTTTAGTAGGCTAGAGTAAATCTTACAATGGCATGATCTAATTGACACAGTGAAGACATGGGCTGTGCTCAGATACTTTCCTTTCACACATTCAAGGCCAAGTTGTTCCTGACCTTTTGAGCTTTAACTGATTAACTCTAACTGAATCTTTTCTGGTGTTCTAGTTTTAACTGATTAACTCTTGAGTCCTTTCTAGTGGGCTTTACTGACCTTTTTCTCTTTCCACGCTGCTTATATCTATTTTCCTGCATAACACATTCACTACTGGCTGAGGGGAGACCATAATAAAGTCCCAAAGATCTGGGAAATAATGGGCAAGTGACCTCAGGGCCATTGCTGCAGATTAGAAAACCACTTATTTATTTTGGGGCTGCCAGTAGGAAGGTCCTCTTCCCCTGCCTCTCACTGTGTTCTCTACCCTCAAGGGGCATTTAGAGAGATAATGAACAATTACAAGCTTCAGAAAGGCAGATTTATAGCTTGATAAATGTCAAAGTAAAAACTGGCATCTGTGTTTACTCAGAGAGGGGCATATGATGTGGAAATCCCTCCCCAACCACCACCATCCCCAACACAATTGACAGAAGTCCTTGATACATGTTAAACGTTAAAACCAAAATCTCAGTTATCAAAGGAATCCTGGATTTTCTACATCTCTGCACAAATACTGTAATCCATTAGAGATCCTGAATATATCTTCCAGGTAAATACTGTATATGTTGTTAATACCACTTTCAAGGAGACTTTTCCATCTTTCCTTCCCCTGCTGAGTATCAAAGTGTCTCATCTTTATCTCATTGGTAGTGAAAGGAAAGGAGCGACACACAGCAGCAATTCACTGGAGAATTCCGCTTTATTAGGGAAAGGTGCTGGGTTATATAGGAAGGAGCATGGGGTGATTGTGGTGTCACTTCTACGGGGCTGGTGGCTATTGGCTAGGTGCTGGGATTGGGAGGGGAGCGAGGGGTGATTGGGGTTCAGGTGGGGCTGGCGGGAACTGAGGACCCGGAAGAGAAGCAGGAGGTTCACCATCTTATGAGTGGGGGCCCTTCATTCCCCCCTTTCTCCTCTATGGGGTTGTGGATGTTGCTTTCTCTCTGACTGCTTCCTGCTGAACGGGGGCGGAGAAGGGAGTGAGGGCTTGAGGATTGGGGAGAAAGGGTTGATAGGACTCCCCACAGTAAGGACGAGTAGACGTGGACTTCTTCAGGTTGGAAATCAATGAAGGTTCCCTGCAACCATAGGTCGAGGACTTGTTGATTCTAATGGTGCCAAGAGGATACGGGCGCCAGAAGCCAGGCATCTGCGGCCATTGTTTCCAGAAACAGTTTCCAGTGGAGAGAGGGGTCCATCTCAGCGTGTGGTGAGGAGGTTACATGAGGGTGAGGGACCTTCTGTGGCTAAAAGCTGGTAGTTCCTGAGTAAAAGCTGGTTGAAAGTTTGATTAGAGATTTTACCGACTTGGCATTTGACAAACTTTACTATACAAGGTAAGAAGAGACAGGCGAGAAGAATGATTATTATAGGGCCTGCAATGGGCCACAGCCAGGTGAGGAAGGGGTTTGTTAGTATTGAAGAGAATGGGTTGGAGGAGTAATACTGTGGGTACTGGGAGTTACCCATGTAGTGAATGGCGCAAGACCAGTAGGGACATCCCCCATAGGTGTCTGGCCATCGCCTGCAACAGGCTTGTTTTTGGTCATAGAGGAAGCAGAGGTAGGGAGAATAAAGGTAGCTGCTAGTGAACACTTCGGTGGAGGGAGGAAAGTGGAGGTATAAAGGCTCGGAGCAGCCTTTCAGAGGGCAGTCTGATGTGGCAATGAGGGCAGTAACTTTTGTTTGATGCTGTGTGTAAGTCTGTCTGACTTTGAATCGCCATACAAAGGAGGCTGGGGTGGCGGGGAAGACAATAGGAATGAGGAAAAAAAGCGAGAGAGAGCGAGGGAGCAGTAAAGGAGGAAAAAGTCATGATTCGGGTATGGATGGCAAAGGGGGTGAACGGGATTTTGGAGGAAAGAGGACAGTAAGGTCAGGAGTCTGGAGGGAGAGTCTGTAAACTTTTGTAGGTTAAGAGATCCTTTAGGTGATGTGGGGACAGAATGGTAAGGGGAGCCCCGAATGTCAGTTTATGAGCTTCCTTCTGCAAGAGCTGTCCAGCGGCTAATGCCCGTAGGCAGGGGGCCCATCCCCGAACTGTGGGGTCTAATTGCTTGGAAAGATAAGCTACTGGGGCAAAGGATGGGCCATAATGTTGGCCTAGGACTCCTAGAGCTTGACTGGACCTCTCATGAATGTATAATGAGAAGGGCTTCGACAAGTCAGGAAGATGGAGAGCTGGGGCTTCCACAAGGGCTCCACGGAGCTTAATGAAGGAGTGTCGGGGTGAGGAGGATAATGGTTCTTCAGGGGGGCCCTTGCTGAGGTCGTATAGGGGTCTTGCCAACAGGGAGAAGTTAGGGATCCACGCTCTAAAATACCCAGCCAGGCCTAGAAAGGAAAGGATTTCTGTCTTGGTTTTGGGAATGAGCAGGTCAATGAGGAGCCATTTTCTGTCTAAGGTAATGGACTTTCTTTGTTGAGATAGAAGAAATCCGAGGTAAGTGACAGAAGGGGAAGAGATTTGAGCTTTGATAGGGGATACCCGGTAACTTCTGGAAGCTAGAAGGTTAAGTAGGGAGGCAGTGTCAAGTTGAGACTGTTCCCACGAGGGACTGCAGAGTAGAAGATCGTCCACGTATTGTAATAAGGTGGACTCGGAAGCCTTTTGGCAAAACTGTCCAAGTGAGTTGTTCAGAATGTCTTGTGTATGGGTCCGTCCAGGTGAAGGTGAAAAAATCTTGGGAGAAGGGGTTCAGAGGGATAGAAAAAAAATGCGTCCTTGAGATCTAGGACCGAGAAGTGGGAAGCCGAGGCAGGGATCTGCGATAAAAGGATGTATGGATTTGGGACTAAGGGATGGATAGGGACGATGGCCATGTTGATGAGGGGAAGGTCTTGGACGAGGCGGAAAGATCCGTTGGTGTTTTTTTTTTAACAGCTAATATGGGGGTATTAAATGGGGAGTGAGTGGGTCTGAGGTAATTTTTGTTTAAAAGATCTTGAATGATGGGTTGGAGGCCTATGAGGGCTGAAGTGTTTAGGGGGTATTGGGCCTGACAGATATACTGAGAGGGGTCACGTAATTTGATAGAGGCAGGAGGACATAGAGCCATGGAGGGGCTTGTAATTTCCCAAACTCTGGGATTTACAGGGTGTATGAGGGCGGAACTGGAGCTTTCATTGGGTAGAGGGGGGTCGTTGGCTATGAGGGCCATCAGGAAGGGAGTACTGGGGGCTGTGGGAGTGGATATAGTTATGGAAACATGGAGGAGAGAAAGGAAGTCCCGTCCTAGTAAAGGGATGGGACACTGGGGCATAACCAGGAAGGAGTGGGAGAAAGGTATGGGATTGTCTTGGATTGTGCATAAAAGGGGGGGTTTAATGGGAAAATCTGTTTACCTCCTACCCCGACTATAGGAGTAATGGCAGGCGTGGTAGGGCCCTGGTATTCCTGCAAGACTGAGAAGGTGGCTCCTGTATCTAGGAGGAAGGAGATGGGGCGACCGTCTACTATTAAGGTAACCCTGGGCTCCTGGTTGGTGATGGAAATGGTCGGGCGAGAAGCCCCCGGGCCCTGTCAATCTTCTTCTGCCAGCCCCACTACGGCAGGCTTAGGATGGGGGTTGTTCGTCCAGCCTCCCCTTCGGGTGGCTGGGCAATCAGACCCCCAGTGGCCCTTTTTGTGGCATCTGGGGCATGGGGTGGTAGGAGATCTGGGGGAGGGGCACGCCCTTGACCAATGTCCTTCTTGTCCGCACTTGAAACAAGCTCCTGTGGGGGCCTTGTTTGCAGAGGGGCGCCCGGGTTGTGGTTTTATCAGCTGGGCCAACATTTGGAAATTGGCCTGATCAGCCTTTTGTTTATGGCGTTCTTTCTCCTCCTCCTGGTTATGGAAGACTTTAAAGGCCACTGTTAGGCTCTCAGTCTGTGGGGTAGCGGGGCCCTGTTCTAACTTTTTGAGTTTAGCTTTAATGTCGGGGTAGCTTTGAGCCAGGAAGTATGTCATAAGGACATGTCTCCCGTCAGGAGCTTCTGGGTCCAGGCTGGTAACTGTAATAGGGCTTGAGTGAGTCTGTCTAAGAACTCAAAGGGAGCTTTTGAAAATTGACTACTTTATGAGCTGCCTTTTTCAGACCTGCTATTAAGCAGGTGGCAAAAATATCTCGAGAGCGGAGACCCACGGCAGTGTTATAATCCCAGTGTGGGTCTTGTTCGCGGACAGCGGTGGGGCCAGGGGGGTAGGTGGGGTCAGTCCTGTGGGTTTCGGTGGCGTGCGTTTGGGCGAAGTCCCAAACTCGTCTGCGCTCTTCAGGAAGGAAGGTATTGGCCAGGAGCATGAAAATGTCATGATGTGTGAGGCTGTATGACTGGAGTGTCTATTGAAACTCTTTGATATATGCCGTGGGATTAGTGGAAAAGGAACTCAGGCGTTTCTCAAGTTGGGCTAAATCTCCTAAGGAGAGAGGGACGTGAATGCGCACGATGCCTTTGGATCCTGCAACTTCTCGAAGGGGCGCAATAATTTTGGAAGGCCCTCGGGACCAAGTCTGAGGAGGACTGAAGGGTTCAGGCTCAGTCTGTGGGGGAGAAACAGGTGATGGGGGCAAAGACAGAGGAGGCTCCTGGAAATTAGTTGGAGGGGGGCTGAAATGCTCAGGCTTGAACCACAAGGGGGGTGAGGTGGGGGAGGAGATGGTGGTGGAGGAAGGGGGAGGGGCTGTTGTGGGAGAGGAGGGGGAGGGGCGGCCGTGGTGGAAGAGGGCAGAGGGGTTGTAGGAGGGGGAAGGGAGTGACCAGGAGGCTTCTGCTGGGGAGACGGCTTGCAGGCTAGGAGAACTTGGGGGAGGCGGGGGGAGGAGGCGGAAAGCTTCGGTATAGGGAATCTCCTTCCATTTTTTCAGGCGCTGGCAGTAGTTAAAGAGATCGCGAGTGATGTTAGGATCAAGAGCTCCCCCTGCGGGCCATTGGTTGTGATTGTCTAGGGGGCATGTCGGCCAATCTTGGGAGCAGTATTTGCGGAGAAGTTTTGGTTTTATACCAGGCGTCAGGGAGAGGGTGGCTAGATGCTTGAGCAGGCATTCAAGGGGTGAGCTTCCAGGGAGGGATGAGGAGGCTCCCATGGCTAAAGGACAGAGAAGGAGACAAACAGGGGAAGACGAACGGAGACCCTCGGACTGGGAGCAGACGGCAAGGAGACAAAGGGCGTCCGCGATGATCCTTGGTGGTCTGCGGACACTCGTATACGAGTCGGTTTCTCAGGAAGTGCGGGTCGTCACCCTGACTTCTCTAAGAAGGCAGAGTGCCGGAGTCCGAGGCACCTAGTACTAGGAGTTTTCGGCAGATGGAATGGTTTCGGCAGGTAGAACGGAAAGAGGAAGTGGAAAAGGGAGTGTTCTCATCCCCAAGGAGTCACCTCGTTTATGGCTGTTGGAGGGGGGGGCTGAGGGTCCGCCGCAGCTGTGAAGGCCTGAGGCGGGGAGAGTTCCCTCCTCGTCGGGGAAGAGCGGCCCACTCTGGGGGAAAACTTACCCAAAGGCCAGAGAGGAGTGGTGAGTGTGAGGAGCCAGCGCCGGGAAAAGAGGACGAGGGCAAGCTGCTGCTGGTGTCGGGGGAAGACGGGGCCCAGTTGGGGTGTCCCGTCTCCCAGGTTTCGGCACCAATGAAAGGAAAGCAGCGACACACAGCAGCAATTCACCGGAGAATTCCGCTTTATTAGGGAAAGGTGCTGGGTTATATAGGAAGGGGCATGGGGTGATTGTGGTGTCACTTCTACGGGGCTGGTGGCTATTGGGTAGGTGCTTGGTTTGGGAGGGGGGAGAGGTGATTGGGCTTCAGGTGGTGCCAGTGGGAACCGAGGACCCGGAAGAGAAGCAGGAAGTTCGCCATCTTATGGGTGGGGGCCCTTCAGGTAGGAGGCCCTTCCCCTCCCTTTTAACCACAGAGGAATTGTGGAGGGGGTCTTACATGTATTTAGGCATAAATGAAAGCACTCCTTTTAATGTGTTGAGCTATTGGCATGTGATGGTCTCCAGCCATGGGTGATGAGACCTCTTCCTTCCAACAATGTGATTCTTATAAGTAGCCATGTCTTATATTAAAATTCTGAGCCTGTGGTTTTATTTTTTATAGCTCTTTCCCAATGATAATCAATATCCACTGTAAGTCTGTGGAGAGGAAATCTGGAGCAAAATACCTCTAAAACTGAAATCAGTCAAAGGGAGAAATAAAGTTTAAAACCCACTCATTGCTTACAAGCTGCATTCCTGGGCCATCTCTCTTTCCTGCTCTGGCAGAAGCAAAACCAGCACTCCCCCTCACCTCTCAGGTTCAGATAAGCCCTCCTTTGCTCAGGTAATTACCCACTGATATGGAGATGAACCTTTCTCCACCCCTGAGGAATGCCTACTGATATGCAGATGCACTAACACCATACTTGTCTCCACCCCTGAGGTTGCAGGGGCACTAAGGCCAGGTGAGATATCTGGAAATACTATAATTATACCCACACCTCCATCTTCCATCTCCCACCTGTTGCCATCATAACTCCCCACTGCTGGTAGATTTTGCCTCTCACATTCTCCCCTCACCAACTCCTCCTTTATCACTGGCTCACATGACTTGTTCTCCCCCATCCAGATTTCCCTCCTAAACCTTGGTTATATAAGTCACCATGAAATACTTTCCTTGTATCTAACACCATTTCTTCCCCTTCTGTCCATTCCCAGTTTCGTTTTAAACAAAATTCTGTGGGAGGTGTTTTTGGACCACCCAGTTTCAACCAAATCAGGCTGGAATGGGTTATATTAAATCTTTTTAGGAGCGTTTCCTTCCTTCACAAAAGACAGACTGCAGACAGGCATTCTTCCTTGTAGACCTGAGGGTATTGAATGGAGGTTTTATTTCTAGTTCACCCTTACTTTGAGGATGAGACCCTTTCAGGTTCTAAACTTGAGAGTTTTTCCTATTATTTTCCTAACTTTGAGTGGCCCTGGGCTTAGTTTCCTAAATCTGTAAGGCTGTGCAAACCAATGATTAATTTTCTAGGATTCAGTGAGTATTCTCATGTTGAAGATTCATTTCAATTCTTCATTGCTATCTGGTTGTCTACCTCATCTCAGTCTCTGATTAAAGCATTACTTACTTTCCACCAAGCCCTTTGATGCTTGGAAGATGATTTTATAAAATCTGCAATCTTGAATTTTCAGTTGGCTTCAGTAGAAGTGTCAGTATATGAACCTCTAGACAGCCATGTTGCCAGAAACAGTTCATTACAACATTTTCTAAAGTTGAACCAGATGCCTCTCTGATAGGAAACCCACTGTGTTTATGACAAATTTTTTATTTCATTGCTTCATTTGGTTCACCATCATTTTGTTTGAGGTTTCTACATATGTGTTGTAAATGTCTTCCTATATGAGATAACTGCTTTTCTTGTATTGTCTTTGTGTAGTATTTGTGTCAAGGTTATATTAGCCTCACAAAATGACTTAGGAATATTCCTACTTTTTCTACTATTTCACAGAAAGTTGAAATTGCTGGGGGAGAGGTGTTGTATATTTTCCTCCGTTCTTGTCCCTGCCGCGACAATGAATTGAAGGGCAGAGACACAGTAGTGAAGGAAAATAATAGTTTTATTTCAAGTTACTTAGGAAGTGCAGGCGACCTCAGAGAGAGAGAAGTTTGGAGAGAAAGAGTTTAAGATTAAAGGTTACACACTTAGAAAATGTGGGCGACCTCAGAGAGAGGAATGCCCTGAAAGGTTGGAGGTTCCCCCTTTTAAGGATTTTTCAGGAACGTGACAAAGGGTTAGGGGTGTGGACTTGTTAAGTGGTCTCAAGTATCTTTGATGAGACCATTAAGTTTCTTATCAGTCCTCTGGGTAATTCTGCAAAATTAGCATATCAATCAAGACTGTCTACCCTTCCTCCAAGGTGGGCAGAGTTCTTTGTTGTTTGCTAAAGAGTATGTTAATAATCTTTCTTCTTTGCTTCCTGGGTTTTTTCAAAATGCAGTTTTGGCTATATGGTGGGTTCTCCTTGTCTTTATTATGTTGTTTATAGGTGGGCCTTTTAACAGGCTAGAGTAAATCTTACAATGATCTAATTGACACAATGAAGACATAGGCTGTGCTGATACTTTTCCTTATCTGGGGAAATACTCAAACATTCAAGGCCAAATGCTCATGACCTTTGGAGCTTTAACTGACTAACTCATTAACTGAGTTCTGGATTTCTAGTTTTAACTGGTTAACTGAGTCCTTTCTAGGGGGCTTTACTGACTTTGTTCTCTTTCCACCCCACTCATATCTATTTTCCTGCCCAACAAAATGAAAATTTGGTAGGTGATTCCTGTAAAACCAACATAGTGCTTTTTTGTGGAAAGATTTAAAATAAGTGACTTTATTATTGGTTTTAGGATTATTTAGTTTTTCTCTTTCTTTTTTGAGTCAGCTCTGGCAATTAGTATTTTTAAAGAGCGTGTCTTCTCAAGTTTTAAAATTTAGTGGTTAAGAGTTTTAAAAACTGTGGTGTTTTCATTCTTAATGCATATGTTTTTTAAATTCCTATATTGTTTTTTTTAGCTTTTTCTTTTTCCTGATCATCATTTCCAGTGGTTTGCCATTTTTATTTATCTTTTCAATGTATCATACTTTTGGCTGAGTTGAATGTCCCTACTTTACATTGGTTTTCTATTAGTTTCTTTTCTTATCTTTGTTATTTTCTTCTTTTTATCCTTTTGGGTTTACTGTAGTTCTTACTTTCTTATTTTGCATGTTTAGAGCTTAGTTTTCAAGTTCTTTGTTTTTCTAATACATGAACATTTGAGGCTATAAATTCCCTTCTAAATACCTTTTGGTTATATCCTTCACCTTTTGTAATAGAGTATTTTTAAGTGTTTATTCATTTCATCTATGATCTTTTTTTGTTCTTGTAGGCTACTTAAACATTTTTTATCTTAATTATATTCTGATCAACTAATGATACTGATTATTTAAAAATTTGTTGATATTTGATATTTGCTTCATGGCTTAGTATATGTGGATTTTTATAAACATTCCATGTCATCTCCAGTTGTTAAGCTCATTGTTTTACACATTTCTATTAGATCAAGCTTGCTAATTGTGTTGTTCAAATGTCCTCTATCTATACAGTTTTTCTTTTCTTTTTTTTTCTAACTTTAACTATTGTAGGGGATGAAACAATCTTTTCCTCCTACTCATCTTAGATTCTTGGCTGGAACTCTGTAAATAAAACTAACAAAAGACAGATTAACAAGAGAAAAACAAAAAAATTTATTAGCACGGTCACTACATATATATGTGGAAGCATTCAGAGATGAGTAACTCAAAGGGATAGTTAGAACTTGGGGTCTGTATACCTGAATATGAGAAGGGGAGGAGAAGAAAGGCATTTATGGAAAAGCAAATGACTTTTTGGAAAGGTAAGCGGGCCCTTAGGAGAATAAATAGGAGATGGTAATTTGTGACATCTGTCTGGGTGTGGCACTGACTTCTCTTTAAGAAGAGATTAGTGTTTCTCTGGGGAGGAGATTTATGACAATTGAGCTCTTTGGGAAGCTCTGCTTTTAAGAATATAAGGGATTTAAGGAACTTAAATGCTTTTTACAACAAAGTAATTCTTATAATAAAGGTATCATATTTTGGGATGGCAAATCCTGATTTCCTTTGCTATCAGTTGTTGAGAGATATTAGTATAAAAAAAAGATAGGTGCCTTAAATTCTCTCACTGCAATTGTGTTTTTGTCAATTTTGTAGTGCAGTTGTAAATCTTCTTTTACAAAGGGAATTTATAAATCCTGTTTTTCCAAATGCAACAGTAAAACATACTAGTTATAAAAACTTCAAACAATGCAAAAATATATAAAAGTTGAGAAAGAGTATCCCCCATATTCCTACATAATCATTGTTATCAGTTTGTTGTATAAGCTTCCATAATGTTCTCTAGGTGTGTGCATGTGTGTGTGTGTTCCTAGAAAATATGATTATTTTTTGAATTGAGAGACCACATTGGGAAGATGTTTTAAAAGGAATAGCTATTACTGGCATTTCATAGAGAAAGATAGTTTTAAACAAACAAACAAATAGAGTGTAATCCAGATGGCAGCTGGATTCTCCCAACTCCCCAAGGACTAGATGAAAGTTAAACTCCCCCTCAGATCCATATGGAAAACTCCAGTACTTCACTCTAGATTTCTTTGAATTCCCAGATAGCCTATATTTTATAGCTACTTCTCTAAACCTGTACTCTTTCTGTTTTGTTCACAGTCAACCCAAGGTCAAACCAGCTTCCTCCAAAGCAGTAATAGTTACAATATGCCAACACCCTACTGACACCGTTTGTGAGTTCACTGGGCACACCTGAAGATTGTGACTGGTGTAGGTGAATTGGTTGTAGCAGAGATAGTGGAAGGAAACAGAAGAGGAGTTTTGGAACTAGCTGTTAGGATAGCAAATCCTTTTCTACTTCAATACAGAAGGAGGGACAAACTCTCAGAATAAAGAACAGTGTTTTAATCAAATAAATTTAACTTTATGGTAAGCTCATGATACAATCCTCTAATTAGGAGGACAAAGTGACAAAACTTTCACAACTAACTGAAATCACTTATTCATTCAAATGTTTGTTCATCAAATATATATTGAGTACTTCCAGTCTTTTGGGTGTAGTATTTGCACAGGTTTTTGTGAACCTCTGGGATACTCTCTGTCAATGCTATGCCCTTGCACCTCAGAGCATATGGTGCTCTGTTGGAGAAGATTAGATCTCTTTGAAAATATAAGACTTTGACATGCAGGTAATAGAAGTAACATCTGGTTGAGAGTAGGGAGCAAGAAGACAGAAACATTCCCTTATTTAGGGGAATCTTTTAGTATTTATACTATGTGAGCAATATTATTTCTGGCTAGTTTTGCCAAGGACCATATACCATATGGGTGCATTCTTGCTGCTAAAGGGAAGAGCTTTGAGTGATCATGACTGTTGTCATATTATGGTACTAGTCATTCATAATTATTTCTCCTAATGTTGGTATGTTATATCCCATTATGTTATATGCTTAAAAGTGGGAGGGCACTGTGATGTCAGTAGAGTAGGTGTTCTTTATGTCTTGGGGGCAGAAATAGTGGAAGAAGTATAGGTGAGTTAAGAAAGGGACAGGATTAGCAGAGGTAATAAAGAGAATAAGAGAAAATAATAGAGGGTATGGGGAAAAGAAAAGTAATTAGGGATCTCAAGAGTGAAAGGTCTCTGTCCTTTCCCAAGGATGCTGCCTCCCATAAAGCACTGCTCCATCTCTCACCTTGCCTTCATGACGGACACCCAGGCCCTCATCCCCAGAGCACGGAACTCCTGTGTCAACCTCTTTCCTTTCGTCTCTGCTCATAAATTCTCCCGATGGCTTGCACTGCAGACATAGTGTAAAGGGCCTGTAGTCTTCTTTGATATATTCTCTCACTTCTCTTTCTGCTTCTGGTACTGATTATTTATTGGCGTCTGGGCCCCTTTGGCATCTAATATTCTTCTGCAGTGAGAGATGCTGGAAGATTCAATTTTCTTATTCTTGAAGGACAGGGTTTCCCTTTCCAACCATGGGGTCTTAAAGTGATCCCTAGTTCTGAATCACAGACCAAGTTGTTCTAGAGCAACATAAGTTTGCTCAGCCACACCTTTTTTCTTGTAGCTGGTTGCGGACAGCACTTGGCCTCACTAGGGGAAGGTAAGGTTAATTGTGCCTTGGAAAGGATGAATGAGGGGCTTTTGTATTAGAATGATATGTGACCCAATAATGATATGATGTCAGAAAATTATACTGCATAAGAAAATGTATAAACTTTATAATAAAGTAAAAATTGGATACCAAGACTATACCTACAAAGTGATTTCAAATTCATTATTAAGTCAATCCTTCAACTGTATGAGTTGCATTGTGTAGAGGATTTGTATTATGCTAATTTGGTTAAACTGGAGTCATGTTCCAGAATTTCCTTCTCTAATCAGAATTTCCTTCTGATCAGTGTGGACTAGAAGAGACTTCTTTAAAAAAATTATTTTATTTGACCTTACTTTAAATTGTGGTTTAAATCCATAACATTACCTTTTCGATCTTAAACATTTTTAAGTGTGCAGTTCAATAGTTCTAAGTATATTCACATTGTTGGGCAACAGATCTCTAGAACTTTCATGTCTTGCAGAATTAAAATTATGCCCATTAAACACTAATCCCTCCTCTCCCTTCTCCCATCCTGTTTCATGTAGTATGATATCTTTAAGGTTCATCTACTTTGTAGCATGTGTCAGAATCTTCTTTTTTAAGGCTGAATAATATTCCACTACACACACACACACACACACACACACACACACACACATTTTATTTATCAATTCATCCATTGATGGACACTTAAGTTGCTTCCATCTCTTGGCTATTATGGATAGTGTAATGAACATGGGTGTGCAAATATCTCTTTGAGGTCCTGCTTTTGGTTCTTTTGGATATATACCCAGAAGTGGGATAGCTGGATCATGTGGTAGTTCTGTTTTTATTTTCAGGAAACTCTATACTGTTTCCATAGCAGCTGCACCATTTTACATTCTCACCAAAGTATACAAGGGTTCCAATTTCTCCATATCATTGTCAGTACTGTTGCTTTCTATTCTGTTGATAGTAGCCATCCTAATGAGTTTGAGGTGGTATCTCATTGTGGTTTTAATTTGCTTGTAAGAGAATTATTTAACATGATTTGGAAAATAAAAGTAAAATAGAAGGCATAATCTTTTTATATTTTGAAGGTCATGCAGATAGGGTTGCTGTGGGTAAAATTGCAATATTTCCTGAATCTCTCACCTGGATTTAGCACATCTCTGTATCAACAGGTGTTTCCAAGGGGTGGAGAGAAGTAGTCCATCTCCATATCAACAGGTGATTACAAGGGCGAGAGAGGGTGTATATGGACTCTGGAGAGGTTGGGTGGGGCTCTCTTCTGCTGCAGCCGGGTCAAGAGAGACATAGGACGAGTGCTTATAAGAAATAAACTGGTTTCTTAAACTTTATTTCTCCCTTTGACTGATTTTGGTTTCACAGGTATTTTACCCTGGGATTTTCCTTCTGGAGTTACAGTTGCCAGCAAAATACAGGGTGCTCAACTATGTTTGGATTTCAGATAAACAAAAATAGTTTTTTAGTATAAAAAATATGTTCCAACACTGCATGGGATATATTTATATTTAAAAAAGGGTTTATGTGCAATATTTGACACACATTTATACTTAAAAATTACTTGTTATTTTTCTGAAATTTAAATTTATCTGGGCACTCTGTGTTTTTATTTGTTGAATCTGACATCCCTAAGTGCAGTGCCCTGGTGAGACAGGGACTGTGGATATAGTCAGAGTAGGGTGAGGGCCTCCGGAAAAAGCAAGGCAGGATATTTACAGTCAAAGCAATGTAACAATGTAATGTCCCTATTGAAACTCTGTGTTCAGCATTATGCAAAGTCAAGATCACACTAATTCTCTAGGGTAAAGATACCAGACTAGGAATATAGACATTTTCAGTGAGATCAGTTAAACGTCAAAAGGCCAGGAGCAACTTGGCCCAGAATGTTTGAGTGTTCCGCAAGGGTATCTTGCATAACCCGTGACTTCACTGTAAACAGCCCTAGCAAACAGACAACAACCCAGCCCACCTCGAGGGCAGGGCAGGTGGTACAAGTCCACACCCTTTTTTTCATGTTCCTAAAAATCCTCAATTGCCTATAAAACCCTAGACAACGCATCATCATGGGCTCTCTTGTCCCCTCCTGGCGTGACCCAGGAGCTCTGTCCTTTCACTTTATTTCTAAATAAAAGCCTGTACCTTGCTCTCCTACCTTGAGTGTTTGTGAAGCGCATTCTTCGGCTTCGTGAAGAACAAGAACCCCAGCATCACTGGCACTGTCAGGGCTCATGCACATTGCTGGGCATATGTAAATTCATCCTTTGACGTGGGAAAGTGGCCAGATAGGTGACAATTTCAGCAACTTCTGCATCTCCTCTTTCAGTTTTGCTGATTCCTGGGTGTGTTTTGCTTAAGTGTCCATTGATTGATGAATGGATAAGAAATGTGGTATATCATACACTGGAATATTGTGCAGAGTTTTAAAAAGGTGATGCAGAGAGCAGCTTATCCATCTGGATATCCCATCATGGATGCAGGAGGCTTGCAGACAGAGACCAATGTGGGTTCCAGCACATTCTTGTGGATTTCCCTCAGCCTTGCAGGTTTCTAGTTGCAAACTGATTTCCCTATTTCACATTTATCTTCTCTCTAGACTGCTGACCCTGCTGACTTTGGGTCAAAGCAGCAGACACCGAAGCAGCAGCCTCACCTAGATGGTCTAATCAACCCACAATTATATGCGATCAAATCTCTGAAATGAATCGTATATATCTACATCTACATATCTATATCTGTATTTATATCACCTGTATATCTCTATTTCTATCTATTTATCCATCTATCATCTATCATCTATCTAATCTTCCTCCAATAATTCTGTTTCATGGAACAAACCCTAAGTGATACAGACTGGAACGTGTTTATATACATTTTTACAGGAAGACACTGGATCTCAAAGATAATAAGTACCTTGTTCAAGGTTACAAGATTGTATAAACAGTGAGTGACAGAAAGAAGCAATCTTTGATCTTGGTCTGTCTACCTCCAAAAGCCATAGTCAGACTAATCTGTTTTAGGGAATACAATGGGGGAATCACACATATGTGGAATATTAATTGACTGATGAGTGTCACAGTCCAAATAAGCAAGGTAATTAATTCAGCACTAATGATTAGGTCTCATTAATACTATATTTAGTAAGTGAGCATCTGGTTTCTTTTAAGAGACATAGGTAAATTGAAGGAATTTTTAGAAGACCATAAGAGGGATTTAGAAAGAAGAAATGTTAATGAAATAACCCAGACAATGAAGTTTACAGCAAAGAGTAGGAATCCCAGTTAGAGCAAAAGGGATATAGCAGAGTTTGTGGAATTGGAAGAGAAAATTTGAAATCCCAGAGCACTAACAAAGGATTTTAAGATGAGCAGTTCCCTTACATATCATTTGTGATTCCAGAGAACTTAAAGGTGGATACAATTCCCAAACTACCAGTTAAATACTCAGATGCCTTAAATATTTCAAATAAGTGACAGTGCCCAACCCAAGGCCTGGCCCATACCACTTACTCCTTTATTTTATCAATTGTAGGAGGCATTTTATCTTTTTCATATTTTTTTTAAGTAGACTTTATTTTTTGGAGCAGGGGAAGGTACAGAGATTTCCTATATGCTTTCTGCCTCCAGATGTGCATAGCCTCCCCCATTATCAACATTCCCCACCAGAGTGGGACATTTGTTCCAACTGGTGAACCTGCACTGACACGTCATTATCACCCCAAGCTCATAGGTTACATTAGGGTTCACTCTTGGTGTTGTACATGTTATAGAATAATTCCACTGCCCTAAAAATCCTCTGTGTCACTCTTATGTATCTTTCCCTCCCCCCAACTTCTGAGAACCACTGAAATATGAACCATGAAAATTCTTTGTCATGTTATGACATCTCTGAAATTAGGATGCATCTTATTTGAAGCTTCACTTGTTCTTTCTCAGTGGTACATAAAATAATGGTACGTTGTTTTATAATATGTAAAATACAGTAGTTTTCTGAATTTGAGCAACTTAATCTCTCTTTGCCTCAGTTTCTTTATTCCTAAAGTGAGATAATAATAATACCTCTTGTGTAAGGCTGCTGTGAGAAGTAAATTAACTGTATGACATTTTTAGAGCCGAGTAACAGTTACCTATTGCCACAATGATGCTGGGTAACAGACCACTAAACATGGTGGCTTAAAACAATAAGCCTTTGTTATTTCAGCCTGGTGCTCTGAACTGAGCTGGGCTCCAGGGAGCTCACTGATGTGTGTATGGCTAGCTGTGGCTCAGCCAAGAAACTTTGCTAATCTTGGCTAGGCTCTCTCACTTGTCCGGAGTCGTGACTAGGAGAACTCTCTGCTTCCCATGCTTTTTCACCTTCTGGCAGGCTTCTGGCAGCTGCAGAGTTCTCAGCAGGGATAGAAACCTCTGCTCAGAGCTGGCACATCATTATGCCTGTTGAATTTTATTGGCCAAAGTATGTCACAAGGCAAGCCCAGAGTCAGAAGATGAAGAGACAAACTCCTCCTTGTGATAGGAAGAGCTGTAAAGTTACATTACAAAGAGCATGGATACAGGGTTGGATTGGAAAATTGGGGCTGGTTTTACAATCAATCGGCCATAGTCAGTGCCAGGAATGTAGTGAGTGAGTGCTCAATAAATTTTACCTGTCATCAGCATCCTCATCGCTGAAGGCCCTAAGTAATTATAAGTTGCGTTGAATTGGTTGAGTTTAACTTGGCTGAAGGAAATGAGTACAGATTACTGTATGATGAGGGCTGCATGCAGCCCATGCTGCTGAGGGGCCCATCAGAGTCTTGGAAGCAGGAGGCATTGGAATATGAAAGATGGAAAGGTAATCAATTCCAACTACTGTCTCTCCCTTACGCTACTGGGGAGAAAAATGAGCTCAACGAGGTGAAATTACTTGTTGAAGATTGCACAGTAGAAGAGCTGGGATGTCATACTTCCATAATTGTGCTCTTCTACTCCTTTCCAAGTATGACTGTGAGGGAAAAAAAGAAGTGTTATTTGTTTTTCTTTGTTGTTTTTATTTTCAAACAACTTCAAATAACTTTATTTATGTAGGATTTTTTGTATCAAATGGGTCTAAAAGATCTGAACACTGTAAATTATACTTTACTTTCCAAAGTTATTTTTTTTATTAAGGGATTATTGATATACACTCTTATGAAGATTTCACATGAAAAAACAATGTGGTTACTACATTCATCCATATTATCAAGTCCCCCCATACCCCATTGCAGTCACTGCCCAACGGTGTAGTCAGATGCCACAGAGTCACTACTTGTCTTCTCTGTGCTACACTGTCTTTCCCATGATCCATGATCCCCCCCACACCATGTGTGCCAATCATAATACCCCTCAATCCCCTTCTCCCTCCCTCCCCACTCGCCCTCCCACACTCCTCCCCTTCGGTAACTGCTAGTCCCTTCTTGGAGTCTGTGAATCTGCTGCTGTTTTGTTCCTTCAGTTTTGCTTCTTTGTTATACTCCACAAATGAGGGAAATCATTTGGTACTTGTCTTTCTCCGCCTGGCTTATTTCACTGAGCATAATATCCTCCAGCTCCACCCATGTTGTTGCAATTGTAGGACTTGTTTCTTTCTTATGGCTGAATAGTATTCCATTGTATATATGTATCACCTCTTCTTTATCCATTTATCTACTGATGGACACTTAGGTTTAGGTTGCTTCCATATCTTGGCTATTGTAAATAGTACTGCAGTAAACATAGGGGTGCATAAGTCTTTTTGAATCTGAGAAATTATATTCTTTGGGTAAATTCCTAGGAGTGGAATTCCTGGGTCAAATGGTATTTCTATTTTTAGTTTTTTGAGGAACCTCCATACTGCTTTCCACAATGGTTGAATTTCCTTACATTCCCTCAAGCAGTGTAGGAGGGTTCCCCTTTCTCTACATCCTCACCAGCATTTGTTGTTCTTAGTCTTTTCTATGTTGGCCATCCTAACCTGTGTGAGGTGATATCTCACTGTGGTTTTTATTTGCATTTCCCTGATAATTAGTGATGTGGAGCATCTTTTCATGTGCCTGCTGGCCATCTGAATTTCTTCTCTGGAGAACTGTCTTTTCATATCCTCCTCCCATTTTTTAATCATGTTATTTGCTTTTTGGGTGTTGAGGCATGTGAGTTCTTTATATATTTTGATGTTAACCCCTTGTCAGATATGTTGTTTACAAATATATTCTCCCATACTGTAGGATGACCTTTTGTTCTGCTGATGGTGTCCTTTGCTGTACAGAAGCTTTTTAGTTTGATGTAGTCCCACTTGTTCATTTTTGCTTTTGTTTCCCTTGCTTGAGGAGATGCATTCAGAAAAAAGTTGCTCATGTTTATTATATTCAGGAGATTTTTGCCCATGTTGTCTTTTAAGAGTTTTATGGTTTCATGACTTACATTTAGGTCTTTGATCCATTTTGAGTTTACTTTTGTTTAGGTGGATAGACAATAGTCCAGTTTCATTCTCTTGTATGTAGCTGTCCAGTTTTGTCAACACCAGTTGTTGAAGAGGCTGTCATTTCCCCATTGTATGTCCATGGCTGCTTTATCATATATTAATTGGCCATATATGCTTGGATTTATATCTATGCTCTCTAGTCTGTTCCATTGTTCTATGGGTCTGTTCTTGTGCCAGAGCTATTTGTTTTTCAATACACAGCAAAATAAAATGGGGTGAATGCAAATGTTACAAAATAAGCTCTTAAACATTCAATCATAAATAAGTGTTCTTTCTATCACTTTAAATGCAGCTTTTAGTCTGTTGGAAATTGTGAGTTCTTTTCGATGTGTCCAAATATTGTATAATAAGGTAATAATTTTTTATTTTAGTGACAGCCATCTATTTCCTATTTTGAATATATATATACACAATAAATTGATCTTTTATTTGACTTCAATAATAATAGGAAATAGGAAATTTAGATACATTTTAAAGAAGTAGACAGGATAAATTTTGTTGGTTTACAGTTAGAGACAATGAAACTGAACCAGTTAGTATTAAATACTTAGTAAACTTGATTTACTATTTCAAAAAATAAAATATATAAGTAAGCATAGTAGAATTATTGGGCATGAAAGACAATCTGGAAATAAATAAAAAATAATAATAAATTGGTCTGCCAAAGTGTCCATCAATAAATGAGTGGATAAAGAAGATGTGGTATATATATATACAATGGAATATTATTCAGCCACAAAAAAGAAAAATTCCATCATTTGTAGCAACATGGATGGATCTAGAGGGTATTATGCTAAGTGGAATAAGCCAGCTAGAGATAGACAGACACTATGGGATTTCACTTACGTGTGGGATCTAAAAAGAAAACAAAATGAACAAAAAATAGTAGACTCATGGACACTGAAAAGTGACTGGTGGTTACCATTGGGCAGGGGTTGGGATGGGTGTGTAGGGAGGGTGAGGGGGATAAAGGGCCAGAAACATCTCAGTCGTAATATGAATTGTTCCATGGATGGAAGTGCAGCATAGTTTTATAACATCTTTCTATGTTGACAGGTGGTAACTGCACTAGTTGGGGTAAGGATTTAATAATTTGTGTAATTTTTGAATCACTGTTCAACAAGTGTAATTGTATACTTGAAACCACTATAATAGTGTATATAAACTATACTTTAAATAGTTACAAAAAATAAAAAATAAAAAAACTTGATCTGAAATTCACAGATTAAAGATAAATGCTCAGAGAAATGTATTTATTATTTTGTTTCCTTTTAAGAGCCATATACACTATACTTCAATTTGTATGACTGTGTTTATGTTTTATTCTATTTGATCACATAAACTCAGTGTACATTTGTTAGAATTAATGGAGAGAGCTCTAGATTTGGATTCAGGGGACTTCAGTTGTGAATTTGGCAGTTCACATGAATTCCTTGTGTAGAGGAACATTATATTTTTTAAATTCCCATGAAGGACTTGTGTGGATATAGATAAACAGAAGTTCCTTGTGTTTCCACAAAAGTTTTTTTCTTAATCATTAAAAATTTTTTTTTAAATTTTGCTCAAATACACATAATACAAACTTGCCATCTGAACTATTTTAAAGGGCACTGTTCAGTGACATTAAGTACATTCACATTGTTGCACTGTTGTCACCATTATCCATTCACAGAGTGCTTTTAATCTTGCAAAACTAAAACTCTCTCCCCATTAAATAGTAACTCTCCATTCAGTCTCCTCCCAGCCTCTGGCAACGACCATTCTACTTTATTTCTCTATGAATTTGACTGTTCTGGGCATCTTATTTAAATGAAATAATACAGTATTTATCCTTTTGTGCTTGTTATTTCACTTAGCATGAAGTCCTCAAGGTTCATCCATG
This sequence comes from Manis pentadactyla, assembly GCF_030020395.1. NCBI lineage: Eukaryota > Metazoa > Chordata > Mammalia > Pholidota > Manidae > Manis > Manis pentadactyla. The sequence continues at coordinate 17,691,208 of NC_080023.1, forward strand.
CTGTAAGTGTGTCAGAATTTCCTTCCTTTTTAAGGCTGAATAGTACTCCATTACATGTATATACCACATTTTGTTTATTCAACCATGGACAGTTGGGTTGTTACCACCTTTTGGCTATTGAGAATAGTTCTTCTATGAATTTGGGTGTACTGCACAGAATATTTTTATCTGTGGCATATTAAAAGTTTACAAGCTGTCATGACTGTTAGTCAACACACCCATTTTTCAATTCTTTGTGACAAAGGTTCCAATTCATTTTAATAAATCTAGAGGGACTTAGATGCTTCTTGAAACAAACTTTTTCTATTGCAGTGGGGGTATAATAGTTTATAGATCACAAATTCAGGTATAAAAATACAGACATTTTAAAGGATGAAAAATCTTGTATGAATGCTATCTTGAACCATCATCTCTGATGATCATAGTTGCTAGTAACAGATTAAATACACTCATTCATGATCTGCCCTGTACTGATGCAATGTCCCTTCTGGTTTGATGTCCTCTCCCTCCTGCAAGTCTCTGATCTTCTCAAGATCATGGACACTAATGGATGTTTTTTCATGCTTCCTGGTGCTGAAGAGAGCTCAGTGGGTGGACTCAGAGCCTGGATATACCTTGCTACCATTTTTGCTGCCTCACCACAATGGTACTGCCACACTTTTGTGGTAAAGTCCTCAGAAAACCACCAACTGAGCTTCATCAGCTGGGGTCCTCTCCCTGGGATTGCTCTGAACCCACCTGTGGCTTCTGTTGTGTGTTCCTTCTGCCTTCCCACATTACCTGCTCCACCTTCTTAGAAACATGTTTCAGCAGCTGACACTGTGTTCTTCTCTTAGATGAAAACCATTATGTAGTTATCCAGATTGTATTCTGGTTCCTCATAGGAACCTGGAGGATACCTGGAGGATGAGCAAAAACTTTAGGAAGGTTTCCAAAATAGGAAAACTTCCTATTTTCCTATTTAGTATTAGGCATACAATTTGTGACTCTGCCTTTGGAGTTTGATTTTCCATACATAAAATCAAACATTTCTGTGTGTGTGTGGAGTGGGGGGAGTGTTTTAGAGAGAGGATAAAGAAAAAAAATCCAGATACTCATAAATTAAACAAACTTAATTTCAAGGTTATTGTATAGATTATGACGTTCAGAACCTAATTTTGGAACTCCAAAGCCTTGATAACCCTGTATTCTCCATATTCTATGCAATTCCTACCCTCAGACAATGCATATGGCTGACTGCATAGGGACAAGGTTAAGGGGAAAAGTAAAATGGATCCTAGGTTTTCACCCAGAAAGACCTACAGAGAGTCATGGAGTGGGAGGAATGGAAATGGGGGCAGAGTGTGCATTGTGGAAGATTTGACCTGGATAACAAGGACTTGAGGCTGAGGAAGGACAAGTAACTCAACATTTGGTTTCAACACTTGTCTCTTCAATGCAATGATGAAATGAGTGGGAAGGAGTACGCATGGTGGTTTATGTGTTGGGGGGCAGGGAGGAAGTTGAGTAACATGCTTCAACACCTATGTCCAAACACATTGGGTCAATTACCTGATGAGTCCCACAATCACAATAGGTAGTAAGAAAGCTGCTGTCCAGTTTAAAAGAGGAGCTTGGGTTAGAATCTTAAAACCCTAATTATGGGTCCTTTATTTTTATTCATAGCAAACAATTCCAGCCCAAAATTATTAAGGAAAAAACCAAAAGAAAGGTGGATGCTCCTGATTCTTTAAAATGTGTTTATTGCTTAACTCTACTTAAATCTTTTTACCTGGAGGATAAGCAAAGAGATAGGAAGGGCTGGAGGAAAGACTTGCAACCTTTCTTCAGGGCTAACTGGTGATCATTTGATGTTACCTGGTGAAGATGCTGCTTCCCAAGGGTGACTATGATGTAAGAGACCAAAGTCTGGACTCTGGGTCCCAGCTCCTGCCCCATGCTCAGGGTGGACTCCAATCTGCCTCCTTCCTTCAGCTTCGTTGTCCTCTGGATGGATCCCTGCCTTGACAGATGGTTCTTAAGGATGAAATGATTTTCTTGCCATTAGCTCTGCCACTAACGTGTGCTTGATATTTTTAGCTAACATTGTGTTTTGGCCATCCTATAAAGCAATTTACGGTAGTGAACTTATATTACTCCTCATGCAAATATCTTTCTGCTATAGTTTTTACACACAATTTGTACTTGTTAAAAATATTTTCACAGTACCCCTGAAAAAGAAGTAAAGCTAGATGCTTGTATTCAAATTGTGAGAGGAATGAGAGGAGGAAGAGAATTAAAAATCTAAGATCAAGAGCTACGTAGTGGTAGAAGTCTGGTCCATCTGTCCATACTCGTGCCCAGACACCATGTGCTGTGATCAGTTCTCTAAGTTCCTAGGACACCAAATATTGGCTCCATGGCTCCTGAGCAAATTGCTTGATCAGCATTTCTTAGTTGGTAAATATAGATGAAAAGTACCGAATGCATAAGGTTATTGTGAGATTAAACAAGAAAACCTACATCAGGTGCTAAAACAGGGCATGGTTTTGTAAAAGGGAATGAGAAATGAAGGGTGTGGATGCTACGACCAGATTGCCTGTTTTCAAATTCTGGAAAGACAACCTTTCATGGGAATTTGTGAGGATTTAATGAGTAAGTCTATATAAAATGCTTAGAAAAATGCCTGGTCCATAACGAACATTTAATGAATGTTAGTTACTATTATACTGTTAGCACTGTAATCTAACCTTAGGATGCTTTGGGTTTTTTTTTTAACACCTATAATCTCTATGACACCATCTACATACTGTTCATCAGGTTCCATTGCCAGAAAATCAGATAACCTGTCCCACACAGTGAAAAGATAGAATTAGGGAATAAAAAACTAATTAGGAGAATTATTGCATCCTCATATGTTCATTTCTCTTTATTTAGTTCATTACCTGCAATTAAAAGCACTTTCAATCACAAGTCTTCAGTCTCAAACCTGTCTTTGTGCATTTGGTAAATGTCTGTGATTTCTAATAAATATTTGCATCATTTCATTATTTTCCCCCTATTTAATTTACTAATATTCTTCATGAAATTGATTCATTTCATAGAATGCTCCTCAGAGTTTTATAGTTGATGATTTCTTTGCTTTTGATTGTTGCTTTTCTACCCTTGGAGAAAGTTTCCTACACTATTAATGGGAGTTTAAATTGATCTTCTAACCCTCCTAGATGCCTAGAAAGGAGTTTTTTGTAGAAAGATAGCGATTATAGTATCTTTCTCAATTTTGCAAGTCAGACACCTTGAAGAAATCAATGAGAAGGCAAATTATTAACTAATTGAGCATTTAGAGTGTTCTTACTTTGAAAAATCAATTAGGCCTTTGCCCTTAGTTTTCCAGTGGTGCTTCATTATTAATTGTTTTAAATAGTCGTTCATCAGCCATGGACCTAGGTCAGCTGACAGCTGTTTTTTTTGTTTTTATTCTATGCTTAATTCATTAATACAATGAGTTGAAAACCTTTAACATCATTGATCACTTCACGGAATGCTGAGTAATTGGCTGGCAAAATGCAATTTTTTAAAATTAATGATTCAATGGTTCAAAGGTTCAATTCAGCAGCAGATTAAAGTCAGCAAAAAGAGGATTTTCAGTATTTCTTCAACATGGATAATCTGAATGAGTAGTCGCACCTTATTCTTGGAGCCAATACTTTTTTTCTGTCTTCATTAGTGATAATTTCTTGTTCTATATAAAATAAAGCACAGGAGGTCACATTTACTATCTTAGTGACACTTCTTTACTACCACTGGGTAAACATGCCTTTCAATTCACATTTTGAAGAGATTGCCACTGTTGTGAGATGTACTAAAAAAAAGATAAATTTATAGGATGAAATTCCATTTTTCATAAGATCTTCAAGGGAGGTACTGGGTAGGAAGTGGGTGGCATGGGGTTAGGGATCTCAGTTTAGTAATCTGCTCTTCTAGAAAGCCTTCCTGCAGTGTATCTCCACAAGCTCTGGGTCCCTTTTCTCTGCTCCTATGATGTAGCTTTGTCCCCACTGTTATCATAGCAATGGGCTTAAATGCATGGCTGCCTCACCAGTGACACTGCAAACTCTCAGAGGTCATGGACTCACCTAAGTGTCTTTGTATTTTTAGTATTCACCTGTTGGAACAGAGTTGGCTGTAAATTGGTTGACAAAGTGAACAGAAAACATACACACACACACATTCATTCACTTAGGGAAATATATCTTGGTTGTACACATAAAATTAATCATAAAAATAATCATCTATCTTTCCTTGACATATAAAAACAAAGTCTCTGGATATCTTAGCTGTCCATGGCAATTATTAGGCAAATTTATCTGTATTTTTTTCTGTTGGGAAGACCTGAGCGCTCAGGCAGGGCTTTGAGTCATCTGCTGAAAACCATTTTAATCCCTGTCTTCTCTATATCTTCAAACACTAAATTTTAAGTGAGTGTCCTCTAAATATATTTTGGTAGAAAAAAATCCTTTCAAGATATTACTAACCAAAAGGTGATTCATGGACATATAAATTTAGTGGAACACAGCAAGCAAGCCCATCCCTTTTGGGAATACATGAAATATGTTAGAATATTGAGGGGTCTGAGAAGTCTAATCAGAAACCTTTGTAGACCCAAGGTTTTTGACTTTGAAACTCTTTTTTTTTTTTTTTTGTGGAGCATTCATGAACATCTCTGGGATCTAATGATCTATAGAACATACTTCTTCAAGAAATGCTGCTCTAAACAATAGACCGAGTCAGAGAATGTGATTTTAGTCATGCTTTATATATGGGGAAATGTGAGGAGAGTCAGGATCTCACAGAGCAGATGGCTCATGGGCATTCTGCTCCATTAGTGGGGCAGCTTTAATTGTTTCTTTTTCCATGTATTTGTTGCTTTCTTTTCTAGTAGTGGTTGTTCCATTACATACAAGAAAAAAGGAGAAAATCTTCATAACTGTTTTGCTTAAAGAGTTCCATGCTCAAATACATTATTTGGGAAACTGGGTTAAACAAAGTTAAGTAGACTTTGATGATGCATTCTCAGAGTCACAATGATCAAGAATGTGCAAGCTGGCTCTCCAATGGGGTTCAAGTATACAGCTTTTCCCAATTTCTGACCATAAATTTCTAGTCATTTGGGGCCTAATGTTTGTTGGGATTCACTATGGATAATGAGGAGATTTGGAGGCCTTATCAGTGATTGCTGCCCAGTGTCCTTCACCGGACTGGCAAGCACGCTGTCAGGATGGACAAGGTCTCCTAGTGTTACAGAACCTGAGACACTTAAACCTGTTCCTCAACTCCCTATAACTTGTTACATCTGTTTTTATCCAAGAGCTCAGATAGATCAGAGCTAAAAATAATCAAAATAAAATTAATATGCATTTGAGAAACAATTGCTCAGGCAAACTAACACACGCTGATAAGGGATCTGTCCAAAGCTTCATTTTCTAAACTGAAGAACAGTAATAAGCATATTAACCCAGGTGACTGTCTAAACAGATTCTTGGCAGCCTATGATTAGATAAAGAAACTCATGCATCCTGAATGCAATTTATGCAGTAAAAATTATGCACCATTACAAAGGGACACATATAAGTTAACTGTAACAAATTGTTGTTTTCATGGTATATTTTTCTACAAACTTTGACTTTGAAGCTACATGTTCTTTTGTACTGAAAGTTGGTTTCTTGTAGAAAACATATAGTTGGGTACTTTCCATTGTCTTTCTCACTTTCTAAATTCCAAGTTAACTTTACAGTTTCAATACAATCTCATTTTCTTTCCATAATTGTTAAGTCTGAGATTTAACTTAATAATTGAGTGTTCAGGAAGCTAGGGTAGTGTGTGTTGTTGATTTCTCAGAAATGGAATTGAAGAATTTATTAAGAAAATTAAATTACGTAATCTTGTTATGTTTTCCTTAGTTCACGGTTAAGGAAAAATGGTGGTTCACATGCCATTGCCATTTGTAGATATGGCAGTTACTGATAAAGTACAAGGGAATTCCTTAAACAGAACAGTTGTGCAAATAATGAAATATTTCATACTTAAAGGAGAGGAACTTTGTTTGAAAAAACATTCAGTGAATAAAAATCTGAATATACAATTTTAGAATAGAAAGAAAAGAGTGCTTTTTATAATTACAAATTTAAAAGCAAATGAGTAGCAAAATTAAAAGGAATTATGGAAAAATGATAAATATTTTATGAAGATAACACTTGTGTATTAAAAGCAAAGGAGTAGGGTTTAAGTTTTAAAGAGACAAGACATCAGTAGAGAAGTCAAAAGAGTAAGTTTTAAATCTGGTTTTGAATCAGGAACTATCATTTGCTAAGCACTCACTATACATCAGGCATAATTGACTACTTTATGCAAATTATTTCATTGAGGTCTGTCAACACAGGAAGGAGTGTACATTTTTCATTTTACTTTAAACTTGAAACATGAGGTAAAGAATGCACAGCATAATAAAGAATTAGGATATAACACCATTAGTGACTAGCTCTCATTCATTTTGCAATAAAATGATCATAACATTACTACAGCCATATTGTAATTTTTCCTTTTGCCACCAGAGAGTGGATCAAGATGTTGCATTTCATTCTCTTCATGGAAGAATTTTCCTTGTCACTAATGTTGTTCAAAAGCTTTAATTTTTTATTTCTTAAAAAAGGCATACTTTACATTTAGAATTCCTTTCTTTAGCTAACATCACCCTAATACCAAAACCAGGCAAAGACCCCACCAAAAAAGAAAACTACAGACCAATATCCCTGATGAACGTAGATGCAAAAATACTCAACAAAATATTAGCAAACCGAATTCAAAAATACATCAAAAGGATCATACACCATGACCAAGTGGGATTCATCCCAGGGATGCAAGGATGGTTCAACATTCGAAAGTCCATCAACATCATCCACCACATCAACAAAAAGAAAGACAAAAACCACATGATCATCTCCATAGATGCTGAAAAAGCATTTGACAAAGTTCAACATCCATTCATGTTAAAAACTCTCAGCAAAATGGGAATAGAGGGCAAGTACCTCAACATAATAAAGGCCATCTATGATAAACCCACAGCCAACATTATATTGAACAGCGAGAAGCTGAAAGCATTTCCTCTGAGATCGGGAACTAGACAGGGATGCCCACTCTCTCCACTGTTATTTAACATAGTACTGGAGGTCCTAGCCACGGCAATCAGACAAAATAAAGAAATACAAGGAATCCAGATTGGTAAAGAAGAAGTTAAACTGTCACTATTTGCAGATGACATGATACTGTACATAAAAAACCCTAAAGACTCCACCCCAAAACTAATAGAACTGATATCGGAATACAGCAAAGTTGCAGGATTCAAAATCAACACACAGAAATCTGTGGCTTTCCTATATACTAACAATGAACCAACAGAAAGAGAAATCAGGAAAACAACTCCATTCACAATTGCATCAAAAAAAATAAAATACCTAGGAATAAACCTAACCAAAGAAGTGAAAGACTTATACTCTGAAAACTACAAGTCACTCTTAAGAGAAATTAAAGGGGACACTAACAGATGGAAACTCATCCCATGCTCGTGGCTAGGAAGAATTAATATCGTTAAAATGGCCATCCTGCCCAAAGCAATATACAGATTTGATGCAATCCCTATGAAACTACCAGCAACATTCTTCAATGAACTGGAACAAATAATTCAAAAATTCATATGGAAACACAAAAGACCCCGAATAGCCAAAGCAATCCTGAGAAAGAAGAATAAAGTAGGGGGGATCTCACTCCCCAACTTCAAGCTCTACTATAAAGCCATAGTAATCAAGACAATTTGGTACTGGCACAAGAGCAGAGCCACAGACCAGTGGAACAGACTAGAGAATCCAGACATTAACCCAGACATATATGGTCAATTAATATTTGATAAAGGAGCCATGGACATACAATGGCGAAATGACAGTCTCTTCAACAGGTGGTGCTGGCAAAACTGGACAGCTACATGTAGGAGAATGAAACTGGACAATTGTCTAACCCCATATACAAAAGTAAACTCAAAATGGATCAAAGACCTGAATGTAAGCCATGAAACCATTAAACTCTTGGAAGAAAACATAGGCGAAAACCTCTTAGACATAAACATGAGTGACCTCTTCTTGAACATATCTCCCCGGGCAAGGAAAACAACAGCAAAAATGAGTAAGTGGGACTATATTAAGCTGAAAAGCTTCTGTACAGCAAAAGACACCATCAATAGAACAAGAAGGATCCCTACAGTATGGGAGAATATATTTGAAAATGACACATCCGATAAAGGCTTGACGTCCAGAATATATAAGGAGCTCACACGCCTCAACAAACAAAAAACAAATAACCCAATTAAAAAATGGGCAGAGGAACTGAACAGACAGTTCTCCAAAAAAGAAATACAGATGGCCAACAGACACATGAAAAGATGCTCCACATCGCTAATTATCAGAGAAATGCAAATTAAAACTACAATGAGGTATCACCTCACAACAGTAAGGATGGCTGCCATCCAAAAGACAAACAACAACAAATGTTGGCGAGGCTGTGGAGAAAGGGGAACCCTCCTACACTGCTGGTGGGAATGTAAACTAGTTCAACCATTGTGGAAAGCAGTATGGAGGTATATCAAAATGCTCAAAACAGACTTACCATTTGACCCAGGAATTGCACTCCTAGGAATTTACCCTAAGAATGCAGCAATCAAGTTTGAGAAAGACAGATGCACCCCTATGTTTATTGCAGCACTATTTACAATAACCAAGAATTGGAAGCAACCTAAATGTCCATCGATAGATGAATGGATAAAGAAGATGTGGTACATATACACAATGGAATACTACTCAGCCATAAGAAAAGGGCAAATCCAATCATTTGCAGCAACATGGATGGAGCTGGAGGGTATTATGCTCAGTGAAACAAGCCAAGCGGAGAAAGAGAAATACCAAATGATTTGACTTATCTGTGGAATATAAGAACAAAGGAAAAACTGAAGGGACAAAACAGCAGCAGAATCACAGAACTCAAGAATGGACTAACAGGTACCAAAGGGAAAGGGACTGGGGAGGATGGGTGGGTAGGGAGGGATAAGGGGGGGAGAAGTAGGGGGGTATTAAGATTAACATACATGGGGGTGTAGGAGAAAAGGGAGGGCTGTACAACACAGAGAAGTCAAGTAGTGATTCTACAACATTTTGCTATGCTGATGGACAGTGACTGTAAAGGGGTTTATAGGGGAGACCTGGTATAGGGGAGAGCCTAGTAAACATAATATTCGTCATGTAAGTGTAGATTAGTGATACCAAAAACAAAGCAAAAAAAAAAAGGGCAGTTCCTGTGTGGTAACCTCCAACGAGTTCTACACAAGGGTATAAAGGGCATATAAAAGTGTAGGCAAAGGGTCTGTTTGTGTTTATACAGAGGATCAAAGCCTAATTGGGCTACCCCGAAAATGAACTAAGATACGATATGAAAAAGAACTTCCAACATCTGCACTCTCTGGAAGACTCATGCCAGAAGATAATCATCAAAAAACCCCAACAAAGATCCACGCACTGCTACAGCTGTAGATGCACTCATCCCACCAGCTCCTGGACTTGCCATGGGAATGAGGAAGGAGATATCTAAGCTGGCCTGTGCATACAGTAAAACAACAAATTTGACTGGATCTATACTGTTGGAACTCAACCAAGAATTAGGAGAAGTGCAAATTGTAGCGCTCCAAAGTCTTACAACTACAGACTATTTACTGTTAAAAGAACATATGGCATGTGAACAGTCCCCAGGAATGGGTTGTTTTAATTTGTCTGATTTCTCTCAGACTGTTCAAGTTCAGTTGGACAATATCCACCATATCATAGATAAGTTTTCACAAATGCCTAAGGTGCCTTAATGGTTTTCTTGGTTTCACTGGAGATGGCTGGTAATTACAGGTATGCTTTGGTTATGTAACTATACTCCCATTATGTTAATGTGTGTGCGCAATTTAAGTAGTAGCTTAAAACCTATATATGCTGAAGTTACTCTACAAGAAGATATGTCAAAGAAATAATCAATCTTCCCATGTTTTCTTCCGTCTGCTACTTCTATAGCTTTTCTTCTTCCTTCCTAATTACAACCCTTAAATAGAATTCGTGCCTCATATCAAATTTACCGAGTATCATAACTCCTCCAAGTGGTAAAGATACCTCAAGACAAATGCTGGGCATAGAAGCCACAGGGCATAAATATGCAAAGAAGTAAAAAGCTAACCTTTTCAAACAATAAGGCTTCCCTCTCACTTACCAACTTCACATTTCCCTGTATGGCCCCGGAAGATGACTGGTTAGCCAGAGATGGGTAAGATTCCTCAAGGGAGGAACAACCTAAGACAGGCACAGTCGCAGGGGGGTCATCAGGTGAGAAATTGGGGATCAACAGAGGTGAGGCTTAGAACCTCACCCCCCCTGTTCTGAGAGAAATCTTCTGCATACATGGATGTTTTATTGCCCTGGTCTAGCTTGGATTAACACATAGTCTACAGGCACACACCTGATCATCTACATTTGCTCTCTTACAACACTAAACTATGATTTCTACCTTTATCTTGTATCTACCTACTCCTTCAGCATTTTATTAAAAATAATAATAATAAAGAGAGAAATGTGGTATCCACATATAAATCAAGTATAAAAACCAAATGAGTATTCATATTTGAACTGACTGTTTATAGTTCATAATGCATGAGCAAAACCGAAAGTTTCTGTGATGACTGCCCTTGTACTGTTCACTGTGTAACTTATTCATTATGTAAGAATTTGTTCTCCATGTAAGAATTTGTTGTTTTGCCTCAGAAGATTGGAGACTGACGAAAATTGGGCTTGGGGTGGATTAATGATTGTGCATTGAGCATTGACTCCCCTATACAGAATTTTATTGTCGTTAACAACCATTTGATCAATAAATATGAGAGATGCCCTCACAAAAAAAAAAAAAAAAAAAAAAAAAGGACTGACTTCCAATGGTAAAATAAATAAGTAACCGGGATGTAATGTATAGCATAAGGAATATAGTCAAGATATTGTAACAGCTTGGTAGGGTGATAGCTGGAACCTAGAATTATGTATATAAATGTTCTACCACTGTGTTGTACACTTGAAACTAATGTAATGTAATACTGTGCGTCAACTACCCTTCAATAAAAAATAATTATTTAAAAAAAAAAAAAAAAAAAAAAAGAATTCCTTTCTTTGTTATCAATAAAAAGCTGGGTAAATTAAGGTTTTTTTTTTAAATCATGTGCAATTATAATTACTAAAATCAAAATAATTCTTTCTGTCATTTACTTAATGTGGTCTGGGTAAATTAAGTTGAAAAAGCATTTTGTGTATAAGATCGCTGTCAAGAATGCTACCTGAAAAAGAAAAAAAAAATTAAAAAAAAAAAAAAAGAATGCTACCTGCCTGGTACATAAATCCATACCTGGAGGATGAAATGAGCCAGGTGTGATAGCTTCCAGTGGCGGTGGTGGCGGGCAGATATGGGAGAGTAAGGACATTTTGTTTTCCCTTCTTAATTCTTGCATAAAGAAACAAAAAGTAAACAACAAACTAACCCACATATTAAAAAGCAGGAAACTCTTTTTGCAATTGTGTTTAAAATGCCTGACATAACTGTAACTTAGGTTTTTGTTTTTTTCAAAGAACAGGAACCAAAAACTTGCGTGTGTACACAAACACATACAGCATGGAACTAATTACACAAAAGATTTAGAATATAATTATAGATGCCCTTTTTAGCACTCACATTTTAATTTCATATTTCTGCAGGTGAGGTTCAAAAAGATAAAAGCCTTTCAATTCAGAATTATGGTTTCCACAGAACTTGCAGCACAGTTCTGTCTTACGTTTTTTCATTTTTTTATAAAACCTACTACCATTTCCAAAACCTCTGGGTATCATAACATATTTTTAAATGCCAGCAAAATTACCAGACTGAAAAAGAGCACTAACTGGGCATTTTTCCCATAGAAAACCATTTCACACATCTACTCAGAGTTATAAATTAAGCCAAGAATTTAATATTGCAAATATATTAAAAAATGAGTTATCATTTCTTTTTTGAGTCATAACTTTGGATTTTAGACTTCTGTCCATTTAGTATTTCAGACATGGCATCAATTTATATAATTTTGGGGTGCATATTGAATTTACAAGCTTTGATGATGAACTGGTTTGCCTTCATTTCCTGGATACCAACACAGAAGTGAGTACCTATTTTAATATGTGTTGGGCTTTCTGCATATGAATGAAGCATTACTAGACAGTTCCAGCTATGTTGTAAAAAATCAGCACACTTCAATGTTTTCTTAATTCTCTGACTCTGGGGAACATAAATAATCAGTTTAATTCTCTAGGAGATGCTGAATTAAATAGCAAATTATATCAAGCCTGGGAAAGTTCCATTTTTTTAAAAAAGCACATATTCTTTTTATGTGAAGAATTTGAGATATGACCAAACTCAAATGGTATTTAAGGTTTTGACTGAAATTAACTGTAGCACTTAAAATAATTCTTACTATTTTAAGGAAAAGTTCCAGAGGCCATTTGAAAAAAAGATTACACTGAAAAAGGCAGAGAGAAAAGGAAAGATAATTAATAGGATATACTACAGTTGAATAACTAAATGAAAATATACAAATCTGCCAGAGTCTAAAGCAGTCAGAATAATATTGATCAAATCTTACTGACTCTTAATTGGAATAATGAGAAGACATTCTTAGCCTGCTTGATCATGTTGGCATTTTAATTAAACTTTCTGGAATCCCAGAGAAAACAATAGTTTTTTTTGTTGTTATTGGAACTCTTTTTGTTTAGTTGTTACCAAAAATACTTTTGAAGGCAGTAACCAAGTAGTATAATTGGGTCTTTATGTAGAGTAACAAGGCAGAACATGCTGCCATAGAATCAAAACTTTGGCTTTTAAAAAAGTTGTCTATAAATTTGCAACTACACGAAACTCTAACAATGAAATGTGGGTTTAATTAGAATAAAGTTTCTACATTATCAGAGATAATGTTGTGGTCATTCTTCTATAGCATGTACCTAATAGAACAGTTCTGGTCTGGTGGAATAAAGATTTTCAATAAATAAATAGCTGACAATTTAATATATACTTATATAGCATACCTTGTACCAAGGGCACCACTCTAAGTGCTTTAGAAATATTAACTCATTTAATCTTCATAACCATCTTATAATACAGGTGTCATTTTTATTCCCATTTTAATGGTGAGGACACAAAGGTACAGAGAGGTAAAATAATTTGTTTCAGACTGTACAGGTAACTAGCTGCAGAGCCAGGACTTAAACTAGGTAATCTGACTTCAGAGTCTATTCTTACACATGCCTCCAATACTTTTCCCAAATGCCTTTTTCATTCTCAGCATTCTAACTTGGTGCCATGCCTGTATCATCTCATTTCATCCTGAAAATGATTCTGCAAAGTCAGTATTATTATCCTCATTTATTGATTGGGAAAATGAGGTGCAAGGAAATTAAATAATTTGATCAAATTTAAACTACTAGGAAAAAAGCTATACACTCATTTCTATTTCACTCTAAAGTGTATGCTTTTTCCAACCTTTTCCAGATATACTGAAGTAGCATGTGAAGATCCAGGCATTTAATTTATTGTCTTAAAATTTTATTTTTTTAAATAAAATTAAGGTGCTTTATCAGATAAATTGAATTTATCTGGTCATGGGAAGTCATTCACTCCACCAAACATTTGCTGAATGTCCATTAAGGACATATTTAGGTTACCTGGGGCCAGACTCATATATTTCAGAGATCTTTAGGATAAAGCATACAAGTTCATACAAATAAATTTAGATGTGTAACTAACTACTCATTGTGAATGATTAAAAAAAAATGACAAATTATGATACCATCACAGCACAGTGCAGTTTCTAGCCCTGGCCACCAGATTATCACGCTGGAGGAGTTTGCCCAGTGGGCCAAAGGAGGACCGTTAGCTGGAAAGTTAGCAGCAGCTTAATTGTAGATGGGAGTGGTTGCAAATGACTTACCTCTATCCCACTAAACACAAACAAAGGGAGCCTAAATCAGCTTTGCCTTAGCTAGATTAAAGAAAAATCCCCATAGCCATTTCAACATCACCAGAATGCAAGCATACATACAAGGGAGAAGTCAAACTGGAGAGAGATAGTAGCCTCACTTTTGCAAATTTTGCAGAAATACATGATCATGAGAACACATTTCTAGAGCCTCTTCTGGGGCTTTGAATGGATGTATGCAAGCGAAGTAAGCTGCTGTATCCTTGAGGTAAACCCAAGGTCTTCTAGCATCTACTCAGTTCTAGGCAATGCTCCGCCCTTCTAGCATCTACTCATTTCTAGGCAATGCTCTGCCTTTCTAGCATCTACTCAGTTCTAGGCAATGCTTCGCCCCTCTAGCATCTACTCTATTCTAGGCAATGCTCCACCCTTCTGAATTTGCCAGCCTAAAACAGTATGAGGCCACCAGAAACATGACTGTGTGGACACAGTGGGGTATGGATGTACACAGTAAGAGAGAAAAAAACTGTTCCTCATTCTTGATCCGATTTTACCATCCTGGAAAAGTAAAGAAAATTCATAATGATTTACACTTAAAACTGATAAAAATAAGTCTTTGTACTGTTTTTTTTTTCCTGTTTACAAAGAATATAGGTAGAAACCCTGCCTAAGAATCTAGACCATGATAGAAGAGAAAACAAATTTTCAAGCTTCTCTTGAGGCTTTCTAATATTAAGCATGGTGAGAAAGGGAGAGCAGAAGTCACTGTGAAGGCCCTGGTGTCTTATGTATAGGAAAAACCCCGTGTTTAGGTTGGAGAAGAAAGAGGAAGACATTGGAACCGAAATGCTTTGCCTAATGATGGAAAACGTTATCTCCATTGAGTGCTGGGAAACCTGCAGGCTCACTCGCTCTATACGTAATTCTCATATATGACAATTTGTTTGATTTGCTTTAAAGAGTATGGAAAGCTATAAAGTGAAAGAAAAAATAGGTCCTCTTCTTGCAGTCCCATTTCCTTTTCCATTCAGCATTTCTTTGCATTGGCTAACCATTGCCCATTGGAGACAAAAAGGCCATAGGAAGAACGAAGGGCTATTATTACATCTCATCCTGGTCTAAGGACATCAAAGACAGCAAGACCCATCCTGTCAAAGCAGACATAAGACTCTCCCACAAATTCCCAACCAAGTGGTTCTTGTGGTAGAGAGGCAGGTCTCTGGGTTACAGGCATATGGGATGGCTTATCTTTTCCCTTAAGTGTTCAGAGCCCCAGGCAGGAGTAAAAATGGGGACCCAAATACCAGTGTCTAGTTATTTGAAAGGTATAAATCAAATAACAAATCATTAAATAAAATGTGTAGTATTTCCTACCTTGGAAAAATGTGTGTAAAGTGATGAATTTCAGATGACTGCAAGTTGGAAAATTTTTTTAAGGATGACTGATTTTATTACTTTTGTACATGCCTGGATGTTGTGCTGATAGAGTGAAGATGTATGAATAAATAATAAAACATGTAATTTATACACTATATATTTATTTTATAAAATTTATTTTTCTTTTCTGCATTTCAGCAAAATCACTAATTATATTGTCATAATCCACATTACACATAATTTGTGTTTTCTTCCCAGTAATGATCTAAAGTAACTTTCTCTTACTGATTTAGGTATATATAAGCCTCTAATTTTAAGCATTGAATGAACCAGCTACTTTTTGCTGGCTTCTATATGTACATGAGTAAACTTTTTTCTCCCATCAGTCTTTTGTCAGTTCAGTTTGCAGGCCCTGGTTACTGAATCTAAGAGGGTAAACGCAAAGTTTTTTTCTCCCCTGCAGAGATAATGTGTTGCACCCTGCCAGTGCTAAGCACTAGTTCCCGAAAGACACAGACGCTAATTTTTTTAGGAGAGAAATGTTTTCAATGGGGTATTATCTGTATTTGGATAATTCTTTCTTATAGTTTTAAATATAACTTTTTAAATTCCAAACTTTTTTTTATTATGGCATAATTTATTATAATAAAATAAACAGATTTTAGGTGTAAAATCACATGACTTTTGGCAAACGTGTATACTCATTTCACCAGCACTTCATTCAAGATATTTAGCATCCCATGATTGCAGAATGTCTGTCCCTTCTTTCCAGTCTATCCTTAGACCCCACAGGCAATCACTACTCTGTTTCTTTTGCCCTACATTCATTTTCCCTGTTTTAGTTCTTCTTATAAATGAAATTATATGGTGTGTACTATTTTGTGACTTCTTTTGCTAAGGTAATATTTCTGAGATCAATCCATTTTATTTGTGTAGTTTATAGTTTTTTTATTGCTGAATATATATTTAGATTTAAATATATTTGTTATAATGTGTATTTACTTATCTTCCTCTTGTTGATGAACATTTGGTTGTTCCCAGTTTGGGGCTATTATAAAGTTGCTCTCAGTTATTATAAATAAAGTTGTACATCCATATACAATTCTTTGTATGAGCATATGTTTTCATATGCCTTTGGTAAACACCTGGGAGTGGAATTACTGGGCCATAGGGTAGGAGTATGTTTAACTTTAAAAGAAATTTCCGTTTTCCAAAGTGGTTGTTATCACTTTGTATGAGAACACAAATTACTCTCCAGCTTTGTCAAGACTTGGAATTCCAATATTTAAAAAATTTTCACTGTTCTCTGGGTCTGAGATATTACTTTATTTTGGTTTTAATGTTCATTTCCTTGATAATGATGAGTGACATTGAGCATCTTATCATGTGCTTATTGGCCATTTGTATATCTTCTTTTGTGAAGTATTTGTTCATGTCTTTTGCACATTTAAAAACAATTCAGTTATTTGTCTTTGATTATTGATCTGCAGGAATTCTTTATATATTTTAGATACAAGTCTTTTGTCTGATTTAAGTATTGAGTGTATTCTCTCCCAGCCTTTTTTCATTTTCTTAATGAGATCTCAAAAGAAAGGGAACTTTTTTTGTTTTAATGACCCATATGTTCTATTTGACGTTGTTGTAAGTGTGAGTTTATATATGCGTGATCACATGAAAGCCCTGGGCCCAGGGTAGAGATCCCTTTTGCCCATGTCTGAGCTTGTACCGGCTCATTTATTTATTGACATGTCTCAAAGGAGACGCATGTTGTTGGAACTTCTCCAAACCCTTATTCTCTCTGATGTGTGCTTTTCACACTAATAAAGGGCTATATATTATTTGGTTTTCCAGAGGAACAGTGGGGAAGAAGAGTCTTTCTTGCTGTGATGTCTCCTTATGCACATCCCATACATGGGGGAGCCACGTTATTCATCTTTCATACCTGGAGTATCTTTTTTTTTTTAACGAGAACCTGCAGTATGTGTTGGGCACCCATACCTGAGCCCTTCTAATAAGCAGTTCCTTAACTTCTTCTGGGGATATTCTTTCTGGAAGGCTCAAACATGAATCTAAGGATTGGGCAGAAGTAATGTGAGGGCGACCCTGCCACTGTCCACTCCAGCACCTTCTATTCCAAGCACAGGAGCAGATCCTCAGCATGTTCTTCTTTAGTCAAACATTTTCATGCAATCGCCTTGTAGACATACAGCCACAAGTTTTTTGGGCCAGCCCAGATCTAAGTGAGACCCAAAGCTGGGACCACTTCGATATAAAAGCAAGTATAAATTGTGAAAATAAGAAGATAAAGATTAAAACAAATAAAACAGCAAAATCCTTAAACCTTTCTGCCACTTGCTTTCACACACTAATCTCTTTGGACTTCTCCTCATTTCTAGACATGCCATCCTTTCTTTTACCTCAGGAGGTTTGAAAATTTTCTTCCTCTTGTTCTAGAAACTCCTTTCTCTTCTCCTTTCTTGGCTAATTCCTAACAATTTCTTTTGGTCTTTATTTTAATTGATGTAAAATTGACATCAGGGCTGAGACACAGAATGTAGTTTATGAGTGGCAGTTTTTTTCTCTGTTGGACTTCATTAGACAACTTAGTTGTCTAGCAATCCTGCAAAATCATTTGAACCCAGATACTGTGTTATGTTCATTAATAAGCCCCAGTATCTAGCACTTTATCATGATTGAATAAAGGCCCTGAGGCACATAGTGGATCTGTGGCATCTTACTACACTGATGGACAGTGACTGCAGTGGGGTGGGGTGGGGACTTGATAATATGGGTAAATGTAGTAACCACATTGTTTTTTCATGTGAAACCTTTGTAAGAGTGTATATCAATAAGACCTTAATAAAAAATTTTTTTAAAAAAAGAATAAAGGCCCTGAATTAAGCTTCCATCATGACAATGGCACTCCTTCCTAATGGACAGCAGGAAAATATAGCTCCATACCATTCAATTCTGCCTACCTGGCTATAGATGCACCCCTCCACTGAAACCTGTAACCAGGACTAGACTGAGGCTCTGACAGAGATCTCCCTCCACCTCCTGGGAAGCAAGGGAGTCTCAATATCTTTTCCATTCACTAGAGATTTAGGGCACTATTATTTTGGAGTGGACAGTTAGCAGTTGAACAAAGATGTTGGCTAGTTCATATTATAATTTACTTTTGCGAATAAGGGATGGGACAATTAATATTTATAGAGTCCCTAATACAACCAGTAACTATCTAGGAGCCTTACATAGCCTTAGTTTCATTCATGATGCTGCTGATAGGACATTAAGTTTTGATGAGGGAAAAATGGGGTAGGAATAGTGATAATATAGGTAGTGATTAAAAGTGTACCCTCTAGAATCAGAAGATCTAGGCTTAAATCTTGGCCCCATACCATATAAGCCGTATGAGCATAAGCAAGCTGCTTAAAAAATTTAAGCCTAAGTTTTTTTATCTATAAAATGGGAATAATAATACATCACAGGGTTGTTTGTGGGATGTGTGATTTAAAAAAGTAAAGGATGTGAAGAATAGTGCCTAATATATGATATGTGTTCAATCAACATTAACTATCAATATTATCATTAATATTGAGGCCAAGACCCTTTGGGCATGCCAGTTCTAGAATTTAGATGAGAAGAATGCTCGAAAGTAGAAAGATGAGTCGGCAAAGAAAAATTCTCTTGAATAATTGTGTATCCTGCAAACCCGATTAGTGTGTTTGTATGTTTTAGGGGGAGTTAAACAGGGTTGGAGGAAAGAAAGTGATCTGAAGTCTGGGGAAGGGAGGTGAACAGCAAAAGAAGTCACTGATTTCACTCATTTCTATTATATCTGGTTCTTGTATCCCAAATGCCTTTCTTGGGTTTTATTAGGAAGATTCAGAAATTAACAAGCAGGAGTTACTGCTGATGCTCACCCTTCTGCTTCACTTTCTTGCAAATTCCCTGCCAAGCTGCATGCACTCCCCCGCCTCCCACTCTTATTTGGGGGCTGTTATGCTGAGCATTCCCATGTGTTAGATTGGGCCATGCAAGACCTGCTGAAGCACATGCATAATTCTGCCAGGATACTAAATGGTCTTCTTCCATTGTGCTTCTCTTCACTGAATCTTAGCCAAGGTCACAAGCAGGAGTGCATTTCTTCTGTACCCTCAAATTGCAGTCATCAGAGCACGGGCAGCAGTGTGGGCATTCACAACCCAGAGCAGAATTATCACACTTTGCCAGGAGGATAAGCAGAAAAATGTCTCATATCACAAAGCAGAAGAGGCAAAACTTGCCTGGCAAAGCTGAGGCATGCTGTTGCTCATCTAAACATCTTAGATATTTGGGGAAAATGAACACATGCATGCAAGCTCCCACATGCCTGAAAGGAAATTCCATTCTTCATCAGTGATGTTTTCTAGCTTTTATCTCGCATTTCACCTCAGATTCTTTAATTCTCATAGATCTGCTTTCCAGCAACCAATTAATATTTTCTCTGATAAGTGTTCCTTTTTGAGAGTAATCTATCTTTGATGTTAAGTTCAACATTCTTCTTTTAACTTCTAACAGAAGAGGAGACATATAAAAGTTAAGAGCTGGGAAGAAAAAAAATACAATGTATTACCTCCCTGGATCCTGAAATAACAGCTCCAGCTAGTTGGATTTAAACACGTCTAATTGTTTTTAACTTAGTCATGACAGTACCTCATGAAGTTAGTCAGAATTTTAATGTATGTTCATATAGGATAAAACAGAAGAGACAAAATTTGAAATCCACATTCATAGAAGGTTTTGCCTAGAGAATGATGAATGTTTAGCTATGTGCAGTGTTCTCCAAGGAAATTTAAATAACAAATACAAAAAGAGACCTGAGAGGACACAGTATCAAGTTTTGTACTGTGCTGATTAAAATTAGAGCAGGTTGCAGGAGAAACAGTGGGATATAACATACCTCGAATTTAAAATAACTTATGGTTTTGTTAATTTTTGGAGATAGAGTTTGGGCATCACCATATTTCAGCTTCTAATTCAGAAAAGAATTATTAAAGTAACTTCTAAATTTATTGAGCTTGTCTTTTCATTTTGAAAATGCATGTGTTGTTCTGTTTGGTTTTCTCTACAAAGCATATATTGGCAGCTCCTATGCTTGACTGTATATTGAAGATGTTGGATAATATGCATAACTTAGTTCTATTCTCATTATGAGAATTTTAGTGGGTTTCATCATTAGAGATAATAATAACTGTACCTAATCCACTGTGTTATAAATTATAGAACAGGATGCATTCATTATTTCATTTAATGGTATGATACAGGAGTTATATCATAGCTACTTTGTAAAAACCTATGCTCTGATTTGATTTTCATTGATATGCTTCTAGAATTAATTTTTCAGCTTACACACACAGTCTGAACTTAGAACACTGTAGAGTTAGACGTTTGTTAGACTGTGGGACAATCATGATGCATCCTGATGATCCTGATACAGATGTGTTTAGTTTTTTCAGGACACTATTAATCCTTTGCATTTCATCAGAGACTTCTGACACTTAGTTGTTCTCAAAGGAATCGAGGATAAAATTCCTACAACATTGAATTGAATAAGGTGAGTCCCCCGTATGAACTACCAGTTGTGAGGTTATTCACACTTTCAAAATCTGATGCAAGTGTTCATATATTTCAGAGCTAAAAAGGAAAAAACTAGGCCTTCTTATCTTCTTTTTCATTCCTTTGACTTTTCCCTTCTGTGGGCTCAGATTAAATTTTGTTTTTACATCTCTAATGATAGAAGCATTCAAGGCACAATGAAAAATAAAGGTCTTATGACTTCATAATACGTCTGGAATTGTACATAATTATCTTTAGCTGATTAGTTGGCTTTAGCAACCACAGGGCCATAGAGGGGCTGAAATTAGAAATGGAAAAGTCTCTTCGGGTATCATTGCCTTTCTTCCTGTCAAGGAAAGAGTCTAATATGGAGTGTGTGTGTGTGTGTGTGTGTGTGTGTGTGTGTGTGTGTGTGAGAGAGAGAGAGAGAGAGAGAGAGAGAGAGAGAGAGAGAGAGAGAGAGAGATGGAGACAGAGAGAGAGAATTCTCTCTTAGCTACATAAATACACAATTTGATGCACTTGTTCAGCAAAATTTTGACAGGAACTAAGCATCAACCCGAATCACATAGAACTCATAGACTGCTGAGGGGAAGGATGGACAATTGTTACAACAGTGGCGACAGCAGTTAAGTATTTATAGAACACCAGCTATATGCCAGACACAGTAACATAACCATCTCCAGAATAAACACCAATCATTCCAATCAGATATCACAGGCCCCATTTTATACGTGGGGAAACTGTTAGGAAGGAGTTCAGTTTGATGGTGCAGGGAAGTCAGATAGAGTGAGAAGTGAAACCAAAGTCACGAAAGCAAAGTAAGTTTTATGACTCTGCAACAGAGGCCCGGCCTAAAGTCAGACAGGTCCCACTGCCTACTGTGTGGCTTCTCCTATGGAGGTTTTTGGCAGGGCAGAGAAGCCCCTGATTGACAGTTCTTAGCCTTGGAGGCCTGCTCTGATTGGTGAAATGGAGACATGGGCTGTGCCCTGATGTTTGCTGTGCCTGTGCTCTTAAGTTTCTCATCTGGGGCATTGTTTTTTCATCTGGGAATGTGTGGACATTTAGAGTCAGTCCTGGTCTTTGTGGCTTCATCTAATCAACTCTGTTTCTGGCTCTCTGGTTTTATCTGATTAACTCTGTGAGTACCTTTTGGTGGGCTTTATTCTCTTTCCACCCCACTCACGTCTGTCTGCCTAACAAAATGGTATAAATAAGAATAAATGGTTTAAATAAGGATGATGGTTTGCAAAGGTCCTACAGCTCTAAGTAGTGGAGGCCTGCCTCCTGGCCCTGTGCTTTCCTGGCACTGTAGGAAGGTGGGAAGAGGGATGCCTGCAGCAGCTATAGCTCATGGGTAGGCACCCAAATCTGATGCAGGACAAATAGGAAAAAAGAGTCCTGTCCAGTGGTGTCACACCAAGATGGCTAGTAGGAGACCCCAGCCTCCCTTGCCCCACAAAGAACAACATGAGCAAAAATCGCTCTAGGAGGGCTCAGAGGTCCTCTTAACAAGCTTCAGCAAGGGGATGGAGCAAAAATCCTGGAGCCAGCCACACAAAAAGCATGGGAAGAGCATCTTACTTTGCCTGAATTATCACCTCCCCTAGGCTGGCCCCACTCAGTGCCCAGAGGGAACTCCCTGGTGCAAGAGACTTCTGTTCCAGGGGCTGAACTCCCAGCTTCCCCAGCTTTGGGGCACTGTGTGTGAAGGCCCCACTTTGGTCTCACCCCGCCCAGAGACTGGCATAGCTGAGACATCCAAAGAGGAATAGGAACAAGGAAGAAAGTCGGTTGCTACTAGTACCAGTCACAGAGTGGGAGTAGGAGTGACTGCAGTTCCCAGGGGCCTGCTCTGCAGAAGACCCCAGTTCCTTTGCACCTGAGGACTCTGACAGCTCTTGCAGGTGCTGTGGACTCTGCAGATTTCATTGCTATGGACTTTCCCAGACCCCAGGGACTGCTCCACAGAAGACTTAGCAGCTTTCATCACTGGGGAAACCAATGGCCCACAAAGCCATTGCAGAGCCCCTGCAGATCCACCCCTAAAGGGTCCACAGGTCTCTGCATTTGCACACTCTCCAGTTTCCTGAGGCTCTCACCACCCCCACCCCTTCCAGAGCCCCTCCAGCCAGCACTGCCAGGGACAGGCTATAGACCCTGGTGTTCACTCTGTGATTGCTTCTGTCGTGTATGTGCATGCCAGTCCAGGCCCCCACTGCCAGGCATGTGCCCCCACTGCCATGCAAATGTAATCTGCCCAAAGCCTGCTTCAGGCTTGTATAAAAAAGGGCTGTATAAGAAGAGAGCTCCTGTCCTGGGTTTATGCTTTGGAGAGACTGGCCATGGTTCTCCTCAACTGTGTCCCAGCTCAGTAGACAAGGAGTCATGGGCTGAGGAGATTTTCCCACCTCAACCCCATGTTTACCTTTCTAGAGATATTCCAGATACCTAGGACCTCAGTGTTGCCAGGCCTTGTTTCCAGGGCTTGATAGGCTTCTTCTCCAGGCTGGTCCTCCTGACCAATGGCTGTGTGGCCAGTGAGTGTTGTGGAAATAAATGGAGACCAACCAAATGAGAAAAGCAAGGCTGTTTATTCTGAACTTGCATTAGGAAGGGAGTCAGCCACTGTCACCTGGGCTTTGGCAGACTCACAGACACACAGAGAGAGGGAGGCTTTGGATATGCTGCTTGCGAGTGGGGCAGCTGGAGGCAGGCGGGCTGGACGCAAGGTGTCCAGTGTGATTGGTTAGGCGGATGTAGTGAGGTTTCTCTAGTTGGTCCTAAATTGCACATGGGGACAGAAATTAGGGAAGCTGTCAGTAATAAATCACATCCTGGCCACTTGTGTCCACGGTAACAGATTTTGTTTAGCTTCCCGGATTGTCACTGAAGGTAGCAATTTGGCTGTCTGCAAGTCTGCCTTACGGAATGCTGGCCTTCTGGCTGTTCCTTATAGAACAGGGGATTGGCCTCCTGGAGGGGTTGCTGCAGGCTGTGGGTGGAAGTTCTGTTTTTGTATCTGCTCTGCTTATTGTCTATTTGTATGCTGAGTCCTCTCTGTTTAGGTCTAAGAGGAAGGCAAGGGGTGGCTGTTTGCAGAGATGTATGTGGAGCTTGACTGTGTGGCCTATGGAGAGACCTTGTGGGATGAAACTGGAAGTGGAAAGAAAATGGGATCATATCACAGCTGGGAACGGGTGCCACCATTGGCAATCCCTACATCTTTGCATCCTGGAACACAATTCTAAGAAGTCTTAAGACTTCCAAATTCCCATCTTGCCTTCCAGTTGTTACAAAGGAATATGTTTTTCAAGGTGAACGGGAGAACATATCTATTTTACTTTAGAGTTTGTTAACCTTCCTTACTACCTTTAATATGCAGCCATATCACATGTGGCACTCCACTTTCTAAACTCTTGTCCTGCATTCTGCAAACTTAGGCAGCAGACCTGGGCTTCCACCCCAGGGTCTTAAGAAAGAGTCAAGATAGGAGGATAGGCTCTTCATTTTTCATGATCTGATCTTACTTGTCATAACTAAGTACCATCCTCTGAATCAAATGGTCCCCTCAAGTCAGAGTCAGTTCCACAATTTGTAGGGTCCGGTGCAAAATGAAAATGCAAGGTCCCTTGTTGAAAATCTAGAAAAAGTGTTAAAGGCTCTAAATGATAATGCTTTTTCTCTTCTTTCCACAGGCTTTCTTTCAAACCTTCATGGTGTTTTTATTTTCCTTTTCTTCTCATTCTAAATAAAGAAAAATTAGAAATTTAAATTATAAGCATAGATTTTTGTTATTCATCTTTATACTGTAAATATCAGTTTTAAATGCAGCTCTTACAGCAATGATCTCTTGTGTAGAATCACTACAATTATATAATTTGTTTTACAGTTTTTGCACAAATGTTAACAAAGGGAGTTTGATGATGGCAGGAAGAGCATAGTTGGTCCCATGATATACTTTGGGCTGAGAGTTCAGTTTCTGAGTCCAGAGAGGCAATTGCATGGACTTGTCAAATTTACAATGGAAGACTGCAAAAAGCAGAAATCCCATTAGAACAGAGAGTTCTAAAATTAGAAACTTGGTCCATCTGTTATTACGATAGCTTTTTTACCCAAGGGATGGTAAACACTAGGGAATTTGAGTAAACATAAAAATGAAAAAGTGGAATAATTGTCACATCCTTTTATTTCTTTCTAGATTCATCACCACAGTGGGCACACTAGTGACACAAAATTCATTCTTGGTCTCTTTTTAAATATGCCTTCTGAGTCTCTCATTTCTTAATAGTTTTATTGAAGTATAATTTACATACCATTAAATTCACCATTATAACTGTACAATTCAATGATTTTTAAATAGATTTATGAAGTTGTGAAACCATCACTACAATCCAGCTTTTGAACATTTCCACCAACTTCATTAAGTCCCTTGTGTCTATTTGCTCCACCCCCACTGATGTGCTTTCTGTTTCTATGAATTTGCTTTTCTGGAAGTTCCATTTATATCATATGATATTTGTAATCATTTGTACATATGGCTTCTTTCACTAAGCAGAATGTTTTGGAAGCTCATCTATGTATGTAAAGGTAACCTATTCCTTTTTATTACTGACTAGTATTCAGTTGTATGGATATACCACTTTTGTTGATCTATGAACCAGCTTGTGGATATTTGGACTGTGTCCAGTTTTTGACTATTATGAGTAATACTGCTATGGTCATTTGCATCTTTGGGTGGACATAAATTTTAATTTCTCTCAAGCAAATAACCTAAGGATCAAATTGCTAGATTGTAAGGTATTTACATTTAACTTTTTAAGAAATTGCCACAGTGGTTCCCAAAGTTTCCAAACTATTCTCCCACCAGCAGAGTATAGGAGATTCAGTTTTCCCATATGTTGGCTAGCATTTGGTACAGTCTTTTTGACTATAGCCCTTCTAGTTGCTATGCAGTATTTCACTGTGGTTTTAATTTGTTTTTTCCTGATGTTTGCTGATGTTGAGCATCTTTTTATGTGCTTATCAAATGTGTACATATTTCTCTTTGTGTCTGTTCAAATCTTTTGTCCATTTTTTAAATTGCCTTGTCATCTTTTTGAGAATTCTCTCTACAACCTGGATATAAGCCCTTTGTCAGACATGGGTTACAAATATTTTATCCCAGTTTGTGTTGACTTTTCATTATTGCATTGCATATTTTAAGGAGCAAAATATTTTAATTTTGATGAAGTTTATCAACAATGTAGCAATTTATTAATTTTTTATTTTATGAACTCTGCGTTGGGTGTCATCTGAAGTCACAAATATTACCTTCTATGGTTTCTTCTAGACGTTTTGTAGTTTTAGCTCTGACACTTAGGCATGTGATCCATTTCCAGTCAATTTTTATAGATGGTGTGAAGTATGAATCAAAGTTTATATTCTTAGCACATGACTATCCAGCTCTCTTGACAATTTCCTTTCTGCATTGATTTTCCATGAAATCTTTACCAGAAATCAACCAGCCACAAATGCAAGGGTTTAACTCCTTCTAGCTACATTTATATCATACAATGATATAAGTCAGTTCTGGTTCTCAAGGGCAGAGAGGGTGGCAGAATATCCTACAATTACATGTATGTTTTATCCCACATAATACATAATCATTTTAGAATAATAATACTATTACCACCATCATCAATGTGCTTTTCTGTTCATTTGTAAAAGCAATGAGCTGGAAAGCTCACTGGAAGCTCTGGGTAAGAGGAGAGCATCTCAGTATGGGTGTCATTTTGATGGGGCTGTTCCATTGAGGAACTTCGCAAATGCTATAACCATTGGTCTTTCTTCTTGGGTCTCTGTTATCCGCAAAGGGGTTCTCCAATCTCCAGCATGTCATCTCCCTTTCAGTGCTGCACCTCCTCCTTAGTTGAGCTTTGCTTTCCAGAGCCATGTCTCTTTCTGGAATGTCATCATAGAATAGCAGCCATTCTTTAGCTGCAGAAGGAGAAAGATAATTTCCTGTTTTTCTTAATAGGGCCAATTCAGTGGTGGGCTGGAGCCAGCTTAAAGCAGTTGTCTAGAAAAGATTGTGCTCAGCCCCTTCTGGTTCTGCATTCAGTACTGTTATATTATTAGCCATGGTGGGAATATTTACATCAGTGAAATTTGCAAACAGTGCTTCTGGTGATGGGGTGGGTAGGGGGTGGGGTACTAGCACACTATTGACTCTTGCTGCTTATTAGACAGATTACAGTAAATTCTCCAGTTTTTAGCCTCATCTGCAATCTCACTTTTAGATTTTGGAATTCCAAAGACTGAATCAGTTTGCTGGTTCTGGGCAATCTCCCATGGATTTCTCTCGTCTGCTAAGTCTGTTCCAATTTGTCCAACTGTTTTCTTTCTTATCACAATGTTTTGCTCTCTTTTCCCATTCTCTTTGAACTTGTGAGTTTATCCCTACATTGCAACTTCAATAGAATATTTTTAAAGAGCATGAATTGAGCACAAAGTAAATGAGTGTTCACTTCACCATATTTAATTTTAAGGGTTCTTTAGGTTTAAAATGTTCTCTTTGATTCTGTGCATGTGCAACTGCCTATGGATGCTATGTACCATCTCTTTGCTTTCTCAGATACTCTATAGATATTAAGAATGGGACTAAAAACAGTCATTTCATGCTTTACTGAAGAACACTGTGAAGAAAGATGTAATGAAATGGTCTTATTATATTTAAGGGAACAAAAAGTAACAGGATGTTCAATCTTAAATACCTCTGTGAATGAGATTTCTCTGTTTTATTATTGTTTTTCTATTCTTTCTGATGTATTTATAAAAATTCTTCCAATTTTAGAGATTAGAAAAAAAGTAAAAAGTTATTTTAAGTTGACTAAAACACACACACACACACACACACACACACACACACACACACACATCCAAGAGAACCTCAAAACTGTTGACTTAGAATTCCTTGGGGTTTACTGAGTTAGAATCCCAGGTGTAGGCTTAGTACATGACCTGATTGTTATGTCTAATTCCAAGGCATGTTGTGCATTTCTGGCCTGTCCCCTCATTCCTCAAACATACACTTTTTGGGGTTTCTAAAAGTAGAATTCTATTACATGGATTGTGGCAGGGAGTGGCAAGTTGCAAACTGTTGTCCCTTTCAGTGTCACATTGCTCTGAGTAAATTGAGGAAGACATCATCGCCCTGTTTCCTAGGTGAGATAGTTCATAAACGTGGAGCACACACATGTGCACAGTAACACAAAAGCCCTCCATTTGTCATTATAAACTCCCAAGGTGGCAATACCATTATCCCTGTTTCTGTAAAAAGGTGGGATTTTGAAACTCAGGGACTTGCTTTGTACCATGAAGAAAACTCAGAAAGAAAAAAAAATGAAAAGAACCTTCTAATTTCCTGGTAGTTCCACTTTCCTAACCCTTGTCCCCCCCAGGGATGCCCAGTGTTTTAACTGTAGTAGAGTTTCTAGGTCTTCCCCACTGGCTACTCTTCCATGAATAGCTAACCTGACAGCTTGCTCCTTACCTGTTGGTGTTCAGAGAACTTAATTAGAGTGTATTTGGACTGACCAGAGAATAAATGGCCAGAGTCCATTTTGAGTGACAGCTTTCAAATGCTGCCAAAGACATAAAATCCAGATATATAGATAGTAGGATTTGCAGAGGCCAAGGTGTATGGATCTGTATGTCAGCTGTCCCCAGATATCCCCATGTAGGACTAGCTGTTGACATCTTTCTTGGCTATACTCCTGGGGCCAAATGCCATCAACTTCTGGGCAGCACCGGCCAGAAGAGATGGGTGTTCAGAAGAACCCAGACAGTCTGCCAAGGACTCCACGAGCTAGGAGCTTTGCATGTGGTAATATCCTTGGTTTAAAGTTATAAATCTCTTGTTTAAATGAGAGGTGGTTGGGATGGTTACTTTTGTCTCAGCAAATCTATAAGGTGAGAAAAGATTAATTCACAGGATCTAAGGAATAGGACTGAGTTAAGCTCCATGTGCTGTGATTTGGGCCTAAGCCTTGAGCAGTCCAGAAACAGAAGAGATAAACAGGGAGGCTGTGTGATTAAACAGGGTCCTGCAGGATCTGAGTGGAGACTCCAAGCTTATTAGAGTCACAGCTAACATTGGTGTTGCACCCTTGAGCCGGCTGACAATGCACACTTGTGTTGTGATTGCTATCATGAAAGGCACCATCAGAACAAAGTCTGTGTGCCGTGCTGTGAGCACCTGTTCTCTGCCATCCTGATATCTGAGGCCTCCTTCACAATCATAATCTTTTCTTTTTCCTGTGAGCTTTTAATATTTTCTCAAAAGTCAATGTTAATCGAACTTCTTAATCAGGCTAGCTTCTTTTCTTTGAAATTACTTCCCTCTGACAATATCTTAATAGTAACTCAGGCATCCATGCAGAAAATTAGAAATGCCTTGCCTGCCCACCTCCCAATCTCGTCACCCCTCACGGTGAGTGGGCACTGTCCGCTGAGCCCGAGGTTTTGAGAGAAGCAGGGAGATGCCGCCATTCAGAGGAAACCTTATTGCAATTGCTACACTATTCTTGGAAACCACCTCCCTCTCCTCCTCCTCCTTCGTCTTCATCTCAAAAATTTATTAAGAAGATCCTAAGCAAGAGGAACTGGGCTAAGCATCAGGAAGAGAGAGAAATCAGAGCAATACATTATTTCTGTTCTAAAGACGCACTCAAACTGGTGGGAGGCTGCTAAGCTACAGTAATTCAAGAATCAGCATTTGGAGTAAAAAAAACTGAGTTCCAATCTTATTCTTCTATTTTCTGGTTATTAGCCCTTGGTCAAATTATATACCTTTACTAAACCTATGTTTTCTCAGATGTAAGGTGGACTTAATTATAATAATACCATTCTTATAGGGTTGTTGTATAAGGATCAAATGATGTGGAATAGTCTGCTACATATTAAGGACAAAAAATACTGGCTCTTTTTAGGGGAAATAGGATAAAGATACAAATCATTAAACTAGTAAAAATTTAACATGATACAAATGGAAAACAATGAAAATGAAATGGCAGTGAGAATCAGTTGTTTAAAGACAAATTTAAGGAAGACACACAGCATAAATCCAATGAAATAGGTAACGCTTAAAGTTCAAAAATTCAAAACTTAATTAAGTGTCCTGAAAACTCTTCCAGTGAGAGTCGAAATTAATAATACGGGTGCTTCATTTCTGTCTGAGACCAAAACTCTCTGTCACCTTTAATGCTGCCATATTTAAAGTGAGGGGACAGGCAAGTGTCCAAGATAATGTGGATGCTGGCAAAGACATTAGCATCTGCAAAAAGTAAAACGTCATAAAGGTGATACCCTCTGTTAGGCTGTCAGGAACAGACATGAGATAAGCAAGGAGCAGTCAGGAGATGGCCCACGGAAAATGTCTTTCCTGTAAAACTTGGTGTTGAAATTGTATATGTGGTATTGCAATGCACGGAATGCTGGGGAATCAGAAGATTCTGGTCCTAATGAAAAACAATGTCCCAGAGAAAGAATATGCCATGTTTTCAGCCTTAAACTGACAACCAGTTGGCTCTGGTTTTAAGCCGGAGTTCCCTTTTGCTCCTTATTTGATTAAAAATATTAGCTCTGACAGGCACAGTCGCAGGGGGGCCATCAGGTGAGAAATTGGGGATCAACAGAGGTGAGGCTTAGAACCTCACACCCCCTGTTTTGAGAGAAATCTTCTGCATCTGTGGATGTTTTGTTGCCCTTGTCTAGCTTGGATTAATACTTAGTCTATAGGCACGCACCTGATCATCTACATTTGCCCTCTTACAGCACTAAATTATGTTTTCTACCTTATCTTGCATCTACCTACCACTTCAGCATTTTATTAAAAAAAAGTAATAATAAGGGAGAAATGTGGGATTCACATATAAATCAAGTATAAAAATCAAACAAATATTCATATTTGACCTGATTGTTTATAGTTCATGATGCGTGATCAAAACCGAAAGTTTCTGTGATGACTGCCCTTGCACTGTTCACCATGTAAGAACTTATTCACTATGTAAGAATTTGTTCACCATTTAAGAACTTGTTCGTTATGCTTCAGAAGATTGGAGACTGTTGAGAACTAGGCTTGGGGTTGATTAATGATTGTGCATTGAGTCCCCTATACAGAATTTTATTGTTGTTAACAACCATTTGATCAATAAATATGAGAGATGCCCTCTCAAAAAAAAAAATAAATACAATAAAAATAAAAATATTAGCTCTGAATACTATGTGCTCTTTGAAGGGAGATAACAGGCCTCATGTTTCATCATCTCTCCATAGAACCCAGCAAGGCGCTGAGCATCCTACAATTTTAGAAGGAACCTTCAAGAATAGTTAGTCCAAAGCTCTTGCTTTACAAATGCCAAACTTTGGACCCTTAATACAAATCTTGGCTGATTGTAGGAACTGAGAAGTGTACTTAGAAAAAAAATCTGCAGAATGTTGTAAGATGCAACATTGTTTGTTTTGAACCATACAGACCCTGTTTACAGATAATTTGATAGATTATCTCATTGGATAAAAGTAAATTTTGACTATTAGTCTAGGTATATTTTCCAGCACATTTAAAAGAAAGATGGACTCTGTTTCATCTGCATCCTGGAACTCAATTCACAGGGAGTGGAGTGAACAAAATGACAAAATCAGATTTCCTGCCCAACACGGCTGGGAACTGGAGAGTGGGGCAGAAATAATTGCATCAAGTTGATAAAGGCAGTGTTAATATCTATATAGTACTTTATTGTTTACTCATTTCTTCATTCAAGAAACATGGATTTAGTATCTGATCTGTTCTATATTTAGCTACTGGTATTATAGATAAATAATAAATTCATGTTTTGAGAATGTCTTTTGTCCTATATTTTCCTCTGAGCTTCTTACTTATACTCTTTGGGCCTTTCCAACACTCCTCCCCCATAGCTAATATCACCTGCATTTTAGGTAGTGAAACAGGCATAAAGAGGTGAAGGAGCTTGCTCAGTGACCCACAGCTCGTAAGTAACAAAGCTGATATTCAAGTCAGGCATGCATCCAGCCCTAAGACTTTTATGCTCCAGGGTAGCTTACTTCCAGGGGCTCACGGTACAGAGGGAATATCAATAAAAAAGCAATTGTGATATATTATGATAGGAAAGAACATAGAGTTATGTGAGGTTGTTTGTGCCTCATGTATTCCCTTAAAAGTGCTGTGTGCTTTGTTTACAATGCTGCAAATTCTCATGACTTTGTGAAATACTGTAGCAGTTTCTTCTCAACATTAATATTCTCTCTCTCAATCTCTTTCTCTATTTTTGGTGGAGGAAACTGGAGTTTAGAGTAGGTTTTGCTGATTTAATCTAAATGATCAGAGCAGTAAGTGGCTGGGCTAGGATACAAACACAGGGTTGTCAAGCATTCAATACTCTGTCTTCTACTCCTTGAAGTGCTCAGAGTCAGTTAGGTGCTGTGAAAGAGTGGGAAGCATTTACTAAACTTTGCCTGGGGGAGTCCTGGCTGACAAGGCAGCACTTGGACTAAAGTCTGCAGGAGTAGAAGCCCACTAAGTGAATGAGATGGTAGAAGGCATCTCAGATTGTAGAGACGGCATGAGCAAACACTCCCAAGAGAGAAGAGAGTTGATCTGGGGAAGAACAAGTCATTTTCTGTGGCTCTTGACAAGAAATGGCATGGCAGGTGAGCTTTGATTTCCCACGACATTATAAAGCATTGGCATAGTTCAGAAAAGGAAGACAGTAATTTTGACTCTTGGGAAATTAGATAAGATCTCATAGGAGTGACATTTGAACCTTGAAGCAATAGTAAGAATTGGACAGATGGCAATGGAGAGGGAAAAGCATTTCACATGGCAGGAATAGCACTGAAAAGGAATCAATCAATCAATATACAGTCTGTGAACGGCAATCATGAATAATTCTCAGTTTGACCAGACTTGGGGAAATAAGACTGGAAAAAGATGCTCTGCCAAATCTGGGAAAGCCTGGACTTCCAGGCAAAGAAATTTAATTTGTTTGTAGGAATCACATATGGAGAGACATGATCAAAACTGTGCTTGAAGAAACCGGAAGTTGATAGGGAATTGATTTGTAAGACATTAATAAAACTATTGTCAGATTAATGTTGGTAAGAAACAACACTAAGACAAATAACCCAAATGACTTTTTTTAGATCATGTTTTTCAGTTTACAGCAGGTTTAACTACGGATTCATTTGATCCTTAAACAATTGAAGCAGGCAGATGAGTTGTTTTGAGAAACAGAGATTCTAGTAGGTATTCCTTTTTACTCTGTTTTTACAGGGTACGCTAAGGTCTTCTGATTCCAGGCTCATTATTCCTGAGTGTCCTCAAGGTAGACCCTGGCATTTTACATTTATTTGTTTTCTCCTTTAGGCAGTCTTGTTCTTATTCCCACAAAGAAATTGATAAAAGTTTGAGATATTTGTTTCAGTATGAATGATAGTCGCTAGCATCAATTATTATTATATATCAGGCACAGTTCTAAATGTACCCTGTGAATAAAATAAACTAATTGTAACAATTGTAAATTAATTGTAATAAAGTATGTACCATTTCTATTTTATAGGTAAGGAAATTGAGGAATGGTTTACCCCAATTATTTGCAGTTATTAAGTGATAGAGCTTAGATTTGAACTTATGAGTAGGGCACACATAGGGCACATGGAACAGTGTTACATAACCTTGTAACCACCACACCTTACCATTTCCTCAAGAGCTAAGAGCTCTTTTGGGTTTGCTTAATATAAAATGAGCAGCATTTTCAAGATGACAGAATTATTTCGGGGCTTGACTAGATATCTACAACAATGCTTTGTAACAGCGACCACAATACACTTCTATACAAGGATTTGAAAGTAACAGTTCAAATGTATAGGTTTCCCATTGGCTGTCAAGATGATCCTTTTATGAGCCCCTTTGTCTGACCTAGAGTGGTGCACGGTGAGAGCAAGTAGAAGGCGATTAGTCAGGATTGACCCTTTGTTCTTAACAGCTGTCAGCATGTCTTAAATTCCTCATTTACAAAACAAAGGTAACAGAAATAATTTCTAAGAAAATTTCTGATCATAAATAAGACCAACCAGTGTTCTTCTTTTCTTTGCTTTCACTTTATATCATTACATCAATGGGCACATCCACCTACTGATATGGTACTTGTCATGAACATTCACATCCAGCTTGTTGAACCATTTTCCTGGAGTACTTCATCCATCATGATCAGGGCACACATCACGTCTTAGGGTCGCAGCTTGCCTACCAATAGAAAATAAAGTTTTGCTGATGGAAGACATTTGAACCACATGTGAGTGATTGTCTAATTTATGGTCTTAAAAAGGCAAAGGGAGGCATCAAGATGAGAATGACCAAGATGATTCGTGGAAATGGATTTGAAAAAAATGTGGCAAAGGTTGGAAAGCTGGGAAAAGTAGCAAAGTTTTCTTTCTTTGCTTTGTTTCTTCCACTAACCTTTTATTTCTTGCAAAGCCTTATCCCTTTCCCTCTTGTCCTGTCTCCCCTCCTTGCCTGTCTGATTTAAATGAGGCACCAAAGTGCAGGTTCAGGTCCTTTTGTAGATGTCAAAGTGGTTAAGACAGGGCCCATGTACTCAAGGAACTTAAACTCTACCCCTGGAAAGAGACTGCCAGAGTCTGTTATGCAACAGAAGCAGTCTCTGGGAGGTAGAGCTCTTTAAATGAAGATATTATTATAGTCTGGAAAGTGAGAAGTCAGAGCTCTAAACAAAGAGGGTCTGTGCATCAGCAAGTGCAATGAAAAGGGAGGATGGCTTTCTTGGGATTTGTCTCCAGAGACCCCCACACTGGAGGGGTCATGAATCGACCCCACACTCCAGCTGGCTTTTCCTTCACCAGGAACAGGCAAACACAGTCCCACCCCAGGAGCTAAGCTCTCTCCTTCCCAGGGCCATTTGTTTATAAGGTGATGGATTTTGCCTAAATGGAAAATGGTGATATTTTAGGAATTCAGTTCCACAGAGAGACAGAAAGGGTGTGGCCTCTGGGTTTGTCCTCCTGCCTAGCCATGAAGCACTGAAATCTTCACACCCTCTTCACACACTGGAGATTAGCTTTGAGTGTCAGGATATGGGGCAAAGCCAATCGGTTTTCTTGTCAAATAAATCCTCATGATACTCTTACCAGCTTTGAATTGAACAAGGTGCTAAACCTTGATAACCGCCTATTTCTCAATCTTTAAAAAGAGTATAAGATTTCTTGGCTTTCAGGAATGCTGTGAAGAGGAACTGAGTCTACCTGACCAAGGGGATAGGGTGATGCCTCGTCTGTGTATGTGGATTCCCTCCATCCTCCCTCAGAAATGCCTAGTTTTGTTCTGAAGAGTGGGAAAAGCTTTAAGACAGAGGGAAGTGGTTAAAGCTGTTGAAGGCTGGAGCACTGTGAACCCAAGTCCCGTGCATAATGGGAAAAATATCATGTCTGCATGCCTATTTGTCCGACTTCTCCCCTTCCCCCAAAATATCTGTGATTTATCTATGAGCTATTTGCATTTGTATTAGGGGTTTGTAAACAGGATGGAGAAGAGAGATAAACAGTCTTTTCTTGGCTTGGAAAATCCCATGTACTCTCTTATCCAAACAACCTCATTGTAGTGTCTAGAATCAGGCTGTGTTCTAGAATGTGAGGTCCAAGATCAAGTGGGATATTAGGGTACAGTACTGAAGTATGACTTTTTTCCTCCCCATCCAAGGCAAGTGACTTAGCTACCTTCAGAAAGCATTTATATTAATTAACCCAAGTAGATTTTTTGTCTTTTTATAGAATGATTGAAATCATGGGAATTTTTTAAAACAGCACTTTAGTCTGTGTTTTTTTTTTTTTAAGTATAGTGTTGATCCAACAAAATGGAGTGCCAAAATTCTGGTTGTATGTTGATCCTGGCAAGAGATGTTTGCCCAAAATATGCTGATCACTTCAAATGTGTCCCATAGTTTGGAGACCTGGTTCACTTCTAGTTAATGTGCTGTGAATCCGTTTTGGGTATGCCACAGTACCATGAGATTCCCTTATTAGAGGTGTGAGACCCAGTGCCAAGCAATTATCAAAACGTATTTCTAGATTTGCCTCTCCCTTTGTCATTTTTACTTTTATATGAGGGCAAAAGAGCTACAAAGTAGAGAAGGCGACTTTTTAAAAAAAAACATGGAGCAAAGTGACTTTGGCCAGGAGTGGAATTTTCATGATCCCTTGGTTATTGTTAGATATGAGCCTGTTGGAAAGTGGAACTACCAAATAAAGATAGGTGCTTGTAAAAAGCTAAAAAAATAAAAATTAGAGAAGTTTTGGGAAAAGCCCTTCTATTCCATGGGCTCTATGGTACTATGGCTCTCTGCCTTCTGGAATAATAATAGCAGACTGTTTTCAAATGGACTGAAAATGCTGGGAGGAGAGAGGACTTGGCATGGAAAAACCTGGACTTGAGTTCTGGCTTTACTGACTTATAATGGTGCTTTTCCAGGCAATTCTCTGGGCCTCTTCTTCATTTACAAATGATTATGTTTTACCAAATGACCTATCATCTCCAGCTCAAAAGGCTCTATGACCCTAACTGAGGATTACTCTCTGAACTCCATGAATAGGGCCTTTTCAATTCTGTTTTTATGGTTCTGAAAGGAGGTCTTACTTCTACTTGACCACAGTAAATGGGACTGTGGGTAGTTAACTCCTATCCCATATGTCACAAAGAGCAGCTGTACTACAAGCATTTCTGCTTCCTAAAAAAATAAGACTGCGCTGAAATGAACAAAGAAAGACCAAACAGAGGAAGGGCAAGAGCCTCTGGAATGTTAGCTTTATTTAGCAGCAAATGATTGGCAGCCTGTTGTGACATTATTACTCAAAGCATCTCTGTTGCCATTCAAAACAGTTGTTCCAAGTGCTCAAGAGACAGCAGCAGGACTGGGAGGCTCTGCTTTTCCTCTCTTCTAGGGGCATAGAGTGAAATGCACACACAAATTGCTTTGAAGAATATTACTGGTTAGAATCTGGGTTTTCTGATATTTGGTAGAATTTATCTACTCCTCATGTAGTCTCATTTTAAGAAAAATGCTTTTCCCCTCCTGATACATAATGTATGCTTGTTGTAGAACATATCAGACCAAGACATAACCACATTTTGGAAATATATCTTGCTAGAAATATATCAGTAAGAAGCCAAAAGGGCACAGGAGGTGGAAAATACAGACTTATGCATTTGGAAATAGGCCTGGAAAAGTTCAGCAACCTTTGCCACATCTACAGATCCTTTATATTACACTGCACTTCCCAGGGCCTCCACTACACATTTCAGAAGAGTGCAAACATTGTTGACATTCCAAAGCTAAAGGAAGGATGTCGGATAAGGC
Organism: Manis pentadactyla; assembly: GCF_030020395.1. NCBI lineage: Eukaryota > Metazoa > Chordata > Mammalia > Pholidota > Manidae > Manis > Manis pentadactyla. Next base: position 17,728,708 of record NC_080023.1, read on the forward strand.
AATTTTGTTCTCTACTTTGCAGAGGAGAAAATCCCAGTGAACACTAGGACAATAATTTTGGAAGCTGTGCGTTGTGAAGGTGAGGCTGAGCCAGCTTGTGGTTTGATACAAGGAAGTCCTGTCTGCCACTTCCCATCAACGGTTTCCCATGTGTGAAGTGGGACTGATTTCTGCAGGTGACTTCAAAGAGGTAGAGACATTTAACCACATATGAATAAATCTTGCACACACTTTAAAGAAATGCAAAGTGCAACCTTTAAAATAAAATGGCGGCTGTCCCATTTTGAGACTGAACGCTCTAAAAGCAGACCTTGTTTACACCAACCTCAAAGGTCAGCGACCTGGGGTTTTATTGGATTTCTCATCCCAAGAAAATATTTACACTTGGAGAAGATGATGCTTTTTTTTTTTTTTTTTACTATAAAAGCCCTACATAGCATATTTGTGGAGAATAGTGCAAAAAAAAGTTTTTTGTTTTTTTTTTTTGCTCCTTAGCCTGGCAAAACTAACAGCTCTGTTTAAGGCACCAAAAACTAGGTAAAATACAGAATCACACTTCTTCTAAATGGGTAAAGCTTTTTATTCTTAGTGGGGATGTCATAAAGGAAACTGACCTTGGTGAGTGACCTGCTCTCCACTGCCACAGATTTCTGGTCACTAGAGATTCTGGAAGCTCAGATCAATACAAGGAGGGGAAAAGGGTACCAAGGAGAAAAGATAAGCATAGACAGCTCAACATACCAGAGGCGAAGTGAAATAAATTAACACTGTAGGAAACAAAGGCAATTTGGAGGCATTTAACAATGTTTGCCATTCAATCATTGACCATCCAATTTAACAAAAAATATCGATTTAGGGGGTCAATTGGTTTAGGGGGCAAAAAAAAAGAACAACTCAAACTAATTATTTGCTTATGCATTAGCCATAGGGCCATAAAATAAAGTCCTTATTTTTAGCTGAAGGCTCCAGGTTTCTAAAAAACAGAGGCAGAAGTAAAACAAAAACAGCAAACTGGGGAAAGCAATCCAGAAATGGATGTAGCAACACATGCTGGTATTTGGTTCTGACAAAAATAATATCTAAATGCCCTGTGAGAGAAGGGGACAGACCTCATATTAATACTCTCAATTTCTTATCTTATTTTTGTGATGTCTTCTTACCTCTCTAGAGAATATAGACAAAACTAATTAAAGAGCTTCTCAAACTGTGTTCTTGTCCTGAAATTTAATTGTAACAAGTGCAGCAAATACTGCTTGAGACATGGGAATGAGTAACCCCTAGGAATCAGTATTTTTTAAGGTTACACTGATGTGAAAGACCCATGTAAATTGGTCTCTGGCCCAAGTTCATGATACAGAGTTCCTAAAACCCTTGTAATTTCCTGGGTGACAGAGGCATCTTTTGTTCTAATGAGTAGACTCTTGGTGGGCTCCTGGATGGGGGCTGGTCACAAGAAAGACCACACACCGACCCCAGACCATCACCCCACTCCTCCCCAACAGCACCCTGGTCTCTCCACGCTCTGCACTGCCATCCTCGACATCACCCCACTCCAAATTAGCCAGCCAAGAAATCTTTAAAAATGTGAATGAAAAAGAAAGGGGAGGGGGCCTGAATTTAAGACACTATACAAGAAAATTGAAAGTCAAAATGCACACAAACGAAAAGAAAAAAATGTATCTCATTCCCCAACAGATGACTGTACTCAACCGTTAGGCTCCCATCTTTCTGACACTTTTACCATAATAATTTAAAAGGATAGTGATTAGCCAGAGGAAGGCCTAGGACAAAGGGGCCAATGATAAAAGGGCTTTGGGATTGGTGGGAAAATAAAGTGTTGGATATGTTATGTTAGTTTAACCAGTGACCAGGATCAAATACAATTAAGGTTAAAGTCTAGCTCACACATTAGAGTAAGTTTTACGTGGATTCAAGGTTTTAAAGTTCAAAAGCAAATTCTTAAAGCATACGTGAATTTTAGAAGATAAAATTCTTGGGTGGGAAAAACCTGAATACAAATTTAGAAACTGTTAAGCTAAAAACTCTACAAAGTACACATTTCAGGTTCAGATTAAAAGCGGAACAAAGTTTAAAGGTAAACTAGGAAAAGATCTTTACAACATGCACCAGAAGCAAAGGTTTTATCATCTTTACTAACAGCTTTGATATATCACTGAAAAGATAAGCATTATATCCTCACTCCTTTAAGATATGAAAAGGGCATTAATAAGAGATAAGACATAAGTGAGCTAGCTATAAACATGAGCAAGTCCATCATAACAAATAAAAGACATGCAGTGCTTAAGATATTTTTGGAAAGTAAAATTTGAAAATAACACTACTAAGATCCAGAGTAGGTACAGATTTAGAAAAATACTCGTATTCTTCAAGTCTAGCATAAAGATAATGCATACAAAAAAAAAAAAAAAAGAAAAATCAGACCATGATCAGAAGCTTGGCACTTTCAGCTCCACCCTCCCCTGGTCCCTCCCCGCTCCGTCCTACTGAGAGGGGAGAGGGGCTGCAAGTGGAGGTAATCATGTATCACACCTATGTGATGAAGCCTCCATAAAAATCCCTGAAATACGGAGCTAGGAGAGCTTCCAGGACGGTGAATGCATCCAGGCACAGAGGGTAGTGAGCCCCAACTCCACGGGGACAGAAGCTCCTGTGCTTGGGACCTTCTGGACCTCTTCATCTGGCTGTTCACCAGGATCCATTATCACATCCCTTATTATATAGCAAACTGATAACTGTTAAATGTTTCTCTGAGTTCTGTGAGCTGTTTTAACAAATTACTGAATAAGGAGGGGGTCACGGAAACCCCAATTTATAGCTGGTCAGTCAGTATAGGTTACATTCTGGGACTTGCACCTGTCCTCTGTGTGGGGAGTTCTGGGGGACTGAGCGCTCAGCTTGTGGGATCTGACACTAATTCCAGGAAGACAGTGTTAGAAATGAATCAAATTACAGGATGCCCAGCTGGTGTAGAGAACTGGTCAGTGTGGGGGTAAAAACTCACCCATCTGCTGTCAGAAATGTTGTAGGTATGTGAGAAAGGTGAATAGTGCATCCTTCCTGGACAACTGACACACATTTTTTCAAGTGTGTGTAGGAGTACACTGGGACTTGATTGGATCCACAAATGGCAAAAGGCCACAAGTCCAGCCCCACACTTTATGCATACAAAAGTATAGAATCTATACTTTGGAATCTATACGTTGGAAAGAATTGGCAGGGGACCTTTTTTCATACATACACGTGAATTCTGTTCTGGCTCAATTCTTTTGTCAGATTTGTGTAAACAAGAACAGGTACTTGTAAAAGTGGGAGAATCCACTTGAGTCAAAGAGTATCAGGTGTGAGAAGCCGTTCACCGGCGTGAGCCGCTGCACATACTGCTCCCATGTGCCTCATAATTGTAAGCTTTAGCATTTGCTCTAAGCCTGGAGATGTGGCCCACCCACTGTTAAGTTAAACTGATTTGGGGAATTCGCTGCTTTTGGGGGTTATATTCTGCAGGAAAGGCTCTCTGCCCAACACAGTTTACAACTGCTTTTATTGTTTGAATCTTTCCCAGTTTCTATGCACTTTCACCTCATCTCCCACTCTTTCAAAAAGTTTTTTTGGTATTAAATTTACAGCTTGTAATTGAAATTGGCAAAAGGGTAATCCTGAGAAAGCTACTCTGCCATTATCAGAAGGTAAAACTACTGTTTTTTTTTTTTTAATCACAGTTGTAATTGGATTTGTTTTTGTTTTGTTTTGTGCATCTAATGTCTGTCTCTTCAATGAGACTCTAAGCACATGAAATGAATGTTACAAAAAGAGGTTTTCAGGAAAAATTCTCATTTGTCACAAGCTCCTGCCCACTGACCTTATCTGTCTGGGCATACCTTGATTTCAGGAATAATGTTAATATATTGCACATTCTTTATGCATTTTGATCATTATGCACGAAGATTACAATATAAGAAATCACTAGTTAGAATTCAACCACATAAAACTCACACATGGACTGAGAATATAATAGTCTTTTATAATCCCTAAAAATGGACAGAGTATATTTTAGCTCTAAATGTTATGAACAGAAATGTAAGCTGAAGGCTGCTGTTGTGCCATGTGCCATTGTTCAATGCAGAGTTTCCCAAATAAAGGGAATATGAGTACAGTTAAGTATTGCCTTCTGGAAGACAGGAAGGAGTGGCTCCTTGACTTGACACAGAGGCTGAGAGATTCCCCATGCCATCAGTGCACCAAATTGGGTAGATGGACCTTTACGCCAGCTACCTTAAGACCCAGAAGTTTCACAGACAACTTTAGGATGGAATTCTCTGAGGGGCATCCTTACTGTCTGCTCCTTGAGCCTCAATCCTAAATCTACTTCACCAGTGGCCCCGGAGGATTCCTTTCTCCATGGGCAACTTCACAGGCACAACATAGCAAAGCAGCATCCTGTAGTTTCTGGAATGCTCTTTCCTCCTCGCCATCCATCTCCTTTGTCTACTATGAATCAGTGAGGTGCTGAGGAAGAGTGGCAATAATACACTTAGGAAGACAATAGGTAATTCTCTACTCAGTCTTTCATTCTTTCTTGAGTAACTTGGGGGTAAAAATGGGATGCTATTAAAACAAAGAAACTTGGGGGACTTTAATTTGTAGATTGGAAGATGATTCAAGCCCTGACACTATGTTCAGTGACTGACTTGGTCGGATTGGTTCACCACTTTCTTTCTCAGGTTTAGCATGATGCCTGGCTCATAGTAAATGCTCAGTATTCATTTAATGGATAAATTAATAAATCCAGGGGAAATATATACCAATTGAGCCTTTTGTTCTTAGATTGCCCTGTTGAGGCAATATCTCCTCTCAGAAAAGTTATAAATTGCTGGAGAAGTCAGATAACTAAACACATTTTAAAATAAAATGTCATGAATGCTATGATAAGGGATGCACAAAGTATAATGGGAGCATCTGACAGGGGACCTAATTGTCCTGGGCAACATGTCCTTAAAAAGTAACCGTAAGCTGGCCAATGGAATATAAGTAAGGATTAGTTCAGGTAGAGAGGGGAAAAAATGGTGTAGGCAGGGGAAGCATCATTTGTGAATAATCAGTGTTGAGAAAGGGCACAGAAAGTGGTACGTTTGCAAAGCCAAGAAAAGTTAAGAGCATATGAGAGGAAAACTGGTGGGAATGTGAATAGAAGGGGTGCAGGAACCAGACCATGCATTGCAGCCTCTGTATAGATCAAGAAGTTTGAACTTCAGGGGCAGTAGACAAGCTCTGAACAATTTGTTTTAGAAAATAGCTCTGGCTGCAGCAGAATCTACTGAATGGAAACAAAACTGGAAGTTGGGAATCCATTTGTAACTTTCCAGGTTGAGAGGACTTCTATTGACTTTGCCCTGACACTATGTTCAGGGAACACATATAGGGAAGAGGCACAGGAATGCAGGTAAACTGATGTGTGTAATATATGCTAAGGAATTAGTCAGCAGTGTCTGGAGGTGGGCTGCAGGTGGCAGTAAGTAGGAGGGTTCAGAATGGTAGCCAGGCTGTTAGGGGGTCTTTGAGCCTCCAAGGGACAAAGGTCTGGGCAGGTTCTTCTAGACTGTCACATGCTATACAGAAACCTGTGCTTGCTCCTCCAATATAGTTCATCTAAAATCACATTATGATCACTGAAATTGTTATTTTTCACTCTGTTTTTACATTTTATTTGGCTTGATTCCTCTCTTTTAAGCTTCCTCTCCAGATTGTGGGCCTCTAACGTATGGCTTTATTCACTGTGGCAGAAATTACTTTTGAAGTTCCAAACCCAATTCCGGAAGTGAGATTAACAGAGATACTCTCATATGTGCCAACTCAGATGAGACTTAGATGGATTAGCTACAGTCTGGTCCTGAGCACACCTGTGCATGGCCACAAACAGTTCAGAAATAAAACCAGTTCATGGTCTGCAGCAAAGACGTTGAACTTGAGTGTTTCATTTTGGGTATTTGACACCAGGGCCAGGACTGAGAGCAACAGCCTCCTTAAATTTTACACCCTACCTACCTCACTTGCTGCATCCTAATTCTTGATCAGGTTAGCTGTTCTCAAATAGTCCATAGGAATACAGGTAGAGTTGAAATGGTATTGGTAGAGAAGTATTTTCAGGAGAATGATTTGAGTGGCTGTAACTCCAGGAGGAGGAGGTTCTCCAACCAGGGCAAGTTCACTATGAATTCACTAAGACCAAAGAAAGACTAGGGAAAAAGGTTGGAAATGAAAGGGTTTATTCTCATGGCTCAGTCTCTCCTCACTCAGAACTCTGGCTTCTCAGCTCTCTCTCCCTGCTTGACCTGGGCCACACTACCACACTGTACAGTACTCTGTGGGTGCGTCTCCAGTGACTGGTGGGAGCCTGACCATTTACCAGGAAGGGAGGAGAGGAGAGAATGGGTGCTTCCTCTCTACCCCCACCTTGGACAGGCAATCCTGTGACTGACTGATCAGCAGCTCTGCTGCTGGTAAATACTCCATGAATAAGCAAACATGCTCTTATTATATGCATTATGGGTGCTTTTAAGGCCAGGAAGGAATTCTTATCAGAAAGTTCCATTTTCTTGAAAGTGGCTAAATCCAAGTTGGTGGAACAGCACTTCTGGTGAATCTGAATCACTTAGACGAGAGAGACAGAACACTGGCAGCTGTCGTAGGAATGATTGCCTAAACTATGCTGCCATGAGAATCTGACCCCACAGCTGTGGGTGTTTGCTGGAAGTCTCCCAAAAGGCATTCTAAGGGCTCTGCCTCCACGGACTCCCTTTTATTCCTAGTGCTGCTAAGCTCAACCATTGAGCCTTTGAGTGGCACTGAGTGGTCTTTGTGATTACTTCTATGCCATTGTTAGTACCAGCCTGTCAACACCTTGAAGGGCTGAGCATTTCTTGTTTGTTCTGAAAATTACTCAATAGTAAATCCTTAATTATAAAGCAGTATGGCTTTTCAAAATGTTGAGTGATGGACTGCTGTTGTTTTATGTGGCTTTTGTGCTAAATCTTATTAGGTGTACGGCCTCCAATAAATAAATTCAAATAATGTAATTGAATCCCACTTGAGTTTGCCATTCATTATGAAATATATATCTTTATTTCCTGGCTGGTGTTATAGGCCAACACTCAAATCCCCTGGAAAAAGTAGTCACTGATGTTCCTTCATTTGGAGGATATATGGACACACATATGAAACATGTACATACACATGTCCACTTTTATATAATTGTGTCTATCCTCATGTACATCTACATCTACATAAAACCTCATGCATGGAAAGATAGACATATACACATGCACCTATATATCACACATATACACATATGCATGCATATGGATGGATATATAGAGATAGCATTAGATACACATATGCACACACACATACCCCAAATACGTCTGTGTACTGTATATGAGTCTTTTGGTTTCAAGTAATAGGAAACCCAATTCAAATAGGCCTAAACCATGAGGGAACTTACTGGTTCTCAAGAGTTCAGTTCTTTTCATTTTTCCTGCATATCCCAAAGCAAGTCCTCCTGATGTTTTCAGAATGGCTGCTAAAAATGTCCACATCCATGTACAGCAAAAAAAGAACATATTTTTAGTTGGCATCTATGGAAGAATGAGAAGCTTCTTTTTCAGAAACCCCCATATACATTTTCTCATGTCTCAATGTTTAATTGGGTTTCTAGCCCAAGTCCATTCAGATCCCTGTAACCAAAAAGATGACATGTGATGATGGCCTTAAACTAATCCCTGAAGCTGGTGGGTTGTTGGGTTGTGGGCAGTCAGTGTTAGCTTCTCTAGAAGCACACAGGGTGCATAGGAGAAAGGCAGATACTCAGAGGAAAATTAGACTTTTGTCACCAAGAGAATCCTGAAAGTTGACTGAACCTGCATGGCCCAGATTAATAAATTCCCCTGCCTCCTGGCTCCCATGCCTGCACACATATGTACAGTTGTCGGAACTGTCAATGAAAAAGATTCCACATTCTGGGCTTCATGTTTTGGCAGATTCTATTAAGAAACTGAGAGCATTGTTATAACTAATTCATTTTTGCATTTTAATTCACGAGAAGCTGCTATTACCACAGTGAGTTTATATAATTCCAGCCCAAAGCATAAAGTAGACATTTTAGATAGCCTGGGAGACCTGATAGGAAGTAAATGTACAATTGTAATTAGAATTACTGAAATATTAAGAATAGGTTGATGAGTCTCAGGAGTCAAGGACTCTGCTTGGGAAGCACTTTTGTACAATGTGCCTCTGCAGGTCAAGAGTTGAGTAGGTTTCTTGGCAAATGCAGAAAATCTAGATGAATAATCCACTGCTCAAACAACCGCAGGTGGATCTGCCCTTTGCTGCGCGTCGCCCCACCGGCCCTCCTTCACTTTGTCTTCATTTCCTTCTTCTTCCAACGATATGTTATTGCCCAAGAGGCTTCCCTGCTGGAAAAAAAGTACTTTCAAGTCGTTAAACTTTTACCTTGTTCTTTAAAAGAAAAAAAGTCATTATTGAGAGAATGTATTTATCAGCAAGTCTTCAATCCCAGTGGTTTAGCAAAGCAAACGTTTACTTCTCACTCATACCCCACTCCAAAGTGGGGTGCTTGTGGTTCATTCCATACCGTGGCACAGGGAACCAGGCTCCTTCCATCTGAGGAGTTCTGGGCCCTCAGAGTGTTCCAGCAGAGCCTCTGTATCCAGTCGGTGGATGAAAGGCAAACAGTGACATATCAGTGCAACACACCTGCTTCTGCAGGCAGGTTTCACCAGCCCGGCCTGGATGTAGTGCACATGACTTCTGTCACATTCCACTGGTCAAGACCCAGTCATACGGCTCCATCTAAATGCAAAGGTGCTGACAAATGTGGCCTAATTGTGTGCCCAGATGGAAAAGGGAACAGGATTTGGCTAATGCCTAGGAATCTTTGCTGCAGACAGAAAAATGCTTGGTTAGAACCGTACTTCTCTCCTGACACAAGTATATGGGAGCATTTTGAATGCCACGGTTTTTCCATCTCAGCATTTCATATTGGGAGGGTCAAAGTCATGACTGGGAAACATTACTGAAGCCTTATTGAACAATAGTTTTTTTTTGTAGTTAACAAAGAAAAGAGTTTCTGCAGCAATATATTTTTATTCCAGAGAACAAAGAATTAATAGTCTCTTAGCACTCCCAGGACTTCTAGAGAGAGCACATCTGTAGCCAAAAGCATAATAATGCAAGTAACTTATACTTCCCTTCAGCTTGGAAAGTGGGCAGAACCTGTTGGCGCTCATGAATGGCAGCATTTGGTCTGCTGCTCTGGGCTGCATCCTGGGAAGACTGCAGCACCTCAGAGATTACTGTGGTTTTGAGGAGGGAGTTGAACCTAAGGCTTGGATTTATAACCTTCAAGGAGGATTTCTGTGTCTCAGAAAGATTCAAAGACTTGTACCTTCAAGTCCTTGGTAGGCTTGGATAATAAAATGGACATCTTGGTAATGATCAGTATGGCCAAATCTGGGGGATGGGAAAATGCGACATCAGGCATTTAAAAAAAATATTTGTTCTTCATTAAGACCTAAAGTTTCTTGCATGGAGTGTAAGGAACTTGCATACTGACAAATTAAATTACCAGCCAGTCTTGGTAGATAGGGCCATGAAATTAGAATTCTTTTTGTACAAAGAAAATAAATTAGATAATTCTTTCTTAACCAAGATTATGATTGAAAATTCCTATGTCTTATATCCATAAGGATGTGAGTGTGGGGACTGTTAGTGGAATGAGTTCTCTGAAAGGCGAGAAGAATACAGAAGGATTGCAGGAGCAAAGGAGGGTACTAGAAAGGAGGAAGGCAGAGATTACCAGGAAATCTAAGGTCCTTGAAGTGTGGTCCATGGACCCCTGGGGCCCTTGAGACCCTTCTGGGGGAGGTCCGTGAAGTCAAAACTATTTCCATAATGATACTAAAATATTATCTGCCATTTCTCTCTCATCTCCATGAGAGTGTACAGTGGAGTTTTCCAGAGGCAACAAATAGAGTAAGAAGCAGATAGGAATATCAACTGTGTTCCCTTAAGCCAGGCTTGAAGAAAAGAAAGAGATTTGAAAAAATGTAAGTCATTCTTCTCACTAAATTTTTTTTTGATTAAGTGATTATTTTCCATAAACTATGTTATTTATGTTCATATGATTTTTTAATTTTAAATGAAGTTATAAGTAAATGCTTTTTAGCAAATATTTTTTTAATGTCAATTTTAATTTCTAGTATAGTTAATATTGATAAAAAGAACCCACACTTAAAAAAGAAAGTTATTTAGGGGCCTCAATTATTTTTAAGAGTATAAAGAGGTCCTAATACCAAATTGCTTAAGAATGCTGTGCTAGTTAATCTGATCAGAGGGGAGAAAAATTAAATTCTGCCAGTTATGGTCAAATAAGAGGATGTGGAGTGCTGAGAAGATAGATTATTCTTTCTGGAGAGAAATCATTAGGAGAGCAGTAGCAAGGAGCTAGGGGTGGCCAGTGGTGGGATAACACTTCATACAGCGATGAGTTAACCTAAAGAAACTGCAATACTGCCATCTCGTGTTCCATACAAAAACTATTTTAATATATATGTTTTTTCATTTAATTTACGATGATTGCTGCAGAGCTGAATAACTACAGGGACTCTTTAATAGTATGCCCTGCATTTTTATGTTAATTTCACTAAACATGTACGTTTAAATGTTTTAAATATCGTCTTTCATTTCCTTCTATGTTTAACCTCTCCCTTCTTAGGGCTAGGATAACTGGACCAATCTAGTTATACTTCATTCCAGCCTTGGGGTCCTGTCATTGCATGATGTAGGGTGATTTAACAGAGTCCTGGGGGAATTGAATAAGTGACTTTCCTCGCTTTGATTTTGCTTCACTATTCTCTCCACAAGCATTTAAAAAAAATGAACTTTCAGTTTTGGATCAATTTTAGATGTACGGAGGAGTTGCAAAGATATACCAGTGCGTTCCCATGTGCCCCCACCCAGCTCCCCCTACTGTCAACCTTCTGCGTACCAACGACACACGCAATGGATGGAAAAATGCCACTTTAAGGTACGTGACTGTGAAATTTCAGTAACAGAAGCTTGGGGGAGCAGGGAGGGTGGGCTGAGGCACAAAGCAGGATATTTGTAAAAAATTAGGACTGTCATCAAATCTCTCAATAGCTGAAACCAGAAGTTGAAAAACCATGAGCCAATGCCTTTAAAATTCTGAGTGAAAATTATTTCCACCATAAATTCCCATAGTTGCCCAAGTACATATCAAGTGTGGTGTCAGAATAAAGACAATTTCATGACTACAGGATTTCAAAGCACTTACCTCCCATGCCCCCTTTATCAGAAAGTTATTGCTCTTTCCCATCTTGCAAGATGGCAGTTGAAAAGGTAAGAAGCAGATAACAAGGAGAAGAGACCTGAAGCCAAGAAGCCCGGTGCAGGTGGCGAGGTTAAAAAGGTGACGTCAAGGCCAAAATGCCTAAGAGGGTGACCCACTGTAGCCGAAACCCTATCCTAGGCAGAAGAATCGGCGGGCATTTCCGATCAGCTGTGTGCTCTAGAAAGGAAGTATTCAGCAGCTAAATCCGGGACTGAGAAGGAAAAGGGAGAGAAGGTTCTTGCGACCGACACAAAACCAGCTGGTGGCGACAAGAACGGTGGCACCCAAGTGGTTAGACTTTGCAATTGCCTAGACAGGACCCCAAGCTGTGCCTCAGAGGCTGCTGAGCCACAGCAAAAAGCCCTTCAGTGAGCATGTGAGGAAACCCAGCGGGCATCACTCCTGGGGTCATTCTGATCTTCCTTACTGGGCTCCCCAGCGGCAAGAGGGTCGCTATTGAAGCAGCTGAGCAGTGTGGCTTGCTACTTGTGACTGACCTCTGATCCTCAATCCAATACCTCTGTTCAAAACACATCAGAAATTTGCCATCGCCATCTCCCCCAGAACTGACATCAGTGGTGTGAAAATCCCCAAACATCCCACCGACGCTTACTCCAAGAAGAGGCTGTGCAAGCCTGGACACCGGGCAGGCGAGACCTTAGACAGAAAGAGAAATCTGAGCTTACAGAACAGTGCAAGGTTGATCAGTAGGCTGTGGACTTGCAAACTGCCAAAAATCAAAGCCGTTCCTCAGCTCCAGGGCTGCCTCTGCTCTGTGTTTGCTCTCACAAATGGAGTTTATCCTCACAAATTGGTGTTCTAAATTTTTTACAGAGAACCTAATTAAATAACTGATCCATAAAAAAAGAAAGTTATTCAAGGATTTGCTTCTTTTGAAGGTGAGAAGAAACAAAGAGGGAGAAAGCACGGAGGTGGAGGAGGTTGGGACTGTACAGCTCTGTGTACGGCTCTGTAGTGGCCTGAAAACAAACAGCATAGAACGGAGCCTGGAAAAGGGGGTGTTTGAACAACTTGGAGATTTCTAGTAATGTCAGGGTGTTTGGGGATAAATTAATGGTAGGGACAGAGAAATCAAATGTAAAACCTAACGACTGATTAACCTCAGAGAAAATACAAAGTTGCATATAAATACAGCCTATACCACATGGCTCAGCCTTGAACCATATAGAGTCATAGTAGTATAAAAATAAAATATTTATTTTAACAGAAAGTAATCTTTTCATATTGGAGGAGGAGGAAGAGGGGAGAGAGGGAGAGGGAGAGAGAGAAGGCTAGATCTTCCACCCCATATCCAGAATTCAATAGTTATTGTCTAAAACTGAAAAAATAAATCAAAAAGCACCACTCTCAGCCTATTATTTAAACAACATGGGAGTAAGCTCCAGAAGAGAGTTGAAAATGATTAACCCTAGGGAGTGGGGATTAGGGAGTGGGAGGAATAGGCTAAGGGAAAGTTCTAGCAGGATTCTGTGACTTCTAAAACAATGTCTATGTATTTCATTAAAGGGAAAAAGATTGGATGAATAGGTGCCCTGCCAAAGCAGGGACTCGGTCAGCACCCCGGCTGGGTCCAGCTGTTAGGAGTCAGAGAGTGTCCAGAGAAGAAAAAAGAAATCTCGCCTTGTGCAAAGTGTCCTGGATTCATGTCAAGGCTGTGACCAGTCGAGTGGGATCCTTTAAACCGGCTCCCTTGTTTGTGTACACGTTTGCATGTGGAGACCTTTGGGGTGAGAGTTCATTGCCTGCACAGTTGCTGGGCTCCTCCGACCAAAGTGCACAGCCCTCCCCTTCCAGAGTGTTCTGGTCGGCCACCTTCTGGAAGCATGGCTTTCCCTGCAGGATTTGGATGGGGGGCAGCCACAGCAGCCTACCAAGTGGAAGGTAGGAGAAGCTCCCTGCCTCTTGCTAGGGCTGGGGTGGATTCCTTCGGGTGGGTTCTCTAGGAGGCAAAAAGAAAAGATGGGAAAGGATTGGCAAGTCTGTGATCGTAGAAATGAAACTGTCGTTCTCCCGGCAGGAGGCTCACATTCCCTGGTTGCTGTTCTTAGGCATGGGTGGCGGTGCTTGGGGCGGAAGTGTTTTTGGTCAGTTCAGGCTTATCTGAGAGTTTACTCTGGAGCAGCTGCTTTCATATTGGGTTCTTGAACATTTGTCATAACTCCCCCAAAAATGATACCGGTTTCTCCTATTGGCTGGATAAACCTTGGGTAAATTCCTTCAAAGGGCCCAAGAGACTTCACTGAAGGACACGTATCACTTGGGACAGGTGCCCTGTTCTATTTCTGGTGATCACCAAGCAGAGCCTAATCTAGTGTGCCATCCGTTTCCTGGGCAGCTGAGACGTGAAAGGGAATGGCAGCAAGATGGTAACTATCACGCAAAGTGGAGTTGGAGGTCTGAGTGACTATGGGCAAGTTACTCCACTTCTCTGTGTCTCTCATCTGTAAGATGGGGATAATTATGGTGTCTTACATTACTCCGAGGTTTAAATTAAGATGATGTATGTTAAATACTCAGCATTTAGTAAGTGCTCAATGTGTGGTATTTTGAGTTGTGTGTGTGTGGGGTCACAAACGATTACTGAGAATGTCTCACTATAGAGCTCCACAGTTAACCTGGCAATAAATGCACAGTCAGTTATACAAGACAACACAGTGGGTTTCAGGTTCGGCTTTCCCGGTCCTGCTCAGTCAGAACCCTTGGATAACCTTTCATGTCTGTTCCCTCCTCTCTGTTTCTCTGTATAGAGTCTTGGTGTTCCTGCACCTCTGCTGTCTTCTGGAAATAGTTGGTCCCATGCTTTTCTGCACCCAGCTTGCTGCAGCCTTAATTAAGGTCTTTATCTGTCCTTAACTGGCTATTGAGCTAACTATCAGCAGGGTTTTTTTTTTTTGAGGAGGTGGGTCTCAATCCAACATGCCTTTTCTCTTTGTCAACTCACAGAATGACTTTTATGTGTTTGCTTGTTTTCCATCTGAAAGCTCTTCCCCACCCTTTCGTTCTGGGTTTCAATCCTAGCTCAGCCCCTACTCACTGAGCTACCCTGGGCAAATAACTTAAGTCTCAGTTTCCTTAGGAAAATAGTCATGCCCACTTTGTAGGTTTGTTCTGGGGATTAAAGAAGTTAGCATGTGTAATTGGAGCACAATAGTACCCACCAAATAACAATAGTAACACTATATGGTTGTCCTTTCTCTTGGCTGTATTCTTTCCTAGGGTGTATTGACAGGAGAGTTACGTTGCCTGCTCTGTTAGTGGGAATGGTTATTTCCTCTTCAGACTGCAAATTATAATTTATTTCCTCCTTGCTTATTCTTGACTGGTTCTACCAGTAGCTGCTGGGGGAGTTACTGTTAAACTATGTCTTCCACCATTGTGCAGATCACACATGCAGGATGTCAATCTGTAGCTTTGTCAAATCAACGTGGCCTGGGATTTTAAAGCTGAGGTCACCCTGTCACTTTTTGATTTTGACACTCTTTGAACTTTGGGTTTGCTCTGGCCCTGAAACTCTACAGAGCTGTTGGAAATCACATACTCTCAGCAGAACTGAGGGCTGAACACGTATTTATAAAAAAAAAAAAAGTCTAACATTTGGTGATTTGTTATAAAAAGCATTGCCTTGTATCTCTTTCCACTGGTTTTCAAAATGCAGTCATCTGTGTAGGTATATCTGTTTGTAGAGCGCTGAATGATAGCTGGCTTACTCCGCCACCTCCCTACCCCTCTATATACGCACGCTCATCCCCCACAGAAATGGAGGTATTTTGGTTCTGCGCCTTGGAGTAGAGGCACTGTCAGGGCTTAGCAGGTGGGGCTGACCAAAAGGGGCAGGGCTGGGCTTTCTGATTACTGCGCCTCCCAACAGTGACTGCTTGGTTGCATGTATCATCAGATCTGTGGTTCTTCCTGTCTGTGTTGATATTCTTTCTGCTTCCATTCTAGCTACTTCGCCATTTATGGTTTTTAAGAAGAGTTTAACAAAGTGCTTATTGCATAAGAGTCAGCTCCATGGTACCTTGGGCCTCTTGGAGGAAAGCTAATATAAATCTAATAAATAAGTAATAAACAAGTTGTATAAGCAGGAAGAAAACCATGTGTTTTGGGTGAGTTGTAAAGAACCCTGCAAAACCTGTGAAATTGTATTTGTTAGACGAAGAGGCAGGAAAAAAACATGCAGATAACCATTGTTCACACAGAAGGGAGTCTCATGCAATATTTTAAAGTACAGAAAAATTCCCATGATTTTTAACCCTTTGTGAACTTGAGACTGCTTCTGTTTTTTGGCCAGAGGGAATGTGGACACGAAACAGCGGGTACTCGGTGGCATTTTGTTTATTTGCTCCGTAGACCCGGAGGAGCTATGAAAATGACATTTAAGACCCAGTTCTTCAATTCTTATGAGCTTATAACTCCTGATGATTTCAGGGAAGCCTCTTAAGGGGTGAACACGCTCTGCAAAACCCCACAAATCCTAAGCAAAGTGTAAAATACTCTGTGGACGCTTCCTGGTGGGATGTGAGCTTGTGGTTCTTCAGGAGGCAAAAGCCTCGGTTTTATGAAGGCTATTATTAACCTTTGATGCTGCACCGGATACCGATAGCATGTTTGGATTTTTATTTAACTTTGATTTTGGCTTTATGTTGGCAGAAATTGGGGCTGGCCTCAAAGTTTGGCCACCTATTTGTCCTGGTGTATCAAAGGTGGAATCCTAGAGTAAGATATTTGGGGTTATTTTTGCACTGAAAATGTGGTAGAGTACACAGGGCTGTGGAATTAGTTGGTTTTAGATCTGGCTTGTGGGTGATTCTATACAGGCTGTTTCTTCTCTAGTCCCTGCTAAAAACTTCTCTGGTCTACACAAACCTGAGCTAGAGACACATATTATGTACCTGTTGTTGGATGCATATTATCTACCTGCATGTTGCACAGGCCCCATGTTCCCCTAGAGCACTTCCTGTTTGCTTTCTCCACTCAATCAATTTCAGTTGCGTGTCCTGGTTCCTATTTTTTGCTGAACCCCTTGGATTAAACGTCGCAGTTTAGGACTCCATCTCTTGGCTGCTCTTCCTTGGTACTAGAACAGGGCTCACCAGAGAGCTCTGCCCTTTGTCTGGTGCACCAAAGAGAAAAGAAAAGGGAACAGACTTAACATACGGTCATTTAGGAAAAAGGAGGACGAGAAGTGAGCATTTATCTATGAAACTTCTCATAACTTAAAAATTAATATGACAGAAACCACCTTTATTTCTTTCCCCCAGTTTCAAATTGAGATCCATGAAAATCTCAATAATTAGTCCCATTTTTTGATTGTTCTAGGAAATTATGTAGGCATCACTGAAAGCATGTAAGCCTGGGCAGGGATGACATTCAAATATTCCTCAGTTGATATGCTCCCTACACCAGCCTTTCAGATGCCAGCTGTAAGCAATGGGTATAGACTAGACCAGCGTTCTCACTGACTGGCGAGAGTGGACACCAGCTGTCAATAACCGGTATGGGACCGACTCGCATCTTCACTGACCATTAAGCGTAGAGGTCAGCTGTGAACTACTGATGTCGATGAGGCTGCCACTCACATTGACCCATCAGAGTGGGGGCCGGCTGTAAATAATCACCAAAGCCACACTTATATATGTAATATATGTACCTATTGAGTGTCAGCCTTGGGCTTATGTGAGGGGGCACATCTGGAATATATCCCACTCTCTTCGTGGATGACTGGAGAGTTAAATCATCTAACTTCTTTAAACTTCAGATTTGTTACCTGCGAAATTCCTAACGTTGGTCTTTTTTGAAATTTCTTTGGGTGAATATTGGAAAACTTCGTCTTTCATTTTTTGCTTCTTTGAATCTGGGTTGGATCTCAACTTTTTCTTCTGGATTATGCATTTAGACTTTAATTCTATTTTTCAATCCCTCTATTGAATATTTAATTGGGACCACCATACTTTCAGGTTTTCAAACTCATTCTTATTCTTTTATTGCTTCCTTTTCAGGGGGCCACATTTTGTTTTTTGGATATAGTCACCCCTCCAATCTTTTTAAGAATGCTAGTTTAAAAATTAAGGTCTCTGTCTCTTTTCTCTCTTTGAGATCTTTGGGTTATTTGTTTATTTGGGTTCTTATTTTTCCTGCTATTTGGTTTTGTCATATGAATCGTGCCCCTTCATGTTTATGAATGAAAGATGATGTGGATGTCAGTAACTGAGTTAGGTTTCCTTTGAAGTTAAATAGTTCTATTTAGCTGAAGCACCAACTGCTCTGTTTATGGGGGAGAGGAACCAGTCAAGCCAGCAGGTGGATAATCCTTTATTTAATTGCCACGATGATTGCTCTGAGGCCTGCTCTGCTCCCTGCATTGGCGGATCCAGAGATTCTCTAGGGGAACTCCTATTATCCTTACACATCGTCAGTGTGTGAGTTTATGTTGCAAGTCTTTGCTTTAGGTTCTTAGACAATTCAGTTCCACTTTCGGTTTGGGGTAGTTTTTTGTTTTCAGCTCTATTGTGGATTCCTTTTTTTAAATCTGTCATTTCAATGTGGTTGTGAGGAAGAGAAATTAAGAATGTATATTCTGTTCCCCACCTTGAACTCGAGATCTTTATTAGCATGCATTGATATGAAGTATTAATCAAAGTTAGAAAGTGACTATCCTCCACCTTCTCTTTGCCATTCTCTTCTTCCTCCTCCTTCAGCCTCTGGAAATGTCCTAGTCCCACACTTCTTAGAAGGAGGATGAGGTGATATAGAATTGGTAGAGTTTCAGACAATGTAACAAGAAAAAGTATGATATTCTGACAATGTGAGGAGAGCCACAGTGGAGCAGCAGGAATATGATCAAGGGCCACATGTCTAGGCGTCTGCTTCTGAGGCCTGCTACTGTAAGCCATTTGTACTTTTCACCATTTCTTACCTCTTTTTATTCTCAGCACACATGTACCACCTTTCCAGTATCTCAGCTGGCTTCACACAAAGTGCTGTTGGCATATGTGGGTTATTATTGGTAAGCATCTGCCTGCTCATGCATCCCTTTGTGTCAGAAGTTCTGAATACAGGATGGATGCTTATCACATATGTTTAGAAAAAAAATTTGTTTGTATTATGAAAGCAATACAAGATGATTGTAGAACATTTAAAACATAAACAAGCAAGATATAAAAAATCAACCAGAGAGGTATTTTCAAACTGAGTATGTACTTCCTGCCTCTTGTTCTACATTCACAGACTTTCATGTACATAAACCCTTTTATTTTTTTGAACCTAAGAGGAATGTTCTATAGATGGTCTTGGTGTCTTAAAGACACAAATATTTTGATAATATTTGATATGTCTACCTCTTTCTTCCTCTTCCTGTGCCCTTTCTCCCTTATCTTTCTACAGTTGCACATGGATGTTACACAGAAAGCTGAATATGAGTCAATATATTTAACCTTGAAAACAAGAATCAAATAACTGCATCTCAATAATTTGTTTGGAGTATGGTTCTGTGTATTGGCCTACATATTTGTACACAAATTTTTTGTCACCACTAAGTTCATCAGTTAAGATGGGACATTTGTTTATTTGGATGAATATGTGCCAGCAATGTAGAAACAAAAGACATAACTTGTGCTGTTCCTTCCTAGGCCTGCCCATCTGGTAGGGGTTGCTTTCCAGGTAAGTTCACTGGTGCGCAAAGGTAAACGAGTCTTTAACAATTATTAGGCCATCACACGATGCCCAAGCCAGAAATATGGGACTTGTGCAGACCCTTCCTCTTATTCTCTCCTTTATTTAACCCATTATTTTTCTATCTTCTCTAAACCTCTTGGTTACAACCCTTGTCTCCATTATTACTACCTTTCCTTTAGTTCTGGAACCTGCCTGCTCTTTTCTTAAAATCTCCTTTTCTTCTCTCCACCCTTCTCTAATCTCTCCGACACACTGCTTTTAATGTGGTCTTTTAAAATCCCAGCACATCATTCCATTTCTTGAGAGAGAGCATGAACTCCGAAACCTCACAGTCTAGTTTCGAGCCCTGACTCCCTACCTACCAGGTGTGTGATCTTGGGACACATCTAGAGTTCGCCTGCCTCGGTTTCCTCATTTGTAGAAAGGGACCAGTAATAGTGCCTACCTTGGGGTTGTTGTCAATATTAAATGTGTTTATGAACATCAAATGCTTAGAACAGTGCTAGGCAAACAGTACGTGTTCAATACATTTTAACAGTCATTAAACTTTTTT
Source organism: Manis pentadactyla (assembly GCF_030020395.1). NCBI lineage: Eukaryota > Metazoa > Chordata > Mammalia > Pholidota > Manidae > Manis > Manis pentadactyla. The sequence continues at coordinate 17,748,399 of NC_080023.1, forward strand.
TTTTTTTTGTAGATAATAATTTTTTATTGAAGGGTACTTGACACACAGTATTACATTACATTAGTTTCAGGTGTACAACACAGTGATTCAACATTTATATACCTGATAATTCTAGGTACCAGCTATCACCATACCAAGCTGTTACAATATCTTGACTATATTCATTACATCCCGGTTACTTATTTATTTTACAATTGGAAGTGTGTACTTTTTTTCTTTTTTTTTGTTTTTTTGTTTTTGTGAGGGCATCTCTCATATTTATTGATCAAATGGTTGTTAACAATAAAATTCTGTATAGGGGAGTCAATGCTCAATGCACAATCATTAATCCACCCCAAGCCTAATTTTCATCAGTCTCCAATCTTCTGAAGCATAACGAACAAGTTCTTACATGGAGAACAAATTCTTACATAGTGAATAAGTTACATGGTGAATAGTACAAGGGCAGTCATCACAGAAACTTTCAGTTTTGCTCATGCATTATGAACTATAAACAGTCAGTTCAAATATGAATACTCATTTGATTTTTATACTTGATTTATATGTGGATACCACATTTCTCTCTTTATTATTATTATTTTTAATAAAATGCTGAAGTGGTAGGTAGATACAAGATAAAGGTAGAAAACCTAGTTTAGTGTTGTAAGAGAGCAAATGTAGATGATCAGGTGTGTGCCTGTAGACTATGTGTTAATCCAAGCTAGACAAGGGCAATAAAACATCCACGTATGCAGAAGATTTCTCTCAGAACAGGGTGGGTGAGGTTCTAAGCCTCACCTCTGTTGATCCCCAGTTTCTCACCTGATGGCCCCCCTGCGACTGTGCCTGTCTTAGGTTGTTCCTCCCTTGAGGAATCTTACCTGTCTCTGGCTAACCAGTCATCTTCCGGGGCCATACAGGGAAATGTGAAGTTGGTAAGTGAGAGGGAAGCCTTATTGTTTGAAAAGGTTAGCTTTTTACATCTTTGCATATTTATGCCCTGCGACTTCTATGCCCAGTATTTGTCTTGAGGTATCTTTACCACTTGGAAGAATTATGATACTCGGTTAATTCGATATGAGGCACGAATTCTATTTAGGGGTTGTAATTAGGAAGGAAGAAGAAAAGCTATAGAAGTAGCAGGCAGAAGAAAACATGGGAAGATTGATTATTTCTTTGATATATCTTCTTGTAGAGTAACTTCAGCATGTATAGGTTTTAAACTACTAATTAAATTGCGCACACACATTAACATAATAGGAGTATAGTTACATAACCAAAGCATACGTGTAATTACCAGCCATCTCCAGTGAAACCAAGAAAACCAGTTAGGCACCTTAGGCATTTGTGAAAGCTTATCTATGATATGGTGGATATTGTCCAACTGAACTTGAACAGTCTGAGAGAAATCAGACAAATCAAAACAACCCATTCCTGGGGACTGTTCACATCCCATATGTTCTTCTAACAGTAAATAGTCTGTAGTTGTAAGATTCTGGAGCGCTACAATTTGCACTTCTCCTAATTCTTGGTTGAGTTCCAACAGTATAGATCCAGTCAAATTTGTTGTTTTACTGTATGCACAGGCCAGCTTAGATAACTCCTTCCTCATTCCCATGGCAAGTCCAGGAGCTGGTGGGATGAGTGCATCTACAGCTGTAGCAGTGCGTGGATCTTTGTTAGTGTTTTTTGATGATCATCTTCTGTCATGAGTCTTCCAGAGAGTGCCGATGCTGGAAGTTCTCTTTCATATCGTATCTTAGTTCATTTTCGGGGTAGTCCAATTAGGCTTTGATCCTCTGTATAAACACAAACAGACCCTTTGCCTACACTTTTATATGCCCTTTATACCCTTGTGTAGAACTCATTGGAGGTCACCAAATAGGAACTGCCTTTTTTTTTTTTTTGCTATCATTAATCTACACTTACATGATGAATATTATGTTTACTAGGCTCTCCCCTATACCAGGTCCCCCCTATAAACCCCTTCACAGTCACTGTCCATCAGCATAGCAATATGTTGTAGAATCACTACTTGCCTTCTCTGTGTTGTACAGCCCTCCCCTTTCTCCCACCCCCCCATTATGCATGCTAATCTTAATATCCCCCTTCTTCTTCCCCCCCTTATCCCTTCCTACCCACCCATCCTCCCCAGTCCCTTTCCCTTTGGTACCTGTTAGTCCATTCTTGAGTACTGTGATTCTGCTGCTGTTTTGTTCCTTCAGTTTTTCCTTTGTTCTTATATTCCACAGATGAGTGAAATCATTTGGTATTTCTCTTTCTCCACTTGGCTTGTTTCACTGAGCATAATACCCTCCAGCTCCATCCATGTTGCTGCAAATGGTAGGATTTGCCCTCTTCTAATGGCTGAGTAGTATTCCATTGTGTATATGTACCACTTCTTCTTTATCCATTCATCTACCGATGGACATTTAGGTTTTTTCCAATTCTTGGCTATTGGAAATAGTGCTGCGATAAACATAGGGGGGCATTGGTCTTTTTCAAACTTGATTGCTGCGTTCTTAGGGTAAATTCCTAGGAGTGCAATTCCTGGGTCAAATGGTAAGTCTGTTTTGAGCATTTTGATGTACCTCCATACTGCTTTCCACAATGGTTGAACTAATTTACATTCCCACCAGCAGTGTAGGAGGGTTCCCCTTTCTCCACAGCCTCGCCAACATTTGTTGTTCTCTGTCTTTTGGATGGCAGCCATCCTTACTGGTGTGAGGTGATACCTCATTGTAGTTTTAATTTGCATTTCTCTGATAATTAGTGATGTGGAGCATCTTTTCATGTGTCTGTTGGCCATCTGTGTTTCTTTTCTGGAGAACTGTCTGTTCAGTTCCTCTGCCCATTTTTTAACTGTGTTATTTGTTTTTTGTTTGTTGAGGTGTGTGAGCTCTTTATATATTCTGGATGTCAAGCCTTTATCGGATGTGTCATTTTCAAATCTATTCTCCCATACTGTAGGGTTCCTTTTTGTTCTATTGATGGTGTCTTTTGATGTACAGAAGCTTTTCAGCTTAATATAGTCCCACTTGTTCATTTTTGCTGTTGTTTTCCTTGCCCGGGGAGATATGTTCAAGAAGAGGTCACTCATGTTTATGTCTAAGAGGTTTTTGCCTATGTTTTCTTTCAAGAGTTTAATGGTTTCATGACTAACATTCAGGTCTTTGATCCATTTTGAGTTTACTTTTGTATATGGGGTTAGACAATGGTCCAGTTTCATTCTCCTACATGTAGCTGTCCAGTTTTGCCAGCACCATCTGCTGAAGAGACTGTCATTTCGCCATTGTATGTCCACGGCTCCTTTATCAAATATTAATTGTCCATATATGTCTGGGTTAATGTCTGGGTTCTCTAGTCTGTTCCATTGGTCTGTGGCTCTGTTCTTGTGCCAGTACCAAATTTTCTTGATTACTATGGCTTTATAGTAGAGCTTGAAGTTGGGGAGTGAGATCCCCCCTACTTTATTCTTCTTTCTCAGGATTACTTTGGCTATTCGGGGTTTTTGGTGTTTCCATATGAATTTTTGAATTATTTGTTCCAGTTCATTGAAGAATGTTGCTGGTAGTTTCATAGGGATTGCATCAAATCTGTATATTGCTTTGGGCAGGATGGCCATTTTGACGATGTTAATTCTTCCTAGCCACGAGCATGGGATGAGTTTCCATCTGTTAGTGTCCCCTTTAATTTCTCTTAAGAGTGACTTGTAGTTTTCAGAGTATAAGTCTTTCACTTCTTTGGTTAGGTTTATTTCTAGGTATTTTATTTTTTTTGATGCAATTGTGAATGGAATTGTTTTCCTGATTTCTCTTTCTGTTGGTTCATTGTTAGTGTATAGGAAAGCCACAGATTTCTGTGTGTTGATTTTGTATCCTGCAACTTTGCTGTATTCCGATATCAGTTCTAGTAGTTTTGGGGTGGAGTCTTTAGGGTTTTTTATGTACAGTATCATGTCATCTGCAAATAGTGACAGTTTAACTTCTTCTTTACCAATCTGGATTCCTTGTATTTTTTGTTTTGTCTGATTGCCGTGGCTAGGACCTCCAGTGCTATGTTAAATAGCAGTGGGGAGAGTGGGCATCCCTGTCTAGTTCCCGATCTCAGAGGAAATGCTTTCAGCTTCTCGCTGTTCAATATAATGTTGGCTGTGGGTTTATCATAGATGGCCTTTATTATGTTGAGGTACTTGCTCTCTATTCCTATTTTGCTGAGAGTTTTTATCATGAATGGATGTTGAACTTTGTCAAATGCTTTTTCAGCATCTATGGAGATGATCATGTGGTTTTTGTCTTTCTTTTTGTTGATGTGGTGGATGATGTTGATGGACTTTCAAATGTTGTACCATCCTTGCATCCCTGGGATGAATCCCACTTGGTCATGGTGTATGATCCTTTTGATGTATTTTTGAATTCAGTTTGCTAATATTTTGTTGAGTATTTTTGCATCTACGTTCATCAGGGATATTGGTCTGTATTTTTCTTTTTTGGTGGGGTCTTTGCCTGGTTTTGGTATTAGGGTGATGTTAGCTTCATAGAATGAGTTTGGGAGTATCCCCTCCTCCTCTATTTTTTGGAAAACTTTAAGGAGAATGGGTATTATGTCTTCCCTGTATGTCTGATAAAATTCCGAGGTGAATCCATCTGGCCCGGGGGTTTTGTTCTTTGGTAGTTTTTTGATTACCGCTTCAATTTCATTGCTGGTAATTGGTCTGTTTAGATTTTCTGTTTCTTTCTGGGTCAGTCTTGGAAGGTTGTATTTTTCTAGGAAGTTGTCCATTTCTCCTAGGTTTCCCAGCTTGTTAGCATATAGGTTTTCATAGTATTCTCTAATAATTCTTTGTATTTCTGTGGGGTCCATCGCGATTTTTCCTTTCTCGTTTCTAATACTGTTGATTTGTGTTGACACTGTTTTCCTCTTAATAAGTCTGAGTAGAGGCTTATCTATTTTGTTTATTTTCTTGAAGAACCAGCTCTTGGTTTCATTGATTTATGCTATTGTTTTATTCTTCTCAATTTTATTTATTTCTTCTCTGATCTTTATTATGTCCCTCCTTCTGCTGACCTTAGGCCTCATTTGTTCTTCTTTTTCCAATTTCGATAATTGTGACATTAGACCATTCATTTGGGATTGTTCTTCCTTTTTTAAATATGCTTGGATTGCAATATGCTTTCCTCTTAAGACTGCTTTTGCTGTGTCCCACAGAAGTTGGGGCTTAGTGTTGTTGTTGTCATTTGTTTCCATATATTGCTGGATCTCCATTTTGATTTGGTCATTGATCCATTGATTATTTAGGAGCTTGTTGTTAAGCCTCCATGTGTTTGTGAGCCTTTTTGTTTTCTTTGTATAATTTATTTCTAGTTTTATACCTTGTGGTCTGAAATTTGGTTGGTAGAATTTCGATATTGTGGAATTTACTGAGGCTCTTTTTGTGGCCTAGTATGTGGTCTATTCTGGAGAATGTTCCATGTGCACTGGGAAGAATGTATATCCTGTTGCTTTTTGATGTAGAGTTCTATAGATGTCTATTAGGTCCATCTGTTCTACTGTGTTGTTCAGTGCCTCTGTGTCCTTACTTATTTTCTGCCTGGTGGATCTATCCTTTGGGGTGAGTGGCGTGTTGAAGTCTCCTAAAATGAATGCATTGCAGTCTATTTCCCCCTTTAGTTCTGTTAGTATTTGTTTCACATATGCTGGTGCTCCTGCGTTGGGTGCATATATATTTAGAATGGTTATATCCTCTTGTTGGACTGAGCCCTTTATCATTATGTAGTGTCCTTCTTTATCTCTTGTTACTTTCTTTGTTTTGAAGTCTATTTTGTCTGATATTAGTACTGCAACCCCTGCTTTCTTCTCACTGTTGTTTGCCTGAAATATGTTTTTCCATCCCTTGACTTGTAGTCTGTACATGTCTTTGGGTTTGAGGTGAGTTTCTTGTAAGCAGCATATAGATAGGTCTTGCTTTTTTATCTATTCTATTTCTCTGTGTCTTTTGATTGGTGCATTCAGTCCATTAACATTTAGGGTGACTATTGAAAGATATGTACTTATTGCCATTGCAGGCTTTAAATTCGTGGTTACCAAAGGTTCAGGGTTAGCCTCTTTAGTATCTAGCTGCCTAATTTAGCTCGTTTATTGAGCTGTTGTATACACTGTCTGGAGATTCTTTTCTTCTCTCCCTTCTTATTCCTCCTCCTCCATTATTCATATGTTTGGTGTTTAGTTCTGTGCTCTTTCTAGGAGTGCTCCCATCTAGAGCAGTCCCTGTAAGATGTCCTGTAGAGGTGGTTTGTGGGAAGTAAATTCCCTCAGCTTTTGTTTGTCTGGGAATTGTTTAATCCCACTATCATATTTGAATGATAATTGTGCTGGATATAGTATCCTTGGTTCAAGGCCCTTCTGTTTCATTGCATTAAATATATCATGCCATTCTCTTCTCTCCTGTAGGATTTCTGTTGAGAAGTCTGATGTTAGCCTGATGGGTTTTCCTTTATAGGTGATCATTTTCTCTCTAGCTGCCTTTAACACTCTTTCCTTGTCCTTGATCTTTGCCATTTTAATTATTATGTGTCTTGGTGTTGTCCTCCTTGGATCCTTTCTGTTGGGGGTTCTGTGTAATTCTGTGGTCTGTTCGATTATTTCCTCCCCCAGTTTGGGGAAGTTTTCAGCAATTATTTCTTCCAAGATACTTTCCATCCCTTTTCCCCTCTCTTCTTCTTCTGGTACCCCTATAATACAGATATTGTTCCTTTTAGATTGGTCACACAGTTCTCTTAACATTGTTTCATTCCTGGAGATCCTTTTATCTCTCTCTATGTCAGCTTCTGTGTGTTCCTGTTCTCTGGTTTCAATTCCATCAATGGCCTCTTGCATCCTATCCATTCTGCTTATAAACCCTTCCAGAGTTTGTTTCATTTCTGTGATCTCCTTTCTGGCATCTGTGATCTCCCTCCGGACTTCATCCCTTATCACTTGCGTATTTCTCTGCATCTCTGTCAGCATGTTTATGATTTTTATTTTGAATTCTTTTTCAGGGAGACTGGTTAGGTCTGTCTCCTTCTCTGGTGTTGTCTCTGTGATCTTTGTCTGCCTGTAGCTTTGCCTTTTCATGGTGATAGGAATAGTCTGCAGAACTGGGACGAGTGACGGCTGGAAGGACTTCCTTCTTGTTGGTTTGTGGCCCTCCTCTCCTGGGAGAACAGCGACCTCTAGTGGCTTGTGCTGCGCAGCTGCGCGCAGACAGGGCTTTTGCTTCCTGCCCGGCTGCTATGGAGTTTATCTCCGCTGTTGCTGTGGGCGTGGCCTGGCTCGGGCAGCTACTCCAAAATGGTGGAGTCGCGTTGGAGCGGGAGCGGCTGGGAGGCTATTTATCTCCGTAAGGGGCCTCCCTGCTCCCTGTAGCCCTGGGGATTAGGGTGCCCAGAGATCCCCGGATTCCCTACCTCTGGATTAAGTGTCCCACCCTGCCCCTTTAAGACTTCCAAATAGCACCCGCCAAAACAAAACAATGACCAAAAAAAAAATTTTTTTTAATTAAAAAAAAAAAAATAAAAAATGGCTGCTCGTTCATCTTTATTCTCCGGCACCAGCCTCAGCCATCTGCTCATCAGTCTTGCTGCCCTGTTTCCCTAGTATTGGGGTCCCTATCCCTTTAAGACTTCCAAAAAGCTCTCGCCAAAACAAAACAGGAAAAAAAAAAATATGGCCAATCGCTTTTCTTATGTCCTCTGGCGCCAGGCCTCCGGTGCCCTCTCACAGTTCTTGCTGCCCTGTTTCCCTAGTATCCAGGGCCCCATGCACGCACTGTGTCTGCACTCTGGCCCGGATGTCTGGGGCTGGGTGTTCGGCAGTCCTGGGCTCCGTCTCCCTCCCGCTCTGCCTCCTCTTCTCTTGCCGGGAGCTGGGGGGAGGGGGGCGCTCATTTCCTGCCGGTCCGGGGCTTGTATCTTACCCCCTTCGCGAGGCGCTGGGTTCTCACAGGTGTGGATGTGGTCTGGATGTTGTCCTGTGTCCTCTGGTCTTTATTCTAGGAAGAGTTTTCTTTGTTATATTTTCATAGATATATGTGATTTTGGGAGGAGATTTCCACTGCTCTACTCATGCTGCCATCTTCTCAGCAGTCTCATTAAACTTTTTATATTGCTTTACCTTCGATAGAATAATTTCTGAATTTCTAGCATGGCATAAAAAATCTCTTTGTAATTTGCCTCTGACTCCACCCTGTTTCCTCTCTTGCTTCTTCTTCATTTGTATCTTATTCTTTGGCCAAAATGAAGCACATAGAATTCTTTAAATGGTCCATGACCTTCACGTACGGTTGCAGAAGGCTCTGCTCCCTCTGCTTGGATGCACAGCTGACCCTTGATGTGAACAGAGACCAGCAGGGGATAAAGATCCAGGCCTCCTAACTTCCAGGCTGGAGCTCTTTGTACTCCACTTACTGTCTCTTTCATCTTCATCCTTTTTGCTACTCTTCTGTTTGTGTTACTGTGAGTTTGGTAGAAGTGGTTAAGTGTCTGGGGTTAAGGTAGGGCAAAGGAAATACCCAAAGAGCATTTTGGTACATAAGAACAATCCTTCTTATATTAATTATTTGGAACAATATACCTTTTTGCCTGGGGGCATTTGGACATAGCTCCATGCTTGTAAAGATGACTAATAGGAGAGGTGTCGATACGGATGGTGTGAGTGGTCATCATTGGCAGCAACTGGGGCCCTGTTGATTTCCTTCTATGCTAAGTGGACCTCTGCCTTGAGGTGCCCTCAACCAGCGGAGCAGATCTTTATTGGCTTTGGACCTTTTTCAAGGTGTCTACTCTTCCTTTCATTACTGTGGATAATCAGAGTTTGATTCTAAAGTATGTAAAGGGCTTTTAAAATTGTCTGCTGTTTTAGATTATCCAGGCCACTGATCCCCCTTCCTTGGCATGGATAATTGAGAGTGGACTGGGCTGAAGAATGTTAAGCAGAACCAATTCACAAAATAAATGAGATTTTAAAAAATCCTTTACATTTTAATAATAGGAAAAAATATCAAGCTAGTTTTTTAAAAATCTAAAAGGGTCTATTATTGTATTTTGAAACTATAAATTTATTTGTTTTGAAGTTGATTCAAAATATGAAATAAATTTCTATGATGCACCCATTTTAAACCTATTTAAAACGTATGCTAATTACACTATCCACTTAATGGAGTTAGGGGAAAAATTGATAATATAGACTAGAGGTTGGACAGTTTCAGATTCAATGTCAAATCTTCCTATAACCATGTTTATGTTTCAGCTAGGTAGCAAGGAGAGGGTAGGAGTTACTTCAAATTTTGAAAATCTCTCTCTTGATAGCAGAGGCTATAATTCTTTGCTCCTAACGAGCACTAGTTGTGAAGAGAAGGGCATTTTTTGAATGTATGTATAAGATTAACAGGATTCTGATTCCTGGGAATATCTGATCTCATTCATTCTCATTTTCATGCTCTCATCTTTCCCCATGTGCCCCTGAATGCAGGAAGAAATGTATTTACATGTCACTTGACTGGGAATTTAGAGGTCATTTTCTCAAAGGAATGATGTTTTAAATAGGGGTAGACATCAAAGAATACCCTTCAGGTGTGTAAAGATATAAATAGATTTTGGGGGTTGCCTTGGAAATGAGGAACATAATCTAAGAGGCAATGATGAGCTCCTGGGCGGGTGACTCATAAACAAGGTTTTTGAAACATTACCCATTTTTACGTTGGGAATTGCCAAGCTAAGGCTTAAAGTCTCCCACAACACCCATGAATAATCATTTAAATACAGGCTTTGAGACATGGGGGAAAAGTGCATTATTTATTCTAAAGATGATAATCATCCTCTGGAGTCATTGTAGTCCATCATACAGATGCATGTTTGGGGGTCTTTGAAAGAGCAACATTTTCTCTTGATAATCTATTACTTCCTATATTTTGTAAATTATTACCTGCGTCTGGATTGTAGGCACAGATTAGGGATGCACATCAGCCATTCTGTAACTGAGCATGGGAGACTAAAGCTCTCTCATAGGGGCAAGTATCACGAAGGGCTTTGGCCACTGGCTTCTGTGTTTGTGTGAAGAATAAGACCTGGGGATGGAGGTGACAGGGACTCTAATGTATCCCCTGGTTCCCAGAATGCTAAGAACTTGGCAAATGTAAGTACACAATAAATTCATGTTGCCTCACTGATGTGATGAAATGAGAAATGATGGTTCTCAGCACAGATGTTATACAGCTGAGGCCAAACATCTCCCAGGGTCATGTCTGTACACATCATTGTACATGTGCATGTAAAGACCTGGTACAACCAAACTAAAACTATGATATAGTTGGTGTGCAGGTGGATGATGACTTTGGAGAGAAATTATACAAGAAAATTGAGGAAAGGTCTTTTTCCACATTGTACCTGGAGACCTGGGTTCCTTGGCATGAATATTAATAATTAAGTTGAATGAATATTTATTTGAATTACAACTATGTAATTCATCCCAATTAGACATTTATTTACTGTGAGTACAGAGCCTGGAGATATAAAAGGTTAATAAAATGATCTTTTGAATTCACCATTCTAGTGAGGAAGAGAGGCATATTCATGACTATGATATGATGTGACAGCTCTAACAGTAGAACAAACAAAATGCTATTATTGCTTCTTCGCCACTTGGTGACTCTTGACTCCTCTTCAGGGAATGTGGTTTTTAAAACACCCACGCATATTCCTTATTTTATAGAGGCTGGAGAGACAGAGTATGAGCAATGTCATGCAACTCATTAGTGACAGAGGAGGGACATGATGTGGCAAGGTCCACAAGAAACAAAATAACAAAGGGCAATATGGAGCTCTGAGCCAAAATGAGTGGTGCAGACACTATGTGGTTTTAAGGGAAGGGGGTAACATTCTGAGCTGTAGCATTCAGAGAAGCAGTTGCAGAGAGAGTAGATTTTTAGAGGCTAAGAAAACATTTAGAGATTCAGTTCCTTGCCTACTTAAAATCCAGAGCAAAAGGTTTTTGCTGGGTTGGAGAAAGTTAGAAAGTAGGTCTTTCCAACTGCTACAACTTTGTGGCAGTTGGCAGTTGTCGTAAATGTTGTGCCACAGTAATTGCTCAGACTCCTTCTATATTTCAGTAGAAGTGGAAGTTTAATGGTGGGACAAGCTGAAGAGTCAGGGTGAAAGACAGCAGTAGCCTTTGCATGTAGGAGGGTCTTTGAGAGGGGCAACTTGTTTGGAAGGCAATGTTTTGGTAACTTGTCTTAAAGTGCTATTTGCAAGGCAAGCATGCTGTTAATTAGAATGCATATCTATTTAAGAAGGCTCTTCTTGGGGACTGCTGTTAGAACACCCCTTTATACAGCCAACTGAAATGTAATAGAAACTATTTGTAGCTATCCTGATCAGTATTTAACATGAAAAGTCCAGAAAACTCTGTATTCAGGGAGTTTTTTTTGAGACATCTGCCAAGACTGGAGACAGACCCAGTGATTCCTGGGGGACCTTGAGGAAAGTCAATTAGTTTAGGAGTCAGAGGAACTTCAAATTCTTCTAAATGGCATTTGTTGCCATAAGAAAGTTCTGCTCTTGAATTAGCTAGCTGCTCCAAGTTCTAAGCTGGTGTTCTTTCTTAGAAAGATGCTTATGGGGTATAAATCTTTTTAAGTGCATGGCATTGTACCAATTGTTTCTTTTAAAAGAAGCCCATTAGTTTGTTATTAAGTGGCCTATTTAATAGTGTCAATAAATTCTAAAACTGGAGGCTGGGTATTGTTACTGTGAATGTTTTAATGGTCTGGATTGTCTTTGTTACATGGCCTTGGCTCATTTGACTGACCTTTGTTTGTTTTAATGGCTTGCAAAAAATCCCCCTCACTGCACAGAGTCAATACAGTGGTTTTTCATATATGTGATACAAATATGGAAAATATCTGAATATGTTAACTAATGATATTTGGATGATTAGATCAGGTCTATACAACTGAAGAGAAGTAGATCACTGTGCAAATTGTAGAGGAATAAAAAAGTTCAAGTAAAACTTCAAGTTCATACCAAAAAGAGGCTTAATTTATTGTATTATTATTTGAATATAATTATAACTATACAGAATAATATCCATCCAGAAAAAGGACTGGAAATTATACTGAAAAATATTCATATAGAGAGATAATATAATGTAGTAGGTACTTGCACCAATGCTTCTGTTCTTCAGTGGCTTAGGAAAATCAGGAGTTTAAATTTGACTTTCACAAGTGATATGGTTACATTACTTAACTTACTTCCCACTCAAAGTGAGTGAAATCTATCTGTCTTGCCTGAAAGTTTCAGCCTCAGGAGAGTTTGCTATGGATTCAGTGAGACCAAGAAATGGCAAAGGAATGTACTTGGGGTAAAGGGGTTTATACCTGGCTTTATTTTCACAGTTGGAGGTTGAACACAAGGATGACATCTGCATATAGCAGTCTGCAGGTCTGTAATCCACCTCCATCTCTGCCTCCACCCAGAGCATTAGGCAGAGATCTTTATATAGTGACTCAGTCAATAATAGCTCATTGCCTGTGGGTGTGGAAGCATTAGCCTAGCAGTAGGCCAATTACATCAAGTAGTTTAGGGTCAGGGGAGGATCCTGGCCATAGGAACTTCCAATTTCCCCACACTCCACCCCTCCAAGATTCTTTCCTCACAATCTATACACCCTCAATCTTCCTCAATGGTCCCTGTGTGAGAAAGCTGGACCATTGTAACCAGATTCCAAAATGGCAACAGAGGATAATGACAACATAGACATAACAACAAAAATTATGATACAGGTCACAAAAAATTATAATAATCCTCAATCCTGAGGAGATCAGTTGCCACCACGTGGTCATTCCAGCTGTATTCAAATTAGTTCTACTTAGAATGAGTTCATGACTCTTACTTTCTATGAGAGAAATCAATCTTCTGCAATTGTCCCTGTGCGAGAAAGCTGGAACCCTGTAACAAAACAATTAAAATAATAACAGTCACTCTCAAGTCCAAGGAGGTTGATTGCCACCAAGCTGCATTCAAACTGGTACTAGCTCATGATTCACACTTTCCCTGGGAGGCTGGTATAGATACCGATAGGGAGTTCCATGTACCCAGTGAGTAGCAGTTTTTGCCAGGTTGTGTGCTCAATCCACAAAGACATTAGAGGAGATTAACCTTAAGGGTGATCAGACACATGTTTTAATGACACCAGTATAGGCAGATCTTGTCCATCAGGTAGGATGTATGCAAGAGAATGGTCCTGGGTAGGACTCTGGCATGAAGGGGGTCCTATCCAGGTCTAGTATACCATACCTTTACCCCTCTCCCTGTAGGGGTTACAAGAAGTCTATTTATAGTGCCACTGGAAGCACATGCACTGGCCGTAATGATAAAACAATAGTCCCCGGTAAGATGCTCCTATCTTCTGGCTGTTTAGGATATACTACTCTGATCTTTGGGGGCTAATCTGCTGTTACTCCAGGAATTCAGGAGGCCAGCTTCCAGGCCTTATCCCCAAGGTACCAGGGGGGCCAGCAATCATTGGTCCATGTGTCTAAATATCCAAGGCCACATCCACTCAATGGAGTCTCCAGGGTTTATTGCAGTTGGTGCTGGCAGCAAGATATTATTCTGGTGGCCAAATTTCAGCTTCAACGAATCCTACTTGATTTGTACTTGCAGTTGTATAGGGGAGGCAGCAGTATGTGTCAGCATGTCCACAAGGCCCATTGCCCCTTTCTGGTGCTTCTCATTCAAATGCTGTAGCCTGTCCACAAGTGGAATTACCATCCCCATAGACTATTGGTATGTGACTTTAGGCTAGATTTTAATAAATTGTTGTACCTCTCTATCATGCCTGCCCTGGTAGGATGATATGGAACATGAAACTTCCATTTTATCCTGAATTGTTGTTCCCATTCTTGTAATGCATGCCCAGTAAAGTGGGTGCCTTGATTGTTCTCAGTTACCTGTGGTACACCACAGGCTGCAAAGAGATGCTAGTCTGCACAGTGTTGTGCAAGAAAAACACCCAGAAGTCTCGTAGCTATGTCCACACAAATCAGGGCATATTGGTACCCTTCTGATATGGGCAGAGGCCCGGTATAGTCTATCTGCCACCTGACAAGGGTTATCAGCCCCTTGGCTCTTGTCCCATGTTGCTGTGGAACTTCATGTAAGTCACTTTTAGACCATACAAGGCACTCCTGCCAGTCTCTAGTGACTTCTTCAAAGGTCAAAGGCAGGCCCCACTGATAAGCTACAGCCCACATTGTCTTCTGCCCCACATGCAACAAATGTTGATTTAACCATTGGGCCACATCAGAGGCAAGCTTTCCTTCTAGCCAATGTACCTGGGTGAATTCATCTGCTTCACTGTTTCCTAGGGATGCCAGGGGAAAATAGCCTGTCACATGATAAACTGTAACTGTTTTAGTCTGACCAGAGGCCCATAAGTCTTGCCACAGCTCTTAGCCCCAAAGGGGCCAGTAACCTACAACCAGTTGGCATGGTACCATGTCAGTAGCCGCAGGGTCAAGCCCCAATAAATGGCCCAGCTGTCAGTGCAGACAACTAGAGGGGAGGGCTCCTAGGTGATCACAAGCCACACTGACCATAACTCTGCCCATTGACTGCTCTTCCCCTCACCATCTTCCATCCATATTGTCTCAGTCTTAGGATGAAAAGTTAATGCCCTCCATTTTGGGGGCTGCCCATGGCTGGAGCCATCTGTATACCATGTATCTTTGGGGATAGGGGCTCTTCTCTCCTAGTAAGGACTCTCTGCTACTAATAGCTCTAAAGCAAATTCTTCTTGCCTTTCCCTGGTATATGTCACTGGACCCAATAAACATTGAGTTCCTCACTCAAGGTGCTGGTAGAGAGAGCACTACACTGCTGTAAGTATATGCCCCACTTGGCCAGTGTAGGCATCTGTGCCATGCCATTCCATGGCTTTTGGATCCAATCTCACACCCACCCCGTGATGAGATAGGTGGTTATTACCTTTATTGGAGTGTTCGGGTGATGAGTTCTGTAGCCAGCAGAGTGTGGTACAGAGCAGCTAATTTTTCCTCTATTGAGGTGTACCATACCTCCTCTCCTTTCCAGAGTTGTGACCAGAATTCAATAGGTTGGCGAAGTTGTTCAAGCTGCTGCCAGAGACCCCAGCCATAACCGTCTTCTGTCACATGGACATCCACCTCACAGGGCCTTGATGGATCTATCACACTCAAGGCTTGCACAGCCTTGACTGCCCATTTTGCTGTAGTAAAGGCAGATGAACATGTCTCATCCTAGTTCCACCTGATGCCCTTTCATGCCAAATGGTATAAGGTTTCATAATTTGTGCCAAGTGCAGGATGAACACTCTCCAGTAGCCTACAAGACCCCAAAACTCCTGTAACAATGCCACAGTTGTAAGGATAAGGAAGGCCTGGACTTTATCTATTAATGCTTTTGGTATAACTTTAGTCTTACCCAACCAGACAACCCCCAAGAATTTGATTGACAAACCAGGTGCCTGAAACTTGGTACTGTTCACAGGCGATCCTTTCTCCTGTAGATGTTACAACAGTCTGGGTACTGCACCTTCTAGATCTGGAAGAGAATCAGATATGAGCATGACATCATCAATATAATGGTACAGCCGCACCGTTGGTGGTTTCTCCCATGCTGCCAAGTCCTGGGCTACACGTCCATGACAGATGGTGGGACTGTGGAGGTATCCCTGTGGAAGGGGAGTACACATCCATTGCTGGTCTTCGCACATGAAGGCACACTGGTCCTGACTTTGCTGTTCTGTGTTAATGGAAAAGAAGGCATTAGCAAGATCCACCACATAATGATAAGTTCCTTAGTTCATGACTGAGGGTATCCATCAGGTCTGCAATAGAGGGGATGGAAACATGCAGAGGGGGTATGACTTTATTCAATTCTCTAATCCATAGTCATATGCCAGTTGTCGTCCAGATTTTTTACTGGCAATACTGGAGAACTGAAAGGACTGTAGGTGGGCTTTACACAACCCACCTTCTCTAGTTCATGAAGGGTTTCTCCAATTTCTTTATGCCCTCCAGGCAATTTGTATTGTTTGGTATTGGTCACCTGCTGAGGCACAGGCAAAGCTACAAGTGGGTGCCCAGCATGTCCCCTCAGAACTGCCTTTACCACACATATCCTCAGTTTGAACTTAACTGCAGTGGTCTGCAACCCTAGGCCCTGCAGGATATCTACCCTCAAAATATACTTGGTGATGGGAGATGTACACACACTATACCTGTTTGGGGATAGACACCCTATTCCCAATGGAATTGGCCTTGTTTCACCCTGATAACCTTACCCCTGTATCCATCCATAGCAATGAGGGGTCCTGGGAAACTGCTCAGTGTTGTTAAAAATCAGTGAACATTCAGCTCTTATGTCTACCAGAGCCAGGCCATGTTGTATGTTCACTGGGGACCAATGAATTGATAATTCAATATTTGGCCTCTGTTCCCCCACAGAGAAAAGTATCTTCACCCTCCCCTCAGTCAAAAACCATATCCCCCAATCATTTTCCTGCACAGGTTCAGGTGAGGTTGACTCACTCTCCAGCAGGAAGTCTTGCAAACACACGTTGGACTTGTGGCTCTGTGACCAGCCTCTGCTTGCTGGCCCTCAGCAGCTGAAACTTCTGCTTTGGTTTCAGTTGTTGTCACAGCTCCAGTAAGATTCTATTTGACTTCCATCCAATTTCTCTGTCTGCTTCTGCCCCTATTAAATCAACCCACTGGGTCCTTGTGACCTTCATGGAGCTCTTTAAATTCTTCCTCTGAGTAGCAGACCATATTACTTTCCAAGGTCTCACTGTTTCAGCCTCTCCCAAGTCAGCTACCATACGAGTAACCTCAGTTATGGGCTTCCCTAAGTGAGGGGCAAGAATGGCCATTAGGGGTCCAAAGAGGGATGTGGGAGTCATTTGAAGCACCACAATTCTCATCCCTGCAATAAAAGGCACCTTATCTGGGCCATAATTCCCTGGACTGTAAAGGGCATTTTTCATGCTTAACTCCTGTGACATCTGTTGGAGCTCAGTATGCATGGCCATCTTGTGGGGGAAGATGGCAAATCACCCTGATTGTGCCATACAACGAGAAGCATGTCCATAAGCCAACAGAGAAGGAAGTGATTTTCTGGGTCTGATGTGCATTTTGTAATCCCTGCCTCAAGGCAGGATGAACTGTCAGGGAAGTCAGCTTTTCCATATCTGATCCAGACAGAACAAAGCCACCCCCACTACATTCTAAAAATGCAGGAGCCAAGCTGATATTGATTCCCAGGGCTTCTGCTGAAACTGGGAGCCCAAATCCACCAGCTCAACCTGAATATAGTGGTGGAACATAGAGTGCTCCATGACCTGGGGTGGAGGCTGCACCTCTCTCAGAGGAACCTGTGGTTGCTGCATCTTTATTTTCTTGACTACAACCAGGCAGGCTTTGAATAGAGGAGGGGTCTGTGCCTCCAGCACCACCTTTTCATCCTTTCCCTGCTCCTCCTTCATTTTTGGGGCTGATAGCACCTTTCTTGCCACTCTCCTCAGTGCCTCCTCTGCTACACCCTTTACCTTGTCCACATTACCTCACAGCAATGCTAGCTCAGTCTTCAGCAGCTCTCTTACCTTCAACTCAATACCTCACAGCTGGCATTCTCGTGCTACCTCTTCTCGTGCTTCTTGCAGGTACATCCTTCTCCCCCATGACTTTTACCTCTTCCGTAGTGCCTTGCAGCAATGCTGTTTCATTTTTCAACAAATATTTCACTTCCTGCATAGCACGTCACAGCTCCTGTTCTCATGCTGCCATTTCTCATGCCTCCTGCAGGAGTATGTTCCTCTCACCTGCAGCATTTTTTAATACTGTAAGAAACAGCCAACCCACAGCTTCTGCTGCCTTACAGGCACTCTGGTTCTCAAAAGACTTCCTTATTATGCCAAGGGCCACCTCTATTGTCTCAGGTATCACCTCCACCTGCCTCCAGTCCTGGGGAGGGGCCCAGTCGTCTAGGAGGCAGGCCACCTCACACCACATGCCCACTGGGGGACACTTGAATGTCTCCCATCCATAGGGACAGCCTGCTGAAACACCCCTCCCATGAGGGCAGCCTATTCTGTTCTTCAGTCTACAGCACATCCCATCTACTATGCCAATTGTCTTGCCTGAGGGTTTCAGCTGCTGGCAAGCTTACTGTGGATTTTGTGAGACCAAGAGATGACAGTGGAACATTCTTGGGGTAAAAGGGTTTATACCCAACTTTATTCTCACAGCAGTAGGTCAAGCACTAGAATCACATCTGCATCCAGATGTCTGCAGGTCTGTAATCCACCTCTCTCTCTGCCTCCACCCAGAGCACTGGGCGGAGCTCTTTATAGCCATCATGGGATGTGTTAGTCTGGGCCCCTCCAAGAGGCAGATGCCAGGAAGGTATTGAACATGCAAGAAGTCTTTTGAGGACATGTCCATGAAAGCGGACTAGGAACCAGGAGAAGCTTGGACACAGGTCTGAAAAATGAATGAGAAAAAGAAGGAAGAAGAAAGAAGTTTGAAGTATTTAGACTGCAGTACAGTTCAAATGGAAGTTCATCAAAGTCTCTGGGGAGTCCTTGGTCCAAGGCTGACTGTCAGGAGAGTCCCACATCTTCCAAGGACAGGCTCGCCATAGTAGCCTTGCCACATTTGGCACCGGCTGGGATCAGCCCAGGGAAATGTGGCCTCCGTGCAAACTACAGCACATCTGGAGGGGTTCAAGGCTTAGCAGCCGGGTCCCTTGGTCAGTTATGTTCCTTGAGGTTAGGGGTTTACAAAGTGTGTTCTTATTGCCATCACAGTTGCGAGCGATTTAAAAAATCCTCCCAGTTTTTGGTAGTTTGTTAACTCTCTATTGGAAGAAGAGGTGACATAAAGAATTTCACCTCTTTTCCTTTGCTTGGGTGACCTGAACTGTTTGAGACTTGCCCATATCCCAGAGCAATTCCCAGCGTCTCCCTTTGCTGGAAGGTTTAGGTACAGCTGTGTCATTGCTTTAAAGGACCTTTCTATGAAAAGTTTTATTTTTCAGCTCCAACTTTCATTTCTATTTAGAAACCGGGTTTGATTAAAGAGTGAAAGTTTAAGTGTTTGTAACAGGATTCAATTAAAATAGGTCATTCTTGGGGCTCTGAAAATGGTAACTGGCCTTGGGCAAATTGGAAAAAAAATTATAAAATTCAGTTGGATGCATCACAACATTTAACATCTTTAAGGAGGACATTTTGCCTAATAGATTCAATTTAGAAATATTTAGTGTAGTTCATCAGCTTAAGCACCCAAAAAATGAGTTTGTTTGTTTTCTTCTCCCTTTAGTTATAGCTAGGATCAGGACACCTGGACTCTAATCTACAAAACAAACAATTTGTGGTGGGACCTTGAAGAAAGTCAATTAGTTTCTGTGACTTTACCAGTAGGTTAAAAAGGAGATTGTAATATTGGTGAATAATGTGTTTAGAGATGTTTGCATAAAAGATGCTTTGTCATTGTAAAGTATTATTGAATATTTATGGTCTACCAGACTGAGTCAAATGGCCCAGAGGAAGAAACAGTCAGATTTATGTAAACCTTGCTCAGTGTCCCAGATACTGCAGGATGGGTGCTCTATATATGAATGAATAAATAAATGGTATAAACATTATTTTAAAATTTGAAGGTACATCAATATTATCTGGGATGTTAGCCAATGTGCCTGACCTCTGACATTGAAATGAAATGTCTGCCTCTAGGTGACTATTTCAATCTCATAAATATTTTTTAAAGCCAGAGGCATTGATGGCATATAATGTTTTCTTAGAATTTTGTGTCTGTGAATAAAGGTAAATTATATCTTTACCTAAACCTACAAGAAATTATTGTCTCTCACCCACAGGGTTGCTCTGAGAATTCCCAGACTGTGGTTGCAAATGTTATACATTTTTTCTCTTTCCTTTAAAAGCGTGTTTTACTCACTGTCTGCACAGTAGTTTCCTATCACTTTATTGTGAGAAATCTGAACATCAAAGAAAAAAAAATTAGCCATAAACACTGCCCAAGGACTTAATGGATCTTACTGAGCCACGCAATGCAGATGTATTGAAACACAAATAGGTGATAGGAGATAAGAGACACAGAAGCAATTTATTTGGATTGGGTCACTGCTTAATCCAAATGGGTTCAGCACAAGAATTCATGAAACGTGACAGAGGGCCAAGAGGAACTGGCTGTGACATTTCAGATTCCCCTACCTCTTCAAATTAACCATTTCAAGGTTAGCAAAACTTAGATCACGTGCAGATTTAGTCAGACCCATCAGTGTGGAGTGAAGACCTGCCTGTGAGGGATGGATGGTTCTGGTCTCCACAGGAAATGGACCATGACTCAACAATACCTCAAGTTGGGTTTTTAATTTCTGTGATACATTGATTCTGAACAGCATTTTTCTAAAAGACAAAAAATATAGCAGAGTTGCCTTGCAACATACCTTGCTGTTAAATGAGTTTGAATATATTGCATGGATCTAAATATACCTTAGCAAGTCTAATGAGATATTTGAAAACATAAAAATCACATATAGAAAAAGTTTTCTCTCATAGGAATGACAGGAATAATACCGTTAACAGTAACTGCTGCTTTGTTTTAAACATCTACTATTTACCACCATGTCGGATGTTTTACACACTTCCTATATAATCATTCCCTTTGTAGAGATGAGGATACAGAGTCTTTTGTCCAGGATGAATTAGTATGTTGGAGTTCTAGAATCTTTTCTTCAATTACAGAAACCCCCCCACCCCCCGACCCTCACTCCCCTGGCAGCAACCCTCATGAACTCATTTGAGTGGAACTGATTTAAATACAGCTGGAATGACTACTTGGTGGCAATTGATTTCCTCCAGAGATTTTTGTTGCCTGTATCATAATTTTGTTGTCATCTGTATGTTGTTGTTATCATCTGTTGCTTTTGTGGAATCTGGTTCCAGTGGTCCAGCTTTCTCGCACAGGGACCATTGTGGAAGATTGAGGGTATGTAGATTGTGAAGTGAGAATCCTGGAGGGGTGGAGTGTGGGGAAATGGAAGTTCCTAAGGCCAGGATCCTCACCTGACCCTAAACTACCTGACGATGTAACTGGCCTACTGCTAGGCTAATGCTTCCACACCCATAGGCAATGAGCTATTACTGACTGAGTCACTATACCAAGAGCTCTACCCAGTGCTCTGGGCAGAGGCAGAGACAGAGGCAGATTACAGACTTGCAGACTGCTGAATGCAGACATACCTGACCTACCATGGTGAGAATAAAGCTGGGTATAAACCCTTTTATCCCAACAACATTCCCTTGTCATTTCTTGGTCTCACAGATTCCATAGTAAACTTTCCCGGAACTGAAACCCTCAGGCAAGACATGCAGGTTATAAGGAATTGTTGCCCCTTATTTGGTAGGCTCAGAATTCTATAAGGTGGTGATAGCTGGATATGACACACCAGTCTTTAGGTCAAGTTCTACAAGTCTACTTATTCTAAGCTGTTCTCACTTCTCTTTGGAAATGGGAACTAGGATTAAACCCCAGAGTCATGCCTCAGTATCTGCAGCATTGTGTGATCCGTAAATATTTGTTGATATGATAAAAGAAAGACCCAGCTGACTCTGAAGTCTGTGATGTTCATTAGTCAAAAATGGATGCCAGATTTCTACTGGTATTCTAGAAAATATATTAAAATGGAATTATTTAAAACAAGACATTTGTATCTAACTGACAAATGGAATCAATTTACCTGGCCCAATTCAAAAAGTAGATTTAGGAAGTCCTCCCCACCTTTTTTTCTGAATTGTGTTGTACAATGAAAACCTGTGATTGGTGGTTTATAGGAAGATAATGAAAATCAAATCAAATTAGTGTTCAAAAAATTATTGGGTTGATTTGTTTCTGGAATCAGGCCAGGCAAATTCCCAGGATTCAAGGTTTTGGGGGGTATTTTATGTCTCACATGATGTCACTGGGAAGTTTCAGATTAATAGCATGATGCTCTTCGTAATTTTTGTGTGGCAGAGGGAGGAAAGAGTTAAAAGATTTAAGTGTTGCAAAGGGTGTTTCTTCTGGGCAACAGAGATTTGAATGTAGGTCACCTTTTGCATTTTAAGCACTAATGTTTGATCCTTTGTCCGTAGTTATGTAATAAGAGAACTTCATTATTATTTTTAAAGGGAAAAAGAAAAAAAGTCCATGGGGAAAAATACTTGCTTTTAGGGGACAGCTTTAACAGTGCATTTTGTCCCAGAACCATTTCCTCCTGCCCCAAAGTTGTGGAGCAGCAGGATGTCCTTCTCGGGGATGCCAGGAGTCCGGAGTGATGAGTCCATGCTGGTGTCAGAGGAACCACAGACCTGTGTGGGCAGGATTCACTGGGCACACCCAACAGGTCTGGGTGGCCACTGGCCCAGATAGCCAGTGCAGCCAGGCAGTCTGGGAATCCAGAAAAGAGAATTGGGACCGTAGTCTTTGAGGGGGCCAAGAAGACGTGGCATGCCCCTTAAAGGACTAGTTAGTCTGAGATCTCTTTTTAGGAGAGACAGAATAGCCTAGAGTAGTAGGTCCAAAACCTGTTTATTAACAGCAACAACAGTTACACGCTGCCTCCTAGGGAGTCAGTTTTAGGTGCATCACCTCTGATACTGCATCTAATAAATTTTCTTGACAACTCTGCCAACTAGGAAGATCCAGGTGTTATTATCATTTGCATTTTGAAGATGAGGAGGACACTGAGGCACAGAATGGTGGTTGAATCCCCTAAGGTCACAGAGAAAATAAGGTGTTCAGATAAATTAAGACATAGAAAATATGAATTGAAAGGCCATCGAATTTTGTCAAGAGCACAGTCTTTGTTCTGTTACACTCATCTTATAATATTGGTTTCACCAGTTACCAGCTTGATGATCTCCAAATATTTAAACCCAAGGAAAACCTCAGATTCCTCATGTTTAAATGGGGCAACAGCACTGTGTAAAATGTGTGATGGGGTTCAGGACATGTTCTGCCAATACCTGGCACCTTGGAAGCTGAAGGGGTTTGAGAAAAAGGCAGAAGTTGGCAAGTCACTCTGACCTTCTCCTGTCCTTATTCCCTGAAATAGGTCATAAAATATTCATCTGAGAAGTGCTTTCTATACCTGGCGAAAAGGAGCCTCCTTATCTCCCAAGACAGAGGGACACTAAGAATCTGAGTAAATAGGGCTTGTTAAGTTTCCCCAATTTCCCACACTTCCCTCATGCTCCGTGACCCATCCATTATATTCCTCTGTGAGTGTCCACTCTCCACCAAACCCTGCATAACAATACTCAGCTTCACCCATTTCCTGGATCTTCATTTCCTTAAGAAGGCCCCCATGTAATGTAAAACAACTACATTTGCATGTGTTCCTTCTGTTAATCTGTCTTGATCAACTTCATCTTAGCCCAGGCAGGGACCCTAAGAGGGTGAAGGAAAACTATTTTCCTTTCCTGCATGTGGAAAGTGCTTGGCAAAGTGCCCCCACATCAGAAGGGCTTAATACATGACAGTTGTTATATTATTATTATCATAATGCTTCTTCCAGGATACCACTCCATCCTTCCAAACAGGACTCATATTAGTAGAGTGGCAATCAGAAACTGAAGCCAGTTTAGATGAATTCAATGCTCTGATGGAAGAGAAGAAGAGTAGGGGTTTTCCTTCAAAGACAGAAAAAGTATCTTTCACTAGATAGTGTGTTTTGATGCATAAATGGTTAAATGCAAAGAGACTTAATTGAAAGATAAAAGGATAGTTGCAGCAGAAAAGCAGAGGCAAAAGCTGTTAAGATAAAAAGCTGCATGCGTTGACCAGGACTGAAGTAAATGAAGGAGTCTGAGAAGTCTTTGTAGCTTCAGATGTGATCATCAGACAACATGACAAACACAGGGTTGGAATCCAGAGGTCAAGTTCTAGACCCAGGATTGAAATATGTCCTCTCACTATCTCTCTCTAGAATGTATCACTTCTCTGAATTACTAATCAGTAGTTTAATTATAATCACATTCTGTTAGATGTTAAACTGGTACCATCCACACATAGGACACTCTGGACACACTCATAAAGGTCACTTTATTTTTTCCCACTGTCCTTTTATGCTTACTGAGTGGGGGTAGCTCTTCCCTCCCATTTAGAAGTAAACACAGGTGGCCTCAGTCTTACTGTGTACTGGGTATTTTCTTTGTCCATCCAGGCTTCCACTTTCCACCTTTTCCTGCTTTTGGCTTGGACAGCCAACCTATATGGATGGCACTGTCTCTGTGGCTTTGGTTTGGATTTGATCAATGGGAAGCATTAGCAGGAGAGAGCAGAGTCTGGTTGGGAAGAGAGAGAAGCCAACGTATTTATATTTTGGGTTCCCTCCCTGCTGGATTGCAATGGGTTGGCTGTGCCCCCTGCCAGGTCGCCTTCAGCAAGCCACTGCTCTCTATAGGTTTTGGAAACCAATTCAGCCCCCACCCTTTCTGGGGTGCTAATGACTTCATGCTGTTGCAAGCCCTGAGGTGCCATCCCTGGTTGCTTTCCCCAAGCCCTGCTCACACCATTGTAAAGAGTCCTTTTATGAAACTCTTCTCAGTTATCCAGTTTGAGTGCCATCTGTTTCCTGCTGGGACCCAGGCTGATACATATGGCCACTTTCAGTTGCAAGCAACACACAGTCTCATTTTGGTATTTAGAGTAATTAATCTACGCAATAGTTAAAACTCCAAATGGATTTAGGGCTAAGTCTCCGAGCTCTACGGCAGGAGACGGGGTGGCCACCTTTCCTCTTCTCCTGCTTCTCTTATTTCCACTTGTTTACCAAGGCTTCTGGTTGACCCGCTTGGCCTGGTTGAAGGGAGGTAATAAAAATGAAAGTTCTTAAGGTGGTGTTATGCCATTTTGGCAGATACTTAGAGTTGGTTCTTGTTCTCACAGCCATACTGTGTTTTCTTCAGAGACCCTCCTAGAGGCGTGAGAAGCTGTCTTCCCAACTCTTCACTTCCGAGCCAGCCATTTACTTCAGCTTCCATTTTTTGAGGGGAAGTCTGCTTTAAGCATTTAGCTGCATTAAAGATGTTTGTTTTCAGGTTTTTGCCTTTTCTTAAGGTAATTCTAAGAGCACATTTTTCCCTAAAAATCATTTTGCTTTTGTTTTCAGTTTACTCCAAGATTTAGTTAGAACTAAAAAGAAACCCAAGAGGCTAAATTGGCTTATTCTTTTGTTGTTAATCTTCCCCCTCTCTCCTGCGTCCCCTCCCCTCCCTTCCTTTCCATCCCTCCTTCCTTCCTTTCCTTTATTCTTTTTTCCTTTCCTCTTTTTAATATAATGGTCAGAATGTGGCCTGCATGAATTCTGATATTTGTGAATACTTCAAGGGTGTTTGAAAATAATTTGCTGTTGTCAAGTAACAATCTCTGTCTCTCTTTCATATATGTGGGTATCATGTATATTTACACACATTCTTACAGACCTGTACATATAAAGTCATACATAGACATCTATCCACAAGAAAATAAGCTTATAAACTATATTAATCAAATTCTCTCTTTCTTTGTCAATTTCTGAGAGAGTCTTTCACTGTATTAGTGGAGTTTTCAATACATCCCTGCATTTACAGCAGATTTTTCTTGAATATTTCAGATTTGATTGTTAGATGCACAAAAATTCATGATTACTCTATGATTTTTGTGGGCTGTAACTTTTATTAATATGAGAACATTATTCTGTCCCATTTAAAGCTTTTCATTTATATTCATTTTTATACAAATGAATAAAATACTGCTACATTTACTTAATTTTTATCAGTATTTACATGGTAAGTAGTTTTTCCTCTTAACATTTACTTTTGTGTTCAAGTGGGACTATTTAATGGGTTTATGGTTTTATGATTACCAATATGTCAGCTTTTTTCTGCCATGTTATTTTGCATTTTCTAATGTGATAGTTTCCCTTTGTTTCTGCTTCTCCCCCTGTTCTGTTTTTCTTTACTCTTTTCCCCATCTAGGGCCGGGTTTCTCAGGGGAGGGGCTGTTGGCATTTGAGCTGGTCCTTTCTTGGTTGTGTGTGGCTGCTCTGTGCTTGGCAGGAACCTCATTGTTGCCCCGTCCCTAAATATCAGCAGCACCCCTGTTAGTGGGACAGTCGAAAGCACACTTGCACATTTCCACATGCTTTCTTCGTGCGTCACACTACTCCCAACTGTGAACCACCATTCCTCTTCCCTTGTGGTTATCTTTAGTTTTCTAACTTAACTTTTAATTTTATCTTAGTAACGTATGTGCAGAGTTTAAAAACTCAATATTTTGAGAGTTATAACACCCAAGAAGAAAGACAGGTCTTTTATGTCATTCCTCTCTGCTTATTTATTTTCTCCAAGGCCAACACTTCTGAGTCTTTTCTCTCTCTTTTTCTAGTATTTATTTCCATGTTTTTACACGGCATACATATACCCAGCTATTACTTGATGTTCTAGTTGAAAATATACTGACTTCCTCTTATGTACGATTTTTTTTTAAGCCTGTTTGCAGCATCATACTCATAAACTTCCTCATCTCCATTTTCCCAATTTGGTTATTTAACAAATTTTACTTAAACCATCATTGGCTTTTTACATCACTGTTTTATGTAAATATGGTTCATTACTGAACCACCTAACTTCTTATAATAGAGTTTCTTTTCTTGTGCAGTTTTGTTTTGCCTGAGAGTTAATAATTGCCTTTGTTGTTGGCTTTCTATTCTATGATTCTTTCACTAATTCATCCCACATTGTCTGCCAGAAATGTAAATAACGTCTTGACATGTTCAAACAAATCAACTGCTTTATCAGTTTTTTTTTCTTGGAGACATCCCTTCTGGAATCTTCCATCCTCCTGTGCAATGATTGTAAAATGAGTTTCCATGTAGGATGGTGGTTTTTCTTGTCACTTTGGGGGCCCTTGTCCCTTCTGAGTTTAGCTTTGGGCACAGAGCACCGCTTCCAGATCGAGGTAACTTTGCTCACCACAATATCAATATTTCACATAGAACAGTTATGTCTAATACACTTTAATGTTTGTTGTAAGAATAAATATTTTCTTCTGAAAGCACACCAGATCATAATTTATAAATGGCAATTACTTGAATTTTTAGCTACATTTCATTTTTCACATAAAGAATTTGCAATAACTTGTGAGCATTAAGATAACTTCTGCATATTTTTGTGAAGTAATGCGATAGCAAACATCAATTTTCCATTTTATGCTAAGCGCACCACACAGAAAGCATTTTACTTCTATCTCCATATGCCATTCTTGCTACTGGAAAGACATAGATAAATGAGTGAAACTGGACCCTGCCTTGACAGAGCTCAAAGTATAACAGAGGCAAAAGATATATTTAAAGATGACTCAGCACCATGTGTTAAGCGAACAGTGTGTACATCAAGGAGGGTGTGATTGTGGTGGGGAGGAGAATGCTTCTGCAAAGAGGGAATGCGGTAATGTCATTTTTGGGTTTTGAAGGAGGAGTATACACTCACAGAGGCTCACACACACATGTTTATCTACTTTTTACTTGACGTGATTTCCTTTGCACAGAGGACTGAGGTCTGTATAGATCTATGTCCTCTCAAAGGGCATTGTCTTGGCAGAAGTGAAAGCCATTTGTCGTGATGGCTTCTAAGTCAGAAAGCTGAGGGCCCCACACACCAAATCTTACAAATCCAGACACTGAATCTTAATCGCAGGCAGGTCAGCAAATATTCTGAGAATATGTCCTACATGTGTACTCGGGTATCAAGAGTGGGCCACAGATAGAGGAAGAAAAGAGCCACCGGCCACTTTTTGTGTGAATGTGGTTAGTGCTCATTGCATTGATTCTAGAAGAATAGAAAAATAACACTGGTTGAGCACAAACCGTCTGCCATGCGCCATGTGAGGCACTTTTACTTTGGCTCGGTTGATTTTTACTAGAACCCCATGAAGTAGATACTACTGTCCTACTTCTTTACTTACAGAGAAGTTAAGTAAAATGTTAGAGACAGGACTGAAACTTCCCCCTGCCTGGCTCTAGACCTTCTCTGCTCTTTTCATAATACTTTGCAGCCTTGGAAACCTGTGATATTTAGGTTTGTAAATAAATCATTGATGTTGTAATATTGATGAGGTAACATCAATATTTTAGACTTTGGGGGGGAATCCCATCTGTGTCCTAACATTGTGAGAATTTCAAAGACAGTTTTATTTTTTTCCAAATTACTAAAAAACAAAATACATGAGTTTATCATGTCTTGCTAGAAATATTGCAATAACCTGCTAACTTGAGCCCCTAGAGCCTTCCTTTTGCAATTCACCCTCAGTATGGCCACTGATTTATGCATTTGCTTGTTCTCTCACCGAGTCCACTGTGTGAAATCTTCCTCATCTTTCAACACCTGACTTAAAATGTTTTCTTGGGCAAGTCTGACTCTCAATGACAGAGGTAACTCATGAATGCTTGCTTCTTGATTATCCCATAGTATTTTTACATGCTCTTAATACAACTCTTAGCTTAATATAGTCTAAGATAGCAACTAGATTGTGAGATCCTCAAAGGAAAGTGGTCATGCAATAGTTATTTGTGAAATGTTTAAATGTGGAACAGAACATTCATTCACAAAGGAAGGTTTCATTTCGTCCAAGACTCACCTTAGTGAGTTAACAGACTTGAAGGAGTTTAATCTGATGGTGTTGATAAAGGTAGGTCTGATGTGTTATGTTTTGATATTCAGTTATTAACTAAGTGATTTGGGAAAGCTACCCAATCTTGATGAGCCCCAGTTTCTTTTTATTCTTGTTAGTAATAGTAATAGTACATCTTCTAAGGGTTATTGTGAGGGAGAAAATGGGATGGTAGTTGTTAAGTTGTTAGTACAGGACTGATGGGGAGCTAATGCTCAATAAGTAGGTTTTACTATAAACACTGAAACATTGTATTATAAATTGTTTTTTTAAGATAATGGATAAAACAATATTTATAATTTATGTATATAGTATAAAAATAAAAATGAGATCTGCATACTCACCATATTTCCAGAACCCCTCTTCAATATTGTCTCCTTACCCCTCTTCCCAGAGGTATCTACTAAAATGAATTTTGGATTTATCAATTCCTTACTATTCTTTATAGTTTCAGCACATGAGGGTATATAGCTAAATAATTTATAATTTAGTTTTACATGGCTTGGATATTACGTAAATGTGAACATATTGTGTATAGTTTTTGCAACTTACTTTTTCCCTCTTGATATTTTATTTGGGAGATTAATGCATGTTGATCTGGGTAGATGTAATGCATTCATTCTTACACCTCTTTAGTCTTTCATTGTATGACTATTCTATAGTTTATTTATTCATTCATTGATTAATTGTCCTGATAAAAGAAGTTTGGGCTGTTCCCAGCGTTGTTTTGCAGTCATGGCTGTATATGTATTCTGGTTTGCATTTGTAGAAACGGGGTATATGGGAGTATGTGAATTGCTGGGCTTTGGCATATGTGCTTCTTCAACTTTAATTGAACAAATATTTAATAATATTGAATTTAACTAAAGATTTCCATATTTTTCTTCTACCAGCAGCGTATAAACATTCTTATCATGCAGCACTTTCTTTAATGCTTGGTATTACCAAACTTTTAAATTTGAGCCAACTTTATGGTTATAGAAAAGTATCTCATACTGATTTTCATTGGCATTTCCCAGAATTTTAATCATCTGTTATATTTTTAAAAAATGTTTCCCAGCCATGTGGTTCCCCTTCTATGAAGGCACTCTTAACATCTTTGTCCATTTTTCTATAATCTTGTTGCTCTTTTTAGTAGAAATATCCAAATGTAATTGTGGATTTGTCTACTTTTTGCATTTCTATTGGTTTCTGCTTCACATACTTTGGACCTCTGTTAGTAGGTGCATGAACACATAGGATTGTAAATCCTCTTGATAAATTGACCTCTTTAATACTATGAAATGACTTTCCTTACACACAGTAATATTGCTCTGAAATCTACACTGGTATTAATATAGTTATAGTTACTCCAGTTTTCTTCAATTAGTGTTAGCATGGTACATCTTTTTCATCATGTGATTTTTAACCTTCTTTTGTCTCTATATTTAAAAGTGGGTTGCTCATAGGCAGTATATAACTAATATAGGCAGTGTGTTTCCCTTCTCCACCCAATTTTGAGTCAGTCTAGTTGCTATGTTGTCTCTTTCTAAGGTGAGGTTTTTCTCTTGTTTATTCTCGCACAGGGTGTGGCGTCCTTACATTATCAGCTTTAAGTGAGTATCTTAGGGAGGTTTCCCATTTTTGTGAGCTTGAGACTTTGTCTCCTTTCTCCCCTTTCCCCTAAGGGCATTAAAATGGAAGTTTAGATCATCTGGGCTTGGAAGACAAAAGCCTGCATCACTACTCACGCATGCCTCTGAATTACCTCTTTCATTTTGTTTTGGTTACCTAACATCTTGCCAGAGCAGTGGCACATTTAACATATATTTCATCCAGCAATTATAGTTGTTTGAAGGATGGCTCAGGGTAGAGTGTGCCTGGATATGGCAATTTTATTCCTTATAAAGGGCAATCATACTCATAGAGTGTGGACATAATTGCATCCAGGGAACTCCCTAATGAACAAGTGAGTTGTCAATACCATTCATTCAACAAAATCTACATTAAAACACTAATGAGTACCGGCACTATATTTTTTATCAAAATTTCAGTTGTTATGTTAATTTTCAATTCACATTCTAGTTTCTCATGGAAACAAGGTTGCTTAGATATGTTTCCTCTCGCTGTATACACGTAGAATGAGCTACTACAGCTAAGTGCACTTTCCTGCTAACTGACATTTACCTTTTAAAATAGTCAAAACTTGTTTTAGCCACTTCAGTTGGAGTGCTTTCCAAACAGTATAAATCGTGTTATGTGCTTCTTCGGCTTCGTACATTGAGTAGCACGGGCATCGGCTGACTCTTTGTCACTCAGAATCGTTATTCCTCAGAGCAGCCTAGTCCAGTGGCAGGACTTGGACTTCAACATCAGACAGATATGGAGACATATCTTGGCTCTGATGCTTCCCAACAGTGTGATCTTAAGACAGATCAGTCATCAGTGATACAGCAAAGCCAGCTTGTACTGGCTCACCAGTGTCTATTGCTAAAAAGTTTTCAGCAATTTTGTGAGCTGATTCTTAAATACAGCCATTTTTAAAAACTGAATTATAGAAACTCATAGGTACATGGTTTATATTAAGAACAAAAGTAATACAGACTCAAAATCATTGCTTCCTATTACTTTGCTGCATTTTATTATTTTATATATTCTTGAGGTTATTTAAGTTTCTTGCATCTGTATAGAAGAAACTCTGTGTCATGATGGGCCACTGATCAACTTTGCTCCGCTCTGCCTTGGTGCAGTCCGGCTGGTTGCTCGAAACTGGCCAGAGTGGAAATATTTGCACCACAGATACTGACAAATGCTACCAGTGAGCTTTTGATTTATTGTTTTGTTAGTTGTCTACTATTAACAGAGAGAATGTCAATAATGCAGAATAAACTTAAAAGTTGTCTTGTCGGTAGCTGTTACATTGTGAGTAGGACAAAAAATTTGAGGAAATATTCTTGCAGTGTTTGAAAACTATTATCCAATTTAGCAAAGAAATAGATCATGTCACTGATGAGCAAGCATAATTCTGGTACACCTTTGTTGTTTTCCTTTCATTTTTAAGGAAAATTATCAGCCAACATTCATGTGAGAACTACATACATTTGTCAGGTTGCAACTGTAGGTTGGCTGCCGATATGAAAGTCTGGCAAAAACTAAAAGAGCATTCTGTGAGAATCAATCGGCTGTGTGCCACTTACAGTAAAGGTAATTGCCTATTATTATTTGGAAATTGTATATTACATGTCCTTTTATCAATGAAATTTATAATAAAAGTGTATACATGTAGGGTTGAACTTTTTTTTAACGTATAACCAGCTGTTAACATTTACCAGGGCACCACTACTTAAGCTCACTGAGATTAAGCTCCCTCATTTAGTAAATCAGTTATCCAAAACTGTGAGTGCCATACTTGACCAAATTGTATTTTTGTATTCATGCCCATTTCATTCAACACTGAATATCAGTATTTTACTCCCATCCTTCTAAACCCCAGTGAAGACATACCTTGAGAGCCATTGGAATATATATAACTTTTTGCCTCTATATTACATGGCTCCAGAGTACAAAAATTTGTAATATTATTGTTATCTTTGTATGGATATTTAGTATTTTACCTCTACATCAACTGTCATGTCTGCCTTTGTCAGAGCGCCTCCTTTTCGCAGCCTCTATCATCCCCTCACGGCCCCTCCCATAAATTAAAGCTCATGCTGTCCTTTTGTTGGTCGGGAAACTATACTTACTCTTGTTTCAATTGTGCACAAAATATGACTAAGTGGAGTTAACGAGGACCTGAAAGTCCTTCCTGTAGCTGCTTTAATCTACTTCACTCCATCTTTGATCTCCTTTCTTACAGAAAAATCATTACAAAATATTTTAGGCAAAAAGGATTGTGACTAATGTAATAAACAGCCTGCCATATACTCTTTACTCAGTTTAAGGAATGAAACACCAGATATGTAATCAAAAAGGCCTTATGCTCTTCCCTGGTTCCATTATTCACATTTTCTTCCCCACAAGTAACCACTGAATTGATCATTCCTAGCACGTTGTCGTAAGTTTAACTCATGTGCATATGTTCCGAAAAATACATGGACTGTCTTACATATTTAGAAATATAGAAAGCATGATAAGCATATTATATATATATTTAAAAGTATTAATAGACTTTATATTGTAGGACATTTGTTACAACTAATAAATGACTATTGATAGATTATTATTAAACGAAGTTCATAGTTTATGGGCTTTGATAAATGCAGAATGTTGATTATTCACTGTTAAGTATCATATGAAAGTTTCACTGCCCTAAAAATCTCCCATACTTCACCTATTCATCTCTGTATATATTGTTTTGAGTCTTGATTTTTTTTTTTTTGTTATTGTTGTTTGTTTATAGTTTTGAGGCTGTCTGTGTCCCTTCAGACTGCTATAGCAGAATACCATAAGCTGTGTAGCTTATAAACAACAAACATATATTCCTCACAATTCTGGAAGATGAAAGTCTGAGATCAGAGTGCCAGGATGGCTGGGTGAGGACCCTCTTCTGCATCACAGACAGCTTGTGTCCTCATAGGGTGGAAGGCGTGAGGGAGCCCCATGAGGTCTCTTTTATTTGTGTGGTCTCCACACTTAGGACTTAAACAACTCCCAGAAGCCCCACCTCCTAATGCCACGACATAGCACACTGGGAATTAGGATTTCGATATGTGATTTGGGGGATACAGACATTCGGACCATAGCAAAAGGTTATCGGGCTCTGATTCATTCCCTTTAACTGCTGATTAGTGTCTCTTCTGTGTGAATAAACCTCAAGTCAATGATCTGTCCTGCTGTTGGTAGGATGTGGGTTGTGTCCAGGATTTTGCTATTACAGACATCTTTGCCTTAATAATCTTGTTTAATCTCTTTGTGAAAATATATAAGCATTTCTCCATGGCATGTACCTAGAAGTAGAATTAGAGAATCATGAGACATTAAATATTAATCCTTTATGCCATAAAATGGATTCTAACTATCATTTAAAAATTTTTTTGTGTGGACAGATATTCCAAATCTAATGCAATTTTTACTTTCTGTTCCTCTGATGTGCAACAGTCTCCGTTACCTCTGGGCTTATGCTGATCCTAGCTTCTCTTTTCTCTATTCCTCACCACCCCCTCCCAGCAATTCACCTTCATGGTCCAACTTTCCCTTTACATTTTGATCTGGAAATGACTCCTGTAAGAGACCTCAGCCCCTAGCCCACACCTGGATAAATGACGCTTCCTGGTTTTCTTGCAAGGGCTTTCTGGATGGCTGTCAGGCAGTTGCCTATAGCTAAGTTCCCCAAAGATGGGAAGCATAGAGAGCAGAGTTCACCATGGTGGAGAACCCCTGGGCTCACCTTAGAGCCTGATCCATAATATTTGTTGATTTAACAGAGGTATTAATGAATAAATGTAGGGTATCAATATCAGGTCAACAATGGCAGAAACTAGCACCCTCCCCACAATGGTTGACTGGATCATCACAAGCCCCTCTGTTAGATAACAGGAGAGTGGAGCTCAGGTGATGAGGGCCTAAGATAATGTCCTGAGACTCCATCATGCACAACAGGGACAAGACATGCCAGTCGTGGCTGGGAGAAATGTTCAAAAAGAGGAGGTGTTTTCAACACAGACATTCATAGGCTGGGGCCTGCCTCTGTTTACAAGCTGGGAAATCTTCAGATAATGAACCATGAAGGCCTGCTACGCAGCGGCACTGCAATAATTTTTCATTTGCCACCAGTCAGCTTCAGGGATCAAGGACAGCTAAACACATAACCTGCTCATGCATGTTATTTTAAAGTTATAAATACGGTACCTTGAGTTAATGAGGTATGTTCTTTGGGCGACAAATATTTACATTCCACATATGCCACTTGATGTCAAGAGTGTAACCGTTTCATTTTCTTCTTTTTCTCAGGAGGCTGGGATGCAGATGGAAAAGGCCCTAATGTCTGGGACACATTCACCCATCAGGGAGGAGAGAGAGTTTTCAAGAACCAGACTGGTGATGTAGCTTGTGGCAGCTACACTCTGTGGGAGGAAGATTTGAAATGTATCAAACAGCTTGGATTGACTCATTACCGCTTCTCTCTTTCCTGGTCACGTCTGTTACCTGATGGGACGACAGGTTTCATCAACCAGAAAGGCAAGTGTTTCTTAAAAATAGAAGGTTGCAGCTTTAATTCAAGGTTATTGCTGCAGTCTGGCATAATTAATCCAGTGTGCTATTCTGCGGTGTAGCTTTGAAATTGCAAGTTTTAGAGTGATTATAGGATAAATTTTTTGAAATGCATTTGCAGTAGTTTTCTCAATAATTTTCTGATTTCCCTTACCTGGAGATCTTTGTTGAGAGGGGGAAAGAGATGGGCAGGAGAGGGGTTGAAATAAGTGTTTAATTTATGTAAGATGTTATTCAAGTGTTAACCTGACAGTGAATTTCCAAAAGTTGTGCATTAAAATATTTTCAGTTGTGTTATGCTGTGATGAGTTATGAAAACCCTGTAGAACTAGAGAAGATGCTCAGCATTTCAATGGGACCTGAATGAGTGGAACTGATTAACTAGCACAGAGGTCAGCACCAAGACACCCAGAGTCAGCTTGGTGGGATTAAGTGCCAGCTATATCCCTTACTCTCTGTGTAACATCTCTTGGGTATTGCTATGCCTCAGTTTCCCCACAAGTAGAAAGGGATACTGTAATAGTTCCTACTTCAGAGAACTGTTGGAAGATTAACTGAAATGATCTTTAAAATGTACTTTGCACAGTAGCTGGTATATCATAAAAACATTCAATGAATGTTAATTATTGCTCTTACTATACCTTGCAGTTAAAAAGACTACTTGAATAACAGGTCCTACTTGAATGCCTGTTATTTTTTTTTATTTTTTATTATTTTTTTTGAGAGAGCATATCTTATATTTATTGATCAAATGGTTGTTAACAACAATAAAATTCTGTATAGGGGATTCAATGCGCAATCATTAATCAACCCCAAGCCTAATTCTCAACAGTCTCCAATCTTCTAAAGTATAATGAACAAGTTCTTACATGGTGAACAAATTCTTACACAGTGAATAAGTTCTTACATGGTGAACAGTACAAGGGCAGTCATCACAGAAACTTTTGGTTTCGATCGTGCATTATGAACCATAAACAATCAGGTCAAATATGAATATTCGTTTGATTTTTTATACTTGATTTATATGTGGATCCCACATTTCTCCCTTTATTATTATTATTATTATTTTTAATAAAATGCTGAAGTAGTAGGTAGATGTAAGATAAAGGCAGAAAACTTAGTTTAGTGTTGTAAGAGATGAATGCCTGTTATTTATGAAGCATTTAACATACGTTTTTTTTCTAATCTTCACGGTCAATAAGGAACATACAATTATCACATTTACAGAGGTGCATGTCCAAATCCAGATATTTTGTAAATGGTGGATCTGGAATTTAAATCTAAGGTCTGGCTAGCTCCTCCCATACCAAAAGGTGGGCAAACGATGACCTAAGAGCCAAATTTGACCTCACTCTTACTTTTGTCAATAAAGTTTTATTGCAATACAGCCATGTCCTTTCATTGCCTGTAGTCTATGGTTGCTGTTCCACTGCAGTGGTAGAACTGAGTAGTTGGGGCAGAGACTGTACGGCCTTCAAAGGCTGAAATATTTACTATGTGGTCCTTTCCAGGAAATGTGACTCCTTCCTTACAACATAATGACTTCTTAATAAAACACTTTTATTGCTGCTACCTTGTCCTGGAAGAGATCTCACACTGCTCCTAAGGTTAGGACTAGGTAGAGCAAGTAAGGTGCAAAATTTAAGGAATGATTCACTTTCAGAGTCTTGCCAAGTGTGAGATGGGCACTTGCAGAAGCCAGAGTGGAGACACCTGCTTACCTCATCATACTCCTAGCCTGAAGCTCCGTTATGGATACTAAGGGGTTCTTTCTAGTAATTAATCTGATATCCCACATAGTAAGACAACAGTTCCCAGGTAGCCTTGTGCACATGCTCATTTTCTGTAAGGTGGGGTGATTCTACACTGTGACGTGGAACCACAGCTCAGGGGCTCCCATGTGGCAAATGGCCTTGGAGCAGCCTCCCCCTTGATTCTACAGACTTTACCTCCCAGGACTAACTGCTGTTGGTCGAATACTAATTTTCTCGACATCACTGACGAGTTTTAGTTTTTGATTTTGAACATGAGTTAATTTGTTGTTCAGTTTTAAAATGAGCCCATAATTTTTCACCTTCCTAATTCATTGTTTGTACCCTCTCTTCTCTATGGCAATATCACACCCCATGGTCTAAAAAGTCAGAGTAATCTTTGAATCTCCTCTTGTTTTCCTTTGCTTCCTACATCTAATTGATTGCTAAATATGATGCATTCCACTTAGGTCTCTTTAACTTCTCCCCTTCTAGCCACCTTCTGTGTCCCTGTCCTGGCGCAGGTGTTTAACATTCTCATCAAGGACTTTTTGATAAACCCTTGACAGGTCTACCTACTTTCCCTCTCTTTCTCTATCTTTTAATTCTTTGCACAAAATGCCACAATAGTATTTTCCTAAAGCTTTGCCCTAGTCATACTGGTTTGTGTTATCTCTTGCTAAAAACAAAGCGATATAAAAAAAAAGTTGTAGCTATCCCCAGCCACAATATGCAGTCCACACTCCTTCATATGTCATTCCCGGTTTTGTTTGACTTAGTTTTAACTCACCTCTGAAGGATTACAGGTTGAAATTTCCCCTTGTGTATGACCCCAGCAACTCCTCCAGGCAATTCCCTAAGTACACAACCCAGTACTTACTAAACATATTATGCAATTTTCCTCCTTTGTAGGAATTTTCTTAAGCTCTTCCTACCACCTGGAATGGCCTTTCCCTAACTCCTAACTACACCCACCAAGTGTCTATTCTGCTAAGGCCTAGCACAAATATTTCCTCTTCTTTAGAGTCTTCCTTATTCCAAGACAGAAGACATTTTTTTCCTATTCCTATGGCATTTTGTAAAACTCTTGAGGTATTTCACATATTCTTCACCCTTAAGGTTACTGTATCCCCTGTTAGATTGTGAGCCCCTTGAGTTTACTTTCATTCAAATGTGTACGAAGTGTATTCTGTGCGCCAGGGACTGTGCTATGTACTCAAAACACTGATAGAAGAGAATCCCTTACTCTGCCTATGATGTAACGGGCAGATAATTTTGCCTTGTTCACCCCTGGAGTCTAGTCCACTGCTTTGCAGAAAGGAATTCACGAAACATTTACTGAATTTAATTAATTAGGTCAATAACAATCATAAAAGAGCCTCTAAGGGCCATAATGGTTGCATTTTATGGAGTTCACAGTGCCAAATGTTGCTCCTGCTTTTGCAGATGTAATGCTCCTAGCAACCCTATGAATGGGGAGCTCCTCTAAACAGAGGGAATGGTGGTAACCTGGGTGGAAGGCTGGTCATGTATTTGACAAATTAGGGCTGAGTTCAACCTAGATCATCTGACATCAAAACCCTCATACGTAGACTGGAGCCATTTACAACCACTACAAACCATATGTCCTTTCTGTGCTACATTCTCCCTTTTGGGGGAATGAAGTAGAGGCACTCCATCATCACAATGCTTCCCACTCTTTTGGTCCATGATTCTAGGAGTTTGGGATTTTCACGGAGCTTTCGTTTGGAATGGTAACCAAAAGAAAAATTAAAGAACCCCCCCACAACTTTAATATTGGTCTCTATTTCCTTATCTGAAATTTTGAAATCCAAAAGGTTCTGAGTACTGAGTCCTTTTTAGCAACTTCAGATCTGAAACTGATTTGACAGCAAAAGCTGATCTGAATTGTTGTGAAAGTTTATCAGCTTAGTTTGTTTCACTTGGTGATAATACTTATATGTTTTACTGCAGCAATGTTATGCAACACTGACCCAGACCCTCTAGGGGTGTTAACTTAATATGTGGTGTTTTGTCTGTGTTTCCTTTCTAAAATCCAAAAATTCTAAACACATTTACTCCCAAGATTTTCAGATAGAGGATTATGGGTCTGTAGCAATATGTCAACATAGCAAGCTATTTAAAACCAATGTAAGATATGCAGAGCACCCTGCAGATCAGTAAACTCAAGCAGGCTGGCAGGAGAGCTGGCGGGTGGCATTGGGGGGACTGGAGACCCAGGATCACCTGAACAATGTGGGGAGACCACGTGTGCAAATCTCCTGTGGGGATCATGTGCTGCCAGCACTGAGATTTTTATGTTTGGCCCTAGCTGTTGTAAAGCTATAGCT
The DNA here is from genome assembly GCF_030020395.1 of Manis pentadactyla. Classification (NCBI taxonomy): domain Eukaryota; kingdom Metazoa; phylum Chordata; class Mammalia; order Pholidota; family Manidae; genus Manis; species Manis pentadactyla. Next base: position 17,787,458 of record NC_080023.1, read on the forward strand.
GATTAATATTACAGACTTTTCCATGAAGAGGGCATGGGAGGCACTTTCAGTAGGCAGGTTTTCAATAAGCAGTTGCTCACTCTTGTGCGGTGATCTGTTGAAGCAACTGGAATTGTTTTAACTCAGAAAGGCCATCATTTGTTTTTTCTGTTTAAACATCTTCTCAAAGAGCATGTAAAGAATTAGAAGGCCTTTGTCACTATCCTTCGCGAAGAATCCCTTTTTTGTATCTGACTATTTTAAAGCTCGATTGGAGGACATTTGGAAACTTGTAAAACCCTATGCTCCCAAACTGGAGCCATATTTTACCAAATGGAATTGTTACACAGCCTTTCTTTCTCAAATGTCAAGCTTTCAAGGTTTAACAAGAAGAGACTGAGCTGGCAACCGAGATCACATATTTCTGTATTTCTCAACTGTTCAAGTGCATTTTTGTATTTGCCACAAATGTTTCAGGTGATTAGTAGGGGACCTAAGTATAGGAAATGAAAAAAGGAAACGGAATGTTTATGCAGAATTTCTTATTCACATTAAAAATATGAGCACACTTAGCAGGAATGGTAGTTAAATTAATAACTTAAGAAACACTTATTAATCTCCTACTTTATGTTGGGCAGCATTGTAGGCTGAATGATGGCCCCCCAAAGATGCCCATGTCCTAATTCTTAGCAACTGCAGATATATTATCTTACATAGTAAAAGGGACTTTACAGATGTGATAAAGTTAAAGATCTTGAGATGGGGAGGTTATCTTGGATTATCTGGGTGGTTCCAGTGTAATCCCACAAGAGGGAGGCAAGAGGATCAGAGTCAGAGAAGATGTAAGGGCTGAAGCTGGAGTCACAGAGGAGACACGCTGTTGCACCCTTGGCTTTGAAGGCGGGGGATGGGGCCACGCCTAGGAATGCAGGCCGCCTCTAGAAGCCGGAAGAGGCAATGAAATGCATTCTCCTGTCGCAGGATGTTTGGAATTGAGGATCTGGTTGGTGGTTGGCACAGGGGCTGTGAGGTAGCTTTGTGGATGGGGGGGCCATTTTGAGACCATAGCCAGTTAGGCAGATAAAGAAAACTGGTCTGAGAGAAGGAGGGAAATGGAGTGTTGAGACACGATGCGTTGAGAGAAGTTGGGATGGAAGAGACCACCAGACTTTCTTGAGAGAGGCAAAGACTTTCTCAGCTCTCAGTTTCGATTTCCTTGAGTTCCAGTTGCAATTATCTTCTGTCATTGGGTATCAGATATTGCTCTATCATTTCAAATAATACCCACTCCACCCCATTCCAACCAGCCACCTGCCCCTAATGCCACCTTTATATTTGAGTTAATCTGAGTGGGTTTCTTTTCCCTTTATCCAAAAGACCTTTAATTCAAATGCGCTTCATATATTCAAAAATCAAATAAGAAGAAATGGGCTTAATTAAAACAAAGATGGTAGCAACTGTGAAAGGAGACTATGGAATTTTAATATATCTTTAAGTATTCCTTCCTTTAATTTATTCCTTAAACAATCAACCCTGTCCTAAATATCCAGAAGCAGAACAGGGTCCAAATGACCTCTCAAAATGTTAAAATCCCTTGATTGGTAATAGATGATCATTTTAAAATAAGCTTTTATTCAGAGAATTGGTTACCACTGAATTGTACTGATAAAGCTAAAGAACCCTTTGATGATTTGTTCTCATTCATACTCATGACACTCATGAAATGGCAGTTAATATTCCCCTTTTACTGAGAGGAAAACTTGGGTGTAGAGAGGCCAAGTGATTTATGCATGATTGTGTGCCTGAACTGACTGATTCTGGAGTTCCTCTCTTAAAAATCTTACTCTGTCACCTCATGGGAAACTTTCATTACAGCATCAAATAAACTGTACCAATCAGAAGTAAAGTGCTCAATTCTGGGATGTTAAATATTAATTATGCAATGGTTTGTTGCTCTGCCATGCTGATGAGGGAGAAAAAATTTTATTTAAAAATTTGATCTTCAGTTCAACTGAGGATGATCATGTTGTTTGAATTACATTGATTGCCATCATTAATGATTGTGCCATATCTAATGATGCTTACAAGAGATAAATCATTAATTCCTCCAAAAGTACAAAAAAAAAGGATCTGATATTATGAATAGTTTCAAAGTAGGTGATTGTTAAGGCTAGTAGAACAGAGTCACCATGTTTTCTGGTTTTGAAATAAATAGTAGTAAATGTGGTAAGTGGAATATCCTAATGGGAATGACTCAGTTTTTGTAGTGAGACAGACTGGGTTTCAATGTTGGCTGTGTCATATGACAACATTGTCAGTTTGTCTGGTATTGAATCTCAGTTTTCTCATTTGTTTACTGAGGATAAAAATGCCCACCTCTTGTGCTTGGAGCTAGGTTCAGACAAAATGCATGAAATCTAGGTCATATAGTATGGAGGCAGTAAATGAAAGCTGATATTGTTTTTATATTCAAAGCCAATGTGAAGAGTCAGCTATGAAAACCTTAACATATACTAATACCAAAATGATTATCATACCATTTTACAAACGAGGACATTTGGGCTTACAGAGGCCCAGAGATAGGATGGAGGAATGCTCTTTCATTGAGAGAGAAAAGGAAAGCTGTATAAATTTTGGTGAGTGTATTAATTTCCTGTTGCTGCTGCAACAAACTGTCACAAGCTTAGTTGCTTACAACAGCATGGATTTGTTACCCTAGAGTTATACAGGTCAGAAGTCTGACACAGGTCTCTTGAGGCAGAAACCAAGGTGTCTATTAGGGCTGCATTTCTCTCTAAAGGATCTAGCAGAGAGTCTGTTTCTTGACTCATTCATGCTGTTGGCGGAATTCAATTCCTTGTAGTTGTGGGACTGAAGTCCTCTTTTCCTCGGTGGTTGGTGGTTGTTAGCTGAAGACCATGTTCAGATTCTAGAGGCCACGTGCATTCCTTGGCCTGTGGCTCCCTTCCTCCTCCATCTCCCAAGCCAGCGTAGTGGGTCCAGTCCCTCTCATCCATCTCCAGCCTCTTCTTCCATTGCTGAATCTTTCCAACCCACTTGTCTGCAATCATCTTTTACTTCTAAAGACTGATGAGGTTAGATTGGACCCACCTGAATAATCCTGAGAACTCTTCATTGATTAGGGCATAGAGGCCTTTTTTATTTATTATAATTTTTTAAATTAAGGTATCCTTTACATACACTCTTATGAAGGTTTCACATGAAAAACATTATGGTTACTACATTCGCCCATATTATTGAGTACCCCCCCCATGCCCCATTGCAGTCACTGCTCATCAAATTAGTAAGATGCCACAGAGTCCCTACTTGTCTTCTCTGCGCTACACTGTCTTCCCCATGAAATCCCCCCGACACCATGTGTACCAATCATAATACCCCTCAATCCCCTTCTCCCTCCCTCTCCACCCACCCTCCCCTACTGCTCCCCTTTGGTAACCGCTAGTCCCTTCTTGGAGTTTGTGAGTTTGCTGTTGTTTTGTTCCTTCAGTTTTCCTTCGTTGTTATACTCCACAAATGAGGGAAATAATTTGGTACTTGTCTTTCTCTGACTGGCTTATTTCACTGAGCATAATACCCTCCAGCTCCATCCATGGTGTTGCAAATTGTAGGAATTGTTTCTTTCTTATGGCTTAATAGTATTCCATTGTGTATATGTACCACATCATCTTTATCCATTCATCTACTGATGGACACTTAGGTTGCTTCCATATCTTGGCTATTGTGAATAGTGCTGCAATAAACATAGGGGTGCATATGTCTTTTTGAATCTGAGAAATTATATTCTTTGGGTAAATTCCTAGGAGTGGAATTTCATATCAAATGGTATTTCTATTTTTAGTTTTTTAAGGAACCTCCATATTGCTTTCCACAATGGTTGAACTAGTTTACATTCCCACCAGTAATGTAGGAGGGTTCCCCTTTCTCTACATCCTCACCAGCATTTATTGTTCTTAGTTTTTTCAATGCTGGCCATCCTAACTTGTGTGAGGTGATATCTCATTGTGGTTTTAATAGGGCATGGAGCTCTTTGCAGGGTAGAAGGTAGGCTTATTCTGTCTATCAAATAAGTAATGACATGAAAATGGGCCTTCCAATATGGAGTCATTACACATGATTCACATTATGTTCAGGTTTGTGTGGGCTGTTGCTCAAAGTACCCACTATTACAGACTGTCTGACAGACAGTTTAATGACCTCACATAATGTAGTGTCTGCTTACCCTGCTTACCTCTCACTATTCTTACTCCTCTTCTTCTGAGCTATAACTCTCCTTATACTGAACTTGCCGTTCCCAGGAAGAGCCATACTCACCTACGGGAATGAATATACAAATAGACAATGGCCAGGCCATATGTGACCAATAAAACTCTGACCCACATAAAAAGCCCAGGAAGCCAAACTGTGACCTCTGCAGCAATTGGCCCAGAATAGTCAGAACTTGGTCAACAACTGCCATCTTCTCTTTTCTTTGCTCTCTTGTCCTCTGCTTCCAACTCAGGACCAACTAGAGAAAATCAAATATGCTCTGCAAACCTGTTGCACAGGATGCCCCACTTTTGGTTAGGCCACCTCCAGCTTCCCTGTGCCAACGACCTTGATTAGAGTGTATGTGAAGCCTTTACCCCAACTCCCCTTTTTCTGTGATAAAGGTTTCCCTCTTCCCTGAGTATCTGCCAAATGCAAGTTGATGGCTGACTCCCTTGCTACAGCAAGCTTGAACAGTCTGTCCATAATTGGGTGGTCTCTGTTTATCTCTGTTTACCTCCTTTGTTCTTTGTTTTCTTTTCTTCTCTCTCTGGAGCACATTCTTCCTTGCCCTCTGTGGGTGATTTATATTCATTTTCTGAGTATCAGCTTAGGTATCACTAATGATAATAGTAACAATAACAGTTATTATTAGAGTGGTAGCTAACCTGTACTGAGCCCTTACCTATGCCAAGAACTGTTTTAACTGTATCCATTTTATCAACTCATTAAGCTTTCACAACAATTATTGAAGTGGGTTTCTATTAGTGTTCATATTTTACAGACAGGAAAAGATAATTCAAGGAGATGCTGTAACTTTCCTAAGGTCACTGAGCTAGAAGGTGAAGGAGTTGGGATAGAATTGCATGTCACCATAGTTCACTTTTGAAAACCTTTGCTGCATTACTTTCAGAATAGATTTTCAAAGCCCTCAGTTTGGGATGGGTACTCCTTGTCCTATGTTAAATATCATTTTGTACTTTATCCTTACTAAAATACTGTATTATAATTATCTGAGGTCCCTACTAGAATTTAAGCTCCCTCAGGATAAGGACAGAGTTTGCCTTAGTTATGTTTATAAGTCCAATGTATAGTGGCTTCTCTGTAAATTGTGCATTTGAGGAATGAACAAATTAATGACTGAATGAATGGAACACATGCAGAAGTCTGAATTATTATTTTTAAAATTGGAGGATACTAAGTTAAAAAAAAAGCAAGGGATGTTACCACTACTACAACTTTGAATGCAACATAATTCTACGTATGAATTCTTGATGATTATCCAGGAAACACCTCTCAAAACCGGACAGCTTCTCTCAAGCTTAGGTTTCTTTCATTCTCTGACATAAAGTCATATGAAGTACTAAAATAGCCTCTGAGAAAGTCTCTCCCAAATTCAGAGTCCTTAGGTTGGCCCCAATATCTTGGCTTTTTTTTTTTTTGTAGATAATTATTTTTTATTGAAGGGTAGTTGACACACAGTATTACATTACATTAGTTTCAGGTGTACAACATAGTGATTCAACATTTATATACATGACAATTCTAGGTACCAGCTATCACCATACCAAGTTGTTACAATATTTTGACTACATTCCTTATGCTATACATTACATCCCGGTTACTTACTTATTTTACAATTGGAAGTGTGTACTTTTTTTTGTTGTTGTTGTTGTGAGGGCATCTCTCATATTTATTGAGGCATTGGCTTTTGAGACAGAGCATCTTCTACTTAATGACATTCTTCTGAACTCTCCCACAATCCTCAAAGCTCTCTCACATACACATGTAGTTCCAGGAGGACCAGCTGAGAGCTGGAAGTGGCTATGTATTCCCACAGACTGTGTCAGAATTTTACAGCAAACTCCCCAACTGAGTATTTCTTAATGTCCCTAGCTTCTGGCTAACCACCCTTGCAACCTGCATTCTGGGGTGAATGCTGAGCTCTCTTTTCCTAGAATTGAGAGACTGATGGGTCTGGAGAGACCTTAAGGTAGATTTCTGGTTCAAGTCCTTTACCTTGTATTTAATACTACTGAGAGCCATTCATTCATTCAATGAATATTTATTGAGTGTCCTAAATTTCTGATACTATTCCAGGACTTGGGGGATCCCGAGGTGAACTAGACAGCCAAAGCCCCTGCTCTCACAGGGCTTGTATTGTACAGGGGTGAAGAGACAAATCAAGCATACAAACAAAATAGTTTCTTTAAGTGTGGTAATAACACAAAGTTGCATGATAGCAACTTGCCCAAATGTATCCATTCAGAACATACATCTTGTCTCCTCATTACACTTCCATTCTGTTCAGCCTATCTTCCTCGGAATTCTTCATTTCCTTCCAGCTTTTAATTGGTTATATGTAGGTAGTAATAAGCCCTATAAAAGTTATTTAGGAAATTATTCCTGATCCTTATTTCTTGACAACATACCAAAAGTAACTTTTTGTACTTTCTTTTTCTTTTCTCCTAGGAATTGACTATTACAACAAGATCATTGATGATTTGTTAGCAAATGGGGTTACGCCCATAGTGACCCTCTTCCACTTTGATTTGCCTCAGGCCTTAGAAGACCAAGGAGGTTGGCTGACAGAAGCAATCATAGAATCCTTTGACAAATATGTTCAATTTTGCTTCAGTACATTTGGAGATAGAGTCAAGCAATGGATCACCATGAATGAGCCTAATATGCTTGCCCTGCTGGCATATGATTTGGGTGCATTTCCTCCTGGTGTACCTCACCTTGGAACTGGAGGTTATCGGGCGGCTCATAATTTGATTAAAGCACATGCCAGATCCTGGCATAGCTATGATTCCTTATTCCGAAAAGAGCAGAAGGGTATGGTGTCCCTAGCAATTTTTGCTGCCTGGGTGGAGCCAGCAGATCCCAACTCAGTGTTTGACCAGGAAGCAGTTAAAAGAGCCATAGCTTTCCACTTGGATTTCTTTGCTAAACCCATATTTATTGATGGTGATTATCCTGAAGTTGTCAAGTCCCAGGTTGCCTTCATGAGTAAAAAGCAAGGCTATGCATCATCAAGGCTTCCAGAATTTACAGAAGAAGAGAAGAGAATGATCAAAGGCACGGCTGACTTCTTTGCTGTGCAATATTATACAACCCGCTTAGTCAAGCACCAGGAGAACAAGGAAAGAGAATTGGGTTTTCTCCAGGATGTAGAGATTAAACTTCTGTCAGATCCATCTTGGGTAAATTTGGACTGGATTTATGTGGTGCCATGGGGAATACGTAAACTACTGAAATACATTAAGGTAAATGCACAGTTTGTATCCATTTACACCCAAACATGTGAAGATGGGAAGACAGGCATATGTACGTGTGTATAAGAAACTGAAAAAAGAATGATTTTAGGCAACAGCATATGCATTTGCTGGTCCGGGGAGGGGAGGATTGAAGTTGATGAGGGATAATGGACTTCAAAACTGTGGTAGAAGTTAGGATTCACAGTTTAAGTCTTTGTGGCCATAGCAGGAGCTTGGACATATTTTTTTTCAGGCTGGTGTCACAATAGTGATTATTAAAAGGCATTTTAAAGGTTGAAATAGTTGAAGCCTTTTTGGGTCACTGTTTTGCTGGATGGTGTCCAAGTGGCTGAAATTAAAATTTCAAGGTAACAGTTTTCAGGATTCCTACTGTGGAGGGTAGAGCTCATGGGACCAAAGGGTTAAGGAGCAGTGACAATCAGCAGATGCTGATGGAAGAAAGATATTTCTGTCTTCTCATTATAAGAAGAGTCATTTGACTGGCTTCATGGACATTTGCACAGTTTTGCTTTTCCATTGTTAGTCATAAAAGGTCAGGCGTGGAAAATTAAGTTAATAGGGTCAGTGCAATTTGATGAAAACTAGTTTGGGGGTTGTAGCTTAGAGAAGATAGAAGGTAATGCACCTGATTTTATGAGCCATCTTTTTTTTTTAATCTGTTTGGAATAAAACTTCTGCTCTCTTGTTCCAGGATACGTATAATAACCCTGTAATTTACATCACTGAGAATGGGTTTCCCCAGGGTGACCCTGCACCTCTTGATGATACTCTGCGCTGGGAGTGTTTCAGACAGACATTTCAGGAACTGTTCAAAGGTACCATCTGAAACGATGAAAGATCAATTGTGCAAACTTAATATAATTTCCCCATGTGCCTATTTGCATTCAGCAAAGACCAATGATTTTAAAAGCTGAAATTCATGTAAATCAGTGTAAAGACATGTAATTAAGAGAGAGGAGATAAAGTATTTAGGAAAGAGGAAGGTGAGGGTTTTGGCCTACCTTCCACCTCACAAAATTTAATCAAGTAAAAAGCGACTGTCTTCAGTATTTTGTGACTCCTGGGTGAAGGTGATGTGAATGGAAGGAGTGGTGGCTGTTGAGAGAGAATATTAGTTATTACAAAAAGATTAGCATCGGCCAACTATAGCATGCTTATTTGCATATTTTAATATCCTAACTACCAAGAAATGAATTGACAGAATTTTTAAAGGACCAAAATTAAACATTCGTGTGATAAACTTTTAAAGTGGCATGAGTCTTTGATCAATGTATGTTTCATTTAATCTGTAACCAAGCAGTCAAGTTAAGAACTGTTTTTGTCACATATAATCTGTGAAGTTTGTTTCAAGATGCTGTTATTCTTCTGTTAACTCCTTTTCCCTCACTGGATTCTTTTCATATTTGAAAATAAATGTGAAATAATAATCTTGATGGGGTGGTAAAAGACATTTCTACAGTAGTTAATCTTCCCCTTTTAGTTACTACTTGGAACACTGTTTCTTCATAAATTTAATTTCTCCTCCCTATAAAGAAATCATAGCATAGCAACAAAATCCAATGTAAAATGAAACTTTTAATTTCTTCTTTTACCATGATAGGCACACTTCTCGCTCATCAATCTATTTGAAAGGTCCTGAATTTATTCTTTCCAAAATTAATCAGTACACACAAGAATCAGCCACAAGGAATTCGGGAAAGGGACGCAAAATAGTCTCTTTCCAAAACCTGAAAATATTGACTTAATCCCTCACTTAGGCCTGGAGTTTATTGGCAGAAGCAATTGGGTGCCTACAATTTGATCCAAGAGAAATAAGTCTCTTTTATTGCACACAAAACATTCTTCCTCTGTGTAGGAATTCACCTTTTGATAAGAAGGGAAATCTCTAGTTTTCTGAGATTCCTCCAATTTTCCCTGTAAATGGGAATATTCAGAGTTAATCCTTTGATGTTTCCAGCTTCATCCTGAGACACAAGAGGCTAGTTACCATCAAGCAGAGTTATGGATGATATAGGGACCATAAATGACTTGTCCAAAATTGTTCTGTGTACTTTTGGGAAAAGAGAGAAAAAATAAAAATTGACTTTTTTCATTCCCAGTGTGATGCTCTATTTAGTTGTAACACATAAGGGCGTTTCAGTGCTCTTTGAAATAGTTTCAAGTACCTTATACAGCCACTCATATCTTTAACACTAAAATCTCAATGGTGGATCCACAAACTAAGACAAAGAAAAGTTGATAGAAAAGATACTGACGTTGAGAACAGCAAATGTGGGATTTCGGTGTCTGAGGGACAGGAGGGGAGAGTAGGGTTGGGAACAAAATCCTGTTTTCAACTTACTGAATTTCTACTGTGTCTTTAAATTGGTAGAAACAGTACCATGCACTTAAATCACAAATTGCTCAAGCATCTATATTCTCTTCTGATTCTTAACAGTAGATGATCTATATTCCTTGTAATTAACACATAACACTGCTTGGTTTTTTAAACAAAATCGTAGCTTTAAAAAATATACAGAAATCTACATATTGACAAAAAACCCATATGTAAGTGTATCTATTCTAGACTGGGTATCATGATACCTATTTTTCATATATTGGTATAATGGACACCAGTTATGTCATCTGTGGTGAAATTCTCTTTCGTAGTAACTAATCCCCTTTCTTCTATGAAATACCACCCCTGCACTGCCCACATCCTCAGACTTACCACAGGGACAGCCTTGCTAGTAGAATAAAATACTGCTCTTTGTCAACAGATAGTTGATTGGTCTAGATGTAGGCGTAGGACATGATCTAGGCCAATGCCAATTCTTCCCTGGGATTTAGAACTTGGACCAATCAGTTTGTTTGTCTCTTAGCCTGGGATATAACCTTGTGGGGCATTGGTGGCTATGTCCTGCCATGTAAGCTTAGGGGTAGTTGGAAGGGGAGCTACAGGGCCTCAAGGGAAGTGGAGACAGAAAAATAGGGAGAGACCCAGGATGGCACTTGAACCTATAATTCCAAACTGTTCTCAGGTCCAGCTGCATATATGTTCTTGGGAGACATTACTTATAGTTAATTGCTCTTTCTGCTTCACCTGATACTAACTGGGTTTCTATTGCTTGTGACAAAAATAATCTTAATTGATATGGTCATATCATTTCATTTTCAAAGCAGTGAAATGAGGACTTTGCTCCTAGGTTACAGATGAGAAAACGAAATTTCAAAGAGGCTAAGTTAGTTGCTCAGGATCACAATGTTCCTATGTAATATTTCCTGGAACAAGGCAGAATGTGCATGTTATTTATTGTTGTTACTACTATTTTGGCATTTGATAAGATCTGTGAGTCCAGGGCTTTCTGACTCAGAGTGCTTGCTTGTCCCACCACATGGAACCCTTTCCTCACCTTTGGCACATTGGGCTTGCATAGACTCTCTGCAAGTGCTCCACGCTGCCTCTGCAAAAGCAGACAGGTACTGTGACCCTGGACAAAGCTCAGACACACCCCTCCTGCTGGCTGTCAGAGGAGTGGAGCTGAACTTACTAATTGATTTTCCTAGACTCCTCTGAGGTAGTACTGATGATCTTGATTGGTGAGAACTTCAGTTGTAAGAAGCACCCCGTGAGCAATTAAAAATAATAACAGACCAAGGAAGACATTTCTGGGAAGCGCTGCAGGTGAGAGAGCCCGCCAGAACCCAGGGAGTCGGCGGGATGATGGCTCTGTGATTCCCACGAACAAAGCCTTCCACCAACATCACACATTCGGAGAGGCGCGTAATGGCACTATAGCTGGATCAATGGTGTCCGCCTGGAGGTCTTACTGATCTCTTCAGGTAAAATCCCATAGCAATTAATTGAGCAGTAAAAAGTAAGCTAATGGTTCTGCTTCCTTTGGGAAAAGAAAAAATAAAAGAGAGGAAAAAAATGTCATTTCAAGAAAAAAAAGAGAAATCAGCTAATGCCTTTTTAATCATTGCATTATTTAAATGCCTTTAAATAGGTTGTGTTTTAATTAATGTAGATATAGATAAGAGAAAAGCAACCCAGTGGAGTCATCAAAAACTTGAAATAACATATAATTAGGCTTGCATTCCAGCTCTGCAAATTAAACAATGAGGGGCATTTGGCAAATTGTTCAACCTCCCAGATTCTCTGTTCATCTATAAAAATGGGAAACACTCTCCCTGGCAATGCTGTTGTAAAGATTCGATTTAATGAGTTACTGTGTAAAACCCCCTAGCAATTGCCTGGCACATAGTAGGCCTTCAACCAATGATAATAAAAATTTACTATTATTACAAAATAATGCATTCTTAAGAATATGTTGATTGCTGTAAATTAAAGAATTCATTCCAAAACTTTTAAATCCCCCCCAACCCCCGCCAATTCTCCAAGTTACAGTAGAGAACTTACCCAAGTCTATATACATTATTCTCCCATGTCTTCGGCTTTCTCCATCATTCTTTTTGGGGAACCTCTGAATGAACATTGTAACACTGACCCTCTGGCTACTCATGGTTGAATTCTGTGGAAGAGAAAGCAGCAACGACCTCCCTCCACTCATTATTTCCATCAGAGGGGTTGTCAGATGAGGCAAGAAATCAAATCACTGACAGCAGAAACAATAGTCAAGCAGCTGAGCAACTGAATTGCTGGGCCATGCACATTTTTGTATAAGTTCAGGCAGCAGTGATCTTCAAAGAGTGAAACTTTTCTCACACCCTATGAATCTCTTATTTTATTCATAACATCTACACCTGTCTTTACTGCTCCTGAGCCAGCAAGCAAGCTTAAGATCATTTGTAAACACACACAAATGGATACCTCAATAATCTCGGTGCTGTTGGGAGGGGGAGGTGAGGAAGGGTGTGAAGCCAGGGGAGTTTATTACTGCTGGGCAATACTCCACCCATGCCGTAAATCCTCCTGAAAGGGGATTTGAGCCCATGTTTAACCTGTTCCTGATAACCTATGCAGCATGTTCCTGCCTTTTGCTTGCCTCATAGTCCCTCCTCAACCTGGAATGCTATAGTCCTTGTCTTCTTCTTGGCCCAGTCCTTCTGTGTGGAGTACATAACTTGCTTGAAGTCAGGCAGGACATGAGTTTGAAACATGGTTCTGCCACTGACAAGATCAGTAATTTTGGGAAACCTCTCAAAGACTTTCAGCCATCTCCTCTTTAAAATGGGAATAATAAGGACATCTGTCTTTTAAACAGTGGTGAAAAATGAACAAGGTGATGCTTACAAAGCCTAAATACAGAGTCTGGCACACTACGAAGGCTAATTTTGAATGGGGGGGGGGATACGAACCCTCTGGAGCTGTGTCTTTTTCATAATTAGATCGTTTGCCCAGAGCACCATTCCCATCAGAGAGTAGGTGTTCTACACATTTGTTGAATTTGGTTGTGTCTATCAGAGAAGAGTTTGTCAATGGAAAATGAGAAATAAATGATTAAATGATTGGGAATGGTATTTTCTTTCCCTAAAGAAATGTAACCCACAGAGAAAAAAATAATGTGGCCTTCTGAAAAGTTTCTGAGCCAGCCCAACTTTCCAGTCAGATCCATGCCTGAGTTAGCACAGCGGTAGATGATTGCAGAGAAGGTTTGTTAATGACCAGCTTTAGGCTTTTAATGACAAAACCCCTCAGCAAGATGTCATCAAAGTTATTGAAGACTTCACTGGAAATGGTGAAGCTGATGCATTGTAACAAGAAGGTTATAAATCTTGCAGCTTGGCTATACCACCAAGGCAAGATGCTGAGCACAGAATCACCCTGCTGCTGTCTGTCAGCATTCTCCCTCCTCTGTCCTCTTCCCCTTCCCATGGAGAGCCAGTAAAGGAGAAACACATCCATTTTCCAAACCAGTGCAGACCGGCAGCCACCTGCCCATGTCAGTTTCCGATCACAGAGGCCCATTTAATTGGACAAAATGTGTTAAACACCTGTTTTTCTAAATGTGCATTCAAAAAATGCTAAGAATTAAGAAAAGATATCAAAGGCTAATACAGTGACCTTATAGAAAAACTAACCAATTAAAAATCCATTGCAGACTCAGAATAGATACCCGAGTACCTGGGTTTACGTATGGAGATTCCCACTCCATATCTACTGTTTTATTGCTTCTCAAAGTAAACCTGTGGCAACTTAGGGTCTATGAAGCAGTTCATCTCATAGCTGACAACTTGGGTACAGGGTGGGTAGAATATTGGATTCACTTGGTACTGTTGCTCTTGGCTGGACTGGATGGCACCTGGTAAAGAGGAGTCAAGGTCAGAATAGAGAAGAAAGAATGAGATTCAAAGGCCATGTCCAAGAATTGTTGGTGTGTGCTAGTGTACAGACTCATGGAATTTGAAAAGTCATGAAGAAGACAATTTCCAATATTTTTGCCCCCCACCAGCCTATATACTCAGACTACACTTGAAACCAGATAGCCAGAGATTACAGACTTCATTTGAAACACAGATGTGCCAGATGACCTTCCTCTCTTTCTTCTCCCCTACTTCCGTTTAGTGGTCTACTTACCTTTGCTTTCCATCCTCACTGAAGTGGGGCAGAGCAGAAAGTGTGCAGGGCTTCGTCAGTGAAGACAGGAGTAAGTCCTGGGTTCTAGTGCTGCGCCTTTGGCTAAGTTATCATCAGGACTCTGAATGTTGACTTCTCACCTGTTAAATGGAAACAAGGCAGGCTGTTATTCTGCCTGAACCAAAGCTGGTTTATGAAAATAAAATGAAACAGTTTGTGTCTATTTGTGCTCGGAACATGTTAAACTGTTAGATATTATTTTCATAGTTGATGTATTTACTTTATACGTCTAAGGACATTCATCACTTTGGCCAAAATATATAACCTGAACCTCAGCGTTCTCTGCAAAGAGAAGGTGGTTGGTGCTCATTATCCAGATCTTTTCAATATCTTCCATTCTCAGAGTCTATTTTATTTATTTTTCAGCACATTTTTAAACTAATATGACAGTGTAATCACCGCAGGGGTTGTATAGAACATGTACTGCCACCAAGTGATGGGTATAGTGCTTGCTAAAGGTCAGAACACACACCCACAGAGCTATTGAGCTGCCTCACCAGGCTTATCTAGATGAGGTGCACATTGATAGACTCAGGGACATACACCATTTAGCAGGCACACCCTCTTAGGTACATTTGCTTCATGGAAACAGGTTTCATGGAGTTGGCACGTGAGAAGCAGCTCAAGGACTCATTGGAGAATTGGCCCTTGTGCTTTCTGATTGGAAGCCATTCTTTGTCTTCTCTACCCATAGCATTCGAAGGTTTACACAGGTGTCCCTGTAGATGGACGTTCCCTTGGGCTCCTTTTTAATTCAGTTTCCAACTGCTCTGAGGGAATAATTACTTAAGGTCCCTTACCACCCCAGGCCTGGTGAATTTTAAGACTACAATGCAGCCTTTTTCCCCCAGATAATTCCAAGTGTACCTCCATTTTTTATGACAATCTGTCCAGTAGTTTTTGCATGATGTAGCATCAAACAAAAGCTCAGTTTTATTTTTACAGCTGGAAAAGAGACCTGTGAAAGAACTGAAGTATAATGTAGCTGAAGAAAGTCTACTTTAACAAGATGAAGAGTAGATTCAGTAGAATCTGGCAAAGGGGAAAAAATAAAGATTTGATAATGATTTTTAAAATTGTAATATAGAGATATAACATTTTGTAAGTTTAAGGTGTTCGTTTGATACATTTATATATTGCATTATGTTTACGACTGCAGTTGTAGCTAGCTGACACCTCTATCATGTCACATGATTGTCATTTTTTGTAGTGGGAACAATTAAGATCTAGTCTCTTAGCAGCTTTGAACTTTGATACAGTATTGTTGACTGTCATCCTTACGTTGTATATTAGCTCTCTAGAATCTTTTTTTATCTACTAGTTTCCAGATTGTACCCTTAAACAACATCTTCCTAATTCCCTCACACTCTAGACTCTGGTAACCACCATTCTACTCTCTGTTTTTTATGAGATTAGCTTTAACAGATTCCACACATAAGTGATATCATACAGTATTTGTCTTTCTTTATCTGATTTACTTCACTTAGCATAATACTCTTCAGGTCCATCCAATTTGTTGCAAATGGCAGAATTTCCTTTTTTCTCAGGGCAGAATAATATTCCATTGTATGTATATACACCACAATTTCTTTATCCATTCATCTACTGATGGACACTTAGATTGTTTCCATGTCTGTTTATTGTGGATAATGTCGCAATAAACATAAGAGTACATACAGCTCTTGACCTTCATCAAGAAGATAAGAGGTAATAAGTATTGACAAGGATGTGGATAAAAGGGCCCCCTTGTGCACTGTTGGTAGGAATATGTATTGGTGTAGCCATTGTGGAAAACAGTATGGAGGTTCCTCAAGAAATTAAAACTGGAACCACCATATGACCCAGTAATTCCACTTCTGGATATTTATCCAAAGGAAATGAAAACTGGAGTTTGAAGAGAAAATGATTTTTCCTCCCCTGTTCCAGGGGAGAGCAATGCTGGACTATTCAGGTGATGAGAGGACTATTGCAATCAAGAGAAGGTGAATTTCTCAGGTTTTCCTGAGGACCTAGGTGAAGTGGTCCTCTAGCTTCTGGGTACATTAGCTCTTCTATCCCTACCTCCAAAATAATCAGTTACTGCCTGGCCTCTTAATTACCTTGAGAACAAAAAAGTACTTCTTTGGAACAAGGCTAGTAGAATTTAGTCTTAATATGATTGGCAGGGGCTGCCTGGGTAACTGTGTTAAGAAAGATTCCATTGGACAGCTGTAGACTCATGGAAAGATCAGGAGAAGTGGATGGCCAGGTGTTAGCCATTCTTACTCAGGAAACTTAACATGAGTTCTCCAAAGTTAGAAAGAATTATAAAGCTATTATAAATGAATGCTGACATTATGTTTTGTAAATCAAGGTCTATCAAGTTCAGCAGTGAGGATTAGGTCTGGATGCATTAAAAAAATGAGTCTCTGGATTTGCAGTGTTGATAATTAGACTTTAAGCAGTGTTCCTCTCAGCTGTTCTATGGCCTTCCTCTCCATGGTCTCCTTATCTTACCTATTTATCATGTTGGCATTACTTATGCTGCCAGTTGTTACTTATGCTGCCAGTCGCTCTTTAGTGATGTAAGTAATGTCTCTGCCAGCTTTCCCAGGCTTGTAATTGGGTGAGTGACTGGTTAACTACCAGTCTTATATTATTTTTTCAATGGTGAGTCTGACCCTATGTAGAAGAAAATCAGTAATACTATGAATAAAAACATTAAAAATTGTTGCAATAAGTCATTCATGGGCTCCTTGTGCAACTGCAACACTGTCACAATTAAGTACTTGTAGAATAAGGAAATTGAATAAATAGCACTTGAGAGAGAGTTTGCTTTTTGAAGACAATACCCATTATAATCCTTGAAAGGAAGGAAGAAAACCATTTTTAGGAGAAAATGGAAGTTACTAAAATGTATAAGCAACCATAGGCAGGAACAGTGTGTGTAAAGATTTTATTTATCATTTTTTAAAGAGAAAATTCTGAGTAGAATAAAATTTTGGGATTTTGAGCTATAATACTCATTAAGTTCTTCGTAAATGTTTGAGTGACCAGGAGATAGAGTCTAGATTAGCAGAAAAACTGAATTACTCTTGGGAATTTCAGTGAACAGTTACATTATACTACCATTTTGCTTTTTTGCTTTTTAAAGAAATGATGGATTGTTTTTGGTATTATGAGAACATTTTCATGCATTGGTATTATACGTAGGTGCTAATTAAGCCTTTTTGATATTAAACTTGGTTTTGTTGTGACAGTGATTGAAATACATGCTAAAGTTTTTTTAACCTTCTTTATATAAATACACTTAACCTCTCTCTGCCTCAGTTTCTTCATTTTGAAAAGAAAAGGGTTGAACTAGCTGTTATTTCTGGGATCCTTCCTGTTTAAGAATTTGTGACCCTCTAAATATTCCTTCTAGGCAGTTATGTCAAGGATCATATTTTATGAGAACTCTTGATAATTTCTTAGGCCATAAAATTAAATCTGAGGAATTATAATTAATAGTTCTTAAAAAAAACTTTCTTCATTTTCATCCAGCTACTTAATTTGAAAGCTGAACACCTTTCTTATCTGAACATAAAATTAGACCTTGCACTGAACTGCTTCTGTTGATATTGATTCAGGTTCCAGGTAACATTTTCTTGACCTTCAATCTGGGTGTTTCCTCCTTTGTTCATTCATACTGAAAATGAACCTGACTTTTCTTCCTCCTTGAGAAACTTATTCCTTGGAGTTCATAGTCAGAACGGTCTCCACAGATTCAGGTTCAACAAAGTTACCATAGAGAGCAGGAAATTGAATGAACAAGTCAGTCCAAAGCATTAGAGTAAAATCCCCAGCTGAACAATTCTACGGGGCAGTTACAATCACGAGCAATGAAATCACCTTTCAAAACATGAGCATGGAAGGCACCATCTAATCTACAAAGTTGTAAGACAGTTAAGTGTGATTTTGAAGCTTCGCCATAAATGCATAATTTAATTCAATTAGGTAGTGCGATAATTTTAACTTTCCTTAAATTTTACTTGAGCACGAAACTTTTGTTTCTGGGTAAGATCCTGAACTAGAAAGAGGGATCAAGTTGCAGCATTTTCAGAATTATCTTCCCACCATAATTCTGTGTAGAGATGTCATAGATGGG
Organism: Manis pentadactyla; assembly: GCF_030020395.1. Taxonomy (NCBI): domain Eukaryota; kingdom Metazoa; phylum Chordata; class Mammalia; order Pholidota; family Manidae; genus Manis; species Manis pentadactyla. The sequence goes on from NC_080023.1 coordinate 17,805,690, forward strand.
AAGTCTGTTTTTCTATTTTCTAGAGTTCAGAGCTTACTCTAATCAGGGCTCCTTTTACCCCAAGTTACTTTTTAGGTAGCATTTTTTTTGAATACAGTGAAAATATCATCCTGGCGCTGGAGATGAAAATAGTTTCTTTTGGAATAGAAAGTAATTCTTAAGGCTTATCTGGAAATGCTAGTGCATAGGATGGGGAGGGAGGCCTGTCTCTTTGAATAGGGTCATCTCAGCAACAGCAAAAACGCCTGTGTGTGAATGAGATTAGCTAATGAAACAGTATCATGGCTTGAGATTATTTTGTGCTATTCTAAAGTTCAGCCACATTTCCCCCCTTGTTTGTGAAATTCCATTATAGGAATCACTACCTGCTTTAGAGATAAATGAAACCATTATGGGTGGACGAAGAACAGGCATTTGAACCTTGAAGAATTTTAATTGGTGTTGGTAAGTGAAGGTGAACAAGAAGCCATAAATGTTTCAGGTGAAAACATTAATGAGTTTGGGACTAAAAAAGTAGATAATGGGAGGAGGAATGTATCACATCTCTTAATGAAGTAACTTTTTTCTCCCTTAACAAGTAGAATTCATTTCTTTAATAGATTTAAGCCCAGGCTAAAGTTTTAAATAATTTTAAATGATCATGTTCTTTCATAAGTGATAGTCAAGTCAAATATGTTGCCTACTTTAAAATAACTGGAATAATCCCAAAATTTGATCATCACAGAAAATAGGAGCAAATGAGTCTATTGTAAATATATACATTTACTGGTAGATCATTTTGTTATGTGGCTGAAACTATGATGGTTTAGTCTTTTAAAACATTTTTTTTCAAAGATATTCAGGCTATGTTCTTGATCCTTTCAATGAGCCATTGGTCTTTCATTTGAAAAAAAAATCAAACTTCAAAAATACTACATGGCCAAAGTTTGGTGCCCTCATGAACACATGGTAGTAATCTTAAGATTCCTTCAGCATTCCTGGAAAAACAAACAGCATGGCCCATTGGCAACAAATTTTCTGAATACTTTCATACAACAAGGATTTGCCTGTTTGACATAAAGAAAGAACATATTCTTTAAAGAGAGGTAATTCCACTTTCAAAACCCGGCTCTGACACCCTGTTGTTGTGTAACCTTGGACAAGTTATTCTAACTCTATGAAACATCAGTCCATCATCTGTGAAATTTTATTTTTGGTAAGGATTAATGATATACTTCATACTTGAGCAAAATGTCTAGCACATAAATCCCCCAAATGATAATTATTGCAGTGAATTCTTTGTTACCCAGCATCTATTAACCAGGATTTTAGAAAAACTGTGACTTCCTGCGTAGTCATCAAGCACTGATAATTTATGCTTCTCTTGATGACCCTGAAATGCATTCTGAATAATTACAGAAAGATTACATTATAATCAGTTTAGTTTCAGTGTTAAGTGTATTTTAATTTATTCTCATTCTTTAAAAATTTGTAGTCCTTCTGCATGTGGTAACAATTAACAAAAAATATTTGATTAGCTGGAGCACTTCACTTCCTGACTATCTGACTAATAAAGAGTTTATTGTATATCGTTGGAACCCAAACTCTGTCCTACAAATATGCTGGGCATTTGCTGGGTGGGTTAACTTCATACTGATCTTATATCCATTCTCAGAGCCAATGTGTTGACTTATTGCCTGTTGGAAATTCTACAATTAATCTTTAAGTATCCTTAAGCAATAGTCTTAGTCTACTCAAGACCCTCTCTGCATATTTCTGAGTACCAAATTGTGATGTTGCCCATCTTATCTGATTTTCTGCAGATGAGTTAACTAAATCTATCACTGAGCATTGTCTGCCCTTTTCTTGTAGATTTCTAGAGATGGATATCACAGCTGACATTAATAATCAGTCTATCTTGGTGTTTCATCACCCTTTACTCTTATCCAGTCATGTTTCAGACTCATTTTCATTGGACTTTTTAGGCTTTTTTATATAACCTTCCTGATGAAAACTTCAGCATGCACTTCATCATTTTCATGGTTCTTTGAACCTTCTACATTTTCTCCCATGTGTCTCTCTCCCCCACATGTAATGTCGTATGCTGCTTTAAAAGATGGCTTCACAACTTACTTGTGTTAAAAATAGTCTCTTCAAAAATTTATTGATTTTTGTCCCTTTGTGATCTCTGTAAATAGGTACATATGCAGGCAAGCAGATTACTTTTAGTGGTTTAACTGATCACCGTAGGACGTGGTAGTTCTCTGTCCTCCTTTGGCCTCAATCTCCCTTCCTTTAAATCTCTGCCTGCCCTGAAATCCCCTCTTCCAACCCAACAGCCTTCTCCTCCCTAATGTCCTCACAACTTAGCCGACACCCCCAGTATTTACTCAGTGAGTCAGTGGTGGCAGTGGAAAGAGGCTGATTGTTTCCTTGCAAAGAAGAGGAAGGCTAAGGGGAAAAAAGCCAGCGATTCAGTGGTATCATTCTCTACAGCAAACCTCTATTTAACTACTGAAAACATGTTTCATGTTTGACAAGCCATATTTACATTACAGTGCTATTTTGAATCTTCTGGGAACCATGAGTTTGAACTTTGGTATATTAGAATTGTCAATTGCAATGTTTCATTGAATAGGCTTCTTTAACCCAGTGTGACATTTTCCTAAGTGTAGCATCAGCCATCTGGCAGAAAAAATGAATTTATGTTAATGCAAAATGTTAAATCTCAAGAACATTAGCAGAATTGAAGTTAATTTATCTTCACTATCTTTTTGGACAATACCTTATTAGTCATAGAAATATTGTATTAAATATTTGTGTTGGTCAGAAGCTAAAGGAAATTTATATGATGTAAGTTATTTTTCAACTTTTGACATTCCTAATGCTGTTTCTCTTATAATATGTGCAATTGCATCCACCCTAAGTCATGTATTGCTTTCTTTTTATTTAGGAGAGATTTGCTTCTTGAAAAAAATTATTATTTTTTTGTGTTTCTATTTTGAAAATTTTTTTTTGGTTAACACAAGCATTGTTAAATCTGTTATTCAGAATAATGGTAGAGAGGACAGTGAAGAAATGCCAGTTTGACCTTGTTGATTTTTGTCAAATTTTGAAGACCTATCATTTTATTACATTCAGGTTCTCAATGAAAAAAACAATACCAGTTAGTAAGGCAGAAGCGGGGAGGAAAAGGAGAATGCAAACATCCTACCCACAGATATTGACATAATAAAACTGGCTCGGAGCTCCCTGGCATCCAGGTCAAAATGAATTCACCATTAGTCACATCAGTAGTTTTCCAAATGTGCTCTGTGGAACCTTGGGTTCCACAGAGATATCTTGGGGGACTGTTGGTTGCACAGCAGGGAGGTGAGAAGGCAGGGCTCCAAGGCACCTCTGCCTTTATTGGTTGCACATATTGGAAATCTATAAAAATTGTCCTTTTAAAGGAAGACTCTTATCACTAAAAAAAGAAAGATTAGAAAGCCATGGAATAATAGGGATCTCATTATCAGAGGGGAAGAACCATAGTAGCTCCCTTAGGGGAATGAAGCTTAACTTCTTTCTCTTTCACTTAAAAAAAAAGTCATTTCAAACATACAGAAAAAATACAGGCACCCACAGAGCAGTGACCCAGCTTTAACAAATGTCCATATTTTGCATATATGTTTTACACTAAAAAAGAAACAAAAAACTATTGACCCAGGAGAAATTCCTTTGTTACTCTGCCTTAACATGTCTCCTTTCTTCCCTCCCCTAGAATAACCTTGATCCTGAAGTTGATGTGTATCTGCTTGTGCACTAGATACACATTTCGCTACAAATGTATATGCTCATAGCCTATGTACATACTTACTGTTTGGTGCATTTTATTGTAAGTATAAATAGTGTCACATTATATACACATTTCAACATTATGTTCTTTAAGATTTTCTCATGTTGGCACTTTCACTTGCATTCATCTTTTTCATGGATCTATGATATTCTGATATGTGAACAGACTGTATTTATTTATCTGTTCTGCTGATGGACATTTGGCGTCCAAATGAGGAACTTCTCCCCCATTTTTACAAACAGTGTGTTGTACTGAATATCCTTGAGTAGCTCATATGTTTTAAGACATTTTGTACACAGGAGTTTACGAAACAGCCCACAGCTAGCCCACCTCATGTCTTTGTACCATTTAGAATGAAGCTCCATTTCCTCAAAACCCTTTATGTTTTCTGGAAAATGGTCACAAAGGCTAAACAAATCTAAGTCATTTTATGTCAAGGGTGTCCTCTAGAGCTGTGCCATGATCATAAGCAGCAGTCCTGTATGCAGGGGATGCCAGAATATGAAAACCAGTAGGATATAAAGAATTGAGTGAATGAGTGTGCTTAACAGGTGGTGGCGGGGGGAAATTGTGCCTTCTACAGAGATAATATGGTGCAAGTGGAGAACACAAGGAATATGTACAGGCTTTGTGTTTATCCGGGTCACAGAAGACCAGGGGCAGAGCCCAGTGATGTTCTCCACAAGTATTATTCATCAATTTCTCCCTCAAGCCCCTTCTATGCAAACATACATAACAATGCAGGCTTCTGTTAGGCTTCATCTGCTAACTCGACAGTCTGTTACTAAGGGAGGGAAGTTGTCCGGGGAAGGCACATGTGTCCTTGTTCTGAGAAAGGAGGTTTGAATAGTACAAGGTGGAGGGACCAAGCTGTGCGCCTCCCACTGGGCTGGTGCTGCAAGTGGCCATACATTGAAATGCATTCATCAAAAGTTCCTTTAGTCCTCACCAGGTTGCTTTACTGGAGAGGGAAACCATCGGACACCAGGCAGCACGATGTCCTCTCTATTGTTTATCAGAGAATATTCTGTAGGGCAGTAGGGGAGAAATTCTGTCCTGCTTTGGAAATACTGGAAGTATATTATTTGCTTTGCAAAGACCTTGTAATTAGATGTTGCACAAGACATTCTAACAAGAAACTGTCTAGGTGCCTGAAGTTTTGTTCTTCTTGAGCCTGTTCCATGCAACATTTTAATTGATGGTTTGGGCGAAAAGTTGGGGGACTGAGTTTCAAATATGCAGATGACAAAAAAACTCACGAGGAGAGGGAGCAAAAATAAGCTTGCTGCTTCTTTTACGATGGTTAGTTCATTTTCATCAAATGGGTCTTAGCTTAAATTTCACCTTCTCACAGAAGCTGTCTCTGAGGATCTGACTAATGTATGGCCTCCATTTCCAGTTAGTTTATGCCTGTTATCTTTACCTGAAATTGTATTTCTTAGTTGCTCACTGGTTTCCTGATACATCTCCATAGACTATAAGCTTTATGAGAGAAGGGACCGTGCTTCCCTACTCATTTCTGGCACCCTAAGACATGGAATAGATTCTGGCACATAATAGGAACTTAGTACATTTTTCTTGATTGAATGAAAGTCATGGGAATCATAGAAGAATATTAGGCAAGGAAGTGACATAATCAGATTCCTGGTTAGAAATGAAATTTGGAAGGTGTCAAAACTAGAAGCCTGGTAGACATTGTTGAATAGGCTTCATGGAAGCAAGCATACATGTTGTAGCCATTTAGAAATTTGCCTTACTTACTTCATAGCATCCAGTATCCTGATGATAAGACATAATAGAATCTTACTCTCAGTTTATACCTGGAATATTATCTTCTATCCTTGGCTTTATTGAACATTGATGTTAATATTAATGATCTAAATCATACCTAAAAGAGGATGTCTAGGATGATCTCATATAGGGCCTGTGGTTTTTGTTAAAACTGGTAAAGAACTACAAGTATTCCTCAGTCATTGAAAGTTCATGTTATGAAAGACCTACATTACTACCTGCTTTTGCTAACTGAAAGAAATCTGCAGAGGGATTTTGCTTTTAGGAAAAAATGGTGAAAAGAGAAACCAGAGCTCAGCATTTGCTTTGCAGTGAGCCTTACGGAGGCAGCTCGCACCCCGAGTGGGGAGAGGGGTGCCATGAGTTCCTTCCTGGGGAACCGCGCTTAGCATCTCAGCATCAAGCTGCCACAGCTTTGAACAGTGTCTGTGAGCATTGTGCTTTCTCTTAATTTACCATGTGCACCCATTAGCAAGATGAGTCCTGAAGTGTCAGAAAAGCCCAAGAGAGGTTATTTCTGGGATCTGGGAATGCTCACAGAATTTTCCATGTACATTAATGGAAACTGTTTCATCGCTTTATGCCATTTCAGCTTTTGGAAGGTTTCACAGGAACTCTCTACTTTGGGCGAGTGGGGGAAACCTGTATCAGATAGAACACCAGGAAGATTCATTTTGTGTTGTTAGAGAAGGCAGGGCTCAGACCAGTGGGTGCCTGTTACCTGAAAGCAAGTTTCAATTCAACATAAGACAGGGCTTTCTAACAATTAGTGGGGCTGAGTAAGGGAATGAATGTCCTCAGGAGATCATTAGATACCTGTCAATAGATGGCAAGAAGGCAGGTGCCAGATGCCCATCTGTCAAAGATGCTGTTGAGAGGCTGTCTGCCCCTCGTGGGAGATTCATTCCACAAGTGTGTGCAGTCACCTAATCTTTATTGAGTACCCACGGTGTGCTTGCTTCTTTGGAAGATACAAAAATACATACGGCACAGCTGCTGTCTGGACGTGATCACCATTCAATCCTAAATTCTGTGAATCTCAGGAAGTTTTACCCAAGGCCCTGATGTAATTCTCACAAATTCCACATTAGAGCAATCTGAAGTTATGGTCTCCATACACAGCCAACTTACTGGTAATACCCTTACGGGCAGGAGGAAGAACACGGTGCAGAATACCACTTCCTGGCCAAGTTCTACTTTCACACTCCGATTGAAGCTCTAGCTTTGCTTTTGTGACATGAAAGATTATGGCATATAAAAAGTTAGTGTCTTTTGTTTGGTTCACTTCTTTCTGGTTTTGAAAGTTAATATGAATTCTGAGTTCAGGGTAATGTGTGACAGCTTTATTTAATCAATCTCTGTTGAGATAAATATTTTTGCATTAAAATTGGATCTTTGCGATTCTCGCTGGTGACAAAAACATGAATTATAAAGTAGAGACTTTATGGAATTATAAGTAAGCACACTTAATTCTTTAAAGTCAAGTCCGTCCCAATCAATCACAAAGTGTTTGACTTGGAAACCTCCTTTAGTGCAGCAGAGAACATTAATAAATAAATGTGTGGATGGAACTGTTTTGGGCATTAGATTTGGGTATCACATTATAAAGCTAACATTTTGGTCTGAATTCTCTGGCTGATGCCAATGACACAACACTGGCTGTCTCACGGATATGGCCTCTCTCTCTTTCACACGCTGCATGTGTTAGAATCTCATTTATGTGTGTAATATTTCCAGCAGTAACTGATCCACATGCTATCACAGTGACCTGAGGGATTAATGTGCTTCCTGAGGCTACGTACCATAACTTTGGGAGCCAGTATGACCCTGGGTAGATTACAGTCCCAGAGAGTCAATGCTTGTTTTCATTATTATATTAATAAATATACAAGACACTTGAGCGGTCTTTAAAAATATTCCTGTGCTATATAGTCTGGGGACCTAGTTATTTCCTCTATTGGCCGAAGTCTCATTGTGTGTGTCTACTTTTCATTTGTTGGCCTTGAAATTAATCCAGTTTACAATTATGTTTTCCAAATGTAGTTCAAATTAACGTGTCCTGAGTAAGGGCTGTTGGACAGAGGGAGTGTGTGGTAGAGGCGATTTTCCCGAGCCATTGTGCTGGAGTTGCTAAGAATGATCAGCCAGCAGGGCCTAAAGTGTCCTTTTAGTATGAGACTAAAGTATTTTTAGAGTATCATAGGTAGAAAAGCAAACAGTTTGGGAAATTAAAAATATTAAAATAGAAGTTTGCACATCTTTTTTTTTTTTTTTTTTTTTTTAATAATTATTTTTTATTGAGGGGTAGTTGACACACAGTATTACATTACATGAGTTTCAAGTGTACAACACAGTGGTAGAACATTTATATACATAATTCTAGGTTCCAGCTATCACCCTACCAAGCTGTGACAATATGTTGACTATATTCCTTATGCTATACATTACATCCCGGTTACTTATTTATTTTACCATTGGAAGTCTGTCCTTTTTTTTTTTTTTTTTTTTTTTTTTTTTGTGAGGGCATCTCTCATATTTATTGATCAAATGGTTGTTAACGACAATAAAATTCTGTATAGGGGAGTCAATGCTCAATGCACAATCATTATTCCACCCCAAGCCTAATTTTTGTCAGTCTCCAATCTTCTGAGGCATAACAAGTTTTTACATGTAGAACAAATTCTTACATAATGAATAAGTTACATAGTGAACAGTACAAGGGCAGTCATCACAGAAACTTTCGGTTTTGCTCATGCATTATGAACTATAAACAGTCAGTTCAAATATGAATACTCATTTGGTTTTTATACTTGATTTATATGTGGATACCACATTTCTCTCTTTATTATTATTATTTTTAATAAAATGCTGAAGTGGTAGGTAGATACAAGATAAAGGTAGAAAACATAGTTTAGTGTTGTAAGAGAGCACATGTAGATGATCAGGTGTGTGCCTGTAGACTATGTGTTAATCCAAGCTAGACCAGGGCAATAAACATCCATGTATGCAGAAGATTTCTCTCAGAACGGGGGGGTGAGGTTCTAAGCCTCACCTCTGTTGATCCCCAATTTCTCACCTGATGGCTCCCCTGCGACTGTGCCTGTCTTAGGTTGTTCCTCCCTTGAGGAATCTTACCCGTCTCTGGCTAACCAGTCATCTTCCGGGGCCATACAGGGAAATGTGAAGTTGGTAAGTGAGAGAGAAGCCTTATTGTTTGAAAAAGTTAGCTTTTTACTTCTTTGCATATTTATGCCCTGTGGCTTCTATGCCCAGCATTTGTCTTGAGGTATCTTTACCACTTGGAAGAATTATGATACTCGGTAAATTTGATATGAGGCACGAATTCTATTTAAGGGTTGTAATTAGGAAGGAAGAAGAAAAGCTATAGAAGTAGCAGGCGGAAGAAAACATGGGAAGATTGATTATTTCTTTGATATATCTTCTTGTAGAGTAACTTCAGCATGTATAGGTTTTAAGCTACTACTTAAATTGCACACACACATTAACATAATAGGAGTATAGTTACATAACCAAAGCATATCTGTAATTACCAGCCTTCTGCAGTGAAACCAAGAAAACCAGTTAGGCACCTTAGGCATTTGTGAAAACTTATCTATGATATGGTGGATATTGTCCAAATGAACTTGAACAGTCTGAGAGAAATCAGACAAATTAAAACAACCCATTCCTGGGGACTGTTCACATGCCATATGTTCTTTTAACAATAAATAGTTTGTAGTTGTAAGACTTTGGAGCGCTACAATTTGCACTTCTCCAAATTCTTGGTTGAGTTCCAACAGTATAGATCCAGTCCAATTTTGTTGTTTTACTGTATGCACAGGCCAGCTTAGATATCTCCTTCCTCATTCCCATGGCAGGTCCAGGAACTGGTGGGATGAGTGCATCTACAGCTGTAGCAGTGCGTGGATCTTTGTTGGGGTTTTTTGATGATCATCTTCTGGCATGAGTCTTCCAGAGGGTGCAGATGTTGGAAGTTCTTTTTCATATCGTATCTTAGTTCATTTTTGGGGTAGCCCAATTAGGCTTTGATCCTCTGTATAAACACAAACAGACCCTTTGCCTACACTTTTATATGCCCTTTATACCCTTGTGTAGAACTCGTTGGAGGTTACCACACAGGAACTGCCCTTTTTTTTTTTTTTTTTTTTTTTTTGCTATCACTAATCTACACTTACATGACGAATATTATGTTTACTAGGCTCTCCCCTATACCAGGTCTCCCCTATAAACCCCTTTACAGTCACTGTCTATCAGCATAGCAAAATGTTGTAGAATCACTACTTGCCTTCTCTGTGTTGTACAGCCCTCCCTTTTCTCCTACTCCCCCATGCATGTTAATCTTAATACCCCCCTACTTCTCCCCCGCTTATCCCTCCCTACCCACCCATCCTCCCCAGTCCCTTTCCCTTTGGTACCTGTTAGTCCATTCTTGAGTTCTGTGATTCTGCTGCTGTTTTGTTCCTTCAGTTTTTCCTTTGTTCTTATATTCCACAGATAAGTGAAATCATTTGGTATTTCTCTTTCTCCGCTTGGCTTGTTTCACTGAGCATAATTCCCTCCAGCTCCATCCATGTTGCTGCAAATGATTGGATTTGCCCTTTTCTTATAGCTGAGTAGTATTCCATTGTGTATATGTACCACATCTTCTTTATCCATTCATCTATTGATGGACATTTAGGTTGCTTCCAATTCTTGGCTATTGTAAATAGTGCTGCAATAAACATAGGGGTGCATCTATCTTTCTCAAACTTGATTGCTGCATTCTTAGGGTAAATTCCTAGGAGTGGAATTCCTGGGTCAAATGGTAAGTCTGTTTTGAGCATTTTGATGTACCTCCATACTGCTTTCCACAATGGTTGAACTAACTTACATTCCCACCAGCAGTGTAGGAGGGTTCCCCTTTCTCCACAGCCTCACCAACATTTGTTGTTGTTTGTCTTTTGGATGGCAGCCATCCTTACTGGTGTGAGGTGATACCTCATTGTAGTTTTAATTTGCATTTCTCTGATAATTAGCGATGTGGAGCATCTTTTCATGTGTCTGTTGGCCATCTGTATTTCTTTTTTGGAGAACTGTCTGTTCAGATCCTCTGCCCATTTTTTAATTGGGTTATTTGTTTTTTGTTTGTTGAGGCGTGTGAGCTCCTTATATATTCTGGACGTCAAGCCTTTATCGGATGTGTCATTTTCAAATATATTCTCCCATACTGTAGGGATCCTTCTTGTTCTATTGATGGTGTCTTTTGCTGTACAGAAGCTTTTCAGCTTAATATAGTCCCACTTACTCATTTTTGCTGTTGTTTTCCTTGCCCGGGGAGATATGTTCAAGAAGAGGTCACTCATGTTTATGTCTAAGAGGTTTTCGCCTATGTTTTCTTCCAAGAGTTTAATGGTTTCATGGCTTACATTCAGGTCTTTGATCCATTTTGAGTTTACTTTTGTATATGGGGTTAGACAATGGTCCAGTTTCATTCTCCTACATGTAGCTGTCCAGTTTTGCCAGCACCACCTGTTGAAGAGACTGTCATTTCGCCATTGTATGTCCATGGCTCCTTTATCAAATATTAATTGACCATATATGTCTGGGTTAATGTCTGGATTCTCTAGTCTGTTCCATTGGTCTGTGGCTCTGCTCTTGTGCCAGTACCAAATTGTCTTGATTACTATGGCTTTATAGTAGAGCTTGAAGTTGGGGAGTGAGATCCCCCCTACTTTATTCTTCTTTCTCAGGATTGCTTTGGCTATTCGGGGTCTTTGGTGTTTCCATATGAATTTTTGAATTATTTGTTCCAGTTCATTGAAGAATGTTGCTGGTAGTTTCATAGGGATTGCATCAAATCTGTATATTGCTTTGGGCAGGATGGCCATTTTAACGATATTAATTCTTCCTAGCCACGAGCATGGGATGAGTTTCCATCTGTTAGTGTCCCCTTTAATTTCTCTTAAGAGTGACTTGTAGTTTTCAGAGTATAAGTCTTTCACTTCTTTGGTTAGGTTTATTCCTAGGTATTTTATTTTTTTTGATGCAATTGTGAATGGAGTTGTTTTCCTGATTTCTCTCTCTGTTGGTTCATTGTTAGTATATAGGAAAGCCACAGATTTCTGTGTGTTGATTTTGTATCCTGCAACTTTGCTGTATTCCGATATCAGTTCTAGTAGTTTTGGGGTGGAGTCTTTAGGGTTTTTTATGTACAGTATCATGTCATCTGCAAATAGTGACAGTTTAACTTCTTCTTTACCAATCTGGATTCCTTGTATTTCTTTATTTTGTCTGATTGCCGTGGCTAGGACCTCCAGTACTATGTTAAATAACAGTGGAGAGAGTGGGCATCCCTGTCTAGTTCCCGATCTCAGAGGAAATGCTTTCAGCTTCTCGCTGTTCAATATAATGTTGGCTGTGGGTTTATCATAGATGGCCTTTATTATGTTGAGGTACTTGCCCTCTATTCCCATTTTGCTGAGAGTTTTTAACATGAATGGATGTTGAACTTTGTCAAATGCTTTTTCAGCATCTATGGAGATGATCATGTGGTTTTTGTCTTTCTTTTTGTTGATGTGGTGGATGATGTTGATGGACTTTCGAATGTTGTACCATCCTTGCATCCCTGGAATGAATCCCACTTGGTCATGGTGTATGATCCTTTTGATGTATTTTTGAATTCGGTTTGCTAATATTTTGTTGAGTATTTTTGCATCTACGTTCATCAGGGATATTGGTCTGTAGTTTTCTTTTTTGGTGGTGTCTTTGCCTGGTTTTGGTATTAGGGTGATGTTAGCTTCATAGAATGAGTTTGGGAGTATCCCCTCCTCCTCTATTTTTTGGAAAACTTTAAGGAGAATGGGTATTATGTCTTCCCTGTATGTCTGATAAAATTCCGAGGTAAATCCATCTGGCCCGGGGGTTTTGTTCTTTGGTAGTTTTTTGATTACCTCTTCAATTTCGTTGCTGGTAATTGGTCTGTTTAGATTTTCTGTTTCTTCCTGGGTCAATCTTGGAAGGTTATATTTTTCTAGGAAGTTGTCCATTTCTCCTAGGTTTCCCAGCTTGTTAGCATATAGGTTTTCATAGTATTCTCCAATAATTCTTTGCATTTCCGTGGGGTCCGTCGTGATTTTTCCTTTCTCGTTTCTGATACTGTTGATTTGTGTTGACTCTCTTTTCTTCTTAATAAGTCTGGCTAGAGGCTTATCTATTTTGTTTATTTTCTCGAAGAACCAGCTCTTGGTTTCATTGATTTTTGCTATTGTTTTATTCTTCTCAATTTTATTTATTTCTTCTCTGATCTTTATTATGTCCCTCCTTCTGCTGACCTTAGGCCTCATCTGTTCTTCTTTTTCCAATTTCGATAATTGTGACATTAGACCATTCATTTGGGATTGCTCTTCCTTTTTTAAATATGCTTGGATTGCTATATACTTTCCTCTTAAGACTGCTTTTGCTGTGTCCCACAGAAGTTGGGGCTTAGTGTTGTTGTTGTCATTTGTTTCCATATATTGCTGGATCTCCATTTTGATTTGGTCATTGATCCATTGATTATTTAGGAGCGTGTTGTTAAGCCTCCATGTGTTTGTGAGCCTCTTTGCTTTCTTTGTACAGTTTATTTCCAGTTTTATGCCTTTGTGGTCTGAAAAGTTGGTTGGTAGGATTTCAATCTTTTGGAATTTTCTGAGGCTCTTTTTGTGGCCTAGTATGTGGTCTATTCTGGAGAATGTTCCATGTGCACTTGAGAAGAATGTATATCCCGCTGCTTTTGGATGTAGAGTTCTATAGATGTCTATTAGGTCCATCTGCTCTACTGTGTTGTTCAGTGCTTCCGTGTCCTTACTTATTTTCTGCCCAGTGGATCTATCCTTTGGGGTGAGTGGTGTGTTGAAGTCTCCTAGAATGAATGCATTGCAGTCTATATCCCCCTTTAGTTCTGTTAGTATTTGTTTCACATATGCTGGTGCTCCTGTGTTGGGTGCATATATATTTAGAATGGTTATATCCTCTTGTTTGACTGAGCCCTTTATCATTATGTAGTGTCCTTCTTTATCTCTTGTTACTTTCTTTGTTTTGAAGTCTATTTTGTCTGATATTAGTACTGCAACCCCTGCTTTCTTCTCACTGTTGTTTGCTTGAAATATGTTTTTCCATCCCTTGACTTTTAGTCTGTACATGTCTTTGGGTTTGAGATGAGTTTCTTGTAAGCAGCATATAGATGGGTCTTGCTTTTTTATCCATTCTGTTACTCTGTGTCTTTTGATTGGTGCATTCAACCCATTAACATTTAGGGTGACTATTGAAAGATATGTACTTATTGCCATTGCAGGCTTTAAATTCGTGGTTACCAAAGGTTCAAGGTTAGTCTCTTTAGTATCTTACTGCCTAACTTAGCTCGCTTATTGAGCTGTTATATACACTGTCTGGAGATTCTTTTCTTCTCTCCCTTCTTGTTCCTCCTCCTCGATTCTTCATATGTTGGGTGTTTTGTGCTGTGCTCTTTCTAGGAGTGCTCCCATCTAGAGCAGTCCCTGTAAGATGTTCTGTAGAGGTGGTTTGTGGAAAGCAAATTCCCTCAGCTTTTGTTTGTCTGGGAATTGTTTAATCCCACCATCATATTTGAATGATAGTCGTGCTGGATACAGTATCCTTGGTTCAAGGCCCTTCTGTTTCATTGTATTAAATATATCATGCCATTCTCTTCTGGCCTGTAGGGTTTCTGTTGAGAAATCTGACGTTAGCCTGATGGGTTTCCCTTTATAGGTGACCTTTTTCTCTCTAGCTGCCTTTAACACTCTTTCCTTGTCCTTGATCTTTGCCATTTTAATTATTATGTGTCTTGGTGTTGCCCTTCTTGGATCCTTTCTGTTGGGGGTTCTGTGTATTTCCGTGGTCTGTTTGATTACTTCCTCCCCCAGTGTGGGGAAGTTTTCAGCAATTATTTCTTCTAAGATACTTTCCATCTCTTTGCCTCTCTCTTCTTCTTCTGGGACCCCTATAATACGGATATTGCTCCTTTTAGATTGGTCACACAGTTCTCTTAATATTGTTTCATTCCTGGAGATCCTTTTGTCTCTCTCTATGTCAGCTTCTATGCGTTCCTGTTCTCTGATTTCAATTCCATCAATGGCCTCTTGCATTCTATCCATTCTGCTTATAAACCCTTCCAGAGTTTGTTTCATTTCTGCGATCTCCTTTCTGGCATCTGTGATCTCTTTCCGGACTTCATCCCATTTTTCTTGCGTATTTCTCTGCATCTCTGTCAGCATGTTTATGATTCTTATTTTGAATTCTTTGTCAGGAAGACTGGTTAGGTCTGTCTCCTTCTCTGGTGTTGTCTCTGTGATCTTTGTCTGCCTGTAGCTTTGCCTTTTCATGGTGATAGGAATAGTCTGCAGAACTGGGACCAGTGACGGCTGGAAGGACTTCCTTTCTTGTTGGTTTGTGGCCCTCCTCTCCTGGGAGAACAGCGACCTCTAGTGGCTTGTGCTGCGCAGCTGCGCGCAGACAGGGTTTCTGCTTCCTGCCCGGCTGCTATGGAGTTAATCTCCGCTGTTGCTGTGGGCGTGGCCTGGCTCGGGCAGCTACTCCAAAATGGTGGAGTCGCGTTGGAGCAGGAGCTGCTGGGAGGCTATTTATCTCCGTAAGGGGCCTCCCTGCTCCCTGCAGCCCAGGGGTTAGGGTGCCCAGAGATCCCAGATTCCCTACCTCTGGATTAAGTGGCCCGCCCTGCCCCTTTAAGACTTCCAAAAAGCACCCGCCAAAACAAAACAACGACCACAAAAAAAAACAAGAAAAAAAATTTTTTTAATTAAAAAAAAAAAAAATTTTTAATTAAAAAAAAAAAGGTGGTCGTTCGTTTTTCTTTATTCTCCGGTGCCAGCCTCAGGCCTCTGCTCACCGGTCTTTCTGCCCTGTTTCCCTAATATTGCGGTCCCTGTCCCTTTAAGACTTCCAAAAAGCGCTCGCCAAAACAAAGCAGCAAAAAAGAAAAAAAAAAAAAAATGGTCGCGCGCTTTTCTTATGTCCTCTGTCGCCCAGCCTCCAGTGCCTGCTCACTGTTCTTGCTGCCCTGTTTTCCCAGTATCGAGGGCCCTGCACTCTGGCCCGGATGGCTGGGGCTGGGTGTTCGGCAGCCCTGGGCTCCGTCTCCCTCCCGCTCTGCCTGCTCCTCTCCCGCCGGGAGCTGGGGGGAGGGGCGCTCGGCTCCCGCGGGGCCCGGGGCTTGTATCTTACCCCCTTCGCGAGGCGCTGGGTTCTCTCAGGTGTGGATGTGGTCTGGATATTGTCCTGTGTCCTCTGGTCTTTATTCTAGGAAGGGTTGTCTTTGTTATATTTTCATAGATATATGTTGTTTTGGGAGGAGATTTCCGCTGCTCTACTCACGCCGCCATCTTCCGCCCCCCGTGCACATCTTTTTAAGAACTGTATCTTTTGCTCTCTTTATATCAAAATTTGGAGGACTGAACTCTTGGCTGCACATTGGGGAGATTTAATAAATACTGACAACTGGGTTCTACCCCTCCTGATTCTTTTCTAAGTTAACATCCAGCATTTCATGTAGCAATTTTAATTTACTTTTTCCAGCCTTATTGACATATAATTGACCTGTAACATTGTGTGATTTTAAGGTGTACATGCTGATGATGTAGATACGTGTATACATTGTGAAATGATTACTAAAATTGAGTTAGTTAATACCTCCATCAACTCACATAAGTACCTTTTTTTTTTTTTGAGGTGAGAAAATTTCAGATCTATTCTCTTAGCAACTTCCAAGTATATAGAAGAATATTATTCACTATAGTCACCATGCTGTACATTATATCCCTAGAATTTTTTCATCTTGCAGTTTGAAGTTTGTGTCCTTTGAACAAATTTCCCCAATTCCCCCACCTGCTAGCTTCTGGCAACCACCATTCTATTCTGTTTCTATGAGTTTGAGTTTAAAAAAATGTGACATATAGGATCATACAGTATTTGTTTTTCTCCATTTCACTTATTTCACTTAACATAATGCCCTTAACATAATGTTGTTTCAAATGGCAGGATTTCATTATTTCTCATAACTGAATTCCATTTTCTATGTATATATGCTGTATCTTTATCCATTCACCTGTAGATGAACACTTAGGTTGTTTCCCTGTCTTGGCTATTGTGAATAATGCTTCAATTAACATGAAAGTGCAGAAACAGAAATTACAATTTAAATATTTGGGGTGTGGTCTGGGCATTAAGGATTTTACAAGTTTCCCAGGGGATTCTAATATGCAGGTAATGCTGCGGGTCACTGATTTGTATACTTTGAAATGTTCTGTAGAAATATGGAATTGAGAAAATTAGAAGCCTGTGCTCACATTGGCAGCTTATATAAAATAATGATAAATCTTTGGAAAATATGTTTTAGATCTAGCTTTTGTTTATATCCTTAGGATATAGTTCTAGATGGAAAATTACAGAGTCAAAAGTATGCACTTTGAGGTGTTTACATGTGTATTTTCAAATTGGGTTTTAGAAATTAACTTTATTTAAATACTTATTAGAATACCCATTTGCCCCATTTTCACCAATACTGAGTATTATCTTTAAAATACATGAAATCACATAACAGACTTTCTAATTGTATATATATATATATATATATATATATATATATATATGTTTGCACTTATGTTTTTGTTTTCATTTATATTTAAATTAATTTCAGCAAAGACTGAACGTTTTATCTATTAGTTATTTGATTTGCTTCTATAAGGTGTCCATTCATGCCCTTTGAACATTCTATTGTTTTCATGGTTAGCATGATTTTTAAGAAATTAATAGCCATTATAATAAATGACTGCCATTTCCTCTAGAAATCCCCAGGAAGTATTTAGAGTCGATGATGATTCTAATATACGAGGCAAAGTCTTCAATGGTATTTATATCCTTAATCATTGAATCCATTTGTTATAATCTTTGATGCTGTTTTAAACATTTTATAAAGCCTAAAATGAGATTTATCAGATGTCATTATATATAAATATTTCATATGGAAGCATTCAAAAGAGGATGAAATAGGGAGAGAGAGAAGGAGAGGGGAGCCCTATCCTCTGGACTATGATGCTCTAGTCCCAGAAACACAGTTTAAAAACTGGAGTTAGAGTTTTTCCTGTTCTGTTCATGCTAATCAAACATTTTGGTATCACTTCATTGTAACTTCATTTGCCTTCAAAGTCAGCAAATCAAGTGGCAAATTTCCATAGCCCCCCTACTGCTACAGTTACACACATTACGGACGCCCGTTACAAATCTAGTGATGGTGGTGAAGAAAAACATGGGGCTTGTTACATCCTAATTAAACCCAAAGATTGTTTTTATGATTCCTTAAATCTGGGCCAGCTTTTACTTTAATCTCACAGACATATCCCAGATCTAAGGCAAACATAAATATATTGCATTATCTTTTTCTGGCTGTGAATGATTTATGTTCTCTCTGGGTGAAAATATGTTCACATGATTTTGCTATTGTGATAAATTGAAGATGTGATATTACAAACCAGGATTTGGAACAACAAAGACTATGAAAATTGAAGTTTCTTTTTTTTTTTTTTTTTTTTTTTAGATAATTATTTTTTATTGAAGGGTAGTTGACACACAGTATTACATTACATTAGTTTCAGGTGTACAACACAGTGATTCAACATTTATATACATGATAATTCTAAGTACCAGCTATCACCATACCAAGTTGTTACAATATTTTGACTACATTCCTTATGCTATACATTACATCCCGGTTACTTATTTATTTTACAATTGGAAGTGTGTACTTTTTCTTGGTTGTTGTTGTTAGGGCATCTCTCATATTTATTGATCAAATGGTTGTTAACAACAATAAAATTCTGTATAGGGGAGTCAATGCTCAATGCACAATCATTAATCCACCCCAAGCCTAATTTTCGTCAGTCTCCAATCTTCTGAAGCATAACGAACAAGTTCTTACATGGAGAACAAATTCTTACATAGTGAATAAGTTACATGGTGAACAGTACAAGGGCAGTCATCACAGAAACTTTTGGTTTTGCTCATGCATTATGAACTGAAAATTGAAGTTTCAGTTAACAGGCAAGATACTTTTCTGGTTGTCACTGAACTTTCTAGTCAACAGTTAAGATGTCTCAATATAAAAGAGATAAAATCTCTTTGATTTTCAGGAAAACAACAGTTTTCCAAGCCTCATTTTTATTTCTCCTGCTTATTTTATGGCCATACCTTTCTTTCCTGGACATGCCTTTTCCTTTTCCTCATCTACCCTTCTGTGTGCACTGCTATTCTTTGAACCTTAATGTTCTTTTTATTTCAAAATGGGCAAACTATAAGGCTTGAGCCTCAGTTCAGCATGGCTTGAAATGGCTTAGTATAAATAAGAGAATTGTGTTTTATGCTATTCAATCTTAAGGAGTAAAAATGACTTTCACTTTAGTGAAAAGAAGCATCACCATGTTTTAAAATTATAGACTTTTAGAGCTGAGAGGAACCATGGAAATCATGGAGCCCATTCATCTTATTTTATGGATTAAAAGTGATCATGCAATCATTCTGTCACAGGTAAACTGCTCCCTGTTCTCATGGGCCTGCTGCATATATTTTGTCTACCTTATTTACTCAGATTAAGTTGAGCCAGAGTTAGACTAAAGTGTGGTAGTTAAGAGCATAAGCTTGACGCTAGACAGATAGGGGTTCAAACCAATTCTCTGTCTTTCAGCTCTTAGATTGGGGCAAGTCGTTTCATTCTGCTGAGCTTTAGTTTCTCATCTGTAAAATAGGGCTCATTGTATCAATCACATTAAGTCATTAGGAGGACTGAATTATGTCATATTTGTAGAATATTTAGTTCAGTGCCTCGTGCAAAGTGTCTAAGAAATGGGACTTGATTTTATCAACATCCTTTTTATTGTCCATCTTTTCTTCTAGGTTGTGTGTGAGTTCTCACAACTTTTCTTCTAGGCTGCCAGACTTCTACATTCTTTGTTTGCCTGATGTCTTGGCACAGCATCTCATCAATGGCAACTCCGAACTTTCAATAACTTGAGATCCCAATCTTGGAGTCGTCTTTGTCTCCTCTGTTTCTTTCACCTGCAAACATCTAGGTTTCAAGCTGCTATCATCTTTGCCTGGATTAATGGACTAGGCTCTTAATGGGTTTCCCATTTTTCTATCTTATAGCAGCCTGAGTTATCCTCTTAAAAACATGTCAGATCATTTTAACATTCTGTTTAGAGTTCTGTGATGACTTTCCATCTCATACAGTGTATGAATGAAAACCCTTAAATGATAGACAGGGTCCTACATGGCCCCCCCCCCTTTTCATTCAAACTCTTAGGTCTCATCTCCTATTATGCTCTTTGCCTCATTTCACTGCAGCCACACTCACCTTCTTCTGTTACTCAGCACTCCACTCCACATGATTGCCTAGAGTGAGGATTTGAATCATATCATTAGATAAGCTCATTGTTAGCCTATCCACATATTTTATACACTATTATTTTCATATAGGGATAGAGAGGGCCTAAAACAAAAAGTAACATATAAAATTAGGCATATTAGTAACAAAAATACAAAAGTAAAGGAAGGTTACTCTAGAAATCTAAACTGAGCTTGGAAACCAATCAATGTACTTACAAGGAAGATGGTACTCTGCATGTGCTGAATTCACAGGACTTTTATCCTGGCTAGCCTCTTTCTTATTCTTTAGATTTCATCATCTCTAGTCAACATTATTTTACTCTTATTGTCTGTAGTTTTTATCTCCAGTCTGATACACTATTTATTTTATTTTCCTGGCTGTTCATCTTGCTAAGATTTTAGTTAGCTCATCCTAGAGGTAGCATAGGTGACCTATTACCACACTTCACTCTTCATGATCTCTATATAACCTCTTCTTCAGGTTTTGCCTAAAGGTGTCTTGAGCCCAGTCTGGCTGGCTCAGAGTGAAGGGCGTGCATATACCAGAACACTAGTCAAGCACAATTCCTGTGACTGAGCATTATGCTTACTGCTGAGTGATTCATGAGCCAGGACAAAAAAGGAAAATATTATGGGCTGCATAATTTTCTTTACCCAATAAAAGGATGCATGGCAGTTCTTCAGGAGGCAAAAGAGTATAATTTTCTCGTTCCAAAATAAACACTTGACTAGCTGTGACTTTACCTGTAACTTACTGCATACCACATAAAAATGAGAATTCATGTTGAGTTGACAATTTATTGAAATTAAGATCTCACTTAATTTATATTGAAATTTTACATGAAATCTTAGGATCATTATAGTAAAGAAATGGAAGACCCATTAGAGTAATTATAATTTGCTTATGAACTAGTCAGAGTATTTTACCTTTGAAATTCGATAAAAATATCTACACTATTTGGTGGAGGAAGGACATTAACTAGGATTGGCTATGTTTTCAAATTTAATTGGCTTAAGAATAACTGTGAATGCAAACAATATTGTAGAATCATGGTGTTTTTGTAGACATGGTGATAACTTTGATGTTCTTTGGGGATGACTGAGATGCAGTGGAAACAAATTTAGACTTAAACCAAGAATACTGAGTTCTGTCTTTGCCAAATACATGTGACCATAGGCAAGTCATTTGGCTTCTTTGAGACTCTGTCATCTGTTGTGAAATGAGGGCTCACTGCAGGTCCTAAATTCTATATGGTTTTGACTTTTGACTACTTTGAATAAAGTGGTCACAAAATTTCAGCATATACAGGTTTCTCCTACAGTTCTAGTTAAAGTGGAGCCTAATTCTTTGCAATGAACCTGACCCTGCTGACAGCCCTGCATTGCTGTTGTAGTTTGAAGGGCGTAAACAGAAGGCATGACACCTAGAGGGTCCAGCCAGACAGTTGGGCAAGGCCTTGAAGAGGACATTATCCTGGCCAGTGAAAGCCATGTTCTTCAGCTTTTCTTGTTCAGAAACTAAAGTGTTGTCGGCATTCCCAGAGTATATCAGTTTCTCATGGAATAGATTCATATCTAGCAACTTCCAAGATACAGATAGATAAACCAAAATGTCAACTTATTAATTAATGATTTGAAATGCAGTGGTCACGGACATAAGATATTTGTGTCAATTAGGCAGCACTTTCTCTTTCTGGAAGAAAATTATAAGTCAAACATAAGAAAAGCTGAAAAGGTGGCTAGATGGTCAAGGCAAGAACTTACAGCCTCATAATCTTTTAGCCTGATACACCTCTATTATAATGGTATTCCTCCATGGGACACAAAAATTGTCCTAGTTGTTTAGTCTCTGGATGTGCTAGACACACACTGAAAAATTCTGCCCAATTTCCTATGTTTTCATGGCTGAACTTTAGCTTTCCCTTGCTATAGCCTGACTCTTAGTTATAACTATACCTTCGTTTTGGCCCTGGTTAGCCCTGATCTGTACTGGGGGAAACTTGTGTCGCTCAAGAGCATTCCTGGAGTCATCTGCTCTCACCGATTTTTATTCAGGGGGGCTCTTCTAACTGCCTGAGCACTGGGCATGCCATCAGTCCCTCCAGTGTTCCACCCACATCCTAATGCAAAATCCTCCCTACTGTGTATTGTGGCAGTAATAGGAAGAATTTTCCCCACGATCTGCATTTCCAAGGCATAAGAGATCTCCAGGCCTAACTGCTAGGGGATGGGGCAGGAAAATTAGATCGAAGGGGATGAGGGGAAGTGTGAGAGGAGTGGTTACTGTCAAAGCCAGATAATTTGTCTTTGCCTTGTCCTTGCTGGGCTCCAGCCCTGGAGGATAGCTGTTTGCTAGTTAGTAATGCTCACAGTAGTCCGGGACTCTCTTTTTTGCAGACCTTGAATATTTCACCCCCTCAGGGAAAACTGGATTCTCAAGAGTAAAATGAATGATCTACTTGGCTAATTAGCTAGGACATAACAAAATTCTCAGGAGGATCATCCCATTTGAGAATTTCTATAATGTATGCTTGTTTTTGCAGAGTCTATCTCTTTTCATTTCGTAGCCTGCCCGTCTGATAGCTCCTGCCTCACAGAGAAGGCAAAATTGTCAAGTAGGCAAAACCTTTCTCTCTCCTGTACTCTTCTGTCTTCCTCCTCTGTTCTGTCTCATAACTTCTGATTCTCACAGGGGACCTAAGGCACTCAGTCCTCTCAGGTTGTCCCAGATCTTGCTTTAAATGAAAATGGTGTGTATCGTGCCCTCTTCTAGTGGATGTATGTTACCTTTTCTAACATTGCCCTGCACTTCCTTTAAACAATACATTCAGTTCCCATTTCTGCCATCTAATTTTGGCAAGAATGGCTCTACCTTTAGCTTCAGAGAGAAGCTTTAATTAGTTCAAGTCAACCAGAGAATCTTATTCCTGAGACACTCTGATTGGAACACGGAAAGGGATGTAAGCTAATTAGAGATAAAGAGATGCAAGAAGACATTTGTGGGTGTTTCTACAGAGATAATTTTCCTCCATTCTGTTGGAGCTATGAAAGGAGACCCTTGGTCTTCCTTATGTGGTGTGAATAAGGCCACTGTGTTCCATTCACAAGAAGAGAGCTTTGGGGGCAGCTCAAATAGCCTTGGAGAAAGTCCAAGTAGACATTGAGAGAACCTGCATCCTTGGTGAGATCATCTGAGCTGCCAGATCAAACTTTACCTTAAGCCAGCATATCTCTAGACTTTTCATTGTCTGGGTCTATAAATTCCCTTTATTGTTTAGGCCTGAGTCTTTGTCAGTCTCAAAAGAAAGCGTTTTGAAGATTTTCTGTTATATCTTAAAAAGGTTTAGTGGAATAAGCAAATCCATAACTCAAAATAATTCATTTTTAATGATGGAATTATAAGCATTCTAACAAACTTTATAGCATTCCTGAGTTCATAATATGTAGGCCATGTAAAAGTTAGCCTTGACCACAAGAAGAATCCTATAAAGCAAATGTCCATTAAACCCTATATACAAACCTGAACTTTACTAATGTGTCTTTGGGAAGACCCTAAATGATATGGTAGTCTTACTTCTGAACCCATTGTCAATTAACACTTAAGTGGTACCCATGTTATCCACAGCCAGATGACTAGCAATAGGATGGAGTAGTAGAGAAACAGATTTTGGATAGAAGATTTGCATTCTGTCATTTGCTGTATTACCTAATCTCTTCTAAACAGCCATTCCCACATGTGCATAAAGGGACCCACGTTGACTTCACAGAGTTGTTTGGCAATTCAATGAAACAACGTACAAAAGTTGAGCACTGGTGTGGGGTGTGGGCTGTCCCTGGTGCACTGTGATCACTTGGGAAGCAGCATTTCCTGTCGCGATCATTTCACTATACACACGCAAATACCAAACCATGACATCGTGCATCTTGAGGTCATACACTGTGGTGTGTTAATTTATCTCCATAAAACTGGAAGAAAAAGTAAAATTTCCTTCTCTCCCCTAAAACAGAGATAGTTTATAATTAAGGATGTGGAATTAGAGTAGGACTGCCTAGGTTCAAGTCCTGGTCTCTCTACTTCTGGGATAAATGAGCAAGGACAAGGTAATTAAATCATCTGTTCTTCAGTTTCATCATCTATAAAGTGGGGGTAATGATAGCACTTACTTCATGGGGTTCCTGAGAGGATTGCTGAGGTAGAGCAGGGATTGGGTTGGGGAGGCAGGGATGCTGGGAGAAGGAGTGGGGGAGATAAAGGGCTGGTTGCAACATAACCCTCATTCAGTCAGGGTCTTTTGGGGATTGACTTGGAGAAGATGAGAACAGGAACAGTGCAGACATTCTGGAAGAAGCTTCCAGGCAGAGTTCAGCTCTGGCCAAGGATGGCAAAGGGGCCAGCAAGGATGGAACAGCATGGATGAGGGTGAAGAAGTGACTGAGGGGGAGAGGGAACTGTGGGAACAGATCCCATGGGGCAAGGTAGGCCTTTAACGATGTTGGCTTCAGCTTTGACCAAAATAATCATTGGAAGGTTTTGTGCAGAAGATGAACAGAACCTGGTGAGTTCTCAGTGGATCCCTGGCTACTCCCCTGGGAGGAGATTGAGATACTGTATTAGTTTTCTAGGGCTACCATACCACAGACTGGGTAGCATAAACAATAGAAACTATTTTCTTATATTTCTAGAGGTAAAATTCAAGACCAAGCAGGGTTGGTTTCTGGTGAGGAATCTTACCTTGGCTTGTAGATAGCTGCTTTCTTGCTGTGTCGTCACATGGGCTTTCCTCTGTGTGCATGGGGGAGAGAGGGAGTGGGAGCTCTCTGGTGTCTCTTCCTTTTAAGAACCAATCCTGTGGGATTAGGGCCCCACCTGATGATCTCATATACCCTTATCCATCCTTGCTGGCCCCTTTGTCATCCTTGGCCAGAGCCGAACTCTGCCTGGAAGCTTCTTCCAGAATGTCTGCACTGTTTCTGTTCTCATCATCTCCAAGTCAATCCTCAAAAAACCCCTACTGAATGAGGGTTATGTTGCAACCAGCCCTTTATCTCCCCCACTCCTTATCTCCAAATACAACCACATTGGAGGTTAGAGTTTCAACATAATTTTGGGGGGACAAAAATCTAGTCCATAACAGGTAGTCTGGTGGTCAATTTTATATGTCAACTTGGGTAGGCTATATTGGTCAGAGGTTTAGTCAAACACCAATTTAGATGTTGTCTAGAAGGTATCTTTTAGTTGTGATTAAGATTTAAATTAGTAGACTTTGAGTAAATCAGATACCTTTTATAATGTGAATGGGCCTCATTTAATTGGTTGAAAACATTAAGAGAAAGACTCAAGTCCCCCAAGGAAGAAGAAATTCTACCTCCAGACTGCTTTCAGATTCCAGGGCAACACCCACTCTTTCATGAATCTCCAGTCTGTCCTGTAGACCGTGGACTTCCCAGGAACCCTCAATCACATGAACCAGTTCCTTAAAATAAATTCTCTCCCTCTATCTTTGTCTCTATACACACATACACATTCTATTGGTTCTGTTTCTCTGGAGTATTCTGACTAATTAGGTAGCAGGGATGGGATTAGGGGCATAAGTCAGACAGCCATTGTAGTGGATCATTTAGACCAGGGTCAAGTGAGATGTCTACATCAGTATACTCTTAGAGTCAATTTGTATGATTTATTATGTATAATATATCTAGCTTTATATTAGATTACCACAACATGTATTATATAATTATAATATTGAAGCATCTATATTATAGCTTGGGTACTTATACCTGCTATATAAGATATTGTGCAATATTCACACTATATTCTATAAAGGAACATGTGTCTCATCATGAGAGAAACAAAATGGCCATTTTGAGTTTGGCATATACAGGTTTATAGATATTTTGTTTTGAATTTTGTTCCTTCTAGGAAGTTTTAAAGGCATAAAAAATTCAGCATATTATGCTATTAGCTGAGCTTATATACTGAGCTCATAGTAGATGCTCAATAAATACCACATACCACATCATACATAAATGGTGGGGGCAAACAGTGATTAGAAAGGAACCACAGGGGTCCTCGGGTAATGAGAGCTGTTAGGGGAGTGGAGGATCTCATCTATTTCATAGTTATTAGGTCCTCAAGTTCACCATTCAACCTCTGTCTAACTCGTGTATTCATGGTAAGTTTATTCTTCAAGTAATGGTGTTTCAGACGCCTCACAGCTTAGTTGCTTTAAGGAAGAAGGTAGAATCCCAGCTCCATTATTTGAAGCAGTGAGAATTTGGACATGCAGCCTCCCCTATTCCAGACTGAATTTCCTCATTTTTAAAATGGGGATGATAGAGACAGAATGCAGATTAGAGGGGAGAATGGGGAGCAACTGGTCAATGGCTATGGGTTTTTTTTTTGGGGTGGTGAAAACATTTTGAAACTAGATAGAGGTGGTGGTTGCACAACATTGCAAATGTACTAAATGCTTGTTCATTTTAAAATGGTTAGTTTTATGTTATGTGAATCTCCCCTGGACAGAAAAAAGTGGGGAGGAAAATAGTACTCACCTCACAGGGTTATGAGACCTATGGATGTTAATTACTGAGCACAGTGGCTATTACTTAGCACATGGTAACCAGTCAAAGAACATCTCCTCTTCTTCCCCTTCTTCCTCATCTCTTTCTTGTCCATCAATTATCACCGTTGCCATCACCGTCACAGCCATTCCAGAGCCGACACCTTCTCAGATAAAACAGCTAACCCGCATCCATGTCACCCAAAGGGGAAGGCTCGTCCATCCGGTGGGGACTAGGTCATGCCGACCTGAGAGATCCGGAATGTAGTTAATAGGCTGCAGCAGGGAGCCACTGAAGATGTTTGAGCTGAAGAGTGAAACGAGTCAGACTGTGCTTTGAATCAATTAGCCTGGGAGCCCTGTGTATAGTGATCTGGAGGGGTTGAGGCTAAAAGAGGGGGCATAGTTAGCAAGTTACTCTCACGGAGTCCTTAGGATTCACTTTCTTATTTCCTCCTCCATCACCTTGCATTTAGCTGGCTACATAGGAAACACTTAATAAGTACTTGTAGATTAGTTATTTTACACTTGTTTAATGCCATCCTTTGAAGTACTCCCAGTTAAGATTACTTCTACAAATCACATAATGCAAGATAAAATACCCTATATATCTGTCAGTTTTCTCTAAGACTGTTTTCTAAGTATTATATGTGCTTGGTTCATGGACTGGATATTCAGTTGCTGGAAAAATAGAAATCACCCCATTAGTCATACCTCTGCAAATTTCACATTTTATATTCCAAGTTTTGTGGTGGGTGATATTTAAAGCCTATTTTTTTTGTCGGCTACTGTATCACTACAACTGTATATTGCTTGTGGATATTTTGTGATCTCAGATCTAAGGAAAATGATGATGTTCCATTTGTTATCACTTTGAGGGAAGCACAAAAAGACCTTAAAGTGAGAAAAACAGCTTAATTAGCACGTTGGTGATTTATATTACCCAGTGTGAAATCTCTACTGGCACCAAAGGAAGGATCAAAACATAAGGCATCTTTTGGATTTCAAAATTTTTTTTTGGTCTTCCTCAGATTTCACAGCCTTATTTCCATGCCTCTAATCTGTAAAACCCACAATGTAACATCATTGTCTCAAAGTTATCGCATTCCACAATATCAAGCAAAGGTACACAGCTGCTTATTGATTAATCTCTGAGGACAAATGTTCCTGTACCATTTTATGCACAGGTTTATACTTTGATTTATTTAATGCAAAGTCTCTTAAACACCACAGGGTTTTAGAACCTGAAGGGACGGTTGACATTTTCTAATTATAACTTTACCATATATTGATTGAGAAAATCCTAATAAAGACAGAACTTTTACACAGGCTTGTAGTTTATTTGGCATTTTATCCACATATAAAGATATTTGTATATCTCTGTATTATTAGACTGAATAAATTATTCAATTTATGGACCATGTGTCAGACACACCTTTCAGGTACAAAAAAAAAAAAAAAAACAGAAACTGGCTTCAATTACAAAAACCTAACAGAAATAAAGGAATTTATTTGCTCAAGTGACTGAAAGCTCCAAAGATAATTCTTCATATTAATTGGAGTCAGAGATGTAAAGAGATCTATTTGTTCTCCATCTCTTGACTCTGCTCTTCTTTGGATTTTCTTCAACTCTCATATTTTATTCTTGTGATGTGACCGGCAGATCCAGGTTTACATCCTCTAGGTTCAAGATCAGAGGGAAGGGAACAATTTCCTCCTACTTCTCCAGCCAGTGCTTCGTTTAGCTCTGATTAAATGAGTTGGGAGTCCATCCTTGAACCAATCACTGTGACTTCAGTGGGGAAATACTGATTGACCAGAAATAGTTCTTTAGTCCACACCTGGATTCCTGGGCTGTGGCTGGTCCTCCTCACTGTGTGTGCTGAGTATGGGCAGTATCATTTCTCCAGAAAAATTGGGGTGTTCTTACCAGTAGTTTGTAGGAGGTAAATGTAGTGTAGGCAAAACTGACAGATGCCCATAAGAAGCTCACAAGCGGACTCTAGGATACTTGGCAGCAGTCATGAACCTGAGGTAGGAGATATTAGGAGGAACCTTCCTCAGAGGACTATAAATCCACAGATTAGGAACACTTTCTACATTCCAACTCCTTTGTGAGGATATCATCTCTGAACAATGAAGTCACTTGTCCATAGAATCACAGCTAAATAGTAAAGGCAGCCTAACACCATTCTAATGCTTTTCCTACAGACCAGAATATTTCTTAATGTTAATCATACACATGATTAAAAAACTGGCCAATTTTCGAAAATGATGTGTTTGACTTTTCAAAAAAATTGGAAAACTCCCAAAAGGAAGTGCATACAGCTTTATGAGGAAACTATTAAAACTTTCTCTGTTGAATTGTTTTGAATTTCATTCTGTGAAAGGAGAATATATTTATATTATTATCCCATAAAAAGCAACAGTTTTAGGGAAGAGGGCTCTTCAGGCTTTCTAGGAGCCCTTTAGTCTACTGACTGGCTGTCACTCTTCTGTGTGGCAGGTCCCAAAGAGTTATTACCCCTTATGGGTGCTTACAGGATAGCGCTCTCCATACTTGCCTTGCACAGTCTATTGGCCCAGGAGACCTGGCTCAGTCTTGACCCCTTCCTGTCAGCTCCAGTCCATGCTATAGGCAGGCCGCTCACCCCATGTACTCTTGCAGCAGGGGCTCCTTTTGGAAGTGCTTAAATCCTTTTATCTCCTGGCATCTGGTTAACCCACAGGAACTTTTTGTATTTTTGTCATGGTAAACCCTGGCTTCCCCAAAACCACTGCCTCTCTTACCACTGCCATCCAGCTCTTAGCCTTTATCCTGCATCTTTGCAACATTGAGCACCCTGAGGATCCCATTGCTCAGTCCTACAGGCAAGAAATGATCACCACGCCCCGACTTAGCAAAGGTGGGGAAGCCCTTTCAATGTTACAGAAGGGGGTGATGGGGAGGCCCAAGAAGAAAGGATGTCAGCTGCTCTAGATGCTTTAATCAGGGGACCTCTCTACCTGCCTGGTTCTACTCCTATCTACTGGGTCAGTGGAGGTGTTAGTAGTGATTTGGTGGTGGTTGATGAACTGAAGTCCTAAACGAAACAAGCTCTGTGGGGAAGTGGCTGCCACTGATTTCTGGCAGTTCTCTAAAATGCTCTATGTGCTTCCGAGTGATCAGTTCTTCACACGTCAGCCAAGTCAGATTTCACTTCTTTTACTCAAAACCCTCTAATGGCTTTCCACCTCACTTAGAGTAAGATTCCGAGTCCTTGCTGCAGCCTACAGAACCCTGCCCGATCTTGCCCTCACTTCCTTTCTCACCCCTGCTCTGCTACTCTGCCTCTGCTCATTCAAATCTGACCTGGCCTTCTTGTTGTTTATTATACATACATGTCAAAAATGCGATCACCTGGGAGCCTTGAACTTGCTGTTGCCTCTGCCTGGAATGCTTTTATTGTATATTCTCAAGATTGGTTCCCTTTCTTTTGTAAATCTCGTCTGAAATGTCACTTTGTCAGTGAGGTCTTCCTTGACCATTCTGTATAAAACAGCATTTTCTGACACTCTCCACTCTTATCCCAATTTCTTCTTTTTTGTATCATTTATCACCACCTGATAGATACATGTCTGTAGTTGTTTATCGACAGTCCCCTCCCAGGGACTTCCTATGCTTGGTTCACTGCTTTGTTCCCACAGCCAGGACAGTGCCTGACACTTGGTAGGTCTCAGGAAATCAATATTTGTTAACCTAAGTGAATGATTGCTGAATTAATTAGGATGTATATAGTTAAACTGTGACAGAAGGAAGAAACTTACTTTGATGTTTCAGTTGACTGGTTTTAACTAAATGCAAATTTCAAACCCCCAGCAGAAAAGCCAACTCCACTCTTAATGTTGACACAGTAGTTTTGACTGTTGCCATTTTCTTGAAGAATAACCAAGTACCTGCACAAATGCTGGAGCAGCCCCTTGGGCATTTGGCGCTGTACATTCATTTCTTCTTTGCCAGTGGGGGAGGTTTTTGCATTCCACATTTTCACTCCCACATGCTCACGTGACGGAAGCTACGTGACCCGGCTAGGTAACTGGGAAGGTCTCTTTTTGTCCTAAAATGCACACCCTATGCATTTCTTTTCCTTCTATCCCACTCTACATGTACTTTAAAGGAGACATTGTTCCTTTTTGCTCATCTGTATTGTTCAATAGCTCATAACTTGCAGATGAGGTATTGTGATACATGATTTGAAAGACTTGTCTTGATGATGTCTTTCAAATGCGAGCTAATGGTGGCTGCAGAGGCCGCTAATTTAGGAATATGATTCAGGGGTTGTGATGATGCACTTATTGTTCAGAGTAGGGCTCTACTTGAGGCTATCAAGTTTTCATCTGTAGAGTAATGTGGAGTTTAGGGCTCTGGAGGCCATTAAAAATGGCTTCTCACCTTTTAGTCAAGTAGATTTGCTGAAGTGATTTTACAATTAGTCTCTGAAGCTGTTGACAGGGGACAAAGGGACAGGCCTTTTTCTATAAACAGTTCTTACCAGAATTTTCAGAACTCTAATTCTTGGCATGAGATTTTTGTACCACTTTTGCCTTAAATCAGTGCAGTTAAATTTGCCTGAATCTAGTAGGACTGTGTGTGTGTCTGCATGTGTGTTTGTATGTGTGTGTGTGTGTGTGTGTGTGTGTATTTGGTTGTGTTTGTCTTGTTTCCTTTTAATTCACCTAAGGTGGGAGAAAAAGCATTTTGTGGTTAGGTTGGCAGAATGTTTGTGCTGAGTACATTCCCAGCAAAGAAAAGAAAAGAACAGAAAACAAAGGCCCCAGCTTGGAAGAAGAAAGTTTGTTTAGAACTGAAATTAAGCTGTCTTGAACATAATAAATGCCATACTCTTCAAAGGTTTGTTATCGAATTGATTTCTTCCCATATGTTTCTGATGGTTTAATTTGATTGGCATAGCAAAATATTGCTATTTGATGGGGTAGAAGTTATTTTTAATGCACAGGACCATAGGTATACATTTTATTTGTGTTAATAATGCTGAATAAACTGTATTTATGTGTTGTGTTTATTTCTAGCTACTGTGTTACTCCATAATTTGATTGTCCAGTGTTCAGACATGGATTTAAATCTTTATTCAGCTGGGGATTAGCTAGTCACATTGTATTTGCTTCTGCTGTAGAATCAGGAAAATGATCTCACTAAAGAAAGGGAGCTATTTCAAGGTTTTCTTCTTTTTTAAAGTACAAAGTTATTTCCATAGAAACTTGATATGAAGAGTAATTTGACTCTTTACCTAAGTCTGTGTGAATGACAGGTCTGCAGGTATACAGTTCTGACTTTTCCATTCAACTGCTACCTATGCTTAACAAAAGATGTGACATGTTTTCTCTTATTTTTCCTTTAAACAATGAACATTTTGTTTTTGTGCTCTGAAAAGCGATTAAATACCAATAACTGGCTTTTACCACATTATGAAGTTACTATTTTCAATATTTACTATGATAACTATAATTTTCAATAAGTAATCATCAAGTTCTCAAATCCATAAAATGGTTACTAGGCTGATGTTGTTTCAATAATACCAAATATATTGTTTTCCTGTATACTAAAATAAACTTAGACTTTTGCAGACAATAAAACTATTCGGTTCAAGTTTGCACAACTTTAATGACAATTACAGTTAATTCAGGCACAACTCCAATTTACTTTTCAGAGTCTATTCTATTTCTTAGGTTAACAATTGCCCAGTAGCATTAAGACCATGGAGGCCTTAGTGTTCATTTGCTTTGGTTCTGTGATGTAGTTCTCATCAGATAAATTTCCTGTGGCTCATGAGAAGTATCAGCTCTTGCCTGAGCTTATTTTATCACTACTTTGTTCTATGGATCTAACTGTATGTATGTCTAATTTGACACCAGAATATGCATAGATAATAGAGGTTAAATTGGTTCGAAATCTTTCAATCTTAAAAAATTAAGTATTCATCAGTAGCAAAGCTAACGCATCAATATTCACTCCAGCTGATTTTCATCAGGACACACAGGAATTTACTCAAGGACGTCAATCAACAAACGTATCTCCTGCATGTTTGCATGGCACTGGGGGGCATGAAGGAACAAGGAGCCTATCTTGAAGGAACATAAAATCAAATTTATGACATAATTAAGGCTTAGGTAAATGAAAAGCCACCTAACAACATAGTAATACAGGCCAATAATAAAGCGTATTTTAATTGCCGAGTGAGGGGATATAACAGACATCACAGATACCCTGAGTAAATTTATTTACTCAAAATTGAGTAATCAAACCTGAGTAAATTTGTTCTCCTTTCTCTCACTTTTTTATATCACATTCTTCGGAATAGATGGGTTGTTCCACATAAATAAGCCAGGGTAGTAAATCACACCAGGTAACATTTATTGAATAGTAAATCCCACCAGCTAACTTTTGCTGGGTGCAGGTGTATTACCTCATTTGAGAACCTCACAATCCCGTGAAATAGGTGAGGAGGCCAGGACAACTCAAGGAAGGCCATGGAGCTGGTAGCCCCAGAGCTGGGATTTGAACCAAGACAGCCCAGGCTCAGAGTTTATGGCTCTACCACTCACACTGGCCTGCCTGTCCACGATGCCCTATTCTGAGGACCGTCAGAGAGAGAAATCTGGCCACAGAGAGCTAGCTTCTCACTGCAAATTTACTTTTACAGGGTTCCAATTAGTACACAGAGAGAGCTCATTTACTAAACAGGCTCTGAGTAATTGGCTAATGGGCTTTTGGTGAGTAATGTCCTCCGGAGGGCTGTTTCCACAGCCTGACGCACTGGGCAGCCAGGCCTGCGGTTGTTTATCACGCTCCAGAATAGCACAGCCCAGCACACGAATGCTGCTAGAAAATGGCTCCCTATTGAAAACTCAAACCGGATCAACAGAGCCTGGCTGTAGCTTCCAGAAGGCAACACTCGCAGCCCAGCAAGGAGGTCCTGGCTAAACTCTCCTACAGACTCAAGGAATTGGGGTTGGGGTGGGGGAAAGTGGTTCTCATTTTTAATATATGGGTTAAGATAATGAGGACCTGTGTCTGGACTTTTCCCTCATCCATATGACCTCTGGTGAGGAACACAAAGGCGGGACAAGTCCCTGACTTACTGCTATGTGGTTGTCTTTGCCACCCAGCTAGATGCTCCCCACAGGGGAAACGGCAACAGTTAGATTCTTTGCCCCAGTGGATACAGCTTATTGCTGGAGCTTCTCTGTGCCCCATTTGTTTCAGCTGTAAGGTTTAGATGATAATACATACTGAGTAGGGTTGCTGAAAGGGTGACAGGAATTGATTATATATAAAGTTCTGGAAGAAGGCCTGGGTATTCAACACACATTAGCTATCATTATTATTTTGCTACTATTATGACATATATCAGATTTTGCAGTGGAAAGAAAATAGGATTTAGCAAGTACTCAAGTTCTAGTGCTCCCTCTATGACCTGCAGGAGCTTGAGCAAGTCCCTTGATCTCTGTTCAGGGCTCTCATCTGAGATAAGGAAGCACCAACCTCTTAGGGTTGCTTAAAGGAATTGTAAATTAATTTCTGTTGATTTCATCTGTAAACTGTAAAGCCTCATGTTTATCATTATTTTTCAAAATCTGTTCCTTCAATTGAATTCTCTTTTTTATTAATCCATTGACACATCATAAAACTAGGAGTCGTATTAAACTCTTCCTCTCAATTAGTTGACTCTAAGATTTGATTCTTCTTAATATCTCTGGTATCTTGCTCCTTCCGCCTATATCACTGTGATTTCCTTAAATATGAGGCTTTAAGAGCCTCCTAACTGGCCGCCTGGACTCCAGTCTCTACTCTGCTGGCAGAATGATTATCTTAAAGTGCAAATTCAATGTTTTCATTCCCCTGCTTAAGACTCTTCCATGGATTCTCAATGCTGTCAGCATAAAATTCCAATTTTTTAGCATGATAAACCAGGTTTTTTCCATCACATGGCTTCTTACACACATTTTACACACTTCCCCAGGACCACTATTGCTCTTTTGCCTTTATCAATGCCTTCTGCCACACCAAGTTAGATATAACTGCCAGAACGTGTCCTTGTCTTTTTCTTGTGCTTTCTGGACTTTTCCTCCTCATTATCTTCTATCTATCCTTCAAACTTATTCTAGCGTTGCCTACTCTAAAGAAGCCTTCTCTGGTGTTGTTTTTCCCCAGTACCCTTCTCGAGTAAGGAGTTCCTCTGCTGTGCCCCCACAACACTCGGTGTTTGCCCTGATCACATTGTATCATAACTACTCCTTTATGTATCTCTCTTCCTTATAAGACAGAGGAACCCTTGAGGATTAGGATTTTATCCTACTTGTTTCTGTAGTCCCAGTGTTTTAGACAAAAAAAACAAAAACAAAAACAAAAACAATAAATGTTGCATGAAAGGATAAATATTGTACTCAGTGAAAATAAGATGGTGAGCTCTCCTTCAAGAATCATCTCCAAGTTGCTAATCCTCTCCTTTCAAGAAGAGGCTTACTAAGGAGACCATACTCAAGATGTATTATCAAGTGCGTGACCTTGACAAAGTCAAATGACACAGCCTCCCTAAGTCTCATTTTTCTCATTTTATAAAATGGGAATAGTAAGAGTATCCACCTTACAGTATTGTTGGAAAGAGGAAATGAAAAATGCACATAAAACTC
Organism: Manis pentadactyla; assembly: GCF_030020395.1. Lineage (NCBI taxonomy): Eukaryota > Metazoa > Chordata > Mammalia > Pholidota > Manidae > Manis > Manis pentadactyla. Next base: position 17,841,000 of record NC_080023.1, read on the forward strand.
TTAAACAGTGCTCGGTATCCAGTAAACAGTCAGTAAATGTGAGTTACTACTGTCTTATTGGCTCTCAAGTGGGAGTAAATTCATCCCATCCTTCATTCAGGAGAGCTGCTCTTGGAGATGGTTAACAAAAGCTTGGGTGGGAAAGGTGTTCTGTAGATTTTCCTTATCTCAATGAAGTAACTCGTAAAAGAACAGGTTTATTAAAATCCAGACAAAGCCAGTATCCATCAAGGAAAACAATGTACTTCACAAACTTGTAGACTTCTGACATAAGCGAGAGAAAGACAAAAATCTGATCCCCTTACCTCTTTGTATGAAGGTTTTCTCTGCCCATAGGTCACAGTAAAACAAAAGGTTTTCTATTCTCATGCACATTCTCTATTGTTTCTCCCTTCCTGCTGATGCCTCTTAGGAGGATTTTTGTCTTTTTAATGCTCAAAACCAGAAGAGATTAACTGATATATAAGAGACAGTGAAGTCTAATAAAAAGAGACCCCGGTTGGACCTGCCCCTGTCAGTCACACGCCCACATGTCAGGCCCCTCTCCAGAATCCCTCTGACACTTTATCTGCCTGGCCACCTGCCTGGCTGTGGGCAACAGTCTTTTGAAGCACAAGTAAAATTGAGAAGAAAAAAAAAAATGTCTATTTTCTACCTCCTAAGTAGGGATGTGAACTCTCATGAAGCTGAATCAGGGACAGGACAAGACAGGTTTTTGTACAGAGCATGAACTTTGGAAGCAGACACCTGGGTCTTCCTCCTTTCTCTCAGTCACCTTGGACACATTCACTTTTCAGATCTTCATTTTCTGTGTCCATATAATGAACACAATGGCGTCAGTCTTTAAGGGTTGTTGTGAACAACATGGCTTTTAGCGATGAGTCATAGCCGTTCCTCTTTCTCTATGCCTGCGCAGTATCAGGAGCCATCTTGGGAGCTCTTCTGTTGTTCTTGATTCTGAAAAGCCTTGAAAGGTAAATGCCCTGGCTACATATTTGTGAATCATTGTTGAGAGGCTGGTGATAAAAACAGTTTAGGGCTGCTGTTGACTGCAAGTAAATGTTTCTCCCTGCCTTCCTTCCTCCCTTCCTCCTTCCCTCTGTTCCTCCTGCCTGGTCTCTCCTTCTTTGCCTCCTCTCTCCTTTATTCCCTCTCTCCCTCCTGTCCTTCCTCCTTCGTTCCCTTCTCCCCTCTTTTCCTCCCTTCCTCTCTTTTGTGCCCTCAATGCACTTGTCAAATAACAAACTAACAAACCCTAGTCAGAGAAGCTCATCTTTTTGTATATTACCGGTGCCACCATCAGTATGTCTAGGGATCAACATTACTTCCTTCACACATTTCCAGGTCTACCACGTATCTTCATAGTCAAGATCTTTGTTTCCTCTACCATTACCAGTACTACATTCTTCATTTTGAAAGTCGAGTATGACACAATCCAAAAGTTCTTTTGATACAGGACCATGGATTCGAGGGGAATAGGACAGGATCTTAGCAGACCAGACTCAGCCACTGTGTCTCTCTGCATAATGACTAGGCTAAGCCATCTTACAAAAACCCATTCTGAAAACCTGAAGACACACCACTGTGCACTGTTCTGTGGTAGAGAATGGAAGGAGTTCCAAATTTCATGTAGTGTCTTACTTTGGGAAGAAACCCTACAGAGATTCTAATGCCAATAGACCTATAAAGATCACCCATTTAAAACCTATCACTGGATCATATGGACGATCTCAGACACACGTGTCTTGTTCATGCATAAGCTAATTAGAGCTACAGATAGAAATAGCACTTGTGGCCTTGAACTGTATCACCCTGATCATGGCCCTGGGAAAGGCCTTTGAAATTGGCACATAGACAAAGTTCCAACTGTGATATGGCTCACCTTCTCATACTTGAGTAGCCAGCGAACTCTTACTTATCTTTCAAGTTTCGGTTCGAATGCCTGTTTCTCTAGAAAGCTGTCCTTGAACATCCCAGGAGAGCTAAATCACCCCCTGTTTGTCCCCCTGGTGTCTTTTTGTAGTTCCAAACCAGCTCCTTTTGAGTCTGTCTTTCCAGTGAGACCATCAACTCCTAAGGGCAGAAACTATGTGCTGTTTATCTCTGAATCACTAAACTAGCTTTGAATCTAGCACGTAATAGCTGCTCAGTGGATACTTGTTGAGTAGATAATGAACAACCTGTGCTTCTCAAACATTTGCACCAGATTGTGAAGAGACTGAGCTCACTACGAAGGGAAATTGCTCATGCGCCCTCTGCCCCTGCCTTTGCTGATGAATGAAGCCCAGCCTAAATTCATGTCAAACGCTCTCCTGTCTTTGCAAGGCTGCATGATTGAACTCCTGCTTTTCTTTTCAGGCAGACTGGAGAGTTCCATATGCAATAATGTTAGAGTCCCCAAAATTTAGAAGGAAAGATATATCATGGCCCTCACTCTGAGGTCTATAAGGAGTTTTATTTTCTGAGTAAGTATTGATCGCAGCTTACAAAATACTGCAAACCTATGCAACTAAAAAGAATGAGACCAGTCATCGGTGGGCAGTGTATGGCTAAAGTGGAAGAGAAGACAAATTCTCCAGGTGCCTGCAATTTTATAATTGTACTTGCTTGGGAAGCTTATTAAAGCCTTGCAGGTGCAATGTTTCATCACAGAGAAGTGAACCTTTGAAAGATATGCATAATAAACAGAGTTTGAAATATGTTTTTATTCCAGGCCATATGGTCCTGTCTGGAGCTTTCCTGGATCTTTGGGTCAATTCACCGTTGAAAGATGGGCTAGCAAGGAGCCACCTCTCGGAGCGGCTGTCAGAGCCCTATCAGAACGAATCTGCTTTTGCATGATTATTTATCGTAGGTGGCTCTCGGAAACGAGCCCAGCCTTGCGTAGTGGCTGAAATGTGCTGAGCAAAGCCTCTTCCCTGAACAGCTTGTGGTCATATCACCAAGCAGTGTCCTTCCTTGTCCTTAGAAAGCAGACTAGTGAGACTTGTACAATAGGCCAGGACAAGCAGTCTGGGTGAGGTGCGCCCACCTGGGCTTGAACTTGGTGCCAGCAATCTGAAAACTGATATGGCAGCATTTTAAAGAGGTGTCGTTGTTCTTTCTTCTCAACATTCTTGACTGGCTTCCCTACATCTCCTGACTCCAGGCACTTACAGCGGCCACTGTATGTCAATGCTTGAAGTGTTTTTGTGGTGGGGATAAAGTTAATGCTTCCTTCCTCTCCCTTTATCATGAACAAAAGGTGGCCCTGACTCCTCCAAGAGGGGCTTTTGAAGAAGCACTTAATATAATTTATTCAACAAATATTGTATGTGTATAAGAGTACCAGTATCTGACAAGAGACAGGGTCCTGGAGTCAGGTAGTCACAGAAAAATATTCCAGCATACAAAATGAGCAGGGAGTTGATCATATTGGAAAAAGATATTTTTTTCTCTTTGTTTGGAAAGGATAAATTTGGAGTTGAATTTTTATCTTCATGGACAAGGAAATAATCTGGACTTTGGGAACTACCTGTTCTCTGTCCATTATGTTGCTAACATTATATTCAGTATTCTATATTTCTTCATAGTCATTTATTGATTAAGAGTACCTATCCTTCAACAGCCATTGTGCCAAACTTTGGGAATAGAAGTTCTATGTGCTTCCCGCCCTCATGGAGCTTAGAGTCTGGAATACAAGACAGACACTGAACTAATAATTAATTCCATATCTTATTCATGTTACAGAAGGGAACTTAAAGGTGTTGAATGTTGGCACATAGCAGGTAAACTATGTGGGGTCTTTGCTCTTCGACTTGACCTTCAAGGTAACATCTACAGCAGATTTTTACCCCCATATGAGAATCACTGTTCCTAAAACAGTAACTTGTATATAGTGTATACACACCAGATACTTAATAGTTTGTGAATATGAGGGAGGAATGAAAGAACGAAGCTAAGAAGGAATCAATATTAGATTGTTTACAACTTACAGCTCTAAAGCCCTAAATCAAATTTGGAGCAAAATTGCACAATTTCCTTTTGCCCTTACATGTGGTGATGCCATTGTTAAAATCACCCATGTGCGTAGTTTTCTCTTTCTAGAGTCATAGGACCTAGACCTTAGTCTTTCACCTGTGTATAGAAATATGTGACTGATATTTCTATTTGGGGCACCAGCCAATTTCTTTGAGGGCTATTCTTAGGTGGCTGCAGTTATTTGAGGTGGGTTATTTCTACACATAAGTAGATCAATATTCATATGGCCTGAAATATGATAGCTATTCCACAGTGTATACCTCAGGCCTAGGGATATGGTCATATGATGGAAGATGTTTTCTCCTGGAACTTTACTGTGGTGCCCTAAGGGGCTTCCGGGACCAAGGAGCCACCATTCAAGCTCAGTACTATGTCCTAGAGAGTGGAATGGTGTTGCTAATTAAGAGTATCAAGGTTTCAGGGAGAAAACTGAAAGTTTTCAGTTCCAGAAAGTCCCAGAGGACTACCTCAGAAATGCAGCCAGCAGCCAAATAAGGAGGTTGTGAAAGGAATGGAGAAGGCTTGAGAATTTTCCTTACCCTACAAGCACTAGATTTTTGCTCTTAAGGGATTGATGTTAGAGGTGCCTCCCTCACCTTAACCCACAACCCACTATGTGTTCTCCACATGGTCTGGCTATGAAGTGGTTCTGAACGTGGCTTCTCACCCATAGTCCCACATTTGCAACCTTTTTAGGGTTACAGTCTTTCCATGGTATTCTTATTAGGACTGTAAGCTTGGAGTCTGACAGCCTTAGTATTCACCTCCAAATTCTCCCCTTTGACTGTGTGACTTTGGTCAAAAGAAAGTGTCACCTGTTGTATTAAGTCAAAGACATGGGACATTTTTGACCCTCCTCCACAATCTCCTTTTCCAGCTTATTTTTAAATGTTAGAATGCCATAAGGCTTACATGAAAGTATTGTTTTCTTTTTTTTTTTTTTAATAATTATTTTTTATTGAAGGGTAGTTGACGCACAGTATTACATTACATTACTTTCAAGTGTACAACACAGTGATAAAACATTTATATACATAATTCTAGGTTCCAGCTATCACCCTACAAAGCTGTTACAATATCTTGACTATATTCCTTATGCTATACATTACATCCCGGTTACTTATTTATTTTACCATTGGAAGTCTGTCTTTATTTATTTATTTATTTATTTATTTATTTATTTATTTATTTATTTATTTTTTTTGTGAGGGCATCTCTCATATTTATTGATCAAATGGTTGTTAACGACAATAAAATTCTGTATAGGGGAGTCAATGCTCAATGCACAATCATTAATCCACCCCAAGCCTAATTTTCGTCAGTCTCCAATCTTCTGAAGCATAACGAACAAGTTCTTGCATGGAGAACAAATTCTTACACAGTGAATAAGTTACATGGTGAACAGTACAAGGGCAGTCATCACAGAAACTTTCGGTTTTGCTCATGCATTATGAACTATAAACAGTTCAAATATGAATACTCATTTGGTTTTTATACTTGATTAATATGTGGATACCACATTTCTCTCTTTATTATTATTATTTTTAATAAAATGCTGAAGTGGTAGGTAGATACAAGATAAAGGTAGAAAACATAGTTTAGTGTTGTAAGAGAGCAAATGTAGATGATCAGGTGTGTGCCTGTAGACTATGTGTTAATCCAAGCTAGACAAGGGCAATAAAACATCCACGTATGCAGAAGATTTCTCTCAGAACAGGGGGGGTGAGGTTCTAAGCCTCACCTCTGTTGATCCCCAATTTCTCACCTGATGGCCCCCCTGCGACTGTGCCTGTCTTAGGTTGTTCCTCCCTTGAGGAATCTTACCCGTCTCTGGCTAAAAAGTCATCTTCCGGGGCCATACAGGGAAATGTAAAGTTGGTAAGTGAGAGAGAAGCCTTATTGTTTGAAATGGTTAGCTTTTTACTTCTTTGCATATTTATGCCCTGTGGCTTCTATGCCCAGCATTTGTCTTGAGGTATCTTTACCACTTGGAAGAATTATGATACTCGGTAAATTTGATATGAGGCATGAATTCTATTTAAGGGTTGTAATTAGGAAGGAAGAAGAAAAGCTATAGAAGTAGCAGGCGGAAGAAAACATGGGAAGATTGATTATTTCTTTGACATATCTTCTTGTAGAGTAACTTCAGCATGTATAGGTTTTAAGCTACTACTTAAATTGCACACACACATTAACATAATAGGAGTATAGTTACATAACCAAAGCATATCTGTAATTACCAGCCATCTCCAGTGAAACCAAGAAAACCAGTTAGGCACCTTAGGCATTTGTGAAAACTTATCTATGATATGGTGGATATTGTCCAACTGAACTTGAATAGTCTGAGAGAAATCAGACAAATTAAAACAACCCATTCCTGGGGAATGTTCACATCCCTTATGTTCTTTTAACAGTAAATAATCTGTAGTTGTAAGATTTTGGAGCGCTACAGTTTGCACTTCTCCTAATTCTTGGTTGAGTTCCAACAGTATAGATCCAGTCAAATTTGTTGTTTTACTGTATGCACAGGCCAGCTTAGATATCTCCTTCCTCATTCCCATGGCAAGTCCAGGAGCTGGTGGGATGAGTGCATCTACAGCTGTAGCAGTGCGTGGATCTTTGTTGGGGTTTTTTGATGATCATCTTCTGGCATGAGTCTTCCAGAGAGTGCTGATGTTGGAAGTTCTCTTTCACATCGTATCTTAGTTCATTTTCGGGGTAGCCCAATTAGGCTTTGATCCTCTGTATAAACACAAACAGACCCTTTGCCTACACTTTTATATGCCCTTTATACCCTTGTGTAGAACTCTTTGGAGGTTACCACACACAGAAACTGCCCTTTTTTTTTTTTTTTTTTTTGGTATCACTAATCTACATTTTGATGAATGTTATGTTTACTAGGCTCTCCCCTATACCAGGTCTCCCCTATAAACCCCTTTACAGTCACTGTCCATCAGCATAGCAAAATGTTGTAGAATCACTACTTGCCTTCTCTGTGTTGTACAGCCCTCCCTTTTCTCCTACCCCCCCATGCATGTTAATCTTAATACCCCCCTACTTCTCCCCCCCTTATCCCTCCCTACCCACCCATCCTCCCCAGTCCCTTTCCCTTTGGTACCTGTTAGTCCATTCTTGAGTTCTGTGATTCTGCTGCTGTTTTGTTCCTTCAGTTTTTCCTTTGTTCTTATATTCCACAGATAAGTGAAATCATTTGGTATTTCTCTTTCTCTGCTTGGCTTGTTTCACTGAGCATAATACCCTCCAGCTCCATCCATGTTGCTGCAAATGATTGGATTTGCCCTTTTCTTATGGCTGAGTAGTATTCCATTGTGTATATGTACCACATCTTCTTTATCCATTCATCTATCGATGGACATTTAGGTTGCTTCCAATTCTTGGCTATTGTAAATAGTGCTGCGATAAATATAGGGGTGCATCTGTCTTTCTCAAACTTGATTGCTGTGTTCTTAGGGTAAATTCCTAGGAGTGGAATTCCTGGGTCAAATGGTAAGTCTGTTTTGAGCATTTTGATGTACCTCCATACTGCTTTCCACAATGGTTGAACTAACTTACATTCCCACCAGCAGTGTAGGAGGGTTCCCCTTTCTCCACAGCCTCACCAACATTTGTTGTTGTTTGTCTTTTGGATGGCAGCCATCCTTACTGGCGTGAGGTGATACCTCACTGTAGTTTTAATTTGCATTTCTCTGATAATTAGCGATGTGGAGCATCTTTTCATGTGTCTGTTGGCCATCTGTATTTCTTTTTTGGAGAACTGTCTGTTCAGTTCCTCTGCCCATTTTTTAATTGGGTTATTTGTTTTTTGTTTGTTGAGGCGTGTGAGCTCTTTATATATTCTGGATGTCAAGCCTTTATCGGATGTGTCATTTTCAAATATATTCTCCCATACTGTAGGGTTCCTTTTTGTTCTATTGATGGTGTCTTTTGACGTACAGAAGCTTTTCAGCTTAATATAGTCCCACTTGTTCATTTTTGCTGTTGTTTTCCTTGCCCGGGGAGATGTGTTCAAGAAGAGGTCACTCATGTTTATGTCTAAGAGGTTTTTGCCTATGTTTTCTTCCAAGAGTTTAATGGTTTCATGACTAACATTCAGGTCTTTGATCCATTTTGAGTTTACTTTTGTATATGGGGTTAGACAATGGTCCAGTTTCATTCTCCTACATGTAGCTGTCCAGTTTTGCCAGCACCACCTGTTGAAGAGACTGTCATTTTGCCATTGTATGTCCATGGCTCCTTTATCAAATATTAATTCACCATATATGTCTGGGTTAATGTCTGGATTGTCTAGTCTGTTCCATTGGTCTGTGGCTCTGCTTTTGTGCCAGTACCAAATTGTCTTGATTACTATGGCTTTATAGTAGAGCTTGAAGTTGGGGAGTGAGATCCCCCCTACTTTATTCTTCTTTCTCAGGATTGCTTTGGCTATTCGGGGTCTTTGGTGTTTCCATATGAATTTTTGAATTATTTGTTCCAGTTCATTGAAGAATGTTGCTGGTAGTTTCATAGGGATTGCATCAAATCTGTATATTGCTTTGGGCAGGATGGCCATTTTGACGATATTAATTCTTCCTAGCCACGAGCATGGGATGAGTTTCCATCTGTTAGTGTCCCCTTTAATTTCTTTTAAGAGTGACTTGTAGTTTTCAGAGTATAAGTCTTTGAAAGTATTGTTTTTTTATTCTCCAAATTCTATTCAATACCAATTTTAATTACCATCTGTACATGATGACTCTAAAATTTACATTTCCATCTCAGGCTCTACTTTGAGTTCTTTATTTGTCTATCCAACTCCCTGCCCTACTCTTCATTTGGAGGTTAAAAAAATCACCTTAACATTATCATAACCAAAGCTTGGTTCATTATCTTCCCTGCCTTTCCTCCAAAATTTGTCTGTGCCTAGCACTCTATAACTCAGAGGCTGACATCATCTATTAATTGTGCTAACTTTGCTACCTTATTTCCGTCACCGCTGATCTCCAGGGAATTGTTCAATCTTGCTGATTTTATGTGAGTATCTACTGAATACATCTGATTCTCCTTGTCTTCACTTACGCCACCCCAGATGGAGCTCCCACCACCTCCCGCATGAATTACTGCCATCACTCCTAAACACTCTCCAGGACTCCATTCTTGCTACCCTCAAATCCATTCTCTACACAGGTCACAGTAATCTTCTAAAAATGCAAATTAGCTAAAGTCACTCCCTTGCTTAAACTCCTTCAATGATATTTCACTGCTGTTGGCATAAAGATCAGAATCCTTAAAATCTTCATAAGGAAGTGCATAGCTCAGCCCCCCTTGTGGCTCTCTCACAATAGCTTTTTGTTTCCCTCCAGCTTTTTTGAGATAAAATTAACATGTGATATTTTGTAATTTAAGGTGTACATATTGATTTGATCAACTTATGACAAATCATGGTGAAATGGTTTCCATCATAGCATTAGCTAATGCCATCACCACACATAATTACCATTTCCTTTTTTTTTTTGTGGTGAGGACATTTAAGATCTCTCTTAGCAACCTTCAAGTTCACAATACAATATTGTTCACTATAATCACCATACTGTACATTAGATACCCAAAATGTATTCATCTTATAACTGAAAGTTTATATCCTTTGAACTCTGTCTCCCACTTCCCCCACCCTTGGTAACCACCATTCTATTCTCTGTGAGTGTCCAGTGATTCTTTATGATCCATTGATCTACTTTCTTTAAGTTCCTTAAATGTGCTGGGAACTTTCCCATATCTGATCTTTCACACACATGTTCATTTTTCTTGGGTTACTCTTGTCCTTCATCTAGTGAAGTGGACATCTGTCATGTTTTCTGTCTGCCTAGCATTTGTTGACTACACTTGCATTTGGGGAATGCACAGACTTAAGAGTTTTGTCTAGCTAAGGTAGAGAATGACATCACCCAGGTTTCTTTGAAGCAAGAGCGTACACGTCTATCTCCACCAATCAGACTTACCCAGGTGAGAATTTAATCTGAAAGTGAACAGTTTAGGGAAAGCAGAACTTACTGTGCTGGTGAGGATAGCAGAGCATCCAGCTTTGGAGAACGAGAGTGGATACAGTCTAGTCTGGTGCAAACAGAGCTGAGATGCTGGTGGCTACTGTGGCTGCAGGAAAGTTAGGCTTTGGCAGCAACAGGAAGTATACGGCTTTGTGCCTGTTGAGTCTTAACAGTTAAGGAAATTTCTTCTACCCACCAGTTCCATGGGGTGCGTTTTGGGCACTGTTCCTGAAGGCTTCCTTTGAGCCTCTTCCTTTGACCTCTTTTATGCTTCATCAGTCAGTATCAGATCCTATTACTTACAACTAGGAAAGAACCCTGGCTGATATAGTAGGTAATGCCAACTAATCCTTGAGCTCTCAGCACTCATTCACTCCAGGAAACGGCTCCATTTGCCCCATTCTCCCACCCTTGCTGACCAAGATAGATCTGCCATTACAGCGTGTTGCCAAGACTCAGGTGTCATGGTTTGGCATGCAGCCTCTGTTGTTATCCTGCCTGGGTTCCAACCTCAACTCTCCTGCTTACTTGATAATAAATTTTGTAAAGGTTACCTAACCTCTCTGTGCATCAATTCCCTTATCTGTGAAATGGGGACAGTGAGACTATCTATCTAACTCATAGGTTTACTGTAAACGTTAAATGAATTAATGCAGACATGAAGCCCTTGAAGTGGTATCTAAGTGCTCAGTAAATGGTAGCTAACGTGTTCTCTCTCACAGTTCCCACATCTTTCCTTTCTTAATACTTTTTACAGATTTTAATTAAAGGGTGGTAATTTGATTAAGATATGTCTTTCGCATAGGCTGTTAAGCTCTGTAAAAAGAGAGGCTGTTTATTTTGTTCACCATTATATTCCCAGTTTCTGGCACAATACATATATTTATTTAATAAATGGGGGGGTGTCTGTTTTCATAGGATCCCCCGAACCTTGAGTGATGCCACCCCACCTCTGAGCTCCCTGGGGTGGGGGAGCCTCAGCAGCTCCCTGTGTCTCTGGCAGTGTCACCCTAAGGTCCTTGTCTTTACTGATTTATTCTTCATGACCCACACCTGACCCTTTCCCACAGAGCACAAACCCTGGCCCAGATGCCTCACTCTCCCTTGATGCCCTAATTTCTCTGGTTCTCAGCACTGAGCATTTTGTGCTGACTCTTTACCCTCTGAAAGCTGTTTGATGCCAGATGGGAGGAAGAGATAAAACAGGTTTCATTCCTTGCCCTTTCAGATTCTGAGAGAAATAACCACCACAACAGTACCAACAAGTAGTGTGTGTTGAGTGTTTACTATAAACTAGGCATTATTCTTAGAGCTTTGCATGTATGCACCTATTTAATGCCACCATAGTGCTAGGAAGAAGATACTATTATTCCCATTTTATAGAAGGGGAAGCTAAGTCCCAGAAAGAAAGAAAGGAGGGAAGGAGGGAAGGAGGGGAGAAAGGGAAGGAAAGGGGGAAGGAAGAAAGATTTTCTGGTAGAAGAGAGCTTCACTGCCTGAGAACTTTTGTTCCCATAAAGACTTGTCTCCTGCAGTAGAAATCGCTGCAAAACTAGTCCTGATGGAGGAATTTTGGAAGATGACACTGAATGCATACCTATCTTCAGATCAGCTTTACAATTAAATAAAAATATGATTTTTATATGATGCTTTTCAACTGCTGATCACAGCTTCCCCTCACCTCCCAGAAAAAACCTTATGTAAGTAACAGAAACAATGAAGATAATTAAGAAAGCTTTTACAGCTCATTTCTGGTTTATTGCCATTTTCCTATAAAATATTTAAAAATCAGCCTTTGGTTTCCAAACTATCTTTTCAGAGAGTCTTAGTTTTTGCTACCAGGAGTTGCCATGTGCAGGTGGGACCTCTTGTGTTGGGATTATTTGAACATTTTCACAGATGCTGTCCAGCCCCTGATATTCACCTGGAGCTGGGGGTCGGGAGCTTACTGAGCATTTCCTATGTTTAGATCTCCCTGATGTTGTTTTATTTTATTTTATTTTTCACGAAGAGAGGGAAGAGCAGCCACTGTGCCAGCTCTCCTGTTGGAACTGTTATTCAGCTAAAGCACTCCTCCAATTGTAGTGTTCTTGTGCATTTCAACCTAATTCAGGGAAACACATTTTCAAAGTTAGCATGTGGGGAAGTTGCCAGAAAATCTGCTTCAAACCGTGTCTGGAAGGCTTTCTTTTTCCAGCTTTGACAGGCCTTGAGAGTGATTCTCACAAGCCCTCTGCAAAATCAGGTGGGTGGTTTGGGACTCAGAGCCCAGTTGGCAACCACTTGCAAAGGGTATGTTGTGTTCTGTGTGGCTGCTGTAACGAATTACCACAAACTTGGTGGCTTCAAAGACCGAAATTTATTCTCTCAGTTCCGGAGGCCAGAAGTCTGAAATTAAGGTGTCAGTAGGATTGGTTCCTTTTGGAAGCTCTGAGGGAGAATCTGTTCCATGATCCTCCACTGGCTTCTGGTAGATTTTACTAGATTCTCTGGCTGCCTCAGTGTTCCTTGGCTTGTAGACAGATGGCTCCAGTCTCTGCCTATGTCTTCATCCTGTCTTCTTCCCTGCATGTCTGCTCCCCTTCTCTTATAAGGATGCTTGTCATTAGATTTAGGACTCACCATTATCCAGGATGATCTCATCTTGAGATCCTTGATTACATTTCCAAAGGCCCTTTTCCCCAATAATGTCACATTCACAGGTTTATTCTTTTGGGGGAGCCACTAATCAACCCATTACACCTAGTAAATTGAGATTTCCCATGATCTACTGAGATAAGGCTAGACTTTGATTAAGCAGGGGGATGAAAAGGCATTTTGACACTCCTGAGCACACGGTCTTTCCACCTTTATCTCAGTGGTCATCCATTTCCGCAAGGTGGTGTGACCTGGCCTGCACCCTCTTTGCACAGAGATCCCAAGTTATGATTGTTAAGGAGAGGGTCAGAGAGAGATTGTCCAGCATTTATAAGTCTCAAGGGGGATGCCTTGGGGATTGGAAGCTGTGTTAAAAAAAAAATTGTAGTGGACTGTCATGGCTTATCCTAGGCTTTTGAGTCTCAAACTTCATTAAGTATAAAAATCACTCAGGGAATTTATTAAAAACAGAATTTCTTAGATCTGAACTTGTATTAGTTTCCTAAGGATGGCTTTATCAACCAAAATTAATTTTCTCAGAGTTCTGGAAGGTAGAAGTCCAAGATCAAGGTATCAGCAGGATTGAGTTCTCCTGAGGTCTCTCCTTTCGGCTTGCAGATAACCACATTCTCTCTTGCTCTCACTGACCTTCTGTGCAGACTCACCCTGGTAACTCTCTGTTCTAAGGACCCCAGCCATATTGGATTAGAGCCCATCCTAATGACCTCATTTTAACTTAATCATTTCTTTAAAGACTTTATGTCCAAATAAGATCATATGTTGAAGGACTAGGGGTTGGGTCTTCAACATATAGATTTTGGGGGAACATAATTTAGCCCATAACACAACCCAAGAGATTCTGATTTTACTAGGTCTGGGGTGGGGCTAACAAAGTCTTTTTAAGTTATGCTCCAGGTAATGCCAACTGGTTCAGGTGGTCAGAATCAAGACTTTGAGAAATAATGCCCTGGTGGATTGGTTATCGTTTTGAAATTTGCTTAGGCTCCGTGTCTCTACTTCAGCTTGATTCTTCCATACACCACATATTCAGCAACAAATTAATGCAAATAGAAGATGTGCCATGACCCTTTGCAGACATTCTCCATGACCTCTCCCCAACTCTTGTCTTTGGCTTGGATCTGTTCCCATTCTATTTTAATGACTTTGAATATGAGGTTGTCTTACATCCTATCTTTTTGACTTGTTATGACATTGACTTAGCTACATACTAAAGGACTTTGACTCAGACATACTCTACCAGTTTTTTCCATATATGGGATAAGATTTTCTGCTCCAGAAGTAAACCCCAGCATGTACCTGCTCAATTAATATCATACAGGTGTGAGAGCTTGGACGTCTGAAGCTCGAAGCAATAGGGGTCTTGGGACTGCTTCTCAGGACTCAGGGAAGCAGGAGGCCACAGAAGTACCTGGAGATGTTACCCTAGAGAAAACAAAGGAGTCTGTTAAATGATGTAAAGAGCCCTGTCATCAGATTTACAGTCACTCTGTACCTCTTTGTTGTTACACTCACTTTTCTCAGACTGAATGTTATCCTTGTGATTCTTTTCTCCATTTTACACTGTCCCAGATGTTCATTTAAACCCAATTTCTACTTTATCAAAATGTTTGGGTGGAGAGAGAGGGCACATCAAAGTATAGTTTTATTTTGGATTCTGAATTTTCCTAAGGGATGGCCAGAGAGGAAAGCAACAGAAACCCACCATGGGCTAGATTTTGTGCTGGGGGCCATGCTAGCCTGTGTAATCTTTATTAAAACCCTCGGAGTATGTGTCTCCGCTGTACTCTGAGAAATGAGAGGCCTCCTCAGCGAGTACTTGCTGCATCTGGGACTCAAACACAAGGCTGCTGAGTTTCCTTCTCCAAATCTGCCACATCACTTTTTTACGGATTCCTGAACTTTGAAGACATTTAACTTATCTTTATGATTTAAACCTAATGAATATGGTTATTGCATAGTTTGACAGTTGCAATAACAGATTTTTGTGGGTTTGTTTCTGCTGTCTGTTGATTCTGCTGAATTTTTTTTTATGTCATAATTTTTCAATGTCTGATTATATTTGATTATAAACTGATGATTATACTTAAAAATATTTGTAATAATAATTAGAGACTTAGAATACAGGCATCTCCTTCAGAAAGAATTCGAATGTGCCTCTTCCAGTCATTTGAGGTACTACCAGTCTGGGATCACCTCAACCCAAGATCCAGACTTGATGTTTCTGAATCGCCAGGTGCCTTGAGACTTTCCAGGGACTGGTTTGCTTGTGGCTCATCCTTGCCCTGAGGGTTTAGGATTTGAGGATTTTGTTTTTCTGCATCTAGGGTGCCATGCTAAATTTTCCACCTGGTGTGGCTCTGGGCTTTGATATCTATCCTCACCCCAGAAAATAAAAAAAAGGTTCTTATTTCTTAAAATTGGGAAAATCTATTAGTCAAAAGCAGTTGCCATGTGTAATTTCTACTTTCTGCTTTGGCTTAGTAATTCCCTATGAAATTTTCAGCTATTGTTTTGATAATTTGTTTTAAAAATTTTATCTAGCATATTTACTTGTTTCCATTAGGTGTGGTTGCTTGAATAATGTAGTCTGCCATTACCTGAACACAGAAATCTAGAAGTTTGTGTTTTCCCCCCTCACTCATTCCTGGTGCTTTATCTGTCTCATTTTTCTCCTTTGAGACTTCTTTCTTTTGCACTGTTCTGAAGCTTTCCACTGGTTCTTGTCAAGGTAGCTAGGGTCTGTGGATTGGTGATTTGTTTGATAGCTTAATAGTTGTGCCACATTAAAGGATGTCTTTTATAAGTCTTGGCAGTCTTGAAAACAAAGGCTATCTCTGTTTATGAACCATTGGGAAATAATTCCCACTGATACTGAATGCCCAATTTCTAGCTTTTTGTAATATGACAAACAGGACTAAAAATCATGGCACTACATAAACCAATAACTTGAGAAGAGTCTTCCCAGTACTGTGAAATAAGGAACTTCTAAAATAGGTGTGTGTGTGTGTGTGTGTGTGTGTATAGTAAAAAATTTGTTTTTGCCCAAAGAGTGGTTTGGCCTTTGTCCTCAGCTTCTGGGAGGAAATCTATAGCACCCCTGACAGAATGTCCTCGTTTAGGCTAGTCACACTAGAAAGATGAACCATGTGATTAGTTTGGGGGGGCTTTGGGTCACTCAGTGTCATTTGGCTGAAGACGGAGTTTATCCATATCAGACTCATGCCAATGTAATGAAGCCCCAATAAAAACTCTGAACACTGAAGCTCAGGAGAGCTTCTCTGGTTGGCAATACTCTGTGTGTTGTCACATGTTGATGCCAGGAGGGTAACTTGTCCTGCTTCCTAGGAGAGAGGATGTGGAAACTTTGCATTTGGAACCATCTCAGTCTCTAATTTATGTGTCTCTTTCTTTGGCTGATATTAATCTTTGTTGTCATAAACCATAACTGTGAGTATAACAGGCTTCACTGAGTTCTGTGTCTTTTTAGAAAATTATTGAAACTGAGGGTAGTTTGGGGAACCTCTTGAATTTGAAGTTGGTGTCAGAAGTAAGAGAAGTCTGGAGAAAGATTGTTCTCTCAACTACTTTTCAGTTTGGCTAACACTGGGCAGAGTGTGTATGAGTGAGTGTGTGTTTGTAGTACACACTGGCACAAGAGTCTTATCATTGGAACAGCCTGACAAAGTCTGTATCAGCAAGACTTAGATATTTTTCAGCCTGCTGACTGGGAGACCCTTCCTACTGGGCTCTCAGTCCGAAAGCTGACTCTGACTCTGTGGGATGTCCCTTTTATTCTGGTGTGTTTTGCACCCATTCACAACTCCTTCCAGTCTGTATTGACTTTGCCTGAAACTCTGGTGAAAGAAAGTAAGTGAACTCACGGAAGTGTTTTTTCTCTACTAAGATTTGGGAGCTCATAAATCATAGTGACAAGAAAGGTGATGATGGCCTCTTTCTGTTCTTGAGGAGATTGGAGGAGGAGAGGCGTGCAGGTTCCAGCACAGTTTTGTCATTTTTTCCAGTGGTAGCACAATGAGAAGCATTCCAGCGGGCTAGCTCCTCAGTCCTAACTAGGCAATTCTGTACGTGAATGTTCCTGCAATGAAAACGCAGACATCCCCCAGTGTCACTCAGGCAGTTTAGTACCTGCTGTGGAACTCGTGGTGGTTAACAATGAAATTGTCAAGATTTCCTTTTTGTACCCTTCCAAGCAGACAGGGCATCATTTTTAGCCCCTGGTTTAGCACATGCATCAATCCTTTTGTACATGATCAGTGGGATAGTGTGTGTTTTCAGAAACTGTCTGGGTTTATACCTGGCAGACTCTCTTGTTGGGCAATAATTCTGCAAATAAGAAAGAAAATATGCAGATTCTTACATGTTCCCAGATTGAATTATAAGGTGAAGGAGATTGTGCTTTTCTGGCCTGGTATTTGGTTTTGTCACTTTAGTTCTTAGATATATGTCATCTAAGACTTAAATGTATTAAAAAATTATTTAAAAGTATTGGTATCTTGCAGGTTGTGGTTAACAGAGAGGGGAGGAGACACGCATGGCATTGTGGACCAGTAGGAGGGATATCAAATAACATGTTTTCATTCCTGCAAAGCTTTATGTGCTTGCATGTTTATATTTCATTTTCCAACAATACTTTATTTAAAAAAAGCCAATATAGCTTGGCCCAATTCCTGCCTCCAGGCCACTCACAAGGCATTCTCTAAGCAAAGCAATTTGTATGCTTCCATGTAAAAAGGTAGAGGCGTTATGCATCAGTTAACCTGTCTATGGAATATCCATAGTCCAAAAAAAAAATTCTGGGAGGGTTTGATGATCAACACACATACAGTAGTTTGTGGGTGAAGTGATTTTAAGAGACCTAAAAAATACAGATTTACTCCAAAGAGAAATGTAAACGGTGGATCTTGCTTTGTTGAAGCTAGAAAAGTCATTTTGGTTGAAGTCACTCCCTAAGATCATTACAATTTGACTTATTATATGAATGTTCATTTTCACTCAACATATTTAGGAATATGTTCTTTTAAAGGAAACCTGCCTTTTTATTTAATTTCTGCCCTGAGAAGTGGATATTAGTGCATCCCATAGATAGGGTTTATTTATTCTGGTTTTAAAAGAGAAATGCTCAATGCAGCAATTCATACAACCTCAGAGATTTGCCAAACTCAAAATATTAAAATATTAATTATTAATACGAATACTAAAATACTAATAAGTATTTTAATACT
Source organism: Manis pentadactyla (assembly GCF_030020395.1). Taxonomy (NCBI): domain Eukaryota; kingdom Metazoa; phylum Chordata; class Mammalia; order Pholidota; family Manidae; genus Manis; species Manis pentadactyla. The sequence continues at coordinate 17,858,959 of NC_080023.1, forward strand.
AATTAAAATACTAAAATGTTAATAATACTAATAAAATATTAAAAAGTGAGCTCAGTTCCCTGACTAAAGTGTTGGAAATCAGTGTAAAACTACTTAGAGAATTCTCCACACTTTGGCACCCTAATGTGGAGTCCATGGATGGGCTTTGGGGCATCTGCAAATGAGATTATATAGACTACTGTGTGTGTGTATATGTACATTTGGGGGAGTGATGGTCCAATGCTTTGACTTTAGGAGAGCTTAAGTCCCACTCTGAGTTGAGATGTGGGGCAGAGGAGAAACCATAGCATTTTTGTGCCTATTCAGTCTAGGATATGGGCACAACCAGAGTTATGTCCTGACTCATTTCATTTTGGAAGTTCTGTTTCTAGAATTCTAAAACATGTCTCAGTTTTGTCATGGGGATACAAGATAAATGCTAGGGCTTCCTCAGTCATGTTTTGATCACTTCCTCTGACTTACCAGTAGACTTTCTGGATTATCTGGAGGTTGTCCTTAGAAGCTGGGAAGTGCTTTTCATAAATATAATTCTAGGTATTAGGGAGAACCCCTGTGTGTGTGTGTGTGTACTTCTTTGTCTGAAAAGTAGTAGAAATTGAAAAGATGTGTATCAAACAAATGAATGATGAACAAAATGAATATCAAAATAAATGAAGAGCCAAATAATTAGAATAATATGTAATTTAACTTCTTGAATGAAACCTCTGCTTGGTTAAAAGAGAAAATTAGAAAAGCAGATTGAGAGAAGTTTTTTCTTTTTCCACTGTGATCCCTGCAGGAGAAAGATACCCATGCTGGCCATCAGTGATTTTGTTGTTCTGATTAAACTTTCCCAGAAATGGTAATTTTCTTTTTTCTTTTTTTTTTAAATTTCAGCTATCCAACTTGACGAAGTCAATCTTAAAGTATATTGTTTATGGTCTCTTCTGGATAACTTTGAGTGGAACCAGGGATACAGTAGCCGGTTTGGTCTCTTCCATGTTGATTTTGAAGATCCAGCTAGACCCCGAGTCCCTTACACATCAGCAAAGGAGTATGCCAAGATCATCCAAAATAATGGCCTGGAGAGACATGTATAGAAGAGATGGCTGTGGAGTCTCACCTCAACAGGAGACCTTTGCTTTTGGAAAGGAAGTCTGCTTTGGTGGTCCGTCAGACAACCTCAAGTTGCCTTTGTAATCAGCCCCTACCAGCTGATCCATGATTATGAAGTCTGAATATGTAATGCCTGGGGATGTAGTTAATGATGGCCTTTACTGTATTTGCATTTGATCAATGAGGCTTTAAAAAACCAGAACAGAAAACCACTGAAACTGATTTTTATATTAAGAAATCAGATAGACTTGGAAACTTCAATTTAAATCCCTAGAATTTTTCTAGAAACAATAATGCAAAATTTATGGATTGTATGTTCATGAATTACAACCCTAACAGCAGACTACTTATTATAATAATACTTGTTTATGAGCCTGTTTTCTTCTGGTTACATAAGCTATTGTTTGCTGAATAGATCCATGTTCATGTCATCCATGAAATTTTTACTATTTAATCTAGTATAAAAAAATGAAAACGAAAATTAGTCACATTATGTAGTTATGCATTGTATTCAACAAAGGGATGAATTGATAATTTAATAAAATGGATTTGTTGATGTAGTTGGCACATATTTTATCTATGCATGAACAAGTACATCTTTTTCTTGCTTGATGAACTTCTGAAAAATAATAAATTAGTAAAACAGACTGGCAGAAAAAATATTTGAATGTTGATTTTTCAGAGAAACTAGATACCTACTGCTGAGTGACTCCGAATGGGAAGCAAAATAATAAGCAGGGCATGGTCTCTAGTTTGAGTATTTAAAAAAAAATTTAAGGTTCTTAGGAATACTGATGGCACTCCTGAAACACATATATGGATTGAATTACCTACATGAGTGTAAGCAAAGGAGGGAAGGATTCATTGCATCGGTAGCTAAGATGTCTGAAATGTATATGGGGTCAGTGGATTTGGGCATTTTACTGAGCATCAGGAGTAGATTCATGACTCCCTCTGGACTTCATGCTCCACTCCAGCATGTCTGGAATTTGGCCCTTCACATCCATATTTAAGTAGTAATGAACATTCATTCTTGTAACAGGCTTGAAAGTAAGAGGTAATTAGATTGCCCATTTTGTACACTGAGAAACTGAGGCCGCAATTATGTGCATCTTTCTCAAGTCCCATCAGTACTTATTTCCTAGACCACGCACTTCTTTGGCCAGCACACAGTAAGTTGGGGTGCCACAGATGTCTTTGTATATTTTGAAGAGAGGAGAAAAGAAACAAGGGTGTGGCATTGCTTGATATAGGAGGAAGAGGAGAAGGTGTTTTTCTGTATTCACGTTTTGCTTTCCTGAGCAATACTCTGCATACACTTTACCATTCTCATAAGGCTTTTTTGGCCCTGAGCAGACGCTATGTCATTAAATAAAAAACAACCCCCCAAAAATTGTGGTCAATTTCTGGATCGTTTTCTTTTTCATAATCAGGGAATTATTTACAGCAAAAGAGCACTCTCTTGGTAACTTTAGACAGAGTGAGAAAGAAATGGTTGTAGTAGTCAATAAGCGTGGATGCACTGGGGAAAATTATATTAAGATTAAAACGGTATTCATAGGAAATTCTATTACATCTTTGCCACTGGTTTGTTATTTTTATTGTTCAATGAGACATTATCTTACAATTTGTGTTCATTTAAAAAGCACATTTCCAAATCTTATTTCATTCCTCTCCTATCCAGCCTGTCTTTTTCATTTTTACCATGTACCTTATTTACAATTTATGTGCCTTCCTTATATTATCTTGCAAGACAACTGAGTTTTCCTTTTAATTAGGATGTTGTTTTGAATATTACTTATCCTACAGGGCATATTTACAAGTTTTACAACAATACAAATGAGCCCTGTATTTTCGTTTCCAAAAGTAGAAAATTAATATTCACGCTGTAAATAAAACGATCTGTCACATTTGGTCCACCAGGTGAAGTAAACATTGTAGCTGCAGCACGGGTGAGCTTTCTAGCCATGCAGGGCCCTTCGGCAGCTCTGCTGCATTTTACAGGCCGGCTCTTAGTCCCTGAGATGGACAAACCAAGCGTGCTTCTCTAATTAGTCCTGTAAATCAGAATTGCCGTGAGGTTAAAGCGAAGAAAAAAATATTCCACCACCCAAAAACCTAACAGCCCCTGTAGTATTTTAATTAATGCTAGTTTTAATTGCTGGTATTAGCATTTGAAAACAAGATTGATTGGCTTTTGCATGTCAAGGAAACACAACGCGGATTCTTTACATGGAAAAACAGGAGTTGTTAATTATGCTTAAAAATCCATAGGTAGTGTACTTAGATGTCTTGAAGGTCATCTGAGGCTTGTAAAGCACATGTTTTATGTCTATTTTATCTAAGGAGAAACTTGGATATCACAGTGATGGATGGCATCTACTTGTATTTCTTTCTACCTTACCTCTTTGCTTTTTTTGTTTGTTTTTTAAAGAGAATGTGAGCACATGTTATTGACACCCTAGGGATTACGTTAAAAAATTGCGTGCTTTTGATAGTTTTTTTATTTTAGGGCAAGTCATTTCTAAATTGCTAAAACATACAAAAAATAACAGCAGCCCATTTTCATTTTGATGTGTGGGACTTTAGTTTTATAACTCCTGCTAACACCAGCAGGAAATGCCCACCTAAGCCCTTTATTGAATAAGAAGGTATGAGTTCTCATTAAGAAACCCGTAAACTAAGAAGCTGACAACCTTGGTGTTTGGCGGTGGTGTGTCAGTCAGCCTTTTGTGCTCCGGGAATTTGTGTTCAGCCTGTAGCTTTTAATTATTTTTATGAACGAGGGAATAATAAATACATCTGTAATATACTGAAAAAATTCCCCAACACTGACTGACCAAAAAAGTAGATTTATATGATAATCCTTAAACACCAATTCTATTGCTCAGTGCTAGTGAGAGAGAAAAATAGAATACTGAGCTTCATTATTGAGAGAGCAGAATAAATCAAAGCTGATGGAATTAATACTGTTTAATTACTAGCAATACACCTTACCCAGAGAGCGCATATTCATCACTGATCACAATATTTCAGGCTCTAGCTGTCCTGGGAGGGATATAGTATTTAGTACAAAGCATGATGAGCTTTTAAGAATGAAATTAGAAAAAACTTTGACATAGAGACACTTTACTGTGGCCTTTATGAAGTGCATAAACCTTATCAATTGTGGCAGTAGATGAGATGGGAACAAATGGTAGAAGCCATGGATCGGGGTCATGGGAAGGAGCAGTTCCCAGTGCAGAGGGTTGATGGGCGTATCCTGTAGAGTGAATGGGGCCTGTTGTCCCAGGTTTCCCCAGTGTCTGTAAGTGTCACTTGACCTTACTCGAGTGGCTATTGGTATTTATCTAGTAGGAGGCAAAACATAGCATAATCATTAAGAATGCTGGCTCTGAAGCCAGTACACCTGGATTAAAATCTTGGCTCTCACACTTACTAGCCAAGGGACATTAACCAATTTGCCGAAGCTTCCTGTGCCTCAATCTGCCTGTCCATAAAATGGGCTCCTCACAGGGCTCTTGTGTGAATTAAATAAGCTGATGGATGTAACATGTCTGGAGCACTTTCTGGAACATGGTAAAGGCAGGTTAGTGTGCGCCATTACTTTTAACTTTCACACTTGTTCACACTGGTCCACCATCAATTCAATGACAGTGTAGGTTTTTCCTACTCCACTTCCCACAAAGATTTCTGCTCTGGTATGTTCACTCTTTCCCTAATATTTGGTCTCTCCCATGTTTGTGGCAGTGGTTTTCCTTGTGACCTCATTCTCTGGCTATCTAAGAAGAACTGTCAATTTGCAGTTTGTCCAGCTTTTTTTCTTGTGGGAAGCAACACTTTCAAAGCTCCTTACGTGTTGGACCAGAAACCGGAAGTCACCATTACTTTCATAATCACTAGAATCAAAGGTTTCCAAGAGTCCAGTCATTGCATATTTATTATACTAAACTGTATGATGAATTGTAGAAATACAAAACTGCAAATGAGACACACTTCTTCTCCCAGGAGGTTCATGGTGTGGTTGGGGAGCTAGGATAGAAACATGAAATGATAACAAGTGATGGCAGGTAAATTTTCCAGATAGTAAGAGGAGAGAGAGATGTCTGCCAGCTGGAGTGGGTGCATATGGCTTCATGGGCAAGGGAAAATAATATAATATAAAAGTAATATAAATAATAAAATATGATAACATAACTAATACTAGGAAAACTATGGAAGTGGAAAGCATAAAGCCTCTTGGAGTGGAAGGCAGTGCCCAGGCCAGTTCACCTCAAGAAGAGAGAGGACAGGTTCAGGCTAGAATGGGAGAAAACATGGTAAGAAACATAGTAAGGGCAGAGTTAGTGTGAGTCAAGGTGGAACTAGAAAGGGAGTTGATGTTCAAAGATGCTTTGGTTTCCTCTTAGACAAGGTTAAAGGCTCATGAACAGGATGGTGATGCAACATACTGAAAGATGGCAAAGAACCTAGGATGTAGGAACCAGATAGAGAATTGCTTGTATGAGAATATAGTTGATGCTTTAATGGTCCAACTTAAGTGCTCTAAGTGGGAAGTGCATATGTGAAAAGTTAATGCATAATTATAATTAATGTATGAAAGTTACACAGGAACTTAAATGCAACATGGTCTCTTGGATCAGATCCTGGAAAAGAAAAAAGGGCATTAGTGGAAACTCTGGGAAAATCCAAATAAGTGTTTGGTTTAATTAGTAGTGCTTTACCAGTGTTCAGTCCCTGCTTTTGGTAAATAGATATACCATGGTTATGTCAGGTGTTAACATTAGGGGGAACTGGATGAGGAACATATGAAATGCTCTGTTCTCTCTTTGCAACTCTTCTGTAAATCTAAAATTATCTCTCCCCAAAGTTTTAAAAATATCTGGGAATAGTTAATAATACATTCAGAAATAATATTAGGTATAGACATATAATCTACATAGAGAAAAAAGAGGAAAGAAAGACCCACTATAAAAGTCTTGTTATTTCCTCTTTCTCTCTTATCTTGGTTGTGGTATACTGTAGTTAATTTTTCTTCTTCTTTATAATTTGTTCTCATGTTTTCATTACTTCTGTTTTCTTCTATTATTGGACAATATTAAAAAAATTATAGCAGTCAAAGTGATTCATGAAATGTTGGAGTAATCGAGATAGTAAGTCGGTGATGGCTCTATGAGGGAACAATGGTGCAGGTGACAAAAATTGGCAGGTACCTACCTTACTCCATCTGGATGATACTTTAAACATGTCATGACAATAAATATTTCTTAAATAGATGTTAGTTTTGAGATATTTAAAAATGAATTGCTACCTCTCATCTACAATCAACAATTTATTATGTCTCTGTCACACCTGTTTTTAATGTTTTTTTTGTTTGTCATTCTAGGTGGTGAGCAACTTGAGGCCTTATTTATCTTAATATTTCTAGTTCCTAGCATGATGTCTGGCAATTCTAAGCAATTTATAAATGTGTATTAAATTACTGATGTGGTGGACATTAGGTAGTTGAAGTCTTACTTGCAATGGAAATTTAAGATACAGATCGACTCCTCTAATCCTTACAAGAACCTATGAGTTATTCTACAATTATGGTCCTCATTTCACAGATGAGCAAACCAAGGCAGAGAGAAGAGAAGTAACTTGTCTAACCCATAGCTCTAGTAAATGGTACAGCCAGTACCGCAACCCATGCAGTCTGTTTCCAGCCGTCAAAATACAACTTCATACTTTCCTGATAGGATTGTGGCACCTGAATCAGTTTTGCCACCCAAGGTTTCTGGCTCCTGGTTATTTTCAATAGGCTACACTGACACATAACTTAGCCGGACTGCAGTAGTTCAGTGTCAAATCCTCTCTGCCTCTGAAACTTCAGTTAATTTTCCATACTCCTCAGCTAGTCATTTCACAAAGTAGTAAACGTGTTGTTTCTTTCCTAAGACTACCATTGTCCATACCAAACATTATTCTCTTTGCTTCTACACTCACCCAGGCCATTTTGTTTTTGAATCCTGTCTTCTAAACTAGTGACTCTTCCTTGCAATTGTATTGACCAAAACAAAGTTATTCCCATGATGAAAGTGCAGTGTTTGCAGTCCCCAGCCGAGCAGATGTGGTGCGTAACCGCGTGAGTAGTGTCAGACAAGCATGGCTTCAGGTGCAGCTTCAGTATTTATGGAATGTACAACCTGGAACAAATCACTCACATCTCTGATTTTTATTTCCCTCATCTATAAAGTGAGAATTACAATAAACTCTCATTGCTTTACAGGGCAGTAGTGAGAATTAAATGAGATGATACATGTAAGATAACTTAGAACACTTTCCACTAAGTGGTAATCATCACATCCATCAGATGGTAGCTATCATTATAATTTTTTGTCTAAATTAGTGCAAAGACTCTAACATCAAGGAAATAATTTGACGAACAAACAACTCTTGCTAGATGTCTACCTTGCTTCCTAATTCCTTCCATCTGTACTGAAGCCATGGTTCTGTGAAGGATCGCCACTGACAGCTCTGAGAGAGAAGCTCATCCTTCTTGCATAATCTTGGAGGATTATTCTTCCCTTGGCTAGAGATCTAATCAAGTACTCAAATCCTCCATTACTTTTCCAGATCCACCCTGCCCAGGGGATGGAGGGCTGCCTTCCAGGAGTGACTGCCTTCCCAAATCTGTAGCCTGCTTAGTGATGATTTAGGACCTGTCTGCATCAAATAGAATTCTGTGGTGGGCTCCACGCGCCCTTTGTGCTCTCCAGGTCACACAGAACTGAAAACATTTGATTTACCACTTACATAGCAACAAAGAAGACAGGTGGAGAAATCACACTGTATTAGCCACTCTCCTGTAAATGTCTCTCTCCTTGTCTCCCTCCCTGCAAATGACCATACATGGTTCTTATTACTTTAATAGACTGTGAATTGATTTGTGTGCAAGATGGAACTAGTGGAAAGGTTTGGCAGAGAATTAATTTTTTTCTTTTCTCTGTTTCATTTTTTTTTTTACAGTACAATGAATCCCTGAAAACCTTCCAGATTCTCTACCTTCTGATCAGGCTGTCTATTATAATTGAGCCGGATGGCAAACTTCTTCTTATTGACTCTAAATTACATTTAATCCTGTTAGGATCACTTTTTATTGAAAGGCATGTGTTGTGATGGCGTTGACAGGAGTCCAGAAGCCAAGATGCCCAGACAGAGGAAAATAAACTCTTGCATTTACTAATGCTTGTCATTTTCATGCTGGGCCCAGCTGTGTAGCCTCTTGAAGGATGTAGAAGATTGGGGGTGTTTGGTGCAAATAATGGTGGGCCCCTGGGTGGTGTGGAGAGCTCTCCATACAAGAAAATCATCTTTTGAGCCCACTGGACTAAGAACCAAAGGCCATTTTGAGTGTAGACAGTATAATTCTCTTAGTGAAAAGCCCTTGCAGGGGAAAATTGCCTGTGCTAAAATCTGTGCACAAATTAAAATAACAGGGCTAAGGGGGAAAATATCTCTATAAAAGGCTTTATGAGTCCAGTGGATAATAATATCCTTGTCACATTAGGATCTGGGGACCTAAAGACATAGGGGCTTTTTTACACAGCATATGGGCCTTCTTTACTCAGCTTTACCCTGTGCAGTAAATCCGTTCTTGGGTACTTACTTGATGAATTTGAGTGCTGTGCCAAAGCATACTTTTATTCTCATCAAGAAAAGTGGAAAATAAGGTCTGCATATCATCGGTGTGTGTTGACACCTTATAAAATTGCTGCCATCTGAAAGCCCCATTTGGTTAAATGTATTGCATGTGTAAGTTCCCTGTAATTTGCATGGGATTTTGTGCCGACATGTACTGTTCCTATCGCTGTTTTGATATGGTGTGTAAAATTTATTTAAATGTGTACCTGGAATTAGAATAAATTCATTAGAAAGGGGTGAATTGGAAAAAAAAATCTGTCAGCACAAATGCTGTTCATTTCCCAGGGTGACAGAAATCCAAAGTCCCAAGGACTGCCTAACTGTGGAATAGCTAACTTCACGTATCACAGCGCTCTCGGCATGGTGAGCCCTTCTCACTGATTGGGCAGCGGCTGCAAATTTAAAGCTTATGCTCCATTTCCCTAATTCCATGACAAAGACACGAGCAATGGGCTGTCACGTATTTGAAAATGGTGCTGTGTAAGTAAATAAAGACACAGTTCATAATTCCATAAGGATGATGACAACATTTAGTCTAGAATTAAGCAACAATGAAACACATGATTCTTTGAGCTCTAGAAATGGACTAAGGATTCAGTACCTGTACACCTCTTTGTTAAACTGCAGCAAAATTAAGAGAAGAACCAACCCCCTGCTCTCTCTCCCTTCCTCCGTCCTCTCTACCCACATCTTTCCTCTTTGTTCCTTTCCTGCCTGTTGCTTTTTCTTTTCTACCTCATTCTCTTCCTCTAGCTCCATCTACTCCCTCCCACCCTTATTCTTGCATCAGACATATTAAGAACCTGTCTTGGCTCAGGCATTGTGCCAGTACTGGGACTATATCGTGACCAAGATCAATAAAACTTTGGTCCTCATGAAACTTACATTTCACTTGGAAACAGGAAGACCAACCCAGGGCCCAGGGTGCCCGCCATGGTGGAGCCACCCTCCTCCCTCTTTCTGAAAATTTTGCTTAGTGTATGATGCTTGGAGTAAAGCAGTCATGATAAGAAATATCAAAACCTGTTTAACATCTTAACCTGATTTGCAAGTTTTGATTTTTTTCCCCTTAATTTCAAAATCCATATGGTGTTGGAGGAGACACCATTACCTTGTCAGAGCTTAGGGCCTCTAAAAGTCTTCATAGAGAACATGTGGGGAACAAGTAATTGGACAGTGACATTGACCAAGTAATGAGAAGTGTGATGGGTATGGTGAAGAGAAGTGCACAGTGCTATGCAGCAAATGACAAGGGAACCAACCTCCCCTCTTTTTCTTGATAAAATCCAAGCCATGCACTTTTCAAACTATAGTGCAATAAAGCTCCTGAAGGAGTTGGTGTTTACAGTGTGCCTACAGTGGGCAAGGGTTGGGGAGACATGATCAGTCTTCCTGGCTGCCCGTGAAGTAGATAAAAACAAGTGGGAAGACTGAGAAAGAATTGAAAACCCTTGATAAAGGGTTAAATGTTTGCATAGGATAAAGATTTTTTTATTCTAAGAAAATTGAATAGTTGGGTGAATTTGACTTCAGAAATAAACATCACTTCCTTTCTCTTCAAATGGTAGGGATGAAGGGAAGAGGAGCTGCAAGTAAAGCCCACATCATCTGCGTTGTATGGATAAACTACACGTTTTGCTCCTCGTGGCTTTGAGGCTTTCTGGAAGTTTTGTATGAGGACTATTGGCATGGGGCCGTTTCTGGGGTGACTTTATGATGCCATAAGGAGGCACTGTATGCCAGTGGTTCTCAAACATCAATGGACAGCGATATCACCTGGTGGTCTTGTCAAAACTTGGATTCCTGGGCCCATCCCAGAGTTTCTGATTCAGCAAGTCTGGGAGGTGGGCAACTGAGAACATGCATTTCTCATGAATTGTCAGGTAATGCTGAGGCTGCTGACTTTGAAAGCCACTGGTGTATGTATGCCAACGAATCAACTCCCCTTAATGGTGGGGATGTGGAAAGAGGTGGGGAATTGGCTCAAGAATCAGAAGACCTGGATAGATAACCAGTGCCACTGTTTACAAATGCCTTGATCATCTTAATCTCGCCATTGAACGTCTCCAAATTTCTCCTGTCATTGTTGAGAGGGTGTGTTCTTATAACAAAGTTGTTACAATGATCATGAAGTTATCTCTGAAAACATTCTGTAAACTAAACAATAACAAAACCCAAAAAAACAGTAAAACTTTTTGTTAATTCTCCCTGTGATCACATATCTCTACCTGTGTGTCCAATAAACAAAGGCTCAAAGATTGGGAAGGTGTCCCCGGGGGGGGGGGAGAAGAAATCTCTGATGTTCAACAATCACGGATACAAGATGAAAGCAGTGTTGGCTGATGTTATACTACAGAGCAGAAAATACAGAAAAACAAGGTGCTAATAATTCTGTGGTGTTCCCAGAAATTCCTGTCTTTGTTGGAGTTGGCGCACTGTCAGTTTTTGGGAAATTAGAGTTGCCAGTTCGCTCAGTCAGGTCTGAGTCTGGGTGAGTGGATGGGAGCCTGTTGGCCAAGAATGGCTGAACCTCTTTCAAAAGTGATAGATTGTTAAGAGAGAGTGGTATAATTTAAGTATTTGAGGTTGTGAAAACAAAAACAAAAATAAAGATCAGGCAACAAGCCATTTTGGCTGTGTGAAACAACTCATTCCTGTTGGTTGAGGAATCCCAATTGTAATTTTTATATTCTGGCATGTTTGCCCATTGTGCATTCCTTCTATTCACATTTTTTAAGGCTTCAAAAAAATTAGACCCTAATTGAAAAACCTTTCTGTCCTCCTCTGCTTAAAATGAGTCCCCATAATTTACTGACTGTTAACTTCCCAACATGCTTTATCCTTAGTCTCAGCTGCGCCCTACCAGTGCTGAGCTGTTCCAAAAGAAATAGACAATTCTGAGCACTGGTAAACATTTGAACATCATGCATCTACCGAGCATATCTGTGAGATGTACTGGGAGTACAGCAAAATTGAGAATTGCCTCCATGGGGTAGCCAGAAATCCTTTATTTGACCATTAAACTGTTTGTAGAACTTATCACTTTCATGTGGTGACAGAAAATCATTGAGAAAGGTCCCTCCTGCCCAGTAATGACAAAGAAAACATCCCTGAGTATCAGTTTTCCTGGTGGAGGTTGTTCTGAGCCCTGGATATGTGCCAAGTGGTTTGCCACGTAGCCCTCAAAGTTTGACTTGAAGTAGGGTTTTTCCCTCGGGTCATGGGGGTCCATGTTTACTCACGTTTAAATAATTACAGCTGGAAGATTTCCTGTAGGAGGCTGAATTGTTGTTCTATAGCATTTCTAAGGGAGAATAATAGGAAAGGGAAGAAAATATATTAAAAAGAGTTCAGACCTGAAGGACTAGCAGATCACTGAGGGCAGACCTTAGCTTTCAGAACCATGAAACATCAGCAGCTGAAAGGTGCAAGTCCAAGCTAACAGCGTGCGCTCCAGAGCCAGACAGGGTTGAATGCTCGCTCCACCATCCTCTAGTTCTCTGCCCTTAAGTAAATAACCTTGCAGAACCTCAGTTTACTCATTTACAAAATTAGCTTAAGAATATTTCCTCACTCACAGATGTATGGCAAAGATTACATGCAGGAATATCTGTTGAGTCCAACTAGATGACATGCTCCTTTAGGAAAAAGAGTAAGCCCTTTTTCCATTTATTAAAAAATCTTGTATTGTGCTGGACATTGGGGTGTCTTTCTCCAGTATGTTATCCCATCCCATTGTGATTAGCTTCATGCTTACCAGGTAGTTAACACTTAAATATACTTGTTGCTTTAAAAAAAGTTGGTATGGTGTGGGTCAATTCCTTTATTCACCTTTCAGACCCTCCTTAAAATATATGCAACCCTTCATTTGGACATCATATTATTAAAGAGATGGAATGATAAAATTTTTCACCGGATCTTCCATGTCATAGTATTTCCTGGGGGCTGTTCTTCATTAAAAGTTGATTTGAGGAAAGTTTTATTTTTTACAGGAAATATATGCAAAGGACCATGACAATGTTACTATTATAGTGTATATTCTTGAAGTCTGGATCTAATGTTTGATTTAGGCATTTTGCTCCCAATGAAATATTATATGCTATAATGTAGCAGCTAATAAGATCTGATACAGTGACTTTAAATGGAATTTTGTTAAAAAAATAAAGCATAAAATGTCTTTCTAATAGTCTTAATTAGGGAGAATGGAAGATCACAGCATTTCTATATTAATGCACTAACTTAGATAATTGGGATAATATGCAATGCATAGTGAGAAAAATAGGAAGTTTGGAAGCCAAGGGAAAAAATAACCCACTCATTTCCAGTTTCCTTTTTGCTTTTGAACCAAGGAAGCTCACCAGATGTTGGGCATCATGTCTTAAAGTAATTATTCTTTTTCACTTGTACAAGCCAGTACTGTCCTACTGTAGCCCTTGTTTTGTAGTGACTACTTTCCTGGGAAAGGCATTGTTCCAGATCTCACTGCTTCATAGCAACTGCCGCTTGTCCTCCTGATTAGGGCATTGTATGAAAACAGTGCATTCGTTGCAGGGTTCTCAGTAATCTCTCTCCTTTCATCCAGAGCCTCCCAGTTTCTCAGAGAGCTCTGCCTTTGCATTTTTAATGGAATGCTCCTCAAAGTTGATATTCCTGTATTCTGCTTGCTTGAAATCTCTGTTCATACCTCACTATGAAGATCTTATCTGTGTCTTTTATATTTCAGTCTGGTTGGGAAGTGAAATTAGGCTCCCTAATTGGAAGCCACCTGGGGTATCCATCCACATGATAATAAGTGTCCCAGAACTCAACAGCTATCCAGCACTCTGACAGAAGGTCGCCATTTTGTAAAACCATAGAAAATGCTACTGGGCATGTTACAGAATTGTCAATCAGGATAGAATGGGCACTAATTGCTTCTCCCACAGCTGTTAACATTGCTCTTCAGCGGCCAAACAACCCTTAAGACAAACTCTCTTAGACATCTGAAATTTCCTGCAAACCTAAGTATAGGTTTCCAAGGTGACATGTGGGATGAGTTATCCATTGAGTAACATGAATGAAGAGTTAACATTTCTGACAGATAAAGTACTTTAGACAGAAAGATCTGATTCTATTGAAAGGATATAGTGATCTGACAAAATTCTTTGTTTACAATGTTTGTGTTATGGTCTTATATGTTACTGTATCACAGTGTTCTCCAAAGTGGATATGGGCACATCAAGTGTGGACAAACCAATTTCGTAGGGTCAACACTCATACCAAGTTATTAAAACTTTACCCTAATTTATTTTTCTTAAAAATTAAGAAAATAATGTAAGCTTTATTAGTGTTTAAAGTAAAAGTTCACAGTAGTATTATAATTCATAAGTAAATGCACATATATTGAGACTGCACGCTCTGAAAACTTCTACTAATGGGAGTGTGTATTAGTTATCTATTGTTGGTTAACAATTATCCCCAAACATAACATCTTAAAACATCAAGCATTTATTAACTCACAGTTTTTATGGGTCAGGAATCTGAGTATACTTTAGCTGGCTGCTTCTAGTTCAAGGTCTCATGAGCTGGAAATAAAGCTGTTGGCCAGGGTTGAGGTCACATTTGAAAGCTCAACTAGGGTCCACTTCAAGCCCACTTACCTGGTTATTGGTAGGATTCTGTTCCTTGCAGACTGTGGGGCTGAAAGCTTTATTTCTTCCCTGGTTGTTGACTGGAGGCCTTTCTCCTTTTCTTGCCTTTTTTTATAGGGTAGCTTTCAGTATGGCAGTTGGCTTCCCTCAGAGCGGGTGAGTAGAAGGACGAGAGAGAGCATTCAGTTCAGAAGCCAGTCTTTTTATAATTTAATCTTAGAAGAAGCCTTCTATCACTTTTGCCATATTGTATTTGGCAGAACAGAATAGAAGCAAGTCTGTGAATAGAACAGAAGTGAGATGTTAAATCTAGCCCATGTTTAAGGGGAGGAGATTATATAAGGATTTTAATACAAGGATATAGGGATCTTTGGAGACTACACTGGAGGCTGCTTACCACAGAAAACATGACCAAAAAGTCTAGCGATAGCTTCTTTAGAGTATAGATCTACAAACCCTTTAATAAAGGTCCAGATTGTAAATATGATCACACCATATATGATCACTGTTGCATATTCTTTTTTTTTTTAAGTCTTTAAATGATATAAAGGAGATCTTAGCTTGAAGGCCGTAATAATCCATGCAAAAACAATAGGACATGGGCCAGATTTTTCTTGCAAACCATTGTTTGTCAAAACCTGCTTCATTGAACTGTAAGGCAAATTTCAGCTCAAATTCCAAAAGATCTCTAACAATTAAGACTATCCAATGATAGAATCAGTTTGCACAAAAAGTAGATGAACCACTTTATTGTAGAGTTAAGCAGAATCACAAAGTCTCTCTCGTTAGGTGAAGGATGGTTGGGATTGAGGGTTAAAGCAAGGAAAATGGGCCAGTTGACCTCTTCCCAAATTCAGAACCTTAGTTTCACAAGATGTGGCTCAAAATAGTGCCTCCTGGATGAAGATGTTTGGAAATGCTACATTATATCTGATTTTGAGAGAAATATAAAATGTCAGCATATCAAAGTCTCTAAGAAGAAAAGGATCTTGTTTCTGTTTTCTCCAAATATTTGACCAATGAATCTTCTACTCTCTTTTGTTTCAGTAACATCCATTACTTTTATTCCATGGGACACACTTAGGAAACATTAGATTCAATGACATAGAAAGGTCTCTTTCAACTTTTTAAGTTCATAATTATAGACACATAAGATGTTATTTGGTTCTTTTAGTTTCATGTATATCTGCCACCCTAAAATATTCAGTCCATTTTAATATTTACCAAGTACATGTATTAGGTCAGAACTGCTAGGCATGGAAAGGTAAAGATGATATAACTCTTGTCCTCAAAAAGTGTATTCATTCTTTTAGGCTCTGAACTTCACACAGTGCTCTTCATACAGAAGGTACTTAGGAAAGGTGTGTTGAATGAATGGGGATTGAAACAATAGGGCCCTTTGGACCATTTGGGATTATGGACACATAGGGTCACTCAATAAATCTATGTAAAATGAAACAATGAATTCTGGTTGAAAAGTCACAATGCATTCAGTTATCTTGATGTTGCCATAAATCTGGATATACGTACCTGAGCAATCAAACTAAGTTTATCACCATCATAAATTAAGAAGCTTATACTAAAATTGTACTCCTGAAATTCAGACTCATATTAGAATCTGCCACTTTAAAAATAACCCTTGTGGATTCAAGTTGACGTCTTTCCACGAGATGGTTTGATACGACTGTGGCTTTCATCTTTGTATAATAGAGTATTATCTGGTTACAACACATAATTCAATTAACATTATCCCTTAAATTTCTCTATCCTTTGTTGAAATGCTTAAATTTATTCCTCTTTTATCCTTGCCTCTCCTCTTTCAATCTTAGAAACTACTGTCATTAATCTCTATCTTTTGAGGTTATCATTTCACTGACGCTGAGAACCATTTCATTCTTATCACCCACAGTGCATCACCTGGACCGCTCTCCTGTATACTGCGTGTTGTCATCAATATTCCATCCTTATATATTTTTAATCTCAGCCACGAATGTTGTATCATCTTCAGTTCTGGTCAGATAAAATAAATGTTCCACTGGATATGTAAATGATCCTGTAAGTCAGACGAATTAGGAGGCTTTGCTTTCTGTGTTGAAAAAAAGATCTTTATCCTGAAATCAGGCATTATGGAAACAAACGAAATGTTACATGCTGGCGTATTTTTAAATGCTAATTTTTTTACCTCCCCATGAAGAAAAATAGATGGCTTTTGCAACTCAGGATTTGCTTTGGAAAATGAAGTCTTTTTATTTATTTACAAAAATTGGGGCATCAGGAGCACTTAGGGAAGCTGTCATCCTTTGTCTATCTCTCCAGCTGTTGGGTTATAATAACAGTGACCTTTGCTTTCCTGGGCTGAAAGCAAATGGATACCCCCAAAAGCAGCCTGGGAAATAAAATTACAGAGTATTTTAAGTGAAAGGAATCTAAAATGATATCTGGTCCAGCCCTCTGTTTTTATAGTTGGGGAGAATGGGGCTTAAGGTGATTAAATGAATTATTGAAGGCTGCATAGCTCTTAAGACTGCACCAGAAAGAAGCAAGATTTTCTGACTCCTAACTCAGTGCTCTTCATACTTCATCACAGTGTGCTACCTTCTCTTCCTCAAGGTTTGCTGATATTTAAGTGAGGACTTCATGGACAAATCAGAGTGCTCAAAAACAGATGCACCCCCCTCCCAAATGGGAATATAAAAATAAAAAGGCATTAAATAATGAAATAAATGGAATTTTGACTTACAACTAGATAATCTATGGTAAAGGCAGAAAAATGAGCATGGAAATTATTGGTACCTGGGCCACCCATAATGTTGAAATTGCTAGTTGCATGAACTAGAAGACACAATAAATTTCACAGAAAAGGAGAGCATAAATGAGAAAAAGAATGTTTGAAAGTTTTGTATCTTTCAAGGCTCCTATCCAGAGGCCTAATATATACTCATTTTAATTGAATTTTAGAAAGATAATTAAGATGTTTTAGAATGTTTAAAGAAAACAAAACAAATGATTGGATATAGATACACCTGAAGGGTACCTTCCTTTGTTATCTTTAAATGCATTTATTAAAGAATTGTGAGAAAAGTCATATAATGTTTTGAACAGAGTTCAAAACAAAATCCATGGATCACAATACAAAAATCAACGGAAATCATTCTGACATTGAAAGGCAGATTTTAGCCAAAAATTCAGATATAACAAACTCCATAACTTCCATTTACCATTAGGTGTCCATCAAAATTACACCTGCTTTTAATGATTTTTAGATCATGGGGTAGTTTCTTGTATCTTTAATTTCAAACCTTGTTTCTTTCACCAGGCTTACCTGCTTCCAGTCATGAGTGCTTTAACTCACACTGAGTCATTGCCTCTGGCCCTGCACTTTCATGTCAGGAGGTGAGATAGTACAGTTGACCCTTGGACATCACAAGGATTAGGGATGTCGACTGTTGCACTGTTGAAAATCCACATATAACTTTTACTCCTCAAAACTTAACTGCTAATAGCCTACTATCGACTGGAAGCCTTACCAATAACATAAACAGGGATGAACACATATTTTATGTGTTCATATGGATTATATACTGTGTTCTTACAATAAAGTAAGCCAGAGAAAATAAAGCATATTTTCAAACTGTTGCAAATTTCCCCCAAAAATTTCCAATACACTCATTAAAAAAATCCACACATAAGTGGAACCAAGCTGTTCAAACTCTTGTTATTCAAGGTTCAACTATATTTCTGGTGGGAGGAGTTCCTTGAAGCCATCCCTACACCCTGATGGCTATCAGTAACTTAGCTATACACAGAGGTGACTGAATGAAACCATAAAAATCTATACCCTTAAACCCAGACTAAATGTGTCCCCAACAACTTTACAAAGAAAAGTAGAGATCCAGGCAAGGTGAATTACATGACTCATTTGTCAACTGGCCAGCACAGGCCTAGGAGAAGAACCCACATCTCTGCCTCCTCTTCTGGCGACTTTTCCCCTGCTTGGTTGGGAAGGTGCCTGGGCTTTTCCTGGGAGAAGGAAGACCACAGGACTCTTCAGTTTTCCAACTAAAAGATCGGCAACGTTTCCTAAAGACAAATTCTTCCTCATACTCTCTAGATGGAAGAACTTCAATGGATTCTTGTGTCTTTGACAGTAAACTTGCAGGAAGGCTTCCTCCTTAGGGAAGTGTAACGTGTTCACAGTCTGGCACCTGCCCAGATCACCAGTCCTCTCTCTTGCCCTTCTCCCTAGTGCACTGCAGATTCTTTGTTTAGGAATTTTTGCATTCCTCTGATTTGTTTTTCCTCCTTGGTTTTATAACTGTATTTCTCTGTGTGGAATACCCTTCTGCATTTTTTTCCTGCCTGGCTAATTATTTCTAGGTTCAGCCTGTGATATGGATGAAAAAACTTGTACATCCCTTACTAATTTTTCAGTTTCCAGTAGTCCCTGAAACAAATTGTATGCAACATCATGTGCCTACAAAATTACCTTCACATATAGCAAATGGTTGCATTAAAATATCACCTCTTAATCCTGAGAGGAGACTGTACAAATATTCCAAAGAGATGGTTTGTAGTTAGCAGGGAATAGCGTGCAAGCCAGCTCTTGTTTCTAAATGTTATGCCCAGAAGAGATCTTTGAAATTTTATAAACAGATGGATTCTTTTTGCTTGATTCACTGATGTTTTACAATTAACTAATTAACAGGTTTATTGCCAAAATTAGCAATAAAAAGTGTTCAGGAGCTTCGACCAAAGCAGTCTTTTGCAATTACATAGATACCGAAACAATCTGCATGATAGTTTGAGGCTAAACATTGCTCAGATCAGAATTTCACCTGCTGTTTTCAAATAAAAGTTGACAAATAGGAAAGCGAACCCTGCAGATTTCCACACTCCTTTCATATACACAAGTCTCTGCCTTAATTAATAATAATTACAGGTAACACAAACTACAGTTAGAAGGACTAAATGTGCCCATATTGCTTTCAAGTGTGCAAAATTGCTTAGCAAACATAGTTCTCAAGCACTATGAGGAAACATTTTTGTGTAAAGTCCATCTGCTGTTCTCTAGTCAGCAGGACCTTAAGTGACCTCTTCAACCTTGTTTCCTACTGTTCCTCACCGGGGGCCAGGTTGGTCTCCTGGCCTGTGAGACATCATCACATTGCTCCTCTTATCTTCCCCCTCACCCCTCTGCAACACACCCAGAGCTTCTGATACAGTCAAATCCTTGCAGTTCACGGAGTATGCCACACTCTGTAGTTTGCTTTGCGGTGAGCTGGTTTTCTGCCTGGAGTGCCTCCTGGGCTCCTTGATGGTTCCGTCTGGGCATCACCTCCTTTGGGATATATTCCCTGATCAACCCCCATTCCTGTCTCCAGAAGATGGATTAGATTTAGGAGGGGAAACAGGGCAGGGTAGCTTCTCCTTTTGGTGTCCCTTCACTGAACTAAAGCAATTTGCAGAGAAGGAATATGTTTTAAATTGAAAATGAAAAAAATCTGGGTTCAAGAAATATCAAATGGAAGAAAGAAGGAAAGGAAAAGAGAGTGAGGGAGGGAGGCGTGGCGGGAGGAAAAGAGAAAGCCATGCCTTTGCTTATTTCTAGGTACTCTGTCCAGAATATTCCCTTTGTCTGGAATTGCTTAGTCCACATTTCTCTGTTTATTTCTCAGAAGTCCCATGAAGTTTCAGTTTGTATCAAGATACTTCTACTTTTTGTATAAGTCTTGTTTTAGCCTTTTTTTTTTTTTTGGCATGAAAAATTTGCATTATTGATAAGCTTCTTGAGCTGGAAGGTGGCAGAAATGGAACCTCAGTATTAAAAGGCGCTTAGGGAACAGGACCTCTGAAGGCTCTGCATCTTCTGTAGGAGGAAGCTTTTTATTTCAGGGCAGACATCTTTCATATATGGCCCAGTCTACTGCCAGTCTCATCTCCAGCTCTTCCTCTGCTCCAGGCGCTCTGAAACACTCAAGGATTGCACGTCCTTTTATTCTTGCATTGCCTCAAGTTTTGAATGGGAAAAAAAAAAATTCTTTCTTTCCACTAACCTTTCCCACTGTGGGAATCCCCTCTGCCATAGTTCTGTCACTTTTCAAATTCTCTTGGAGCTTCTTTGATTCATAGCCCTTGATAAACATTTAGTGGGCATGATAAATCAATCAAATAGTTCCTGTTCTAAGAAGATTAAATACTGTTCTTATGATTTCATTGATTGATTACATTAATCAATTTTATATTTATATCCTGCCATGTTACGCAAGTAAATGCCACTAGAGAAGAATCAGTTATGATCTCTTAACTTTATGGTCTGGACTGAGCAATGAGTTAAAGAACAGCATGTGTGCCTTTATTTTCTGATTTCCTAGGCTCAGTTCAACTGACACTTCCTCCTGGAAGCCTTCTCTGACTTCACCACGGATAGGTATCTCTGTGTGTCCTTCAAAAGACACTACTGTGCATACCTTTATCATAACATGTAACAGCCTTGTGTAGCAATTATTTGCCCCTGATTTTACCTGTTCTCCCACTAGGCTTCCGGCACCCATGAGGAAGTGATAGTGTCTTCTTCATCTTTGCGTGGACACTAATACAGGACCTATGGCATGGCATCCCTCTCCCTGTCCACCCTCTATTATGCTGCAAGAACTCTACTCCATGTAGAAACAACCTGCATGCATGCTCACCTGCAGAAAAACCTCTGAGGGCTCTGTATCTTCTGCAGGAGAAAGTACAGCTCTTTATTTTGCGGCAGACATCTTTGATGTGCAGCCCAGTGCTACTACCCTGTCGCATCTCCAGCCACCCTCTGTTCTGGGCGCTCCAAACCCTCCAAGGCCTGCCTGTCCATTTTGAATGGAAAAAAGCAGTCTTTCTTTCCAGTGATCTCTGCTAGACGAATATTTTTCTTCTTGGAAATACTCTGTACTTCCTAAAGATTCAGCTCAAATATTACCTCCTACTCAGTATTCTGGAAGCACTTTGACCCAACATGACAAACTCCGTTCAACTAACATTTCAGGAAGCACCTGCCAAGAGAGCATGGGAATCAGGGATTCACTGCATGAGAATGGAACCTCTTCCCTCTGGTGCTTCACTCACCCAACTAGGTAGGAACCCTGATTGTTTTGCCCTCATATTTCTGTCAGAGCACAGTGTCTGGCCAATTATGATAACTTGGGTGAATACACTCATGGGCATTTTTTGGTTGTTGATTTGTTATCAACCTAATGTCAATATTGCATTTTAACAACCAGTCATTTTACATATCATTTATGAAAACATAAATGACTATGGCTAGACAGTCCATGAATGGATTTTTTTCAGAGCATTACCTTAGAAAGCTCTGTATTAATTCTAGAATCCAAAGATAACTTCTTGCTACCATCTTTCTAATCTGTTCTCTTAGAATTCCCTTCTTCCACTTTTGTACTTCCCTGTAGTTAATTTTTACATTAGCATTGACTTTGACATTGTATTAGATATAATGATTTAATTTTTTAGCATAATGTATGGAGAATTAGGTATACAACCTCTCTACTGATAATGGTAATACCGATAATGGCAGTTTTAATGTTCAAACTCCCTGCATATTTTATTAAAATGTATACCATTATTTCATCCTAGTTTCTTCAGGGAGTTGAGCAGGCACAATTTCCAGCAACTTTAGAAGAAATAAGAGTCTTATTATTAACTATCATCTTTTTTTGTTAAACAATCACCTGTTGCTATGCTTTTGAGGGAGGAAAAAAATAGTAAAGAGATACAGCCCATAAGGAGAAAAATTCAGTATGCATGTACACCACACTATGCAGTTAACACACAGAGTCCCTTACACATTGCTGTCAGACAAACCCACACCCAAGACCCAGAGCAGTTCCCAAGGACTAAACCAGGAGTAAGAAGTTCTATTAAGTCTCCTCTCCCCTCCGACCCAGGGAGAGCTCTCCAGGGAGCGGCACACATCCAGAACCACTGGGACCACTCTTCACTAACCTCCATTTAGTCATACTGCTGGATTAATGTTTGACTGATGAATTGACTGATGGCATTAATTGACACTTCCCATTCCTCCTCTAAAATGTATGTGCTGACAACCTATGCTGACTAACGCTCATGGCGCTTGGAATATTCAGAGTTAGCAGGACACTTGTAAAACTCCTTGTTTGTTTACTTATTTGTCATTCATTTTTTCAGCCTTATGAAAGCATCATTGACAAATCAAACTGTAATATATTTAAAGTGTGCAGAGTGATGATTTGATTTACATTGTGAAAGGATGTCCCACAGTTGCGTTAGTTCACACATCCATCAACTCACATATTTGCCTTTCTTTTTAGTATATTTTTGGATGAGATATTTTGTACATGCAAAAGAATATTTAAAACATGTATGATTCCTCTAAAATATAATAAAAAATAAATATTTGCGTATCCACCACCCAGCTTTAAAAATAGAAACCTGTGTGCCCCTCCCTCATTGCATCCCTCTTGCTTCCCCACGTCCCCATGCCCTCTCCCAGGGTAACCACTGTTGCAAATTTTCCCTGACTTACTCTCTAAACTTCCTTTATGGTTTGGTATGTACACCTAAAAATATATTGCTTCATTTTACTGCCTTCTGTTCTATTTGTGAGTAAAATAATATGATTGTATATATATATATATATAAAATATTTTATTTCACTTTTTCTCTTTATATGTTTGGATGTATGTGCTCAATGTATTTTTTCTTTGTTACCTTAACACCTGGAACAGACTTATTTAACAACCGTCACCACCACTTTATTATCTGCCCAGATATTCAAAGACTTTATATGTTTTAGTCTTGATCACTTTTTTCCAATTTGAATATTATTTTTCTGCATTTTAAGTCTCTTCCTCTCCAGCAACTAAAAATTCTTAGTTATTTTGAATAGTCAATGTTGGTTTAGATTTACCCACATACTTCTCAATTTTATTTATTGAATTTATTGTTCACCATTCTACCTCAGATATTCTGTGATCATTTTCCTTGTGTTTAAAGTACTTCCCATAGGTTGTGCTCTAAGGAGGGTCTATGTGAAGTTGAACTTCTCATACATTATTTATCTGAAAATGTATTTACCCTCATTTTTGAACAAGAGTTCAACTTTAGTTTTTCCTGATAACATTGATAGTGTTATACTAATACAATCCATCTCTTATTGTTATTGAATCATCATTCAGTCTAACTTCCATTCCTTTGCAGGCAATTTGTGTCTTAAAATCTCATTTTCTTTGGTGTTCTTCAGTATTTTTATGATGATCAAGGTGTGGATTTCTTTTTTAGTCCCCTTGAGATTTCTTGCAAGTCCTAGTTCTGAGAATTGGTACCTTTAAATAGTTCTGGAAAATCCTCAATAATTCTTGACTTGACCATTCACTTTTCCTTGTTCTTTATTATAATCTTTTGTTGGAGACAATGATTTGAACATTCCAGGCTCAGAATAAGATCAGCTTGTCTAGCCTCTCTTTCATTTAAGGTGGGACTATGTGACTGACTCATGGACAATGGAATGTGCTATCTGGGTTTGGCAGACATACAAGTGGTGCACCTGGTTATCAATTTTATGTGGTCAGAGGAGTGGCCACCTTAAGTTGAAATATATATGGATTCATGGGCAGATGTGAATATCTTGGGAAGCTGGCTAGACAAATGGCAGGAAAAGACTAGAAGACTAGGGACAAGAATAGAGGCATGTGAGCAAACATAGGGGTAGGTGCTAAGTGTAAGGATCTTTATTAAGACATGTTAATGCCCATCCCAGTGTATCTTCAATGAAAGAAATACTAAACAACCAATTTTCAAAATGACTCTTCTGTTGTTGGCTGCCTCAGTGCTGGTGTGATGTGCATGTGGATGAGATGGCCATGGGGACAGAGCAGACACCATAAATGGCCTCATTGGCATGGATTTGCACTTACCAGGGCTAATGTAGCTACTACCACAACTGAGTGCCCAACAGATAAATAATAGTTAATTAATACATGCATTATGGAGGTGTTTGTTTTGCTGTAGTTCTGGATATAAAAGGAGGGGTAATAGTTTAGCATTGACCAGCAAACAAATTTTTTCCCAAGATAATTTTTTTTATTATTTCATTGTGAGGAAGGTCTTCAACTCCACTAGTAATAAAATTTGCAAAGTAAAAAATTACTAAATACATTTCAGAAAACTTGTCAGATTTGAAGATTGATAACATCCAATTTTAGTGAGCAGGGAGAGAAAAGCCACTTATATTTTTTTCCAGCTTTATCACTATGTAATTGACAAATAAAAATTGTTTATCATTAAGGTGGATATATTGTGATGATTTGATACATATTTTCAGTGTGAAAAGAGGTCCACAAACTATTTATTAACACATCCATCACTGAACATAGTTACCTTTTTGTGTGTGTGTGTGATGAGACCGTGTAAGATTTATTCTTTTAGCAAATTTTAAGCATGTCATACAGTATTATTAACTATAGTAACCACATAACAAACAACTTTTAAGTGGTTGTTTCATGTCCTTCATTCTTGACAAAGTTGTTGGGATGGTTTCTTTAATCTGTATTTTTTTTGGCTATTCTTACCTTCTTCATAGTTTCTATCTTCTAGAGTCTTTCTTCCATTTTCAGATGCTGTTCCAGTGTCTATCTTTTCACATCAGATGTGATTTGATCTATTTCACTTAACAAAATACAGCCCTTATTCACAGAGGAATTTTGTCTTTGACTTTAAAAAAAATTAACCTTTTTTTCTTTATGAATTTTATGGGTTAACTACCTTGTACCATTATAATTTGCTAGGCAATTCCATACACTATCATATTTAAAGATACTTTACAATTTTGTCAGGAATATATTATACTTTTCATTTCATAGATAAGAAAATAGAGAACCAGAGAGATGAACTTGTCCACAGTCATAAGTTGGAAGTGGTTGAATTCAGTCATGAAACCAGGGTTGCCTGATCCTTAGGATCACGTTTTCTTACTGTACTATTGTATTACCACTTGCCCCCCTAGGACCACATGGGCCTAATCCAGTTGTGTGTGTAGCTCTAAACCATAGCATTTTCTGATTTATTTCATAGTCAAACTAAACACAATCCAATTAGTGCACTTTTCCTAACTTACTGTGTGGGATTTTGAACTAGCTTTTTCCCTTCCTAGTAAAATCAAACTTTAACGAAGCTTCCTCTATAATTTTCCTCTAGGATGACGTTAACTCAGGTGTTTAGTTCTCTTAGCATGATCACTAGACAGCCTCAAGATGACAGTTTTCTGATTTTTTCATCTTTGCATCTCTAGTATCTTCCCATGTGCCCAGCAGGTAATAGACATCCATATTTTATTCAGCTGAAGAGCTCCCTTCTCCTTGTTCCAACTCAAACCTTCCTTTAGACTCTCAAATCCTCATTTATGCTAATGGCTATCTCCTGGGGTGATTTGGCTCCTGTTGTAGGGTATGTCTAGCTCAGAGTTTCACAAAATTCTGAAAAGTATTGCTCTTCAGTAAGAGGCAGTTACTAAAAGAGGGAATACTAGAAATGCAAATTAAAGTAAAAAATTGTATTCAACCTTCCAAATTATCAAAAATAGAAATGCAGATAATGTACAGTGCTGTTAAGGTTGTAATGAAAGGAACAAGCTCATATATTGTTAGTGGGACCACAAAGTGGTACAGTCTTTTTTGTAAAGTAATTTGGTCAATACGATCTAAAACGTAAAAAGATTCTTATTTTTGACTCACTAATTCCTTTTCTTAAATGAGAAACAGCTTTACACATGCAGATAATTATCATAGCCTTATTTGTAAGATTAAGAACTATAAACCTAAAATATAAACCTAAAATTCCAGTAATATTAAAATTATTACATAAAATATAGTAATTCATATAAGTAGCTATTATGCAGCCATTAAACTTGCATTTTAAATAATTTATAATTATGTATAAAATTTAACTTTTTCTTAGGCAGATTTCCCCTGAAGCAGGATCTGAGTTAAAGGCATGTGTACAGGTTAATAGCTTTAAGATGGCATTCCGTGGAGCATGCTCATAAAGCACAGAGGAGTAAAACAGGGAGAACCAAAACAAGAGGTGTTTTTATGTTGTCCATGGCTAACTGGATCTCAATCCTACTAGGACCTTCCAAGGGATCTTATGAAATATGTCTGAGAACCGTCTTTCTCTGGAATGAAAGGAGAGAACATTCATCCCCTGGCTCCTGCCCCTTACTGGCCAAAAGCAGCCTTAATAAGCACAACTCAGGGCTGTGTATCGGGTTCCCAAAAGTGTCCCCTTTGTGGAATGAGAGAAGCCCTCAAGCAAGAAGCCAAGTCCATGTGAGCGTTCTCTATCTGCTGCTGTCTGCAGCCCCCCAAGGCCTGCAGGAACACCTGCTCCTGCTGCACCTGGAGTGGGTGGAGAGTGAGGGCATTATGCAGGGATGCACAAGATGTGCTTATTACACTGTTCTGATACTGGAAGAGAAATAAAGGTCTAAAGTTGCATGTGCAAGATGATCGCAACTGATCTGTGCATTTGTGCTGACGAGGCCCCATGTTCTGTGAGATCAAAGAGTAGGACAAAATTCTTTTCCTTTTGGAAGCACACTTTCTAGGGCAGGAGGAGAATTTGGGGCTAGGGGTTGGGTGAAAGACAATAAACCAACAAATAAGCAAAGTAATTAAAGGTTGCGATTAGGTCTAGATGAGAAATGAATAGGTAAAAAAAAATGGCAATACAACAATGCTTAGAAAAAGGATTAGGTAAAAATACATCAAAAAGTTGTCAGTGGTGGTCTCTGAGTAGTTGAACATTATTCGGAGACATCTCTGTATTTTCTAAATTTCCTTTGAGGGGCATGGATTTCTCTCAATAAGCAGAAAGACCATGGTAAAATTATTTAAAAAATTATTACATGGTAAAATTATTTTTAAAAATCATTATTGTGAATATTCAAAAAATAACATATTCCTTCATAGGAAAATGAAGCCATTCCTCATTACCTGGGCAGCCCCTGGAGATAGTTCCACACCCCATTCTGTACTTGGTGTTCCTTCTGCACAGCTTTGGGCTTCGGATTCCCTTTGCCCCTGCTTGTTTCTCACAGTCTTTCAGAAAATTTCACATCAGGGAAACAGATGTATGGGTCTGTGTGTGTGTGTGTGTGTGTGTGTGTGTGTGTGAATGAAAAGAAAATCCCTGAAAACAAGGACATTTCCAAAGATGCAATGCGTTTCACAAGAACTTGGTGAGCCAATGCTCCTGAAATATACCTTACCCCATTCACTGCTTGTTAACAAGGCCAGCGATCCATGAAGCTGATTCTTTTTTGGGGTTTTGGTGTCTGAGCACTTAAATTAATGGTTTGAGAGTAAAGTCTATTACTGTCTGAAGCACAGTCAGCCATTGTTTAAATTCAGGATAAGCTATGGATTGACTCAGGTTCTCAGTTTTCAAGGTGCCCACTTAGCCCTGCGATTGGCAACTCAACATTGCTTTCATGTTCCCCATTACAAGGTGTCGCCAGAAACACAAATCTATGAGGAGCTCTGCCGCTTGCCATCTGCTTGATACTCAGGGTCTCCAAATGGCCCCAAAAGGTGGTGGCTGTTTGCAGCGCCTGGACTTTTGAATTGCTTTAAGTCGCAGTCTGAATTTCCTGTTTGGCTGACCTCTAAAGAATGGCAGAGGAGACCAACGCAGACATCAAGTGTCCAGCAAAGGAACCTTCCGGGACAGTTCTTGCTCCCGTCCCGGATGCCAGTGTGGCCAATTCAGCAACTGTTTCTTTCCCCAGGATAAAGTGAATATTGTGTCAGTGAAGCTAGAATCATAGAGCGATGATCTGAGAATCAGTGAGAAGGAAGATGCTGACCTTGGAGAGGTTTAAGAATGCCTTACGAATAGCTATCCGGAACATAATTAAAGGCATTTTAACATCATAAGCCTTGAAGAATGTGAACCATCACCACTGCACACTGGGGAGCAAAAGATATTGCTTTTATAGCTGTAGAGCTTATGGTCAGAAGTGATATGAAATATTAGAAATGTGACAGTTTTATAATAATTTTATTCTTGCTCATTGTGATGATTTTCATTTGCAGCTTTTTACCTTTGAATATCTTGAATTGCATTAAGCCTTTCTCACTCCATCCTTGTCCTGTAATATTAGAAGCTGCAGTTTTAATCTGAGGAATTACTGTAAATGCCACAGGCACAAGCAAACAGATAATGGTGTTTATGGTGCTTGTTATTTGAAGAATTAAAAGTTCCTAGTGAATTTGTCTCCCAGTTAATAAAAGCAACAGAGCTCGAGTGAAACATTGCTTCTTCCCTTTTATAGTGTTGCTGTCTCTCCTTGTATCCCAGTCCCTCTCTTCGCTGCTTTTGATTTTGTTTGTGGGAGGAGGAGGCAAAATATTTTCTGTCAAGTAATGACTCCACTCTCTATTTTTCCCCTTGTCTATACTTTGCTTTAAAATACTGTATGTATTTTCTTTACTGAATAGTGAGTTGGAATTAGTGCTACAGATCATCTGGTTTAAATATTTAAATATTGCCATTTCTCAGACAAGGAAGCATAAAAATCACAGGGCTTGGTAGCAGCAGAAGTGGGGCTACAGGCTATGTTTCCCGACACCACAGAAACAACAGCTAACACTCACTGAACGTTTACTGGGGAACAGGCAAAGCTCTGAGCCCTTCACATGCTGTAACTCTTGGGGTGGGGGAGTTCCAGTAAAAGTTCATTTATGAATAATGAGTGGTGGATCAGATTTGGGCTGTAGGTTATAGTTTGCCAACCCCGAACACTTTAAAGCCTTAGAGTATCTACTGTAAGACAAAGATCCTGCTATTATTGTCACCCCCATTTTACAGCAGTAAACCGAGGCATAGAATGACTAGGTAGCTTACCCAAAGCCGTGTACTTACTGAATGTCTCCATCTGAAGAAACCAAGCCTGGTTTGACCTGAACCTACTCACTCTGATGCAGACAAGTGTGTGAAGATCGTCTCTGCATCTTTTTCCTTTCCCTTCATTTCCTGTACTTTTGTAGAGGGAAAACTTCTGGGTTAACATGTAGAAGTTCACACATGGGCTTGTATTATGGGCTTATTTTGATGATGATTTGGCTGATGTGATTCTTGCCTTTGAAAAGGCTAAAGTTTACATTTGGAATCATAGAAATTAAAAGAAAAGAATCAGATAAAAATTTATTGAGTACTTAACTACATGGAGTAGACGGTGCGGAATCTTCTTTAACTTATGTTCAAGTCAGGACCGAGAAGGCTGTTCATTAACTTATTTGTTCAGAAGTCCTGAGATACTTGACAAGTAGGCTCTGTCAGCATATTTATGTAAAGTTTTGCAGAAGAACTGTGACTATTTGACAGTTCTGAAGTTTTTAACCCTCATTTTCCACAAATACTCTTGCATTTTCATTTTTTATCATAAATAAGTTGATAACATGATACTGCTTCAAACATGCAGTTAATTAATGGAAGACTTGATCACTGCATCTCAGGGGACCGTCTGTTGATGGCAGGCAGATTGCTTCACTTTTGCCCAAGTGAAAAACCTTTGTTTCTGTGAAAGTTTGTAAATTGAATGTTCATCAGTGAGGCTATTTCTAGATTATAGATTACAGGTGATACAAATATTGTAAAATATTCAAAACTGAGCTGCTGTTTTTGAAGAACGAGGAATCCTGTTAGGAAGACAAGACATAATCCCGTTTCTAAGATCCCATCTGATTATTCTACTAATTCATGCAAGGGTTGTATTCCTTTCTGATAGGTATCATCATTCACGATCTGTCAATAGGGGGGCTGCCAAATGAATGGTATAGGTGTGTGCCATGTGATCACAGGGCAAGAGTTGCCTGGGCAGGGGGTCAAGCAAAGAGTATGTTTGGGCTGAACCCTGAAAGATGAGAAAGGTTTAAAAAGGTAAGAGGGAGGAGGGGAGAGATTGACCTTTCCATTTCAGTGTCAAATCCAATGATCAAGTGTGTCATAGCTAGAGTGAACTTGGACTTCTCTTCCACCATCACTACCTAATCCCTTTTGTACTTGCAGCCAAAGGAGCAGTTGCTTTGCTGAGATCAAAGCATTCCCTGGGGCCATGATGTTGTTACAGGTATGCTTACAGTCTTTAAGGGTGGGCTCTTGTGATTTGCACACCTAGGCAGGGCTTGCTGTCCTCTAGAACCATGGTCACTCATTTGTCAGTCTCTCTCAGCATATGACTGGGGAGGAAATTTATGTCAAGGCTCTCTCTCCACATTTACTGGTTCATTTTCTTTTTCTTTTCTGTATCCTCTGATCTATCTTTCATCTTTCCCTCCTTTCTCCAACTCTGACACATTTACCTGTATATAATTGTCTCAAACTTTAGATTTGCAGGAAGAGGGAGGGAATTTAAGGTCCCTCTTGGGTCCCCACCAAAAGCAAGTTTGCTGTGATTCTGCCATTTAGCAGAGTAAATGGTAGGAGGATATTGCATAGCTATTTAGTGGTCCTTTTGATTCTAAATATCCTGCTGCCGTACTTTGCATATATCTCTCTTGGGAACCTTAAGGAGAGAAAGATATTTGTCAAGGTAAGTTTAAGAATTCAGAAGTCCTTGGCTATCAGATATTTATACTTGGTCTCTAACATTAGGATAGGGTTTATCCTGAAAGAGGGTGCCTCAGGTTTTTCTGTTATGCCAGTAGGTATACACAACTATCAGGAAACTTGATTGTAGAAGTTCATGGTGGTCCTAAAATAGTTAACATTTTCTTATATGATGTCTCTGGTAATAATTCATTTGATAAGTGATTGCTATGAAATACTTTAATAGCTTTGCCTTTATTGAGTCACTGGGCTGATGTGTGTATGTGTACATATGTGTGCTCGTGCCAGTCAACGCAGTATGTTGCATTGATTTTTCTGATGTCTAACCAATGCATGACTTGGCCTATATGATCTCTAATTTAAATGAATCCTCTTTTAGCCCAACTTCATAGTTACTTGCAAAGACTAAATTTTATAAATTAAAGTTGGAAAAGTAGACGCCAAGCAAGCAGCATCTAGATCAATGGTTGGTGGTCCAGTCTACCTGCATCAGAACCACCAGGGCCTGTGTTAAGAATGCTGAATCATTTACTTTAAGCCAGGTCTACTTAATATACATTTTAGGATAAGTCACAAGAATCTATTTCATTAACATGTTCCTTATGTGATTATTATGGCTACCCAAGATTGAGAACAGATGAGTCCAGACTATGTTTGTGCTGAGCCTGTCCATCTATAAGTGTAGATGTAGCCAAGACATGAGATGCAGCACAAATGACCAAACCACAGACCTGATATCACATTTAGGCCATGCTGTATGATGAGATGTTTGTTTAATCGTATTGGACAATTTTTTCAAAACTTTCTTCGTTGCGACCATAGTAAATTCTACCATGTCTGCAATCTGACCATCTGCTTGAGGGTGATGGGATGTGATGGTGACAGTTTTAATAAAATCTCTGAACATTAATTCCTTAAACTCAGCAGATTCAAACACAAGCCATGGACCCATGGTACAAAGTAAATGTGTAGTAATTTATGAGTTACAAATAACTCAGGGCTCACAAATTCTGCAGCACATATTTAAACATAGCAGAAGAACTCTGAGACTTTTTTGGTCAGCCCTAGAATGATCTTGGTGAATCAATATAAATTCTTGACTGATGTCTCATTTCCCAAGGAGTGGCTGGTTTATTTGACAGGAAAATGCCAGATATGTTTTAGTTTTCATTGTGTTTTCTGTCATTGTTATCAGAATCTATGAAGCCATAGCTAAAAGCAAAGCCAACACTTCATGTAGTTTGGCCACAATAATAAGATGTCTGCTTTCTATAATGTTGATTCTTGAGCATATTGAAAATTGATTCACAGAGCCTTCTTTCATACAGCTTTATTTTTATTCCTACTAAAATGCAGTGCTTTGGAAGATAACAAGCAGATGACCAGCAATTTTCAGAAAGCATACTTTATTAAATGATATAATGTATACTAAGTGCTCAACACTGCACCTGACATATGGTAGAATTGAATTAAATAGTAGTTAAAACTACTTCTTCAAAAAATTAATTAACCCTTATGTACTTCCTTTGCAATATAAGGGAACAACTCAACAAGAAGTCATGGTATAGATAAGCATATTTAAACAAGAATTTCAGCACGTGAAATTTATAGAAAGTGAAGAAAGTTTTCTGAAAAGATTGATGCCTAACAGTATTGACATCCCCCCTTCCAAAGCCTACAGAGGCTGAAAACACAGTTGCTGCTTGCTTGGCCTCCCTCACTGCTAGGGTATTGGCAAGTGTTCCAATTCTGAGCAGTGAGACCTGAGACCAAACCTGGTAAGGACACTTGTCAAAGACTTTTCACCCTGATGGAAGAGAGAAACAGGGAGTACATCTTTCCCCATTTTTCTTGATTTACTTACTTTTTTTGTGTGAGGATATGATGTTTGGTGCTATGGCAGCCATTTTTGGACCATGAGGATAGGGCCAAAAGTATCACAGAGAAACTGACACAGAGCCCTGACATTGCTGAGCCATGGAATGAACCCTGGAAATACTCAGATTTCTTATTTTTGTGAAACAAACAAATCTTCATTTCAAAGGCTCTTACTTTCTGGTTGTTCTGTTTCTTGAAACCAAAAGTGTCCCATCTGACATACCTTTATAACAGCTACACTCTCCTTCAGAATGCAAGCTCCATGAGGATGGGGACCACTTCTAGTTCACTCTGAATTGCAGTGACTGCAACATGATGGAAGTTCGCTTCTCTCTTCCATGAAGTCCGAGCTGCTGTGATGGCTGTGTTATATCGTCATGTGAATAGGCTCCTTTTATCTTGTTGCTCTACCAGCTCTAGAGTGATGCTTCCATCCACAAATCTAAGATGACTTTCCACCATGTGTACATTCCAGCCAGCAGGAAGGAGGAAAGCGAAGAAGAAAAGGGGCCCTTCTTTTAAAGCTGCCACCCAAAATTGTGTGCCTCACTAGGTTTATTATCTCATTGGTCAGAACTTAGTCTACTGGCTGCTGCACAAGGATAGCTGAGAAATAAAGTCATTGCTCTACGGAATCATGTGCCCAGTTTAAGATTATTATGTTTGAAAGAAAAACTGGACAATGGAGAACAAATAGCAGTTTCTTCCCTAGCATCACTAATGAGGAAAATAGGTATAAATGGATTTGGAAAAAAGAAAAAACAGTACTTGTTGTACGCCAATCACTCCACTAAGCCCTTTTACCAAATTATCTCCTTCACTCTTCACAATAACCTTACAAGGTAGATAACTTTCTTATCCCCACTTTGCAGATGTGGACAATGAAACTTAAAGGGTTTGAGCAAGTTGCCCAAGGTCAGACATTGAATAATTGATGGGGCTTGTATTTAAGTGAGAGTCCATGCCCCCAGTGTTTTACCCGTTCCAATCTATCTGGCTCACTACCCTGGTCCCTGACCTGGCTGACTCACCTTAATCTTATATTCTGTGTTATATTTACTCCTTCTTCACATTTTGCTTGTGAATTGCAAGGGTTTACATTTATCTCTCATTTTTTTACAGGTTATCTCTCACTTCAGTTTTCTGCTTCTCCTGAGTCTTATTCTCTATTGTATCTTGATAGCACCAGCTCCCAAAAGGTACACATCTCTTCCTCTGCCTGATTACCTCCCAGTGCTAATTACTAAGGAATTGTCTCTCCACTCCAAACTGCCCCTTCTCTAGTCCTCTTGGTGATGCTGGCACTGGGGCTTGGCAGCCACCTTCCCATTTCACCCACTGCTCCCTGTGCAGTGCTGCCAAGTGGGGGCCTTAGAGGGATACTGTGAGCAGGCTGAAGGGGAGAAGGGGCCGGCTCCTTTCTATGTGCTTCCATTTGCTTTATTCCACTTCCTGTTCCTGTCCGTGTTGCTCAGGGGATGCTTCTCTTCTCCAGCAGCTGAGTGCATGTTGACGTTTTCCAACACTTGCAAGACCAACCCCATGACATACCTTCAGAGACACCCATTCTAGCCGAACAGTATTTCTTCCTCAAAGATCTGAGTTTCAGCCTCTTTGAGTTCTTGTTCTGTTCTAATGATGCCAATCTTACCCTTAGTGTTCCCAGCCCCAGGGGGTGGTAGCTACTCAGTGCAATTGCTAACCCCATAATACTTTACAGTTATTAGGTTATGACAAGTCAGTTTGGGCTGAACTTTTTTCTTTCTCAATAATACATTGGCTTACTTTTGTTTTTTTCTGGGTAGATCAGTGTTTTTATTTTCAGAGAAATCAAAAAATTTCAGAGAGAATTCTTGACTGAGGGCAGGATCCCATTTCTTCATCTCTGTCTGCTTCACACAGAGGCGGGCACAGTCTGGGGACCCAGTGGGGTTTGATAAACACAAGGAGATGAATAATTTCTCTGCATACATTCTGCATCACCCAGAAGAGGACTGGGGTCTTGTTGCTATCATGCTTATTCTCTGGTAAGCAGAAGAATTTCAAACCTGAAAACACCCTTGTCCCCCAGTATCTCTCTGAAAAAGAAAAGGACACTTACGATTCCATCCACTCAACAGAAAGGAAAACTGAGGTACAGTGAGGGAGTTGGCCAAATTTTCAAATTAAACTGTGCAACAGAGATAGGAAACAATATAATTCTTGGATACTTTTCTCCTAAACCCCCTAGACATGGGAGGAAAAAATCGACTTTTGTGAGCAAAGTCCTTTGTTCCTTCACACTGATGTTTCTCTTTGGCAAGTCCAACCCTTCATTTCCCTGGCCTGCTAGTCTGGCACTTTCCACAGGCATAAAATTCACTTCAGAAAAGGAAAATAAATGTAAGATCAAAGGCTCATAATTTCACTTCTTAGAGGGAGAGAAAGCCTCTTCTAGCAATCTACTTCCCAGGAGTTATCCTAACCACCCTGTCTCTTTCCATAGTGAGTTGGAAGCAGTGGAGAGGATGTGGCGTTTCTTTCCACAGTCACTAATGATGCCAGGGATGATTAGGCAGCCCAGATAATATCCACTTGGAGGTACTGAGAAGTGAGAGTAAGCCATGGGACTCCCACCAAGACAATGACATCTGTACCTCCAAAGCCTTGCAAATTGTGAAGAATCAGAGCCCTATATTTATTTGATTTAAAGTTATTGTTTGGTAGCCAAACAGCTATGTCTGAGCCTTTTATCCTTGTTGGTGCCCAGCACTGTGGATACCAAGGCTTGTTAATTGACTGATTGTATCTCTAAGCCTAGTATTTTTTATTTTAATTTTTTTTTTTTTTGGCAACAGCAGATCTTGCCTCAGGAAGGACTGGTTGATATGATAAGTTGCTTTGAAGATTGAGTGATATGTAGTATTTTGAGCGACTGCTTCTTGTTGAAGCAATCAGGCTCTTCAAAGACATTCTATCCATGGTTATGATGGGATGTCTGGGGCTGCCACAGCATAATCGGCTGTGAAATAAGCCTGTTGGAAAGGACAATTACTCCTGCTGCCTCAAATGCAAGTCAAGTCTCCTGTGGCAGTAAGAAAGAGGGTCTTGTTTGGTTCTGATCAAGAGTGAAAATGACTGTTGCTTTACTGCTCAGTATGGGCTGGTGTCCACATTATAAACTCACCACCGATCATTACAGAGATGTAGGTACAGCCTCCATGATCAGCCCACACTGGTTCGTAGCATGAGTGGCTGTTGTGAACAATCCGTTCATCCATCCATCCTAACATTAATTATCCAAAAAACAGTTACTGAGAAGCTACTATGTGCCAGGTATATACATACATAGGTTTCAGGAACAAAGAGACATACAGTATGCTCTTTGAGCACACAGTTCAGTAGGAAACAAGTGAGAAGACTAGCATTTATTAGAACTATCCTAAGGCCATGACTTATATATCTC
Organism: Manis pentadactyla; assembly: GCF_030020395.1. Classification (NCBI taxonomy): domain Eukaryota; kingdom Metazoa; phylum Chordata; class Mammalia; order Pholidota; family Manidae; genus Manis; species Manis pentadactyla. The sequence goes on from NC_080023.1 coordinate 17,895,328, forward strand.
ATTATCCCCCTTGGCCATCTTACAAAATAAATGTCACATCCATTTTACAGGTGGTGAAGCTGAGGTTTAGAGCAGTGAAATAACTAGCCCCAGGCCATATACCAGGTAGGAAGAGCACTGGGTGTCAGCTCCGGTTGAAGACAACACATCCGGGACTCCCAGATGGTGCACAGGAGAGAAGCGTAGCCAGGATGGAGCTGTGAAGTGATGGAGATTCTTCTCTCAGTCATGGATCTTGAAAGCCTCACTCCGAATGTGACCGTTTTTCTTTCTCTCTATTAATGGAGAAAATTTTTCTTTTCCTAAACCAATCAGGGATTCTAAAATCTTCTCAGGAGGTTTTAGTGAAAGATACGTATTGAAGTCACATCAGATTAGATGCCCAATTATGATGACAGCTCTCCAATACCCAAAACCTGAGGCACCGTGTTGAATGAACCCCATAGAAATTTAAGCTCATGCTTGACCTCCAACTGCAGCTGATATTTAAAATGCCAAATGAGTTCAAGAAGCCCTGTGGATGGCTCCAGGATTCAGCAAGCCACAGCCTAAGATGACAACTGTAGGCAGTCCTTCTGAGCTGAGGGATGCTTTTCCCTTATCAGTATTTCATTGTTCCCTACTGATAAATGTCTTTATCAGTCATAAAACAGTTTCCTTAAAATACACTCACATACACACACATGCATTCCAAAGAAGGAAATATATTTTTTTAAATAGATTTTTTTTGTCATCAATAAAATAATATTGCATTCACATTATCAAATACATCTTTTCATTTGTTTCTGTTGGTTCTTCATTTTCAGACTGTAAATTTTCTCAAACCATCACTTTGATTGTCTGTGCTTTAATACTGCAATAGGTTTTCTGAGCGGTGTGATTTGGAGAACTGAAACCACCAGCTTCCTTCTAACTGGAGAGGTTAAAAAGCTGAAAACTACATTGAAATGACATTTCTTGGAATTCTTTATGGATAGGGCTCTGGATTTGAGTAAGTTTCTACCCACAAGTGATTTTGTGCAATCTTTGGAAGGTCCCATCTTCCTGCCATTTTCACACAAGGCACAGACATGGAGCTGTTTGCACAGCATTCTGTTGCCCACCATCAGCTTCCAGGCATTTGTAGGCAATCATAGCAGAGCAACAGAGGCAGGAGCAGCTTTCTGATGCTGCCAAAGCACCAGTGTTCTCAGAGATAGTAATTTTCCTGGTGGCTCATTGTAAATCAGTCTGAGAGATGTACCCAGAGCCCCAGACTTGAACGCATTGTCCAGAAGCTCCAAGAATCCTATAAGCTCCCAGCTGCCTATGTTAAATCCACCCCCCTGACTAAAACACCTAGGGTAGTTTTTGTGTTTAGATTGAACCCTAACTGATACTGAAGTCTAAAAAATAAGGTTGAGATAACATGCTTGGGATTATGTATGGCTTCTGCAAATTTTATGGTCTTAACATCAAACCTGTCATCTTCTAATTTTCATTCAGTAATTTCCTACTTCCATGCTTGTGTCCACTTCATTTTTGCTGCTTGTAATATCTTTTTATTTTTCCATCAAGTCTCAGTTCAGATGTCACCTTCCCCAGAGTGTTTTCTGTCATAAATTTTGGGAAACACGTGGTTGTATGTAAGGTACATTCATTCTTCAGGTTTTGATTACACAGTGGTCCAGGTACATGGAGATGAAAGACAGCCCCTATTTTTAAGGGGGTTTCAGTCTAGCAGGGGAGATGGGTGAGTAACCATATAAACACAGAGACGTACAACTACGCTAACATATTGATAGATCTCTCAGAGATTGGTAGAGTGTTGGTACATCTGCTAATGTGGTTTGATATGACATATGTGGGTGAAACCATATATAGCAAAATTTACATGGCAGCATTTGATGCTGTGAGGAAACATTGTCAGTTCCACTTTATGGATTCAAAGGCCACATTTCATTTCACCAGCACTGGGATAAAGATTTGCCTACTGCTTTGATCCCTGAAAGCTGCTATGATTTCTTGTGGAAAGAGAATATTCTGTTTCTTGCCTTTCTACATAAAATTCGACATTCCTTGAATTAATTTCTTTCAGAAGACATCCCATGAAGCTCCATTTGAATATTTTTTTAATGTACTTAGTTAATTCCAGGATTAGAGTCCCTACCCCAGCTACAGAAGAAAAATTTTTTTAATAAATTGGGATTATTATTTACAATCTCTGCTCAGTGAAATTAACTGAATGCTCACAAAAGGTTTAAGTTGAACTTTCATTAAAATAAAAAACAAAAAGGAAACCAACAAAAGAAGAATTTGAGAAAAAGTTCTCTAACTTGTCTGCCTAGGAACCTGACTGTCTGCTAGACTGAGCCACCATCAAACACACCTACAGTTCAGAGTGACTTCCAGTCTAATTTCTTTAGGGCTTCCACCTGTGCTCAATTAATGAACTGCCAAACTTGAAACCTGCTTTCTCTGAATCATTTGCTTCGTTTCCTGTCAGGTAACCTACTCTTTGCCTGGCAAATGGAGTGCCCAGGCAGTATCCATTGTTTGTGGCAAGTGTCCCCACTGCCCCCACTTGTGCCAGGTTAACTCTTCCATTCCTTATGACAATGCTGGCTTATTCTATGGTCCCTCTTTTCCTTAGTTCTTCAAACTTGATAACCCTCCTTGGGGCTACCAAAAGGCTCCAGCCTAATTTTCAGTCTTAATATATCAAATTTATCCTATCTTCTTCCACCTACTGATGAGAGTTCTCTCCCCTAGATTCTTGATTTTGCCTTCTTGCCGAGGCATCTCCTCAAACTCAAAACTGGTCATTGCTGTTCTGTTTAGAAGGATGCCAGGACAGTCCAAATGTGAGTATTTGCTTTTTGGTGTCCTCAAGAGAGGTATGCTGAGGTCCTCATGCCTGCTGCCTGGTACTCTTATTTAGAAATACGGTCCTGGCAATTACAGTCAAGATGAGGTCCCAGTCAATTAGGGTGCACCCTAGTCCAATATGGCTACTGTCTTTATAGGAAGAGAAGACAGAAACAGGGAGGAGAAGGGCACGTAAGGACAGACACACAGATGTGGAGGGAAGATGGCCATGTGAGGATGGGGGCAAGGATGTTGCAAGCCAGAGAACATAAGGCTCCCACAAGTTTGAAAAGGCAAAGAAGGACTCCTCCCTAGAGGCTTTAGAGGGAGTATGGTCTGGCCAATGCCTGGCTTTTGGACTTCTAGCTCCTGGAACTGGTGACAGAACACATTTCTGTTGTCTTAAGCCACCCAATTTGTGCTAATTTGTTACAGCAGCCCTAACAAACTAATATGGAAACTCAAACAAGTTGTGGCCCAGTTGGTCTTGTGGTTGGGCACCAGACAAGAAGAAAAGCAGAAACCATCTGTTCCAGCTCTGTTCAGAATTATTTCTTTATATTTTAATACCACATGAAAACTCCCAGAACCATTTCCACATACATCATTTTCATAATTCTATGAGTTTGGAATGAGGTCATTGAGGCTGGATGGTGAGTGACCTGATCAAAGTGACATAGTGGATGTTGGAGTCCAGCTCATTCTAGGTTCTTTTGATTAAAAGCCCCTGGCACTTTCTGCTAAGTGGACTAATGAAGGGAAGTCCCTTGAATGTATGCCGTTTAAATCCCTTCCACTGTCTGTGTGAACTCTGCTGGACAGGTGAACTCAGGAGTGAAATTAAGAACTTGAGCTCAATCACATCAGTGAAAATAAACATGTGCCAGGATGAATGACATTACTAAAGTAGAATACAGCTTGAATGCTTTCCACCTCTCTCTATTTCTGCAGCTATCATGCTAGTTCAAGTTCCCATCATCTCTCAAAAAGGACACAGCATCAGCATCCTATCAGTCTGTTTCTGCTCTCGCCCATGACAGTATTGTCAAAGCAACCAGAGTGAGCATTTAAACATAGAAATAGCCCAACACCAGTTTCTTGCAGAACCTTCCACTGAGCACCAAAGAATATTTACCTTGAATTACAAGGTCCTGCCAAGTCCTCTGTCTTCATCTCATGACTTCCTTATCCCTTGTTCACTGTTTTCCATCCTCAGGATCTTTTTTCCTTGAACATGTCAAAACCATCCCTACTACTGGCTGTTGCACCAGCTCTTTCCTATGTCTAAGCATTCAAGTTGTGACTCAAAATATTTCCAGTTTAGAGAATTCTTCCTGAAAACTCTACCTAAAGTGGTAGTCTCCTGCCATCTCTCTCTATCCCATCTACTTTTTTATTTTCATCATAGACATCCTTACCCTTTCAAATGATCTGGTTTAATTTATTTTCATGTTTATTGTCTATCTCTATTACAAGCACCTACATATTCATGATTGCCAAAACTTTGTTGATGTTTTTCTTTGCTCTATTTCCAGAACTCAAAGGAGTGCTTGCTAGATAGTGAGTGTGCTCAGTAAAGGTTTGTTTAATGAACACCAACTGTAATAAGCAATAATAGCCAAATTTTATAGAGCCTAATGTGCATCAGGTACTGATGTAATCCTTACATGAATGATCTTTCTCAGAAAACCAGTGAGTTAGAAATGATTCTTAACCCCCGTACTACAGATGAGACACTGAGTCTGAGGGAGAGTGAAGAACATGCTGGAAGTCGCTCAGTTTGTGGGCATCAGAGGCAGGACTTGAACCCCCATTTGTGGAATCAGAGGCAGCTCAGTTTGTGGGTATCAGAGGCAGGACTTGAACCCCAGAAGTGTGAATGACAAGCTTACTCTCTTGCACCAATGCTTCCTGCTCAACTGTGAACAAACTCGAGTGATTTCTTTCATGGCAGGTAATGACCATTTCAGCAGGCAAATGTTAGGTATTAAGGCAACCATTTCTTCTTTTCTATGGGAGCCTAGCAGCTCAGTACTCAGATCCAGGACCACAGTTTAGTATATGGAGTCATGAAAATGGCCCTGTTCTTGGCAGTTCTGTTGGTTTTAAGGCTCCATGTTGACATCATTTACTTCGGTGCTTTATGGATTCTGGAGGACACTATCCAGACAAAGCACTGGATCCCCTGACACCAGAGGATTCTTAGAAACAAAAGAGGGTCGTGGAGGAGCATTGTTTGCGAACTCCCCTCCTCCTCATATGCTTCCCATTAATTTCCACTCCTGTGTTAGCAAAGCTGGCTGGGACGCAGGCTCCATTTAGCAAAACGATGAAACACAAACGTTTATTGAGACTGTGCTTCGAATCAACAGGGTTTTCCTCAGATTGAGTTGCCGCCAATTATCTTCCATGCAATTATGGTGATCCCAGAAGCAAGCAGATGGGGAAGAGTTTTGTTTTCAAATGGAGGAGAAACCAATATGTAGGAAGAAAAGGCAGCTTGTTCATTTGAACAGACTCCAGGTGGCTGGTCGCCAAAAGGGAAGAGCTGGGGAGCCAGGTCTGGCCCTGGATCAGTCTGGCTGCCCACAGACCGCGGGAACCACTGAGACTAACAGAGCTCTGCTTCCACTCATCATGCTTGTCTGCCACCGGCCAGCTTGGCGAGGAGGGGTGGAGACCAAGGGAGAGGCGGCCCACAGAGACCCCCGGAGGTCAGGCTCTCGACCTTGACACCATTGGCGCATCTAGTCCTGCTATGTTGTTATTGCTCAGCAGCAACGTGTTGGTGTGTTTTATTAGAGAATAAAATTCAAGAAAAGACATGCAAAACCCAAGCCATATGGCAAACCTCCTTGGACGGCTTTGATCATTTGGACTTTTGCAAAACCTAAAAGATATTTCCTTTTTCTTAAGGAGAGGATTGCCCTAAACTTCTTGCTGGGCTCTTCCCCTTGATTACCCTTCACAAGTGAATGGAAGATGCTGCCAAATGATTGCCATAATTATTTCTGATGGGGTTTTTATTCATAATTACATTGTGCACCTAGGACTCCATTGAAAATAGTCAATATTGCTAGTTCCAGGATCATCAGTGCTTTGAGGGTATTTGCTTCCCCTTTGACAAGAAGGGAACCTTACACATCAAGACATGTGACATGGAGTGTGGGAATGATTTACTCTGTAAATTAATTGAGGTACAAAAGACATAATTAATGAAGGGAATTTCCATGCAAGAATCAGCCCAACCTATGAGCTAAATGCAGGTGGTATAATTTTAGTTATCACCTACATAGTAAAGGTTTGCATTCCTGTTTCAAATGAGTTGCCATTTTCTCTAGATAAATAGGTAAAAAAAGATCTGTCTGACCATAGTTTTGGTTCCTGTGCAGCCGCATACAGCTGTGTAACTTTGGTCAAATCCTTTACTCTGAGAGTTGGTTTCTTCCTCAATTCTGGGATAAATTTCACTAATCCTGAAACATGCATTTCTGGTTAAAGGAAAAAAAACCACCTTGATTAATTTTGGGCTTTTTAAGGGGCGGATTCACTCTGTAAGCACGTAAATGAGATTTCCAGAAAGCGTGTTGATGATTGTACAAATGATCACAGCAACTGCATGTCTCTTATTTGCATGAATATTGTGGGGATGTACTGGGATATGCAAAACAAAATATGTCTATCTAACAAGGTATGAGATAGATGGGGTCTGTTTTGATGGTAAGGGGAAAAAAGACCAGGAAATCTCTCAGAGGCAGGAAGCAATTTTGGAAGTGCTACAAAAGACAACGATATTGTTCTTGGTTTAATAGGTGATCTACCCTGTGAAATAAAGCTGCAGGGCCACGTTTGTCTTGGTTAATAATGTCAGTGGAATGAGGAGGTTTAGCTGTAATAACAGTAATAACTGTGTCGATGTAACTGCTGGGGCTGAATTTCCATCTGCAGCCTCATAATATATGACCTTTGTTATGCCTCTACCTGTTGATTTTTTAAAGGCAAAATTGGCCTGTCTATTTTGCTTATGGGATAGAGGCTGAAATAGTCCATTTTTCCTGGATAAATCAAGGTCTTGTGGGTGGTGATTTAATCTCATAAGTGTCCTTTTGGACTTGATTAAAATTGCAGAGAAAGGAAGTTGGGCATTAACAAATACAGTGTTTCATACTGAAGCAGGTGGTTTTAAAGCTGGACATTTTTATTTAATTCTTACTTTTCCTTCCATCACCTTCCTTTTTTTCCCTCATAATAAAATACTGACACCTTGGTTTTCTTTTTCTGACATTCCCCCTGACCTCTCCTGATGAAGTTCTCTATTCCCTAGTCCAGGAAAATGTTTTTCTCATTACACTTTTCCTACTGATTTGACATGCATTTGTTAACACAACTTATCTTCATTCCTGGCCTGTGAGTTCTTTGAAGGCGGAGACAGGTCCTGCTCATCTCTGAGTCTCTAGTACCCAACAAAGAGCATGGTTGGCAAGCCATACTTTCTAAAAGTGCAGTAAAATTCTCTATAAAATGCATTTTTCCCCACAATGCTTTCATACAATGTTCACTTATTTTGTTCTCTCAGTCATCTAGCGAAGTGGTCAGGGGAGGTAATGGAGCAGAAGAAGTTGAGATTAAGTGAGGCATGTTGATTGGAAGTTGGTTGAATTGCTCAAGATTTCCTAACTAATTAAGAGTGAACACAGGGTCAGAACTCTGGTTTTCTAATTATTAGCCTTGAATTTGGGCCAGCCCATGTGGGTGTGGCAACCCCATGGAACATGTGTGATTACAGACTCCTTCACCAGTATTATTCCCTCTCTACCATGCCCACGCTCATATACAACTTTTATTTATTTATTTTTCTTTCTATCTCATCTTCTTTTCTTTCCAACAATTGTATTCTATTTTTTATCTTCTTCCATGTACTTCTCTCACCACCACTTTCTTTTGCTCTTTATCTCTTTTCCCCCATTTGAGGGCTTAAGGCTGTCTGTGATACAAGCTGAGCTTATTACTTAGCTTAAACAACTTTAAGACTTTCCCTGGCAGACCTAATCTTATAGATTTGTCCTTCTAAAACTTGGGGTCTTGGAATGGGGGGGTTCCAGAAACCCTAGGATAGACACATTGTAATAAAAATGGAAATGATAAATATACCTCATATCATAAGAAAAGGGTGTGTGTGGTGAATGATATGATTTCAGAGGACACTGGGCTCATTATAGGGGACATGAAAAGATGTATGGAGTTGGAGGAACTTCTGGTGGGCCTTGAAGGATCCAGCAGAGCTCTGGAGCCAGCCAGCTTGGGATTGAATCTTGCATGCAGCATTGATTGACTGAGTGGGCTTGGGCAAAGTAATTATTCTTTCCAAGCTTTAGTTTCTCCACCTAAAATGAAACTGATGGCAATAATAATCCTGCTATTTCATGCTGTGAGAATTAGGAAAGAAAAGGAGAGTAAAAAGCATAGAACAGTGCCTGACTCTTGGTCAGTGTCTCATGCATATTAGCTATTATTCTTAAAGTACACTTTTTTTGTTGCATTCATAGGCACAGGAACATTATAGAGGGTAGTGCAAAAATTTGCCTGAGCTTCTATGGTAAAACATAAACCCCCAAAGAAGCTTTGACTCTGTGATGATAGGCCTTGGGCCCTGGACACTCTGTCCATTTTCCTCTGACCTGATGGGCATTGCTCTCATGGAACGGTTTAAAAGCACAGCCTGGGATGGGCAAATCCCAGCTGAAAACACTGAAGGGAAAACACAGCCCCCTGGCCCTGACTGGACAGTTAACCAGGTGCTTTAGGGAGGGGGCTTTCCATTTGGATAATTCCTTTTGACTACAATGGGCACCGCCCACAGAGCTGTACTGAGTGGTCCTTTTTTCAAAAGACAAAATGCTGAACAGCTAAAGCTTGTTCTCACAGGTTCCCTCCTTGTCTCCTTCGAGAGTCCTTCACACTCAGAGCCTCAAATCCAGCTCTGTTTAGCTGGTAAGACGGATCCATCATCTTCCTCACCATTGTGATAACCCACTACACTTGCCCATTTGGCTCAGGACCCTATCTATCCATACCTTTCTCCACCTCTGTCCCTGTCTCTAACTTCACCTCTTCCCTGAAGAGTTAGTAAATTCAATAAACTAATTTGTGATACATAACTCATTAGTGATACTGTGTGCAACATAGTATGTCTTCAAGGAAATAGAGTTGATTTTTGTTACTTGCAGTAGTTATGTTCTGTAAAGTTGCAGCAAACTCTGAGTTGGAGAACACTGACTGAGCCATTGCTCCCGGGAGAAATACAGGGTTAGGTTTTCGGGAGCGTCTGGTCACATTCTTGTCATCTGATCAGAACATAATCTTGTTTTCTGGGTGTTTCCGTTTAAAGACTCTTTATTTAATATATAATATATATTGTTGATTCATTAACATTGAACTCATGGCCAACAGCACTATAGCTCTTGCCTGAATGAAGCTTACCTGACACATGTGTTTTCTCACATCATAGCCTCCTTGTGCTTAGGACCACCAGACAGAACTTTAGCTCTACACTTGGGAGCCATTTCCAACAATGAAAGCACCAAACAAAAGCAAGAATAATGTGCAAAGCCTGGCACTAAATAAGTTCTGAAAGGCCCCTTGTTTATAGAATGAGAACTAAACCAAGCAGACAGAGCACTGGACCTCAGATGGTATCATGCATGTTTGTATATTCAAATTTTTTCTGACTCTGCACATATCTACAATAACCATGGAAGTTCCTTGAGCACTGATTTTGACAATAAATTTTAGCAAGTAGGCACACTCAAAAAAACAGTGTCTGCAAAAAAATGTGGATTGATCATAGATGCATTTCCACAGAGTTCAGGCTGCAAAGGAGCATCTCTTCTAGGATGTCAAGACCAATCCTCCTCTGAGGGCTAAATGACATCTCATGCCAAGTGAATGGTGGTCTACGGTTTCCAAACTGTGTGCACATTCGCTTTACAGTGTGGTTAAGAGTAAGGAGCTTGAGTCAGTCACTCAAGCCTCCCCATGATTAACTCTGATCTCGGCACCTCAATCTCTTTGAATCATGGTTTATCTATGAAAATAAATGATTGGGAACTTAAATTAATATTTATACTTATTCCCCAGAAAGTTTTTGGGAAGACTAAAGAGTACATGTTAAGGGTTACCAGACAATAATTTCCAGATGTATTATAAATACTTGATAATTTTATCAATTATATTTTGCCTCTACCTTTGACAGTCTTCTCTTTTCTTCAATGGCTAACTAAATCTCATCTGTCTTCAAGCCCACCTGAGGTCTCTCCCCCACAGTTTCATTCCAGAGCGCCCCCTGGAGGGCTCAGTGTGCTCTGACATCATCGCACTGACTATGCCCTTCACTAACACTCTGCCTTATGGAATCAGTTATACTGTCATTTGCATATTTGTCTATTTTTGCCTTGTTTTCTCCATTAGATATACATAAAACATATTTGAATATCTATGGCATTTACCATTCCACACAATATGTGGGGTCCCTGACATCAAAGAACTCACAACCTTCCAATCATTTCTGATTATTTTCATATTTACTTAATGCTTCCTAGTGGTTTCCTCTTTTTTGTTGCCTCATATGTTTTCCCACATTTATGTCTCTTTACAAAGTGAACAGGGCCAAGTTCAATATCTCCATTTTATAGATGACCAGGCTGATCATCAGAGAAGTGAAATTAAGTTATTTTAGGTCATATGGCAACCCAAGTGTAGTGTTGGTGATGATAACACATTACTTGCAGGGAGATGGTGTCGTCCTGATGTTTATGTTAATTAAAAAAAATGTGAACTCCTAACTTCCCTGGGAAAGGACTTGAAAAGTTCTCTAGTCCAGTTGATGTGCTGGTTTGAGTTTATCATTACCACACGGATAGGACAGTGAATATTCCAACAGGGAGATCTGCCAAAGACTTCGACCAAAATCTGACAGTAACTATTTGAAATTCCAATTCTGATGCTTATTTTAGCCATAAAAACAGGTCCAACATCGTGGACCATTGCACAGGAAGAAAGAAGGAGGCAGACAGCAGGAAGCACAGCAGGAAAAGGTATGGTGTAAAATGCTTGTAGCCTGTGCCTCTGGTCATCCCTTTTTGAGCACATCTTGACAGGGCTTTCCCTGTCTCTGCATTCAGAGTTTTGTCCTATGCTAATATTAGACATTTAAATCTTTGTTTCAATTTAGGTCAAAATCACTCAAGCAGAACCCTGAGTTAATGTGTACATTTTCCCCTATGGTATCCCTCATTTTGGAGTGAAAGGCTTAGTCCCATTTTATAAGAATTCCTGCCATTGGTGAGCAGGCTTTGGGGTGGGGGTGAGCAAGGAGAACTTTCCAAGTATTATTCCAAGAAAATATCATGCACATCAATAGAATATACTCTGTTTTGTCCTTTTGTCTCAGTGTTTGTTATATCCTCTATTATTCAACCATCTGTCTCTTAGTCTGTCCTTTGTAAATCGGTTGAGTGGAAAAAATGCTGTTCCTCTAGGCATCTTGTAGTCTTTACTTTATGGGATTCTAGGATTCCTCTGTCCTTCTTATCTACTCACTATTCTTTCCAAACTCCCAACTCTTTTGTGCTTATATTATTTTTAAATTATTACGTAGACAGGTTAAAAAATGTCTGTCCTTGCTTTCTCATTCTTTCCCCTACATCCGCTCCCTCTATCTACTGTCCATTATGTTTTAGCCATCAATCTTAAGCAGTATCTACTGGCAACCCTTTCCCAACACCTATAAAGAGGTAAAAAATTAGTTCATTATCCACTCCCTCTACATTTCCCTTCCCAGTTTTTTAATTAGTAAGATAGTTATCTTCAGTTTGTCTGTATCTTACCCTTATAAATTTAAATAACATGCTTCAACTTTTATTTCTTGGTCCATCAACTCTAATAAAGACAAGGACTCCTGTTTTTGTTTTAGATGTCACTGGCAGAAAATAGTCTTTGCTGGAGTTGTCTTGGTAAAAGATCAAGCCTAGTTTTTGCACTCTAAGATCAGCAGATCCAGGAAAACTACCTATCACCAAGTTGGCAATAAAACCTTTGGGGCAAAGACACATCAGAAACCTAAATCATGTAAGTTTCAGTAAAGTTGAAACTGAAAAATTTAATGGAAAAACAACAACAACAACATGATAAACAGTAATTGGCAAAATCGCTCACTTAAAAAAGAAACACTATCCAACAATTAGCCAAATTAGCACCTCTATTGATTTTTAGAAGTATTTTCACCCATTTAACCTACTCAGATCAATTAGCTTGACATCTGCCTCCAACTTCATATATCAATATAACTGTTTTCTCCCCCATTCTAACCACTACTTAGGAGATAATGGGAGGGGTGGAACATTTTACAAGACAATAACACAGTTCCTGGAGAAATAAATTGAGAGACTGAAGGAATCAGATTTATTTCCAAAGGAAGTGGTACATCCCTCCCATGGTGCCTAAAACACTGGTGGTTAAACAATTAAGTTTATTTTTGGATATGAAGTTAATTACTTAGGAAAGTCAGTGACACTGTCATTGACAAATACTACCCTTAAAACCCTTAGAAATAACAAGGCAGTCACTCAGAACAGCTAAAATGGCAACGTTTGACATTTGTTATTGCAGGAATTATGGTTCTTCCGAGAAGTTAACTGATCTTTTTTTATCTTAATTGAACCTTAGCAGGGCAGACTTTAGAAGTTACCTGGAGGTAGAAACTGAGAACCCCATTATTTTCCTAGTTAAGTCCAGTGAATATTCCCCAAATGCCTTGATTAGCTGTCAGGCACCTTTCTCTCAATTGTTAAATCCCTTGATTTTAAATTCTATTTAGGAGCTAGGCTGGCCCCACATGTCAAAGAACACCATTGTAATGGCCAATGAGTGAATTGAAACTTGGTTCACTTTCTGCAAAATTTAGGTCCCTATAGAAGCAAAAGATCACAGACAATAAGAAGTAGTTGAACACTTGCGTTATATAGTGTAAGATTTATACAGCCATTAAAAATAATGTCTGCAAATAATATTTAATGGTAATGAAAATGCTGCAGTATATAGTTAGGTATAAAAAGACAGGAAACAAAACTACTCCAGGCATCTAATTTTATTTAAAACAGTTGCACATGGATCATCACTAAAAAAAGAAGACTGGAAAGAAATACACTGCTTTTATCTCAAGAAGGTGAGTTTATGGATGGCTTTTATTTTTTCTTTACATTTTCCTGCATTTTCTAAATATTCATTAGACACACATACATTTTATCATTTGAAGAAACAGACTATTTTTAAATACGAAAGGGACTCTGAAGGCTTAGTAATTTAAGGACATCAGATTCTTCAGCCCTACTCTTTTTCTGTCTACTATTTCATGACCTACCACAGGCAAGGACCAGAAGGTCTCCACATTTCTCTTCTCTTTGCAGTTAAAAAAGGCTGACACCTCCTTTTGTTTGCCACAGAGGGACATAAAGAAGGATGGTCGAATGATGCCGATAAAAACATCCATCACTTTAGAGAAGAAGTTTATATACTCTTTAATATTGTGTTTCCCAAGTGATGGTGTGTTACTTAAGGGCCCAGCAAGGGTCAGAGGGTACATTCATATGGGGTTGTTGACTAGAGTTCACGAAGGTGCTATTTACAAAGACGGCGGCAGACTTAAGGGAAATCAACAAGGGTGGTAGACCTGGGGAGAATGCCAGATGTAGGAGAGGCGTGTATGAAAGTAGCCCTTCTTGGTCTTTGTTGTGACAGGCGTACAATGGAATACCACAAAGCAATACATTGTAATGAACTACTGATAGACTCAAAAACATAAAGCTCAAAATAATTATATTGAATGAAACAGTTCATACTCTTCTGATTCCATTTCTATTCAATTCTAATTAAGGTGAAACTAATCTATAATGACAATCAGATCAGTGGTTGCTGGGGCTGGGAAGGTGGGAGCTGACTGTAAGGGGAAACTAGGTAACATTTTGTACTGATGGAATGTTTTCTTTCTCGATTGTGGTAGTTACACAGGTATATGTATTTGACAAAACTCAATAAACAGTACAATTAGAAGGGGTTTTAGGACATGCAAATAAAATTGATAAAGAGAGAGATACAGGGAAAGAGAGAAAGAAGGAAGGAAAAAAAGAAGGAAGGAAGGAACAAACGAATGAACGAATGAGCAAACGAATGAAGAATGAAGGAAGAAGTGAAGGGAGGGAGAAAGAAAAAAGAAGGAAGGAAGGAAGAGAGAGAGAGAGAGAAGCCACTTCTAAGAATTGGTCCAGCACAGAGGTAACCACCAGGGTAAAATGCAGTCTTCCTCTCCCACTCCCCGAGCCCTTGGTGCTGCCTCTCACAGCCACTCTGCCCAGAAGGCAGGGGCAAGGGGTTTGTCTGAGGGAGGCTTCTGATGTCAGCCTCCTGGGGCCCAGAGATGAATGGAAAGTAGAGCCATAGAAGCAAATGGAGAACGTCCAGCACAGAATATTTCCACGTAGTGTGAGGCCCTTAAAAAGCCACTGCGGAGAAAGATCCTGGGTAGGAAATACTTCTTGGTTCAAAGCTTGCAAATGAGACAATTGACAACACAAAGGCAAACTGATTGAGGGAACCTCATTGAACTAGGGCAGTAGTGTGAGATGCTGAGAGCATCTTCCATGGAGTGTCTATTTCCTATCAATACACATGGAAAAGAAAAGCCAGGTACTATGGCTTATAAACTTTCCTTCTCAACTGGCTATTTGCTCATCTGCAAACCGCTCTGCCTGACAGTCACAGGGACACACACGAAGCACAAGAATGCCTATCATTCTCCATTGTCACAATCAAAGGTTAGGGTCTACTTCACCCAGACTAGTGCCCCTCCATGTAATCCCTTTATGTGCATTTACTTAATATTTTATTGAACTGCTGTCACAAAGTTAGAGGACATTTGAATTCAGTGGATGACTGAAATGTGACATCTTATATCATTTTAATGCCAAATAACAATAAAAAATTTTTAGAGTTATGGCATACTTCTGAGTTTAGGGAGATAAAATGCAAAACATAATTTTTAGCATCTTTGGAAAGATCCAGTTTAATCAGAATACGTATGCACTTCTATACAGTAGGAATGCATACACTGATAAAATTGGGAGATAGAGGATTTTCTTTCTCTTCGTTAAATGGCCTCAGATTATTCTTATTGGTTTTTTAGGCTTTGGTCGAATTTGTTGTCATTTGTCTTCTTTCTGTCAGATTGGTGCTTCTCAGCTTGTCTGACTCTGCAACTGGTTGAGCCTTATCTAGGGGGAACTGAGAAATCAAATTTCCCTGTTCGTTAGAATTGTGTGTAAACTAAAGGCAAATGGGCACCCAGAGACTAAAAGACAAGCATTTTGATAAATAAACACTAATTTTGTCTTTTATTAGACTTTGTTTTTAAGGTTTTCAGATAAACTCTGGATTTTTAATGCCTTTTTCAGTTATATATTTTGATATTTCCATTTCATCCCATCTCATTTCTCAGGTCTATAAATTTCTTGCATTTACTGTGTATTTTACAAGGTCATGTTTTAAGTTTATTTTTCCCAAGCTGTAAGTGATTCCTGCTTCCATATGTATTTGGGGAATGTTGGAGAAAGTCTGAGATCTAAGCATACCCCAGCTGATTTTATAGTTTTGGTTAGAGCCACACTTAGTCAGGAATTCCTGCCTATAGGCTTCCACTCTTTCAACATGAGTCACTTGCTTTTCTATAGGATCCTTCTAGTTAAACGTTTCAGTGTTTTTCCCTTTTGATGATCCTTTTTGGGGAAGCATGGCAAATGAGACCATAAATATTTTTCAGTTTATTGTACTGGTAATTCTAAACCTGGGGGTTGACCATATAAATCCTTAACAAGTTGGATATCATGATGCCTATTTTACTATTGAAGAAATTGAGGACTTAGATTTATTTACTTCCTCCAGAAATCTTTGTTAGTCAGTGGAGAGCCAGCACTTATATACAGATTTATCTGGCCTGATACTCTTAAAAATAACTATCAAATTTACTATTTTTTCTTTCATCCAGAATTTTATACAGAGAGACACTATCTGGAAACATCCATGAGTGATAGGAAGACTGCTATGTGCCTTCCAGTTTGGTATGTCCTTTTTGGAGTCAGGGGTCATATCATAATTCACTTTCTGACACACAATATCATCAAAAAATTAATTGAGTAAAAATCTGATTTCTATGCTTATGTTCTTGTAGTTTCAGATTGCAGAGTAAAGTAGAAGTTGCTTTTATAAATCTCTGGTTTCCTATGTCTTAACTGTCAGTGAAGAGTCAGAAGATAATAATTTGGTTGTTCAAAGAACTTTTATTGAGCAACTACTAAGTGTCCTACATGGGTGTATTAGTTATCTTTTGCTGTATAACAAGTTATCCTTAAACTTAGTGATGTAAAACACCACAAAGCTGTTTTC
This sequence comes from Manis pentadactyla, assembly GCF_030020395.1. Taxonomy (NCBI): domain Eukaryota; kingdom Metazoa; phylum Chordata; class Mammalia; order Pholidota; family Manidae; genus Manis; species Manis pentadactyla. Next base: position 17,911,666 of record NC_080023.1, read on the forward strand.
TCAGAGTTCCTGTGGGTTAGGAATGTAGGAATGGATTAGCTGAATGTCTCTGACTCAGGGTCTCTCAAAAGATGGCAGTCAAGTGTTCTCTGGGGGCTGCAGTCATTTCAGGGCTCTGGTGGGGGAGGCGCCATGTCACATGGCTGTGGACAGGTCTGAGAATAGCAGCTTCCCAGCTCACTCACTCACACGGCTGTGCGGGGGCTTCAGATCCTAGCTGCATGTCGACTGAAGACATCAGTTCCATGCCATGTGGGCCTCTCCTTAGGACTCTCCAACACAGCACCTTGCTTCCGCAGAAGGAGGGCTCCAAGAGAGATGAGAGAGAGAGGCAGACAGAGACATGGACAAAAACAAAGAGAGGCAGTGATAGGCAGAGACAGAGGCAGAGAGCAAGAGCAGGATGGGCACCTCAGTCTTCTGTTAATGTCATAATGGAAGCGACATACCATACCATCACTTTTGCAGGGTTCTGTTTTTAGAAGGGAATCCCTGGGTCCAGCCATCACTCAAGGGGAGGAGGTCATACAATTTCAGGAGGGCAGGAGCATTGAGAGCTATCTGAGAGGCTGCCTACCAAAATCAGTCCTACCCAACTGGCAAGTATTTGAAGACTGACAACCAGCAGGGTACCCAGAATTGATAAATGGCCAATATGGCAGCCAAAATATGAGTGTGCGTCTTCTCCTCTTCCCAAGAAGATTGTACAAAGTTGAGGAGATGGCCAAACCCACAGGAATAGTTAATTAATACAAGGCTGTATGTAATTCTTGTAAAAATAAGTGGATCTTGCTTACTACAGATGAAGCTTATTACATCTGAAAGCCTATGGTTTAACCTAGAATATCACAAGTCCTGCATAAAATGATTGTGAAGGAGGGAGTGCAGGGGAAAGGAAGATGTCTGGGGAATTGAGATAGTAGTTAAATCTAAAATTTTACCTGGGAATCCAGTCATAATTTTTAGGTTTCTAAGAAAGGCTCCTAATCACTTAGTTTTAATTCATTAAGCATTTACTGTGTACTCCTTTGTGTGTGACATTGTGCAAATTACGTGTACCAAAACATCTACTTAAGTTCTTTCATTTGTACCATTCCTTCAAATAAAGAAATTTGGAACCTAAAAAAAAATTACAAGCAGAACCTTCTTTTGTGCACATAATAAGCCTGAAGGTGGTTATTATTAGTCCCATATTTATAGATGAATTCACTGAAACTCATTTATACAAACTAGAACACTCAATGGTAGAGTTGAGATACAGGTTTGCAATGCCATATTGTAAGTACGAAATCAATCATTCCTTATTTTCTTTTCTTTGTTCAGTATTTTTATTTAAAAAAATGTTCCAGGGTCTCTTTAAGGCTTTGAAGGTACAGAGATGAGCAAGGTAGAAGGATGCGCTGATGTGTTATGGCTTACATTCTAGTGGGGGCGGGAGGGTAGGTTGGCAGACAAATAATAAAGGAATAAACCAGAAGAACATGAGTTAGGGATGTCTTGCCCCACTCGAATGTAAACTGTTTGAGAACAAAGACTGTCATTTCACCTGGGAGAGTCTTTACAAGAGTAAGGAAGAGTTCAATCAATATTTTCAATTGACCAAAAATAAAATATTAAGGAATAAAATGGACCAAGTGGAAAATAAAATGATGACATGATAGAGGGGGACTGAGGGGTTACTTCAGATGAGGTAATCAGGGAGTGTCTCACTGAAGAGTTTAACACTTGAACTGAGGTCTGAAAGACAAGAAAAAGCCAGCTCTGCAAATGTCTGGATGAAGCGCCTTCCAGATAGAAGTGAACAGCCAGTGCGAAGGCCCTGAGGTGGATTAACCTTGGTGATTTTTAGCAACAGGGAAGACGTGAGCATGCTGAAGCATGGGGAATAAGGTGAACAAGAGAGACCCAGGAATCCATCAAGTAGTTTGAATTTTATTTTAAATGTGATGGAAGTCACTGGAAAATTTTAAATAGGAAATACAATCTTTTGCCATAGTCTTGGCAAGAAGTAATAGAGACCTAGATTAGGGGATGGTGGTGGAAACAAGAGAGAAGGGAGCAATATTACTCATTGACAGGTTGCTTATAAATGGTTTGAACATAGTGGAGGGGTGTGGAAGAAAATTGACAAATCAAGGATGATTCTGAGCTCTCTGACCTTCATTGTTGGGGAAGTAATGGATTTCAGTTTTCAGATATGGAAGACTGAGACCAAAAGCTATATTTGTTTTCTAGGGATGCATTACCAAACTACTATAAGCTAGGTGGTTTAAACAACAGAAATTTGCTGTCTCACAGTTCTGCAGACTCGAAGTCCAAGATAAAATGTCGACAGAATTGGTTCCTTCTAAGAACTGGGGGGGAGAACTTGGTCCCTGCCTCTCCTCTAGTGTCTGATGGTCTGCTGACAATCCTTGGCCTGCCTTAGCTTGTAGACGTCTCACCACCATCTCTGCATTGATCTCTACTTGCCGTATGAGCAGCTTTGGGGAAGGGCAAGCAGGTAACTCACAGTTTCTCTTTTGATTACGTTCAATAACATTTGACTGTTAGATTGCAATCAGTGATGTCAGTTACTACAGTTGAGCAGAGAAGAAAGAGGTGGGTCACAGCCAGGAAGGTTCAGAGAGAAGAAGGGCAGAAAGGATGGGTAGAGTCTTGGCAGCATTGACATTCCAAGCTCCTCTGGGACTCCCACACCGTTTGGGTAAGTAAGTGGCTAAGCAAATGTATAACCACAGAGAAGCATTTATTGTTTTTCCCTTCACAGAGGGGAGGATCGCCAAGAAATTTAACTTGTTACTCTGATAAATAACTTTAGCATTTCCAAAGGGAGCTGACATCTACCCAGTCAGGAAGGCTGACTTAGAAACATCCCTTGCTTCCCAGTAAAACCATTCCTTTTACTGTCTCTGTCAGGAAAGCAGGTCTCTGCTGCTATTGGTTTGGTCTCATCCATGTCCAGTAATATGAAAAGAAGAAAATGGGGAAAACAAAATCCCTGGGTTGGGAATGACTCTTACCTCTAACATGTATGACTAGATATGATTTGAGGAATTTATTCACAATTTTAGCTTGAGCATATCACTTCCTTGATTAAAGACCTGTAATTGCTTCCCATTGCTTTTAGACAAAAGACCTAATCCTCAAGTTTGCCTGTAAGAGTTTGCATGCCCCAGCCCTGCTAATTCAGTCTCTTCTCTGCATTCCAGCCTCGCTGGCCTTTCTTCATTTCCCAGTCCCCTTCCAAAAAGACTTGCTTGCTTTGCCTCAGCGATTTTGAATGCACGACAAAGGGCATGCCCTGGGAATTTGAGTTTTCTTGCCCCACCCCTTTACTCTATCTTGTTAATTCTACTCATCCTCCAGATGACTGAAATGCCAAGCTGTTAGGGAGGCATCAGAAACCTGTTTTATCCTTGTCATTTGATATTCCACATTCGTCTGCACCTCATTATAAAAACTTTCAAAGTAGGTTTGAACAAAAAGTGATTCATTCGTAACCCAAATTTAGGACATTCTCCTCATTACCACTAGGGGGAGGGCTGCACTGCCCAAGTTTTCTACTTCAGAGCTTTGGTTATAGGTGATTTGACGGAATAAAGTGCAAAAACGAAAAGTTAAGGGCGGATGCCTGGCTGCGATGGAGAAGTGGGAAGTGAAGGCAACATTAATGCTGGAGGAAGACAAAACAACACAAGACCAAGAAATCAGAGAGGAGCGATCGTTGGTAATGACAGGTACTGAAGGGACGAAGCCCTGGTTGTTAAAAGAATGAATCACTTGAGAGGAGAAGACATATTCACAGAGGGCACTGCTGGAGGCTTTGGTGTGCAAGGGGCTCTTTGCTTACTATTCCTTGTCCCCACTGTTGGAAAACTGATTGTCAAGTGAAGGCTCAAATGGGAATTTTATAGGACTCTTGATAGGTAATCAGCAGATTTGAATTTTGGTGGTTAAAAGCTTGGGCTATGGCTCTGGAATCTCTGACTTTGACTCCCCCCAGACCTATCACCTGCTAGCTGGGTTACCTTTGGCAAATTGCATTACCCCTATGTCCCTTGGTTTCCTCCTCTGCAAGTTCAGAATAGTGTTAGTCCTAGGAAGGTTATTCTGAGGATTAACAACAACTCAGAACGTATGTGCTTAATATGCATCAAGCATTTTTCTGTGGGTCTTAACGTCTGAATAGGTTAGTTCTCAGAGCTGTTCTATGACTTATTTATTACTGCTATTATTATTATTATCCTTATCTCACAGCTGAGGGAACTGAAGCAGAGAGGAGTTTAGGAATTTGCTAAAAGTCACATAGTTAGACGTACAGACAGGATTTGAACCCACCTGGCACTTAGGATAATGCCTGTCTTGGATTAGGCATGCAGAAAGGATCTGATGTATTGTATAGTATAGTATTTATTCCCTGGGTCAGCCCTTTCTACACTACATCCCTCAGAAGTCTGCATCCTTGCACCATAGTTTGACTGATATGAGAGATAAAAGCTATAGACAGGCACCAAGTTATAATTCAAATTCAATTTATGGCTCTGTCTTGAAGCAATATGGTAGTCAACACAAGTTTTAAAAAGGTACTCCCTTAGGAAAGTACTTAATGACTTTCTACGGAGTTTGCTACACAAATAGAGGCTATAGAAATAAGGGTTGTTAAAAGTCAGTATTTTTATGTTATATAGCTGAGAGATATGTCTACCAAATAATGACAGAAGTATATGCTTGAAGTCTATATATATTCACAATATGGGCATCTATCTAAGTTTCAAAAGGGCAGGGCCATGCCAGCTTATCAGGTTTTATGTGATACCCAGAGCTTTGCTGGGTGTAAACGAATATTCCATAGATGTTCTTTGAAGATACTGTTGCTGGTAATTTCTTTCTGCTCACTCACCAAAAAGCACAACTGGAAACTATATCTAACTCTCCTAAGAACAAATGACTCCATGAGATGGGGAAGATTTAGATTCCCCTGCTAGAGATATGAATCACAAGGACTGGTAACCAACCTTAGAGATTAGAGGGATATCAACATGTACTGTGGTTGCTATAAATTAACATTATTTCCTTGAAATTTATATAGTCTGGCCAAGGTTCATAAACTTGTAGTTCATTTCTTATTGGCATGCTAAAGATGTAGAACAATACAGGGTCATTTCTACCACCTTCTTTAGTAGATATAATAGCAATAATTGATTCAAGAATGTGCCAAGTAATGGTGTGTGTGTGTTGCGGGGGCCATTAGGAAACTTGGTGGGAGTAAGTTAGCACAAGAGGAGTTTGTAAATATGCTCTCAGATTGAGAAGACTTCACTTGTGAAGGCATTTTTCAAATAATTACCCTTACCAGGTTTTGCATGATGTTATTGCTGTAAACAGGAAGTGATGCTCTGAAGTTTGAAAAGTTTTATTAGAGGTTTGTGGAAAAATAATTAGGAAAGCTGGATCAGAAGCACTTAGGGGGTTTCATTCAGCTTCAGATGCTTTCCAGGAGTGATTTTTAAATAGTAAGGCTCCTGTCCTGATGTAGAACAGACCCATAATGTTCTGAGGGTTTAGATATGGGGAAGCAGATGGATGCAGTTGAGAAATCAGCCAGGTAACTTGGTGTCTTTGTTGTTTCAGTTTGTACAACATTAGGCAGGCTGCATTTGCAGCTCTGAGACTAAACATTTTGTCTTCATTGGATGTGGGAAGGCCAAGTGTGGGAAGAATGCAAGTTGCTCTCTTCTGCACTGAAGCTTTGAGGCAAGTAAAGTTTGACTATGGGAACATGGGTTCATTTTAAAACAGGGCCAAGAAATATAAACAGAAAAAAATAACAATAGGATTCAGCCACAAAAATTGTGCTGTTGCTATGCTTTCTCTGAATTGTCTCTTCTCAAATGGAGCTCTGTATTTAACAGTAGAGTTTAGCTATTATTAAAGGTGAATGAATTTGGAGTATAGAGTTGTATAGTATAAAGGATATTGGATTGGATCTAGACCTCAATGGCTAAATAGCTCTGTGAAAATCAGTGTCAAGTTGAACTCTCTCTGGGATAGAATTTCCTTATTTGTAAAATGTAGAAAGCAGAACTAGAGGATGTTCAAGGTGGTGTTTAGTACTAAATCCTATAATTTATACTGTGATGTCATACATATTCTTGTCAGCCCCTGGGAAGAGGAGCATGTATGTTATCCTGTTTGGTTGGACAAGCCCATGTTCTTTCTCCTACCACATTGCCAGGTATATATAGCCTTTAGCTCTTTAATCGTTTATTCATTTATTGTTTAAAATATCTCTAAGAGGTAAGTATTCTGCTTTTCATTTATAGAAAATCCCAGAAAGAGAATATAAATCTATACTGCTCAGATTCCGAAGCCCTCTCTCCACCTTAAGAACATACAGATGAATACTTTGTAAACTGTTGAGTGTGCAGCCCTCTGCAGACCTGCCCTGCCCGGTGCAAATGTAATACAAACCCAAATTATGAGACCCTCATGTCATTTAAAATTCTCCAGTAGCCACATTAAAAAGGTAAAAAAAAAAAAACCTCAAGAAATTAATTTTAATAATTTTATTGAGCCCAAATTTCCAGAATACTTTTTCTTCAACATGTAATCAATATAAAAATGACTGAGGTGTTCAAAAATGTTTTCCCTTGTGCTTAGTCTTTTAAATCCAGTGTGTATTTTACACTGATAAATAGCACATCTCATTTGGGATGAGCCGTACTTGAAGTGATTGAAATCCACAGTGACTGGAGGCCACCGCATTGAACAGTGCAGCTTTAGACAATTACCCTGATAATTAAGAGGATTCTCCAAAGTGTGGAAGGCATTGAGGCTGGTAGCCACAGCACAATTGACACATTATAACGAAAAAGGAAAAATGTGATCAAAGATTTTATGAATAAATCCCATCAATGAAACGTTGGACTACACTTGCTAAATCTAAACAGAAAAGAAGAGTCTCACTTACTTTTCCTTTAAGAAAACAAAATGATTTGTTCAAAGTAGGAACTCAGATGCTTTTACCATCTCATCAGCAAATTTTCAAAAAGGTAATTAGGATTTCCTGTGGAACAGAAGGAAATATTTAGAATTCGTTTACCAGATATTTAGGGAATACAAAACAGGGAGACGGGAGAATAAGAATGGGGAGGATGTCATCAAAGTCTTTTATCAGCAAAGCTGTCACTTTATAGGGGCGTCATCTGACAGGCGCTGTGCTGTTTGCTTGGTTGAGAGCTTCCACCTGAAGGTAATTTTATGAACTGTACTCAGACATTCATGGGAAAAGGCAAAAGACAGTATCACATGCTTCTTCCTCTTTTATTTACTTATGTCACGTGAACCAGATGTCAGAAACTCTCAAATCTGGAGATTTTTAAGTTCCACAATGAGCTTGATAATAAAGTTGCCACTAAGGGCCAAGGAGTTGCAAGAAAATGCTAAACCTCTGACATTCAGAAGCCACAGTCATACAGTTCTTTGCTGGAGTGTTTAGCAGTTCCAGAGAGCCACGCAGGTGCTTCTAAGAGCCTCATCCAAACCCTTGGACCATAATCACGTTATAATCATAATTACGTTCCCAGTTCATCCAACCAAAATATGTGTTTGTGTTGGGTTGTATGTAACAATTTTAGGTGTATTCACATGTAAATGTTATTTCCTCATTTTCTATCCCATACTTGATTTTCTTCATCTGCATCGTTGCCTTCTCAGTTTCTCCTTATTTTTATTATAATTTTGGAACAATTAGAAATACTAGTAATTAAATTGCTGAAATCTACCTGGGTAGAGTAAGAACATTTCAGTTCTGTCAGGATGGGTGTTAATTATTTCAGGCAAGCTGTCATTTAGGCTTTCTAAAGTGGATTTTGTTCTTGCAGTCAAGAACATTGCTTAGTGCAGAATTAATTAATCATTATAAATATAAAACCTGCAGTATCAGCTCCTGTGTTCAGAAAGGTTTTAAGAGGCAAGGTTGAAAGAGTCAGTAGGCTGCTGAAGGGAATCTTATCATGTGCCCCCGCCCCCTAGTCTGATAAAAGGACAACTAAATTATCTACTTCATTTTTATATAGGCCCTCACTTCAAGCATTAGTTCAGAAACTGGGAATGTGTACCTTTTTCAACCAAGTTTTTTTGCTTTTTGTTTGTATCTTCTTTTAAAAAGATTTTTCAAAGCACAATTGATGAGGAAATGGATGAAAACTGGAATTTGGATGAAGGAAGATTCCCTTCACCCCTCCCAAAATTTTTTCATGCTGAATAGAACATACAAGGCATAGCTCTTCTGCCTGTTCTGAATTTTCCAGGATACCCAGTGGCTACTTCAGAAATGCTCTATAGAATGACCATAATAATTATATCCCTTACATAAGCCTCATGGTCATTCTGCTATACCAGAGGAAAAGCCTTTCCTACTGTTTTTAAACGATGGCTATGCAATATTATGTCATTTTCCTGCTCTATGATGGAAGCAGATTTCAACCAAGTTTTACTGGAATACATTGACCAAAAGAAGGAAATCATGCCTCTCTGGACAAAGAAACCAAGTGGCATAAGAATCTAGATAATGACAATATTAACTACCATTTAATAAGCCAACTATATGAGAGCCACTCTAAGCATTTAAATGTAATTGCCTTCGATAAGTGATTTATATGCAATTGTCTCATTTAATTCTTGCCACTCAAAAGTAAAGGTTGCCCCCACTATAGAAAAATGTGCTCATTTTTTTAATACAATATTGCTAATATGTCAAAAAATTGTAAAAGCCTTTATTCATTTATAAATATATGTTGAGAATTGGTTCTTTCTAAGGCACTCTACTAAGAACAAGACAAAATTCACTGCTTTTCAAATGTCAATGGCTAGAAGAACTACTTGAGGTCGTGTCACGCTGTGGACTCTGACCCAGCATGTCTGGGTGGGACCTGATGAGCTCCCAGGTGACGCTGATGCTCCTGGTTGAGGACCACACTTTGAGAACAAGGACAGAGTGTACACTTAAAGCAATTTTGAAGTGATAAAAGCCAAAGGACCATGCATAATTGTTCTGAGGAGCCAATTGCAGCTAAGGGAATCAGGTTTAGCTTTGTCAAAAGAATAACACACAAGTTGAGCCTTGAATAATGAGTAAAAATAAGTGAACGGAGGTGTTGCCTAATTTGTTCTCATGGGTTAATTAGTTGATAGAAAGACGGGGAATATGTCCTAAACCATGTTGGGATACATATGAGGCTTTCAGCTCTTTCAGAAGAGAACCAGATCTAGAGGTTTTATTGGTGCACACCTGCATTTGACATTCTCTTCTGATTGCTCTTTCTCCAGTAATTGAAACATCTACCTGCATCTGGGCAGGTGGTGACTGAGAAGTATGATGCAGTCTATGTGGTACCAAGCATTAATTACACAAGCACCCCCCGTTTTTAGTTTATTTTAAAAGATACCATTTTATGATTTGTATCACTATGATTATGTTTCTAATGGGGTTTTAATTGATTTTGAATCCAATTAAAGAAAACCTATTTTTAAAGCACATTTCAGCTGCTGTCACTCAGAAGTCACACCAAGCTGGCACAGTATAAGTCTTGGGAGCATAATTTGAACACATGTGGCGTGATCAGGGGGATTTGGAAATGACCTATATTTAATAATCTTTTAAAAAGTCGTCTTGATGTGTTTTATACTTCTCAAGACTATGTCTATGCCCTAATGATATAAATAACCATTTTTTACTAGAAACAGTCCCATGATCTTTTGGGTAGAAGTTATTGGTTCTAGTTTTGGGGAAAGGACATTTTTCTAGGGTGCAGTGCCCTTTTGTCCATATATTGTGCCTGCAAAGCATGATTTTTCTTCCCCAAATCACAATTATTCTGAGCTCCTACAGAGGACTGTTTTCAGATCATTGTTTTTTTCTGGACTTAGTTAAGTTACGTTACTCACAAACCTAAACATTTTAACGTTTCCTCCTTGTCTATGAATAAACTCTACAATCACGACTCTTCACGGTATGGTCTAAACCTGAACTTAAGTCCAATTCTAGTACTTGCTGTATTTCCCTCCCACCCTGCAGGCTGTATACTCAGTCATGACTCTTATTCTTTCTGCCTAGAATAAGCCCTTTAATAGTGAGACTTGAAAACATTTTGAAAGCCCAGACAGAGCCAACTTACAGCCATACGGCGACTGGGAACAAGGAGCCAGGTGGATCGATGACACAGAAAGAGCAGGTCGCCCCTCTCTCATGGAGTAGGCACACAGGTCGTTCAAAATGGAAAAGTCTCAGAATTTTAGGCAGCAAATCTAACATCACTTCTTTCTTTATACCTAAAACTAACAATTAAAGGCACAAATTTCAAATGCCAGTGAGCTGTAGCCCAGTGGAACGTCTTACCCTTTGCATCTTAAAGTAGTGGCCTCAAGTAATGTTTAAGAAGCGTAATAAAAGTGGCATTTAAAAAAAAGTCACTCGTGTCCAGAAAGTTACCATATGGCACTCTGCCCATTTGGAGGTGAGCCTTCCCTGGGAGGTAACAGCCTCTTCTAAGTAAACCTTGTCTCAGCTGAGTCAGGACTGGTGTCCAGAGAAGCCCACACAATTGTCAGCTTCCTCCCCTCTGTGCAGCCCCAAACCGTCACACAACTGTAAGAGTTTTATTTATTCTCCTGGTCCTTCCTACCAGCAAAAGGGTCAATGTTTCCTGCTGTACAGAGAGAGAAAAAGACTTCCCCCCTCTATGCCAAAGAGGGCTTTACATATGAAGAGGCAATTTCCAGGGAAAGCAGGCTGTCAGAGAGCCGCAGAGAGGTTGGTGTTGCCCAGGAGAGAAAGCAAAGATTCCTGCACTTTACCAGAGAGAGAGAGAGAGAGAGGGGAGAGAGAGAGACAGGAAGAGCAGAGAGAAGGGGAAGCAGGGAGAAGAGAAGAGGGGAGAAAGCTGAGATGGAACTGCAGGCGGGAGATAGAACGTGTTTGTTGGCTTTCCTCTTGAGGGCAGTTCTGTAGTTGAGGCTGATGAAAAGCTTAAGGCAGCCTCAGAGGGTCCCCAATGTCAGTGGAGTCTGGAGACAGCAGTCTAGAATTCCCAGGCCCCGTCAGGTTGTAGGAAGTACTGAGAAAGCTGGCTGAGCGGCAGCAGCTTGGAGCAGGGAATGAGGATGGGCAGTCATGAGTCTAGGCCACAGAAGGTACCATGGACCACAGTGGCGCACATGAGGGCCATGCCCGGAGCACTTGGGCATTTCCAGCACCCCCAGCGGCTTCTGGTGCAGGGTATCCTGTGACCCGGTGGCCAGGGAGACCCTGGGGGGGGAGAGCAGACCTGACAACAGTTCCTTCTGATCATACCACTTGGATCTGACCCTCTGGGATTTTAGATCAGGTCTAAGGAGAGAAAGAAAGGAAAAGGGTGTGCAGAGATCCTGCAAACAAAGTTAAAAACAAAAAAGAAAATACCCTGAAAATTTATTTAAAAGGAGAGTTAATCTGGAAGAGAGTAGGTTTCAGTAAAAAAATGATGGAACAACCTTGAAATGGCATGACTGAGTCTGTTGACCCCCTAAAAGGTAAAAATCAGGGCTCATGAGCAAATTGAGTTATTTTATAAAAATAGTTAACATGAATTAGTTTGTGAACTTCAACTCATCCTCCTATTTAAATATCACTTTATCCCTGAGATCTTTTCCATTCCTTCAGCTGCATGTTTTCTCTTACTAATATAGAACTCTCCATTAGAACCTACTTTTAATTGTCTTGGTTCATAAAAGTTGTTTATTTATAGGTTCATAGATTCTCAGAACTGAAAAGGACCCAGTGGGCCATCATTTAGAATTATTTTAGCCTTCCACAAGATAATGCAGCCCTTGAGGGCAGAAAACCCTTCATTTCTTGTTATATAGCTCAAGGTGCCAGTGCAGATTTCTGCTCATCCTAGGTATAATCAGTGTGTGGTCAGCACATAATGCAAGGGCTTGAGGTTTTCTCACCTATAAAATGAAGACAATGTCATCTTTTAACTAGACAATCATTGACTCTTCCTTCAACTTAATTCCTTTGGAGGGAAGTCACCCTTCTTGATGACAGTAAGGACCAGGGAGAAGAACAAGCAAAGTATTTAAATTGTGTAGACCAGGGGAGGAAAACTTGCCCCTTTTCCCTTCTAGATTCTTTGGCTAGTCTAATAATTAAATTGACATACGAACAGATTCCTAGGATAAAAACAAATTCAATTTTGTGTGTATGGGAACTCTATTAAAATATGAAACTCAAAGAAGTGACCAAAGCAGCTAGCTTTTATACCTAGTACACAAAGAAACAATAAATTTGTGAAGATAGGCAAGACAAAGAAGTTTGGGCTTGGAGTAGTACGTTAGGAAGTAACAACGTTTGTTTACATAGTTTTCTGAGCCCTAAATTCTCTAATCCTGTTTGGAAGGATGTCTTTCTCCCTTTGGTGCGGAGAAGGTACCTTTCACACGGGGGATTTATTTCCTGCTTTCGGGCGGACGAAGCAGAGTCAGAGCGCCCTTCTTGTACTGCCTGTTTCTCAAGCAAATTTAATTCAAAATAATCAATACACCAACGTGGCATATTTTGGGGTGTCATACTCTGCTCCCCTTCAGTAGTTCTGCTGTATTTGTTGTTGAAACTCACCTGGGCTGTGCTGAGCCTCGTCAATTTGGAATTGAATGAACGGACTTCTAAAGCTGACTTTGACTTTACAGGCTCTGCTGAGATAGTGATTAGATTATAAGGAAAGGGTTGTTTTTATTTCTAGTTAAAGCTCAGTTCAAACTGAGCAAATCTGCCTTTTACCTACCAGTATGTGTAACAGTATCTTTATTGTTGTGTTTGTGGTGTTCTCACCTAGAACTTCAGATCAGGACAGAAAAGGACAAGTAAATTCTACTAGAGCACAAAAAGCTCTATTTGACATTGAGCCTTTAAGTTGTTTTTGTGGGATATAAAGAGCGATGGATTACCTGCCCCAGTTCTGTTTCTTTCCTCTGTCTCTATTTCCTTTTTTCTGTGAGCTAACTATAGAGAAGGTCAATGATAGGACTCTGGAAGGATGAACCTCCTGGTTCCATGTGGCTTGTTCACAGAGTCCTAGAGTCATTAGTGTTCCCCTCTCTCTTTACATTGTTTCATGCGTGTCTAGACTGCCAATTACGGAAAGCTCTGACAATGGTTTTTTAGTTCAGATGCCTTGACACTGGCCTAAATCATGGAAAAATGGTATGTTTTCTTAATAAACAAGTAGAGATTAATAGTGTTCTTGATTCGTTGGAGAAGCTTCCATGAACAAAGGGAGAAGAGTTGCATGAGATCATTACAAACCCCAAGGACACAAATTTTGCAGAGATGGCTTGTATCTGAAATTGCTTCTCTTGGGAATTAGGCGAACATGGAAAGAGTGCCAGGACCTGGGAGAGCAGATAAACAAAACTCAAGATGTTTTAGATAAACACAGAACCAGAACTCAGGGTTTAGCTGTGGAAACAGCAGAGGGAAAACTGAGGTAGAACCAAAAAGTGAAAAAGATGTTGAGAGAACAGTTGGGAAGAGCTCTGTGATCATGGAGTAAAGGAGGAAAAGGGTTGCACCCAGGGTCTCATTAAAAGTGTCTCTTAAAAGTGTCATCAGAAAAAGAACGCTGAAGAGTTTAATAATTCTAAATTCTAACTTGACTTCCTGGTTGTATTTTTATCTGGGAAGGAGGCTAGGACATGTTGTATTTCAGTTTGTTAATTTGATGTATAACTTCTGAATCTTTAGACAATAGGAGGACCTCGCTTTGTGTTCTTGCTCTAGGCCCCACAGTTGTGAATGGTGGACAACACAACTGCTAATGATGGAAAAACATAAAATCTAGGCAAAACTCTGTTACGGTCTAAGCATTCTCTGTCCTCCTTCACTTGGCCTATACCCATTGCTGGGCTGAGGGGTTTGGAAGTGTAACTTTACTTTTGGGGCTGGGGAATAGTTTGTTCTCTATGCCGTGCAGACATAGGGGTGCTGCTGTGATAATCTTGTGGATCTTATTGATACTTCAGACTTTTGAGAAAAAAAGAGCACAAAGGAGATTGTATTGAACTAATTCTTGACAATATCACCACCATTCCAAGGAGTACAGCTCCTGGTGGAACACATCAGAGAGAGATGTATGTGATTGAGGTAAAGCAGAATGAGGTAAATTCAGGGCCTTAATTTCAGAATTTTTGGACTGTAATATCACCGGACATCAACTTTAATTTTTGGACTTACATGTTTCCTAGGAATATAAAGATTTAATTGCTTAAATCTGGAGCTCGTTTCAGTTATGGATGTTGTAGTTTTAGTATCGTTACGTAGTTTTGTGATGACTTTTTGTTATGGGTTGAATTGCATCCCTATTATATGTTGCAGGTCTAACTCCCTGTATACCAGAATAACTTGATTTGGAAACAAGTCATTGCAGATATAATTATTTAGGCTGAGAATCTTGAGAATTACACTGTGGTAGGGTGAGCACTTAATCTAATATGACAAGGGTCCTTATAAGAGGAATATAGGGAGACAACAGAAGAAAGATCACCCTATACAGACACAGATACAGAAAGGGAGAAGATGGCCATGCAGTGGTGGGGACAGAGCAGAGAAGTGTCTCTAAACCAAAGAATTTGAAGAATTTTAAGCAAACACCAGAGACTAGAAGCAAGCAAGGATTCTCCTTTATAGGTTTCACAGAAAACATGGCTCTGCCAACATCTTGATTTTAGAGGCCTATCCTTCAGAACTGTGAGAAAAAGACATTTCTGTTGTTATAAGTCAGCCAATGTTGTGGTACTTGGTTACAGCAGTCCTAGGAACTGATACCTTTGTGTGACTCTGGTAAGCTGTGTAGGACAATTGACTGGGTGAAATTTTGGATGGTAAATAGACAAGGAAATATATTTCTAACTGTGGGTGGAACTTGGCTTTGGTGTTTACTTAATCTATTGTTTTCATAATTTCAGAAAAGCTCAGCTGCCCTCGAGCTCCTCCAAAGAGGCAGTGACATGGGGGAACCACCTCATGAAAGTGGGAGTGAGATTGTCCCAAATAAAATAATAATCTTCCAGTCTTTCCTTATCTCCATCCAGAGAGGTAGCTACGTTCTGATTAACATGGTTGGAAAAAGATTAGAAAGGGCCCCAATTTCCACTCCTTAAATTTCTGTGATTGGCAGGGTGAGCGGAGTGCTGGTAGGTGGGATTTCACCACACTTTCCAAAGGGTAAAGTTTTAGAAGATACGCTCTGATCTTTCTCCACCACTCACCCCTCCCCATCTTTGGAGAAGTATGACTGTACTGACCCCTGCGATGGGAGAAGGGGTGCTGAATGAGCACAGCCGAGTGCATTCCCTGTCACCCCCTTTGGATCAGCCTGGCTACAGCATGGGTGTTCTCTGTTTTTGGCTTCCATATGGTTAGCATTTGTGGATCATATTCTACGTCTGATTTCTAAAGGATGGGCTAGAGTTCTAACTTCTCCTACTAATAAGGAAAAAGGCATGTTGTACAAACTTTCTGAGTAAGTGATCTGCATGCCAGTATTCAGAAGCCCTAATGTGGCTGCACTTTGAAGCTGGCTTCTCCCTTCCACTTTTCCCTGTAATAAATGGGGTGCCTGTCCTCCAGCAATCTAACTTTTTTGCTCCTTTCTTAAGGGATGGGTGTGGAAAATAGTTCTGAATTTTTATGATCCCAAACCCAAACATATATTAAAGAGTTTGTCTATTTTAGAGTATGATAAAAATGCAAAGGAAGTATTTACATAGTGAGAAAAACCGATCATCCTTGGAGTCAGCCCTGAATTCAAATCCTACTTCTTTGACTAATTAGTTATTGACTTAATTATTTAAACTATATGAGCCTACCCTGTAAAATATTGATAACAAAACCTATAGGATTGTAAAGATTAAGTGATGTGGGATGTATTATTTACTTCATTATCTCTCTGTATCACTAATGCTGGCATATAGTAGAACTCTATGGTGAGTTATTTTCCTCATTTCTCTTCTTTTGAACAAGTAACATTTATCTCCCCCCACAACCCCTACATTATACACATCCTCTGTACATTTATAACACTATTTCACTTCATCATAATCACTTGACCTATTGTTGAGGGAAGAATATGTTTGTTGGGAATACAAACAAAATAGTGCAACATCTATCATATATATATTCAGTGAAAATTATGCTGTTTTTCTTTTTCTTACCAATACAGCCCCATTGAAACTCCGGGCTTTCTTTATTATATACCTGCATTTTAGAGTGTGATAAAAATGATTTAAAAAATTTAGTCTCCTAATTTGCAAAATTGTGGGGTTATGTCATAGGGTTAGTAAGAATCCTTTTTGTTCCAAAATTCTACAGTTACATAAAAAAACCAGAGTTATTACCCTTGAAACTATTTTGTTTGCTGTGCTTGCTGGATAAATTTCCCTAATAATTAGACAAGGCTTGTGTTTGTAATGCTTTTATATTTTTCCTTTGTTCTATAGAAGGAGAGAGAATAATAGAATTCTTTTCCTTTACCAGCAAAACCACAAAAAATATGACTTTAGTGAGTCTTTATAAAACCACACAGAGGCACAAAAAAGTCTGTTTAAATGTGCCATTGTCATGGGTTTGGCCTGTAGAGATAATTATTTCCTTCAATTCATATTTACTGAGCTCAACCCTACCAAATCGTGTGGGTACTGGGGCCATGGAGATGAATGAGATTTACTCCCTGCCCTTAAGAGGCTCCTGATCACCAGTCAAAAGCAAGTGTGGGTGGTGGCCACAGAAAACGCATCCCCCTGGAATCCATCAGTGCTCAGTCAGAGAAGCAGAACCAGCAGGAGATACACAGTATGAGGTTTATTACAAGGAACTGGCTTATGCAATTGTGTGGACTGTCTAGGCAAGTCCCAGATCCATAGGGCAGGTCATCAGGAAGGCCTAGTGGGATTCTTGGACTTGGGTCAAAGCTGCTGACCACACGTCAAACTTCTATTTCATCAGTGAGGCTCCAACTGCAATTAAGGCCTTTTAACGATTGAATTGGACCCACTCAGATTATCTAGAACAAACTCTTACTTAAAGTCAACTGATTATAGACTCTCTTCCCATCTACAAAATACTTTCAATCAGAGCGACATCTAGATTAGAGTTTGATTGAATATCCTCAGGCTAGAGTCAGCCAAATTGACATAAAACTGATCATCACAATCATTTGCAAAATCCTTATGAGTCAGAGATCTGACGTAGAGCTCTTCCAAAATCACAGGCAATGTCTGCTGAGCAAATATTATGAGACTCTGTTACCTAAAGTGCTACAAGTTTTGCCTTGAAATTATAATCACTGGTTTTACCATGTCTTCAGAGGTTCAGAACTCTTGCCGCTACATGTCTTTACAGAGGAGTTAGGTGGATAAATGAGTTTTATATTACTCTCTCTAATCCATGTGTGTGTAGAATGGGAGCAAAATACAAGTATATAGTATTTAAAAGGAAATATAAATGCCCATTTCCAATAATACAAATTCCTTTGTTGTTAGATTCATTGAATGTTACTGGGTCTGATTCTCCTAAAAGAGGTTCCACGGGACACTAGTTTCTTAAGATGAAATGCTTGTTTGCAATATCCTTTTCTGTGCATCTATCTGCATTTATATACAAAACATGTATTTCATAATATATGTAAATATATGAATATACATTTATATGCAAATAAATGTTTTATAAGTTTATGAACACATATATACACAAAATATATTTATAAGTTTATGTGTGTATATATACACTTTTATATATAGAAAAGTTTCTGTAACCAAATATATTGGAGAAATGCTGAAACAAAAATTCTGCTGCTGGATTTTATTTTGAGTCTTTACTGTGTTGACATCATTGTCAGCTTCAAGAGGGAGATTTGGAATTTAGTTTTAGTCAAACTCATCTGAGCTTGGGACACTTAATTCATGGGCTACCTCTTTGGATGATTATTTATTCCAATGCACTTTTAAAATCTGTGTAATAAAGTATTACTTATGGTGCGGGGGACAGGATGGGTTAGCATTTAAGCAGCTATTCAAATCCAACTGGAAGTTCTGTCATAATATGTGAGAGGTGGTAGAGAACTTAAAGGTTGTCAAGCCCAACCCCTCATCCAGTGGATAATACTTCTATTTTCCTTTGATCACATAGCTGGTCAATCCTTCATATATAAAAGAAACTGCAGAGTCTGACAGCATGATCCATTACATTGTCTCCATCATTATTTTGATAATGCCATTTGTCATTGTCAAAAGTCTCCAACAAAATATTTCTAAAAGAAAACCAACAAAGAGTGAAAGCAATACCATGCAGTGAGAGTCCACCAAGCATTTATTGAGCACCTAGAATATGCAGGGCCTGTAGTAGCTCATCTCCCTCTATCTGGGGAGATGGATGTGCCCCAAAGTAATTACTATAATGCATCACAAGTCCTGTCCAGCTACAAGGAAACTGGTGCAAACACATAAGTGAGTGAGACCATTTCTTCCAATTACATAATTGTATTCCAGAGGTGAGGGACTTATATAGAGGTCGTAATGTTTGAGTTTGACTTTTTAAGATTTCACCAAACTCAGTGAGACTGAAGGGAATTCCATACATAGAGGAAAAAGAAAGATACACCCAGTGGTGTCAGAGAGTACAGGAGGATTTGGAAAACTGAGGGTTAAATGGGATCAGAGCATAGAATGAGTATTGGATGGAAGATGGGAGGTGTTATGGGTTGAATGGTGTCATCCCCTCCCCACATTTATATGTTGAAGTCCTAACCCCCAGTACTTCAGACTGTGACCTTACTTGGAGATAGGGCCTTTACAGAGTAATCAAGTTAAAGGAGGTCATTACGGTGAGCTCTAATCTAACCTGACTGATGTCCTTATGAGAAGAGGAGATTTTGGACACAAAAACAGAGGGAAGATGATAGAGGCGACACAGGGAGAAGATAGCCATCTGTAAGGAGAGAGGTGGGAACAGATCCTTCTCTCAAGGCCCTCAGAAAGAGCTAACTCTACCAACACCTTGCTTTTGGGCTCCCAATCTTCAGAATTTGGGATGATAAATTTTTGTTGTTTCAGCCACCCAGTGTGTGGTGCTTCATTACAGCAGGAAGCAATGAATAGGAAATGAATACAGGAAGTGAACAGGAAATGTAACTGGGGGGCTAGACTGTGAGAGCCGTTCTGCTGTGAGTCATCAGTCTGAGCTGTGGGGAGCTTCTGAGACTGTCTGAGGTTGTGCACCCTGGTCAGAGGGACCTTAACAAGCTAACTGCTTCCGAGTGGAGAAACTTCAGGCTAGAGGCAGCAGGGAACCAGAATCTGGGGCTTCTTTAATGGGCCCACTGAGATATGCTGAGTGCCTAATTAGGCCAGGAACTTTGGGTGGGATTTGTAAAATTTATAGAGGTAAACCTGATCAATCAAAGGACACAGCTGACAAAGAAGGAGAATCAAAATAGCCACCAGATCTGTAGTTTTCCCCAAGATTGATCACAAGTGGGTAACAATGCCTGGGTCCAGAGACAGTGGATTAATTTTAGATGTAACCATCTCCTGGCTCCTAGGTCTTTGCAGGTACAATCTTTCATTCACTTGCTCCTCTATGCACTTGTCCATTGGCTTCCTTGATGATTTATGAACAAAAGCCAATTTTTTTCCCAGCCAGGGCCCTTGCATTTGCAAACCTCACTGCCTAGGAGATCCTATTCTGTGTCCCTCCACCTCCCCATCATCACTTGAATGGCTCATTTCCATCCTTCCAGTTTCCATCTTCCTGAGAGGGTCTGTTCCCTTTTCCCAATACTCTGACTTCTGGATCACTTGAGTCCCCATCTGGTTTATTTTTCCTCAAAGCACTTGTGTTCTGTAATCAAATTTTCTTCTTTTGTTTATTGCCAGTCTCTCCATTTCAACTTTCTATTCTCAACTCTAATGCAAACTCTAAGAGTGTAGGGACTTTGTCCACCTGGTTCTACTGCTTTTTGCTGGAGTCTAGTACAGTCTATAACACTTAGTAGGTGTTCAGTAAATAGTGGTTGAATTAATATAAGTGTTCAGTAAATAGTGGTTGAATTAATGAATGAATTACTATGGTTGAAACTAAAGTATAGCTTTGCAATTTTATGCAAGTTGAAACCACTTCAGCATGTTATATCATTTCACTTTCACTCAAAAGGAATACTGTTTTTGGTTAATATATTTATAATTAAAAAGGGCATTCCTAATAATAATAACAATTTTTAGAAAAATAATCGGCATTTCAGGAGGTGTAACAAATGTAGCACTGAGTTATGAAAAAGGTGAGTTTTGACTTTCCATTTTCTCATAGCAAACATTTTAAATCATTTAACATTTTAAAAAATTTCACATAAAAACCCAGACAAGACAATGGAAAAGGAGTTTCATGATGATTTCTGTTATTCACTCTAATTCCTTTGGCTTTATGGGTCTGTGATTCATATGAGGTTGTCCAAGAGCAGATAAGCCCTCCTCTGACCTTTGGGTCACTTAAGCATTTAGACACCTGATGGCAATCTTTCATTAAATTTGGTGTAGCAGCAGGAGAGAAAACAGTTTTGTTTTCCTCCAGCAATCTTCATACCAAATATCTGAAAATGTTTCCCAGCGACGGGCAAAACTGAGAGCTCATCTGAATGTTTCCAGATGAGGATGGTAGCTTCCACAGAGGGAAGATGATGTGGGTGGATGGACTTGAAGAAAAGTAAAGAAAAGAGGAAGGGAAAGTGAAGTTTCTGCACGGTCCAGGTACATTTAGGGACTTAGACTACTTACGGAGCAGGATGTAATGCTCATGGTCGGGAAACAAGTTGGGTGAGATTTATGCTGCGTTGTGTAGTATAATCTGGTGAGCTGGTGGTCCCTCTCTTCTCCCTCTTTCTTGGTTTGTCCCCACTGCCTTCGATGTGCCTCAGGCTGGGAATAAAAAATACAGTTTTGGCAAAATGGTGGCTTTTTTTCCCCATCGAGAATGGAAATGGCAGAATTGAAGAGGAAAACTTTCTCACATACCCTGCCCACTGGGTCAACATTTTCTATGACCTAGACGATATAATAATATTAGTTAAGAGCTACTTTTTATCAAGTACCTGTGCAATGTACCTTAATTGCATTTGTCTTTAATGAAGAAACTGTAATGAATGTACATGACATGTAATGTAATGAAGAAACTACAGCAGAGAGGATTTAGTAATTTTCCAAGTTATTTTGGCGGGTAGGTGGCAGAGTGTGGTTTGACACTAAGACCTAACACTCACTGCTAAGGACACAGTTGACCCTTGAACAACACAGGTTTGAACTGTGCATGTCCATTTATATGCACAGATTTTTAAAAACAAATATAGTGGTAAAATATTTTGGAGATTTGTAACAATTTGTAAAAACATTTTCTTTTTTCTAGCTACTTTAGTGTAAGAATATAGTATATAATATATACAACATACAAAATATGTGTTAATTGGTTGTTTATGTTATTGGTAAGGCTTCCAGTCAATAGTAGGCTATTAGTGGTTAAGGTTTTGGGGAATCAAAAGTTATACGTGGATTTTTGACCATGTGGGGGGTTGGCATCCTTAACCACTGCATTGTTCAAGGTCAACTCTAAGGCCTTCCTGCGTTTAGTACCATGTATTCCACCTACTCCCACAGCATGCAATGCCTTCTGAACAAGACCTATACATTCAGCTGCCTAAAGCCATCTCCTCTCAGGAATCTCACAGGCACCACTAATTCACTCAAGACTAAACTCTGCCTCACCTTACCCAAGTCCTCTTATTTCAAAAAATAACCCCATGTCTAGCCATAGACTGCCATATAAAAATTTGGCAGTATTCATGCCAAATATTCAAGTCATCTTTGAACACCCCTGACATGCAGATAATCATGAAGTCCTGTTACTTTTGATTACAAAATATCTTACAAATCTGACCCCATGTCTCAGTCCCCACCACCTTGGACCAAGGCATCATCACCTACACCACTATAATACACTCTTTTTAAATTCTTCGCTTTTATTGAGAAATAAAGTGTACATATACACATACATATTTTATTTTATATAATGAGTAGTCTAGAGGACTTAAATATATTGTTTAAAAATAATAATGAAATGTCTCCCTGTATCCACCAACCAATTCAAGCTTTGCAACATCACCAACAGCTTTGAAGAGTCCTCAGTGGCCCTCATCCCCTGTCCCTTGAGAAACGCTCTATCCTGCATTTTGGTAATGAAACGACCCCTTGCTTTCTGATAGTTCTGCCGCACATATATGTGTCTCTGTTTTGTATGATGATACAGTTTTGTTTGGCTTTGAAATGTATGCAAATAGAATCATAACATGTTTTATTGCAGCTTGCTCTTTTCTTCAGTATTAATTTTTTTTATTATTGTCTATAACAGCAGCTAGCAAACTACAGCCCATAAGCCAAATCTGGCCAACTGCTTGTATGAATAAAGTTTTATGAGAATGTATTATCAATGGCTGCTTTCATGCTGCAATGGCAGAGCTGAGTAATTACATCTGACACCATCTTGCCTGCAAAGCCTAAAATATTTAATATTGAGTTCTTTGCAGAAATGTTTGCTGACCACCGCTGGAAAGAAATCTTGCCCCTGAACACTGGGAGGAATGTTCAAGAGTGTTCACAATAACTTTGTTTATAAGAGCAAAGCCCTTGAAACAAGTTAAAGGAGAATAACAGGACAAATATACTATGACATAAACATTCCATGAAATAAAACACAACTGTGACAATGAAGGAGCTGCCTACATCAATAAGAACAGAGCTAGAAACCATAATACTATGGTTTTCTTGGACCCAAGGAAAATATTATGATTCCATTTGCTTAAATTTCAAAACCAAGCAAAACTATAATACATTATGTAGAAATACACACACACACACACACACACATATGATAACAGTAATGAAGGGGATAATTAACACATTGCAGGAGAGTTGTTTTCTTGGTGGGAGGGATGTGTGTGTGTATATATGTGTGTATATCTCAGCCACGTTTGTTATTTTCTTCCCCCATCTTTGTGGATTCTCTTGATGAACCAAAGTTTATTTTTTTAATAGTCACATTTGTCATTCCTGTTTTCTATAAGTTGCTTACCTTTTGTCTTATTTAAAAATTCTTCCCTTAAAAATGAGAATGTTTTTCTATGAGATGTTTAAAGTAAAGATTGTTACTTTAGCTAATGTTTTTATGGTGTGAGGTACATACTCATTTTTACTTTTTCTATAGAGATAACCAATTGTCCCAGCCCTATTTATTGGAGAGTCGTTTTTCTCACTGACCTACAACACCCACTAAGGCATTTTTCAAATTTCCCTATGTGCAATGAATGTGATTCTGGGTTTTCTCCACTGTTGCACTGTTTTTAATAGTCTTAACTGGTCTCCCTAGTTTCATTTCTGACAAACCATTTTCCACCCAGCAGCTAGAGTGATCTTTAAAATGTATGTGTGTGCTTGTGTATATGTATTTATATGTATGTATGTATGTGTGTCTATATATATATATATATATATATATACATGCATGTATTATTCAGGTTTTCTTTGAAATTATTTCTTTCTCTAATGTAATTTCTTAAAGTTTACAAAACCTTCTCATATATATATTATGATTTTTTCTTTCCATCATCCCTATCTTTGGTAAAGAAACTGAGACTTAGAAAAGTTGAACTTCTCAGTGTCTCACACAGTGAAAAAGAAGCAGAATCTGGGTTCATAGCTGCCTTCAGAATCCAGGGACACCTTTACTTAGAGTCTTTCTTTAAAGTCCACTCATTCCTCAGTCTTCCTTTCCCATTATTTTCAGTGTCTGGCTACTTTTCCTGAGTGTATCACTTCTAAAGCATTTAGGTTTTGTTTTCATTTTTGTTTTGTTTCGTGTTTTACTGAATATTATTAACACTTCAACTAATCTCAGAATGCCCCTCCTAATTATTCACTTTCTTTTCTGGGCATTTGCACAAAATTGGCTTTTGCAAGATCTGTGTCTTCTGCTTTCTTTATGATGAAAGAGTCAGCATATTTCTCCTTTTGTGTCTTGAGCATCTTTGACCTCTTTATTTCCAGCTTGCTTTTCTTGTACTACAACCCCCAACAAAGCCTGTAACGTGTCTTCTTTATATTTTCTCCTTCATCTCTCTTGAAGTCTTGCTACATTCATTCCTCAGAGATAAATTAAGACCATCAGAGGTTTTAAAGTACACCTTCAAAGATCATAATATCCCAGTGCCTAGCTCTCACTACATATAATTAAAAAATAAAAGTGTTATTAACAAAGCAAATACATATTTCAAAATGATGCCAAACATAAATGTATCTTTTAACTAAAATATGCTCTTTGTAGATTTTCTGCTTCTCTCTCACTTTCCCTTTCCTCCCCTGATTGATCGCCTGTTTTCTGTTGTCTGCCCTCTGCCTGGTGGGGGGTCATCACTCTCCCTCCCTTCAGAAGCCTGGGGCTCTCCTTCAGTTCCTGTGGGCAGCCTTTCCCCTGCTGACCTTCTTGTTTACCCCTGCTTTCCTTTCTCATTGTAACTTTTTTCTGTACAGAGACTCTTCTCTTGCTATATCCATGGTTATACTAAAAAAGTTGCAGATCCTTGATCACCAAGCCCCAAGCATTTCTCACCTGGACCATTTTATCGGTGTAGCTCCCTACAATCCATTCTTCATAGAGCAACTAGGGCACCTTTAAGCATATCAACTAGTTTAATCTGTTTCCTGGCTTTCCTTCAGACCTTCAATAAAATGCGACTCCAAGTCTCAGTTTGCAACCACAAGTGAAATGCTTTCATCTACTGCTCTTCCTGTGCCACTCTACCCATTACTCACTATGGTTGGCACGAACAACATAAGCCTTTTCCTGCCACAAGGCCTTTGCATTGACTGTTCCTTGAACCTAAAATGCCCGTTCTCTTGGTTAATAAGGGTCACTTGGTTAATAAGGGTCTCCTGTTATTTAGTTTAGTGTCCCCTACACCAGAGTAGCCTTCCCTTCCTATTGCCTCTAAAGGCAATACTCTGGCCCTTTCTGTCACATCAATTTACATTAGTGCTCTGAAGAATCCTCATTGCTGTTTTTTTTTTAACTACTTGTTTTTGTTTATTGTATGTTTTGCTCCCACTACAGTATCAGCTTCCTTAGAGCAGGACTTTCTCTCTTCCTCATTCTTGTAGCACAGGTGCCTACACTAGTACCTGACACCTTGGCTGAAATGAATAAACGAACTTGATAAATTCTTGCCATTTCTTTAATTTCACATATATTCTCTAGACTAGATCCCACAGTGATTTTTATAAAATCATATGTCTTATAATGAAATCTATAAGTCCACATTATAGCATGCAACAGGTAAGAGTTTTTTTGATGTTTTATTTTAATTTCTGAAGAGACTGATTATTTTTAATCCTGATCTTCTAGTTTTCTGATCTTAAAAAGTGGCACCACCTTCACCCAATTGGATGAGTCAGAATAACTGAGAATATTCTTAGATTCCTCTTTCTTCATCAGTTCCTACATTAAATCAGTCACCAAGTATGACTGAACATGTTTAATTCATGTATTTTTTTGTGTTTAAATGAGAAAGTGCTATAACCCTAGCCCAATCTACTATTATTTCTTGCCTAGATTATTCCAATAACCCTTTATTGGTATGGCTAGTTTTGTTTTTCCAATCTTTACCCAAACTGTAATCAAAGAAATATTTCTAAAATGCAAATACAATGCCACTCAACTGCATCCAGCTCTCCAATGCTTTCCCATCACACTAGGAGAAAGTCCCAAGTCCCTGACGTGGCGTAGAAGACCCTCCCTTCTCGGACACTGCCAGGAGGGCTGCTGCTCTCTCACTGTGGCTGGCTGCATTGACTCCTACCCACTTAGTGCCGTTCTTTACATGTGAAGCATGCTTGATCTTCAGAACAACCCAGAAGGGTGATGGTGCATCAAGATGGGAAAATCAAAGCCTATTGCATTGACAGGTTTGGCCAATATCAGAATAACTTAGAACAATCCTGAGTTTCTGTTTCCTTCTCAAGTCCCACATTCAGTCATCAGATTCTGCTGATTTCACTTCAATGTCACACACACTTAGAAAAAACAGCTCTAGGAACTGAAATCTCCTGATTCCTAGACCATCTTCAATTTCCATCTCACCATTCTATGATTTTTTTTCTCTTCCTGTTTCTCATCTAGGACACTGAAAGGACATAGTTTGGTGCTAACCAGGTCTTGGTTGCTTTGCAGATGCACAAAATATGTCTGTGTCCTTAGAGCTAGAAGACAGTGTGGAAACTTGGAGGAAAAGTTTAGTTTTTGGCAGGTTAAGGATCTTACCCATGACTCTGATCATATTTCATTGACTACTTTGCCTTGTATCAGGCACTATTCTAAAGGGATCAAAGACAAACAACACTACTTTTTAGGTAATATTTCAATGTTTCAAGCATAGTCGTTTGGATTTTCTATACTTTATTCAACCCTCATAACAACTCTGTAATGTAGGTGCTATTATTATCCCCATATTCAGATATTAATCCAGCCAGTTTGTCTCTAAAGCCCATGGTTTTAATCATGAGACTCCAGGGTTCTCAACTGAAATAAGATACAATCCCTTTTTATAAGGGTTTTATTATTGGTGTTGGAGAGAGACCGATAAATGTAAAACAGTGTGATATGTGTTATGTTACTCAACATATCTTTCTGGTGACTGCTATGTAAGAATATTTTAAAACATGCTTTCATTTACATAGTATAGAGCAAGGAATATGAGCTCAGAAGTTAGTTTGTTGATCATGTGACCTTGGGGGAGTTAACTTCTATGAACAGTTTCCTCATAAATAAAACATAGATAGCAATATCGATTTCAAAGTTTTACTATTAGTGTTAAGTAGGTTAATGTTTATCAAATAGCGCATAATAGGCCTATATGAGAAGTTTTATGAATTGTAGTAACATTAATGAAAGAGCTATGTATAATGCATCAGATGAACATGAAATAAGAAATTATGAACAACATGAGGGAGAGGGGGTGTTCCCCACATCTGATGGAACCCTTGAGCTAGGACTTGAAAGATTTCTAAATTATTTCAACTGAAAGGTGCCCTGAAACTATTCTTCTATTTCCCCTTTTCAACATCCAGATTTTTCTCCAGGAGCCATTCTTTCCTCGAAATGTGTTACGTTTCTTCCTATGAAGACCTGGATGCTGATAATATTTATGCTGTTACCCCAAGATGAGCCTCCCAGATATTGAAATAGATAACACTGCAGAAGTCAGGAAGATGGCAAGAAAGCAGACCGTTGATAATGCAGTGAGTCATTAGTTCAACCAAATACCAATCCTGTCCACATCTTGACTTTTTAATCTGTGAGCCAATGTGTAGGTTTCATTGTTGAAGATGGTTTGAGCTGAGTTTTCTGTTACTTGCAACTGATACCCTCCTAACTGCAGGAAATTCTAGATAGGAGGCCTGCATGTGCAAAGGATCACAGAGAGAATGGAGAAAGTATGATGGGTTTGGAAATATTACATTGAGAAACGAGGCCAGAAGGTGGGTCAGTGCCAGGTTTTCAAGGGCATTGACTTCCATTTTAATGAGTTTGGACTCTAGCCTGTAGGCAGTGGGGAGCAACAGTTTTTGAGCAGAGAAGTGACATGATCATATTTGCATTTTAGAAATATGACTCTGGCTGTGAAGTTGAGTTTGGATAGGAGTAGGGAAGTCTGAAAGCAGAGAAAAGAGTTAGGAGATCGCTGCAATGGGATGAAATAAGGATAATAGTACTAGGGGTAGTGGAGTAAGGACTTGGTATCATTTTCTCTCTAGATCCACCTTATTATTATATACCTACATTTATGGATTCCCCTTGTCTTTTAATTCTGGGTTCACAGATACCTCACTAGTCACAGCTACAGACCGGCAAACAGGAGACTCGTGCCCTTCCGGTGCCCTGCAAAGCTTTCAAAATCCACAATGTGAGACATAGGAGCCTTCTAACTATTAATAGTCTCTTTCTGAGCTTATTTCTGCATCACAGTAATGATTGTCAGCTGGATATTAACAAAGGGCACAAACCTCTAGGATCCTCACAGACCACAGTTCAGGAAGCCAGTTTAAATATCCTCGAACTCAGAGAGAGTCCTCCAGCCCCTTCCCTTTCAGGCCAGGAGATGCTCCAGAAGAGAGTACCAAAATATTGTCATAAAATTCACATTTATTACCTGTTTTTCCTGTATCACTAAACCTCCAACTAGTTATCATGGAGTTAATTCTGTTTCCCACTTTTCTGAGATCTTTTCAGTAGAAGAAGGTTGGAATTATACGGGTGCAGAGATTCATAAACATTTGGAAGTTTGGCTTTTAAGTATATACTTAAAAAAAAGTAGGTCTTCATGTCAAGTCTTCCAGACACTATAAGTTAATTTGCTGCATGCAGTTTTGTGCCAGTCTGAATGGTCCATTCAACATCTGGGGATAGGACCAGAGAAGAGTTTGACTGCATGGTTCCAGGAGTACATACCATCTATGTTGTGCCAATTTTTGGCTGAACCACAAAGTCATAGCTATAAGCACACTGGGGTCCTCTAGGATTTAGACCAGGACAATCCACTGCCAAGTTTCTATTGACACCACCACCATCACCACCACCACAAATTAAACCTATTGTATTTCTTACCATGGATTAATGGGGCAATGATACTATTTTAAATTTCAAAATCGTTAAGTATCAGAAATAAACTTGGAAATTATCTACTCTGGATTTTAGTTAATAAGCTCAGTTGTTTTGGCTGAGATTAATGCTGATAGAAACCATGGGCCAAAGTGTGGCATTAGAACTCAACAGGCAGGACTCGCCACAAAGGAGGCCTCAGTTCCCCATCTGTAAGATGGGAATCATTATAGTATCTATGTCTATATGCTGTTTGAGGATTAAATACATTTATATTTTAAGGAACTTCAAATGCTCCTGGCACAAATTAAGTGCCAAACTAAGTCTTAGCTATTATTATATATTTGTTTGGAGACTCAGGTTCACTGCCAGATCGCAGCACGGATGGACTGGCTGGCTGAATGCTCAACTAATGGAACAAAACCATGTTTGTTCTATTGAGTAGCAGGCACTTAAGAGTTCATCAGAGCAAAGGAAGAGTGAGTATTTCTTATGAAGGTCTTAATTTTTGTCCCAAGGAGGTGAGCCGATCTAAGCAGAGAGAAGCTAAAGATACTTAGTTCTCCAACATTGTTTTTGGGGGAAGCTACCAGAAATCTCGAATGGCAAATTGGGAAAGAAGGAAAGGAAAAGAAAAAGCTGGGACAGAGATAAGACCATTCAACCCCTTCTGACCATAGGTTTTTTTTAAATGGAGCAGTCTGAGCTGGAGGAGAGGCACAAGCTTTAATTTTAATTGAAGATACACTGTTAAGTGGAAGTACACATTTTAATTACTGAATTGAGACACTGTTTCGTGAATTAAAGGGACAAGAAAACTATTTGTGCACTGAAGGATGACCAAAAGAATAAAAAACCCTGCACAGTTTCCCGGCAGAACGAGCACCATGAGAGCTGGTTTGAAGGGGCTATGGGCGACGAGGAGACAAGCACAAGTATGCTTTGTGATTGCACGCTACGAACTGTGTCTCCTCAACCTAATGGCTGCATGACTACCAAACATTTATTGAATGTGACTACATGCCAGGCACTGCTCAGGATATAGCAATGAACAAAGACAAATCTCCACTATCCTGGGAATTAGATTCTACAGGAGAAAATGGATGGCGAACCAATAAAGAATTGATTACATAAATAATAGATTTGGGTGGGGTAAGTGCTAAGAAAACATGAGAATAAGAGAGAAGGAGTGAGGAGGGGGTAAATGTGGTGGGGGCAGCAGAGGGAAGCTCTCTTCTGATGGCTTCTGTTTTTCTCAGTGCCGTTGGAAGTGACGTCATGGCAGGGAGCAGCAAAGAGGAGGCAGGAGATGCTGGAATTTTAAAGGTGATGTATGCAGTCATCACCTAGAATCATGGGAGAGAAAACAGAATTGGAAATTGTAGTAGGATTGTCAGACAATTTTAAGGACCCTCTGGCAAGCCATGATAATGATTGTTAAGTGACATGAGAAAGCATTTGTGTATGTTTTTCTTCAGTTAAGTTCAATTAGCCTGGTGCAGATCCATTGAAAATAAAGAATTCAATCTATCAAGGTTGGGCCTTGGCCAGGGAGTCATGATGGAAGAAGAAAGGGAAAGGGACTTGTGCCTGTTTGTGAAGAATCCCGGAATCTAAGTCAGCTTATGGGGGGAAATGAGGACACGAGAAGAATGAGTGCTAGGGTCTATGCTTTACTGGCCCCTGTGGGGTTGGTTAATTATGTGACTCAGGACACAAGAGTGAGTAAGTTGCACAGAAAAGAGGGGTGGTATGAGGAGAGGGTACTTGAAATGAAGATTATGGCAAAAACAAAGTTCAGGAAATGTCCTGAGAATTGGGTGGCTGAAGTTGCATAGACAACACTGTGAGGTGAGAGATCAAGAAAACTCTAACCAAGAGGCCAGAGTAATAAAAGAATTGTCTGTGTGGATACTGAGTGTCAACAAGAATCATGACAAGAGTAATGCTGGAGACAAATAATGAGGAAGGTACTAAATTTGTTAAGCATGAGGCGTGGCTAAGGGCTAGGTCAAGAAGAAGGGTGGTAGTGGTAATATAGTGATCGAGTTAAGTCCAAAGCTGGGAGTCTCAGTGAGAGGACGAGACAATGATCTTGGAGGTGCAAGATGATGTGAGGTGTGTAAGAGAGAACTCATTCACTTTTAACAAAGTTCTGGGGGATCCACTGTCTACAAGTGAAGAACTAGGCTTTAGTTAAAGTATGTCCGAGAAGCTGAAGGGAACGACAATAAAGGGAGAGGTTTGCTGATAATAGACCATGAATTCTAGAAGGCTCATGAGGAGAGGAGGAAGATGGGGTCAGAATAGAGGGTGGGCAGAATTATAGGGTGATAAAGACTCATCTGGGAGAAGGTGATTTGGTGTTGATTGACATAAATTCGGAAGTAGGGTAAGATCATTTCATTCTGATGTCCTGGTTTAGGCTGATGATGGTGATGAGAATTTCAGACAGGTGTGAGGGGATGTCTTAAAGAGTTCATTGCTGTGGGTGGTACTATGGTCAAAAATAGTGTAATAATCTAACCCCATTGGGCTGGGCTGCCTGGAGTATACTGATCTTTACACATCTGAAGCAAATAAGTTTAATCATATACACACCCAACTCCAATCAATTAGAATTTCTGTCTGGTGCCATAGGGTGGAAAAGGGGTGGGGCTGGATTAATGAGGTCAGCCATGGACACGTGACGGAGAAATGGTTTACAAGCTGTGAGTGGGCAATCTTTCATTTTTACATTTGAAAGAAGAGAGACACAGAAAGGTAAGCTGCTTGCTCAAAATCACAGCTATTTAATGAGAGAATCAGAACCACTCCACCAGAATATATGAAAACCTTACTGAGGTAGCACTCATCACCAAATAATTTCAATGTATTTCAACTCATCATCATTATATTTATGTTCAGTTGATCAAAGTTAGTAATATAAATACTTAGGAATGGCTTTGCCATCAGCTCTCTTTGGAATTATGGGCAATTATTTGACTTTGCATCAATTTGGGATCTTTAAGAAGCAGACATCAATGTGGGTTTAGACATGTCACAGATTTACTGTGGGGGAATTCGTGTGATGGATGAAATGATGAGTGAGGAGCAGAATACAAGTCTGATTTGTGAAGAAGAGAGGGACGTAGAAGTGGGTAGGAGGAACCACAGATTGCATTTCAATTGTAAGGGAAGACTGCCTGCTAGCTGAGTCCTGTGTTGGACAGGAATGATAGAGCTCTAGTATCTCTGCTGGGCTCAAACACTGAGAGAAGCTCATGGAGAGCATGACATTGGGGCATAAATACCATTGGTGTTTTTTATCCATTCACATCTTATCCCTCTTAGTAGAAATTTATGATTCTTGAGAGCGGACACTTTTTTTAGATGTATTCAGTAACTACATAGCAAATACACACACATACATGCAAATTGTATTTGGCCAATAGGTAGATATATGGATCTAATGCTAAAAATGTGTCATATAAAATAGAAATATATAAATCCAGATTTTGCATAAGGCAGAAAGTTTTCAAAATCATGTGTAGAGTTAAAAATAGGAAACATTTGGGCAAACGGCAGTAAAGTTTCATTAGAATATAATCTCCATGAGGGCAAAGTAATGTTCTCTAGCACCGAGAAAGGTGCCTGGCAGAGAGAAGGCATTTCGTAAATTCTGATGGGATAGATGAGTAAAATTAGCTCTAAGAAATGCCAGAAATTCTGCCTATGTTAATTTCAGTCTCACAAGACTGCAAGATATAACTGTTCATAAATTAGTTAGGGATTGTGTTTGGCTACAAGTTGTTGAGGCAGAACTTGTGAATAAAAGCTTAATTTTAACATAGAATGTAATCATAAGTTTAAGGGTCACTGGCTATAGTTTAGTGGCCCTTTGTTCAGGATCAGGATATCTGCACTTCTGTCTGCTTTTCCTTGTGGCTCTAAAGTGGTTGTGTAACACCAGCCATCACATCCTAAATACAAATGGGAAAGGATAAAGAACAAGAATGCTTTCCCTGCCTAAGGTAGTCTCCTTAAAGAGATTTCCTTGAAAATCTTGTCTTTAAAGACTTCTACTTGCATTCCATTGCACACCACTATTTGCCAGCAAATGGGGAGGAGCTCTCTCTTCTTCCTTCTTTCCTCTTGTTTCTTCTCCTCCTCCTCCTTCTCCTTCTTACTTGGACACATTGTTGCCCCCATTAAAAACACGCTTCTGATCTTCTGCATACGTGGATGTTTTATTGCCCTGGTCTAGCTTGGATTAACACATAGTCTACAGGCACACACCTGATCATCTACATTTGCTCTCTTACAACACTAAACTATGTTTTCTACCTTTATCTTGCATCTACCTACCACTTCAGCATTTTATTAAAAATGATAATAATAATAATAATAATAATAAAAGGGAGAAATGTGGGATTCACATATAAATCAAGTATAAAAATCAAACGAATATTCATATTTGACCTGATTGTTTATAGTTCATAATGCGTGATCAAAACCGAAAGTTTCTGTGATGACTGCCCTTGCACTGTTCACCATGTAAAAACTTATTCTCTATGTAAGAATTTGTTCACCATGTAAGAACTTGTTCGTTATGCTTCAGAAGATTGGAGACTGTTGAGAATTAGGCTTGGGGTTGATTAATGATTGTGCATTGAGTCCCCTATACAGAATTTTATTGTTGTTAACAACCATTTGATCAATAAATATGAGAGATGCCCTCTTAAAAAAAAACATGCTTCTGTTGTTGAGGAGGAAGGTGAGACTGGTTATGGGGTGGGTACTAGCAATCTATCATGATCTCCATTTTACAGACATAGGAAACTGAGGCTCAGCCCTGTGGAATTCCTTCTTAGTTTTACTGTGGCTTCTGAGGATTTTGTTTATCACATCACACAGTGACCTCTTTGCAGGACTCTTAGGACAAACCATTTTGGTAGTGATTCTTTGAGCAGTAGGTAGCTTATGGAAGCCGTAGATCATGCACATGATGAGTATCCCTCTTATATTCCCAACTAAGCAGCTCCAGAAAGTATAGAGGTTTGTCTGACAACCATGGGGGATGTTCTACTTCTAGCTTCAATTTTCTTTTCCAAAATTCCCTATTGTACTGCCGCATTTCTCTCAAGTATTTGAAAGTATTGTAAAGACAAAAAAAGGTTTAAATGAACAATAGTACACACATATACAAATTCCCCTCAAAATATAAGTGCATAAAATGGAAGCTCTGGGAGTTTATGTGATTAATTTACATTATGAAGAGTTAGAGATGCTCGGGAGTCCAGCCCATCTTCCTGACTCCACAATCTGTCCTTTCCTCTCTCTGTGGGAGTTCTCAACCTGGCTGCATACTGCAATCTGTCAGGAGCTTTAAGAAAACTCAGT